>NC_142666.1:3794516-5059355 GCF_026168435.1 Sesamum indicum
TTAAATTCTTTTCAAATGCAGTCATTTAAAATCTTTTTTTCAAATTATTCTTGAAAATTCAAATCCATCAATTTAAACACACCACAAAAAAAACTCGTTGTAATTTATCGAATATTCATATATGAGAGAATTATAACCAGATAAGAATCCTTTCGATCCCATATTTTTTCAATGATCTATTTCACGCTCCATCTCAAGCAAAATCAGTAAAAGCACAACATTTCAGTGTTGGTGGATGATATGCGTCGGCCATGAAAACCATAAAAGAGAATCAAGATTATGCCACATCAGCAACGACATTGACACTAGTCGACATTTTCACGTCCGATGCATATAAGAATTTCGCTATGATCTGACTCTATCTCGGCAAAATTATACTTTTAAGTCCCACATGATAAGAATTCAACACTTTTAATCCTCTATTTTATGGAACTTTCAAAATGGTTACAAATTAAGAAAATTCAACACATTTGACCCTCTGCTTTACCGGATTTATAAGACGAAATGTGTCGAGTTTTCCTAATTTTGAAACCATTTCAAAAATCTCATAAAAACGGAAAACTAAAAGTATCAAAATTTCTATCATATGGGACAGAAAATACTAACGTTAGAATGCAAGGTGCATGCAGGTTTGAAGCAATAAACTGACGAATACATCGAAATTACCGTGGGATAAGGCCACTTGTAGTGCTCGTTCCACCAGTCCAGCAGCGCCACTCTCGCGTCCTCGGGTAGTTTCCCTTTCTTCCTTTCCCTGAGGAGTTCTTTTCTCAAACTGCTGAGATACCCGCGGTACTTCCGCATCAGCACTTCTTTCAATTCCCAATCCCCTTCGCGTCTTCTACGACTGAAGTCTCGACTCTCATTGTGCGTTCGACCACGCATATCCTCATTAGATCGTCCGCATCCATCACCTTATTACAAATGGATTACAAAAATCACCATAATTTGAAGGAAAAAAATGAAACATGTGTAGTATTTTCTCACAGATATGTATCTGTAAGAACATAAAATTACATATCATTGCACGAAAAATTAAAGTTCTAGTCCTATAACTTAGAAGGAGTTGAATTTTTAGTCATGTACGAATTGATTTTCGTAATTTAGCCATGTAATCTTACAATTTTGACAATTTTAGTCTTGTGTCCGGCAAATTTGATCAAAAAATTATATGTGAATTGCACGTGACACAATTAAATTATAATTTGAGTCCTGTATATCAATTGATATAGTACCAACACTGCCAACTTTTCTAAGTTACACGATTAAAGTTGTCAATGCCCCCTAAGTTACTGGACTATTCACATGCGAATCACATACAATTTTCCATCCAAATTAGCCGCAAAAGGATGAAAATCACTAAAACTTTAAAATTATAGAACTAAAATAATAAAAATCAATTCTTGCAAAACCAAATATGTCACCTCAATGAAATTACAAGACTAAAATTACATCGTTCCCTTCACTTGCATCAAATAATTCATCAACATTCAAGGCAGCATCTTAGGGGTACTTTGCAAGTGAAATCGATGCAACTATTGCCCTCTTTTCTTATATATGACGTGTGCATATTAAATGAAACAAAATATGTTACGAGATTTGGGATTGACAATTCAATCAGTTATTTTTCAGTTCGCAAACATCATCTCCATCATATCAGATACTACAATATTTATAGTAGCCAATGCGCTTCTTTAATTTTCAATCCTTCAGTTTGCAAACTCGATCTGAATTAAAAATTTTCCAAGTCTTGACAATATTAATTTTAGCATTTCTAGCTATGCTTTGATTGAAATCTTTGAACTAATCCTTGTGGAATCTTTGAAATGCATAATTGAAAAAGAAAATCAGAGGGAAGCAAACTATGTTAGTTTTCAGGGTAAATTACATTCATATATTTTGAAATTAGCATTAACTACACGAATATTTTCAATCTTTGGCTGAATTATACGTACACTCTTATTTAGTGACGAAAATTTTACTTGAAATAGATGAAATTGCAAAGATCAGGCCATTTTCTTTGCTAGGCCAATAGCTTTAATCGATTTTACTTGTTCAAACCAAATAGCTCAGAATTCACTGTCAAGGAAAAATGGAGAAGAAAGCGAAAGAGAAATATGGTGTATGACAGTATAAGAAACATACATAGAGAAGAAAACTTGCCGTTTTAATTATGTACAATTTTATGGGGAAATAGCCTTTTTTGTTATATAGGTTAGGCCTATTTCACTTTTTTGTCGTATTATTATGAGATTAGTACTTTTAGTTTTGTAATTTACAAAAATTAGCACTTTTGATCTTCAGACTATTTTGTATATAATTTAACGGTATGGGTCACGTACCCAGCACGTGGCCGTTAAGTATTTTCGATTGAAAAGAAAATTGACATGTTTTTCAACTTGAGGCCACTTTTAGGGAGAAACATAACTACATTTGAGGAAAAAGCAAATCTTGAAGGAAATTAGGGTAAAAAAATGGGGAACTCTCTCTTCTCTCACAAAAATTGAATCTCATCCTTCTTATATTTCTGTAAGTTGAAGTCAAGTAGAAGCAATACAAAAAATCATGTCTCTCACAAATGAATCAAGTAGGGCAAGTGGACCATTCATATGCTACAGTGGGAATGAAGTCAATTTTCCCTACAGCCAAAATACTTTAACGACCACGTGCTCCTATGTCGTTAAATTGTAGACGAAAAATTAGATGAAGACCAAAAGTGCTAATTTTTTTATAATTTAGGAGACTAAAAGTACTAATCCCGTAATAAATGAGATCAAAAGTAAAATGGACCTAACTTATGGGACCAAAAAATACTATTTTTCCTAATTTTATCAAGACTAAGTTTTTCTCGAACATTTTGATTAAAATGGCACATATCACTTGTACATTTGTACCAACACCAATGTGTGAGAGGTAGAAGATCTGGAGCTATGGATTCAGGCGGGAAAATGCAATTTTATTTCTACAATTTAGGGGATGATAGTTTTTGTCCAGCATAAATTAATTTTTACAATTTAGTTTTGTATTTTTTACAATTTTAATCATTTTTCGACCCCGAATCCCTAATTTAATTGGGTCATTTTCAAGTCACATGCAATTTTTTAACTAAATTAGCCGAAAAATTATTAAAAATGCCAAAATTTTAAAATTACATAATTGAATTGTGAAAATTAATTCGTATTAGGACAAAATACCACCTCCCCTTTATATTATAGGATTAAAATTATATTTTTCCTAATCTTATTGTATATATACAATATATTTGTATGAGAGAACCTAATCCTAGAACTAGACTTCTTACACATAAAATTCTTTGGGGACAATCCAGTATTTTAGACCTCAAGATCTATGTTTACAGGTATTAGGTTCAAACCTGAGAGGGTTCTTTCCAGCAAATATGTTCAAAGAAACCATAAGAAGGTGTTTGACTAATTTTATTTAGAAGTTATGAAATCTCTGGTTTTATATATATATTTATGGAGCACAAAAAAAAAAAAAAACTGCAAGAGTGTTTTAGTAAAATAAGATTATAAATATTAATAATAATAATTTTATAATTGATATAATCAAAATTAAAAGAATTTATTACAATTATTTAGAAAAATAGATGTAAATTAATTCTAAAGAACTTATAAGATCGTATGATCTGATTTTTGGATCTTATAAATTAATTTCGCAATGAATATAACAAATATTTTCATAGTGTTTGGATTCATTTTTTGAGTATTTTGTTGTATTTTGTGGAGATAAAGAGAAAAAAATAAAGATAAATAAGTATGTGTTGGAGATATATGTATGTTTGAATTTATTTTTAGAGATAATTTAAAATAAGTATACGTTGTATATTTGATATTATTTTGGGAGACAAAAATTATATTTTATTGTTAAATTATGTCTCTTTTATATATATTTATATATATGTGTGTGCCTATATACAAGTATTGTATGTTTAATATTGCATGTTGGGATACAAAAATTACTGTTTATTGTCAAACCATACTCTTATATATATATAAGTATTTGTGGCAAATGAGAAAAAAACGCTTTCTACATAAAAGCAAATATTAGGCGTGTTTTGATCCATCCAAAAACGGGCTGAAAATGAAACCTTCATGAGCTCACCCAAATTAATTGCACTGCCCAATCCAATATTTCAGATGAAGAAATTGTACAAAAGCATATAGGCATTCACTTCCTACCACAATTATGGTAGGTGTCGCTTTCAAATCCTATAAAACTCATAATTACGTATTTTTATTCCCATAAAAAGTCAGGTACGTTGTGATTTAGGGACTAAAAAGGCATAGTTTGGGACTAAAAAAGTGTTGTGGTTTTGGCACTAAAAAGTCCCAAAATCAAACTTTTTGGCACTAAAAAAATATAATTTTGAGTTTTATAAAACTAAAAGCATCGTTTACTCTAATTATGGTATCAAAATAAATTTTATCCTTATTTTATGGGACTAAAAAAATATTTCGTCCACGTAACACCTAATAATCCAAACATAAAAGAATTAAAAGATAAATATCAAACCTCATGGAAGGAGGCACAACTTAATATTGCAACTGCTATAAGTTATAAGCAAAATTTAATAGAAGATAATTATAGAAGAGAAAGAGCTAAATAATTCAAACTGGAAATAAGTTCTAACATCTAATTATGGTTAATTATTACGTTTAAAATAAATAGTCGTAGTAAATAATTGACCAAGACCGCACAAAGATTGTTGACGGTGGTTCTTGCGAATATAGCTAAAATATTTGTATTGGCTCATAACCATAGCAAAAACTATTTTTTTGTTATAAATAAGTTAAATTTTTATATTGATTTTATCGAACTATAATTAATAATAGTTATTTATTAGGTAATTTAGTCCATAACCAATAAAAATATAGAAAATAGTAATTTTTTTTTCTTGTGGTGGCACTATTTGCATGTGAAAGTGTAGTGGAAAGCTTAAGTGATTACAGGACGTGGCAATTTTGGACTTGTGGAAATTAATTTTAACAATTTCATCCCCTATTCAAAATTCAAGGATGATTTTGACTAAAAATTCATAAATCGATGGGATATTTAGGAATATTGTTGAGTAAAAACTATAGAAGGAAAGTATGGAGATGGGAAACCTAAAAAGCACAGAAAAAGAGAAGCTTTAAAGTACCGGGAGCAGAAGGGCAAGAGTTGGTGTTGGTGTTGGTGTTGAACAGTAGGGTTTCTTTGCAGAGATTGGTGAGCTGAGATTGGATGCTGCTCAAGAAACTTGTCGCTTCCTCGTATGGCTTTGACAATTTTTCCTTGTATTTTTGTAGAATCTCGCAATACCATTTCTTGAAAAAACGCACATATTTGTACATGTAAACAAGAAATCATGAGGTGGAAAGCCTAAAATTTGTACTGCATAACGCCAAGTAAATCATGGGTTTGTTTCATGTAATCATCGATGATCAGTTTGTACCATGAACGCATCAAGTTCAGGATCTGTTCCGATCCCAACAGTTGTGCTGCTGATGGAGACCATGGGATGGTTTTCTTTGCTGATTACTTCAAGAACTGAAGTCATTTCTGGAGGTGCTCCCACCTTCAAACCAAACATCACAAAACTATTCAAGAAACAACACACACACACACACACAACTTTGTGGCTGGTATGAGATATATATATATATATATAGATAGAGAGAGAGAGTGATGTTGCTGCACATCCCATATGAACAGGGAAAGAGAGAGAACAGGGTTTGTTTTGACAGACCTTTCGGCAGTCAAGATAAGCAGAGATTAAGTAAGGATAAAGAGGGTGATTAGCGATCTGGGCTTTCACTGTATAATCTACCAACGGCAATGGCGTCATCTCCAATCCCTTTCTTCCTTGATGAGTTTGATCAGTAGCTAAAGCAAAGGTATGATGATTGTGATGGCCACTCATCACCCTAATTACACTGTGATGCACATCATCGTCTCCAGCAGAATTACTGTCCATGGGACATGAAATCGAGGGATCTAATCTGTATACCTCATCCATATATCAATCACTACAGTTCTTGCACAATTTCTTGATCAGCACACCAAGTGTGTGTGTGTGTGTGTGAACAACTGAGAAATGAACAAACAGTGATTCTGATGTACGTCTGCAGTGACTGTTGGGCAAAGGACCCTCAAAATCTGGAACCGAAGAAGGGCTGCAGGAGAAAAAAACAGTAGTTTGAGATACAGTCAAACACATCTGACGATGAAAAGAGATTCCCAACCTTAGATAAGAGTTGAAAAAGACCAGACCTTTAGCACTGCAGGTTGGGATGGAGAAAAACAGTAGTCGTGTAGACTTAATGGACAAACAAACACTTCTGACAGCAAAACACACACAACACACAGTGATATATAGAGGGAGAGTTAATGAGTTAATGTGTGGGGCATGAAAGAGAGAGAGAGAGAGAGAGTGTGTGGGGGTGAGGGAACGGACAGTGGATTGATGAGCATTTGGCTGACGTTCTCCCATCTGCGAAACAGTGATTCCATACAGTATGTACTGCTTTTTACTAGGATTACAACCCTACGTACAGGACAGAGACGTGAGGAGAGAGAGAGAAAGAAAGGGAGTAGGTGTAATTATACTCTCATTTTTTGAGTTTCGATGTAATTATAAATATTTTTTTTTAATTTAAAAAATTATATCTAATTGCTTTTGTTTAATAAATTGATTTTTTCGTTAGTTAAAATTTACTGAATTTGTTGATATTAATAAAAAAATTAAAAAAAAATTATATTTACCCTCCATAAATTTATTACTGACTCAGTGTAGGTCAAATAAATCTTTTTATAACCAAATTATCTTTATATGCCTTCACACATTATTGCATATGAGGATGTATATTTTCACCGTTATAAGGATAGTTTAGTTTGAAAAAAATTATTTGACTACAATAAGTACGTAATAAATTAATCGAGAATATATATCAATTTTCATTTAGTTTTTCTATTAATATCAGTAAATTTAGGGTTCATTTGGTGCGAGTGAGACGAAAAATGAAGTGAAAGGGGGAGGGAGAGGGAAAGAATCACTACAAGAAATTTTACATCTCATAAGGAAAAAATTCGTTACTGTACGTCCAATTTTCTTCGTCAATACTTCTCTAGTGACGAAAATGTGTCTTTACTAAGTTTGTGCTGGAAAGCCCGACGCTAGAAGTTCTTGTAACGAACTTGAGTTTGTCGTCACAAATGTATTTGTAACAAACACTGATTCCTTACAATTGTGTAGTTCTAGTAACAATTGTGTCCTCACAAAAGCTTATGATATCGTTACAAAAAAAAAAACATATTTGTTACTAAAAGTGTGATTTACAATCGTATTTTCGTTATAAATACTTATTATGAGAATAAATTGTCCTCACTAAAACTCAAAATGAATAATATTTTAAATTTATTTACAATAACAAGTTTGTCACAATAAGTTACTGTGAGAAATTCATTTCCTTACTAATAGTAATTTATAGTGATTTATTTTCTATTCAAAATTACTTATAAACATGTTTTCAAAAATAAAAAAAATTCAATAATACCTATAAACATAAAGAAAGTAAACTTGACATAAGTAAATGTGCCAGCTACAAAACCGCAACAAAAAGATATTTTAAGAAACTTTCAAACATAGCTATTGTCAAGTGAAATGAAGGGTAAACTTATTATTTTAGTCCGTTAAGTATGCTTAATTTTAATTTTAGTCCGTTAAGTATGCCTAATTTTAATTTTAGTTCGATAATTATGTCTATTTTTGTTAAGGTCCAATAACTTACGAAATTGCTTACTTTTAGTCCTCTGGTAGATTTTCGGACAATTTTACCCCTATGAGTGCATATGGACTAAAACTGCCTAAACTGCCTTTCAAAAGTTGCATAAGGGTAAAATTATCCGAAAAGCTGAATAAACTGAAAATAATAATTTTGTTGAAAATAAATTAAAAATAATAATTTTTAATAGCTTTTGTTTTTAAACTATTTCAACTTTCTTTACAATTTATTCCTAATATGAAAATAAAAATTATTACACACACTCTTTCAATGGCCCCATTAGCAACTCATTGTTGACTAATGGAAATTGTACCTGAATTCCAGTTCATAGATTAATTGTATCTTGTGAAGACATATTGTACACAGTTGAAATTTACTTCCCATGTTTATAATGGACATAATAACTAAAACAAAAAATGATTAATCATAAAACTAAGGGATAATTATATTTAGACTTTCTTTAAAAATATAAAATTATATTTTTTTTAAAAAGTTTCAAAATTATGCTTACAACCTCCTTCAATAATTTATCGTTTACACCTGACTCCCTTTTATTAGTATTTGACAAAAAATATAGATGTTCGCAAAAAAATTACGTAAATTTTAATTTTATCCTTCATTTAATATTTTTATGAAATAATTTTCTATTAATAAGTGAAAAAATGTAATAATGGTAACCTCACTTCATATATATGTCTATAAATTTATATTTATCCCCTCATTAGTATAAAAATATACATAAAAATTAATGTGTACCGAATTTTAGCAGCACCACAATGGTCAAAGAACTTTCACAAAAATTCTAAGATTGTTGAAAGACTAGCCTTGCAAAACATAGGTTAGTACTCTGATATTTAAATCGGTAACGATTTACTAAAGTAATAAAATAAAAATTTGAATCAAAGTGAGAATAATAACTAAAAATAGTGTGAAAGTGATGAAATTAGTATGAAAATATGCTAGAAAATAGTTGAAATCAAGGGAGTTTTGAGAGTTTGAGTGCGATAGCTTATGTTACCTAAAAGACTGCATCGTGCCTCAATTTGTAGGGTCCGTAGAGCAAGCTCGTAGAGTTAGTTGCGAAATATCTGGGGCCACTAGATAACTATGCATTTTAGCTTTGTAAAAAGACAGAATCATGGAATTTGAATTTATCTAGACAAAAATATGACATTTTAACCAAGCATTGCCCAATCTGCTCGGATATATAAGGATGCAGTTACTTGCTGACTAAAGGGTCAATTCTAGTGAGGCTTCTTGGAGTTATCTAGAGATTTTTTACTATGACGTCTTTATGTGTCAGCCACCTGTATAACGTAGCCGTCCTGTTGTATCATGACTTAGCTTGTTATATTAAGCTTACTTCCCTGTTACTTTATCTTGTTAAAATAAACACTAACAAAAAATTATAAAATTTTATTTATTTATTGTTATATATTTGTTCAACAATTGATAAATTAAAAAATTATACCCCAATACATAACAAGGAGGAGATGAAGAAGTTAATAATGTATAGTTGACGTAATTTTTTTGTATTGTTATATTATGAATACTTTCTTTTATACTTGAAAATTTATTTTTTAGACTTAAATATTTAAATCAAGCCATAAACAAATAAAAATAACTAAATATATCAAGTTAGACCCATCCAAGCAAGTTTTGTACCATGGCAAGGCGGGGCAAGTCTTACAAAAACTAGGGCAGGACGGGTCCGGGTCCTTCCTGAAATTGGCATGACGGGTCCCAAATCCACTCAAACCCGCCCGTTGCACCCCTAAATTTTACATTTTCAAACACTAAAACAATAGTTGTTTCAGCCAACAATTTCACAACTACCAACAATTTTTGCAGCCTAGTTGTAAAGTTGAACTGTAATAAGGGTGTAAGTAGGAATTCAAGCTATAGCTAAATCTTTATCCTAACTTCTGCATTAATTGCATATAATTAAGCTTCAGTTCTTGACAACAATACATTAATTGTAAATCGACTAACAAGATGTTGAACAACACAAAGCACAGGCACAATTCTACTTGACGGGTCCTTGTGGTAGTTTCACAGGTTTTCTGCAAGATCCAAATAGCTCCACAGAAACAAAAACTTAACGCACTACTTCAACATTTTCACATAAGATAACCTACCCAGAATGCTCATACCCGTCCGCTTTCCACACACACAAAGGCAAGATAGCATCATGCGGTCTGAAACAGTTGCAAATTACACAGAGTGATTATATTACAGAGGATACAGAGATCATCTACCTGATTCTACAAGGCAAAACAGACAACTGTTCAAGGATACAAACAGACATTCGTTACAATAGTACATCCAAACTAAGATTGGTACTGCACATTTTCCTAATACTGCCCTAACAATCTAAAGCATAGTTAACAGTAGAAAAGAAAAAACAAGAGTAACGGATAGTCAACACTTGAATCAGTTGGAATTTCCAGAAGCAAGTGCACCTTTAACCACGAGCTGCTCTGAGGAAGTTGTCAAAAGGGCTGGCCGGGGGCAATCTGAGAGCTAGCCAGGAGTTTGACGATGGAACGGCTCCTATAGCTGCTTCACTGCATGTTGCCTGTAAAAAAGATGCTGTCAAGGTCCAAGTGTCGGGAAAACTAAGTCGGAACAGTACTACTAGGGTGTGCATGGTCAAGATCGGATAGTTAGGCCTCATCTACTTGATGTGATGGGATTTAAGTGATATAGATAATGTTAGGATAATTATTGGGATCGAGTTAGAAGTGATTATATTAAATGGCTCTATTTTATGTTTACTAGTATTGATAAAATAATAGATATAAGTAATATATTGTTTACTTTTGACTATAAATTGAGATTGAATGGTGGATTACTTTAATATTTTCAATTTTAGTATTTTATTGTATTAAAACATAATATATCTATATACATAAATAAAAGTTAATATTATATGCTACATAAAAATCAAGACTGTTAAGTATATAATATTTTATCAAAAAAGCTAAAAATGATATATTATATAAAAATAAATAATACATTTTATATTATTTTCCCTTACGACAAACATTCATCTTCATAAAAATTGAGCTCAGACGCCATTGTTGTCTCTTCTTCAAGAACAAAAACCTTGAGAGGGTTGTGTCTCTTTTGTCAAAAGGTCTAACTTTCGTTAGTTGGTCAATTGGTTATTTTATGCATAAATAAGGACAATAAGGTAAATTGCTTGGAATATTTGATGACAAAAAATTGGTAGTTCATTTTAATCACCATATGGTGGGCCCGTGTGATACTATAATACTAAAGTTGTGAGCTTGATTTCATCAAGCCATAATCATATACAGCGACAGGCTTTGGGTATTGAAAAAACACCGTAAACAAAAAATTAAAGCCTAATAACTCAAAATAAAGGAGGCCTTAGGGTGATCCTACATTTGCTCCTCAAGAAAATGAATGCAATTAATTATTTGAAGTTGCAAATTCAAACATTTGGTGACAAGTAAAAGAGCCAAATTTATGTTGCAACTCGACTACACAACAAAAATCGAAAGGGAGATAAAGTAAGTGGGCGTCAGTAACAGAGCTAAACTTTCATGTTTATATGAAAAAAATATATATAAGGGTTAAATACACTTTGCTCCCCTGAACTATATACCTCAAGTAGCACTAAACTAACAAATGTAACGTTTCTCCCCTAGAATCAAATGTTTGACAATATGGACCTTTATATCAATATATATATATATACATATTTGCAAAAGAGTTCTTTTTTAAACATTTTGCATTTTTTAATTCAATTAAAATTTTCTTTAATTTGAAAAAAATATATTTCAATTACAATAAAGTAAAACACAATTAATAAGTTAAAAAAATTTCGACTTATTATTACATTTTAAAGACTCAAAGAAAAGTAATGAATTAGTACAATAAATACACAAAACTTTCATGTAAAAGATTTTTTAAATTTGATAACAAAATTAAGTTTTTAACTAATTAATTTTTAAAATAAAAATGAGTAATTACATATCAGTTCTTAAAATATGTTTTCTTCAAAAAAATATGATAAATATATTAATTCATTTTTTTCTAACAAATTAATGAGAATCTTTTGAACTACAAATATGTATATCCATATAGTATGAGGGCAATATTATCAAATATTTAGTTCTCGGAGGATAAGTGGCACATTTCTTAGTTTTTTGGGGAGTAAATGCTACCTCAAGCATAATTCTGGGGGCAAAGTGTGTTTAACCCTATATATATAGTATACGTATATATATAACCTGATTATGACGCAGTTGGGTTGTGGGTGGGATGGATTTTAATCACTGCCCCTGACCCAGTGCCGGATTCTAATATAATTAAACTGCCAATTATTCAAGGATTTAATGCGGTCCTCTTCAGGCAGATACTTGTGGGTCAGGTTGAACGAGTATACCCACAGGTCCCACACCCATAAAGACTACCATTGACAAGAATAGAACTCGTTATCAGTGTTTATATCCAACCTAGGACCCCAAAAGCTGAATAGGATGAGTAATAATCATTAGATTACCTTGTCAATTGATGATCCCCCAGTTGAACGCAGAGGTGGAGGGGACATATCATTGGCTTGTATCGAGTGGTTATCAGAGGTCAACCAATTAGAAAGCTTTTTTCTCGTGTCTGTACCAAAGGCTTCACACTGATTTGTCATGGTGCTGTACGGGAGTGGTGAAGTGGAGATAGATGATCCAGCTACTTGACCAGCGACCTCAAGTGCCTGAAACCGATTTGCTTTAAAATTTAAGCATTGATAGAGATATATATTTTTATGCTTAGTTTTACTCTTTCTTCTTTATGGATTTCAACTAGATTTGGTTATATAATTTTACTCACGGGACATGACGTAACATTAAGTATTCTTTTGTTTGTATATGTTTGGCGTCGTTCTGGCAAGAATGCAGCAGGACACAATAACAGAACGAGAACAAGGAGGGCATTACCGATTCTAGAAGCTGTCCAATACTGACAATATGGGACATCGAAGGAGATGGAGATGCGGGCACCTTCGGGATGAAGCGAGATATATCAGCAACTGATGATATACTCATAGCATCATCTTCAACCAGAGAATTTGCAGAAAATTCCTGAATCAAGAGATAAATTATGTCAAGCATGTTTTGCCATCACAGGAGATGTAGGATAGGAAGTGACAAGTGTCAGTTGTCCTAAGCTTGGCTGGAAGTTCAATCTCAAACACTTATATTCAAGCTACTAAGGGTCTGAGACAGTTCAAGGTCCAGACAACATACGCCATCAAATGATTGTGTTTCCTTGGAGTGTGCAGCTTTTTGGATGTGATCCATGTCAAGTATTGATTGTGGGCCGAACATGAAAGCTTCATCGGGTAAAAATTCTTCTGATAGTTGCTTGGCAATCTCGTCCGCCTCAAACTTAAAGAAGCAAAACTTTCACATGAGATCCTTCAAATTTAAATACATAAAGTAATAACAAGCCTTTTTCTTCTCAAAGAACAGGTACTAGAAAAACAAAGTACCTTTGTAATGGAAGACAAACTCTCAACAAAGATGGAAAATACGATTTTGTCAGATTCATAAGCCTTTTCCCGCAGCTCAAGGAGAGTTGACAAAGCTTCTTCATTATCAGAAACCGAGCCATAATCTTTCACTTCAGATTGAGATTTTACATAAACCTGAAAGTTGTCACTGATGCCAAGATATGGATCCACCTAAATTAATAAGCATCCAGAATTAGTTTAAGAAATGCTAAATAGGTTGGAGCAATACAGTACGAAAAAATGGTTGACAAAAGAAGATCAATTAAGTGACAAGTTGGGCAAACTAATGGAATTTATCAAGCCATTGGGCATTGGCAGCTTGTATGAATAAGTGCAAACCAGCTAGATAAAGAATGATTTACCCTGCAACGCGGCTAAGAGACCGTTTAGTATGTTTAGTTGTTTGCATATAGAACCATGATCAGAATGCATTTGAATTAAGGATCATAAACCCAAAACAATAAATGTCACTCTCAAATACCAATTTCATTCCAGTTAAAAGCAAAAGATAAGTCTAAAAAGTGAAAGCATAAGCAGCCTACTACTTACATCAGACTCGAGTAACAAGTTATGCAAATTATAAGTCTCAGCAATATGATATAGCTTCGCCGCAAATGCCAACATAGCTGTAGATAATACAAGAAGTGATCTCTGGTACACTGGAGGTAAGGACCCTGTGATCACACAACAATATGTCAAGCGTAGAAGTTTACTGCTTTCACACAGATAAGTTAATCGATGGACTCCCCGTACCAGTATTGGAGTCTAAAGACATCTTTCTTATTGATAGGGGAAGCTGAAAGAATCTGAGTACTAGGTTGTTATTGGAGTTCTACAACAAAGCAAAAATGAGTGATCACAGGTCAGCAATAAATTTTTAAAACCACCAGCATCAGAAAATATCCCTAGAAAATACAGCAGGATAGTATAACTAAAGAGATGTGACCAGAAATATTTAGCAATCAAATAAGAACAAACACTGAAGATATTAGTTTGAAACAACCAACCGTTTAAACATTAGAGATCAATCCCAAGTAGGATCCAACATTCTTAATGTGTCTGGTAAATAATTGACAGTTTGGACAACAAAACAAAAAAAAAGAAATCCATGTATCCGAATTTTTACCTTAAGGCGCGAAGAAATAAGTGCTAAACAGAATGAATGAGCTATAGCTTCAAGATTAGCAGGAAGATTATCAGAAAGATTGACTTGTATCCATAAAGCAGACAGCAACTGTGCTATTTGGTCTTCGTTGCATCGTAAAAAATACTGTTCCTGCATCAGTTCAGAAGACAATTCATGTAAGTAGGTGATAAGATATAACAAAGAAACTTTGACCAGGTAAGTATCCCTACAGTCTCAGTCAAGTTGGCTGGTCCACCGGTCCTGTCAACAATGGAGCTTATTATATGCATATTAGGAGAATTTTTGTGGGAGGTCCCATGCTTTCTCTCTTCCTTGCCTTTGTTCAGCTGCTGATAGTCATCCTTTTCACTTTCCTGCTTCACCTTGGTTCCATATATTTCTAGACGAAGCTTCTCAAGCAGAGCTGTAATTGAGGAAAATGTGGATGTGCTTTTGGAATGTCCCCTCCTCGGATTGTTGAAAACATCGTTTCTTGCGTGAGCGGAACTTGGAATTAGAAGAACACAGAATATTTGGTGCCCTCCAACACGTAAATCAACATCAGAATGCAACATCACTTTCAAGAGTTGAATGAAAAGAGCCTCAGGAAACACCTGAGAATGAGAATGAGAATGAAAATGAGTATCAAACTAGTCCAAGAGGACCAAGATAAAAGTACCAAAATTATAACAGGCTAACAGCATTTCTTATTTTAGTCTCCAGGTTGTGAAGTCAGCAAAGTACTCATCAAAATTTTAATTATTATGTCATAGATATATGATGGGTGTTAAACTGATGGAAACATAGCCAAAGTCACTAAAATTTGATGCACTGCACAGCAAGAGCCATAAAATGCGGATTATTTAGCAGATGAAATGCAAAATCTAGAAATAATTGGTTGCAGTCATACTACTCACATACTTTCAAAAGTCAAAGATTAGCTGGGACATCTCTCGTCAGCATAAGCATAGTAATTCTTACTAGTCCAAGCCAGAAAATGAAAAAGTGAGCTGTGCGCACAGATACACAGAAAACAGACAAGAGCGCGTATAAAAATGTTCCCTTCTCCACATCCACAAGCACAGAGACCAAAAGGTAGTAGCATTTGCAGTTACATTATTAGGCCTTCTCACCTGCTGAGAGTGGAAAGATATAGATGCCAAGGATATCACATGAGCAAGAATTATAAGTGAGGCAAGTGCAGCCCTAGCAACAACTCTTATCGGAGAAAGTTTCTCCAGTGTAATCGCCATCATATCAAACAGCGGCCGCACATCAACAATCTGAGAATAACAAAAACTCAATCAGTAGCGAGAAGACAAAGTCAAATATTTCAACTTATGTCACTCATTACCCCTCTAACAGTTTCCAACAGACAAGTTTCAATGGAAGTCTGCAGTGCAGCATTCATATTCAGCTCTTGCTCTCCAACTGGTTCAGCTGTAGCCTGAAAGCTTTTGCGCAAGTGTCTGAAGAGGTCACTGACAAACCCCATATCAGAAATCACGGCTTCTAACCTAACTTGCCGGGCCAAATAGCTAGCAGTTTGGACGATGTGACATTTCATCTCGGCATCATGTACAACATTCTTGTGGTCCAAATGTCGAACAACACCAGCTAAAATCAATTGCTGATATCCTATAATCAGATGAAATGTCTATGTCAAACTCTCCAGCATCAGAACCCAAAATTTTGAATTAAACAACCATTTGCAAGTTTTATGTTCAAATAATATTAAAATTGGCAACACAATTGAGAACTCATAGGAGAATTTTCTGACTATAAAAGTTATCCTACTCTTCTCAAGGAACTATAACTTCCAGAAATTAGCATGGCATATTACTCATGTAAGCTGGTGTAATTGTCACAATTCTTGATAATCATCTCATGATAATTGAGTTTTCACCTTACATGTTCGTACAACGATATCAACATGGGCTTCATAGCAAGAATGGTATATTCTGTAAAAGAAAGTTCTTTACATAAATTGATCTGAAGGGGTAAACAATCATTTGTTCTCGAGGTCCCACGTTGATCTTCTGATACATACTAATGGATGTATCTGAGATGCATTTCCTCTAAAAGTAATAATGTTTAACAAAGACTCCGAAAATAAAGATAGAGATGTTGTTGGATTCACATTAACTTAAGTCCGTCATACGTCTTAACAGCAGAGACGGAAGATGCAGTCACCAGAATCTAAATATTAAAAACTTAGCATAGACAAAAGCTAAAGTAATCAAAATGCAGATCAAGGGTAGGGGCCGCATGGCTAATCACCTGGGTTTTCCACAAAGGATTGCATATCAGACAGAACAAGAGGGGCCAGGCCATGCTGAGGAACCCAGTGTCTTCCTGTGTCAAAATAAACAAACATTGGGTCCAATACTCGTCGCATAGTTGTACTCTCCTTGGCAAGGTCAACCATCCTTTGGATGCATATTTGAGCCCATACTTTTGGTGTCTCAATCTCGTCTCTGAAGTCAGTGATGTTAAAGAGAGAGATTAACAACAAAGTGCAAGTGGTGAACGGCACTGGTCAACTAATTTAGCAGCAGTCTGCAATTATTATTTGAGGAAATTTTACTTTTTACATAAATAAAACTGAACAACTCCAACCTCGTGAGAAGAGAAGGATCTTTCTTTTCTGGCCGTAATCTTATGATCATGTGGCTAGGGCTAAACTCACCACCCACACCAGGAGTGCCCCTTCCTTCACATCTTGCTACTTCATCCACCCAATTATGATGTGCCTCCCTTCTTTCTTCGTCTTCCTCATTTTGTGACTCCATCTCATAGTTATCAAGAGTAGCATGCACGATCTGCAATAGGTAACACATAAAGTTAATTAACAAATTTTGGTAGCATGCACCATCTGCAATAGGTAACGCATAAAGTGCATTTAAACAAGTTTTGGTAGCATGAACAATCTGCAATAGGTATCCCATAAAGTTCATTTAAACAAGTTTTGGTTCCTTCCATAACTCTTAATCAGATGAAGTGAAAATGAATCAAATGAAGCTTGAAGTCCTGGGATTACAACAGCAAATCCAAGGTCAACTATGAAACAAGAGATATACACTTCAGCTCAAAATCTGGAAGATACAATGTTAGATCAATCAAAAGCTGTCAGCTGAGCAGAGTATCAGAAAGACAAACCTTCTCAAAATCAGCAAATATATGCGAGAACTCTGCCATGAACCACACCTGCAGATACAGGGACCAAACACAATTAATTATGTCGTGGACAAAGCTATAGTGATGGTTGAATTAATGCCAAAATGCAAACAAAAGATCTTTAAAAAACTAAGCTGATAGAGTAACATGCTGTGAATATTAAGAGAATGCATTAGCAAGAGAATTAAACTGTGAATTGAATAGATGGCATGAGCAATATATATTGAAAATACACAGCGATCTAATTACCATGGCTGAAAGGCACCGCAAGCTCGATGCTCTTAAACCACGTTTCTGATGCTCATCTTCAGTCTTACGTGCCAACATGCAAACTTTGTCAACAAAGTTTTCAATATTGCGTGTATAAGTTCCATCCATCTGTAGGCAATAGATAAATAAGAATAAGACAGGAGCAGATTCAGTTACCATGCTTACAGAAACTAGATGAAAACACACTAAGCAACTCATTAATTCCTGTTCTCCTCTTTCCTGCTCACCTCTCCTTCCCATCTAACCTTTTATTTCTACTGTGAAAGGGAAAAAAATGAAGCACTTCCTCAGTAATTATACACCTTTATTACCGCGACACTAACTCCTCCAAACATGCATAAACAAAATAGCTACAGTTTTAAGTTGTGCAATGAAAGACTTTTTCCTGCAATATAATCAAGAATGCAGTTATCTCATGACTTTGTATTGCGACCACACAGTACCTCAGTTATCAAAGCATAGTGAGACAGTGTGCCACAGAATATAGACGACCATATACAAAAATATCCCAACTAAGTAAGTATTAATCACCTGACAGTAAATAAATGTAGTCAATGTATCGCATCCAATAATCAGGAGAGCATCTTGCTTAGAGTCATCCAGCAGTTCAATAACCATATTCAACAAATTAAAAGAAAAATAGGCCCTGCAAGCATGGAGAGACGTGGTAATAATAAATTTTGCCAAAATGAAACTTAAAAAGGTTTCTTGAATTCCACTTTGAGGTCAGTCCTGCAAACATCTCTGAAATCATGGTAACTAGCATGAATATTTTCACTCAATATTAAGATATTAACAAAGATAACAAGAAGTTGAATTCATAGTGCAATTAAAAACCTTCAAGAAACTGTGGCAAATGAGCAATTGCATTTGCATGTTAATGTCCATGAAAACAGTAGTTGTTTAAGCAAAGATTACCCCATAACTCAAGCAAAAATATTTTTTGAAATAACAACTTACATTTGCTCCTTACAAATGCAAAGTAATTTGTTGTAAGTTTCCGCAACAATACTGACGAATCTGATGTTGCCACTTCGCAATTCTTTGTAACACCTTTCTTCAAGATATTTAGCAATCTAATAAAGTAAATATGGCAACCAAAAAAAACCTCATTACGTGCACCCTGGAAACATATTCAACGATCTTTCTTTGATTAGTATGCATACCCAAAACCACCTCACCTTTGGAATCCGTAAAGGGTTTTTGGAAGCATATTCACACAGCTTTACAATTTTTCTTTCATTTGACTGGCCATCCTGCATTTTAAGGGGAAAAACATTACATAATTCATTTACATTGGAATCACGGTAGATGAACATTTAAGAAGGGTGGGTGATAAAACTTGGGATGAAGTAGTACTCTCAACTTTGTGGAATTGCATTATATGAAAAAACTATGACGCCCATATGCAATGATGCATAGATACCGAAAAAAGCATGACTCTGTGTAATGTCTGATGCTCTATGGATACAGTTCATACTCGGGTGGGATACATATAAAAGAAAATAAAAGAATGTGGATAAGGTGTTTGACTTCGCTAGAGGTGTGTATGTTATGGTGGTGGTGTCCTTGCTATTTATGAAATTTTAAAGGGAAAAATTGTAGCAAATAAATTGGTTCAATTCATAAAAACAAATTATTTACTTAAAAATCATATTGATTTACCCAACTACAACTTCCTCTCTACAACTTTTCCATTCTTTTAAATTTCTTTAATTTTTTCCTAAATTTTTGGCTCCTAATTATCAGTTTCTGTTCCTGCTCCACAATCATTCACATTGGGTCTTACAAGACAACTCCGTCATAGATAATTGTTATTATCTATTATATAAATTATAATTATTATGTCTCGATCGGAGGGCCTCTTCTCTCAACTGCACCAGGTTTCCTTCTAACACCAATTTCACAACTGTTCAGTGATAGCAAATTTGGAGGTTCTGTTCTTCCAGATCATCAAACTTGGAAGTTGGAAGATAGCTAAAAAGGGCATGTGATGCAGCTCCAAAGAAGTTGCCCAAAGCGGCAAAGATAGGCATGCATCAAAGCAAGGTAATCTTTTTTTATGAGTGAGGATGTTGTAAATTTGGTGTGTTTGTATGGTAGTCACACAGAAAGATTCACGGATAAGAGCATAGTGAAAGAAAAAGAAGGCATAAGAAAAGATAGTAAGAGCCGTTAAGGGGTGAAAATAAGAGATAGCAGATAAAAGTGAATACGAGTTTTCTTGGTCTTCCAGATGAAGGAACCAAAACGAATCATTTAGAATATTACAATCTCTCAGAGAGGTTCCACATTCTTATCATTCCTAGACAATGCTACTTTCAGTTGAGTATCTAGATAGAACACTAAGCATACATAGATGGTTCATCAAAAAAAGACAAACCTACTTATTTACTTCATCTCATTCATACTGGAACGACTTGACATTATCATACAATTAATCAAACATCATTGACAAACCCACGAATTATATAGATGATCATTAAACATTGTTTGACCAGTGCTGCACACAGTTGAGTTTTCATGGAATCTCCCACCTCCAACCCCTTATGCCTCACATACAAAACAGAGAACAGCTTCATCCAGAGTAAAATAACTACTTCATTGAGCAAAAGGAGAAGTAACTAAAATCTTGATGTCCTAGCAGACAGCATAACCAACCTAAGTATGTATAATTAGTTTCATCAAACAGCTCCATTGAATCTAGGGTTCATTCATCCTAAATCACACCAAATTTATTTCATCATATAACTAAGTCTGGTGAGGAATAGTGGGCAGAAAAAATGTCTTTAAAGCAAAGGCCTCTGCTGGAAAAGATCTGCTTAATATTGAATATCATGTCATTCTCCAGACTAACTGACTAAGCAAAACAGCTCAAGTCGGCTAAGCAAATAAACTCAATTAAATGTCTACTAAAGTATTTGACCGAATGGGAGGCAGTTATATTTTCCATTTCTATACTTCAACAATAATTTGATTTCCAACCCTCTAATATCACCACTTAGACTTTCCACTTTTTCAACAGTTGTCTGTTCCTATCTTTAACTTGACCACTAGTTTGGACAGGAAAATCATGTGCTACTGTGCAGCGTCAAGGAACCATCAGAAGGACCTAATGAAAACAGAAGTCATGCAATATTTTCAGTCTCACTAGATCGACTAAATGTTCGTTTGGGCCATCCTAGTTGAAACTGAAACAAAAGGAAACTGGGGACTCAGATTGCATTCGCAACAAAAACAAAACTTCATGGTGATAGCTACTAGAATTTCGGCATGTTCTATATAAGAGTAGGTATGGAGAATTCACAGTCAAAAACACAAGGAACTACTGGACTAAGATGTTGACAGAAGATAATGTGCAAATATGGTAGGCTCACAGACCAAAAAGACGCTATCTTCAAGGTATAAATCTACTATTATGATGACTCCGAAATCTACAACCAATAAGAAGCACACAAACTCTAATCCTTAAGGCCACACTTGTAAAGATGTCAGAAGAAGAAATCAATCAAAATATGAACCAAAATACAAAGTAGAATACTCTACCAAGGACAATGTTGAGTGAAATTTTAAGTGGTGTTATTAGATGTACGAAATTGAAATAGCAGTAAACCATATGGATGAAAAACGCAAAATTGTCCCACAAAATTTGAACATGAGAAACTAGCATAACCATTATTGCATTAGTAATTTGGTCGCATTTCTATTTTTGCAAATTGTCCCACAAAATTGCAACATGAGAAACTAGCATAACCATTACTGCATTAGTAATTTGTTCGCATTTCTATTTTTAAATACACACGAATCAGTACCTAATCATGCCCAACAATGTCAGAGCAAATGCCAAAACACAAAATTTCCCCAGAAAAGGGGGGGAAACTCACATGCGACTTGGGAAATATTTCAGCAAGCAATTTCTTGTAACGTTTCACGGGTTGCCGTGACCGCGACCTCAAAGCAGGGCAGCATACACACATGCTCTCACATGCTGGGAATATCTTTCGGGAAATGACACCCATTTTACCTAATAACAACAACAAACAAGGTCAAGCATCCATGATCTCCCACCTCTTCTTACAATCAAATTACTGATACTCCTTCATGAACCCTCATACACAATGTACATTGCGTAATTTCACACAAATATATAATGTAGAACCACATAGCATAACCAAAGTTAAAACCAAATCGTAGTAAGCACATAGAGACCATCATACGCCCACAAGATGCAAGAGGAAAAGCCTGAAAGATAGAAGACAAAACGATACAAATAAAATCACAGACAATATGAACTTTAACACCAAATATGAAAAGGAATTCCAAACATCATTTGTTCTTCAGAAAGGAACAAATCTTCCAACTTTAGGAAGAGACATAACAACAAACACAAAAGACCCATTATCAGAAACAAAACAGAGCAAAATCTACACAGCCCAGAAAGAGAAACTCGCTCAGAACGCTGAAATGGGGCCTGAAACCAAGAAATCCTACAGAAACAACCAACTTCGATAACACACGCAGATCTAGGAAGCCGAAAACAGACCTCCCAACAAAAACGCGCTTGAAATTTTCTGGGACTTTCGAATAAATCCCACAGTATTCAAACTCTACACATCCGCATAATTGTGAGTGTGGAAGAGAAGATGCGTCGGCGTACAAGTAATAATAGTTAAGTTGTGAGCGAAGGACAAAAATCAAACAAGGAGGGAGGGAGAGGGAGAGAGAGAAAGAAGGAGAGAGAGAGAGAGAGAAAGATCACGTGATTGTCAGACTCTTTACACAGTGTCTAAATGGTCTTGCTTTTGTCTCTGTCTGTCAGGAAACTTGGGAAGTCCAAAGCCATTCTTTTGGCCCATCTCTCTCTCTCTCCCTCTCTCTCTCTCTCTCTCTTTTCCTTTTACCATTCTTCTTTCCTCTTTTTCCCTTTTGCTCTTTTGTTCTTGTTGCAGAGATCACTCTCCAACTTTTCTTTAAATACAAAAACACCCCTCAACTTTCCATAATTACATCTAATGCATCTAACATTTGTTGTTCCATCCACAAAATAATTTAGTGCCCGTTTGGTCCTACAATTGATCAGATAAAATCTATGTATTGAGTGAGAGAAACAGTATTTTTGTCCCATAAGTTAGATCTGTCACTTTTGATCCCATTATTAATGTTATAAAAATTAATACTTTTGGTCCCCATCTATTTTTTAATCTATAATTAAATAATATAGACCACATTCCCCAACACGTGGCTATTAAATAATTTGACTAGAGGAAAAATTGGCATGTTTTCTAGTTTGAGACCACTTTTGAGGGAAAAAAACAAATCTCGGAGGAAATTAGAACAAAGAAAGGGGGATTTCTCTTCCCTCTTACAAAAATTGAATCTTATCCTTCCCACATTTTTGTAAAATGGAATCCAAGTAGAAGCAATATAAAATATCATGTCTTCCATAAGTGAATCAAGTAAGTCAAATAGAGTATTCATATGCTATTGTTGGAAGAAAGGTCAATTTTTCCTCCAACCAAAAATATATAATAGCCACGTACTAGGCACGTAACTTATACCGTTGAATTATAGACAAAAAAGTGGATGAGGATCAAAAGTGCTAATTTTTTTAAGTTGTAAGACTAAAAGTGTTAATTTCCTAATTAATGGTACTAAAAGTGAAATTATCGTAACTTATGGGACCAAAACTACTATTTTCCTATTGAGTGCAAATATAGTTTTTTTGTAGTGGGTATAATTATTTTTCGTTAAGAGAGTGTTTGCCGAGCTTATAGCTCCTGAAAGCATATTATAAGATGTTTGAGAGCTTATAAACTCTTGAAAATTATTTGGCAAAAAAAAAAAAAATAATAATATGAGCTTATAAAATTGTAAAATAAAATGTTATGCCTGAATTAAATTGCTAAAAATTTCACTTTTACCCTTCATGTAATTGACGTTTATTCCCTATAGCTAAATTTATCTATTATATAATCTAAAATTATAATTGTACAATGGTTTTTCAGTCATTATTATTGAATAGTTTATTATGTTTAATACTCGAACGTCTTATTTTGTCGAAATACTTTGAGAGCTTATCTTTAAAATAAGATTAAATATTTTTTAATTTTTAAAATATTTTATAAAATGTAAGAACTTATAAGTTATTTTAAACAAGCTTAGCTATAGCTTTTAATCACACTATAAGTATTTGTATTCATTAAAAATCTTTTTAATTTGTTGATTAAACTTAAAAATAATTTTTTTTTGTTTTAAAATTTAGTTACGATCTGCATTTATATAATCAATTATGAAAATACGAACTCATATGGAATAATCACTTACTCGAAAACCAATTTTCAAAATTGATACTCTCGTAATCGGTTAACTTAAAATCAATTATGAGACTGGCAAACCAAATTAAATTTATACGTGAAATAATATAAATAAAGTATTTATTGATGGATAAATCAAATATTAACATATATAGTATTTAGATATTTAAAGCAACTTAAATTATAATTTCCCAACAAAATATAGTAAAAATTATTAATAATTTGATAATTTTAAAATCTCATCTTAAAATTAAAAAAATAAAATTATGAAAAAGCCAATTAAATCATGTCACTTCATCAAATAAAGCGAAAATCAAAGTGTTCGTATCGAATATCAACAAATTATAATCTTTAATTCGAAAATTAAGTTCAAAAACCCTAGAATTTATGTCATTGAAGATCAAATCAATTTTTTTTTAAAAAAAATATCAAATGCCCAAAAAAATTTTATCTTTGAATTTATCAAATAAAAAATTATGTTCTTCAATTTATGTTATTGAAGATCAAATCCCATTAAACAAAAAAAAAATCAATTGCCCAAGTTTATTTTTCAAAGAGAGATTTGTACTCATAAATATAAAATTAAATCCAATAAATGCATTTATAATAAAAACTTGAGGTTTTGATCTAAATATTCTTAAATTATTTTAACTTCCCCTTGTACTTGTTATAATTTCAAACCCTTTTTTGTTGTACCTTCAGTAGCATTATGTCCAGAAAGTGACAAGTTTCAAACTTCCTTATATTTGTCAAATTTACAAAAGTATCCCTTATTTCTCTTTATTTACATTTATCCCCTGATATTTTATTCTATTTAGACATTTTTCTAAAAAAATTGACCCTTGCTCAATACTGTAAAACTTGAAAAAATAGTTTTATTACAGGCAAGCGTTCCACATTAACTGCAAACTTGAGTGGCTTATAAGCCCTCAAGACCTCTTCTCCCTAATAATGCGCATTTTCAAGACAAAATCGTATGATCAATACAGAGTTGGAGCGGACAATAACTCGTATAACGGGACATCAATACAATCTAAATTACTTTAATTTAATTATTACATCAATTATATGTATATATATATATATACTACGTTCTATTTTCTTGTCATGCAATTTTTCTATTTTTACAAATTATGCACACCACAATGTTGTTGTAACGTCATTTTCTCTTCTCTCTCTTACTCCTCAACACAAAAACTTAATAGATCTGAAGGAAGTACCGTCGACCTAACTTTGAAGTTGGACATTTATTGTGATTTATTGTAATGATGTGTTTCGAATTATTTGTCATTTTATTAGGACATAAACCATAACATTCTGACAGTGATAGGGAAATATATATATATATATATATGAGAAGAAATTCAATACTGAATGGCAGCTAACTGTCATGGTTAGAAATAAGAGTTAATTATACTTACACTTTCTTCGAAAATGTGAAACTATATTTGCCCAAATAAGTTTTAAAATTACACTTTCGCTTCTACTGAAGATTTTCTATTTTCACTTGACCACATTTCGTTAAGGTTTGGATGAAAACTACTAACGTTAACAAAAAATATAAATTTTTAATTTTGTCCATTATTTAATATTCTCAAGTAAAATTTTATTCTTATAGAAGGATAAATGTAATATTTATATATATAAAGTGAGTTTAATATCATTACATTTTTCTTTATAAGTATAAAATTGTTATATGGGAATTTAAATGAGGGGTGAATTTAAAATTTTGTGTAACTCTGCGGACGTTATTATTTTTTATTCAAACCCTAATTAAAGAGGTTAGGTGTAAATACTGAATTTTCGAAGGGGATGTAAGAGTAATTTTGGAAGTCCTTTTGAAAAAGTTGTATTTTCGAAAGTGATCTAAGTATGATTAATCCTAAAACTAAATAGTCATTAATCACAACCACATAATGGGCATTGGTCGTGATTTTTTAAGTGTGGCTAATATTTGTAATGGCTAAAAAAATCCATGGCAAAAATAATTTCAATGATAGATAATCTAAATTGTCGTATTAATTCTTGTTAGAATTATAGATATATTATGTACTGAATGTTCTAATAATTATATGTTAGTTGATTTATAAATATCAAAATATAATATGGGTTAATTATATTTTGCCATCCAAATTATGATCGTTTTTACACTTTGGCATCTAAACCTTTTTTTACGTCAACTTACCATCTCAACTTTATAATACACTTTGTCATTTATAACTATTTTTAACCAAGTTTTTTGTCGAAAAAACATAACTTGCAGTGCACATGTAATGTTCGAGGGTTATGTGATGTGATATTTTTTACATATGCACAACACATGATGTTTTTCTGACAAAAAAAATCAACAAAAAAGACAATCATATGTGGAAAAGTGCAAATTTCGCAAAGTTGCAATGGTAAATTGACACAAAAATAAAAAAATTTGATTGCAAAGTGTAAAAATCAGCATAGTTCGGATGATAAAATATTATTTACCCTATAATATCTATATATATTTAAAAAAAAAGAAAAGGTGGCAGAGAAAAAAAGGATAGACCCACGTATTGCTTTCTCAAATGTATCAGAGGTTCCCTTTTAGATTTTAGATGACAACTCTACCGGAATTCTCTGCTCCATCTCCGGCTGCGGCTTTCACGTCTTTGGGTTCTCCTTCTCTGGAACCAAAGCCACCAGATTCTTCCGCTACGATCAAACACTAGACAGCCTTCGTTGCTGGAGAAATCGAATTAGCAAAGAGACATCTTATGATATTATAAATAAGACGCAAATGAAAATGGGCACTTGGTATAATAAAAATATTATAATATGCAGGAAGAACGATATTGCTTAAAACTAATCTTACGACTAATAGAAACTAGTCTGGGCTACACCAATCGCCAAGACCAGAAATAGGTCTGGGAGACGATGTCGCCTCGTTGCGATGGGCGACCGCCGTTGCCCAAGGGTGAGGAGAACAGTTTGTCCTCCTCTGCAGCAACACCATTTTTTTTAAAAATTAAATTAAATTAATTTAATTATGTAATTAAAAAATATTATTAAAAATATTAATATAATTATATAGTTACATGTAAAATATATTTATTATTAATAAAGTATTTATATATTATTTTAAAATTTATTAAATTATATATATAATTATATATTATAGAAGAGATAAGGACAAAATTATAAAAAAAAAAAATACACTTTCAGGACCATATTCACAATCAATGTGGCGTATACCACCAACTATGGCCTCGGAGGGCCTTTTGAAATTTTTTTCATATCACTGGAGGTGTAATTAATATTTTATTTTTCTCAATTTTTTTTTTAACATTCCCAATATCGCAGGGGGGTCCTTGTATTTTTTCCCAAAACATGATGCCTGATATGTCAAATGATAGTCCTCCGATACTTAAATTCAGTTGGCTGCTACAAGGTAAAAAATAAATTGAATACAATATTGATATATACTTGACTGATGGGTTTTCAGGCTATTTATAATGATGATCCACTTAAACTAGTCATAACAACTGACATGGAACATTAATTCTCCATCAATTTAGGATAAATCGTACTATTCACGAAAATATATGGTCATCTAGATTGACCCTATCAAGATAAAAACACATGAATCCTTATATTATTCAGTAATAATTGCAACATCTAAAGGCTTCTTGGTCTTCTATTTATAACCAAGAAGAAACACAACTCTCTTACTGCTACGGATATGGAACACACAAACTTTTACAGGACAGGACATGCATTTTTAACGGTTGAACTAACCAGCGTATGCAATTAGTCGATTGAACGTGAATGTTTTATAAGACGAATATTTTATTATACTCTGCTGTTACATGTTGACGTCATATCCATGTACGTATGGTATGCAGTTCTATATTTAACTTATAATCTTATTTAATTATATATATATATATATGTATATATTTAAATTTGGAAAGGGTCATGTGATAAAACCAATAAAATTGGACATGTAACACTAAAAGGCCGCATAAAAAGACCTCAAAATTGTTGGATCAAAATGGGGTTGTGAAAGGGGACAAGAAAGCAGTCCACTTAGCTTGACATTCTTGAAATTGTGATAATTCCCCATTGGGTTAGTTGTGCAACATGTGGGCAAATGTTACTTCATTCTTACATAGTATGTAAAAACAAAAGAAGACAACATGACATGATAAGCAAAGTTGGTCATTTTGACCAGGAAGAAGTGAATCATCAGTAGCACAGTTTCTTGCACAGATTTACTTTTTCTCAATGAGACAAAATTAAGGTTTATCTAGATTGCAAAAGAGTATGTGCAAGAAAATCTATTGTTTTTGGATTGGTAAACTCAGTTCTTAACAAGTATGGTATTGTCTCGTGGCTTTGGAAAATTGTTACGCAATCAAATTTGATCAAATCAAACTAATCACATAATAAATTTATCATAATTGCTATGTGATCTGTCATGTTTTTTAAACTGTACATCAATCATATGTCAAATGTATTATACTTACCATATGATTAATTCAAGCTCGACCAAGTTGGGTCTGGGCTAAAATTTTCCACTAAGAAAAATTTCATAGGCAATGGTGAAAATTTGAGGTAAATAGTAATCGATTATGGCTGTGCAACAACTATTGCCCGTTGTTTGAGTAGGACATGTCATTGGCAATAGCTAAAAACAAAGGTAAATTATATTTGTCACTTCCTTATATTAGGTTTAATTACACAAACATCCCCAGTATTTACAAAATTATAAGTACAACCCCTTTAGTTATAAGTAAACCCCCTATTCAGACAAAATTTTACGCAAACAACCCCTTTAGAGCATGCACATACCTACCTATATCCTTGTTATTAAGTTTTTATCGAGTTCGGGAGGGGGGTTTGGGGTCCTAAAATAGCAGCTTGGTCCTAGAATTTGTAAATTAAGACTCGAAGATCTCAAATGACCCGTTCAGTCTGAGCCTCTTTTTGCTCACATCACTATCAATCAATCGAGCAAAATTGTTCCTTTCTATTTTATGAGGGCTATGGATTTGACAACGAAGAGGTTTATCTTCTTATATATACAAAAGGAAGCAATGATATATAACCCACAATGAACAAGAAAGGAATAGGACAATAACAAAGTCAAGATCTTGCACTCTTAATTTGTACATCTCACATGTAATAATACCAAAATTTGCAGTCATGGTGCAGTTCGTTGCCCGTTCCAAAGAATAATACAACAGATCATCATCATGTCAGATTAAATAAAATTAATAATATATATAGGGGAATATATTATCGTTATGGGATCTTGTGTTTTATATTTATATCATATTATGAACATACTATTTCATGTAAATTTTCTTAGTATTTGAGAAATTTGTGGCATGTACTCATTTATATATATCTTTTCTTTATTTATCACATAGTTGTATGTCAATCACATATAATTTATTTATTTATTTATTTTTAATTTATTACATCATGTGATACATATACATTAGGGTAGATTATCTTTCATGAAATTTAGTATAATTATGAATATTTTCTTATTGTTTGAAAAATTATGAAATACCCCCTCAATTAGAAAATAAATATGTAGCCCCTAGACGGTGAAGTGGACGTTACTATTTCCACCTTGCAGAATTTTTTTAAAAATAAAAAAATTTGAAAATTGTGAGAAAAAATTATGATGGATAAGTAAATATTTCATAGGGAATATTAATTCATAAAAATATTTTTAATTTTTTAAAAATTATATAAATTTTAAGTTATAATACAAAAGGGCATTTTGATCAATTCAACACAAAAATTGGATGAAAATCTAACAGATGCTAACCGAATAGGCTTGTTGTTAAATAAACTTTAAACTTTAAAATAAATAGATTAAGATTAAAAAAGTTCATCAAAATATCAATAAACTATGCATTATAGTCTTACTAAATGATCATTTATTTGAATTTTAGAAACAAAATAAGTTACAATCATCAAACTTTTCTGAATGAAATTATAAATGAATCCTAATTAACATATTATAGTTTCAAGAGCTTATAAATCTCTCAATTTTTCTCTAAATATCTTAGAATACTTTATATATATGCTCTCAAATTCTTGTATTAATATATCAGAAAACTTATAATCTCAACTATACATTCACATAATCTATTATTTTTATTTCAATCAGTCATACGATAATTAATTCGTGTCCATATTTGAAACATACAAGAGAAATTAGGCATGAAGCATGCTACAAGAATCTACACACATGCAATTTATTTTCACACCACGTAGAACAATTTTTAATTATAATTCCAACCAAAATTAGTTAGTTAAATGATATAATTTCTATTTATTTAACATTAGATTCTCCAAATTCTTATGCTTTCACACTCTTGTGATTAAACTTATCACAAATTAATTAGATTTGCATTATGATGCTTTGTTTTAAAGAATTTTCAAAAGAAAAACAAAAATAGAAACGAAAAAATTTCGACATTCTTATGACTGTCATTAACAACAATGTGATTCAAGTCAAGTATATGTTAGGATAAATTATATTAATATTCCCCGAAATTAGGTCAAAATACACAAACATCACTTGCTTTTTTATAAAATTACAGCTACACCCCCTGACTGGTATTTATGTAAGCTTTATCTGAGTAAGGGGTGTAGTTATAATTACAATTATAACCTAAAAGGATGTATTTGTAATTTTACAATATACAGAAAATTTATGTATTTTGACCTAATACCAGAAAATGTCAACATAATTTACGTCATATATTAATATGTTCTACTCCTTCTATTTAATGGATATAAAAAAAAAATGGCTTATAAAGTGTGGAAAGCATAAGAATTGAGAGATTCTAATGTGATTAATGGGAAAGAGATGTGATCATCAACTTTTGACTACTTATATTTGGAAAAATCTTAGGTGGAGATAGAAGGTTTTGGTACTTAGATTCTTGTTGCATGCTTCATGCCCTTTCTTCCAATCATGTTTTCCACACAGCCACACACAAATTTTAATTATTATTATTTTTTAGGAAGATCATTATTTTATATGAAATTCATGTATGCATGATGTGGGAACATTGATGGTGTGAATTATTCACATCAACATAATATAACTATCATTGTTTATATATTGCGTACATTAATAACTCATTTCCGTTTTAGAAAGAAGTGATCCAACTAATGTATCTTACCCTAATGGTTAAGATTGAGGATTCATGAAAAAACTCGACATCATAGATTTGTGTCCCATTGCATTTGTGAATATTTACTTCATTTTATGTGAATCCACTGTAATTTATCTTAATTATTTGTTGTATCGATCGATCCAATTTGTTGTTTAATTACTCATTTGGTTGACACATCGATGTAATCATGTAGTTATTACTTCTATATAAAAAAAGGACGTGGTCAAACTAATCAAACACAAGGAAAGTTACATTTTTGCTAATCTTCAATTTTTTACTTTAGCTTATTCTTTGAAAACTTTTACCAATCGAGTTTAATTGGAATAATTATTTAGATAACAAGTATAAAAATTATTAAATAATTTATCACTTCTCTTAAACTGTACATTAATTATATCAAATTGGTTTGCGTTTGAATTGATTGACCTCAAAGCAGAACATTAAAAATTAGAGGAATTACAATGATCTCTTTTGAAATTTGTCATAATTACAAATATTCTCGTTGTTTGAAAAATTGAAAATGCCCCAAGAATCAACAACGGTTTAACAATACCTCTCTACAATAGATTATTACGATGGGTATTTGTTAGATAACCATTAATTCTAAAAGATACTTATAATGATAACAAACCTCAACCTCTTATAATTTGCCCTAAAAAATTATGCTCCTATCAGCTTCATGACCTCAATAACATCGATTTAATTACCATCCTCAGGTGATAATTGTCCGATAAATTCAAGATAATATGAAATATTTGTAGCATCTTACAACTTTATTTATTAAATAGTATGATTTTTTTTTTGTTTATCTTACAAAAATATGTGAGAGTTAGTATAATTGGTTAATGGCCAACATATATATATATATATATATATATCTTCTTATATCTGACTGCTGCGTCAATGATGGAGCAAAGGAGAGTGATTAAAACACACACATACATTCACTTTTTCACCAATAATTGATGAATTCTAATAAAAGAATCAAGAATATGGTTTCGTCCTCTTTAATATTTGCCTAAATCCAATTATTCATAAGCATGGGAAGGAGGCAGATAAAATCTATCAATCAATAAAGAAATGAGTGCATGAAAGATGCAGCTTATCCCAACCCTCCCACCCCCCAAGAGAAAGGCCCCACAATTGTCATTATATATACTCGCATAGAGGTAGAAGGCCAGGCCAAGATCACATCCATCAACTCTCAACAAGTAGAGCAATTTCATCTACTTCTGTAGGATATACAGATAAACTAAAGCTTTATACTCATCATTCACGATGGTTTGTCTGAGGGATCCTCTTGTCCAGAAAGTCTGCGAGCTCTATGACGAGATCTCCAAGCTTGAAAACCTCAGCCCCTCCAAGGACGTCGATACGCTCTTCATACAGCTTGTGGCCACGTGCATCCCACCCTATCCCATAGACGTTACCAGACTCTGCACCAAAATTAAACGTATTAGGAACAATTTAATTCGCCTCTGTGGCCAAGCAGAGGGCCTTATGGAGAAGCACTACTCCACACTACTTGGATCCTTTGAAAGCCCTCTTGATCATCTCGACCTATTCCCCTACTACTCTAACTATCTCAAGCTCAGCCGCCTTGAATTCGACCTCCTCAGCCAGCACTGCTCCAACCCGGGTCGCGTGGCGTTTGTGGGCTCTGGACCACTCCCCCTCACCTCCATTGTCTTGGCATCTCATCACCTTACTTCCACTGTTTTCCACAACTATGATATCGATGCTTCTGCAAATTCCATGGCCATGAAACTAGTAGAGTCACATCCCAACTTGTCCAAACGGATGGAATTCCATACAACGGATATCATGAATGTATCTGCAGCTGCATTGAAAGACTATGATGTTGTCTTCTTGGCAGCCCTTGTGGGCATGGAGATAGAAGAGAAGATTCATGTGATCAAGCACTTGGCCAAGCACATGGCACCAGGAGCAATTCTCATGCTCAGGAGTGCCCATGGGGCTCGTGCTTTCCTGTATCCAGTGGTCGAGCCTCATGATCTACAGGGATTTGAAGTGTTGACGGTGTATCATCCGACTGATGAGGTAATTAACTCGGTGGTTGTTGCTCGTAAGTGTCCAAAACTCATGCATTCTGTTGTTGATCAGGGATTAGGACCCCTAATGCTCTGCAGCAAGTGTGGTGAGATTGAAGGGTTCAACCCCCTCAGCCAGATGAACATGGTGGTCAAAGACCATATTTGCTAATTCTTTATCGTGATTGTTACTTCTATAATCCTGGATCGCCTGATCACTCTTTAATGCCCTAGTAGAATGTATCCATTTTTTTTTTTGTTTGTTTGTCTTTTTTCTTTTTTTGTGTGTGTGATCATCTCAAGAAATAACACTGAGACCTATTTGGTATGTCTCAGAAGCTTTAGCACATTAGCTTATGTATCTCCTATTACACTAATAAAATTCCCGTGTGTCTTTCTTGGTCTGAGATTATTATGCAGCATACAACATTCCAATAATACTCTAGTAGTAATCCTTACCTATGTTAATTCACTCTACTTCATTGGACAGTGTTTTGTTCAACCAAACACAAATCTCAGTTTAGTCCACATCTTGGAATTGCATTTGCGCAAGAAACTACAGTCTATTTTTGACATGATTGCTCAAAACAAGGAGTAACCAAACAAATGGCCTACTTTGCTTTGGCAGTTACAGCCACAAATGTCCAATAATTGTGCTATCTTGATGATATCATTTGTCCTTTCTATTATGTTATCCTGGTTTCTTCCTTTTTCTCCTTTTCTTTTCAGTTTCCTGTAATAGTAGAATAAGACAAATTTGTCTACATGTTGGAGCAAAAGCCAAAGAGGTCCATCAGAGATTCAAGAAAGACAAGCCAACAACCTGCTTTCTTGTTCAGTTCTCACAACTCCATTGGTTACTGATTTACCATCGGATATTTGCTCCAAGAATATAAGTTCCTTTTAAACAACTTAATAGAGTAACAGATATGGAATCACTAATACCAATCAATATTGCTCTGAAGCTTTATATTTACATATGATCATTCAAGAGATACAATTATGTATACTGAATGTCATGGATTTTGTGACTGTAATGACGCCACCTTATGGAAATGCATGACAGCATGGTACCATTACAACTACAAAGTCCATTCAGCACCAGTTTATTTAGAAGAATTCCTTTTTTCATTCATAACTCAAACAAGTATATTTATGATTTGGGAGTCAACTTAGTGCCTATGACAAGGAGATCTGTAGTTAAGAGTCATTAGAAAAGTGATATACTACAATTGCTTAATCAGGTTTGACTGAATAAGGATCTTTTGAGGTCGTCTCTCTTTTCCATCATATCTCTATGTTTTAGCTAACTGAAAGTTTATTTTTCGAAACCACATTACTAATGTTTCCTTTCTTTTCTTTTCATTTGTTTGTCAATCTCTCATTTTCAGATAACTACATTCAATACCTGTTATCTCATATCTGATAATTTACTTGAATAAGCAGTAGCTTAAACTTTTTACTGTATTTTTCATTTGTGATTGATAGTAAGGTTCTCACTTACTCGACCAAGTTAAATGCACTTGTAAGATTTTAAAGTAAGTTTTTGGCCTCCTTAAATTCTTCCAAGAAGAGCCTACATCTGTACATCTTTCATATTATTTTGAGTTCTCTATCTCCATTCATCAAAGTTATATTTTAACATATAAGTTGTTGAATACCATCTTGCAGGAATATGACAAAGCAATTATTTTACTTCACTATATAACCAACAAAGGAAAAATCTTAGGACTATTTTGTCTAAACAAGTTTAGAAATTAGTAAATGATTTTAAAAGAATATAATGGCTTATTATAAATTTCAAAAGTATCTTAAAAGCTCTAAGAACTGAAAAATAATCACAATTCACAAGATACTATTCTACAAAAAGGTCACCCGCCTAGTGCAATGTACATAATTCTAAAACATGTTCATCACATTTTTCTTCGTGAATACGCAAGTCATAAATTCCAATTTCAATTAGATGTTCGTAAGTATTAACATCATGAAGATTAGGAACATCGCAAGTCACAAATTAAACTGGAAATTCCTCCATGTTTTTCTTGTCTAAATTAGTATACCTCATAGTGTCGAGGTACAAATCATACTTGGAACAATGTGAATTCTTCAAAAGTGAAGTTCAAAATTCAATCCAGTGATTTGACTGTAATTTCTTCCATTTTACATATAGCGGTTTTTATTCAATAATAATTTCTTAATATTAGATACCCTGTGAGTGCCCTTGCCCCTGAGATGGAACCTCTTTTAATTGATGCATTACTAGCTTTTGCAATCTGAAGAGGATAACCATGACATTTGCAAATACCCAAAAAGAAAAAGAAAGAAAAAGATCATTTAATTAAGACAAAAGTAATTTATTTACATGAATAACAATAAAGTTGCTTTCTTATGGCAAAAAGAAATCTATGAGCCAAGTAATTCAGCTTTCTTATAGCAAAAAGAAATCTAAAGTTGCTGAATTGGCCTCTGTGGACCTCAAAAAACAACCCTGGAACTATGACAAACATTTCAAATTTTCACTAATATATTAGCCAGTATAAAAGTATAATTAGTACGGTTCTATGCCATAACCACGCACCCACTTTACCTCATTTGTTGAATTGTCGGCTTCTGACAAGTTTCTGCATCAATCCAGGGACTCTGCTATTCTCACAAAAAGCAGAAACTAGGTAAAAGGCATGTCAATCTCAAACTCGTTTATACCTGCTGAAAAAGCTTCCTTAGGCAATAATGTTGCATCCAATAAGAACCATTGAGACACTTAATAAACATAATAGTTATCCTTGAGAATACGAAGGTATAGTCACAAACCAACATAGTTCCTATGAGTATTCAAAAATTAAACTTCTAAAATATCTAATTACATTTTTTCGGTTGCAAAATCTAGAAGTTACCAGGCTAAAACTTGTACTCAGAGTAATCTGCATCTCCTATCCCCTGGTCCAAGTTCACATGTTAAATAAGAGATCAGATCAAGATTCACTTGTTAAGCACGTAACTTAATATATAATCAGCTACTGCTGCATTGAAGTCATTTTTGACTTGTCTAACAGCTCCATTATGTTCGATCAGCCAAATCGACCACACACAAACACCAGTAAGCATACTTAAACTAGTAAACTTATTCACTCTTTCTTCATGAGCATATGCAGACAAACTCTATCATTAACTAAAATTATGTATATATAACTGTTTTCTCTTAAACACCTACTAATGATTTTACTAATTTTAGAGCAACTTATTATCTTTAATTCTGACAGCAAAAAAGTAATGTGATCAGGATATTGTAACGTATTTAGGGGTTGCAATCTCATTTATCATATGAAGAAACATGACTTCTAATATAAATGGAAAGTTACATAAACAAGAAGGCATCTTATGATGCTCAAAGCAGAATACAGATTCACATTTCCATTCCATTATGTGGTTTAGACAAACATACAAACAATTTAATATGACCTGGCTATTCTTCATGCACACCAAAGCTCTGATGAGCTTGCATATCATAATTGTTGGGCTCATCAGAAACACTACTCCAAGTTGGTTCTCACATATAGGAATCCTTGACCACCTTAGAAGTATAAAGGTCCTTATGTTCAATAATATTACCACCTGAAGCATCCTCAAAAAGTCTCTCTCTAGTGATTGGATAAACAGGTAGCATGTGATTGCATAAACGGGCAGCATGTAGTCAATTTCATTGACCAAGACCATAAGTCAAATTCTGCCACCATGGAAACAAAAAGTCTTCACCATCTCCCGTCTTCACAAGAAACGCGAACCCTGGGCAATAAGGTATATCCATGGCGAGACTTTCAATCAGTTAATTAGGACAATGGTCAAAAGTCAAGGCACAAAGACTGTTCATAAATAGCATGCCAGCCTCGTGTTTTTCTCTTTTGGTTAAACAAATCCCATATATGGTCAAACTCAAACTTTGAACATTCCAAAAGTTATGATGAGCATCAATTGGCAAGACACAAGAAAACCCTTAAGCTTTTCACCTGAAGGCCTCACAGAAGATGATGATCAAGTGATAAAAGGAGAAAGAAAGTTTTACAAAGAAAGGAAAATGCAAACAATGTCAATCAACTCCACATAAAGGATGTAGTACTCACTTTTCTTCTCTTATGGAACAGCGCACGCTAAGCACACCAAATTTCTGAACATGATATCTCCTCAACAACCCTAAATTAGAAAGAATAAGAAAGACAGTAAATTGCCAAATTCCTAGATAACATCTATACATCAAACGAAAAGTGGGGCAAGAGAAGAAGAAACAAAATGGAAAGAAATATACCAATTCAATGATTTGGCCGGTGATCTGGTGACACTTTTGAAGTTTGAAAAGAAAGCCTTCCATGATTCCAACCACATACATGAGGCAAAGAGGAATAGTAGTGATACAACTTATCCTTCTGCCAAAACCCTGCAGGTGAATGAAAAAGAAAGGAAGGATTGCAGCCAGCCTTCATTAAAATTTAGCCAAGTCATTATAAAGATGACCATCTATGTCCGGGGCAAATCCCTTTTCCATCATTTCCTCCTTAATAATGTCATAGGTTATCCGATTAGGTATAAGACCTTTCTCCAACATCTCATTCAGAAATTTGTTTGCTTCTTCAAGCTTGCCGCACCCACAAAAACCTTTAATCAATACGTTGTATGTCACAACATTTGGTCTCTTTCCTTCTTTCTCCATTCTTTTCTTCACAGTCAAAGCTGCCCTGGGGTTTCCTTGTTGGCAATAACCAGCCACCAGAGCATTGTAGGTAATGTGACTCGGATTTAATCCCTTTCGACACATTTCATCGAGACATCTAACAGCCTTCCTAGTTTCGCCTCTCCTGCACATTGCATTTATCCTTATGTTGTAGGTCACAACATCAGCCTTTAAACCCTTCTCCTCCATTTCACCTAGAATTTTGTTTGCAGCTTCAATATCTCCAACATGATAATAAGCACCAATTAGACAATTGTACGTTGAAACATTGGGAGAAACCATTTTTTCCGGCATTAGATTGCATAGAGCTAGTGCTTCTTCCAATTGGCCTATTTTACAATATGCATTAATCAAAGTATTAAATGCCACTACATTAACAGCAATCCCTTTCTTCACAATATCATCAAACAGTTCCTTAGCTTCCTTCAGCATTTTCTTCTTCGAAAACCCATTGATAAATGCATTATAAGTAACAATATTTGGCTCCAAACCCATTTCCAACATTTCATCCCTCAACCTCATTGCTTCATCAATTTTTCCGTCAGAACATAATCCATTGATCAATGTATTATATGTGATCACACCGGGTCTGAGACCATGCACTTTCATTTCCTCGAACAGCCTAATACTTGCAGCGACATTACCATCCTTGCAAAAACCATCAATTAGAATGTTATATGTGATTACATTTGGGAAGACCCCACTCTTCACCATCTCCTTCAACAGTGCATCAGCTTTATACATTCTGCTGGGCCCACCCCTCTTACAGTACCCATCAATCAAAGCATTATAAGTTACAACACTTGGCATTATCCCGTAAACCTTCATATCCTCCACTATGTCACCCGCCTTGTTCAACCTCCCCGCCTTACACAACCCATTAATCACCGTATTAAACGTGATCAAGTTAAACTCAACCTTCCTCCTAATCATCTCCTTATACACAAACTCCACATTTCCTATTCTACCCTCCTTCACCAAAGCACTCAACAATGAGTTACAAGAAACCACCGACAACTTAAACCCATAATCTCCAGCCCGCCTAAAACACTCCAATGCTAACTCAGGCTTCCCAGTGTCCACACAAGCCGATATTAACATATCAAAAACAACATTGCAAGCACATGAATTGTCACTAAGTGTCAAAAGGGCGTGACAAAACGTCGAAACGGAGATGGATTCTCCTTGTTTCACAAATACATGCAATAGAGATCGAATCTTGGGGTATTTTCTGACATTCGCTAGTAAAATAAAGAGTTTGACATAGCTTTCAATGGAGTGCGTCACCTGGAAAGCATGTTGCGACCATTTGAAGTAGGATAGAATAAGGTCAGAGTTGAAGTGCTTGAAGTGGAAGAGCTGGTGAAGAAAATCGGTGGGATTGGAAGATTCAGTAATGGATTTGAGTTGAGACCATTTGTGATTGGAGATGAGGGATGAAATTAGGGATTCGAAATCTGGGCCTGAAACAAAAGGGCAGTGCATCACAAGCCCGTGGAGAAAGGGGGGTGGCAGAAAGCTAAATCGCTGGAGGCAGTACATGGAAGCCAAGGCATCACGTCCAGAATGCGACAGGGTAGCAAGGCCTAATTTGGCCAAATTCAGTGGAGAATATATTGGCATGTAGATCGAGGAAACGATGGCCTATTTGGCAATAGCAATGCTACAACCTGCATAAAAACATTATCTCCATTTTAGTATAACTATGAGAATAACGCAGACTGAACAATCAGAACCCACAATATAATGATCAATTGCAGCAGCTATGCTATAAATTGAACAAGAAAAAACATTTGCATTGTTGTATAACTATGACGATAACTTGGAACATACAACCATAAGCTGAAAGGTGGTGTCTTCGATGTAGTCCAATGACATTTCGTAACGATTAAAGTAGGTGATAGAAATCAAGAACAGATAAAGCCACCAACAGAGATTGCATGCAAAGAAGAAACCAAGATAGTAAGCAAATTTAAGTTAGCCAGCACATGAAATTACTTGAGTAAGGTCACATGCATTATAGGAAGCAGGTACATTATTGCAGTTGCTGCAATGTATCATACAAAGCATTATGCAGTAGAAGGACTCAACCAACTCCAGCAGGCAATCATTTAAAAGTAGCAAAAGGGGAAGATGTACTCTAGTTTTGAACACTAATATGTCTTTTACCTTTTAATGAACTTCAAGAAATCACAAAATTACCATACCATTTATTTTTTTGACTTTACAGAAATTTCCTCATTTCTACTACAGTCACTTCATTTGTGGTCGCAAGTAAGACACCAAATGATCAATGGAAAAGAGTATGGACAACTGTAGGGCCTCCATTTTTGGAACTGGATAGAGTTCGGCCTGGAATGCATGCATCTCTTCACAATAACCTTTCAAGAACCAATTTCATGGAACCAACTCTAATTAGAAAACGAACCTATTAAAACGGATCATAAAAGTAATAACATCAATTTAGATTATAAAACTGATCAAACATTAAATATAAAATTAAATATATAAAAAATTCAAAAATAAAAATATATATATAAAAAAAAATCACGAGCTAGTGAACAACTAAAACTGAGCTCGAACTCGAGCTGGCTCGACTCGAGCTCAAAACTCGTGAGCCGGCTCGACTCATCTTTTAAAGACAATAATGGCAATTTACACCCTAATTTATTTCTCGTCCACCAACAATTTCCGAATTACAAATAGCCATGAATATATTCACTCTCAAACCACAATAATAGAATCTCATAGTTATAATCCCTAGCAGAACCTTCACAAGATCCAATCTAAATGCGTATATGCACATGCAAAAGCGAAATGGAAGCAGTCATTGTAGTGAGAAGAATCAGGAAAAACACCTGAAAAATGCGTAGGGTGGCCGGTGCAGACGACGAAGTGAGCTTGGAGGTTTGCCGGAGTGGCGAAGAAGCTCTGAGGTCAGCCGGTGCCGACGCCGGAACTCGCGGGATGTGCCCAAGCAAGAGATTTTAGGTTTTGTATACTGTTGCTCTTTGCTGGAATGTGAGAGAGAGAGAGAGAGACAGACAGAGAGAGTGTTTTCTCTTCGCTCTTCTAACGTTTCTTATTATCAAATCGTTAATAATTAAATAAATATTTATAAATAACTAATGCATATTTTTCTATACATTAAATAAATATACAAATATATTTCTATAAATCTATTAATATAAATTACAACAATATTTTTTTAAAAAGAAGAGACGAAATAAAAATTTTTACAGCTATTTTCACTGTCAAAATAAATTTATTTTTCTAAAATTTCTAAATCTAAACATACATACTATCTCTAACACACGTTTATTTATTTATTTTTATTTTTCTCTCTCTATCTCCATAAAACACAACAAATTTTATAAATGCCGCCAAATCTAAATCCAAGTGTTTGAAGATTATCAGAAGTCTTTATATCAACCACCACCTTATCATTGGTTTTCAGACAAAAACACGTCTAGATTATCTCTTTCTCTTTATAGAACACAACAAACCACTCAAAAAACGGATCGAAACACTGTGATCATAATTGATCTTTACTTGGCAAAATAGGGTCTTGACATTTCAAATAATCAGACCCATTTCAAATAAAAGTTGCTAGGGATGATAACTTAACAAGTTCATTTCATTTTTCCATATCAAGAATTTGAAAGTACCAACATATATGTATAGTGTAATTTGTATGCAAATTGTTATGGAAAATATATAGTCCCTCAAAGCCCACAACTAAATTTTAGATGAAAGCTGAAATTAATTTTATTTATTGTTTATAAAAGTAATAATATGTGACGTAACTTACAATTTTATCGATACACTGTTGTGTGAGGTATTGTCTGTTCTGATTTCGTACAAGCCTCATAATTTTGTTTTGAAAATACGCTTTGCTAGAAAAATGAGGCCTTGGGACTTACAAGCTTCTTGTCTGCAATGAACGCGTGATGCTTGTCTACATCAGTTTGGAATTGTAATGATTGGACCCAGTCCGATCGATTTGAGAATCCATTATCATAATCATTGATGCTAAAGCATCTAAGGGCCATCACAGCGTGGACTACATTCTTTACCACAATGTTACTATATAAATGTTCAAGAGGTTAACCCAATAAGTCTAACTTGATGTTTCAAGGCAACTCTAGTTGATGGTCATCAGTCGACCCCACGTGCAACTTGGTGTCATCAGTGTATCACATATACAGCTTGGACCATCATATACCTAATAGGCCACCACAGACCCAATACCTCGTCGTAACCTCGACTAAAATCAATATTTTAAGAAGCCCATTCTATTTCCTTTCCCCTAAACTTACAAAGAAACAACATTTCAGAAGAAAAATACATCCAGTCGATAATATCTAGCTCAATTGGCGAAGTTGAGGCTCTATAATTATAAGGCTAATGGGTTCAAACTCCACGAACGTACTTAAATGTTATTATACTTTAATAATAGGTGTAGTTCTACTTTAATAGCATGTGTTGATTTGATATAATTATCACATACTAATGAATAGTATATAATTGTTATTGTTATCGTTCGTTGTCAGATATTTTATTTTGTGTGGATTAAAAGTTACAAATCGCACTTTTTTCGGGTCAAGAAATCTTTTTTTTTTTTTTAATGATCTCAGCTTCCTAATTAATTTATAGTTTCATTGCTTTTGAAATGTGTTATGATACGAGTTCATATCGATTGGACAGTATTTAAAACCAGTCATACATGTTGAATTTACTAGAAGAAAATTTATTATTAATATAACTTTCGTCGTTGTTTAGAAAATACGAATACCCCTCTAATGTTTGATTGAATAATGTAATCTATGGATGAAGGTTTGAAATTTTCAACTTTGCCCTTGTAAATATTTTTTTTTTTTTTGAAAAAGATTAAAAAAACATATAAAAAGTCAGACAATGTGGATCTAAAAATTATAAAAAAAATTATCAACTTAATTCATAAATAAATTTATTTTTTAAAAATAAATAAAATTATAATTCATAGTTCGCAAGTGCATTTTGATTAGTTCACAAAAAAAATGAATAAAAACCTAAAAGATACTAATGAACTGGGATAGTTTTCAGACGGCTATTAAAATTAGGGAGGTATTGATTTCCAAACAATATGGATATTTATATTATGAGAAACCCTGTGAGAGTATAATTTACTTTAATTATTTTTAATCGTGGTTCGGTGCAAAATTTTAAATTATCCACCATAGAAATTTGCTATGGCTTATGTTTTTGTCCTGATAAATATTTTAGCCACATTAACAAAAATCATGATCAACAACTATTGTGTAGCCGTAATTAATGATCACTATTAACTATGCTTAGTTATTTTTAATTATAATAATTAGTTATGATTAAATGTAAATTTCTTCCAATGAGTTATAGAATTAATTAAATTGCAAGATACGAATTATAATTGGTGCACAATATTATGTATTTACAAAGTTGGAGAACTGAACATTTTTCAAAATCAAATTATTATTTTTTTATCACAGTTTAACCAATGCAAAAACTTAAATTTTAATTATGATTTAATTAATAATATTTGTCATGGTTAAAGAATAACCTATAAATAATTTTCTATATTTTTTTAGTTATGGTTAATATTTTGGCCTCGTTTGCAAAAAAATAATTAATAGTAGTTATGCAATATTCATGATTTATTAGTATTGGACACGAATTTTTATCTTTTAATCCTGATAATTAATTATTTTAAAAATTCAAAATTATATTAGTGGTAGTAGTACTATACAAATTAAAGGGCAAAATTACACTTTTGATCTTATGGATTAAGGAAGTCCCACGCTTTATTAAATTGCACATTTAGTCCCATAATTGAAAATTTTTAACATATTTGGTCCTAGATGACGTTTACCATAAAAAAAAACTAACGACAGGGAAGCATACGTGGGACTAAATGTGTAATCTGATAAAAATATGGGATGGAATGTGTCTACTCCTGATCTATGGGACCTAAAGTGTAATTATCGAAAATTTATATAATCGTTTTAGTTCACGTTTACTTATATTTTTTATGTATTGGTTTTTTCAGAAAAGTTCTTCATCTTTGAATGCTTAAAATGACATCATGTTCATAAAGTGTACTAATAGTTGTAATTTTTAAAATATCGTTATACTAATAAAATTAAATTTGTATCCAACGTGAAGTCTTAAAAAAGAAAATGATATAAAAAAATAAATTAAATTATTTAACTATTTTTAATGTTTAAATTAATTCCTTTTTTTAAATGAAAAAAGAAACTTCAATTTTCCAATTCGTTTATAGTTTACATAGTTACAAATATTGCTTGTACTTTACATAAAATATTTTTTAGAAAATTTTGAATATTTTAAGAAGAAATTCTAAACAAACAAATACTAGACGAACTTATATAGAGAGGTAAATTGCTTTATTTTAAAAATTATAGGGGGTAACTTATTGTATTTTTAAAAATACAATGAGGTAAATCGCTATTTATTTTTTCATTAAGGGGTATACCCATCAAATGTACAAAATCGATGAATCATTTTAGGTTATTTTTAATTTACCATTTTGTCAGTCAAATAATGCTAAACAAAGCAGAAAAATCGTCGACATTCTTCCCCTATATACAAAATGCATAATAGTTGATTTAAGTATAAGATTTCATACAAATTGAGAAAACCGACGACGACAACTTAACAAATTACAAAAGTTTCGCATGTCAATCAACCAAGTCTTTCAATTTTCAGCATATTTCAGTAAAAAAAATAAATATTTGAACGAGAAAAACATAGGGCAAGTTCAATTAGGCATTTTAAAAAACACTTTGAAAGCATTCGAATTTCTCCCACACCTAGAGGATATGCAGAACATGCATTCTACAAAATCGGTGAGATAATTACATGTCAGGCTTCAACAATTTCTCCCAACAAGAAGTGCATTTCACATGTACTACTATTGGGTTCTTTTAAGGAGTCAAAGTAGTCAATTGGATTGTTTTAGTTATTTATATATATATATATATATTTACTGTTATAATTTATTTTATATAAATTAAATAAATATTAAATATATTAGTTATTTATATATAATATATAACATATAAAAATATTTTATAGCTGAGATTAATGTATGTTAACAATCTGTAGTAAATTTATATATTTATAAACGTTAGTATTACATTGATGTAACTATCATCTTACATTGTTGAACAACATAAGTTAATCGGACCATCAAAATTCAAATCAGACCGTTAGATATGATCATACTTACAGAAAAATACACTTGGTAAAGTTTTAGACTTATTGGGTGTAAGGATGTCAAGATATCGTACTCAGAAGATAAGAATAATCATTCAAGTCGGTGTATCGTAGAATCAGGCCATGTGATTTTAAATCAAGCCGTCCGATATGATCTAATGGACACGGTCTTATATATTTAAATTTGGTGTGAATCGAGTAACCAGATTTTAAGATATCGTAATTATTGATTAAAATTTTTGATTTAATTATATATATAATAAAATAATAATTAAAATTATTCAACCATCACTATTATTATCCAAAAATAAAATGTATGTTATTGATTAATAATTATAATATATGATCAATTTTAATTATAAAATTGATCAAATATTAAATATAAAATAAAATATATAAAACATTTAAAAATAAAAATATATAAAAAAAATAGAAAAAGCTCGCGAGCTTATGAACAGACACAATTGAGCTCTACTCGAGCTCGAATTTTTCAGCTCGAGTTGAGCTCAAAATCTTTGCTGATGAGAAAAAACATTAAGAGGAATGTGTGTTTTTTATTAAAATAAAAAAAATTAATAAAAAGTTTACTTTTAGTTTTATTGTAATTAATTAAAATTAAATAATACACTATAATTATACAAATATATATATATTATCATGTCATATAATTACAACTGAATTATTATTTTCATAAATAAAAAGCATTCTTATTTTTGTGTTTTAATATTTTCATAAATAAAAAAAATTCCTATTTACACCATCAGAGACGAAAATTTCCGTGGCTAAATTAAAGAAAAAATTAGCTACGAAAATACAAACAAAAATAACCAAGTCCCAGCCATCTCGATTTTTAAGCAATCATTTAACAGTATCAGAGACGGAAATAGAGATGGAATATAATATATTTTAGCAAAATTATAAATCCATCTCTAAAATAAAAATTATTAATAATTTATCATAAAAAAAGAGTTCGGTCTCCAAATCCGTCTTTATCAAAGACAAATTTATTTCCGTCTCTAAATTTTGATCTCTGATACCCTGTTTTCTTGTAGTAGTAATTTGTTCATTTGCGATATCACAAGGGGTTGCTTGCATTTTTATCGAACTAAATCTATAGAATTCAAGATTGCGAACTGTTACTTAACACCAAGCTCTTCAACACTGGCATTCAACCCTTGAGGAGCTCCCTCTTGCTCGAAAATCTATCTGACTTGCAATCTTCTTTCTTAAAATAAGAGTGAAACATACCATTCAAATAGACAAAATTATACTTTTAGTCCCGTAGGTTAGAGAGATCAACACATTTAATCCTATACTTTTCTAAAATTACTCATTTAGTCCCACGCTTCCCTTCAAAAAGTCCCGTTAATTAACGAGCACGCTTACATCATGTGCGTGTGCCATTAATTTTTTATCGGAAAACATCATTTGGGACTATATATGTCAAAAAGTTTTAATTTTAGGACCAAGTGTGCAATTTCAAAGAACGTGGGATTAAATATGTCGATTTCTTAACTTATGAGATCAAAAATATAATTTTACCCAAATTAAAAAGGGTTTATGACAAGTGGACAGTCCTCTTCTCACACACCATCTCCATATATATATTACTAATTTTCTTTTCTTTAGCTACTTAGAAAAATAAATCCACTTCTTGTAGAGTTATTACCAAGTAAAAATTCTTAGACACATGAATCAAACGTTGATCCCATGATGAGTGTCCATCTTGACAATGTCGTACAGGAAATTCTTGATACATTTTTGTATTTTAAATTAAATATTTAAGAGGAGTGATCTTTGTGATATATACATATCTAAAATTTATACTATTTATTAGTGCGACAAAGTCAGAGTAATCATTATTTGTTGATGAAGTATACATTATTGATTAAAATACCTCCAAATATATTTATTATTGTATAAAATGACCATCTTTTTAAATTTTTCAATAAATATATAATTTTCATGCACATTTAATATTAATATAAATCATTATTTAATTAAAATTTTCTTTTCTATATATAGTTAATTCAAATAATAGAAAAATTAAATTATATCATCAAGTGTGCTCCAATAACTAGCATCTATACTATTATAAAAGAAAACCTATTGTCGTACCAATTTTTGAATATTCATATTAAATTTATTTATTTTCTTCAAAATAAATTTGATTAAAATAGTAATTTTAAAAAAAAATTAATATATAATCTCATAATTTCACAGTTTTTCTCACCCATTACTCCATTTTTTTTTGTCTGCAAATTTCTTCATGTTTATTTTTCTTATAAATTCTATATTTTTAATAAAATTATAATTACATATCTGACCTCACCTTTTTTTTTTTCTGAAAATTCCTTTTAATCTCATATCGTAATTTTTTTTTTCTATACTCGCGGGACCAAGTGCATATGCACGACGACTAGTATATGAAATGTGAACATAAAAATATAATTTATTGATCTTGACTACCTTTTTCTTTTAATAAAATTTTATAATTGCCGCCAAATCTAAACTCAAGTATTTGCAGATTATCAGAAGTTGATAGGATCGCATTTTGTGCTTATTTCATGTAATATTTTGACCTATTTTGTGACCAAATGCTCCTAATTAAATATTATTTTGCAGCATTAGGACAAATGAAATGGAAAATGAAGAAAAGCACCAAAATAAAAATTCAGACAAAACTCAAACTCAATTTTTTGCAAGAATTAATTTAGAGCTGCTTGGACTAACTTTTGATAAATGAAGAGTTTAACTAGGACTATAATTTTATTTCCTTAAGTCTTTTAGTTCAATTAGAATTCTACTTTTAATCCTAGTAGAGTATCTAGTTATTATATATACGGATGTAATTTATTTTAAAATTCAACTTTATATCTACCACCACCTCCCTCTCTCTCTCTTCTCAAGATTTATATACATCTGTCTATACGTATCCAAACAGACAGATGTTTGAAAATAGAGCCAGAACATTCATGAAAAAATAAATTAGGCGGGCTTTTTTCCACATAGCGGGTTCAATAAGAACCTACAAAAACCCGAAGAATTCAGAGTTCTCGTCGAACACAAACATGGCGGGTAGAGGAGAAGTCATTGATCCGTTGGACGAAGAAGAAGAAGAAGAAGAAGAAGGGTTGTATGATGATTTTCAGGACAACCTGAATTCTCATCAGCCCGGGAATCAGAGTATCAATGTCCACAGTGCTGCTGGAGTTGGAAGTTCTGATCAGCACTCTCCCGCCTCTGCTATTGGACGTTCACCTGCGTTTAGTCTGAAGGTTGTTGTTTTAGTTCTCTTTTCCTTTTTTCTTGCAGATTTTTGATGATGTGTGTATGGACATGGATTTGTAGGGTTTTGGGGGTTTCTGTCGTCATGAATTTGGTGCATGTGCATGCAACTCTGCATTTGCTTACAAACTTAATTGAATTAATTTTCTAAAGTTGGGATCCATAGATGATGAGTTATTTATATTTTTATTAATAAAAAAATACATTTAAGATCACGACTTGACATTAAAAATTATCTTTTTCAGCATAAATGCTTGGTGTCGTGATTCAATTTCACGACACCCACCTTTTTGTTTTGTGTTTTTATTTTTTTTAATTGGTGTTGTGATAATCACGACACAAATCTTTTATTTTTATAAGTTAATTATATAAAATTAAATTCGTAACAACCTATTAAAATTCAAAAAATCATAATATTAAAATTATATTAATTTTAAAAATTACAATTAAATAGACAAATATAATAGTGTATATTTTTTTTTACAATTGAAAAAAATATAATGAAGTATACAACAGACGCAATTGTGGAACGGGTTTTATCGTTTTATTTGGATTTGTGTTTTTGAGTGTTTTATTTTGTATTTTAGAGATAGAGAGAAAAAAATAGAGATAAATAAGTGTGCATTGAAGATAGATAGTGTGTTTGTATTTGTGTTTTGAGGTAATTTAAAATATTTTAAAATAAGTGGTGTAGGTTTGATATTGTAATTTAGTAGACAAAAATCATTGTTCATTGTGAAATTATATTTTTTTATATATATTTTTAATATGTATATATAAATATTGTATGTCTAATATTGTATTTTTAGGAAATAAAAATTATTATTTATTATCAAATTATGTCTTTTTTACATTATGTATATGTGTACATATATATATATTATATATAAAAAATTGAAAAATAAAAAAAAAAATATAAATAAAATATAAAAATACAAAAACAAATATTGGGTGTGTTTTATGATGTTTCGAAAAATAAGAAAAGATGAAAACAAACATAGTGTATGTGTTTCTATCTCTTTCATCTGTATTTTTTTTGTAGGAAATTGGTCCTGAGTTGTCGAGCCCTATCGGCCTTACACTAAGAAGAACACCTTCCTTTGAAGAACTGTTGGAAAGCACACTATTTGCATTGTCGCAAGCACGTCCTTCAAGAGACGACGACGAGCGGAGCTCGGACCGCTACCGGCCTAAAAGGCCTAGAGGGCGTAGAAGAAGAACGGACAACCTGCCATCTCTGCCGATGTCCCCGAAACTAAAGGCCTCCAATTTCCCCATAACATATATAAAAATTGGAACTTGGGAGGTATGAATGTATTTATAGTACTCTCAACTCCCCCCCCCCCCCTAATTTATGGATAATTAATGACATATATATGTGAGATTTTGCGCAGATGAGCTCAAGACATGAGGGACATTTGGTAGCAAAATTGTACTACGCCAAGAAAAAAATAGTTTGGGAGATTCTTGCCCGCGCGTTGAAGAACAAAATCGAAATGGTGTGGTCTGATATTTCTGCCATTCAAGCCACCATGCAAGATAACGAAGTTGGAATTCTTCAAATTGAGGTTAATGCATATATATGCCTTGTCTTTTTCTACTTTTCCTAGGTTCTTTTTTCCCAGTCTTTTACAGTAAGTGATGTATCTGAATGAGTCGTTAACTTTGAATCCATTTTTTATCCTGTAATAACTATATGTTTTTGGAAATTTGGTTCTATAATTACTCAGTTAATAGTTTATGCGATTTTAGGACAAAATCAGTCAGAAAGTGATGAAAATTGACTGGAAAATTGTTACTTTTCAATCAACTTTGAAAATTCTGGCCGATTTTGTCATGAAATCGTGAAAATTGAAAAACAAAGAGAACTAAATAAATTGTTATCCTAATAAGTGATAGAACCAAAATATCAAATGACTAAAATTACGATTAAATCTAATGATTGATTGTGAGCATACTGACTTGACATAGTTTGTGCGTGCAGTTGAGTAAGCCGCCTTCCTTCTACGGAGAAACCGATCCCCAACCAAGAAAGCATACTATTTGGCACCTCGTACCTGACTTTACTGACCATCAAGCCTCCACTTTCAGGTGTCTATGTTGGAACTTAGGAATTAACGCTTATGCTTCGCTTAACTGTTATGCAAGTTTTCATGTTATTTCTCGTCGTCATCGATCACTAGGATACACACTGTTGTCTTCCCTCCTGGAGCGCTCGACAGTCACTACCAAAAGCTTTTGTCATGTGACAGTCGCCTTCTTGAATTAAGTCAGCAACCATTTCCAAGCCAAGAATCGCCGTGTTTCGACTTAGAATGGTTGTTTGGAGATCAACACTTACCACGTACTTGCAACTCGTCGTCTGCATCATCAGCAGTGATGCAGTATCCCTACCAGTCTCATCAGACAATGTCAACAAGAGCAACTCCTGCCAGACACACTCCAAGTCTGGCTATGACAGGTACTATGTTGTGTGAAATTTGTAGTTTTACACCTATGGATTTTGAGTCGTTTCGCCAGCTAATTTAAGTTACCATTGTTACGACAGTTCTGAATGTAGCGTTGCAAAATGAATTGTCGAGAAAGATGGACACGTACACTGCTGGGAACCAAGGGATTGATTGGAGAAATATTAATGTTGGCATTGGAAGGCCACAACTTGTTTCCTCACAAACACAAGACAACATGGCCATGATCACTTCTAGCAATTACCACCGGGTCGCTATGGCGTTGAATAACATCGAGGAGCATTTGCTGGGGGACCCTCAAGTTGTGTGCCCGGATGAATCAACCATCGCAGCACACGTCCAATCAATGCGTTCGACAATGTATCCCCCTGACGATCCGTGTCAATCACGAACCGACTATCAAATCAATCATACAACAAGCACTAGTCGCATCTGGATGCTCAATGGAAATCAAAGTTATAACGTGCAACGTTTACATGGTTTTTGCTCACAGGCTATGAACTGCCAGCTGCTGCCGCCTCCTTCAACACCCAACGACCCCATAGTGACAGGGCCGGTGGTGAATAATGTTGTCCTATCGGAAATGCCTAATAATCCGGCTGACGTTGTCCCTTATCGGTTCATGCCTCCTCGTAATCCAACTAATAGGGTCGGTTTTCCGACCGTGTACTGCAGTCGAGATTCGAGAATAGAGTGAAACTAGTGTGTTTCCAATTTTGTATAGGAATATATATGTCAAATAAGACTGTGAATTTGTAACGGACTGTTGTTGTCGAATCAGTATATATATATTTTTAATTCAATTCCTGTTTTTCCCTATTAGAAGTTGGGTTCTGCGCATTATTGTTGTTAATATCTTCCGACAGCTGCAAATCCGGCCTTCTCTTCCTCGGCGGTGGTGTAGGTAGAATAATCTTTACCTTTTCTTCTCAATTTGTCAACTTCTTCCTGTATATGAGAGATCACAAAAAAGCTACAAATATCTATATTTGGATGCATGTTTTTGCATTTTTCGAGATAAGATAAAACACACGTAATGTTTGTTTTTGTGTTTTTACATCTTATTTGTATATTTTTTTTAACTTTCTATATAATAATACATATATATACGCATTTATATATATAATATAAAAGAGACATGATTTGACAATAAACAATAATTTTTGTTTCAAAAAAATACAACATTAAATATATAATATATTATATATATACATATTAAATATAAAAAAATATATATAAGAGATATAGTTTGACAATGAATAGAGATTTATTATGTCTTCCAAATTCCAGCATCAAATATATACCACTTATTTTAAAATATTTTAAATTACCTCAAAATACAAATTCAAACATACCATTTATTTTCAACATACTCTTACTTATATTTATTTTTCTCTTTTTATTTCTAAAACACAAATCAAAACACTCAAAACACAAATCGGGTTTCAATCTGTGCGGTGGAAGAAAGAGGGATGAAGAAGTTTTTGAAAAGGAGCTCGCAATTGTATTTGTCTACCATCTGCCAGCTTCCAATCTTCCAATATTTTCTAAATATTTATTGTTAAAATTTTACTTGTAATATAATTTCTTTTAACACAATATTATTATTATTATTATTAGTTAAATTAATTAATTACTTCTAATATATTAAAAACAAAAATCTATTTCTTTTAATATATTAATCACCAGATATAAAAAGAAATTTAAACGGTAATTATTGAAAATTCATTTTCACTTAACCAATACGTGGTTTCTTTGTCTTGTAAATGGATAAATATTTTTGTCGTCATTAATTTTTTTTTTTTTGGATTTTATTGTGTCACAGACTACTCTCTATAAATGAACAATGCATTTTTTTGTATATCAGTATAAATATATACATTCATGAAAAACAATAGTCACGATATAAAAATAAACGATTTGACAAACCATTTTGTGCCATTTGCGGTTAAAAAAATATAATTACAATACACAACCAGTTAAATAATATAAGCCAGGTAAACAAAAAAATATTATCATTTACAATATCCTAACTTAGTAAACAACTTGCTAATTAGTCAATTCAAAACCAATCACCAATACAATTACTCCGACGCCAAAGTTAATCACGAATTTAGAAATAAATAACCGTAAAAATAAATCGTAATGAGAAATTGAGATATAAGTAAGAAATTCTTGAGAAAATTATGGTTATAATGTAAGTTGATAGCTTATAGCAAGAGTAGAAGCAATTTTTCAGATTTTGGAAGGTGTCCCCGTTGGGGAACTGTACCTATATTTATAGAGAGTACGTCTCCTTCCGTTGGGACTCTACATACTACCTATATTTATGGGAAAGGGGGCAAGATACATATAGATAAGGCATGATTTTGTCTTATCTTTATCTGATCAGTACACAACAATACGTCTTTGTTTGAGGGAGAGCTCTTATTCTGCAGAGAGTTCTTCTAGGTTAAGGAGTCATAAGTTTTGAGGGTGCATTTCTTCTCCTGAGTTGTTTTAACTGGACCTTGAATGGATCTGTAATTTGGCAAGCGTTTACGGGGTTCGCCTCTTGGGCCAAGTCTAGAATTCTTCTAGTGGGGCTACCTTCTTCATGTGCTGGTGAGTTTGACTTGGACTTTATAACCTCATTTGAGCCAAGTTCTTTCGGGCCGCTTACATCATATATATATTAATATAAATATAAATAAGCCAGTTTTTTAAATGTCCCTCATTAAAGTGGGCTATTCTTGATATATCTTTACCACCTGAATTGCAATTTAAATCCATTCTTCAGCATACGGCGTCGTCTAAAAGCATTAACAATTTTACCTTCCCCAAATTCTCCTACCCCCTTAAACCCTTTCTGAACCTCAGCCATCCCATAACTCTACACACAAGAAATTCTCATGATCAATCCCACTGCATTTTATTCAGAAAAATGTCATCTTTCGTACTGAAAAGATCACGCAATAACATATCACTTCACAAATTTGACCTCAAAATCCGTTTACTCACCCGTTTATTCTCTTCTTTCTCCGAACCCCATCTTCACAATTCTCCTATTCCAACGCATAATAAGTCGGTTTCAGCTTCTGATTCTGCGTTCCTGGCCAAGAAAAATAATTGTTTCTCTTCATATTTTCATGGGAATTGGAAGATGCCGTGTGGGTCTAATTTTGCACGTTTTCTGAGTTCGCAGGCTGCAGTTGAGGCGTCCACTTCTGATGGGTTGACAGTGGAAGGTATCATTGCAAATAATTGGGTCATTTATGATGAAAATGAGAGTGACTGGAAGAGCCATGCCGCTGCCATTGCTCAGTCCATTCACCTTATTAAGAAACGCCTACGAGTACGTTTCTGATTCCAACAGGATCCTGTATATTTGGATTTCATTGGTTGAAATTTCGTGAATTTGAGTTCAGAAGTTAGAAATGTTGTTTTTTTGGCTTTATATCCCTGTCTGATTGGCCGAGTGCCCGGTCTTTGTAATGAGTAAAATTTTGATTTTCTGGAATGGCGCATTACCTTTGTGATTCTTCCTTCTCTCTTAATCTTGACGCTAAGAGAACGTTTTTTGGTACTGATTTGGATGGAGTCTTAGTTTACATGAGCTTTCATTTATATTTTTAGGGTGTTGCTAGTTATAAGCACGACTGGGTGGATGTAATTGATGAATATGGTCTAAGAGTTTTTTACTATTCCAAATAGATGTAGATTTGAAATATGACTGCTTAAATGTGGTAAAATTTCTGTGCTTTTGCTCGTTTTATGTGGTGCAATCAAACATGGAATTCCTGGAATATTTTGTAAGTAATTGCCATGTTTCACATACTTTTTCGCAATGATTTAATCTATTTTTTTCAGTTTTCTGAGAAGGTCCGTAGTGAAAGTTGTTTTCTCTTTGTTTTTGCCTTTTTGGTGACAGTGGAGGAAATTAATTCCTCGGCTGGAGATATTATCAGAACAGTTGAATAAGGCAGACCTATGGGATGATCCTGCACGTGCAGGAAAAATAAGCCGCGAGCATGGTTCGATTATGGTCAAAATGAAGGAGGTTAATGCTTTTGAGCAAGAACTGTTTGAACACATCGATATGATAAAGCTTGCTCGTGAAGAGAATGATGCAGAACTGGAATCGGTGGGGACTCAATTTCTCTTTCTAGGCACGTATCCTATATTTAAATATTTTCCACTACTTCTCATAATGCAATTCTATAATTTGGCTACTACCAACTGAATCACTATCCCCTCTCCCTTTGGTAGAGTATGTGTAATAAATAGTAATGGGTGTGCTATCCTAAAAATTTAGTTTCTGCCTTCGTTTTAATATGAGTGCCTGAAGTAGATTCTGTTATATTACATGAGCAGAAATTTGAGTTTCTAGGGATGCATGCTTGAGGATGGTATGAATCATATAACTGCAGTTTTTATGGTCCTGTTGGATGAATTATCCAGTCTTAAGTTCTCGTTAAAATTTCTCATAGGGATATCAAGGACATGAATATAAATTATCATGTTTGTTGCATACCAGTGTGCATTAAAGATATGATGTATGCTTTTAGAATTTACTAATGCTTTCTGTTGAGTTGTCTCCTTAAAGACAATTCTAAAGCAGTAAGAAGTACATTTTTACAAATGGATTATGAAGGAATGCAGTCAAGCACAGGGCATGAGTACAAAAGATTTCGTGTTCTTAAATTGAAGAATTCAAGTTCTCAGGAATTGAAGTCCTTTAGATTTCTGAGTTTAAAAGAACTTAAACATATTGATCTCTTCGGCCCAAATAATTCATATTAATGAACACATTGTTCTGAAAGTGATAGTAATCATGCCTGGCATATTATTGCTTACGTACATCACTCTTCTATTTAAATGTATTAGTTTTGATAACTGAACACCTACAGATTTTGTAGTTCTTGCTTATCATCAGGTAGCTGGAGTTTGATCTGTTACATGTCGACTCTTTAATTTAAGGATAAATTACAATGGCTTTTCTAAAGTTTGTCATAATTACAAATACCTTCTGTTGTTTGAAAAATCACAAATACCCCTCCGAAATTTCGAAAACCCTAACAAATACCCCCCCATGACAATGCATTGTACGGGGTACTTGTTAGGGTATTCTATTTCAGTGAGCTATTTGTAATTTTCAAACAATGGGAGGTATTTGTAATTATGGAAAACCTCAGGGGAGCCCGTTATAATTTACCTTAATTTAACAATACTACAAAATTTGTCAACTTAATTCCAATGATCATTTAGCTTCCAAGGTGGCAAACTATGTCCAATTCTTACCTGAAGTTCTGCCAAATGAACTGAGTTTTAATCAGGTGTAATGATTTATGTTTCTTTTATGTAATTTTATTAGTAGATCAAATAAAATAAGTTAATTATTGGGTGAACTGGTGTTACACTTGAATATTTTCACCCTCATTTAAATTTCTTCCTTGAGGAATCTTTGATTTTTATAATGTGAAACCAATTTGCTATTTCTTTACCATTCTTAACAATTTTCTCATGAGTTTTTGGAGTATCTAATCATCAGCAAGAGTTTCTTATTTGGCTCCTAATGCTTGAATTGTGTGGTTGTTTGAAGCTAAGAAAACGTGTCAGAGTAGCAGTGTTGAGATACAAGGGTGAGAGTTTGAGATTATATAAACTTGAATTTATACTTTTTTTTCCTGATAAACATACATTTTGTGTACTGATAAAACAAAAAGTTTTTGTTGACACGCATTCCTTGTTTGCTTTGTTGTGTCTATAGAGCCTTGTACTTTCATCAAAACCTATTCTCTATTAAATTGACTAGCAGATGGGAAGTATCATCGGAAGCTGTTATTCTTTGCAAATTTCAAGTTGACTGGAGACAAATAGCCATCCCCTCCAAGCTGCAATGTTTATAGAATGATCACGTTGTTTTTGAATTTATTGGGATGATATGAACAGCAAAGAGAGGCAACCTAGCCTTTCTTCAATAACTTGCATCAGTCGTTACCTAACGCATTCTTCTTCTAATTTCAGGAATCATTGCAAGCTCTACTTACACTGAGAAGAAACATCAAAGAAAAAGAGCTTGAAGCTTTGTTAGCTGGGGAACATGACTCGTGCTCTTGCTTCATAGAGGTGAAGTTAACCAGAGATTTCTAATCCACTGATATAGTGCAGCGTAATTGTTTTCAACATTTATCCTCTGCTTGGAAGAACTTAATTTCTTTTACCTTTTATTCTAAACACCTCTTTTTTGCATTTGCAAAATAAAAATGGTTTGCACCACTTTTTCTACTAATAGGTTCAAGCTGGAGCTGGTGGTACTGAGAGCATGGACTGGGCCTCAATGGTCATGCAGATGTATGTGAAATGGGCCGAAGGTCGGGGCTTTGGAGTTACTGTTGTGGACGAAATGCCCGGCGAACTTGCAGGAATCAAGGTTCATGTTCTTAACACACACTTTGATCATTGAAAAGTATGTAGACACGGAATATGTGCATCTGTGCTGTACCTCTTCCCCTTAATGTTAGCAGTTGATTTTGGTTTTCCGTCTGTGTATTGATCATTGGGAATAGTTAATCTATCATGATTAAATCATGAATGGGTGGTAGTGCTTATCAGACATTTAACGTTTTGTCTTCCTTGCTAAATGGCCGTAGTGCTATACAATGTTATAGAAAAAGAATTCAAGTTGAAGCATCATTTTATTTTTTAATTGTCATGATTCGTTTCTTGAAAATTGATTTTTTCTATCTATTCCATATTTTTTGGTTCTATTTTTGTCTATTAGCGTGCCACAATCAAAGTTGATGGGGAGTATGCATTTGGATATGCCAAAGCTGAAGTTGGGTCACATCGTTTGGTCCGTATCTCTCCATTTGACAGCAACAAGCGTAGGCATACATCATTTGCTTCTGTAGCTGTAATACCAATTCTAGGCGATGGATTTTCACATTTTCAAATCAATGAGTCTGACCTACGCATTGAGCGGTTCCGAGCAGGCGGGGCTGGGGGTCAGCATGTTAACACAACTGAGAGTGCTGTGCGGATCACTCACATTCCTACTGGAATCACCGCCTCTTGTCAAAATGAAAGGTGAGGAACACCATCCAATTCAAAATCTAATCTGAAACTCATCCTTTTTGTTTCAAGTTACAAATTTCTTCAGTCAACAGGTCACAGCATCAGAACAAGGCTTCTGCCATGGCTGTGCTTCAGTCTCGATTGGACCAACTTGAAATGGAACGTCAAGCTCAAATAAATGCAGAGCACACACAATCCCTAACCGACATAAATTTTGGCAGTCAAATACGGTCTTATGTGCTTCATGTATGCATCGTCTATTCTAATGATCAAAGTCTTTACAAATATCACTTCCTCTCCCTGATTGGTTTTGTTAAAATCATTTTTGGCAGCCTTACAGAATGGTCAAGGATCATCGGACTGACTATGAGGTTTCAGATCCTGACTCTGTGCTCCAAGGCGATCTTGATGGCTTTATCCTGAGCTATCTTTCTGCCTCCTTGGACAAAAATGAAGACGAAGACCCATGAATAACATGCCAAGCAATGACGTTTGGAACACTATGGTCTATTAATTTGTCCTGGCTGATGATTCATGGCGAAAATTGCTATACCATATACAGTCAGTAGTACGATACGCTTGCTGCCTTGCTGTACCAGAAACTTATAGAAGCTCATACGGCTTACGACATTTTTTCTGGGCAGGATATGATCCACCATCCATTTGTTAAGTAGTTAATTTCTTGAAATAAGAATCAATGATGGTGTAAACTATGTATGTGGGGTGCCGATATGTTATTACTTCGTCCCTGGAAAAGATGGTAATTCGTTCATCTCCTCTCGTTTTTCTGTTCCATTTCCCAGTTCTCTCGACTCCCATCACTTAACGGTGTATTAGAACCCGTAAAACTCAACGGCTATGGGACTTTTATCTTGAGTATATGACACAAGTTGAAAAAGAAAAAGGATCAAATGTGAAATATTTTCTCATAAATTATAGGATGTAAGATGAGATTCTCGTAATCGATTGGATAAAACTAAATTGAAAAGACAGGAGAAATTCAAAATGGGGCTCCATAGTTCACTTCATATAGTAAGAAAAATAAGAATAACAATACGGACAATCACATTTACATCTTTTTTTCACTTATGATTTATTTGTATAAATTATTTCTAACTTTTGAATAATTATACATACACCCCTAAAAAACGTCAATAACACAAATTGCTTTTACTTTTTTAAAAATTATATATATATATATATTCTGAAAACCATCGACATTATTATACAAATTAGGCCAAATTGCTTTTTATTCTTTGTATTTTTCAAAAATAGTTAAAAACACCTTTGTGTTTCAAATTAAGCAAAAAATCCCTTGTGATTTCTAATACTTGTGGGAAACCCCCCTTTTCGTTAGAAATTAAGGAAAGTTGGAGTGCGCTCGCGGGTGGTGTGGGTAGGCATGATTTTTTTTACAGGTTTTGGCCTTTTTTTGCTGTTAATTTATAAAAATGTCCCTATGTTGTGTTTAAAAATTACCATGATCAATGTACTTATTTAACCTTGTTTTTAATGATTTTTTTTTGGTTTTGCATTTTTCATCCCTCTAAAAAATAAATAATTTTGTTCTTAAGTATATTTGTTTAAATATCAAAATACAAAAGAATGTAGACATTTTTTACAAAATTATAATTTAAAATAAAAAATTCAATTAAAATCATAATACAAAAAATAATATACTAAGTTCATTCATTATAATTTAAATATTTATATAAATGTAGATTTTAGTGAACAATATATAATAATAATAATAATACTTTATTAATTAAATTAATTTAATAATCTACCCTATGTCCGAAACATTTGTTATGATTTTAGTCATAGCTAATGTTTTGACCTCACTTGCTGCAACAATAATTAATAACCATTGCGGAGCTGTGGTTAATTTGTATCTATCACCGATTTTTTTCCCTTTTACTATTAGCAATTAACTATAGTGAAAAATCATATTTCTTTTGCGAGTGTCGCTAAGAGCCATTGCAAATACTTTTACCATATTGGATAAATTAAATTTTGTATCAATTTTATTTAACCATAATTAATAATATTCATTTACCGTGGATTTTAGTCTACAACAATTAAAATGTAGACAATAGTTGTAAATTTTCATCTACTGATAAAAGATGATCAAAGAATTGCATTTTATTTGTGTATTCACTACAAAAAAAAAAAAAGCATAGCGAAAAAAATAGAGTGACGATGGTAATATTGTCAGTAATAATATATATTTAGCGACAAGAATTTTTATTTTATTACAGTAATAAATTTTATAATTTTCGTAGTGTCTATTGTTCTGTAAAAGTTATTATCGACTAGTACATGAAATTGTCATTGAAAATAATTAGTACTACTTATATTCCTAATAAAAATATAATTTTTAATCACGGCTAATTGACATGATTAAAATAAATAGCCGTAATAAATATCATTGACAGTGCAATGCAACGGTTATTGATTGTAATTTTTTATAATGAGGTTAAAATATTTATCATGACTCTTAACCATGGTAAATGTTATCTCAGGATCTCATTGCTTGTTGTCAAATTTATAGCAACTTGACGGAACTTCTCATTGTTCACATTTAAGGCTTCGTTCCGATTTTTACGATGCTCCTTTTCGAAAAAAAAATATAATTATCCTCATGTGATATAAGAAATGAGTAAAAAAAAAACTTTATAACAAAAAATAGCAAATTATCCATTATAGTTTAAAAAATAAAATAAATTACCCCCTAATTAAATCATTGATACGAGGTAATTTGTTCATTTGGAGGGTACTTAGGTCCAAAATATTGTTATAGCTCAATAGTCAACGCCACATCAGCTCTTTGCAACGGATTTATATCAGAAGTCGTCTCGTTCAAAATGAGTCAGACGGCTAGGGCCTATTGTTTTGTCCTATTGCATGTCAACCACTCCTCGTATTATCCGTTGTTAGAGTCGAGCAAGGACCATCATGGAACTTTCTAGACTAAAATAAGGTTATTTTTAAGTTTAATTATTTATTATTAATTATTATATTTATGCATGTTATATGGCCAACCCCACTTAAATAGAAAAATGATATTGAATCACAATACGAGTTTCCGAAATTGGGAAATACCCATGGAATATTCTCCATCTTTGTATTATTTATTTAATTTAATTAATGAAACGTCGGACATGCTCGTACAAATAAAATTTATTTTAGAGACGATAGTTCATTGACGTAGAATAATGGGTGGATGTGTTCTTAAAGTGTTTGAATAGACGTAGATCAATGATTTAGCGTTTTTGGTTGCAAAATTTTAAACAGTTATAACTTTTAATTCGATTAGAGAAATAACGTGCCACCCACCGCTTCGAGCATTCTCGAGGAAAATCCAATCTCTCACCACCTTTATCATGAAAGGCTATCTATCGTCATGAAATTTCATCATTTTGAATATTGTCCTGATGATTCAATAAACTTTACATATTTTTTATATAGTTATCTTTTGGGCCCGATATTTTTATGGAATATTGCTACCGTAGTAGGGCACTTTAGGGCTAATCAGTTTTAGAGCTTTTTTTACCTACACTAAAATTAGGACTCTTGTTTTGTAACTCATAACTCTGTTAGAAATTCATTCAATAATAGATTATTTTTACCTCCTTTCGCTAGTTTCAATAGTATTGAAAACGTGTTTTTGTTATTCTTAACTTTCAATTGCTTTCGCTCCGTCCTTAAAAAAAAAATAACGGCTTATATATATAAATTCATTTGTGATGGTCCGTCCACATGACTTGATTATCATAAACTATTTTCGTCCATCTGCATCTACATGAAGTTGTAATGACAGATTCATCTTTTGAATAATAGTTAAAACTGAAAATATGTTAAAATATTAATATTAGATGAGTTCCTTTCCTAACAGCTCAAATTATGAAAAAAAAAATATAATGATGTTAACCACACTCTATATATATAATATATTATATTTATCTCTTTATAAGTACAAAAATATATATAGAATATTAAATGAGGGAAAAATAAAAAATTTACGAATTTTTTTTTTTACTTATGTCAGTATTTTTTGTGCAAACCTTAAAGGAAGTGTGTCGGTGTAAATCGAGAATTTTTAAAGGGAATGTAAGTGTGCAAACCTTATATGTATATCAAATGTAATAAAAAGGGATAATTATACCTCCCTCTCAATAAGTTTGGTGTAATTACATGTGAAACTCTCTATTATTTGATGAGTTTAAATCTAGTACTCTCGATGCTTATTTTTGTGTAATAAATAGATTTATTTATTAGTCAAATTTTAGTAATTTTGCCGACATTAGCAAAAAAGTTGAATGAAAAATCATATTTACCTCCAATTGACTAATTACTAAGCTATTGCAGGTCAAATAAATATATTATAATTAAACTACCCTACATATATTAACGTGTGAATATATATAAGTATAGTTTGATTAAGAAATATTTGTTTGACTTATAATACGTCAGTAATAAATCAATCGTGATAAATATGAATTTCATTCCAAATCTTTTTATTATATTCATAAATTCTATTAATTTTAACTAACAAATGAATCTGCTTCTTGAATAAAAAATAAATATTAAAAATATAAAATATAAATTTTCAAATATGTAAGAATTATATTAAATATAAAAAAAATATTATTATTCTAAAAATAAAATAATGGAGGATTTGAAATAGAAAATTGGACTTGCAAGCAAGCCAGCCTATCACAGAATAAGAATGAAATCCAAATCCAAAGGGCAAATCAGACATTTAGGACTAAGGCCCTTGCCGTACAAGTGTCGCCACCTGTAAGGGGACGCTGCAGATGGTGTTGGTTTCCAATCGCCACCGGCCACGTCAGATCAATGACAATGGTAACCTACGTGGCTTACTCTGATTCGGTGAATTCTTCCACGTCAGACAGAGAGCTGAAGTGCAGTTGGTGGGGGAGAATCTAAGCTATATAAACGCCACTCCCACTGTAGAGTTTTTCAACTCACTCCCAATCTTGAGAGATAACAGACACAGCCCATGGCGACTGCAAGGGGAAGACTGCAGATCATGAACCCTAATTTTCTCTCTCTAGTTGTTGCGCTCTCTCTTCTCCTCGTGATCTCCTCCGCCAAAGTGTTCTTCGAGGAGCGCTTTGATGGTACTGTTTTCTTTTTCTCTCTATACTTAGCTTGTAGCTGCGGGGATTGTGTTTGTACTGTTAGAATTGTTTGCTTTCATTTGCGGTTTCTGGTTATGGGTTTTTTTCTGGCTTAGTTTTGGATGATCGGTCTTTGGCTTAGATTGTGTGTGTTTTGTCTCGATCTGAGTTTTATCATGGAGGGAGTGATCCTTTGATTTGATTCACGTCAAATTGAGATCCAATGGGGCAGATCTGTGGTGTTTTTCCATTTTATGTTGATATTTTTTCCTAGTGTTTCTGAGATTGTTTATTAAATGCTTATGCTTTTATTATGAAAATGCGGAATTAAATGGTGCGAGGTGTGTGATGTTTAGTTATGAAATGTGACATTGTTTGATTGGACACATTTCGAGTGTGGAAATAGTGCAGTTATATAGTCATTCGCTAATGTTTTAGTCCTTTCTACTGTGCATTTAGTCACAGCTGATACTTCAGCCTTTCTTTTGGTGCATTCTTGATAATTTTGAAAGACAGAGATCAATGACGCCTATGTTGGAAACGTGCTATGTGTGCTTGTCTAGTTGTAATGAAGACCAGATAATTATGTGTTCTTCATGATGTTGATGCTGTTATGCTAGCAGTGATCTTAATATAATTTTTACAAAATTGGAAAGTGCCAAATGGGGTAAGATCTCAACATATTGATATGAAGCTTTTCTTGATGTCATAATAATTGTGGTGTTGGAGCTTTCATGTTGCGTTAACATGGTGGCAATTTTTCTTGTTCAGAATAGTTGTGCTTCCTGTTACAGATAGGCATATAACTGTCCCAAGATAATCAAGACCGAGCTTAGTTATTTTGTTGTCTTTTATGTAATTGATAAAATTAATTGATTTTTCCTTTCATGGTTTTGTGCTGATGATCTGCTTGATGAATATTGTAGATGGATGGGAGAGTCGGTGGGTAAAATCTGACTGGAAGAAAGATGAAAACATGGCTGGTGAGTGGAATTACACCTCTGGCAAATGGAACGGAGACCCTGACGACAAAGGTAATTACATCATTTGGGACTATGTGCAGTTTGTATGTAGATTTAATCATACTTTGTTGAAATTGGTATGATTTTCTGATTATGCGTGGTTTGTACATAGTCTGAACTGTAGAGCATTAAAGTGGTGTAATTTTGCTATCACAGGTATCCAGACAAGTGAAGACTATAGGTTCTATGCTATCTCAGCTGAATTTCCTGAATTCAGCAACAAAGATAAGACCTTAGTTTTCCAGTTCTCTGTCAAGCATGAGCAGAAGCTTGACTGTGGCGGTGGATACATGAAATTACTCAGTGGTGAAGTTGACCAGAAAAAATTTGGTGGCGACACCCCATACAGGTTATGCGACATACATTCGTCTTTGCCCAGAATGCCTTTCTCATATTTGGTTTGGTAACAAAATAAAATTGCTGACTTGCTATATTGTTCTTGACGACAGTATCATGTTTGGACCCGACATCTGTGGCTACAGCACCAAAAAGGTCCATGCTATTCTCACCTACAACGAGACAAACCACTTGATTAAGAAGGAAGTTCCATGTGAGACTGACCAACTGAGTCATGTCTATACTTTCATCCTCCGCCCTGATGCTACTTACAGCATCCTCATTGACAATGTGGAAAAGCAGACTGGTAGCTTGTACTCTGACTGGGATATTCTCCCCCCAAAGAAGATCAAGGACCCTGAGGCCAAAAAGGTTTGTTGCTCAAGTTATGCGCTACATCTTATGTTGAATCGCGTATGTTCTAGTACTTAAGATTTGCACATTTTCCTTTCTGCACGTCGATGACAGCCTGAAGATTGGGATGATAAGGAATACATTCCTGATCCAGAGGACAAGAAGCCAGAGGTAAATAGACTTTAATGGGTACTACTCTATAATGGAACTCATTATATTGACTTGATTAAAAAATTCAAAACTATGTGTATCCACAGGGTTATGATGACATCCCGAAGGAGATCCCCGATCCTGATGCGAAAAAGGTAATAAATCATATTACCAGTATTTATTTCTGCATACAATGCACTAAAAGCTAGTAGCTAATGTTTTGTGTAAAAACTCTTTATCGTTTGCAGCCTGAGGACTGGGATGATGAGGAGGATGGCGAGTGGACAGCTCCAACCATTCCCAACCCTGAGTACAAGGGCCCATGGAAGCCAAAGGTTTGTGAATTCCCAATTAAGTTTTATTGGTATTGTCAACTAAATGGACCCCTTATTACTAGTCTTTTCCAATGTCAGAAAATTAAGAACCCCAACTACAAAGGCAAGTGGAAGGCACCAATGATTGATAACCCAGGTAATTTTACCTCTCATGAGCATTTAAGGTTGTATCACTACTATGATAGAGTTCCACATATTGCTAATCTTAATTTTAAACATGATTACAGACTTCAAGGATGACCCCGATCTCTATGTTTTCCCTAATTTGAAGTATGTAGGCATTGAGTTGTGGCAGGTGAGGAATCTTTACATTATTCTGAGTCTAGGTTTTTTCTTTAGATCTTAATAATGTATCACTCTCTGAACTAAGCAATCGTGCAATGTTGCAGGTGAAATCCGGTACCTTGTTTGACAATGTCTTGGTGGCTGATGACCCTGAGTATGCTAAGAAGCTAGTGGAAGAAACATGGGGCAAGCAAAAGGATGTATGTATTATTTGTTTTTTAAATTTGATTTTCTTTCCAGATTTCTCGGATCACATTTTCCCTTTGAAAGAGAGGTGAAGTGTTAAACTGCCCATTTACACAAATGATATTTTGGATATTTCAGGCTGAGAAGGCTGCTTTTGATGAGGCGGAGAAGAAGAGAGAAGAGGAGGTACGATTTCTTAACTTGGAATATCCCCAAAGTGAATGCATCATTCTGTTTATTCAAACACATTATCCCACATAACGGTTTATTCTCTCATACAACCTACTCTGGCTGACACTGTATTCCAACCAAATTTCTCTTTTCAGGAATCAAAGAATGATCCAGCTGATTCTGATGTAAGCCTCAATTTAATTTTCCCAACTATGTTACGTAGAGTTGTCTTTATAAATAGTCGTATCCTGACCAATTTGTTTGACAGGCTGAGGATGGAGAGGATGATTCCGATGATGCTGAAGGTGACGACGCTGATGATGATGCCAAATCAGAGTCTAAAGAAGAGACTGAGGACGTCCATGCACATGTAAGATCAGCAATCCCCTGTTCCTTCCGAATCTATTCTCTACATCTGCCCTTCTCACGGAATTCCACTTGTCTTTTTTTCCAACTTTTTGCAGGATGAACTGTAGGGTGCTCGAGAATTGTAATCTCTCTCTCTCACTCCCTCCTGACATTGTGCCCTCAATTGAGTATGCCTGGGCTGTTAGTGTCCAAAAATTTTCCCTTTTTATTTTACTTTTTAGCCTTAGGTAAAAGAAACCAGCTGGGCGCTGTGCATGAAAGTAAATTGCTTTGATTTCATGTGATTTCGCTCTTGAAAAACTAATAGAGAAACATGTTTTCTGGTTTTTTATTTATGGAATTTGCTGATGCTAATTAGTAAGGCAACGTTTCCAGTTTCTACTTATTTAATTTTTTTATTGTTTGTGGGGTGGGATAGGGAGTGGTTTATCTTCCTGATGTTTTTAATTCTTGCTGCAACAAATTCTCCTGAGTTGTCATAATTACAAATATTGTGACGAAATTAATGGTCGTTTTACGAATATTCTTCTATAACGGGTTGTCGTATGGAATTATATCTATTTTTACACTTTATTATTGACTTTCTTTTATGACAATTTATCATCGCAATTTTGCGCAATTTGCATTTTATCATATATAATCGTCTTTTTGTTGATTTTTTTCGGAAAAATATCCCATGTCTGCATATGTGAAAAATATTATATCATATAACTCTTAAACATCACATGTGCATTGAATCTAATGTTTTTTCGATAATAAACTTGGTTGAAATACAATTATAAATGAACAAAATGTAAAAATTTTTAAAATTGAGATGGTAAATTAAATAAAAAAAATTAAATATCAAAATATAAAAAAAATTGTAAAATGACAATATAATTAACCCTAATTTATTTTCACCATGAAACTATTACAAACACCTCATACCGTTTACCAACTTCATTGAGATTTTGCAATTGCGTGTGCGTACAAGACACAATAAGTGGAAGTTGTTGGGACCTATGCAGCGCAAATGCAATTAATTGAGGCACATATGCCATTTCATTTGGTTTTCGTGACCTATCTTTTAGATTCCTTACATAAAAGGGTAAACTATAACTATTTTTTTTTTTTAGGTTTGACATAATTATAAATATTTTTTTATTATTTGAAAAATTACAAATACCTTATTCAAATGAAAAATAAATATGTAGCTCCTAGAGGGTGAGGTAAAATTTACCCTTGTTGATTTTTATAAAAAATATTTTAATTTTTTTTTACTGTGCACAAAATAAATAATCTAAAGAAAATATTAGTTCATAAAAAACGTTTAGTAAGGCAACGTTTCCAGTTTCTACATTAGTGATCGACTCCTATATTCTATTGGGGAAAGCACCCTACATATCACATGTCTGCATATGTAAAAAATATTATATTACATAACTCTTAAACATCACATGTGCACTGAATTTGATATTTTTTCTATAATAAACTTGGTTGAAATATAATTATTAATGACAAAATGTAAAAAATTTTAAAATTGTGATGGTAAGTTGAAAAAAAAAAATTTAGGAGGAAGGGGGTATTTTAAAAGGACCACAAAAATTCCACAAAATGAGTGTTAATAAAGAATCAAGAAAAACCACTAAGAAAGTTCATTGAGAACTTCATAGGGGGGAAAGAGAAAGAACTATTGATTCTTTTTCTTCTTCTCTTTTTTATCCTTATCCGCGCTCTTATTTGGTTTAGAAACCATCAGAGATATTTAAAGGAGGAAAGTCATTGAATACAGAAAGAGAAGAAAAACAGCAGAGGAAGAAATCCGAGAAGAGAGAGAAGGGGAAGAGATGAGGAGTCAAGAGGAATTAAGGTTAGGGAAATGATCCATTTGAGTAAATTACATATAAATAGATGGATACGAGGAGGATAGATATGTCGGGTGGGCTGAGTCAAAGGTATTAAGCTATAATATCAAATGGGCTGAGACATGGAGATGAGCTTAGCCATCCAAATAAGGGGTGTTAGGTGGGCCTAAGAGACATGAGCCATAAATTCTCAACAATTGCGATGGAGAGCTACTAGTGAAAATAGATTGAAAATAATCCAGTAGCACCCTCTGAAGCTCCTCCACCTTAGTACGCCAATCATGGAATCCTTAATCATGCTAATTTCATTCAGTCATCATCTGAACCTCTTTGATCATCCAATTGACATGTCCAAATTCTAACCGGTCCCACTGTAACAAAGCAACCCTGCATCTCTTTATATTCTTCACTGTACTTATTACTAATAACTAAGCTTAGAGGCATTATATAACGTTACAATATAAATGGGCTCAAAGGAAAACAAATACTTCACTATATATGAGCAATTCCCATTTATATTGTAACGTTATATAATGCCTCTAAGCTTAGTTATTAGTAATAAGTACAGTGAAGAATATAAAGAGATGCAGGGTTGCTTTGTTACAGTGGGACCGGTTAGAATTTGGACATGTCAATTGGATGATCAAAGAGGTTCAGATGATGACTGAATGAAATTAGCATGATTAAGGATTCCATGATTGGCGTACTAAGGTGGAGGAGCTTCAGAGGGTGCTACTGGATTATTTTCAATCTATTTTCACTAGTAGCTCTCCATCGCAATTGTTGAGAATTTATGGCTCATGTCTCTTAGGCCCACCTAACACCCCTTATTTGGATGGCTAAGCTCATCTCCATGTCTCAGCCCATTTGATATTATAGCTTAATACCTTTGACTCAGCCCACCCGACATATCTATCCTCCTCGTATCCATCTATTTATATGTAATTTACTCAAATGGATCATTTCCCTAACCTTAATTCCTCTTGACTCCTCATCTCTTCCCCTTCTCTCTCTTCTCGGATTTCTTCCTCTGCTGTTTTTCTTCTCTTTCTGTATTCAATGACTTTCCTCCTTTAAATATCTCTGATGGTTTCTAAACCAAATAAGAGCGCGGATAAGGATAAAAAAGAGAAGAAGAAAAAGAATCAATAGTTCTTTCTCTTTCCCCCCTATGAAGTTCTCAATGAACTTTCTTAGTGGTTTTTCTTGATTCTTTATTAACACTCATTTTGTGGAATTTTTGTGGTCCTTTTAAAATACCCCCTTCCTCCTAAATTTTTTTTTTTCAACTTACCATCACAATTTTAAAATTTTTTACATTTTGTCATTAATAATTATATTTCAACCAAGTTTATTATAGAAAAAATATCAAATTCAGTGCACATGTGATGTTTAAGAGTTATGTAATATAATATTTTTTACATATGCAGACATGTGATATGTAGGGTGCTTTCCCCAATAGAATATAGGAGTCGATCACTAATGTAGAAACTGGAAACGTTGCCTTACTAAACGTTTTTTATGAACTAATATTTTCTTTAGATTATTTATTTTGTGCACAGTAAAAAAAAATTAAAATATTTTTTATAAAAATCAACAAGGGTAAATTTTACCTCACCCTCTAGGAGCTACATATTTATTTTTCATTTGAATAAGGTATTTGTAATTTTTCAAATAATAAAAAAATATTTATAATTATGTCAAACCTAAAAAAAAAAAATAGTTATAGTTTACCCTTTTATGTAAGGAATCTAAAAGATAGGTCACGAAAACCAAATGAAATGGCATATGTGCCTCAATTAATTGCATTTGCGCTGCATAGGTCCCAACAACTTCCACTTATTGTGTCTTGTACGCACACGCAATTGCAAAATCTCAATGAAGTTGGTAAACGGTATGAGGTGTTTGTAATAGTTTCATGGTGAAAATAAATTAGGGTTAATTATATTGTCATTTTACAATTTTTTTTATATTTTGATATTTAATTTTTTTTATTTAATTTACCATCTCAATTTTAAAAATTTTTACATTTTGTTCATTTATAATTGTATTTCAACCAAGTTTATTATCGAAAAAACATTAGATTCAATGCACATGTGATGTTTAAGAGTTATATGATATAATATTTTTCACATATGCAGACATGGGATATTTTTCCGAAAAAAATCAACAAAAAGACGATTATATATGATAAAATGCAAATTGCGCAAAATTGCGATGATAAATTGTCATAAAAGAAAGTCAATAATAAAGTGTAAAAATAGATATAATTCCATACGACAACCCGTTATAGAAGAATATTCGTAAAACGACCATTAATTTCGTCACAATATTTGTAATTATGACAACTCAGGAGAATTTGTTGCAGCAAGAATTAAAAACATCAGGAAGATAAACCACTCCCTATCCCACCCCACAAACAATAAAAAAATTAAATAAGTAGAAACTGGAAACGTTGCCTTACTAATTAGCATCAGCAAATTCCATAAATAAAAAACCAGAAAACATGTTTCTCTATTAGTTTTTCAAGAGCGAAATCACATGAAATCAAAGCAATTTACTTTCATGCACAGCGCCCAGCTGGTTTCTTTTACCTAAGGCTAAAAAGTAAAATAAAAAGGGAAAATTTTTGGACACTAACAGCCCAGGCATACTCAATTGAGGGCACAATGTCAGGAGGGAGTGAGAGAGAGAGATTACAATTCTCGAGCACCCTACAGTTCATCCTGCAAAAAGTTGGAAAAAAAGACAAGTGGAATTCCGTGAGAAGGGCAGATGTAGAGAATAGATTCGGAAGGAACAGGGGATTGCTGATCTTACATGTGCATGGACGTCCTCAGTCTCTTCTTTAGACTCTGATTTGGCATCATCATCAGCGTCGTCACCTTCAGCATCATCGGAATCATCCTCTCCATCCTCAGCCTGTCAAACAAATTGGTCAGGATACGACTATTTATAAAGACAACTCTACGTAACATAGTTGGGAAAATTAAATTGAGGCTTACATCAGAATCAGCTGGATCATTCTTTGATTCCTGAAAAGAGAAATTTGGTTGGAATACAGTGTCAGCCAGAGTAGGTTGTATGAGAGAATAAACCGTTATGTGGGATAATGTGTTTGAATAAACAGAATGATGCATTCACTTTGGGGATATTCCAAGTTAAGAAATCGTACCTCCTCTTCTCTCTTCTTCTCCGCCTCATCAAAAGCAGCCTTCTCAGCCTGAAATATCCAAAATATCATTTGTGTAAATGGGCAGTTTAACACTTCACCTCTCTTTCAAAGGGAAAATGTGATCCGAGAAATCTGGAAAGAAAATCAAATTTAAAAAACAAATAATACATACATCCTTTTGCTTGCCCCATGTTTCTTCCACTAGCTTCTTAGCATACTCAGGGTCATCAGCCACCAAGACATTGTCAAACAAGGTACCGGATTTCACCTGCAACATTGCACGATTGCTTAGTTCAGAGAGTGATACATTATTAAGATCTAAAGAAAAAACCTAGACTCAGAATAATGTAAAGATTCCTCACCTGCCACAACTCAATGCCTACATACTTCAAATTAGGGAAAACATAGAGATCGGGGTCATCCTTGAAGTCTGTAATCATGTTTAAAATTAAGATTAGCAATATGTGGAACTCTATCATAGTAGTGATACAACCTTAAATGCTCATGAGAGGTAAAATTACCTGGGTTATCAATCATTGGTGCCTTCCACTTGCCTTTGTAGTTGGGGTTCTTAATTTTCTGACATTGGAAAAGACTAGTAATAAGGGGTCCATTTAGTTGACAATACCAATAAAACTTAATTGGGAATTCACAAACCTTTGGCTTCCATGGGCCCTTGTACTCAGGGTTGGGAATGGTTGGAGCTGTCCACTCGCCATCCTCCTCATCATCCCAGTCCTCAGGCTGCAAACGATAAAGAGTTTTTACACAAAACATTAGCTACTAGCTTTTAGTGCATTGTATGCAGAAATAAATACTGGTAATATGATTTATTACCTTTTTCGCATCAGGATCGGGGATCTCCTTCGGGATGTCATCATAACCCTGTGGATACACATAGTTTTGAATTTTTTAATCAAGTCAATATAATGAGTTCCATTATAGAGTAGTACCCATTAAAGTCTATTTACCTCTGGCTTCTTGTCCTCTGGATCAGGAATGTATTCCTTATCATCCCAATCTTCAGGCTGTCATCGACGTGCAGAAAGGAAAATGTGCAAATCTTAAGTACTAGAACATACGCGATTCAACATAAGATGTAGCGCATAACTTGAGCAACAAACCTTTTTGGCCTCAGGGTCCTTGATCTTCTTTGGGGGGAGAATATCCCAGTCAGAGTACAAGCTACCAGTCTGCTTTTCCACATTGTCAATGAGGATGCTGTAAGTAGCATCAGGGCGGAGGATGAAAGTATAGACATGACTCAGTTGGTCAGTCTCACATGGAACTTCCTTCTTAATCAAGTGGTTTGTCTCGTTGTAGGTGAGAATAGCATGGACCTTTTTGGTGCTGTAGCCACAGATGTCGGGTCCAAACATGATACTGTCGTCAAGAACAATATAGCAAGTCAGCAATTTTATTTTGTTACCAAACCAAATATGAGAAAGGCATTCTGGGCAAAGACGAATGTATGTCGCATAACCTGTATGGGGTGTCGCCACCAAATTTTTTCTGGTCAACTTCACCACTGAGTAATTTCATGTATCCACCGCCACAGTCAAGCTTCTGCTCATGCTTGACAGAGAACTGGAAAACTAAGGTCTTATCTTTGTTGCTGAATTCAGGAAATTCAGCTGAGATAGCATAGAACCTATAGTCTTCACTTGTCTGGATACCTGTGATAGCAAAATTACACCACTTTAATGCTCTACAGTTCAGACTATGTACAAACCACGCGTAATCAGAAAATCATACCAATTTCAACAAAGTATGATTAAATCTACATACAAACTGCACATAGTCCCAAATGATGTAATTACCTTTGTCGTCAGGGTCTCCGTTCCATTTGCCAGAGGTGTAATTCCACTCACCAGCCATGTTTTCATCTTTCTTCCAGTCAGATTTTACCCACCGACTCTCCCATCCATCTACAATATTCATCAAGCAGATCATCAGCACAAAACCATGAAAGGAAAAATCAATTAATTTTATCAATTACATAAAAGACAACAAAATAACTAAGCTCGGTCTTGATTATCTTGGGACAGTTATATGCCTATCTGTAACAGGAAGCACAACTATTCTGAACAAGAAAAATTGCCACCATGTTAACGCAACATGAAAGCTCCAACACCACAATTATTATGACATCAAGAAAAGCTTCATATCAATATGTTGAGATCTTACCCCATTTGGCACTTTCCAATTTTGTAAAAATTATATTAAGATCACTGCTAGCATAACAGCATCAACATCATGAAGAACACATAATTATCTGGTCTTCATTACAACTAGACAAGCACACATAGCACGTTTCCAACATAGGCGTCATTGATCTCTGTCTTTCAAAATTATTAAGAATGCACCAAAAGAAAGGCTGAAGTATCAGCTGTGACTAAATGCACAGTAGAAAGGACTAAAACATTAGCGAATGACTATATAACTGCACTATTTCCACACTCGAAATGTGTCCAATCAAACAATGTCACATTTCATAACTAAACATCACACACCTCGCACCATTTAATTCCGCATTTTCATAATAAAAGCATAAGCATTTAATAAACAATCTCAGAAACACTAGGAAAAAATATCAACATAAAATGGAAAAACACCACAGATCTGCCCCATTGGATCTCAATTTGACGTGAATCAAATCAAAGGATCACTCCCTCCATGATAAAACTCAGATCGAGACAAAACACACACAATCTAAGCCAAAGACCGATCATCCAAAACTAAGCCAGAAAAAAACCCATAACCAGAAACCGCAAATGAAAGCAAACAATTCTAACAGTACAAACACAATCCCCGCAGCTACAAGCTAAGTATAGAGAGAAGGAGAAAACAGTACCATCAAAGCGCTCCTCGAAGAACACTTTGGCGGAGGAGATCACGAGGAGAAGAGAGAGCGCAACAACTAGAGAGAGAAAATTAGGGTTCATGATCTGCAGTCTTCCCCTTGCAGTCGCCATGGGCTGTGTCTGTTATCTCTCAAGATTGGGAGTGAGTTGAAAAACTCTACAGTGGGAGTGGCGTTTATATAGCTTAGATTCTCCCCTACCAACTGCACTTCAGCTCTCTGTCTGACGTGGAAGAATTCATCGAATCATAGTAAGCCACGTAAGATACCATTGTCATTGATATGACGTGGCCCGTGGCGATTGGAAACCAACACGATCTGCAGCGTCCCCTTATAGGTGGCGACACTTGTACGGCAAGGGCCTTAGTCCTAAATGTCTGATTTGCCCTTTGGATTTGGATTTCATTCTTATTCTGTGATAGGCTGGCTTGCAAGTCCAATTTTCTATTTCACATCCTCCATTATTTTATATTTAGAATAATAATATTGTTTTTTTTATATTTAATATAATTTTTACATATTTGAAAATTTATATTTCATATTTTTAATATTTAATTTTTATTCAATAAGCAGATTCATTTGTTAGTTAAAATTAATAGAATTTATTGATATAATAAAAAGATTTTGAACGAAATTCATATTTATCACGAATGATTTATTATAAGTCAAACAAATATTTCCTAATCAAACTATTCTTATATATATTCACACGTTAATATATGTAGGGTAGTTTAATTATAATATATTAATTTGACCTGCAATAGCTTAGTAATTAATCAATCGGAGGTAAATATGATTTTTATTACATTTGATATACATATATCGTGTGTATTGATTTTATTTAGACATAAATAGAGTTAATTGCACTCAGACCACCTCTCAACATTTTGAATTATATTTTTCTCCCTAAAAAAATTTGAGACTACACTTACATTCCCTTTAAAAATTCTCGATTTACACCGACCCACTTCCTTTAAGGTTTGCACAAAAAATATTGATATAAGTAAAAAAAAAATTTGTAAATCTTTTACTTTATCCTCATTTAATATCCCATGTATATTTTTGTACTTATAAATAGATAAATATAATATATAATATATATAGAGTGTGGTTAGCATCATTATATTTTTTCTTTCATAACTTTGAAATTATTACATAAAAACATTAAATGAGGGGTAAAATTAAAAATTTAAAATTTATGCAATTTTTTGTACTAATATCAGCATTTTTTGTTCAATTCTTTGTACTAATATCAGCATTGAACAAAAATTTAAAAAAATAATCCGTTAATTTTAACGATTTTATTGGCAGATGATTAAAAATATCAAAAAAAGAATTTTTCTTTTGAGGACCAAAACTGCAATCTCAAATTATTTGAGGATCAAAATTGCATAAATGACATTATTTGATGACCAAAATAGCAATTATTCCTAAATAATAAATTTCCCTATTATTTCCAAAATCAAGAGAAATGTTTTTTCTTTCCTTTTTTTTTTTTTTTGAGTATAACGTCATTCAACCAATACGTTAATACACTTAACAATATTTAACAATAACTCTCAATTTAATCAATATTTTAATGTGGCTATAATAAATTACAACAACTCACGTAAAGTGAGACAAACACTTATATAAAATAAAATAATTACTAACACGTTCGATACGACTCAATTTTATTTATGAAATTTCAACATTAACCTCAATCATTAGACTAAGACATCATTGATCACGATTAGTTGTTTCAAAAGTCTCATAAATTTTTTAAAAAATAAAACCAAAAGAAGGAATTCCTCATATATTAACTTTATATCTCACATAAATAAAGAGCCAAATGTATATCTCAGGCAATCTGCATTGAGTTTCAATTTGCAAATTCTTTTTCATCTTTTATTGTTGTATAAAATCTTTCAATTAATAATATGAATAATAAGGATAATTACACTCTCATCCCCTAAAATTTTGTGCAAGTACACGTAAATTTTTTGTAGTTTGGGAAATTGCATCTAACACCCTTAGATTTGCTTCTATCTAACGAATAAGTTCCCTTCATTAGTCAAAATTCACTGAATCTGCTGAGATTAACAAAAAAATTGAATGAAAATTGATATTTACCCTTGATTGACTTATTAAAGGTTAAATATTTTTTTTACCTAAATTACCCTTATAACGTTGAAGATATAGCCCTTTATATGCATTAACGTGTGAAAATGTATCAGAGGAATTTGATTATAGAAAGATCTATTGACCTGCTATAAGTTAATAATAAGTCAATCGTGGGTAAATACTGATTTTTTTATGATATTTTTGTTGATATCAGCAAAGTCGATGAATTTTGATCAATGAATTGACTTATTTATTAAATAAAAGTAAATTTCAGTAATGCTAGATGTAATTTTTCAAACCATAAAGAATTCTACATGTAATTAATTCAAACTTTAAGAGATGGAAGTGTAATTATCTATTGTGTGTAATATCAGTACAAATATGCTACATTTTGAGGCATTTTAAATATATATTTGGGCCATCTAGCCAAATTGACAACTTTCGTGTAGATTTGATCATTGCAAATATATTTGCCTTTACACGTGGGATATCAATTGATTGCAAAGGAAGCATCGTAAAAGGCCAGAGTCGTACCATTATTAGGATGATTTGTGGATGATGATTGATAGCGTTCAATCATCATTTGACCGTGTTTAATCAACCGAATATGTGCGTTATTTTATTGAAATAATGTGTCCATTGGGTGAAACCCTTATATTGAAACGATGTGTCCATTTATGTGAAGTGATATGTTTTTTAAGTGAAATGATACATCTATTCAGATTAAAGGTCATAACCTTTAGGATGTATCCTTTCCGATCGGACATGCCATTTAATGATACCTTTCCAACTTCGACAAATAGGTCTTCCCGTTTCATTTCATTCATTCAATTTATTTTGATAGCATTCTTAAGCAATAAAGCATTTTGAAAGTATAATTTTAGTAAGAGAATTCCAAAATATTTTTTTGGTTCGTTAATCCTTTTGAAATTTCGTTGTCTCTCATATGATACAGCTACAATGAGTCTCATATGATACAACGAGTTATTAGGATTTTCAGTACTCGATTTCAACATCTAAAAAAAATCGATATTATAACTCCAAAAGGGGTAGTATACATGTAATTTGTCATTCTAAATTGGATTAGAAGGTAAAATAACCATTAAATTGCTTTCTATCCCGGATAAAACATGATTAATTTTGAATTATTTATCATACATTTAATTCAAATTATTCACAATGTCAGAGACACCTCAACACAAAAATAAAAAAGTAAGCAGATCTGTGCTAATTGACTCATTTCAACACAAAATAAATCAACTGATCATTCCTTACATCAAAACATTCAGATCGATACCAACCACAACAACCAAACACTAATGAGTCAAACATAAATCATAAAAATCCAAAATGACGGAAAAATTCACACGAGCACAAAACATAATCGTACTACACTTATCGCGAATCAAAGAGAGAACAGTACCATCAAAACGCTCCTTGAAGAATATTTTGGCGGAGGAGATCCCGGAGAAGAGAGAGAATAACAGCTAGGAGAAAAAACTAGGGTTCATAACCTACAATCTTCTCTGCTCAACCGCCATGACTTTGTTTTCATTGAGATTGGAATGAGTAAAACCTTCACTCTGAGATCGGTACTTATATAACAATGTAGGCTCTCCTTTGGGAATTGCACAACAGCTCCGTGTCTGACGTAGGACTTGGCCGTCATTTGGTCCACGTGGCTGATCCGGATTGGAAACTAACACGAACTGGAGGCCCCCGCATGCGTGGCGACACTTGCAAGCAATGGGGCTAGATGAAATGTCCGATTTGCCCTTTGGGTTTGGGATTAATGGATAGGTATGGAAATCAATACATTTGAAATTTGATTAATGAATTTAAATTTTAAAAAAATATTATATAAAGTAAATTATTTTATATAAAAAAATTAAAAATTCGTTTATATTCAATTGATATGTAGTCAATGTAGCCTGCCTCAATTTGGCGAAGTTGAGGCCCCATAACTTTAAGGTTAACCCCATCAATGTATGTGATGTTATTTTATTTTAATAGTACGTGGTGTTCTACTTTAATAATATATATTGATTAGATTTAGTTATCTAATAATTAGTATATGATTATTATAGTTATCGGTTATTATTAGATATAAATATTTCATATTGATGATTGTAGTCGATTTTATTCAATAAGTAATAGTTCATAGCTTTTATTTAAAAAAAACCTGAAATCAATCGATATTTAACAATATATTTCAAAAATAGATGGTATTACTTGAAATATTTTATATTTATAATTACCCTAATGCAAATTAAAATTTCAAAATTATAGTTTGAGGATTTAAAATTTTTCAAATTTATAATTAAATTATGCAATTTAGTCGGATCATCAATAAGCAACATAATTAAACATACTATATAATTGATTATTTTTTCTAAACTATACATTAATCACACGATAACTGTATTATATTTATTGTACAAGTTGGTTAAAAACTAGATGGAATTTAAATTCAAAATTCCCATATCTACAATTTTTCCTCCTTGGATTTCGGATAAGAAATATACATTTACCTGCTTAAATGTAATTACTGCCATATATTTATCGACTTAATTGTAATTACTGCCTCGTACCTATGAGGCAGTGGCAAAATAAGTACCGTATAATAGGGGTGGCAGTATATGCCCTATTTCTTTTAAATGTGTGCGATTTATGCTCTCTGATCAATTATTGACCATTTTGCCCTTTTAATGATAAAGCCATTTTAGTCCATTCTCATGTTCTTAGTCAGGCCCAACATACTTTCAAGAATAAAATTAAGCCTTTATAAATTCATACATATCTTGTTTTGACCTCTTTGTTTCAGGGCATTCCAAGTCCTCAGTTTACGAACTTCCTCCAACCACACTACCACAGAAGATGGTTTATAAGTACTTGATTTCTTCAGCAACAGACAACACAACCCTATTTTATTTTATATATTAGGGGCATAGAAAGCACTCAAATATAAGACTTAATAAAATTTATGGATGAACAAGTGGAATATAATCCTTTAATTTATTGAAAAAATAATTAAAATATTACATAGATATTTCTTCATTTATAGGAGGAGACAACCATTTAGCATCACATAAAGAGGATTGTTCTCGTGGGAGAAATCCCCATAAACTGAAAATTTAAAACCTAAGAATTTGAAAAAGACTCAAATATTATGTATGAAAGAGTTGTAGAAGTTCTCAATGATTCCCACCTGTTTCCTAGCTTCCTTGTTTATAATAATCAGTGGATTTCAATGAGGATGCTGTAAGTAGCATCAGGGCGGAGGATGAAAAGTACAGACATGAGTCTGTTGGTCAGTCTCACATGGAACTTCCTACTTAATCAAGTGGTTTGTCCCATTGTATGTAAGAATAGCATGGACCTTTTTGGTGCTACAGCCACAGATATCCGGTCCAAACATAATACTGCAGTATATAATAATACAACCAATCAGCAATTTCATGTAGTAAACAAACTACAAAAGAAACAAATTCCAATAAAAGATGAATGATTTATAACCTGTACGGAATGTCACCTCCAAATTTCTTCCGGTCCATTTCACCATTGAGTAATTTCATGTATCCACCACCACAATCAAGCTTCTGCTCATGCTTGACAAAGAACTTGAAAACTAAGGTCTTATCCTTGTTTCGAAATTCGGGAAATTCAGCTCAGATGGCATAGAATCTGTAGTCTTCACTGGTCTGGATATCTGCAATACAAAATTATACCATTTTAATGCTTTATATTTCAGTCTACATACAAACCACCAATAATCAATACGTGTACCACTTTACTGGTGTATAGTTCAGTCTAGATACCAACTGCATATATTGGAAAATCATGGCACTCTAAGGCTATATGAGTTCAATCTACATACAAACTGCACATAATTCCCAAAACTACCTTTATCATCAGGATCTCCATTCCATTTGCCGGAGGTGAAATTCCACTCGCTAGCTATGTTCTTATCTTTCTTCCAGTCAGATTTTACCCACCGACTCTCCCATCCATCTTCAGAATTCATCAGACAGATTATCAGCACAAACCCATCAAATGAAACAGGAATTATTTTATCATTACATAGAAGAAAATAAAATAACAATGTTTTCAGAACAGGAAGCACACCCATTCTCAATAGAAAAATGTCACCAGTTGAATGGTAAAGGAAAACTCCAACTTTCCAATTCATATTACATCGAAGAAAAGTTTTCAATACCCGCATTTTCAACTCTTCAGACCATTTTGCATTTCCCATTATCAGAAAGTTCATGTTAGGATCATTTCACTGAAAATAACACCAACATCTTGAAATATACACCAAGTGTGTGGGTTTCATAAATATGTATATCTACAATTCCACATGCATACATAATACTTCTCCATCGCAGTGATCAATGGTTTTATGTCATTCAAAACTCACTAGGGGCAAAATGCACTATAAGAGGGTTAAAACATCAGTTGCAACTATAGACTGCATTATAATCACATCTAGGAACTTGCCTACATATTGAAATGCCCTTTAACTCGCCTCTATTTGTTGTCGCCCGTACCATACAGTGAAATGATACAGTGATAGGGGATCACCTTGACGAATTCCCCTACGTGGTTTAAAATATCCAAACCGGAACCATTAAGCATAAGAAAATAAGACACGGATGTAACTAACAACATAATAATCCTCACAAGATGCTCATGTACACCCATTCTAAACAACATGTCCCTAAGAAAATGCCACTGTATTCGGTCATAAGCCTTACTCATATCCAGTTTGAGAGCAAATTCGGATCACGTGTTCTATTCTTAACATAGTGGTTGAGTTCGAAAGCGAGGGGAACATTATCAGTGATTAATCGATCCGAAATGAAGGCTAATCGGGAGGGGATATTATGTGATCAAGTATGGGTTTAAGCCTCTTAGCCACACATTTAGAAGCAATTTTCATAATCGTGTTGCACAAACTAATAGTCCTAAAGTGTGCTATTGTTTCAGGGTCATCACATTTAGGGATGAGAACAATGTGTGTATAATTCATTTTGTGTAACATCAAACCATCATTAAGAATACCTAGTACACTATGAATGACATCAGGGCCGATGATATGCCAAAATTTTTGAAAGAATAATGGTGGCATACCTTCAAGACTAGGGGATTTAAGGGAAGACATATTGAATAAAGTAGTACGAACCTCTACCTTAGTAAACGGTTGAAGAAGGCTGTCATTCATCTCCGCCGTGACCTTGGGTTGAATAGTGGAAATGACTTCTTCCAGAACTTGTTGTTGTTGGGTATTAACCACCAGTAGTGAGCCCAAAAAAAATCCTATCAAACTATTACAAAGATAATAACGGGTTCGAAAATTCTTATACAATATAATTACAAATTAACGAATAAACAAACAGATATGAATATACAAAATATAAAAGCAGTAGATCTCATTAGGAAATTGTCTCAGGAGTTAGATATTTGCTTTCGTCTAGCAAATAAGTCTCAAAATTCATTGAATTTATTAATATTAACAAAAAAATTGAATGAAAATTGATATTTACCCTCGATTGACTTATTATTAACTGATTGCGGGTCGAATAAATTTTTTTCCGACTAAACTACCTTTATAATGGTGAAAATATATTTCCTTACATGCATTAACGTGTGAAGATATATAAGGATTGAATATTATACCCATCGATTAGGGTCTAGGTTTGGGTATAAATTAAATGCATGTAGTAATGCGAAATAATTACTTAACTAAATTGATTGATTTTAATGTTGCAAGTCCAAGAATTATGAGTTCGTAACTATTTTTTCCAGAAGTCTTTTAGGCCAATTCTTAACATACTTTTTTTTTTACTCTCATTTTCAAATATTGTTCACCGATTTTATTTTATTTCTATCTTAAATCATTATTGACTTAAATATTAAAGATTATTTTTTGTTTTACAACTTTTAATTTTAAACTGCTTGAATTAAGTTGATTTAAGCTAAAATTTTATAACCAAATTCTTACCAACTTTTACATCTTATTAGTAAAATTGCATGTATTAATTTATTTTCTCAAACACTTCAACTTCAATATTTTTTGACTTTTGTTTTCAACGGTCTTAATTTTAATTACCACTTAACTTACAACTTTTCTTGTAAATTCAAACATTCTTATTACAAAAGCATAAATTGTTACAAACAACCCATAAGTCTGCTTAGATTACTAATATAGATAATTGAATTCTATATATATAGTTAGATCATATCTAAAATACGAAACTACAAATTTTTTAAATTTTTTAAAATTACGCTTATATTCTTTTTCACAATGCTCCATTTACACCTGAATTCCTATAGTTGGGGGTTGAACGAAAAATGACGACGTTAACAAAAAAAGTTATATTAATTTTTAATTTTGTCCCTAAGTTAACAGTCTCAAATAAAATTTTGTACTTATAAATAAATAAATATAATATATATAGTAAGATTAACATCATTATACTTTTCTCTTTATAAGTACAAAATTATTATATACGAATATTATGTGAGGGGTTAAAAATAGAAATTTATGTATTTTTCGTTAATATCAGCATTTTTCACAGAACCTCTAATAAAAGAGAGTCAGGTGGAAACGGTAAATTTTCAAAGAGAATATAATTATAATTTTGATTTTTTTTTAAAATATAATTTTATATTTTTATATGAAGTCTAAATATAATTAATAAAAAAAATATTGAAAATAGCGCGAAAGAGCAATTAAATTCCAAAATAGTCTAACTAGTTAGTTCAGCAGCATTTGATTGAAAACAACACACACACACAACACTCCCACTCTCTCTCTCTCTCTCTCTCTTTGTGAACTCCGCCACCCCTCCGGACCTCCCGAAGCTCCAACCACATTAACTCTATATCTCCCCCAAACCCCTCTCACTCTACACGCACCTTACACAGTTGTTTTAGCTGCTCTCGAAAATGCAGTCGGCGATTTCTCTCTCCCTCTCTTCGCCGTCGCCGATCGCCCGATCCGGTGTTGCCAACACTAGCAATGCGTGTTGGCCGATGCCGCGGTCGCTCCGCTTCTGCGGTCTTCGGAGGGAGGCGTTTGATTCGGCTGCGTCCTTTGATGCGTCGTCCTTGCGTTTTGTTCGATTGAATTTGCAGCCGAAGCATTCGAGTTTGAGTAAAGTTTCCGCGGTGTTGAAAGGCAATGGAGCGCCGTCGTCGAGTGGTTTTGACTACGATCTCGTGATTATTGGAGCTGGAGTTGGAGGCCATGGCGCGGCGCTTCATGCCGTTGAGCAGGTAGACCTAGTTGTGTCTGTTTGATTTTCCTTTGGTTTCAGGTGCTGCCTCTTTTGTTTTTTACCTTTCGCTTTTTGGTCATTTCTGCTGTGAGTTAGTGTTTTGTTGTGCGGTTTTAGCTTTACTCAAGCAAATGTACAAGCTTCAAAGCATGACGTTTATCGAACTTGATACTTAATAGCTACCCTGACTTTAGTTGGGAAGATTAGACATTCATTTTTTCTGTGTTTAGCGTGTCAATGCGTTTTTTTTAAAAAAAGATAAAATCATCTAACGCAGGCAAATGACTGTATGAAACTCAGATAAATGGCTTGTCTTTCTAGATTTGCTGATCGACGATGTTAATTAGCAAAAAATACAATAAAGAAAAAGGAAAAAAAAGAAAGTTACAAGATGCTGAGGTAAAGTAAAAGTTATCTCGATTTACCTATATTATTTAGTGATATAGATTTTGAGCCATAGCAATGATTATATCAAACCTAATGGTGTCAGGACAAAGTCCTAAGTTGCCATTTCTTACAATCATTGGCACGAGCATATTGATCATCCGATTATCAGAATTTGTTTTAGTATATGTTATATAAAATCTATGACAAGATTGTCATTTGTGACATGAATATGTTAAGTTTTTATGTTTTAGTGATGCATGCTTGGTATGAAATGTGAGTGCCCTTTTGAATATACTGTTTTTTGTTTTCAATCTAATAAAGCTGTATGCTTATTCCATTCCAAATAATTGTAAACCATTGTTGTGTATTCTGTTCATTGTATAATCATCAGAATGTTGAATTTATATGAAATGCAGGGTCTGAAAACTGCAATCATAGAAGGGGATGTTGTCGGAGGAACATGCGTAAATAGGGGCTGTGTTCCTTCTAAAGCACTTCTTGCTGTCAGTGGTCGCATGCGAGAGCTTCAAAACGAACACCATATGAAGTCTTTCGGTTTACAGGTACTCCTCATTCCTGTGAATACTGCAGCATCAGAATCTGGTGGGTGTTACGCTTTTGAGTAAGCAATATGATAATGACCATTGCGAACTGGAAAAACCTCAAAATAAAAATATGATGAGTTAAGCGATCATATCAGAAAGTAATGAGAGTTCATTTTCTGATTTTCCCTTCTAAAGATATGAAACAGCAGTCCAGTATTTGAATAATTGATGTCTTGCAAAGGAGTAGAGACTTGTTCTTAGCTCAGAAAAGTAGTTAAATGAGTGAATAGCATGATAAATAAACAAGAAAGCCTCTAGTTAGAAACTTTTGATTGCTCATATTATGCATAATGAGGAATTTTGGCTAATATTTCTTTGCCACTCTGTATCTGGATTAGTGTTGTTTTCCTTTCTGAATCACGTTTTCTGTACTTACCAATCGTCAATGCCATAATGATAGGTTGCAGCTGCTGGATATGATAGACAGGGTGTTGCGGATCATGCAAACAATCTGGCCTCAAAGATCAGGAGCAACTTGACCAATTCCTTAAAAGCTCTTGGTGTTGATATATTGACAGGTGTTGGTACAATCTTGGTGAGTCCAGATCTTCAGCCCTCACAGTTCTTATTCCTGAACATTAGAAATTACTCTATAACTACTAGTAAACAGTCTAGAATTTTCGTCTTTAACGTATCTGTTTGTAAACATTTTCAGGGCCCGCAAAAGTTGAAATATGGGAAAGGCGATTCTGGAGAGAAGATCATTACAGCAAAGGACATAATAATTGCTACTGGCTCTGTTCCTTTGGTGCCCAAGGGAATTGAAGTTGATGGTAGTTGCTTGTTCTGGTCTCATATTTCACTTTTGTCTTAATGTTCATGCAATGGGCTTCCGCCTTTTCCATTGTTTCATTGGTCTGACGTATATATTTTTCTGTGTTACGCTGTGATCGCCGTTCAATTACATACTTGATTCCACCTACTGCAGGTAAGACAGTAATTACCAGTGACCATGCTCTTAAACTGGAATTTGTTCCAGACTGGATAGCCATTGTTGGAAGTGGTTACATTGGGCTTGAATTCAGTGATGTGTATACCGCACTTGGAAGTGAGGTGTGAAATTTGTTTTTCTGTAGTGCCTCATATCTAGAATATTTTTGTTATTTTCAGAATTTAAGGCCTTTATGGTTAGAATAAGAGAGACTTCCCTTGTGCTGCTGCTGCTGCTTCTTCTTTCTTTTTTGTTTCTTCTTGCTGGAAGGCTTCATAACCCTGATAGCCCCAAATTATCCTGGGAAACTCTTCCCGAACCCATGATTGCTGATCATAATTCAAATATTTAAATAAAATCTATGAACAATTCTATTTTATACCTGTAACCATGGTAAATTGCATGTGCGTAAGACTTCAAGCTCATCAGAGTTAATAACCTGTGCAGGTTACATTTATTGAAGCTTTGGATCAACTCATGCCAGGCTTTGATCCCGAGATTGGAAAACTAGCTCAGCGAGTTCTCATCAATCCTCGCAAGATTGATTCTTACACTGGTGTATTTGCTAGCAAGGTGCTTGGATATCACATATTTTTATTACATCTTAACAAATAAACCAACATAGATCTCCAGTACATTTTTCAATTTTTGTAAATTTAACCCCATGTACAGATCACTCCAGCAAAGGATGGAAAACCAGTACAGATAGAGCTCGTGGATGCTAAGACAAAGGAGCCAAAGGATACATTGGAGGTAAGTTTCAGAAATCTTTCTCCAGAGAAGATTTAGGCACAGAACAGTGTTCCCCTCAACACATGATACTGCTTAGTTATAGTTTGCTATAGAAGAAAATGTGTGGCAGAGATAGATGAATTATTATTCATCTAAAGTCCTCGGTCAGCAGTTTAAGCATCTGAAGAAAGAGATACAATTATGCACAGTTACATGTGAAGTCATGCATCTAGAGCTTCATAATCCTAGTTTAAGAGTCCCATCCTTACCTGTAATGTTTTTTTGGGTGTTATCACACATGGAAAGCTTGGAATGGTTGGACTGCATTACTGTTGCTGCATGCCAAAACTTGTCTGCTTAATTGAAGTTTGCTCCAACCTACTTAACTACTACTTTAAACGCTTTTGGAACTTTACTTATACATAATGAGCTGCATGGTTACCTGCAGGTTGATGCTGCTCTTATTGCAACTGGAAGGGCGCCATTCACTAAAGGACTTGGTTTAGAAAATGTTAGTCAATTTCGGCATATTGATATTGTAAAGCTCATTATGCTAATCAAGTTTATAATTCAGTGCCAATTCATCCAAATAAATTGACTTTTATGCAGATCAATGTACAAACGCAACGCGGGTTTGTCCCAGTTGATGAGCGCATGAGAGTGATTGATGCAAATGGGAAGTTGGTGGGTCTGCAGTTCTTTCTCTTATTTGGATGCTCTCAAGCGTTTATTTATCTGAAATTTTGTTGCTTTTACTGACCCAAAGTTCTGATTACTAGGTTCCTCATTTGTATTGCATTGGTGACGCTAATGGAAAAATGATGCTTGCCCATGCAGCAAGTGCACAAGGAATCTCTGGTAATGAACTTCATATGAATTTCAACAATTAATTTTTCCATCATCTTTTGTGGTCCATTAACTTTCAAAATTGGATTTAGTTGTTGAGCAAGTTACTGGGAAGGACCATGTGTTGAATCATTTGAGTATTCCAGCAGCATGTTTTACTCATCCTGAGATCAGTATGGTTGGATTGACAGAGGTATATCTTTCTATCTGGAACTTTTTCTTTATACAATGCCAACTTTCTTTTTCTGATTCCAAACATTTGTCTTTCTCTTAGTGTATTTATGAAGTTTTCCTTTTTCAATTTCTCACCGTTTCCCGCAAACAGAGAATATGGCTGTAAACTGGTTAGCTACTTCAGAAATAACTTCACTTTAAGATTAACATGTCAAGGTGCAGCTAGATCCTTTAAATATAGCTGCAGGTAACTATTTTGTTCTTGGATTGCTTGTAAAATATTATTAGGTAATGATAAATTGTTCTGACAGAGGATGGTTTCTTAAGTGAATCCTCGCATTCATTTATAGTGCTTCCATGTATGTTAAATGACTAGAAGTCTTATATGACAGTGGTAAAAGAATACAATGCATAGTTTATTTATGGTATAATTACATTTACACCCTTGACCCATGGCCTGTTTACACAAACTACCACTGCCTTTTAGATAATTACACATACATCGTTAATATTATTTACACAAACCACCCCGTACTTTTTGGAAAATTATACACACACACAGACCCAAAAAGAACGTTAGCATCATTACACAAACTACGCATACGCAAACGACCCATGTTGTTTGGATGTTAGGGGTGGTCCTTGTGTAACAAACCATAGGTAAGGGGGTGTAACTGTAATTATCCCTTTATTTATTCTAGACTTCTTAAATGAAAGTATATTTTCTACTGGTTAAGTTTCAATTAAAGATTTTGTCTCATCGTAAAAAAGATCTTAATAAGGTAAAATGAAAATTAAAAAAAAAAAATAAAGAATGTATAGCTTATTGCTTACAGGTAAGGTCCCTGGTTATTTATTTCTGATACTGCTACTAAAATGTCTTCAAAATTTTCAGCCTCAAGCAAGAGAAAAAGCTCAGAAGGAAGGATTTGAAGTAAGTGTTGCAAAGACAAGTTTCAAAGCAAACACAAAGGCTCTGGCTGAAAATGAAGGGGAAGGAATGGCCAAGGTGATGCATAAATCATAATAAGTTATTGCGATGTTAGTTCACTAGATTGATTTTTGTGCTCTTAATCCCTAAGGTGATGACTGCTAAATCAAGTTGTTCATGGGTGTACTCGAAGAAGTACACATACTTCTGTATAAAATGATACGCTTACAAAGTAACACATATAGAAAGTTAGTTGCTCCCATCCAGGTCAGTTGTGTAAAACTAATAAGAAAAAGACAAGAAGAGAAAAGAAATTATCCAAACTCTATATGAATCTGGCCAAGATATATTGCTGCCAGTGTTGTCTTCTGCCCACAAGTCTGGATCTTTTACTGTACACCCTTTTCCTTTTAGATAATACACAATTTTGTATGCATGCTGAATGTGTCCTTTTGTGCAGTTGATATACAGACCTGACAATGGCGAGATCCTTGGGGTTCACATTTTTGGCTTGCATGCTGCAGATCTCATACATGAAGCATCTAATGCGATAGCCATGGGAACACGTATACAGGTACATTTTCCTTCAATGTGCACATGCTATTGAATATAAACACATTTTAGTCAAAATCCTTTCGGTAGAGTACAAACTTTGAAAATCTGGCAAGCAAGAACATGTCTTTTATGATATTAAAGTATTCTTTTCCATTATATATTATTTAAAATCACAAGCAGACTTGTGAACATCCTATTTGAAAAGTAAGCACTCGGTTGCAGAGAAAGATTGTATCTTTAAATTTTAAAAGAAGGTAACGGTACTCAATGATCTAAAATAGATTCATCACTGGTTAAATTGGGCAAGTTCAGTAAATGCTCAATGATTTTCTTTAAAGACTCTTCTTAATTTTTCATGTTATACAAATTTCCTTTGTTGTGTTCGAGCCTTCCTGCATGACTTCTATGTTGTTTCTCCTGCACTGAAATTATAACAAATTATAGTGCAGTTTGGTAATGATCTCACCAGATTCTCAATCTCAAGCCAACACAATCTCCTTTTACTTTGAGATGCTTATTCTTTGTTGCTTCTCTTGCACTCTACAGGACATAAAATTTGCAGTGCATGCACATCCAACCTTGTCCGAAGTCCTAGACGAACTCTTTAAATCAGCAAAGGTATTATTGGTACTTTAATTAGTTTGTGAATAAGTACATCGACGTCATAACCCAATTACATCTTCCCCTATACCATACAAAGTAAAAGAAATGGTCATTTCTTATTGCCGACTTCAGTTGTCATGTCTATTTTGAGTTTCCTGCTTGCTGTGTGGCTCATCAAGTCCATCTGTAGCTAAACAATAAGTTCCTAGGCTGTGCTAGTGTCTTGTTTGACAATCAGAGATGAGACTGCAAAGTGCTAGCCCCTCATGCACCTGCATGTATAAACTGCAGGTGAAGACGAAAACATCCTTAAGTCCTGAACCGAAGTCCCTTCTCATTTTACAATGGTACACTAGATGACCTGTTTCACTCAAATAATATGCTTGAACAGAGACATCATCTCAACTGCTAGCTGGTGCATCGTCATGTTAAGATCAAACTCACATATATTATATCCACTAAAGAAAAGTTACATTCTTCCAAGTTCTTCCTTACTGCAGGTTAAAGTTAGCTCATCTAGTGCAGTTGCTGAGCCAGTCCCGGTCTAGGCGTCGTGAAGTATTGTAAGTTTTTGGACTATGTCATTTCATTCGGCCTCACAGCTTCCCATTTTCCAGAGAGGAAACACCCAATGGAATCTCTTAATTAGTAATTGCTGTTTGCTCTCTGTTTACTGATATTTAGTCAACAAGTTTGTGTAGCAAGGTGCCGTGTGTTTTAAACTTATGGACTCGTATACAAACATTTTATTCGACATTTTTGGTGCTCTAGGAGTCAATTTTGTCAGCGCCAGCCATCAGTTTGTTGTATGAATTTGTTGAATCTGAAATAAATTGTGAAAGTTTTTAGCATGAGTTCAAAATTTCAATCTTCATAGAATGCATGATGTTAATCTGATGAATGTAATGGGGACAGAATGGTTGTGATGTGGTTGAATTGAAGCCAATTATCAAGTTCATAAACTTATGCTACATTTAGATTTGTGGAAGAATTTGGAGAAAGGATTTCGAAATGAATTTGAAATTTATTAATGAAGGATTTCAAATAATTTGAATTTAGAATTATCTAAATAAGGTTTTATAGGTGATTGTATATGAGTTTATAAGTGCAATTATACTTATTATTGCAATGTAAGTATTATATGATTTAGGAAATTAAAACTAAAAATCTCCCCCAAATCCCCTCTCATGTGCCCCCTCCTAAAAGTATGGCATTAATCATTCATTCACCTATATCTTCGGCCATTCAAAATAAATGAGTAATGAAATTAATTTTCTTATACTTTTAATTAAATAATACTTTCATACATAAATGTATTTATTGCAAGTACAAATAATATGTAACTATGTATAGACTATATATTAATATTGATGGGAGTAAAAACGTGGTGTTCGGTCTAGTTGGAGTACAAAATAATGAGATAAATCAATGAAAATTAAGAGAGTATAAATTGGGATTGAAATTACTTGTCTCTCCTGTTCAAATGAGAATTTAAGTGGAAGTTTAAAATATGGTACTTCAAGTAAGAAATAAATGTCATCATGGTCGCTCTAAATTTATAAGCACCCTCAAATAGTTAGCTAAAGACCAAATTCTCGATAAATTCAATGGTGGATTCTCACAGATTTGATAGAGAGTTATTTTTCAATGGTTGGATAAGGTTGAATCCCGTTTCTCTTGACGATTGAGATTTGTGATCTTCGAGGACGGATAAGGGTATATGCTGATGATTATGATGTCTTCTCGAATTTTGGCAAAGTGGTTGAGGAGATATCTACCTTCGAATTTTGGAGGTTACTTATATCTTAAAAAGTCACATGACCTTGTTGAGGTGGTCGACTTTTATCTAATTCTATGGGGTGTGGTCTCGAAGGTGATGCTACCTAGACCACTCGTGGACGCCACGTAACATGACCTTCTACTTTGAATTGGATATTCCATTCCTCTAAACTTCTTCTACTTTGATTTGGAGATTCCATTCCTCTAACCTTCTTTGTGGGCATATGCGGCCTCATTAGATCTAGGGCACTTGAATCTTTTTAGGCAAATTTACTTTCTAGTGGCACTTTTTACTAAATTCTCTGGGAGTCTACTCGGAATTGACTTTCTGAGTGCACATTGGGCTCTTATTCGAAGTGGGCCACTTTGGTACTTATATTCTTTTCCGATATCTTTCTTTCTTCGGGGTCGTTTAAAAATCAATTGAATTGGCGAGAAAAATCACTACAATTTATTCAATATTTTAAATAAGCATCTACTTATGTGCACAATAAATATTTACTACATATCTAAGTATAAAATGCATCCAAAGCAAATATATATTAGTTTATCTAGCATTTAAAAGTAACTTTTATGCAATTATTTTTGTAATCAATATTTCAAATACTTCCATAACCTAAATAATTAATCAATTTGAAAATTGAATTACAATATGTATTTATATAAATAATTAAAATTTTATGATTAAAAAATCAGAATTATTATTTTTTAATTTCAGAGTGTTGAGCCAAGACAGAGGCATCATATCATTGTTTAAGACAATAACATGAATTGAAGAATTATTACGATTTTATGGATATGTGTTTTTTAACTAACAAAGCGGCGTTGCCCCAGAATTACGAGACTACTCTCTCTCTCTAGGGTTCGATATTATTTATATATCGGCGCACACCGCATTTTCTCTCTCCAAGAAAAAGAATTGAATTAAAAGGGCAGAAAGCGAACAACACCCAAACAGCGTTCGCGATTCGAGGCATTGAGCCAATCGAGAGATTGCGAACCGCACAGCGTTTCGTAGATCGATCGATCCATTTGGTGAATCCTTCGGATCGGAGGCGGATTACGCGTTTTCGATCAACCGGCGAGTGTATCGATAGGTAGTTGTTGCTGGGAAGCGAGATCAGAAGATGTTCTTGTTGGATTGGTTCTATGGAGTGCTCGCATCGCTCGGCCTGTGGCAGAAGGAGGCGAAGATTCTGTTTTTAGGGCTTGATAATGCCGGCAAGACCACCCTCCTTCATATGCTCAAAGATGAGGTTTGAATCGTATTGGTTCTGATTTTATTTGCTTGTTTTATGTTTGTGGTATTTGTTGCTTTGTATCTTTCTGTTGGGAACTGGAATGAATCTTGTTGATATATCAGGTTCGTGTTTGATATTCAGTTTACAAACTCAGTGATTTTGGTAAATAATTGGAATGGGTGATCAGAATACGAGGGACACTTTTATTTATGATAACTTTGTGAACGTGATATTTAGATGTACATCTGATTCTGTTATATTTAGTCCAGGTGGAAATATTGGCATTATTTTCATTTTAGCTTTTGGTTTGCCATAATTTATAGCCTTTTAAGTGTTGATGCCTATTATCTGTAATGCAATAAGCCAACTGAGCTTTCATTCGTGTAGTCCTGTTTCAGTGTTGTACTAGGATTTTCATCAATCGATAAATTTGAGAAGAGTCTTCTAATTATTCTCCATTTTCTTGATTCCAGTTTAATCCAATTCAAAGAGGTGTGTTTGGTGTAGTAATTTTGTTCAGTCTTAGACAGTAATGCGATTGGTTTTCTGTCTTTTGTCATGTCTATTCTATCTTCAAAATCTTCAGATCCCCACATGAATTTTAGTTAGGTTGAGAAAATTGGAAGTTGAGTACTGTGTGGCTGAGGTTTGAAGTTTTTCTGAGATTTTTAATGTGTTGGAAATGAGCAGAGATTGGTTCAGCACCAGCCAACTCAGCATCCAACTTCAGAGGAGCTGAGTATTGGGAAAATCAAGTTCAAGGCTTTTGATTTGGGAGGCCATCAGATTGCCCGCAGAGTTTGGAAAGATTATTATGCCAAGGTATAATCTTTGTCGACCTTTTAGCCCTCAACTGCCGCACTTATTAATGGTTATAATGACTTCCTGTTAATTATGAATGTTTTGGCGCCGTTGTTTGTAGATCCTTGTTTTGCTACAATATGTGATCTCCTGCTACCTTTCTTGATTTTTTGATCTTTGCCTTCTCACTGTATACTCCTCTAGAAGTGCTTTTTACAGCACAGTGAATCTCTGGTGCAGCTAATCTGGGATGATGGTAAAGTTGATTCTCGATTCTCTTACTAACGTTTATGCTATTCTCTGAAAATATTTTGTCAGTGGACAAAAGGTAGCATCTTTGTGATGTTCTGTTGTTGGAAGCCTTTGTAGTATGGTAGAAACTATTTTTAACTGATTTGGTACTTCTTATTTCTCGTCAATTGATTTCTGATATTGCCATCTTATGTTCAGTTCTCTTGTCATAAATTTTTCCATTGCTGAAAATCTTCTTATGATAGAAATTTTTGTTGTCTGTGATCTTTAACTGCTAGATATTTGCTCTATCGCTTTTGTAGAATGAGCTAGAAAATGTCTGTTCTTTCTCCTGTCCTGCAGAGCAGTTAAACTTTTATATTTACTGTTCATTTGTATATTAAGAAGAATATAGTGGAGAAAAGTCTTATCTTGTTTCTGTAAACTGTGAGTCCCTTCTCCTTTATATGATAAAGTTATTTTTATCTTTATATGCATGGATATGCTGTTAAAATGAGCCTTCATAATCCCAAATATACCGTTTGCATGTTTATTTGATTCATGGGAGGCCTAAATAAAAAATGGGACTTCGCTAAAAGCATCTTTTATTCCTCTGAAGGTGTTTAAATAGTACCTCACCAGATACCAGATTCATGATATTCATTGATGTGGTGTAAGTGCTCTCTAACTTCCTATGCTGATAAAAGGCACAATACTTGAGCAATGAATTAATGGATTATCACTGTTGATTTTAGAGCTAATAATTGACTTTCTTTAATATTTTCTTTTTCTTTGTTATGGATGAATTGGTTGCTACAACTAGATGAGTTGATCAAATTCATAGAGCTTTTATTTGGAAAGGCTTTTTGATGTTGATGTGGTGACAGTCGTAAGAAGTTTCTCTTTTTTTCCTTTTCGACATCAACCACCCAAGCCGCACGGAGATTAGAACACCATAGAGAACCTGAAGTTTACACGTAGTCTGCAATTATATTTGCAAAAAAGTGTCACTTTTTCACTTAAAAGAGTTCGTGCTCAATAGCTGCACCTGCTGCACTTTTACCATCCCATAAACCAAAAATTGCTGGCCTCCAAACCCCACAAGATCACAATTGTAACGGAGAATAGCAAAAGTGAAGAGTAATTGGACAAAAGCTGCTTTTTTTATTTTCCATGTGCTCTAAAGTTCAAACACTTGCCTGCTAGCAGTTGAAACACAGTTTTCCTATATGGACTCTACTTAGTGCCTTCACATCTTTCCTGCCTGATTCAGACAAGTAGTATTACAATACAATAGAATGTAATCGTCACTACATGCGAATTTCTATACTTGTGTGGTTTCTAATGCTTTTGCGATTTATTGGTCCTGAAGGTGGATGCTGTGGTTTACTTGGTGGATGCCTATGACAAAGAGAGGTTTGCAGAGTCGAAGAAGGAGCTGGATGCTCTCCTCTCTGACGAGTCGTTGGCCACTGTTCCATTCCTGATACTGGGCAACAAGATCGATATCCCTTACGCTGCATCTGAAGACGAGTTGCGTTACCACTTGGGTTTGATGGGCATTACTACTGGGAAGGGGAAGGTCAACCTGGCGGAATCAAATGTGCGTCCGATCGAGGTGTTCATGTGCAGCATCGTTCGCAAGATGGGTTACGGAGACGGCTTCAAATGGGTCTCTCAATACATCAAGTAGAGTGGGCAATACATTATAAACTTTTTTGGATTCAGATTTTAGGTTTTACTGAACATTCAATTGTGACTTTGTCTGTTTGAAAGCATTGTTGGATAAATTTCTGCTATTCCAATTCTCAATGAAGCCATGGAATTTTGATTCATTTGTTTTTCAGTGTCTGTCACCAGATATTGGAATATATGAACATACCATCATAGCTCGGACAAAAATGTGTATCCTTTTGGTTGTCATCTGATTTTTATGAGATTTTTATTTCACCCCTCTGCTTGTGGCAATTTGATTTATTTTCATTTAATGCTTTTTACATAATTAATTTTGTAAATTTGTGGATGGCCAAAAGTTTCAAATTTTAAATTTTATGAAATGTGGATGATAACACTTGAACAATTCATTAGTGATTGTGTTTTTTTTTTTTTTAAGTACTTATAAATCCACGATTATTGAAAGTGGTTTTTAATATTGGGCTCTTCTCATCATAATTGAGTTTTTAGGCATTTCTTTAAAAGTACTGGTGGATAAATGCAATTTGTTATCATATCTTGCTTAATTTATTGATGTGTATAAAATTTATATTATTTCTCTACTTTGAAGCTTATTTTAAATGTATATAAGGTATGCATATTCCCGTTTGGTTTTGTTTTCAATGAGATTTTTTTCACTTTTCACTATTTGAGTAGTTGGATTTTGTTTGATCAAGCCATTTTCATTGAAAATGCATTCCTATTTTAATCTTGAATTTTTTGAAATTATAAGCCACATGGGTTGGCCATACTTGTCTTATCTTGTCAGCATCTCATTTCTTGTTTCAAATCAATTAAAAGTGATTTCTCTTCCAACCATGCCTTTCAACGGAAGCCTCAAACAAAACCAGCTCTCCTCCTCCTTCCTCTTCCCCGGACACTTCTAAACGCCCGCCGATCCATCCATTTTTTTCGACCGTCGAGTCTTGTGGCTCGAACAAGACGTCATTTGCTGGAAGAGAAAGCACGGCACTTGAAATAAGGCAAGCTTTGTATCGTTAGATTTTTTTTTTAGCAGATTTGGTGGTGGGTGTTTATACTTCACTGTTCATCATCATCTTCTTCAAAACAGAGGTATTATCCATTAGAAATGATCTGTATATATACTTCACTGTTCATCATCTTCAAAACAGAAAAATGAGGGATTCTTGTACTGCAGCTTTTCTTCTTGAATAAGATAAAAGTTTCTTCAGATTATTGTTAGTGGAATTTACTGCTTCTTCTGATACCCAAATCTTTACAATGGAGTATAAAATTAAAAGGACCAAATTTTGTTGTATATTATTTGGATGCTATTCATTTTATATCTGTATATAAAATATATGCTATTTTTTCCTTTTATATATTATTTGGATGCTATTTATTTTAAATTTTGTTGTACCTTAGTAAATTTAATCATTGTTATAAGTGATTTACCCAATTTCATCGAGTTTATTAATTAAATACTATAATGGTGAAGAATTAACGAAAATTAATAGAAAAAGAAAGTTATGTTTAAGAAGTATTAGAAAATCTTATTCGAGTAATATTATGAGATAATTTAATTTAAAAATGTAATAGAGAAGAATAGTTGTAAAAATATGAGAACTTTGACGATTTGTTTTGCCACGTTACAAACATATGCACTGCTTTGACAGATGAGAAACTTGTGGATGGGAACAACTTTTCTATAAATTCTAGTTTTGAATATGAATGAAGTTGGAACTTCTGTTTTGCCATTTTGTGTTCATTCTATTTGGACAATTAGTTCATAGCATTTGGTATGAAGGAACTGTTATTGGAGACTGAAACATTGGATCAAATGTGGTAGATATTTTAGTAATATTCTATTAATACTTTAGATGAGTCGAAAGGAGGAGCCATGTGGTACGTCTTCGGAGCCAAGATCACGAATTGACGATGCTTGCAGTGAAGCCAAAATTCAGAAGCTGGCCAAAATTTCCAATGATGATATTGAAGAGTGTATGGTTGCGCTGTCTAAAATGGAGGGACTACAGCGGAATTTATTCTTTGCAGCACAAGATCAATTTGCGTTGAAGGTGAGGCGCCAAATGTTTCTTCTGATGAGTGATGAGGACAAACGTGCTTGGGTTAAAAAATTGGAAAAGTGAACAATTTTTATTTTTATATGGGCTACATGAATTTCAAACTTTTTTTTTATATACTTGTATGATGTTAGTTGTTTTTTTTTTAAAATTTATTTAAATAATAGATTATAATGTTCATGGTAATTCTTCATTTTACTAAACTCATTTTCTTACAATTTATAGAGAATGACATTTTCGTTATAATTATTTTTATAAAGAAACATAATATTAATTCTTCATTTTATTAAATTCATTTTCTTACAATTTAACGAGAATGACAATTTCGTTATAATTATTTTTATAAACAAAAATAATATTTCTAAATGTATCCATAACAATTATGAAATTTTAATAATATTTTTTTATAATTATGAAAATATAATAATATTTATTTTACAATTATGAAAATATTGTGTAATAGACAATATTATTTAGAAATCAATTAACGTTTAGTGAAGTTTTGTTTTATTATATATTATAAAATGTTTGATTTTATTTTGGAAAAATTCTAAATAGGGTAGACCATAATTTATAAAAAAATAGCCCCAATAATTTCATGATCTTTATAATAAATTTGAAGATACTTGTTAAAATAACAAAATAAATAATTAATTATATATTCATTTTTTTAAGAAATTTTTATATCATTTCTAATCCAAAGGCTGAATAAGTATTATGCTCTCACATATTTTTTGACATCTATTTGAAAAGTTATAATTAAACTCCCCTTTAATCAAATTCATAGGGCTCATAATTTGTAAGTTACGTATTCATCAACATATATATATATATATATATCGCATTTGCATTAGACCATACATTACAAAGCCAGGGCAAGTTGGATGAACAAGATGGCTCCATAGGGGATATGGGTGCTTCTTCTTGAGAAAAATTAATCGAGAATGAGAATAACAAGGGGACACTACAAGGCAAACAACACGGATTTGGGCATATAGTCCAGTCTTAGGATTCTGGTAAGGGGGATCGCGGTTATAGGAATACAATTTCTTATATATATCACATTTTGTCCCGCCCATTCTGTTTGTGCATGGTTGAATGAAAATTACACAAAGTGATAGGGACATGCTAGTAATAACACAATAATAATACATCATTACAAACTATACTCAAGTTGCTGCAAAATTCTTGAAAATGTATTAATTTCTTCTACAAGCAACCTTCAATTGATATTTGATTTGATGGAGGAAGATGTCAAGAGTTAATGGAAGGGAAACCATTAACTAATGAAGAAAACAACCATAAACTCCCAACCACTATTTGTCCTAATAACGATATGTACATGTAATTGAACGAAATAAGTTCTTTTACATACTTTGTTATAAAATTATGTACACTATGTATTTATACATAAATTAAATAGTTTACTTTGTAAAATATATTTACATATATTGAGTTTGTGAATTTTTTTTTTGTATTACATAATTTATAAAAAGCTATAAATTTAAATATTATTTTTTAAATAAAAAAATTTGAGTAAAATTTTAAATCACTAAAAATAGTTCTACGAAAATTTATTTAATAGGGTAAATTGCATACCACCACCTGTATTTTGATAAAATAGCACGAAATTTCTTTATGTTAATTTTATAAGCGAAAAATCTCATATATTTTATAAAATAAATTCAAAAACTAAGGGAGAGTGTTTGAGATATGTGTATTTTGCGAGTGGGCTTTATTTTTTGCCATGTTTATAAATGTTTATTTTACCTATTTTTTTTATTTTAGTATATTTTAAATTATTATTAATTTAAACATATTTAGTAAATTATATATTTGATTAATTTAAATTATTATTTAGTTAAAATATATTTTAATAAATTTTATTATTAATGGAATATATTGAAGAAGAAGGAGGCTTAAAGAAGTGCTGAAGAAGAGACTCAAAAAGTTGTTATATTTTCTGTGCGCTTTTATTAGTAGCTTACACGTTTCTTTTCTTGGTTGTTTTCTTTGAACACGTGTGTCACTTATAAACACGTTAACGTTTTTTCTTTCCTTGGCACGCTTCACATAACTTATAAATTTTGTAAGATATAATTACAATTATAATTTAATTAAATTTATGCATAGCACCAGGTGCACGTTAATATATATCTATATACAAACAAAAATATTATACTAAAAAAGGAAAAGAAAATGGCAAGACTAACTTTGATTATTTTATAATTTCATTTATTCAATCAATTTGGTCAACCCTTATAACTAATTTCTGTCACATCAAAAATACATATACCTATATTCAACATTCTCACACCTATATACCTATATTTGGAAGCAACTAATCCAAATATATTATCAATTTTCGCACAAAAACCAATAAAGTATTTCTACCTATTTCCAAATGTTGGAAATTGAAAATGAAAATGAAAATGAAAACACAACCAAACGGGCTCACATTTTATAAAATATAACATGAACAAATATCAATGATTATTTATTAGTAAGCTCATGTGCAACATAAGGGGATGTAGCTCAGATGGTAGAGCGCTCGCTTAGCATGCGAGAGGTACGGGGATCGATACCCCGCATCTCCACTTTTTCAGAATTCTTTTCCCATTTTTGACGGAAGAAATTAATAAAATGGGCTAATACCACACCACTCTATCTTTAACTCTTATTTAAAACTTAAACCATACCCCCACAACAATATTGATTAAAACATCTTCTATCTTACTTTTGTATCATATAACGTCAACATTTATGCGTACACTATACGCATTCTATTTTTAAATTAAATTTTATTTTACGTTTTAATTTTTTAAAAAAGGCAAATATCAATCACATACTTATACCCAAATAGTGCTAGAAGATCATCTTCGTCGTATTGGTTTTTAGCAGGACAAGCATTATACGATTTTAATCAAGTTTATTAATATTAGGTACATTATTTTCTTTTGGTAGATTAGTTTATTAATTCTTCTATGTGTATTATTTTTTAGGGTAAATTACGATGAGCTTCTTGAGATTTGATATAATTACGAATATTCCGTTGTTGTTTGAAAAGTTACAAATGCCTTCCTGAGTTTGATAAAATTATATAATCCTTGAATGAATGTCTGAAATTGGCAATTTTGCTCTTATTGTATTTTTTTTTTTTTGTTGTTGTTTTTGAAAGAAAAATTCAAAAATCATATAAAAATTGAACAAGGTGGATTAAAAAATATTAAAAATTATAAAAAAAATTAGCTACTTAGTTCATAAAATTTTTAAAAAAATTTATAAAATAAATAAAATTATAACTTCTAATCCACAAGAGTACAAATAATTAGATATTTATAATTATATCAAATTTTAGGAGAGCTCGTCTAATTTACCAATTATTTTACTCTCCCTACACGTAAATTCCTATGCCAGAGTGAATTTTTCATCTCTTGTATCTGGTTTCCAACACACAGCAACCAGATACGATAAGTGTATTACACTTGTCATGTAATCAGTTCGACCTGATGACTACGGGTTTAAACTTAGTAGGCATGTCTGCGTATCCAATTCCTCGACGAGTAGTGGGGAAGATCATGAACAAGAAGCTGGAGAAAACGCCAGCTGCCAGAGGCAAATTCACCACCAAAACATCCAAATCTGCTCCTCCCACTGCAAAGAAACAGCTCTGGACATCACTGTCGCTAAAAGCAAACACCAAGAACACCAACAACGACACGAATGCATGAACAAAGTCGATCAAACTTATTCTGAATTTGGACAAATCCATCGTACTACTGTTATAATCCATCTTCTCTTCGTCTTCATCATGATCAGTTGTACTGTTGAAAATGTAGAGTCCCTTGAAGGTGGCAATCCCGTAGTACAGCTTCCCATCGCTGTCCGTGAAGCTGTCGGTGAACGAGGAGAAGAAGCAAATAACTGCGCAGAAGGCTATGAGGCCTGTCGTCAGGCATCTGTTGGATACTTCACACATACCCTTATTGGAAAACGACGGAATTAGGGTCCGAAATGCGAGGACTGTGCCTGTCGGAAGGAGGTTTGCTAGGTTGGCCGCGCTGGCTAACGTTTTATGGACAGGGTGAGCGGAGAAAGTGGGCCGAGGCCGAGGTGGTGATGGTGGTGGTGGAGATTGTTCAAGATCCATGATGGTGGTGGGAGGATTGAGTTTCATGGTTTGGTTAGTTATGGGATTGTTTTGTTTTTGGATCTTTTGATGATGTTTTATAGAGAGATTTTGGAGAAATTGAGACTTCTTTGAGTTTGGGTTAAAGATAATGTAAGCATACACACAATCAACATGTGATATTGGCTAAAGAAGGCATATATGATGTCACTTGCTTGTCCTTGTTGCTAATAAATAACCTATTGATCATCAATTTAGCATATAGAGTACGTAACATTTTCTTGTTTACTTACTATAATTGAATTTTAATGAGCTTTAAGTTGATTGGGATCGAGTTTGGTCAGATATGAATCAATTGCACGACAAATTTAATATACTTACCGTGTGGGTTAGTATATAGTTTAAGAAAAGTGATCAATCGCATAATAAATGTAATTATTCTGGTTCGAAGCGAGCAGACTTGATCTGGATAAGAATTTTTTGTATTCACAAATGATAGAAGCACTATGGTTCTATTTCTTGTGAGCTTCTCACCACTCTTTTTCATGAACATAGGTAAAATTATATTTTTAGTCCCTAAGAAAGGTGGATGTGCAAATTTGATCCCACACTTTATAGGACTTTTCAAAATATCCCAAAATTTAAAAGACCATGCAATTTAGTTCCAGAACTCCAACTTCATTAGTTTTCCAACGGAAGTATTATCAAACAGTCGTTAAAATAAAAACTTCAGAAAAATTCTAGGGGTTAAATTGCATTTTTAAACCCACATGATTTGACCATATTAGTCCCAAAATGAATAAAAAAAAAAAAAAGATTTCAATTTGCAGATTTTTTTATCCCAAATTTCTTCTTTACAACTACGATGAGATAATATTATCGACAGGCATTGTTTCATATCGATTGCAGTGTATGGTGATATTGTCAAGCGATGGTAGAGAAATACATTACAGAAATCAAATCGCACAGAAATCAAATCACACATTCAAGAGCTTTTGCTTTGCAAACACAAACAAATCAGTAAGTAAGATGGACAGTGATCCTCAGCAGCGTCTCAACACCATCCATAACATGCTGACCCGCCGGAAACAGTGATCGTACCTCTGCAAACCCGCAAGCATTCTTGAACTTGCCGGTGCCGCCGGTTACCGACAGCCTGGACATGGTGCTCCCAATCTTGTAAACTCCAAAGAAGTTGAGGCTGTCTCCATACTCCCCTCCTTCCATCATGGCTGTAAACGCCATCATCTGCGTGGACCCATCGGCCGAGCTCGCCACGTAGACCCCTTGTGCCTTGCCTAGTTGCTGTGACCCCAGCTCGGGAGCCGAGGTCAAGTAATCATCAATGACTGTGATTGTCCCGAAACCTAAGCCGAGGCCGTCAGGCCCCAGTTGTGCGGTGTTAATATTTTGACCGTTGTTGTTGTTTATCCCTACAAAAACAGCAGCAGTTCTGTAAGTGACTTATAATTCTGGAGGCATACTTATGAAGTGAAAAAGTAAATAAGTAAATAGTACCTGCAAAAGCTGTGCCTACCAGGCCAGTGCCTAGTGGGATGCCATTGGGATTTATGGTCGGAATTGCGCCGTTGGAGTTGGGAATGGCGACGCCGTCTCTAGGGGGTAGGAAGCCGAGAGGCCGAGCAAAGGGAACTTGGCCGCTATAGATGTTGCCTAATAAGCCAGTGATGGGGCGCGCAGTTGGGCTGCTGCCGCCTAGAATGTCGTGCATGTATAGCTCGAGAACCGGTACTTCTCCTGTTGCTGCTGATGCTGCTGCTGGAGGGTCAAGTGCAGTAGTCTTGGTTGCTGAATTGATGGCTGCAAATAGGATTGTTATGAGAATGAAAGCTGATGATTTGTTGAACATTCTGAGGGCTATGTTGTTGATTGATCTTTTTGCTAGATGTAAGATTGATGGTATGGGCTGAGGATTACAGAAATGTTGCAATTTATATAGGAAGACTGTAGTGTCATATAACTATAATGTATGTATTTGATGGAGTTGTTGATGCACTTAGTGAAGTTGTTATATGTGACTAAGATGTTGATGAGTTGTGATGAACCTGGAGTTGTTGTGTGGAAAGTGCAAGCTTCAGAGAATTTTCTTGGCAAGTTTAGTTCCCATAACCATTAGATTTTGTTGGAATACCTAAAAATTCTCATCAACTTTCAAAGAATCTATCAACTGCAAGGTGAAAATTCTAGCCCAAACTATGCTTAATCAAGTATTTGAATTAATCACATACTGAGTGTGTTGCAACTTAAATACTTATATTCATCTAGTTTCATCGTAGCATAGGAACTGTGGGGGTCTTAAGGTGTGAGAAATCTCATGTTTTTTTTCCCTCGAGTGTGGAGGGTACAACTAAACCATATATGTCCAATAACTAAAAAGTATAAATACATTTATACCATTGATCTATAATTCATTTATAAAATCTACCCCTTCTTTCGCATGATTACATAAACCACCCCTGACATCTAAAAAATCGAGGGTAGATTGTATAATGATATTGACGTTTTTGGGAAATATATGTGCAACTTGTCAAAAAAAAAAATGAATGGTTTGTGTAAATGGTTTTGACATTTTTGGTGAGTATATATATATTTATTAAAAAGCATGGGTCAATTGTGTAAATAGAGCATAAATCACAAGATGTAAATATAATTATCGCCGACTTAAATGCTTAAGCATGGATTTCTCAGAGAATTATCCCTTATATAGTATTCATATTTCAGTGTTAACTAGTAATGCTAACCCTGTAGTTTTTTCATAAATGACTACTTGCCTTGACATGTAGGGATGACTATACTATCTCAAACCTATACACATCTATTAAATGGAATAAAATATGCAACAGAATTTAAAATAAAAAATTCAATTTATCTAAGTATATACCAACAGAAGAATATATGTACTGCTACTAGAAATAGAACTATATGTACTGTGCGACAAAATGTTAATGAAGTTGATATATATAAACTATTGAAGCATCAATTCCCATAGGGAAATAAATGCTACCAAAGCCACAGAACAAAAACTCACTTATAAGAGGCTCCTCTTGGAACTCTCCATAACGTGGATTCATTGTCCCTCTCCGGGTATGCCTGGAATAGCTTGTAAATATTCTTGGATGAATGCAACTTATATTTCACCCAAAAAAAAAAAAAAGAAACCTCACTTATAAGTAGTCATTATATTTCATTTAGAGAGAAGATCCCCCTCAACAGCATAAGTTATTAATGCGACGGGCTTTTTCTTCTCTTCTGCTGCTTTATTGGTATCGATTGTTTGTGGCTTTCAATCAGCTACTGTTTTAGGGGCGATCAATGGCTCCTTCTTTGGTGCGGGGACATATCTCCTTCTGAGCAGCATCTGCTTAGCCATCCATATTTGTCTCTCGACATAAACCTGCAGATGGAGTTTGAGAAGATTGAAAATTTTAATATTCACCATGAAGATGCAATGTAGAAATGACGGTGAATGCCAAAATATGGTTTTTGTATCTCATCTAAAAGTTGTGCATCTAAAACAGTTGAAGTGCACAGATAATTGCAATGACTCCAGATGCTAAAACAGATGTTAAACGGTTGATATCTAAACCAAGGCGGGGGAAGTCACAAATTTATTAATTCATTCTTCAATTATCTGTTTGCCATTACACACAAAACTGCCATTTTTGGCATCTGATACTCGCACTATCTAAGAAACCTGCTGAAGAAGCCAAGGACATCAGAATTTCAGCCAATATGTTATGTCTTTTTACTCTTTTCAGTCCTACAGCTAGCTGTTCTTGTCTCACTTCTGCCAGTTGATCTTAGTTCAGCCTATACCTCTCAGAAGAACATTAGAGTTCCAGAGCTGTAACGGTTTGGCCTCAGAAGGATGAAAGCAAGAAATTTCCCATCATGCTCTGCTGAACTCATAACCGAAGCTCCACAAATTCTTCCTAGGTTTGTAGAATGTCCGCTCTGACTTCGAACAACATTATAGATGCAAAGACTCCTGATTTCAGAGTTCAACATATAGCAAGAACCAGGTCTTCACATGTCTCCGTGTAATTATCCAATCATGCTCTGTCCCACAATTTTATCAGCACAGTTTTCTTTCATTAATATTCTTACCTCCTCAACCCCTCTCCAATTACCTCTTTCCGCATAAATATTGGACAATAGCACATAATTGCCTGAATTCCATGGTTCAAGATTGATAAGCTCCTTAACTGCATTCTCAGCAAGCTCCTTATCACCATTAGTGCGGCATGCACTAAGTAGAGCACCCCATAAAGCAGCATTTGGCTTCATTGGCATTGTTTGCATCAATTCATAAGCCTCCTTCACACAACCACTGCGCCCGAGCAGATCAATCATGCATCCGTAGTGCTCAAGTTTTGGTTGGATATGATGATCCATTACCATTGAAGCAAAGAAACCTCTACCTCTTTGCAGCAGACCAGCATGGACACAACAAGCTAACACCCCTATAAAAGTTGAATCATTGGGGCTTAGACCATAATGACCTGTCATCTCCTCAAACAATTCAACTCCAAGTTCACCCTTTCCATTGAAAGCCAAACCTAAGATCATCGAATTCAAAGAAACCACATTTTTCTGAGGCATGTCCTTAAAAACTTCAAGAGCTCTCTCCAGTTCCCCACACTTAGAATAAAAATCTACTAGAGCATTGCCCACTGACACAAAATCTCGATAAAGACCGCTTGACTCCACATAAGTGTGAACCCACTTTCCGATATCAACTTCGCCTATACGAGCGCAAACTGGCAAAATTGACACTACAGTTGCCTCATCAGGCTCGTACCCCTGATCCCACATCTCACGGAAAAGCCCTAAAGCATCCTCATCTCTCCTGCTTTGCGCCAAACAAGAGATCATCGTATTCCAAGAAATTACACTCCTTTCACCCATTCGCCTAAACAAACTCAATCCTGTTTCTACATCCCCACTGCTACAAAACCCACGAATCATCAAGTTCCAAACTATAACATCCCTGTGAGACATCTCATCGAACACCCTCTTCGCCTCCCCCAGTCTCTCACAATTCACATACAATTCAAGGGCCCCTACTCTGATCGATCCAAATCTTTCAAACCCAAGAACAATTACTTCTTTATAAACCTTAAAACCCAAATAAAGATCACGAAGATTGGCACACGCCTTTAGCAAAGGCGCAAAGGTGAACTCGTCGGGCCAAATGGCGCGTCTTTTCATGTTGCAAAACATCGTAATGGATTCATGGAATGGACCACAAAGGGAGTAGCCCTTGATCATGGAATTGAAGAGAAGGATATTGGGGTTGGCGGATTGCCCAAACACGCGGTTGGCGTAAGGCATTTTGTTGAGGGAGGTGCATATGGAAACGAAATGGGCAAGGAGCTGGTTGGAGTGGTGCAGGCTGTGGCGAAGGAAGTGACCATGGATTTCACGGAGGCGGGTTCGGGTGTCTCGGCCGTGGAGGAGGCGGAGGAGCCTCTGCTCCACCTCTCGGCTGCCGCCTCGGCTCATGGAGGCTATAGAGACGGAAGGGAAGTAATTGACTGACTGGTTGGCGGGAAGAGAAAGACTTGCACTACTATCCAATTTTCAGACAATTAATTATACAAAACTTTATATCTTATTCAATTCAATTTTACAGTAATTAATTTTAAAATAATTAATATTTTAAAATTGTGATTAGTTAAAAGGTTCACTTCAACCTTTATAAAGTAATTTAAAAAAAATATTTATAATTTTTTCTTATTTATATAGTATATAAAATAATAAATGGTGATAAAAAAAAGACAATAATATAATATTAATATATATATATATATAAATTACAAAAGAAAAAGAAAAACAAATTTCGGACTCCAAAATGGTTTATATCCGAATAATATTCTCTATAATTAAGAATAGCGTCCTACACTATTGAGGATAAGTGTGTTCTACCATTGGGGATAGTATCCTCTATAATTTTGGGCATTATGATTGTTGTTTTGACTTTACTATTTGTGTTATTAATATTAATAATTTTAGGGTTGGCATCATTGCTTGAGTTATTTTTTTCATGATATTTGAAAAATTTTGTTTCAAATTGAATCTCATCTCTGTAAAGCCTTTAATTAGGTATTTTTTTAAAAATTCTAAAATTCTTGTCGTTTAATTTGATTTCAGGGCACTCTCAATATTAATATTATCAATAGATACTCGTTGGTTCAAATCCTCATTCGGGTCCTGGGATTCTCTGATCAGGCAAAAGAATTTATTTTCATCATTTTAAGAAGATGCGTTCATAGATGACTCGATTTCTTTCAAATTTTTCTTAAGATCCTTTTGAACTTGATTAAGGTATTCCTCAATCGTCTGCTCTCTATAAATTATCACCCTTTTGCTTCTAATTCTTTGAGACGATTGCTTAAAAGGATTAGGAGTTTGATTTTCTTCCTTCTCAATTAGAGATTTTTGTACTCATGAAGCTTATTCTCCATTTCATCTGAAGATTCTCGACCAAAATACAATTTTGTCTTTGGGTTTATCTGCAGCGCTTTGCTCCAAAATTTTGAACAAAATCTCCTTTTAATACAAGAAGTTTTTTGTAAAGTAATTCCTACTTCGGGTATCCATTTCATCGATGGGTCAATTCCCCAACCAATACCAGTGATAAACTTTTAACTATAGCTTCTGAATAATTAAATTTGTTGTCATTGTTGGAGTAGATGTGAGTAATTTCAATACTTTGAGTGACCTTTAATATGTTATCATAATCGGCTCTTGGTTTATACAATTCTACTGTAAATGCAACCATATCGAGATATCTCTTTATTAGATACCATGGGTCTCTTTTTCTTTCAACTTGTACTTTTTGCTAATTTATCCGCTTCTTCTTGCAAATTCTTTGCATAGGATGTTGAAGATGATGAGTCATCCTTGTAGTTAACTTTTGTTGTTCTTTTTTTAATTCAAAAAACTGTTTGAAAAGTTCATTCTTTTTCTCAAAGACCTTATTGTATCTTCGTACACTAGAGATATTATCCAATCTACAAAAGAAAGAAAGATAGTTTAAATTTAAATAATATAATCTATAATTGAGGATAGTGTCCTAGATTGATCAGAACAAGTGTCTTCTACTATTGGAGTAGTGTCCACTATAATTTAGGGCACTATGATTGTTGTTTTGAGGAACCTTGAGAAACTTCCCTCATAAATTGAATTTGGTCTCTTTTGATAATTTCCTTACTTGGATATTCTTTAGAAGATTGTGAAAATGAAATCATGCCTTTAATTTTGATTTCAAGGCACTCTTCGTATTCTGAAAAATGATATCAATATATATTTTTATTTTAAATTTTTATTGGGATTTTAGAATTTTTCGACCAAACAAAAGAATTTATTTTCTTCGTCTTTAGAAGACCGATTTCTTCCAAATTTTTCTTAAGATCCTTTTGAATTTGATTGAGGTATTTCCCGATCATCTATTATGTAGAGATTACCAATAAACGATGATCAAGAAAAAAGATAATGACATACTATTAAAAACTATATTTATAAATAAAAGATAATAACTACCAAAAATAGTGAGTGAGTAGAAAATAGAATTATTTCAAATCAATTGTATAATGTCCTTATATTCTATTTATTAGGCCAAATTAACCATATCAACTTTAATAATTTAAAATGAGTTTGGGTATCCCATGTTCCAACCTCATTAATTATCCTTAATTTTTTTTTTAAATAATGAAAATCAGTCATTTCTACTAGTTAACTATCTAAACTAACATAGAGACCATACATGCCACAGACAAAAGAGGAACATGGGATACCAAAATTGATACAGTGATCAAGGAACCAAAATTGAAATTGTCTGTCTGTCATTTTCTATTTTTGTTGACATTTAATTAATTTTTTTAAAAAGATCATTACACCATTTAGATTCATAATTTTATAATTAATTATGCAAGCTAAATACCAAAACTAACCTCATCCTTAAAATTAATTGAAAAAAATTAAAAGGTTATTTAATGTACCTAATAAGAAATAATTCTTGAATTACAAGTCACAAACTATAAATTTTATCAAAATCAAAACTTAATCTCAAAATGATCACTGAAAAAAAAAAAGATCAAAACAGCACCAAAATTACAATTGCACTCGAAGCATAGGATTAATGTGCTCAATCATAGGATAAAGCAGGAAGTCACTAGTGTTTTAGCTGGGAGACTAAAATACTAAACACAACCTCGCAGATCAATGTGATTTACGTTTTTTTTTTTTTTTTTCCTTTTTCGTATATTCCATACGAAGCCAAACTCAGTTTTGGAGACTCGGCAGATGATATCAGATTATTCGAGCTCGTCTGATTTTCAAAACTAGTACATTAAATAAGTAGAGGAAAATATCACTCCCTTTGATCTTATGCACATTAATGGAGAAGAAAAGCAGAAAAGCAGAAGGATATCAATACACATTACACAACAAAAGCCACTCACATGTTATGTTGTCAAACCATTGAGAGCTTCCGCAAACAGAATTTCATTTCAATTATCAAAATGAGTGACTAAAAGCTTGTGAATTAGTTGAGTTGATGGATTCAGCGGTATTTGTGTAGAGTACTGCTACTAGCCAGTCGGATCATTTTTTCGATGACCGGAAACCTCCGAATCCCATCATCGCTGCAACATCAGGATCTACCTCGGGTTCCTCCTCAGTAGCCTTTTCTTTCTGAGAAATTTGCTGAGCCATTAGCTTAGCAATCAAGTAAAAGGAGAAGGAGAAACAAAATTTACAATTGGGATGAGCACTAACCTTCTTCTCTTTCTTTTTCTCCCGTCGTTGACGCTTCCTTTCCTCTTCTTCTTGTTGTTGTTTCAAGATCCGCTCATCAAAATCTATGATTAGAGTAGAGATGGAATGTTACAAGCAACTCATCAAAAATGCAGTCATAGGGTCATAAGTGACATCCTTAACTATGTGCAGGATGATCACAACAGGACACTTTAGAACATTCCTCCAGCAGATTGACCTCCAAGAACGTATTCGAATATCACATGGCAAGAAAGATGTGTGCCCGCAAGAATTCACGTGGTAAATGCAACTAAAGGTAAAGATGCTACTGTAATGGAAGAAATTATGTGTGGAAACTGCTGCAAACTACCTTAATTAAATGAAAATGTCATGCATATTTCTCATTGACTTTGCTTATTAGTATAATGTACATTACACCTTAAGAATATCAAACAGACAAAAGCAACATCTGTCAGACTCTGGAAAAGAATATATTAGTGGAAGCATTTCCCTAGTTGTCATTAGAACATCCTCGGGAAGGTGTTTTTGTTTCTTCATAAAAATGATGATGCATATATGCTTCTATCTATTTTGAGAATGTAAATGCAATAACTGTAAGTTGCAAAAATGCAACATATAGCTCCACCCATGAACAAGGAACCTTGAACTTTTCCGAGAGAATCCTCACATGATATTATCCATTTAAATATTTTCCACTTGCAAATTTCAAAAGAATGGCCTTGGGGAGAAGTGGTGGCAAATGGGAAATGCAGAATCATGCTAGTCTCAGCATGGTGCGAACTTGGGTTCTACCAGGCCAACAAATAAAAGTGAACTCTTAATACTCCAAGCCTTACCTTGCTCAGTAAAGCCTCCAGTATCTTTCCTTTTCTTAAGAACTTCAAACCGCCGCTGAACCTGTGCACCAAGTGAATATAATAAACAGGTTATGGGACTATGATACAATTTGTCAACACAGATACAGCTTTTCAATACGTGACATGTTTGAATTTCCTTTCTCATACATGAAATGGCCATTATGACCAGTATTAACTTGCTAAGACTCCCTAACCAAATGTATGTTGGACTTCCAAACAATGCAGACAACGTGCTCTGATGCTTCCTTAACCATATCAATGGTTCTTCTATTATTTGCTTCAATCACTTGTTGAACACCTTTAAGCCCCTCATTTGCATCCTAGTGCAAAGATCAGCAGCTAGACCCATACAAGTGTAACCTTTCAAATATCTCATATGACAAAGCAAAAGAAATATAAAACATGATATCTCCTCAAACGGCACAAGAAGCCCAATAACGAGACAATTGCTGAAATATGACAACAACTAGAAAATAGTTGATAAAATTAATAGAATTTAATGTGGTTGTTTAATCACAAACCCAAAGCAGACATAGTAAAAAGATCGATATATAACTATATACAACATAGTGCGTAAACATCAGCTCAGACACGGATACCCTCTATGTTCTATTTGAATCTTTCAAAGTGGGCAGTGCCTATACTGAAAAAAATAGTTTAAGACTCTAAGACATGCTAATCATACCAAACCCTCACCAGAATGGGGGAAGAGAGAGAGAGAGAGATGATTTAGTCACGGACGGATTCAACACAGCTGCACTTATAGGTTCATACCATCAGAATGTGATCGGTATACCCCTAAAACTTCTTTCTGTGCATAATGGATTCTTAGGGAGTCATTATCTCCTGCATTGGCAATTTGGGAGCCAATAGAATTGTAGAAGAGGTTACCATAGATTTGCATGTTAAAAACCTAGAAGGAGCAAGCAACAAGATTTGCTTAGCTGATATATCGTGTGTAGACAAACCCTTGAGGTGAGCTGAGATGAGAATGATGTCAACGCAGAAAAAAAAAAAAAAAAGAATCATGTGCTAACAGAGATAGTTCCGGGTTATATTTCAAGACAAGGTACAAAGTAATGGAAAAAAATTGATCCACAGAAGCTTTTGAAGCTGAAGTATGAAGGCGTGGATGCTCAAAAAAGTCATCGAAAATAGTTCTCTTAGCGTGTGTACTTTGCATTTGGTTGACATCAAACATCGAACTAATGGGTGCTCGCTGGAGGTTCTCTCTTCTTTTCTCCTTCCACCTCTTGTTCTTCATTTATGCAGCTATGGTCATGAGTCAGTACTAACAGCTGTCTAAGGATGCAGATTGCACTGATCATTTTACTTCAATCTTTCATTTATCATGAGCAATATACACCTAGCATTTTTTATCACTTGCAAATTAGCATTTTTTTTTTATCTAGCATAGCAGCTCCAATACTAACTATAACACATGGCCATGAATATCAACTACAAATTGGAAATTGACATCACATCAGTATATAGTCCTTTAACATCATTCTAGACTCAGTTTTATATAGTCCTTTAACATCATTCTAGGGTCAGTTGCTGATACATAAAGTAGTTAACACCATACTTAAGACAATCAACAATGAAAATATGTTAGATGCTTACCTGCTCCAAGGTTGCCCTTTCAGCCCGCATCGACATACCCAAGGCTCGTTGATCTAGGAAAAAGAATTAAGCGATCTCTGAGCAATTATAGAGCAGAAATAGATTAAGCATCCAAAAAAGACAAATGTTTTAGATCAACAGATGGCATACGCTTCTTTCCATTTATGTGATCCAAGTAGTTTGCAGAATCTTTTACTACACATTCACAAACTGAGCAGTAGTATCCTGCCTGCAAAAAGAGGACAATTTGATCTTGCATATGGAACAAAAAATAGGAAACTTTTTTAAAACAATTTCTGTACAAAGTTCAAGAAGATTCAATTAATAAACTTGGGGACGCAAATTAATACTTGGTTTAAGATGGTTTAGCTGGATATTTTAGATCATACAAGAAATTTAATCTAGGACAGAGACAAATAAGCTGTGCTTGCTTGTGGTATCTATTCATCTCATTTAAAATGAGCAAAAGTGAGAGACAAACAGTTCTGGTGAGATGGAGATAAAATTTTTAGTATATATTTGGATATGAAATAAAAGGCTAAGAATGATAGTTGATCTAACATATAAAGGTGGTGCTAAGTAACATATAAAATATAATATTTTTTAACTTTTGATAAGATCGTAAGAAGCACAGTAACACCTCAATTCTCCTAACTCTGCAAATTCTGATAATGAATCCACCCACGAATCAACGAGGTTGCAGTTAAATGCAAGATCCCAGATATTAAACCAACGTCAAAGGTGCTCATATGTAAAGATGATTCACACAGCTCATTGCACAAGTTCAAGCATGAAGAGCTCAAAATTTCACTTAAGATCCTACTGTTCCATTTCAATGAAAAAAAAGGGGGTAGCACCCAACCTCAATATACCTCATTCATATTCCTAAGGCATGATGGTAGTGCTATTTCCCAATGTAAATGCATGAGTCCCTTTACTAAATAAAAGAAATAGTAATAGTAACACATGAATGAATATATTAAAAGATTTGGTTAGAAAAATACCTGCTGACTTAGAGGTGCAATTGGTGTCACAACCTACAGAAGAAATATATAAAATCATACATCATAAGAATATATTCATATATATGTATCCGTTGAAGATTGCCACAACATTAAGAAAGGAGGAAAAACAAGAATAGCCACCATGAAAGAAAACCTGAATTATGGAAAAACAAATACAGATCAAACTACCTCAGAGTTAAACTTATATTGCTTTTCTACCATGAATTGAAGTAACTTCCACAATAAAAGACATCACCAAGAAAAGAATATTGATGAACAAAAGAAGAAAGAAGAGGAGCAGCAGCAATTGTCCATACAAAAGAAACAAGAAAATATTTTGAACTCTATACCCAGTTCCTATTTTTCATGGTTGATTTTTGCAGCAACCCTAGTATTTGCCTTTACTTTATTTACCTCAATCAACATGGAAAAAGATTGTCGCATACGCAGAACCAAATTCAACATTTAGTAACAGAACTATAATTTTAAGAAAGGTTCGGATCATGATTTCAGTTGTCTCAGTATTTAACAACCAAACCACTAGTTCTTTGTTCTTCTATGGTCCTGAATCCCAGGATCCGAAGATTGCTTAACCAAAAGATCTTTATCCTAGATTGTTTCTTGCTAGAGAAAGAAGACTACAAAACAACAAAAGAACTAGACCTTGACCAATCATAGTTAGAGTTCTTGATGATTACATCAGTTTATAAATGTCAAGAACCAAATCAACTAGATATTCAGCACATGCCAAATGCAACAATCAAAGTAAGGATTTCAACTAGTTCATCAGCAACGCAATGAAATGAAAATGGGAACTGATCGTATATCTAAACAACATCATATGTAAGCAATGACTTGGATAAGAGCGAACATTTTAAATGGCCAAACAACAGCTAACCTGAGTTTTTCCCAATCGCGATTCGAGGTCCACTTCGTAATCCCTGTGTTTCAATGGCTTCCTTTGCACTGGGGGACCCCTTGCTGCACCAAAAACACATCACATGATTGGTACTCCAACATTACAAATTCCAAAACCAAACATTAAACATTTAATCATTTATACACCTTGCACTAGTACAATTTACTAATCCACAATTTAATGACCAAGTGCTATAACCTACACATTCAGAAGTAAAATTATACCCAAAGGATCAATTAAAAAAATATCTTACATTTAGATTTTGAACGACCCTCCGCCTCCTATAAGAGAAAGCAAAAAAAAAAAAAAATACCCGAATCAGGCTATGGCCAAGAAAAACGAAATGGCTAAGAACAGTTAAGTGTGCAGAATAAGTTATGCTTAACGCAGCTCCCATAGCGAGACCTTTTCTTCACGCTCGCGAGCGCGCTGCAGATACTCCTCTCGATCAAATTTTCTTCGAAAAGTGTTGTCAACTCCAGCAGCCTGAACATAAAGCAGCAAAACCTGCCCCCTCAGAGTTCGTAAAATCCAGATAACAAAATATACCATGAATGTGAAGCGAGTTGCACTTACGGCGTTGCTGGATTGAGCCATGGTGCTGCTCTGTATTTGAATTTACGCTCAATTCGCAGTGAAGACTAATTGAATAGGGCTAAGGGGATACCAAAACTACGGAAAAAGAATCGATGGGACTGAAAATAGAGGTTGAGATTTTAGCGAAATTGGGGGTAGAATGATTAAACCCTAGTTTTCCAATTGGATTCAAGCAGGGAGGAACAAACTGGGGCGAGGAGAGTGGGAGCTGGATTTCCCTATTGTACAATTGTGCTTTTTTTTTTCTTTTTGAACAATTGGTGACGTAGTTTCGATCATCGAACAGTTACCAAATATTTTCAATTGAAAATAAAATGTATTTTAATATCTAAATTTTATATATTTTTTATATTTGTAAATTATTTTTATACTTTTATTATTTCGATGTATAATGTGTATTTTTATGGTAAATTACTTACAACTTTTATTAAGATTTTGCATAATTATGAATATCCTCATTGTTTGAAAAATTACAAATAGCCCTAATGTTTGATGGAATTATATAATCCTTGAATGGAGGTATGAAATTGTCAACTATACTCTTACTGTATTTTTTTTAGAAAAAATAAAATTTATAAAAAAATTGAATTGGGTGGATGAAAATTTTGAAAAATTATAAAAAAGAATTATTCACTTAATCTATAAAAAAATTTAAAATTTTAAAAAATAAATAAAATTATAATTTTTATTCTACAAGGGCATTTTGATCAATTTATAATAAAAAATAAATAATAACCTAACGGAGACTAATGGAATAGAAAAATTGTTAGACGATCATTAAAATCAGAGAAGTTTTGGTAATTTTTCAAATAACAAGGAGGTATTCGTAATTATGTCAAACTTTAGGGCTAGACGTTGTAATTTACCCTTCTTTTTTATACTGAAAATTAAACAATTGTTGCTTCTTAAACCGAAAAAATTGATTTATGGAAATACCAAATCGAAGTTTCAGAAAAAGAATTGGGATAACTACATGGGCCTCTCCTGATGTTCGATATAATTTGGCGTAAAATTATGTAGTTTAGAAAATTATATCTAACACCCTTTATTTTTCATTCCGTTTAACAAGTAGATTCTTTCGTTAATCAAATTCATCGAATTGATTAATATTAGCAAAAAACAATTATATAAGAAATTATTTACCCCAATTCTTATTAATTTATTGCAAGTTCAACAAATCTTTTTCTAGCCAAACTAACCTTATATGAGTGAAGATATACCTACTCATATGCATTGGCATATGAAGATGTATAGAAGTAGTTCGGTCAGAAAAATATTTGTTTGACTTGTACTAAGTCAGTAATGAATTAATTATAAGTAAATGTGATTTTTTATTTCTTTTTTGTTAATATAACCAAATTCAATTAATTTTGATTAGTAGATGGATCTATTTATTAGATGAAGACAAACGTCATGGGATACTAGATTTAATTTCAAACTATATGGAGTTTACGTCTAATTACGCAAAACATCAGGATAGGCGGTGTAATTATTCCAAAAAAATTATAAGGAATATTGATTGATTGCCATTGAATGCCTCCCTTCTTATCCCAAAATTTCAGTTTCATAAAGATTATAATAGCAATTTCGTAAAATTAGTTTACAAACAAACAGATCGAAATAAAATACAGAAACAGTTTAGATATGTTGCTTTACGTAAACTGTAAACACTAACTTAGCTGAGTCAAAATTGCATTGTAACAACTTTGGATTTAACAACCAAATCACAGTATAGTTTATGCTTGTCTTAAAGAAATTAGACGTCCCGTTTTTTCAAAGTGCACCGAGGTTCTACCACTTCTTTTGAGATAAGATGGTTCAGGATTCTAACTTTGCACTATATCAGAATTCACCTTTAATCCTCGATCAACACTCAATCACCAGAACTTGAGAAAACCATACCAAGAACTGGGGGAGACAAAGAAGAGAGAAAAGCTTTCCAAAAGTGTGCAAGTGTTGTATCTTTGTCTTTCGCAGTCCAGTATTACACCAACAGGTTGACACCTGATCTTCATGACTCAAGTATTACACCAACAGGTTGTATTTAGCTTGCATCAAACCAAGTATCGGGCTATCATCTACACTAACTTGTGTTGCCTTTGGTCTTCCTCTTCCTTCTGTCCAAGATCCAATCTTTTTATCACGAGTACCTCACTCCATCTTGATGGATATCCAATTACTTTAAAGCATTAATTTTCTATATGACCTAACTTTTGGTAAACTCCACACTTTGGTTTCTCTTTTCTACCGATTCTTGTATCTCCCACATCCTTGTCATTGCATGTACTTTGTCTTTGAAACGTTGCAACCTCGGTCGCTTGCTTGTTCAAAGCTGAAATCTGCTTTTGTTGTTCGTACTACCAATGTTGGGAGTCGGTTGCATACTAAGTACTTCAATCTTGTCCCAAACGTGTCATCTAACCCCATGAGAAAAAATATAATTGATCTCGGTCCCACATTTCTACCAATTGTTTTTGAACATTGCAAGTGCACTTTGGCCAAGTTGAAATGGATTGCATTTCTCCCACAGGTTAAGTTTGGTGTAATAAGATGCCCTGATAGTTGCTTTTGTTTCAGGAGGACTATGACAGTCTTAGTATAGAAGCTCTTGGTGCATTTATCATTCCGAATCTCTCTTCAAGGTCTACCCAATTTTTTTGGACAGAATTAGCTTATCTAGTGTTGCTTCTAATTTATTTGTCCATTGCACTTTTTAGCCATCCTTTGACCATCACATCCTCACACATCCAATGTCCCAAATCTGGTGCATTAGCAGTTGGCTTTTGCATCGTTCCATCAACGAATTCGATTTTATTTCTATTGAATAAAGTGTTGCTCATGTCGTTTACCCATTCTCCATAGTTACCATCATGAAGAAGTTCACTCATAAATATTTGGCCAAGATTATCCGTGGCATGCAGATAGTATGGGGACATCACATCTGCAGTAGTTGCTTGACTATTATTTGAAAGTTTTCCTTCTGTTTTGCTTCCTTCACCTATGAAGGTTGATACTATTTTTGGAGAGTTTGTTACACTAGGGGGTAGGTTGGTGTGATCAAAATGCCACGCTTTTGGCTCTTAATACCATGAAAAGATTAATATGGTGTGTATCTGTAAATGGCATTGAGCAAAATTTATATATACATACAACTACAAAGATTTTCTAAAGTACAAAGATAGAAAAAAAAAAAAAAAGAATTGTGAAAGATAATATATGTTATACATAACGTGATCAAGTCCACCAACATTAAGATATTAATCTTGACCAAATCCATTCGAAAAAGAGCAAGCAGATTGACAACATAAAAAAATTTAAATGGTCAAGCCAAGTGGTGCACTCTTGGTGTTCCAGGGCGTTCGATGTAGTATGAAAATAAATAAGAATAAAACATTCATACGAGGCTATGGTTGAAAAACGAAAAGCAAAATATGAATTTAAAAATAAAATTACCTCTTGAAATTCAAGCTTCCAAACGGCTACTCAAATTATTCACCCAAGGTTCCAAAGTAGCAATCCTCTAAAGAAGATTCACATCATACCAGAATGAATGAGGCCTTGATCTCTTTGCTAGCAGAGATCAAGACCAAAATCTCACCTTAGTGAGAAAAGGGGAGGGCGGCCGAAATTGCAAGGAAGAGATGGAGAGATTTTGTGTTGTGTATTGTGTTGTAATTATTTCCTAAATAATTATACACAATACATATATATACCTTGTATAGATGAGTAGGAATATGTCTAGATATATTCCATTCACCTATAAGGTAACCCTTCCATATATATAGTATGATTTGGTCAACTCTCGATTCTCATCCTAGACTAGGCGTCTATCCTTCAATACTTGAGACCACATCAGCTTAATTGTTCGACATATGAACCTCCTTTTCCCTATTCGACCAATCACTGTGGCCACAAGCTCATAAAGCTTGAACGCGTCTCCAAGTGCATAGGAGATACCTCTGTCATGTATTGACAGGAGACAGATCCTCTTCTTGAAACTCATCGTCCCGCTACATACTTCGATTCCATTGGACAAGGCTTATAATGATCATGTCTGCGATACAATCACCTCTCGCTAGATCCAAGATACACCCATCGTATGCACGTGACTGCCATGGTTAATTAAGTTTGAGGACTACGCCTATACTATTGGAACCGGGGATTCAAGTTATACTGACCAAACCTCCAAGGCTTTCATATGACGATCCCCACGAGTTAGTTCAATTAATTTGACACCTAGCCAATCAACCCACTAAGATCACATAGACGTCCCACGTATGTCGCCGATGAAATGCAGCACTCATCAAATGAATGCGACTCTTAATGCAAGTCCCCGTAGGACACTCGATGTCCATTCTTAAGGTCCTCGACATGGAACGTTTCAAACCTAACCTTTTGACAGTTGATTTCATGACCGTCATCCAATGCGCAGTCCAACTGCACAGTTGTCCAAATGGTATGTGGCTTTGTTGTGATGTTTAACTAAATATAAACATACGGAATGAGTACAACAAATAAAAGGCCAATAACGAACACTCATTTTATTCACTAAATAATATTACATAATATTGAGTATTGTCAAAACAGATTATATCCATGCCAATCTAATTGACTTTCATGATCATCTATTCTAACACATTCTACCACACTGTCGCTCGCCCCTTGCCGTCACCCAGCCCTTGAAATCCCAACCTTGTCATCGCTCGCCCCAAAAATTCCACCCCCCCCCCAACCGCACTGTCACACACTCTTTGAAACCCTTAGTCTCGTCGTTGCCCGCTCCATGAAACCCTAACCCCCTAGATTATTTAGTTATTTTTTATTTATAGACATTATTTATGTATAATAAAAATAAAATCCACTTTAAAATTGCAAAAATAATTTTCTAATTTATTTTTAATTTACAATTTCTTGTATTTTTTTAAAAATAAATTATAAAACTATTTTTATATTATTCTAAAAACTCATAAATAATATTAGAGTAAATTTAGAAACTTGTTAAATAATATAATTAACACGTACAATATATCTGTATACATAGATATATTAGTCTAAAAACTCATAAGTAACATTAGTGTCTAATCTTTTTGTGTCAATTTGAATTACAATTTTGTTGTATTTTATTAGAAACAAAAATATCTTATTTTTCATAAAATTATAAGAAAAATCTAAGACTTGACTTTTTTTAATATTTCTCTTTGGAATATTACGTACAAAATTTAATTTAAATAGGCATTTTAGAAAAAAAAAAATGTACTAAACTATGTCCTAAAGAGTAATAAAGAAGGATGAGTCTTTTATAAAGAATATGAGGGCATATTTGTCAATTGACTCTGTTAGTTCATAATGAAATAGGGGTTTCACGTTGAGCTTTTCAAAATAATGAAGTTTTTTTGTTATTTTTTTTGAAAAAAATATATATCATCCTTCTGATAAAATTACCCCCTATAAAAAAAAAATAACAAATTATCTTCATATGTTTTTTAAAATTGAGCAAATTACCTATCTCACGCGGTTCGTGAAGTGCATATGCTTTTTCTTTAATTTTTATTTTTTAAAAATTTAAAATTATAAAATTACATTCATAACATTATCTTATAACCTTGGATTTGATTTAAATCTAAGATCTAAATTTAACTAATAGATCAATGGCCTAAACTTTATTTTAATTCAAATGAACAGTCTGGATTTAAAATTATATTTACAAAACATTTCCAAAACAAATATGTAATATATTATATATAATCACAATTATATATATATATACACAAAGAGAGAAACAAAGAGAAGGATGGAACGGCGACAACCACCATAAGCGTCAAAGGAGTGATGGAGGTTTGAGCATTTTCCAGAGGAGAGCGGGGACGGAGAAAGGTTTCTAGTGAAGGGGGTGGCGACGAGAATGTGTTTCTGGGGAAGGAGGCGGTGGCGATGGGGCAAGGGGAGGGTTTCTGCGGAAAGGGAAGGGTTTCCGGGGTTAGTTTGGGCAGCAATGGTGAGGGTTTTTGGGAAAGAGGGCGGCGACGATGGGGGAAAGGGAGGGTTACTAGCGAAAGGGGATGGGAGCGGCGATGATGGGGGAAGGGGAGGCTTTCAGGCGGCGTGTGCGGGACGGGGATGGGGGAAGAGGAAGGGAAAGAGGAGGTTTTCAGGGGAAGGGGAGCGTTTCAGGTGGCGGCGGTGGCAAGGGGTAAGTTTTTTGTTTTTTTTAAATATGTATATTATTATAAATAATAATAATAATAATAAAAATAATATTTTATTCTTCAAAAATCAATCAAACTCGTAGGAAAGGAGCGTGTAATACACCATCTCTTTTGAGGAAGGTAATTTGCTCAATTTTGAAAAATATAAGGAAGTAATTCGATTTTTTTTTCATCAAGAAGTAATTTATTTATTTTGAATATCGCATGTGGTAATATGCATTTTTCCCTTTTTTCTAATGTAGGAGGAATTTTAGCTATGCTCTCAAAAACATAGTGGAAAAATGGAATTTAGTCAATTATTAAAAATCTTTACCTTTTATGATAGTTTTAAGTCTTCTGAATTTTAATTTTCTTTTTCTTTTTTTTAATATCATCAATATGGTCACATTATATAAAGTTAGAAACTTAATGATTTAAAAAATATACTTATTTGGACTAATATTTTTTTATAAATATATTATTACTAATATATTCTGCACACTCGATGCATATATTTAATATTTAAAATTTAAATTCATAAATATTTATTAAAAACATTAATAAATTAATTGAATATTTACTGATTTATGATAATTGAAATAAAGAATATTAAATAAATAAAATGATTAAATATAAAAATTAATTAAGAGATTAAAAACAATAAAACCTTAAATAAAATGAAGAATTAATATATGGGGTAATATTGTACACTACTCTTCCACCTATTTTTTGAAGTATTTGAACTGGACATTTTCAAAAAATAAATACAATAATGATATTAATCTATCCCAAATATATATAGAAAATAAAAAAAAATAGCAAAAGATGATTAATATTTTCATTTATCAATGTCTACTTTATATCAATTCGTGAAAAATATTTTATTATAATTACATCCTTTGAATTTTATACACATTACGTTTACCCCTTACAAATGCCCACATTACTAGAAGAATATTGAATAACGAGTAAAATGAAAAATTATGTAAAACGTCAGTATTTTCCATTCAAATATTAATAAAAGGAGTCGATTGAAAAAGAGTAATTTCATACTTTTAAAGGGGTCTAAGTGTAATTAACTTTGTATTAATCCATCCAAATATTAACAAGAGAAGTCAACTGGGAAAAAGCAATTTCAAACTTTTAAAGGAATTTAAGTGTAATTAACTCTGGTATTAATTTAGATGTGGTATTTTGGCTAAATTTGTCTTTGAATGTGACTTTGTACACATGGCTTCACATGATAGGTCGGATCATGTCATAGTGACACAATCTATACCTTTTATCTATATTCTTTAAGAATGTGTTAAATATAGTTATTATCTTGAAGTATTCACCCACGTCAATTATCCCCTAAAGTATTAAAATTTCAAAAAAAAAACCCTAATCTTGAATTTTAAAGTTTGAAAAGTAAGTTCATTTTACCCTTACAAAAATTGCTTTATAAAAAAAAGAAATTAAGAGATTTTTAAAATACCAAAATCAACATTATGCTGAAACTTTTTTTAAATTTTATTTTTACTTATTTATTAAGAGCTCATTTTATTTTAATTTCACTTATTTGTCAAATCAAATTAAAAATAAATTCATACATTGCATATTCATAAGAAATAAAAGAATCAACGAAAGATGACTGTTTTTTCATTCTTCAACGGCTACTTTACATCAGTAGTTATAATTCGAGAAAAATATTTTATTGCAATTACACCATTTTTAACTTTATATACATTACACTTACCCATTGCAAGTATACAAATATTACTAGAGAGGTGTTAAATGAAGGATAAAATTAAAAAATTATAATCTACTTTCATTAAGTGATTTATTAGATAATCGAAAACAGAGGATCTTGAATACTATTCGAAATTCAGAAGAACTGCGTGGGGGGGGCATTGAACAGCTGGAAAAAATCCGAGCCCGCTTACGGAAAGTACTTATAATCATGGAATCGACTCGATCATCAGATTATAAGTTCATAACCCTAGCCCATTCCCGTTTAAATTTTTTTATTAACGATAGCATTTTTCATTAAAAAACTTACAAAATAAAAAAATTAAAAAATATAATTTTATATTTTTAAAGGGGTTTAAGTGCAATTAATCATGGTATTTAATTTAGGTGTGGTATGCTTGCTAAATCTGCCTTTGCATGTGGCTTTGTACACATGGCTTTACATGATAGGTCTTATCATGTCATAGTGACACAGTCTATGCCTTTTATCTATTTTGTTTAAGAATTAGAAAGAACAAAATTAAATGTTTGACCTTACAAAACTATCTCTAGAATAGGTCATTTTAATGAGATTAAATAATATAAATTAGAAATAAAGTAAAATTCCAAGGGGTATTTTTGAGAAAATAACCATCCATTACCAATTATTTATTAAGAAATTTTTATTTATGAGTATTTAAATATAATTTATTAATTGCGGATTTAAATAAGTTATTCATGTTTCACTTAATTAAATAAATATAATAAATAATTAAAATATGCAAATGCATCGAGTGTGATTCGACCACTAGTATATTTTGCTGCATTATCATGTAAATTTAAAAGTTATTAAGCACAAATATTTACATAATAATGATATTTAGAAATTAAAAAATTAGAAAAACTAATGAGAAATTGAAAAAAAAAATGATAATACATTTATACCCCTAATCTATGGTTTATATACATAAACCATTTATTTTTTATTATATAATTACAAATACTACCTCTGGCCGAAAAAGGAGAGGTAGTTTGTGCAATAACATTGACTTTTATGGGATATGTATAAGTTTTCACAAATTAAGGATGACTTGTGTAAATAATGTCGACGTTTTTAGTGGGTACATATATAATTTTTCAAAAAAAATATGGGTGGTTATATAATATATCATAATTCAGGGGTGTAAAGGTATTATACCAAAAAAAAAAAAAGGATAATTACACTCTCCACCTATGAGATTTGGTATAATTGCATGTAGATCCCTATAGCTTGAAAAATTACATTTATTGCAGATAAGGTTTGCTTCCGTATAATAAATAGATCTCTCTGTTTGTCAAAATTCACTCAACTTGTTGATATTAACTATAAGAAAAACAAAAATTGGTATTTTTTGAATAATTTTTTTCTTATTAAATTATTTTTATAACGACGAATATATACCTCATCACATGCATTAACAAGTATAAGGATAATTTGATAACAAAAAAATTTAATTTAATTTTTACAATAAATAAGTAGTAAGTCAAATATGGGTAAATATGATTTTTTATTAATATCAGTAAATTTCGTGAGTTTGAATTAATAAAGTGATTTATTTGTAAGATGGAAATAAATGTCAGGAATATTATGTATAATTTAACGAAATAGAGGAAATTTATGTATGACTCATGAGTGGGATTATCGAAAGAAACAAAAATATAAATAAAAGTAAAAATAAAGAAGTCCGCAGCCTGCAACTATAAATATGAAAGTCTAGTAACAGTTAAACAGAAAGCACTTGTTTTCATTCGCCTGCTTTTCTCAAACAATTTTCCCAACAAAATTCTCCTTTTTGAGGATATCAACAATGTCGAGATCACGGATCTGCTTGGCCGTTGCCACTTTGGCGTTGTTATTGGTCGCTTCGGCGTTTGCCGATGACGTCGTTGTGCTGACCGAGGAGAATTTCGAGAAAGAGGTCGGTAAAGATCGCGGAGCTCTCGTCGAGTTCTATGCTCCCTGGTACGGTTGATTTGATGTTAGTTTGTAAGTGGTTTCTTTATATTTTCTGTTTGTTTCGAGTTTGAGTGTTGGATTTCCTGTTCTTCGTTTCTAACGTTCAGTAGATGAGTCGTTTTTGAGTTCGAGTTTATTTTCTTCGGATCTGATTTGACCGATTTTATCTTTTGTTTTTGTCATGTATCCGTGATCTATATATATGTATTCGTTTTCTTTTTGTTTTATTATAATATATTGTAATTTGGAATGTATTTCTAAAAGTTCATTAGTATTAGAAACCGAAGGTGTTCGGTTTCCAATTAGAAATTTTCAGTTTAGTAATTAGTTTATAGTCACGAGGACTTGAATGTCGAGTATAGGAGAATTAGTCATTTGAGCTTAGTTGTATGATGGTTCAAAGGGCTTTTCGATTCTTGCTGGCCACTGCAACTGTGTGGTTTAAGATCGATGTTATAATGCTCCTTCTTGTACAGGTGCGGGCACTGTAAAAAGCTGGCTCCCGAATATGAAAAGCTTGGTGCAAGTTTTAAGAAGGCAAAATCTGTTTTGATTGGCAAGGTTAGCCTATTTGAAGTTTTTTTAACGTTCTGTTCATTTTGGACTGCATTTGTTGTACTTATGCCACATTTGTTGCTGATCTTAAGTAATTTTACATGTCATAACATTGCTCTGAGCATTTGTTTTACTGACGCACCAAGTATTCCATTGTGGTTCAGTCAAATGTTCCAGTGCAGCAATGATATTGAAACTATTGCAGTTGATAAAATAATTTTATATTTTTTGTGGTTATGCAACAATTATTTTGAACTGAACATTAATTTATACTTAATGTTTTTTAATTTTAACAGCACACTTTTTGGGAGGTTGGAAACTGATTCCCACACTAGGCTCATTAGAATACTATAGTCTTCTTCCAAAGTTCAACTCATCAACAATATGGCCATGAAAGAATGATGTTAATTGCTTTTTATCAGATTCTGCACTTTATCAAGTAATTACTCTTTTCAAATCATAAAGCAAAACAAAGAGTAATTTCTGCTGAGATAGTGTGTAGATGTATCAAAAACAGTAACGATAAAATAGTGTTGTTGCTGTTGATGACATATGATGTATTTGTTGTGCCTATTACAATCATCAGCAAACTTTTATGATTCCTTAATTATTACCAACTTAATTTGTTTGTATTAGTTATCTCTAAATGCAAAATTAATCTTATTTAGCACTAAGAAAATAAAGTAAGAGATAGAAAGGTAGTAATTTTCAGCTGGAATTTTATATTCTGTGATTTTATATGTTGGATGTCACTATTCTATTAATATCCCTTAATGCGTGTTATAGTCTGATATAGCCATGCATAATTCTGGTTGAAATTACGACAATTTTTTTTTTTTTTGTCTTTGTTCATGAATTGTGGTTTTAAGATCATTTGAGGGTGATCTAATTGGGTGACCACTTAACTTTTCCTATGGAATTGGTTTTACAATTACGGTTTGTTAAACATCTTGATATCTTGTTACAACAACCTGATGATTTACTTGATGACTTATATTTAAATATTAACATTTTTTTGAATAGCAAACTAATGCTCTAGATGTCTATGTCTAAAGTAATTTATTTTGTTGTAGGTTGATTGTGATGAGCATAAGAGCCTTTGCAGCAAGTATGGGGTTTCTGGATATCCCACCATCAAGTGGTTCCCTGCGGGATCCGTGGAGCCAAAGAAGTGAGTACGCTCTCACAGAAACTTATTGGTTTTTTTAACAATTAAGCATCCATTAAGTTACAACTTTATTCTTTTTGTTGGTGGTAGTCATGCATGTCTTGCAGACATTCCTAATGAGTGAGGTTTTCAATTTATTAGGTATGATGGTGCAAGAACTGCCGAAGCCCTTGCCGCATATGTGAACCTTGAAGGAGGTTAAAAGACCTTTTCTGGCTTATACTTTATCCTGTTGTCCATGGTTAACAGATAGAAACAGTGTTTACATTTCAATACATGCCAAGAAGTTTTGATTTGTTTTCTTCTCTGAAAAATGTATTACGTAATTTGATGATTATGCGGTTGATGGTGACACTACTAACCATTGTTGAAGCAACAGAATGAAACATATATGGATCTTTCTTATGTTTTATAAAGAATTTATTTGCTTGTTGAGATGAAGGGAAATAAATGCAGGTCTCATGCGTGTTGCTTGTGGTGTTTTGTGGTCTCTGTTCTTACCCATATGCTTATATAGACCCAATTTAAAATGTTGCTTTTCTCCTTTTTCTCTTATAAATGTTGTTTTGTCTTCAGGGACAAATGTCAAGATAGTTGCACCTCCTTCAAATGTTGTGGTTCTGACTTCAGACAACTTTGATGAGATTGTAAATGATGAGACAAAGAATGTCCTAGTTGAGTTTTATGCACCTTGGTATGTAAAAATTTCTTTTTCACTCTGTTCCTGTACATGGTCACGCGTTTTGACAGATCTTTGGAGCAGCTTCACATAGTCTCCTACGATAACCGTTTCTGTAGAGAGCATTAATAAGTGGCATTTATGTTCTTAAACTAATCCTTCGTTTTTGCAGGTGTGGTCATTGCAAGAACCTTGCTCCTGTAAGTACAAGACTGCTCTTTAATTAAACTGATATGGCTGTTGGAGTATTTACTTTAAACTTTATCTCCTTTCTACATGCAGACCTATGAAAAAGTTGCAACAGCATTCAAGCTGGAGGAAGATGTGGTCATTGCAAACCTTGATGCTGACCAGTACAAGGATCTTGCAGAAAAGTAAGTGCTATGAATAGTTGTTTCTTCCAAATCTAGATTTTGATGCATACCTAGTCTTTACTTCTTGTGTCAGTCCTGTCAGCAGCATAATAAGGATCAAGTCAAGATAGTATACCCCAAACCTTTTATAACAAGTAAAACAAGAATCATATGGAATGAGTTTTCTTACGCGTATCCTCTGCAAAGCAGGCATGGTGTAAGTGGTTATCCTACGTTGAAGTTCTTCCCAAAGAACAACAAGGCTGGTGAAGATTATGATGGTGGCAGAGATTTAGATGATTTTGTTACTTTCATCAATGAGAAGTGTGGAACTAACCGAGATGCAAATGGACAGCTGACTTCAAAGGTTTATAACAAAGTTACAGATGTCATCATCTTTATATTTGTTTCCAACTCTAATTTTGCTTTTTCTCCTCTCCTCCTAGGCCGGTATTCTTGAGGACCTTAATAACTTAGTGAAGGAATTTGTAACTGCAAAAAATGAGGAGAAAAAAGCTGTTCTCAAGCGGTTGGTGGAAGAAGCTGACAAGCTGAAGGGTCCCAGTGCAAGGTTTTCAAACTGGCTTATTGTGTCTTGATCAATTATATAATCATAATAGGCTTTCTTTAGATTACAAGTATAAAAATTTGGCCTCTGGGGTCCTCAAAATTTCCTCTCTAATTTTCCTGTAGATACGGGAAGATTTATGTGAAAGCTGCTAAAAGCTGCATTGAGAAAGGTTCTGATTATGCCGAGAATGAAGTTCAGCGATTGGATCGCATGCTTGCCAAGGTAATCAATTGACTCTTGTGGTCTATAGCTTGCTGCGAGTCTTCTTCCTGTTTTCCCTGATCCCTGACTGGAAATTTTTATGACTTCCAGCAGTCTCCTTATTATATGCCAATCATCTTTGCATGTGAAACTAAACTGCCTGAACAGTTCAATCAGTAGTTTGTTCCCTGAAATACACTTGTTTGGCCAAATTGCTCACTTGGCAAAAAGCACTCCATATGAAAATTAATGTTTCATTCACAAAGATATATCACACTTCTGAATGAATCCATGTCCTTTTATATGGCATTCGGTTTTAATTTGGAAATTTATGTTTCAATTTTTTATATTGGGTTAATTACACTTAAATCCCCTATAAAAATATGAAATTACACTTTCTCCCCAAAAAAATTGAAATTATGCTTATACCCCCTCTTAAAATTTTCCATTTACACCTGAACCCGTTTCGTTAAGGTTTGGACAAGAAATGCTGACATTAACAAAAATAATAACATAAATTTTCAATTTTATCCATCAGTTAATATGCTCATGTATATTTTTATACTTATAAAGAGATAAATGCAATATATATATCTATGAAGTAATGTTAACATTATTACATTTTTCCCTTATAAATACAAGATTATTATTACTTGAGAATGTTAAATGAGGGGTATAATTCTTTTTGCTGAAGTCAGCATTTTTCGTCCAAACCCTAAGGAAAAGGGGTCGGCTGTTTAGAAAATAGTTTTTTGGAGGGAATGCAAGTGTAATTTTGGAACTTTTTTGGGGGAAAGTATAATTTTGCATTTTCAGAGGGATTTTAAGTGTAACTACCCCAATTTATTTGCAATGGTGTAAACATTTTATTCTAATAACCCCCTTAAAGCCTTCGAACCTCAGAATTAAGTCTTGGAGAAAAGTTTTAAGACATTTTCTGTGGTTGTTGATGCAGTCAATCAGTGCCTCAAAGGCTGATGAATTCACACTGAAGAGGAATATCCTATCAACCTTTGCTTCAGATCATTGAAGAAATGCACAGCTACGACTGCTTCGGGTATCTGCCTTCAAAATTTTCCTGGGGATTTTTCCTTGTCTGGAAATATGCAAAGCTTCTTCCTCCAATTTACTTTCATCTTACAATTCTTGCATCACCTAAAACTCGACCTGGAAGAGCAGGAGTGATTATTGTCGTTTACACCGGATACCACCAAAAACCAAGAAAGCATCACAAATACTTGTTTCCACCCCTTAGCAATAATGCAATATCTAACATAGGGAATCTCTCTCGTATAGAACTTTTGTTTTTGACAAGCGATAGAGAAACAGCTGAGAGTTTAATGTAGGAAATTACCAGTTATTTAAGCAGTCTGTTTTGTTCTTGCTTAGCATCCTACATATAGATGGATAACTTAATTTTAAGTAGTCTTGTGCACTTATTTGCTGAGCACAATCTGGTGATCGATTACGTGAAACTACTGTTTTCCAAGCTGCATGATCTGTTCCGTTTGCTGATTGCAAATCTCTTGCATCACTAGTGTCGGCACACGCATCATTAGTCGAAGTATTGATCATATATAATATCCACTCTCTGTGTGTGTTCCCTATCAAAATATCCTGAAGCATGAGTGTACGTAACGTTTTCTGGAGGTTTTATCTTAGCTTCAACTGCTCATTGCTTTTTGTTCATCACTTCTCCTTTGCTGCATTTTGGACAATATCATTCATCCAGATTATTTGGATACATCAGTGAAATAATTGTTACAATAGACATTAATCAGGACTTATGCAAACAAACCAATGCTAACAAAATGTGGTGCGAGAAGCATATTAGTAATTGCTTTAGCTTCATTTCCTGCAGGGTTTTTGGAGTGAAATTACACTTTTAGTCTCACAGGATACGAGGTTCAATACTTTTAGTCTTCTATTTTACGAGGGCTAAATGTGTTGAATTTTCTCAAAGCAAATGACTAAATGGGTTGAATTCTATCCTATGAGATTAAAAGTGTCAAATTGTGGGACTAAAAGTGTAATTTTGCATGTTTTCGGAGTTTGGCTTCTTCAAATTCAACATGTTCTTATAAAGCTCTACTAGTAGGGATTGCAATGCATATTTGGTGTAATCTGAATAATATGGTATTTGCGTGGGTTCTTGAAACTAAAATGGTCTTGGGGGGTGAGATTAACCGTTTTTGAGTGTTCTAAAGCTCAATTCGAATCAGATCCAAAACATTTAATATATTTTTATAATTTTTTTATTTGTATAACATATATGTAATTTTATTCTATTTATTCTAACGTATATTACAGAAATATAATACTGATATTATAACTATAGCATAAAATGGTTTATATGGGGTCAAATTTATTTTCATTCCTCACGTTACAATCTAATTTCAAAATCATTCGTATTTTTTCCATTGACTTTACGAGTCCATCTAATGAATTTTCAACATTAATTTCTTGTCAATTTATGTGATTTTCTTAAATTATCCTTCTAAAAGTTTTACTTTATTGATATAAATTATTTCGATCCCCCTACAGTTAAATTTCAACTCAATTTACCCTCTTACACAGATTTTCATAAAAAAAAAAGAAACTTAATATTTTGAACAAAAGAATTTAATACTTCACAAAACAAAAATTATTTTTATCAAAAAATTATATTTTTGTGAATATATTTTTCAATTTAATTAAGAAACTATTTTTGTCAAAAGACTTTTGCATGGAGAAAAAACTAATAGTTTCATCAAAATATATATTTAGTTTTCATGACATATTTATTTACAAAATGATTTAGTCTTCTAACAAGTTTATATATTTGCTTGTAACTTGTTTTTATTGACATTAAACGTTAACTTCATAAAAAATATTTACTTGTAATCATGATATTACGAAAGAATATTTTATAATGTATTTTTTCAAGATTAAGTTATAACAAAATGTGTTTGATGCATAAATTATACTCATTGGATATAAGAATTCCTATATTGTATGATAGGTCTTGGACTGGAGTCTTTTGGGCTAAATTTCTTGCAAGTCTTGAGAAATAGATTTGCAAAAAATACATTAGCACTTAAACACTCAAATTAATAAGTAATTGTGAAAAGATGAAGTTAATTGAAATGGAACTATAATGATTGACAAAAATGATAAGAGACCGTTGAGAGTATAGTACTTTTATGCAAATGCTAGTGCCAAAATTGTGTTGCCCTTAATCAGGGGAAAAATGCTTACTTTGATAGCCATAGTCCCCCATTGGATGAAGAATTGTTATTTGTTAGGAGTCAGGTCGATGGCTCCTGCAGATAGGCCTCCTCAAATCTAGAGGCGGTTGGCTAGGAACTCGAGGATTTATACTGGTTGAGAGTTCTTAACTAGATAAGTCCTCTAGTGGAGATAAGCATGGAATTCTCAGGGGATTGTTGGTTTGCATGGAATGCTCAGCCTGCATTCCTGTCATAAATTACGTGGTTGTAATATACTAGTTGAGAGTTTTTAAATAGATAAGTCCTCTAGTGAAGATAAGCATCGAATTCTCAGGGGAGGGTTGGTTTGCATGGAATGATCAGCTTGCATCCCTATCATAGATTACGTGGTTGTCCTTCCACCTTATGGATGAATGGTCTTTCGCCACTTGTGCGCATAGCCATCCTGGCAACTAGGTGGGCGTGGAGTTACCCCTCCTTTGGAGCTAATGGGGCAGTGTTGCAGCCCACTTCTTCAGAAAAGCCCCAGGCAGGTACCTGGGCTTAACGCCATTTCTTCTCGAGCCTAGCGCCTTAGGAACTCCTTGTTAGGATTTATTCAAGCTAGGCCTCTTTTGGGTTGAATGTTGTTTTGGGGGTAAACATTATTTTAATTCAACAACCACATAATCAATCATATTTTAATTCAATGTTTTAAAATTCCGACAGTTCATCAAATCAAAAAATTTACTGAGTCACGTATCACTGATTCAACCATTAGCCTAATCATGGTCGAATCGGTGACGTTATACATACCTCATAAATTATTATAAAATATATAAAAATTAACTTTAAATATTATATAATATGTAATTACTTAAAATTTTATCTTTTAAACATTTCCCTCTTTGCAATTAATAATATTTTTAAACTTTTCACTGTACCATGCATAATTTCAACATATGTTACATTTATGTCTAGACTTACAAACGCATGCACCATCCGACTTTAGCGACCCAGTATCGATTGACACGGGTCACCGATCAAACCCCTGGATTGTCCGATTCTAACAAAATATAGTGACTTTTCATCCCCTTCAATTTTCTCCTCTCACCGACCCTTTTTCTGGTCCCAACTGTAATTTTAACGATTAATTATATTTTGTCATTCATATAATTGTTTTTTAATTTTGATATCTAAACTTTCTTTTGTATCAAGTTACTATTATTTTAAACTTTGTCATTTATTAATGACTTTCAACCAAGTTTTTTTTTTTTTTTTGGTTGAAAAACCATCGCATGCAGTGCACATATGATATTTAAGGTCATGTGATTTTATATTTTTCATATAAACACAACATGTAATTTTTTCAATAAAAAAAACATCAAATATAACAAAGTGCAAACTTCGCAAATTGAAATGGTAAATTGATAAAATAATAATAACAAAATATAAATAAATATATAATTTCAATGGCAAAATGTAATTTACTTAAATTCTAATGTCTTAATCTCTATCCATCCAATAATTACACCTAATATTACGAACAACATGAATTATAAAATATAGAAACACGAGTTTGGTAGTCAGAAAAGGCGGGCACACGCGCTGTCAATGTCGAACGTAGCAGCAACTTTAGTTGAGGGACAGTATGGCGGATGGGTAAACTCGTGTTTCCGTCACCCATGCCAAATCTGCAATCCCACTTGCCTCACTCTCGTCAATGCCGCGTGTATACGCTCAACTCATCATCCTCCTTTTGCCCTACCGCTTCACATCTCTATTTACTTATTTACCCCCTTCCATTTAGCCCCCTCCTCAAGAAACTTCCTACTTCCCCCCCCCCCCCATTTGTGTGAAAAATACACTCTCAATCTTTATATTTATTATATGGGATAATTATATCTACATTCTCTACTCGATAATTTATTTAAAAAATTATTTTTATTTTTTAGAACTATACATACAGTCTATAGCGGTATAATCAATTATGAAATCATGAATCCAAATATCATTATCACTCTTTTTAACAAATCAGTTATTCCATAATCGGTTCCCTCATAATCAATAATATTATAATCAATTATGCAATAAGTCGGGCTGAACTGGACTTAGTATGCGACACCCCCCCAATTGTTGTACTTTAGTGGTTAAAGTCGAACGTTGTCACACCCAAAATATTAAGGTGTTCGGTGAGACTAAATTACGTATATGTTCAGATTTATGTGTTATTACTCATGGGATTGAATTGAACCTTAGTTTACAATTATAGATCAACTATATGAACCTGACATGATTGAACCTTGATTTTTTATGTCCATTCATCGCACAAGTTTTAAAAAATAAATTTGTATATCTAGATCTAACCTCAAGAGGAAAATATAATTCATCGTACCATTTGTTGAGGGGGAGACTTCTATATTAACTACATTGGTTGGTAGTCTGTGTGTGTGTGCTAAAATTCCTTCAGATATATCTATTTGTTCCACAGACCAACCGTTGACTTTCTCAATAAATTTTTATATACACATTTAATATTAATTTTGATTAATTTTTTATTTAATTAATTAAAATATAACAAAAATTTTTAATATGTACACAGATCGAGTATGTTCTCACCACTAGTAAAAAATTTTAAGACGAGTCAAAATGAATATAAAAATTACAAAAAAATATTAATTTAGAAATGATCCAAGTCAACCAATAGAGCTACTTAAAGGATATTTGTCAATATTTACTTCAAATCTATAAGTTCCCATATCTTATAACATACTTAGGCTTACAAATATTCAATTTACTTTTAGAACATTCTCTACATTTTTTTTATAATTTTTTAAATATTTCTTATGGGATATGTAACTCGATCGGAGCCTCATACGACGAGGTATTGTACATTTTGTTGGAATCTCACGAGTTTATCCTTGAAAATGTGGTTCAATAGGAGAGAAGGCCTTAAAGCTTATAAGTCACTCAAATTTTTCGTCTATAAATCAATATAAGACGTGTGCCAATATCGCCAAACCCCAGATGAGGGGTTCGAGACTGACACGTGACCTCTCGAGGTCTTGTCTAATTCGACTGGTGCCTCAAGACTGATTTGTCCTTAAAAAGGCATATTGTTAAGGAAATGAGGTATTAAAACTTATAACAACTCGAGCTTTTTCATCCGCAATTCGATTGCGACGCAACCACAAGATCAATTTCGAAAAAATTTTCGGACTACATTTTGGATTGATGAATTAAAATTATGAATTTAAAATCTCTAGTAACAAATTTTTTAACTTTGAATAGATAATTCTAAATTCAAAAGATTTCAAATACTTCACCTCTAAATTTAGACTTCATATATATATAAATATTAAGTGAAAACGATGAACTATTATTATTTGAAATAAATCAATTACAATCATTTATGTCAAATATCTATATCTAACAGATGCAGCTACAACAATCATCCTTAATAAACAGATAAATTATATATAAACACTATTTACTATTACAGTAAACAGACAACATATACTATTACAGTAGAATAACGTATCGTATGTTGACGAAGTTCGAACCCATTACCTCAACTTTTATCAAGTGAATTAGATTTCATTAACAAAACTTCATATATTTTGTTAAATATTAATAAATTTCAAATTCTTCTAATATAAAATTATTTAATCGAATTCAAATCCATCGATCCTAATGCAGACCGGAACAACCTCTTAAAGTACATGGTGCTGCCTACAAGGCATTACTTGTACAAACCCAAGCCATGAAGTGAAGCCAAAGGCTGTGGGTTCCACCAATGCTCTTCACGGAGCACCAAATGCCAACTACCAGGGTCATTGTCGTCATTTTACAAAAGCATACGTACATTACATTTGTATGTGTGTGTGTATATATATAGGCGTAGAATTGAAACAAGTCATACAATACATTTGTATTTTGCTCCTATATTTTACCTCCATTGTTATGCCATCATTTCTGAGAGAGAGAGAGAGAGAGAGAGAGAGAGAGAGCAGTAATTTTCTAAGAGGAATTATTGTTGGGTTTTGCTGATTCTGCTTTCTTCTCTCCTCACGCAGGTGCCGAACTTTAACCTCCGCAAGCTTGCGTCTTCATTTTTCTTGCTTTCTTTCTTTTTTTTTTTTTTTTTATTTTTGAAGTTTTGTGTTTGATTTGTATTGGATGTTTGCTTGGTCATGTTATTGGAGGTGTGTGTCTGCTTGGTTTTGTCTTGAGTTTCATGGGAATTATTGTCGTCTCTGTGTATTTGAGGTGAAAAGCCAGCAGAATTCTAATTATATACTAATTATATATTCTGTCAACTCATGCTTTTTTTTCTTTTTGCTATTTTCAGATTGTGCTGCTATTTGAATTTTGATAGGGATTTTGCTCTGTTGCTTAAGGTTTGAAGTGTAGTGTTCTGAGTCATTTGTTTTATCCGAGGTTCCTATTTGGATTATCATTTCTAGGTGAATCAGATTCATGAGCGGTTGTTTTGGATCTTTTTTCTGTTTAGTTAGGAAGTAGTTGCGATGAACATTTTTGGGCTGGTTTTACTTATTTTGCTTTTTGTTTTTATGATTTAGCTTATTTGATTGTGCGTAATGCAGAAGTGAAAAATTAATCGACATATCTTAATTTTATGGGTCGTGGGATTTAAAGGACTAGCTGATGAGGATGTTTTGATCTTGCAATTTATTGTACATCAACTGGATACCATCTTGTGCTGTAATTGATATGGAAATGAGTAATTCGGTTGTTTCTTTGGTCTTGCTAATTGTGCAATTACAAAGGCTTAAATCAGAAATGAGTAAATTTTTGGCAATTTGGATGTATATGTAGAGAGCTCAGAAAAGAAAGAAACGAAATGTGGATTCTTGTTGTTTATGCCTTGATTTGACTTCATATGGTTTATTTTGTGAGTTGCAACTGATTTTTTGTTATATGCTTTCATTTCTAATAATTTCTTTTGAATTCTTGGTGCAACAGCAGATGGCTAGAGGAGGCAACATGGCGTCAAAGAGGACGACCCGGAATAAAGTCCGATTGGAGAAGAAGTGTTCGGATGAGTCAGATGAAGACTATATGGTGACTGAAGATGAGTTTGATGAGTCAGAAGACGAGTCCTGTTCTTCTTTTGCTGATGATGAAACAGAAGAGAGTTTAGGAGAATTTGAGGAGGAGGAGGAAGAAGAGGAAGTTTGGGTCAAAAGGAAGATTAAAAAGGTTGGAAGACCTGGAGGGCGAAATGGTTTTCAAGGGAAGAAGAATAATGGGATTGTTAAACCAAGAAAGAAAAAGGCAGATCATAGTGAGGAAGGGGAGGATTTTTCTGAAGATGATTTTGCCGGCACTAAGCAAAAGAAGAAGAGTAAGCTATCTCACAAGAAGGAAGATGATGATATTGGGGGTTTGTATAGACAAGAAAAGGATGATTTTGGTGATGCAAAAACGAGAAAGAGAACTCAGGCATCAACTAACAGAAAATATGTGGATGGTTGTAATGCAGGGCCAAGAAAGAAAGCTAAAGTTTCGTATCGAGAAGAAAAGAAAGATGATGATGATTCTGATGATGAGGAGGAGGAGGAATTTATACCAGATGAAGTTGATGGTGTAGAAGATGACGAAGACTTACTTGTAATGAAGAAGAATAAGGTCGGCAGGTTGAGGGTGCAAGGCACTCAGATTGCCAATGGAAAACAGAGGAAGAGGAGTGTTGAGGCTTTGAAGAGGACCAACAGAAAGAAACCAAAAAAGGAACAAGTTTCGAGGAGAAAAAATAGGTATCACGATAAGGAGCTCAAAGATGAGAACCATGTCGTATCAAAAAAGAAAAAAGTCACTGGAATGGGTAGGGGAAGGAGGAAATCAAGTGTGAATTCTGATTCAGATTTCGTGAGTTCAGGATCATCTGATTATGAGTACACCATGTCTGAAGAAGAAAGAGAACAGGTTAGAGAAGCTAGTGATTTTTGTGGAGGGTTAGCAACTAGTATACGGAGTTCAAGTTCTTTGAAGGTGATTGAAGAGGAACACACAGTGCCTTCACAAAGAAAATGCCAAGGAAGAAAGGGCAAGGAAAAGACGGTGGATGTAAAGATTGAGGTAGGGAAGAGGGTTTGTGGTGTTTGTCTATCCGAAGAGGGGAAGAGAACAGTCAGGGGAATATTAAATTGTTGCAGTCATTACTTTTGTTTTGCTTGCATCATGGAGTGGTCAAAGGTGGAATCTCGTTGCCCTCTCTGCAAGCAAAGGTTTGCAACCATCACCAGGACTTCAAGAGCTGACGGTGGACATGATTTAAGGCATGCAGTTATTCCAGTTTCTGAGCGTGATCAGGTATTGGGATAAAACCTTCATTCTGAAGCGAGAAAAAACTGTCATTTTGTAGTTGTGTCTTCAAAGTTTTCTTCTTCCATAACTAATGTAATACTGTTCTTTTTACAGGTTTATCAGCCATCTGAGGAAGAGCTGAGGGGCTATCTTGATCCATACGAGAATGTTCTTTGTATGGAATGTCATCAAGGTGGGGATGATGCGCTTATGCTTCTTTGTGATCTCTGTGATTCACCTGCACACACTTATTGTGTTGGTCTAGGACGTGAAGTACCCGAAGGGAATTGGTACTGTGATAGCTGTAGGCCAACTATACTTGCATCCTCGAATGCACAACCTCTAAATCCCATTCCTGATCACGGAGCAAATAGCAATCTGTCCGTTGGTTCATTACCTACGGGCACTGTTCGGGAAACTTTTGATCTCAATGAGTTGTATGTACCTGAAACTCCATTGACCCAAGCAACTGGCTACTCTCCATCTCCTAGAAGTTCTATTGGAGATGTTCAAGCTGCTTCTCCTGGTTCCAGGTCAGGGGCATTTACTCTATATGAAAGAAGAAGAATACAGCGGCAGATTCATCAACTTCTTAATAACAGGACTAGACAATTGGACAGTAGTAGTATAGCCCCAGCGCCAGGGATTAGTCTTTTTGGTGCTCAAATTTGGCGTGGTGGGTTTGTAGTACCTCAGCATGCTGTTCCTGTATGGGTGACGCCACAAAATATATGTCACCAGGAAAAATTAGGAAACTATACCACACCTTCTTGGTATGGTAGGGATGCCCTTTCTCCAGGATTAACCAGTTTGAGGGAGCAAGTAATTCACCATCAAGCATCTGCATCTACATCTACTGATCGCTCTGGTGGTGAATTATCACATTCTGAAATTTCTGGGACCAATTCGAGGATTGATCAGGGTTTCACTCAGCATCAACTCCGTCCTTGCAATAGTATGTCAAACACTGGGGTGGATGCTAGCAGATCGCCATATCCATTTAGGGAGGTGAGCCTCTCTTCTTTGGAGAAGGAACAAGTGCAATCCATGGTTAGGTGTAATTTAAAAAGCCTGTCTCGAAATTCAGACTTAGGTATGTGAAGTTAACTTGTTAAACATCTGCTGCATATGCAAGCTAGTCCCTCAATAAGTTCATGTAATATCTCTGGGTGCTTTTTGTTTTTTATTGAACACGAAGAAATTTTGAGGGGGTCTGATGGAGGGTGGGGTTATTCTGATGTTTCCATCACTTTGGGTGGCATCTAGCTATTTCATTGCTACTCAAATGATTTTCCTATAAGAATCCGGTTTTAATACTCTGATGGACTTAGCATGGCCAACCATGTTGGTGCAGGTTATGTTACCTTCAAGCACATTGCAAGGACCTCTACGCACACAATTTTAGCTGCATTTGGACTTGAGCACCGGTGGAACGAAGTACACCCAGTACAAACACGACCACTGATCTGCGACCATTTTGACAGATCAGCCAGTAGGCAGATGCGTCCAATTGCAGGTCAATGCTCATCTTGTTTTGACTGGTTCGTCAGGAACATCGTGATGGAAATAATGTCCACCCGGGTTCCCCTCTTGTCCTCAGATTAGGCTCTCTTTGCAGTGAGCGGAAGTTGAACTTCAGTCGGCTGAGGCCGAGTCCTTTTGTTAGGGTAGGAGTTTCTTGTTTCTTTTTAGCAGAGAAGCAGACCAGAAGAAGTAGCTCTCAGCTGGTTACTGCCACTTCTGATAGATGTTTACACGGACAGGTTAGTGTTATGTACACACCTTTTTCATGTTATTGAGTTATGCATTTTTTGCCAACAACTCCTTGACTTTAAAGGATTATGTTGGGAAATGGAGTAGCTAAGAAGCGGCATGAAATGTTGATTTTTTTCAAAATATTTCTAAGATCAGATCAGCATCAATTTATGAATTGTGTACTATAGGAAAAACCAAGAAAACAAACATTGATACTTTTTAATATTGTTCATCTTTTCTGGTTGTCTGGCACAAAATAATTGATTGGTATTTTGGATAAACGGATTTGAATATGAAGAATCGTTAAATTTTTAATAACAAATTCTCTGATTTTGTTTGCATAATTTCATCTCAGAAAGAATTTCCAATGAAGATGTTGATGGATTTTAATTTTTTTTTGGATATACAGTCGTTTGAAATCCTTTTTATAAGTGTTTGATTTTTCAAAAAAGAGAATTAGAGAAGTTACATTGGCAGATTTTGAGATTAGACTAATTTATACGAATACACCCTACATCCCTTGAGGATGTTTAGTGTAATATTTTTTAGGGGTTGTTTATGTAAGTATTGCATTTATATAAGATATACAGTTGTAATTTTAACTATAGTCTCAGAAGTTATAACATAATTTTATAAAAAATTGGTGTATTTTGGCCTAACCTCATTTTATCCTATTAATAGTGATTATCAAATATTTCCTTGTCGTTTAATTATCTTTTCCTTATTGTTCAATCATTTTATAGTGAATCAGGTGCAATAATAAGTGATTGTTCAATCATTAAAACTTGTTAATCCCATGTGAAAATAAAAATGTGGGGATAACTATACTTCTCTCCCTTGAGGTTTAGTGTACACACGTAGACCTTCTGTTGTTTGGAAAATTACATTTAACGTTCTTGATATTTGCTTCCGTGTAACAAATAAGTTTTTCGTTGATTAAAGTTCCTCAAATTTGTTGAAATTTAAAAAAAAAAAGATAAAAGAAAAATCTATAGTAACCCTTGATTGACTTATTCTAACTTATTATAGGTCAAATAAATATCGTTATGAATACATTTGAGATGCCAGATATAATTTGCCAAATTATATAAAATCTTTGTGTAATTACACCAAATTTTAAGAGAAGAAAGTACCCTAAAAATGTGATAAAAGATTTGTTCACATTTTTACTAAACAGATCATTTCCAAGCACAAAAATGGGATATCACAAAAATGTATTTCATCATTTTGTTTTAATCTCGTTGGTTGCTCAATTCAGAAAAAAAAGAAAGAAAGAAAAGAACACGATTTAGGTCTCATTTTGTTCTTGTAATTGTTTCATTTCTTGGTTCTTAAAGGCGTATCTTAATTGGTGCATTATTTATGAAGTATAAGTAGTGAGAGTAAATTACAACTATCTCTCGTAGGGTTCGTTGGATTGACAAAAAGAGGGAAAGTAATAAGCGGAGGAAAAGAATAACAGTTTTCTTTCAAATTATTTGGTATGATTAGAAGAATAATATTTTTACTTGTTTGGTAGAGGAAAACAGATTGAGAAAAAATACTAATATCAGAAATCTACCGTAGTGTTTGGATTTGTGGTTTGAGTGTGTTTTATGTTTTGGATATAGAGAGAAAAAAAAAAGAAATAAATAAGTGTGTGTTAAAAATAGATAATATGTTTGGATTAGTGTTTTGAGATAATTTAAAATATTTTAAAATAAGTGGTGTAGGTTTGATGTTGGGATTTGGGAGACAAAAATTACTGTTCATTGTCAAATGACTCAAATCTTTCTTACATATATTTTTATATATAAATATGTATATATATAAATATTATATGTCTAATGTTGTATTTTTTGGAGACAAAAATTACTATTTATTGTCAAATTATGTCTCTTTTATATTATATATAAGTGTGTATATATATATTATATGTAGAAAGTTGAAAATAAAAAAACATATAGATAAAGTGTAAAAACACAAAAACAAACATTGAGTATGTTTTATTTTATTTTGAGAAATGCGAAAACACAAAACCAAACAAAGCTTACGTATAATTACACCAAAATTCATTGTAAATATCCCTAAATTTTAAGGGTGCGGAATACAGCTATACTATTTTAGTAGACTAGATCTAATTTAATCACCTTTCTTAAATGTTCCAATCATACAACATTTCGAGATCTCTTCCCTCACCCCCCCCCCCACCCCATTATGCACTACTGAGTGAACATTTAAATCATTAGAGAAATATAAATTCGGATATGATAATATTATAAAACTAAGGGATAATTATATTTTGTCATTCGAACTATAACTATTTTTAACTTTTGATATCTAAACCTTTTTTTGTATCAACTTACTATCTCAACTTTACAAAATTTTACATTTTGTCATTTATAACTATTTTTCAACCAACCTTTTTGTCAAAAAAAAACATCACAAGCATTACACATGTGATATTAAAGGTTATGTGATGTGATATTTTTCATATATATATATATATAAAATGTGATGTTTTTCCTATAGAAAAATCAACAAAAAAAGAGTCATATATGACAAAGTGCAAATTTTAAAAAATTGAGATGATAACTTGACACAAAAACAAAAAAATATAATTTACCCTAAAACAAAATATCCAAACCATCACATATGATCTAATAGTTCACACCACACTTGAATAGCATAACATGAACCAATATACATATATTTCATGCAAAACTACCATCATCATCCTCATTTCGCATGCCAGAACGCAACATGCTATATCCCCCATTGACCACTGTTCTATGTATTTACGCACGGACTTGTCGGTAAACATTCGAATCATGAGGTAATGGAATCATTTTATCATATTTTTTTGTCCAAGCATGGATCCAAATCCAAGGGAAATGAATCAGTTTGCTTCAACCTACCATAATTCTACACATAACATAAATTACATTTTATTACTACACCTTATTTCACCTCTCGGTGATAATCGGGCATAGACGCTTGGATGAGCCTCGATGTTGCAGTTTTCGCCAACTCTAAATAATTCTAGCAGCATGACCGGGCCATATATCATAAGTTGACGTCCAATACTGTTGACAACAGCAATGCTTGAACAAAGTCGCATCTCTTGGCCTTCTCCTCTTGATCTTTGATTGACATGGGAGGTTGTTGGATTTTCCTGCAAAAGGGATTCAGAGATTAGCAGCCGGTTAAGCGTGTAAGAGCGCTTTTAACACCAGCGGACTCTATAATCTTAAGGTCATTCATATACTTCACCAGCTCGCAGAAGTATCGATGCTTTAGCTATGCAATTATTCTATCTACTTATGATGGAATTATCAAGGGCGACTTCCAACTGCTGGACATCTGCATGTGATAAACCAATATGACAAGAAGAAAATCTGACAAAATTTGAAGCATGCTATTACCTTTCTGAAATGCTATCAGTTGTGCTTTTCTTGACTAACTCAGCTGAAGATTGTGATGGAACGGTTTCATAATCTTCAACCATCGGCAAAATAAACGATGACAACAGCGGGTCTGGGGCTGCATTGCTTGAAGAGTCTATGCATGAAGACCCTCCAAAAAGAGACCTTAAATTCCCTTCTCTAAGTTCCCTCCTCAAAAAAGAAAGTGTTGATTGTGAACCAGATTTTCTTGATCTCCTCTTGCGCTGCACGTAATTTCTAGTCGAGGAACTCAAGATACTTGATTAACTTCTTAACTGTCTATTATGTAATGCTATACACTAGGAATAAAGATATCTAAGGAAAAAACCAGTTGATCTTAAGTTGCTCCACCCAGGGCTAATTTTAAGAATCATCGAAAGAGCTTAGAATCAATACACTTTTTTTTTTTCAACATCTGTTGTTACAGGCTGCTGATTCACGTAAATGACAATATTAATAATAAGTTAAAAAACACAACATTTTGAAAATCAAAATTCTGAAAGCAAAAAGAAATTAAATGACCAATATCTGCAAGGAGTTCGAGAAAAATACAAACTAGAAGAGAATGCAAACTAAGAGAAAAAGGATATCTTAAAGACACTCCCGTGTTGCAAGGTTATATGTGCTACCATGTCAACACCGACCCTCATCCCACAAACTGGACATACCTGAAAACAATAACGCCCATGTTAATATCTAGCAAAAAACATTCAAACAATTATCAACTATTATATGTTCCAATCAAAGAAACTAAACATGAACCAAGATCTTAGAAGAAAAATCTTTCACTGGAGATGGAGGAAAAACAATCTTCCTGATAGCAACATAGAATCTTTTTTCCCTCAATAAATCAGTCAAAAAGATAATTACTCCATATATTTTTGGTAATTTCTCTCAACAAACAGAAGAAAGCAAAGTCTGATAGAGTTACTAAACTTAGAAGTAAGTCGGCTCTCTCCCTTTATTCGTTCATAACAAACAGGACGAAGAAAAGTTTAAGCCCATGACAATGCCAAAGTCAGTAACATCTCTGTATATAATGTAACAAGATTTCCCAAATTTGTTCAGCTATCCAAGAGTGTTATCAATGATCATCTACCAAGTTAAGTCTTAGCTACATGATGTAGTAACTCAAATACCTCCCAGAGTTACCCCTTAAAATATTCACCATTATTTGTACAAATTTGAGAGGACAAATGCAACTTTACCCCATTATTCGCGCCTACAGGATGCTCATCGTCGATGTGGCAACAGAGTCCCACAATGTCAAAGTATTCCGAACAGAAAGGGCAAGGATACTCCTCCCTTATATCATGATCCACGTCAATTTCCTCAAACCCCATCAACATTTCTGCATCAAAACCATCCCATTTCATTCCTACAAGAAAATCCACATGCAGAAAACATAAGAAATCCAATGCTAGACATAAGTACACAATAAGTTTCCAATTTTAGCGAACTCCTAATATCATTCAACCTTTAGTGTTGATAAGAACAGCCACACACTGGTAAATCATTTCAAGTAAATCTTTTGCATACATTTACCGGCAAAGTTTGACAAGCCCCAGAAAAACCCCGTCATTTATATGATATGCAATGCCCACATACACACACCCACGAAACCAAACACGACGGCGAGATGCATTTACTGCCAAAACTCTACCCCGATATCATTATCTTTAAGAAACTCTACATTTATTTGTGAATTTAGCAAACCCCGGATAAAAAATTCATTTCTTTATATACATGGCACGTATAAATAAACAAATGCACTCTTCAGTAAAAAACCAAACAAATTCAACAACTAAAAGGAAGCCCATGTGAGAATTACAAAATAAAAAGTTTTCATACGAGGTGTTTACCAGATCGAGATTGAAGAGCTGATTGATAACGCTTGGAGGTAGAAGACAGACGAGCGGCCCAAGAATTAGCATCCATGGGTTTCCCTTTAAAATTCAAATTCAAAAACAATAAAATGATTAAGAAATCCGAGCTCCTTTTCTTGGTCAGAGCGGTATTAAACTAATCAACTCGATGTACTTCCGAAAATTCTCCTGGAATTTTGAATTTTGGTGAGGTGTAAATGAGATTATGATGATGGTCTGAAGAAAAAAGAGAGAGAAAGGAAGAGGGTTGGGCTTAGCAGGGAGAAACGAAAATCCACCGGAGGGGAAGACACAGCCGAGTTCCACACACTCCTTTTATAGTTTATTATCTTTTGTTTTCTTTTTTTGGCACAATTACACCGAATCTGGCTTTGTTATTACATCTAAATATCCTTACACATTTGTTTTTATCAGATAAATAAATATATTTATAATCAAAATTTGTCTTTCTTATCTTTCCAAGGATCTTTTTTCTTTTTTTTTTTTGGCATTTCATCTCTCTGAAAAATATAAATAATTTTATTTTTAAATATATTATATTAAATATTAAAATACCAAAGAAAATTACACTACAAAATTAATATACTAAATTTTATTTTTCAAACTTAGATATCTAACTTAATATAAATGTTAAGCAATCATAATAATTGTAAATTATAAACTAATTTAAATTATTATTTAGTTTAAATATTTTTATTAATTATATTATTTTCTATAATAATATTTATACTTATATTAGTATTATATGTATTTAAAATAAAAAAGAAATCTAATTTATATATCTACTGCAGACAAAATTATTAATTAAATATCTAATGATTATTATAATTATCTAAAATTATTCTCAATTAACTAAAATATATATTTAATGAATATAATTAAGTTAATCTAAAAAAAATTAAATACAGTTATCACCCATGAAATATCCACCCCACATGAATTACTCTCTAAAATATTAAAACCTTAAAAAAAAAATCCTAACCTTCACTTTTTATGTTTGAAAAGTATATTTTACCTTTAAAAAAATTTACTTTGTAAAAAATGTAAAGAGATTTTTAAAATTACCTCATTTATATAATTATCATATACACATATATAAATATATATATATATATATTAATTCTATATTTTTAATTAGTTCATAAGCTCTTTTGATTTTACTAATTGTGTATTTGTTTAAGTAAATATATATATAGATTTATGCATGTATAAATTTTTTTTAATTTATTTTTACAAGTAAATAAAATTAAAATAAAATGAACTCCAAGTATTTTAGGTTTACGAAAATAAAAAGAGCATGATAAACAAGTGAAACTATAATTAGAAAAAAAAATTAAAATGCCAAAATCACCCTTTCTCGAAGTTTCACTTAGTTATCAAGTTCCTTTTATTTTTGTAATTTTAAAATATTTGAAACTCGTTTTATTTTAGTTTCACTTACTTGTAAAATCAAACTAGAAATAAATTTATACATGCATATATATATATATATATTTACTTAAACAAATATAAAATTAATAAAATCAAAGGGGTTGGTGAACTAATAAAAAGAATATAGAATCAATATCTTCTTATAATATATATTTATATATATAATAATTATATATGTGGTAATTTTATGCGTATATAAATTTATTTTTAACTTGGTTTGATAAATCAATAAAATTAAAATAAAATGAGCCACAAGTATTTAGGGATTATAAAATAAAAAGAGCTCGATGAACAAGTGAAACTAGAATTAGACAAATGGTGATTTTGGCATTTTTAAAATTTCTTATTTTTTTTTTGCACTAAGCAATTTTTGTAAGGGTACAATGAACTTTTCAAATTTAAAAAGTAAATATTAGGAAGGTTTTTTTGAAAGTTTTAATACTTTATGGAGGTAATTGATGTAAGGTGGATACTTTAGGAATATTAACTATATTTAATCCTTTAAAAAATTATTATTTTTTTAATTGGGGGCGATGACCGTTGTCGTTGCCCATCGTCCTCTTTCCTTTTTCTTTAGAGCTAGAGGCGAGGGGTGAGGGTAGGGGGAGGGTGGGAGTAAGATTTTCTTTTTTTTAAAAAAAATATATAAATATAATAATTTACTTTTTTATAATTTCTAATATTTATAAATAATATAAGCAAGTCAATATAAAGGTATAACTCAGACGCTGATAAAATTTAAAGCCGTTACACCTCAGCCAAAAAAATGGAGAGTGAGTTCAACTTATTAAACATAGGGGTATGTTTTGCCTATTTCTAAATTGAGGGGAAGGGGAGTTGTTGAATTTTCAGAACACACGAGAGTTTTATATAATTTCGCTTTCTTTTATTTTTGTGATGTTGTCAGTGCCCAAATTTGATTTAGGCGACGTCGCCAACGTCACCCCCATTACCGTCCCGCCATTTGCGAGAATGGCAGGGGCAGGGTGTGACATAGGGGTGGGAGTAGGGATTTTTATTTTTATATATATAACAATGATTTTTTTTATAATTTTTAATTATTTATATATAATATAAATTAAATAATTTGTAGAATTCATATTTCATATTTTTCTTAAAATTTAATAGTTGAGTTTAATTGATTAGATCTGATGATCATTATATGATAAAAAAAGATCCAACGGTCATTAAAATAAGAAATAAGATATAATAAAAAGGCATAACAGTTATATATAAAAAATTAACATCGTTAAGTCAATTTAATAGAGACGGACAAGTAAGTTACGTTTAATAAAATAGAGGGGGGTGTTTCGCTTATTTTTTAAACACGAGGAATTTTTAGTCTAAATTTTTAAAACATAGGGGGGATTTATGCTATTTAGTCAATTTATGATATTAACAAAAAAATTGAATATAAATCCATACTTACACATATTACTGTAAGTTAAACAAATCCTTTCCGATCATCTATTAATTGAGTTTTTAAAACATAGAGCATGTATCGTTTGTGATCTTGACGTGCTAGAGTGCCGTAGCCATCTATTTTTAGCAAGATTGTGTTGCACTTTTTAGGAGAAAGGTGAGCTTTATTTGGCTTCCCAAGGACTGGGAGCAAAGAGTGCAGTGGGCTGCAAAAAGGTGGCGAGGTAAGCATCATATTCATGCTGTTTTTCAAGCCATAGTTGCTTTTTTGATGTACCACATCTAGAAAGTGTGGAATATGAGACGAGTCCAGCAGACACTTATCACTCTCTGACACAAGGGGTCTTAATTGTGTTAAAGCAAGTTAGAATGCATACTGATAATAATGAATCGTCTCAGTCGATTCAGTTGTTTGGCCTATATAGGTTATTTGCTTGGCCTTGAGGGTCAATAACGACATATGTTTGTTGTATCTTGTATCCTATTTTTATTAATAAAATTTATCATTACACCAAAAAAATAAATATTTCTAGTTTGTCATTTTTATCAAAAAACTAATCATTTTTAACTTCCCACTCTTCATGATCTTTTATAACTATCCTTTGGAAGTTTTTTTTTTTTCCCTCATGCATCTTTATCTTATATATTTAGGTGATTTTTAAATTTATAAAACTAAATAATAAATTTATAAAAAATATTTTATTTCAAAATTCTTAAAAAAATTTGCACATACATAACAAATGTGCAACACTATGTAAAATGGGAAACATTGTTAAAATTGAAAAATATAAACTTGAATTACAACAAAAGGTTGAAGTTTATATTATAGTTATATTTTATAAGCAATGTACATTCTTAACAACCATAATTTAGAAATTGATATATATATATATATATATATATAAGACATAAACCTAATTAATATAATAAAAACATATTAATAGATACTTATCAAATTTAGAATTTGAAAAATAAAAAAAGAGTAAGATATCTTTTTTTCCCATAAAAAATACATACTATCACATAAATTAAATAAAAAAATTTATAATTAACACATTTATCGTATATTTTATTAACTCATTAGATAAAATAATTTATAACAAAAAAAATTCAAAATCAAGGAAAGAAAATTTTTTCATATGAATATCCAAATATATGGTATTAGAATGAATTCGTAAATAAACATATAACCTACCAATTTTAAAGCAACTAATAGGATTATAAATAAAGCTTTAAAAAAAATAGGATTAGAAATAAGAAAATTCAAAATTCTATAAATTCTGAAATTTTAAAAATTTTAAAGAAAGCAATAGGAATTTTTACTATAATTAAAAAAATTCAAATTTCTAAAAGTTAAAAAAATTGGGTCACAGAAAGATTTTAATTTTTGTAAAAAAAAAAATATATTTTTTAAGCTTTAAAACTAAGAACTAAAAGGGAAAAAAAATAGAAGAGAGTGTTCATTCTCCTTTATTTAGAAAATATATCACACTGCTCGTCATTAATCGTAGTTTCAAAGAGGCTAAATAAATTAAAAACTATTAACATTGCCATTAATGCTTGTCATAATTAATTTTTACCAAATAATTAAAATATTTTTATAATTAAAAAATTCAAAATTGTAAGAATTCACTATTTGGTCAAAATTAAATAATTATATATATATATACATCATATATATATATACAATAATCATTAATTCCTTATATCATCCATAAAACACAGAGTTCATGACAAAAACTGGCAATTTTTTCAAATGAAATGAGACATACCATAGTTATCATCCCTCTTTTATTTCTTTTCATGTGGTCTAACCAATTCCGAGCACTTGCACTAGAAAAAAGAACATGCATTTTCACAGACAGATTTGAGGTGCACATAATTAACAAGCTTCCTCCAAATTCCGACAAGTTGGAGTTGCGTTGTGCATCCAAAAACGACGATCTTGGATTTCACACACTTACTTTTCAACAAGATTTTCATTGGAACTTTTGCGACAACTTCTTCTACAACACTTTGTTCTTCTGCCATTTTTGGTGGGGTTCGAAGGAAAGAGCTTTTGACTCTTTTAATTCAGAATGGAGATCTAGATGCTACACTGGTTTTTGTTATTGGGAAGCAAGGTCCGACGGTCTTTATATGTCTGCAGTCAGTACCGACCCAAAGTACTTCAAGAAGTACCTTGATTGGCAAAACAGAAAAACATGAATTAAGAGTTTCTCCTTGAAAATTCCAAGGATCGGCTACTAATAAATTTTCGATTATTCTCCAATGTAATAGTTCAAAAGATTTTGTATGTGCTGAAAGTAATATAGGACTGAAAAGTATGGATAAATAATTTAATAAGTTTAAGAAGAAGGATGTAATCTCTTAAAAGAATCTTAATAAAGAGTATTCCCCTGATTATTCTCTTTGAATTACGATTCAAGTGTTGGAACCTCGTCCTTGAATTGGATGCAATCTTCTCCAAACTTCACAATCTATCGTAAATTTTGGTATCAAGCCTTGATAGGTTTGACACCAAAGAAGGTGTAGAAACATTTGCAGTTGCAACACTTCGTCATGACTGAAAGCTTCGTATTTGGGAGCTTTAGATTTGATTTGTTGTGGTCTATACTTGACTTGTTGTCGGCCTTCTTGCTTGTTGTCTGGCTTAACTTGTTGGTTTTTGTCTAATTAATCGGTTGTGTGTACATCTTGACTGGCTGTCTAACTTGACTTGTTAACATTGCCTGAGACGACTTATTATCTTCTTGTCTAACTTGACCTGTGTGGAATTATTGAAAAATTACCCCTATTTATGATTGTGGGATGAAAAACCAGCCATGATTGTTTGACGAAGGCGTAATTTGATTGGTCATCCATAACTTAATTTTCATTATTTTCCTAATCACAAGATGTGATTTAAAGTTACAAAATCATTAGTATTTGCCTTTTTTTTTCACTGACCTTTTAATGGACGCTTTTCCTAATAGGTCATATTAAAATGATCAAATCAACCTATAAAATAAAGAAATAATTTCGTATTTCATTTGAAATACATCAATTCCCAAATTTATAAGGCCGAAATTCGATATAGACTTAATTTTGAAATTTAATTTATTTGAACTTTTAATTAATAATTTATTCCATATATTTGGATGTGATTGGTTACTCCTTGCACTTAGCACCATATTATGTTGTGATAGTAGGAAAATACTAAAGCTAGTATTGAATTTAGACCAAATTTTGGATTCAATTAACTTTTATTGTGATCAAGTTTTAGATTATTAATTAAATGTTCAACCTTACCATCTTGTAAACATGTACACAATCCACCAATTTGTCTAAGGGAAAGTCAAACTTGCAAATCATTTGATTGTCAATTGGAAAAGATAGAATTGAATTATTTGATATTTTGACTTACATAACATGTTGATTTTTTTTGAAATTTTGATGTACAACTTTCAAATTATATTATATGTTATGCCATATTATTACTATTAATTAAAGATTAAGTCATTTGATATTGAATTCTTTAAAATATTACTAGAAATCATAAATTGGATGAACTTTTTTGTTGTATGAATATTATTCATGTACGAATTTCATCACATATTGATAGGAAACAACGCAATCCACTCCTCAGTAATATGAGAAACAAGTAAAAAAAACTCATGTGAAAACAAAAATAGTAAATTATCCCATATTTTTGAAAAATAAAGCAAATTGCCCCTATGTAACCATTGATAAGGGTGTAATTTACTTCATTTTTTTTCGAAACGCATAGGGGTAATTCATTAATTTTTTTTTATAGAGATTTTTTCTCATTTCACGTCTCACAGGAGATCATATTCTTTCTGCCTTCTTCCAACCCAAGTGTGGCCTTCAGCTACCCACCACACCTCCATTCATGCGCGATCAACGCTTCCCCCTACCTCCTCCAATACCCACACCGCCACCCAAATTTGGCGTTTCCATCGCACAATCCACCACTACCACCATCCCATCCCTTCGAGCAACACCATAACCACCACGCCAACCACGACCATCTGATTCTTTCTTCGCGCACCACCATCGCCTCTTCTCCACACATTGTTGCCGTTGTTCACCTCCTTTTCACCATTGTCCTCCCTCCGTCCTACAGTTGCACGCCATTCCCCTTGCAACCTCATCTCCCGTTTGCCTATTCTTCATGTAAAGATGGGTTAAATGCAATTTACTTTTATAATATATGAAATGAGCAAATACTCCTATGAAATAAGAATTAGCAAATTACCTCTATGCTTCAAAAAATAAGCAAATTACCTCCTATCAATGAATTAGATATAAGATAATTTGCCATTTTATTTTTTCACACCCTCATCCTCTTCACCACCAATATGTTTCCCTTCACCTCCATCAACTCCATGTTCCCTCTGAACCTCTTCACTTGTATTAGTTTGTACACCCTCAAACAATGGTGAAGTATTATCATGATAGTGTATAGATTCAGAATTGTGTAGGGAGTCTGTGTTATTTGTATGTTCAGAAGTATCAAAGTCGAACTAGGGGCATTTATGGTTTCATCAAGAATGGGGGCGTTAATTTCAGCATCAGGGTTTAGGGGCTCAAACTCATCATGAAAAAGGAGTAAGAAATTTGTTCTTATGTAGAAATGATATTACCTTGAGTATCAATAACTACTAGTGGGCCCTGTTTTTCTTCAAAATAGATGGGAATTACGCTCAACCCTTTATAATCCCTCAACAGTTCTCCAATACCCTCATTCTCATTCAACATCCTAAGTCCATTATCTAAAGTGTGTCTATGTAAGTAAGAATAAACAACTACATTTAGCCACTTATCTTCTGCCTTAGCATACATTTCTAGTAAGTCCCCATAATACAATCTTTCTTTATCCACATTTTCCTCATTCTCATTCAACATCCTAAGTCCATTATCTAAAGTGTGTCCATGTAAGTAATAATAAACAATTACATTTAGCCACTTATCTCCTGCCTCAGCATACAATTCTAGTAAGTCCCCATAATACAATCTCTCCTTATCCACATTGGAAACCCTACTCTACTACCACCTACATATCTAATTATAGGCACCCATTTAATAACACCACTAAGCCATATATCAAAATCAGCATAGTCAGCCAACACCATCCTGTAATTAATTAATACACAAATAAAAAGCTCAGTAACCAATCCATACAAGTGGGCACAAAAAATATAAAGAGACATTGTACACAACCCCATACCAAGACAAACATACACTATCATACTTTGCTGACAACTGTTAATTAAATAAAAATAAATGCAACAACTTTTCATACTTTGCTGACAACTACCAAGACAAAAATTGTTAATTAAAGGGTGTGGGGACCAAAAGAGCATACAACTATCAAATATTTAAATAAAAATAAATACAACAGAACATACATTAGATATTTAAATAAAAATGAAGACAACAAAAAAATATAAAATACATTACTTAGAAACCAAATAACAACTTTTTAGGCAAATGGAGTTTGTGGGGACCAATAGTGGAAGAATTCATGTTCCAAACGTTCAATCTAAATTTTCAATAAATATTCAGTAAAAAATATAGGAATACGTACCTTTTCACACTGTTATTTGCCTCAAAACAAGTTGTTGTCTCAGCAGCTCTTTCAAAGGTAAAAACAAAGTCCCTTGCTTTGTGTTGGTTTCCTCCAAATACAAACAAAAAAAGAGCACCATTAGATTGCTTCTCGCACAGTAAAAAAACCAAAAGTTTAAAAAGAAATTAGGTAGAAAACCGAATAACATTATTACCGTTGATTTTGACTTCATGTTCCCATCTATATTTCCAATCAAAAGCTTCGCAACAGTCAATAACACTTGATTTTTAATTTAAAACTACTAAACTTGTGCAAACAAAGAAAAATTTTGCAAAATTAATCTCAAAATCACAGTGCCCTAATCCCAAACCTTAATTTGTCTTCTCTCCCTCTTTTCCCAACTCCCATTAAATGGGAAAGGCATTCCTCCCCCCCCCCCCCCCCCCTTTTATTGCACTAAGTCAGAAGGGTATAACGTGGATCTAAGGAAAAAATTAACTTCGTTAATTGACACTGATGGAATTGGACAAGTGAGGGTCATTTACAATTACAAGAGATTTTTTTGGCATATAAAAATAACAGAAAGATTTTTTGCTAAACAAAATATAGAATAAAAATTTCAATACGTATAAAATGTTATTTTCTTGTGTTCCAACATATGAAAAAATTCAAGAAAAAATAAAATACTATTAAATAATTATACTCAATTTGTTTGAGTATTTAATTGAGGGATTGTAAAAAATAAAATAAAAAATTAGGAGATGAAAAGTGATTTGTAGTGAAATATGTATAGGATGGTGGGATTGAGATGTAGGGAGGTGGCATACACATGTACAACCTCCATAAAGTTATACTTAAATAATCATCTGTGTAAAATACAATATATTAAAAATGTTAGTCAATAATCAATATATCATATAGTATCAGATAATATTAAAATATGGCATTTTGGTTTATATTATCTAAAAATAAACTTAATCAATAATTTAGTACGTTTTGATATATTTTGTAAATAAATAGTTAATATAATGCATATAAATTTTATCATTACAATTTCAATCCACCGCAACAAAAAGCACTTAATTTTAGATGATATTAAAATATAGTATTTTAGTTTATATTATCTATAAATAAGCTTAGTCAACAATTTAGTATATTTTGATATTTTTTAAAAAATAAATATTTAATATAATGCATATGAATTTTATCGTTATAATTTCAACATCCACTGAAACACAATGTTGTGTTCAAAATTCATTGTAAATTATAATTATTAGGCAATATATCATATTTTAATTTTAGATGATATTAAAATACGGTATTTTGGTTTGCATTATCTAAAAACTAGCTTAATTAATAATTTAGGAAGTTTTTATAAATAAATATTTAATATAATATATATGAATTTTACTGTTATATTTAATATTTAGTACAACAAATATATTTATTATTAGTTATCTTGATCCTATATTTATTTAATGTATATAAATAAATATATTACTTATCTCTCAATATTTATTAAATAAATAAATCAATTAAGTAATTCATTAAAATTAAAATTAGAAATAAAAAAGAAAAGCTGAAAAGGAAGTAAATATATAATGTGGGAATTGCCTATTCCCTACTGAGAACTGAGCTCTCTCTCTCTCTCTCTGTTGCGCGCGAAGTGAAGAAAAATTGCACGACTCCAGAACTCTACTTCACGTCCACGAATCCTCGGCACACGGCACTCCTTCCCTCCCACTCCACCATTAACAGGTGATTATATTTTTAGAAGAAATTTTGTGCGTAAGTTCTGCTTTCAAGGTGTTTGATGAAATGCCTGATTGAGTTTTTGTTGACTTTGTTTGGTTGTGCTTACTGTTCTTGTGATTATCTATGTTTTTTACGGAATCCTTTTGATTTAGAGATGATCTTTTGTTCCTAATTTGTGTAGTAGCGGTATTGATCTTTTGAAGTATATGCTTATTTGCACTGCTGGAGCTCGTCCAGTTAGCGAGCTCCTTCGTGAGCTCGAGCTCGAGCTAGACTCGTGTTAATTGAGCTTGAGCTCACGTCAATATACTCAAGCTTGAGCTCGAGCCTATTTTTTTGAGCTCGCCGAGCTCGAGTAAGGGAGTTCGAGCTCAGATTTTCGGCTGAGCTTGGCTCGTGTGCAGCCCTACTCTTCTCGTTTCTCAATTCTCAGGAGTCACGACACTGACCATCACCAGCCCAATTTCTTTCTCATTTCTTTCCCACTCTTGTTTTTTCTTTTTCCCTCCAATTTCCAAATGTAAACCTTAAAACCGTAGCCCCAAACCAAAGATTGCAAGCCCCAATCCATCTACCAGCGTTGTCTGCAACGAGTAAGGCGGTTGTTGTTGTGTCGGCCAAGCAAGAAGCTCAAACAGGTTTGCCATTACATTTTATAGTCTGTGTTGGTTTGGTGCTTCAAGAAATGAAAAGGAACACAAAGTGATTTGGTAGTGAAGGGGAGAGTTGAGGTGTATGGTGGGTATTATGTGATGGTGGGATTGTGTGGAGTGGCTGGTGGGTTGGTGCAGGACGGTGGTGTTAGAAATGCTGGGGTTGCTAAAAATTTGCTTGAACCATAAAAAATAAAATCGAGCTCAAGCTCAAGCCAACCAGAAATGGTCGAGCTCGACTCGGTTGCACCCCTATGAAGATGTATATAGGAACCACTTAAGTACATGAAGATGTGTTATCCCATCTATTTTTGGCAGAATCTATATGCACTTTTCCTCATCATTACCTGCCTTCTTTATTCATTTTTCCTCATTGAAAAGGATTCGATAGAACGGCAGCATAATTATGCCGAATTCTTGCTAAGTTACTGGTTCTGCAGCAGAATGAATTAACAAGAAAATCTGCTGCAGACTTTTTGTCAATTCTGCAGCAGAATTTCTGAACTGATGCTTAAGTTCATCATCTTGAATGTAAGCTCTGAAATCCTATTTTAGATTTACTTTCTTTTTGAGCTAAGCAGCTGAAGTATTGGCTGGACATCTTATGTTGCAATTTGTTGTAAGCACTGCTCTTGGTGGTCTGTGATAGTATGGTGGACACAATCAATTTACATGTCCAATAATTGCATACGTATGTGTCTAACCACTCTTTGTATTTATAGATAAGAAAATTTATTATATTTACTGCTAAAATCATTTAAAATTCCAACTTTAATCAAGAGGGCTTATATTGTACCAAATGTAGTTACCAAAAACATGCTTTCTATAATAGTGCTGTAGACTTCAAGATTCACTGTCTAGGATCAGATTTCTGAATATGATGTACCTTTTCTGCTTGCATCTTTTGGAACTATTGCCTGAACATCTTGTGTCTATTTAAATGTCAAACGTAGCAGTATATTTGTATCTAACAAGAAATTCTTCACAATTTTCATTGAATCCTATAGTGTCAATTCTATGAATTCTTTTTTACTAATATTGCGTTATGAATAAAAACTTGAACCAATTTTATTTAGCATAAGTATGAGAATGGCTACTTGAAAAATGAATGGGCGTTGTAAGACGTTATGGAGTCAAGACTCGTTCTGCATCCTCAGTTCTTGAAGGAGCTAAACCCCAAGCAAAACCCCCCTCTCTCATTCAAAACCACACAACGGCAGAGATTGGTTTACTACATGTTTAACTAAACCCCATTTGAATACAATCAGGATCATGAAGGAGATAGTCACCATCCAAGTTGGAAGCTATGCAAACTTTGTGGGCTCTCACTTCTGGAATTTCCAGGTACAAAACATTTCAAGTTATCGTCTATCTGTAAATAGCTTCATATTGCTTCATATGTCCAAGAACACATGTTCTTGGTTATCCTTATATATTTGACTGTCCCTTCTGGATTTGCGACCTCAAAAAGTAGTTGTAGGTCATCTTGCTTTGTCATGTGCTTGATGTATTGACCCCTTACTCGAAGCTGAACGCTTAATTAATTTTCAGGGATTAGTTGTAAGACTTTGAAATTGGATTTTCTACAGAGTGCAGGATTTTCTTGTTACAGGCTTTTTGTTTCCTCTAGTGGAAATCTTTGATTTGATGCTTTGGCATTGGTCAACAGTTTTGTACCTCTGCATTTCCCTGATATAATTGTATTTTGCTTTGGTTTTGGAGGATGAATTGCTTGGATTGGCCGACAGCCCTACAGGTGACCAGATATTCAGAAGTCACGGTCTTAACATGGACGTCCTTTATCGGACCGGTGAAACTCAGCAGGTCAATCTTGTTTGCATTGCGAGCTTATCTTACAAATTCCTCTTTCCTTTGTGTTTGGGTGTCTAGTTTGACTTGTTTAATCAATAATTCCTGTAGGTTGCATATACAAGTTGCTGACAGTCTTGCTGTTCTTATGTGTTTATCATGTCTAGGGTATTCTAACGTACACCCCTCGCTTGGTTTCAGTGGATTTTCAAGGTACAAAGATAATTTTATTTGGAATCAATATGAAAGCTCTGTATATGATTGATTTTGTCACCTATCATCCAATTAAACTGCTCTGATTTGTTCATTTACTGCAAAAAAGATTTAGTTTGTGATTAAAATTATGACTGGTTTAAGCTAATTCATAATCTTGTGCATTGTTCTGTAACTCATGCTTTCAAGAACTTTTGCTCTTCAATTTTTCCATCTTCTTCACTTCGTTTTTATCCGTATCCAGACTAGGGGCCTTGCAAGGTTTGCTTCTTGGAAAGGAAATGATTTTAAGCTTCTAGTCTAGATTATATTTCTTTATGCATTTACTTTCCACCAAAAGTGTTTGCTTGGGTAGAAAATAAAATTACAGATGAAGTACCCCATTAATGTGATCTGGTACTTGTCCTGATTTCCAGTAACTGGAAATAGCTTGTTTTACTTTTACATGCCTCTTTATGATTTTGACGGTATTATGGTAAATAGTAGCAATTGAGGTGTTAGGTCATAACATAAAGCTACAGAGCTTAAGTTATGAAATAGGGCGGCTTTGAAGCAAAAGGTTGAGGACCTTTTTATGTTAGCACCAGTATATAACTTTTTCTTCTATATGCCTAGTTTTTCTTTCCTGCTCTATATGCCCACTGGATATTGACCTCTGTGATTTAGGATGCCAAATATAAATGTATAATTACCATCTCATTTTCCTTTCAGCATGTTCTTTTTCCATTTCCCTACATTCTTCTGGATTTTAGCTGTCCCCTCATCTCGCTCTCTCTCTCATACGTTTGCCTGGAGCACACAGTATTCGAAAAACAATAGGATGCTCTATCATTTCAGAACTTCTCCTTGTAATTACATTGGATGATGAACCCCATTGATTACACTTTTGAGTCAGGTGGACTTTTTAGGGGGGGGGGGGATTATGTCACAGTATGAAGAATCTTGGTTTTTAGATATATTTAATTGTTTGACAGATGGTTATTGTTTCGCTTAATTATTTGGGATGCCCCATAAAATTGAGTTCTTTTAACAAACTGATGCATATTCATTCTTACCAAACATACCCTGGATTTAGGCCCCAGTAGTGCTCCCTATTCTACCAAATATTAATTGAAAATGTGATGGTCTTTCTGCCTTATTGCATTCCAGATATTAGCTAGAGTACTTGAAAAAGAAGATATGGCATAAATCTTAGAATTCTTTGCAGCAAAGATTTGGCTCATGGTGAGGCCACAATGTTGCTTTCTTCCATAATACACATTTTGCTGGTGATTTAAGTGCTTATAGAATCTAGATGCACCTCTTTTTCATTAATCTCATAACTTTTGTGAAGTACTCCAACTTGCCTAGTGGATGGCATAGTTAGTGAAGTAAAATTTATAATTCCTTTTGAGCTACAATATAACAAAATAAACTAAAAAAATGTGTCCATATTTTTGGGCTGGAGATCTGGCTGGCTGGCAGTCAGGTCTATTTCTTTTATGGAAGTTTGATGTCAAGTTATAGAGTGGAGGCTGAAATTCATGGACCTCTAACATTCCATAGTTGTAAATTGCGCGCTATGGTGTGTGTGATGGCGCACAGCGCAAAATGCCAGAGCCATGGTGCTGGGCTTTCATGTGCCATGGGCTGCGCCAGAGCCCTTTTTTCTGGAGTGCCAGGAGCACCATGGAACGCCTGGCTGAAGCCCGTTCTTAAAAGGCTCACTTGGCTCTTTATAAAGTTAAGAAAAGAAGAAACAAAGCTGAAGAAAGAAACACTAATTGCCCCAGTTCCCCCCCCCCCCCCCCACACACACACACATTGAAGGCAGTAGTTCTACCACTTATTGGTCATCTTTTATTTTTGTATTTTTTTTTAAACTCTTTAATATGATATAATTTATTGTTATTAATGTCGTAACATAATTTTCTTGGTATCATATAAACTAATTTGCTAAATAAGTTAAAATTTGATTTTCATGCTAATTTTTTATTATAATTTGCTTTTTTCTTGAAACTTTTGGCACTTAAACCTTATCCCAAACATGCTAATTTTGGTCCTGTAAAAAAAAACATTCTAATTTTGGTCCTGTAAGAAAAACATGCTAATTTTGGTAAAGATACTAATGGTATAAAAATGTGAATTGTTTATGCAAATATGCGCTGTGCTTCAAAAAGGCGCATGCCACACCGTTGCGCCGTATTACACCATGCGCCTTTAACACCTATGCACCATTCACTTTTCTTATTCAAATATGATTTCAGGCGTATTCGTCCATTTGACTGAACATGGCAGGATATGAAGATGCCAAAGGAACTTCCCACATGGGGCTGCATATCTGTGTTGATGCTCTTGTTTTTGGCATGTTTCCTGATTCTAGAAATGAGATATTTGATCTGTATATCCAGATTTGCTCCTTTAGAAAAGTATAAGGAAAGAACTGAGTAGCTTGAAGGTGAGGTCCTTGAGCACCAGAAAGAAGATGGACCTTCACTAAGAACTCAGAGCCTGTGCCTGTGAAATATAATAATACGCTGTAGAAAAGGGTTATTGGCAATAAACCGGAAACTTACAGATATGTTAACACTGTAGTTTGTTAATTTTCTTTTCCTATATGCTTCAGATCTTCCTAGGAATATATGGGGTTGCTTTCTTTAGATTTACTAAGGGCTTCAACTTTTACAGCTCCTTTTACTGTGAATTGGTTAGTCTCATGGCTATATGGGTTGGGCTTCCGTTCTTGCCCTCTTTAACAAAAACCTTGTAAATAAGATTTGGAAATTCTTTAACAGGCATTATGTGGCGTCTTTGTTTATTTTTGGTATACATTGTTGAAACCTCCTCCTATATAAATGTAAACATGTATGTATGTATGTGTATGCATATACATCTATCTATCTATCTTGTTTATATATATGTATATGCATTTATATACTTATATATAGGAAGTTGGGAATTGAGGATATAAATGGTGGTCTGGGGGTTAGGGTAGAGTAAAGAGGTTGTTCAGGTAGTTGGAGAAAAATGTTTTGGATAAAGAACATGGGATATTTTGGCTGCTCGGAAAACATCGTTGTTTGGCTCCTATAATAACAACCTTTGTCATATTTCTGTGCATGAATTACTGAATTTGCAAATGGCTTAACTTTTTTTCTACAAAGATACTGATGGATGGCCTTGGCTCAACAGGATCCCTAGGATCGGTGAGTACACGTGGAACTTTGTACAATGAGGTTCCGGAAAGTTCTGTTGATACTTTAACATGGTGAGGCTTGAGTTCTTCTTTTTCATTGTACAAATTATGTTTTCTTTAAAAATGTCAAATGTGCTATGAAAGATGGAAGAGTGACTCCGGGTATACATACTCTAGCTTTCACTAAACTATTTAAACTGTTTTAGCCTTAGTTGTTGATAACTTGGTTAGTCTCCTTACAGTTGCTATCTTGATTTCTAATAATAACATCTTCATATATTTATCTACATCTTACTTTGTGCTTTGAGAAATTTTTTTCTTTTAGCATTATTTCTAGTTAAGCTGCAATGAGGGGAAGTTCCTGTACCAAGCCAAATAGCCAGTATTATGCATCATATGCTTGTTAGTCATGATTTTATATCTCATCTAATTTTCTCTGAGTTCTAGTTGAGCAATCTCATTTCAGATAAGATTCTTGAGCCCCTCATTCTTTTCTTGGTTGCTTACAGCCATAGGTTTGAACGGCTTTAATCAGTATATACCAAGAACTGTTGAGGTCTCTGTGTTAGTGTATTTTCTAGAGCAATTTTGCACTATGTATGACAAAAACTCAATTTGTGCTTGACACCTCACCACCAGTATTTCATATTTTAAATCTACCCTTCACACTGCAAGTTCTTGTTTTGGTTTAAATCTGCGCTTATCATTTGAATATATTTCTAATTTTGAATCAGAATATTTGAAATACAAATTTAATTATGCTCATTAATCTGGGGTGATCCTGTACTTCTTGTTACTTTAAGAAGTGTGAAAACATGAATGCGGTGGATAGGTGGTGCCTAATATTTTTTGTTCTTGTTTGTTCTAGAAAGTATTTGATGTTTAGTTGACTACATCGTCATATATTCATAATCTCTATATACCACTTGAATTATCATGGCCTCATAATTAAAAGCCAAGTAAAATATTGCCTATTGAAATTTTTTTATATATCTTTTGTGCAAGAACAATTTGCTTCTTTTTTCGCCACCTGCAAATTGTGGGTGGTGAGCATGCAGGATTACATCATATTCGTTTCCTTTTCCAGTCAATTATCCACTTTTCTTCTCTTCTTTTGGAGAAGTTGATCACAATTTTCTATCTATGCTTTCGATTTTTATGTTTTGGCACTTTGTTATATCCAGAAGATGCATCACTTTCAAGTTTACATATCTTATACAGAAGAGCTTTTAAGGACCATGTTTAGGTGTTCAGTCCCGAATAATCATCATGGCCTTTGAAAGAAAGAGTTCTGTCCATTTTAATTTCAAACACCTTCAAGCGCTATGTTGTGTTCTAGATGCTGCTTTTTATGAAGCACTTCAGTTAGTAGATGTCCTTTCTATTTTTGTAGCATGTAAGACTGGAATAGTTTTTCACTCTCTTATTTGGAATTCTGACATTTGGAGATTCATGAGGGGTGCCGATTTGTAATTTTCAGGCACCTTGAAATGCTGATTTAAGCTGTAGTTGCTGCTTTTTCTGAATGACTTAATGTAATAGCCTACTTTCTAATTTAGAATACATAAGATTAAAATGTTTTCTGCTGTTTGATTTTGGGATTCAAATGAATTAAACATCTCCAGATTAATGTGTAGGACAGGTCCTGTAACAACTCATACATCTCAACCTTTAAAGAAGAACTTGTTTTTGCAAAGTTTGTACTTGGAAGAGACTGAAAATGTCGGTACCTCGAGAGATTGCGGCAGCAGAAATGGCGATTTTTGTCCTGAAGTTCAAGATAAGGACATTGTTGAATGTCTGGAAAATGAAGTTCAGTATTGGACAGACTTTTCCAAAGTTCATTATCACCCTCAGAGTCTATATGAATTAAGTGGATTATGGTGTGATATCAAAGATTTTAACAACTATGGGATTGGAAGAGAGGCATTTTTTGGGGGTCTACATGCAGAAGAAATTAATGAGAGGCTCCGGTTTTTTGTTGAAGAATGTGACCTTCCTCAGGTACTACGTATGCATGATACCTCCTGATTTCTCTCTGTTTTCCATGGAGCCTTATGTCTGCCAACCTGTAACTTGGAATTTTGGTTTCTTCGCATTTTATCTGTTCCCATAGGCTTGATAGTGATGGATGTCTTTTTGCCTCTTCAGAAGTGCAATCGTGATCTTGATAGTGTTTCCTGTCCCTGTTGATTGGCAATCACTTACTTTCTGTTTAGCTTTTGGTTATATTTTATCTTTTCCCATAGGCTTGACACAATGGTGGAATGGTCTTTTTGCCTCTCAAGAAGTTCAGTCTTGAACTTGATAAGCTTTCTGGCTCCTGTTGATTGGTATCACCTGCTTTCTGTTTAATATGCTTTTTCTATTTGCCCTATTAGTCCACCAGACCAGCCTAATACAACACTGAAGTGAAGTCATAACTTTCAGTTGAGTTTGTTTAACACAAGGAACTTGTTCTCTTTCTTGAAAAAGTTTACAACTGTAATAGTAGTGGACATTTGCCAAACATGTTAGTGATGGAAACTAAAACGAGTACTCTGTTTCTCCTTTGTTGAAATGCATGCGAAACTCTTCAATCATCAGAAATTTTAATTTGCCCTGATGTTCTAAATTGCTTCAATCTGAAGGCAATTGTGAAGTATCATGTTCACCCATGCAACAATATTTTTTAGTTCGTTTTGTGGTTGGGTAATGAATGAGTCTGCCTGGATGACTTCCCATAAATTTCTTTACATTTTCCATGAACGTGGTGTTACAATATGGTGGATGCCTATATGGAGAGTTTGGCATAGAATGAAAATGCACTTAGACGAAGTGTGTTGGAAAGAGCAGAAAAGATTTGAATTATCATGGGGATTTTAAGAGTTAATGCCCGTTCAGTGGATTGGAGTTGGCAGATGCAATGCAGTTAATCATTGAAACCAAGGAAAAAAGAAAGGAATGCAACTTTTTTGCTCTTTTTCTTCCTCTCTGAAAATTGCAATTTTCTTAAATAGCTTCGGACACTTTGAAAATGAAATCCGAGATGGGCGTCCAAACACTTTCTTGTAACCTAGAATGGGCCCACCGAAATGGCAAAAGCTGTTGAACTTTTTGTCTTGTGAGATCAACCAAATACCACCCACCTTTCTCTTTCTTTCTCTCTCTCACTCACACACACATACACGCACACGCACTCATATATATATGTGTGTGCGTGTGTGCACATGCCCGTGTTTTAAGAATGATGACTCTTCTGTTAACATCTTATCAGTTCCATGTCCTCTCGTTTCATTTTCTTGTTTCCCTTTTCGTCTTTTACATTTCCTTTTTTCCTATTTTTTTGCTCTTAAAATGAGCAATGTCCACTCAGTGATGGTAGGGGTTAGGACATATGAGGTGCTCTTATAGTGTGGTACCAGCGGCATTAAGTTGGTGGTGACTTGGATTGTGGGAGCACTGAGAAAGAAGATAAAAAAACCCAATGGTGGTAATGGGGGGAATTAGTTCACTATGGCAATGGCAGAGAGATCCTTGTGGCACAGAGGGAAATGAGTTACTGCAATCATATCACAGAATTGGTGGTTGGGAGGGAAGGCAAAGAAAATAACCTATACTGAAGGTGGTTTTTGTTTGGAGGTTGAGAATGTTTGATTGAAAGAAAAAGAAAATAGAATAGTATATTAGCAGTTGGCTTGGTTAGGTGATTGATTTTATTGGGAGACAGTGAACTCGGTTTGTCATATAAATTTGACTCTCTGCTAAAATATATTCTCAACATTCTTTTCATTTTCTGATACAGTGACCCACCATAAATATCCTTTCGGAAAACCATTTTGTTGGGACACCTCTCCGAAAATCAATCTAAACAGGCTATAATTTAATGTTTGTGGAGAGATGCTCTTTGTTTAATAACTAAGGAACTGTATAATAAAGGAACTGTGGTTGACACTTCATAGGCTGGACTATGTTGATAGTGTATTCTCAGCTGTATTTAAGTCTTCTTTTGGCTTCTATCTATGATGTTGAAATTTATATTTTCATCTTCTTTTGCCAGGGAATTCAATTTATTATTGATGACTCGGGAGGATTCTCTGGTGTAGCTGGGGAGTTCTTAGAGAATATTGCAGACGAGTACACAAATATTCCAGTACTACTATACTCTGTTCGTAGTCCATACTCCTCCCTGGATTCGACCAACCGCAAGCTGACATTATCTCGCAAACTTCATGATGCAGTTTCATTCTCAAAGCTATCAACTTTCTCTAAATTGATTGTCCCTATGGGTTTGCCATCCCTGAGAACAAGTGAGCATTGCAACCATTTGGCTGATTTATTATTTCACTGAATTGTTTCTTCTTGAGACACATGAAGCCAAGTTAAGACACTGTTAATAAATTATACAGAAATGAGAAGCCGATGAATTCTTTCATATCTCCACAAAGTTTACCCTCAAATTGAGGCACAATAAAATTATCTTTTTAAAAATTTTATGATCTTCAAAATATGATCTTCCTTTTGAGTAACTTGGTTACAACTATATCATAAACTTTAATTATTAACAATCAATATTCCAATGGTATATGTCAATGTCAAATTTTATAACTAACAAACATAGAGCAACAACTAGTATTAGAGTAGAATTGCACATTGGTGGGAACTCGAACTAAGCTAGGCCCCGTTGGAAAAATTTGTAGGGTCTTCATACTTTATATTTTGTCTAACTTTTGATCTTTATCTTCCCCTCTTTGTTGTCTCAATAATCTTATGCATTATGTGTGTTAGTGCTTAATTGCAGTAGGCAGTACTTCGACTATGGCAATATGAAATAAATTGTGTGGATATAGTGAGCTACAATGTACTAACATATTCATGATGTCTCATGTTATATCATTTCCCTATGTACACCTTCATCATAAATTACGGTAATTTGATCCTATTTTCAAGCTTGTGCGGAGCATATTAGGTCTGTGTTTGCTTAAGGATTTAAGTAGCACACCTAAATTTTGGTAATTCATGTGATGAGATTTAGATCTGAATCTGTAGCCAGTAGTAGTACCCAATTTTGAGCAACACTAGGGCGATATATCAATGTAGGTTTCAATCAAGATATTTGTTAAGAAATGGTGACTTCATTTGTTAAAGAAGCTTGGGAAATTGCTGTTACTGTTTACTTCTCATGGTGTGATACACTTCTCATGTTTACACAGCATCTGGTTGTGAAAAGGCACAACAGTTGCTCCTTCTGGTACAAGAGGCACTGAAATGTGGGCTTCGATTTTTATTTGGTTAGGTTTTGGAGCGTGCTATTTGTGATTTCAGCCTTTTCTATTGGTATAAGAGCAAGAAAGGTGCTTTCTAGTTTATTTTACATCAGGTTCTGATTGTTGGTTATTGGATGCATGTTAACTATGATGGACAATGTTAACTACTATTTTCTTCTTGTCTAAGTTGAACCCAAGATGGGTTCCATCTATAAAAAACTGAAATCAGAGCCAAGTATAGGTTTTGTATTCTAGATTTTGTTTATGGGAACCGTCTTCTTATCTTTGATTAATTACACAAACCTCTCTTCTTGGTTTGGAATTAGCTTATCATAAGCTTTGTATAAGTATGCCATTATGTTTTCTACTAGTGAACCTCTTTATTTATAAGCTCCACGAATTTATGTGTAAAAGGATAAAAGAGAACGTATTAAATATATAACATATCTTGTAACTATTAAGTTTCGGTGAGGGTAAATTTGTTTATCTATTGTCCAAGTTTGACCAAATTCTGACTATCAGGGGTGTGAAGGTGGGGTAATTGTAAAAACTGGAAGTTAGAGGGGATGATTGCAAAAATATCCATTGTATAAATATTGAAGATAAATGTTACCCATAGTATAGATATTGAAGATATATGGTTGTGTACTTGAAAGAAACCTTAAATATACACTTGGTTGAGCTGACATGCGCAATTAGAATGAAGATTTGGGTCTTCGAGCATTTTAGTTTGTCTTATTGTTTTGAATGGTTAATCAGGTAAGACTTATCAATAACAATAAAATGTTATGGTTTTCATCATATTTCTTTCTATCTTTAAGATCCTCACATATATGCATAATATACCTGCATTGTTTGGTTTCTTTCTTCTTTTTCTGCCAAGGTTTTGGTCCTAGTTTTGAAGACAATCTTATGTTTACATAGTTGCAGAAATTTCCTCTCTACTTAGCAAAAAGAATTAAATGGATCTATTTTGTAATCTATATAAACCTTCTCCTTTCCATTTTGCTGTAACTTTTGCAGCCTGAACTTCTGTTTTCTCTTCTGGAAAGAGTACGTCCTATAATTATAGCATTTTGCTAACATTTTGTTTTTCAATTACGAAAGGTAGAATGTCCAAGTATCTCTGTTTGGAAGATCAAAAGCCTTACCACAACAGTGCAGTTTATGCATCTGCAATACACTCCATCAGTCTGCCTTTCAGAATGCAACCGCTTGGGCCCAGTGCACAATTGAGCTACACATGTGGTGCAGTGGATGTAAATGAACTTGTACAAATGCTAGCGGGCCAGGCTCAGCAGAATAAGGTTATGGCTTTGGATATTGTGATGCCAGCTCCTGCTTTGTCAGGTATAATCTGGTTATAATCCGGGTTCTGCTTCTCCTCTTCTCCTCCAAATTTGGTTCTTTGCTGAAGTATGAAATAACATAAAACAGATATCCAATGCCGGCAATCTTTGTTGGAGAATTTGCATCCATTGACTCCAGAGGTTGCTGAAAATGTTGAAGACATGCATGCTTTGGAGTCCATGACCATTCATGGAGTTTTTGGATCAGGTATTATTCACACTCATACGAATTTTGCCCTGTAATTGGAAACTCAAGTATGGTGTTTTCAGTCTTTATAATCAATTTTCTAGGAAATGATGAGTAAGCATATTAAGAAGCTCGAAGTAAGGTGGTTCCTGTCAGATCCTGATTTGGATACTTGTCATGTATTGTAAATTATTGGTTCCTAAATAAAAAAAAATGAACTGAAATGTTGACTCCATGGGTCCCTAAACTTTAGGGATATAAATTACACAAGCTTCTGTGATAAAGACTTGTGTCTCATTTCTTCCCGGTTTAACTGTTTTTTAAGTGAGATCTCCATGATGAGATGGGGAAAGCAAACTGTGTTTCAGTTGCTTTTCATTTATTTAGTTTGACTACAAGAAGGCACTTCTGCTGAGCCTTTAGGTGTCATAATGGGCTTGGTAATAATATTTGATGATATTGAATTTAAATATAATCCATTCATATTAAATATTCTGTGAAATTTACGAAGTAGAGAACGAAATCATCCATTGAATAGCAAAAGAAAAAGGCCCAGAACACGTTCTACAGAGGGATGCTATTGAGAGGTAGTTAATTTTTCGAGCAAGTTGGGTATTTTAATCTTTTGTTTCTTCTAATTTCAGGATGCAAAAGGGCATCAGTGTCTGAAGTTAAGGATGCAGTGCAAACTGCTTATTCGACTGCAGCAGAAAGACCCAGGTTCTCTCATCTATCTGTTGCTCAATGTCCTCTTCCAATACCATTGCCTTTCCCTTCAATATTCGGGAACCTTGTTGGTCGACATGGCGAGCTCTTGGACACTCCAATTTCAGAGTCTGCATCAAGAGGGTCACTTGAAGTGCACTCCATCCCAATGGCAGCAAGACTCCGTTCTAGCAGTTGCATTTTGCCGTTTCTGGAGAACAGATTGGAAAACCTTCGTAAGTTTGGTATTGCACGAGGGGCCCTAGGATCAGAGTTACTTGCAAGTTGGGGTTTTGGAAAAGATGATGTCGAAGACATGGGGGAGACACTGTCTAACATGGTCCGGACACTCAATCCTGTATCGGAACTATCATCTGATTCCGATTGAGTTCATACTCTATCGAAACAAAGTCCATCTCTTGTATCTCGAGTGAAATGTGAAACGCAACGACTTCGATGAACTGGTTGACGAGTACAATTATCTCAGTGCTGATGAGGTAAATTACATTATGAAAATGAACACCGGGCCAATCCAGGCTGTTCAGTCTCTTAAGCGACAGATGGACAAAACAGCAGAAAGATAATATGTAGGTTGCCTTGGAACAGGTCATAGAAAATATATGACATGGAACTGTTTTATGGTAGCAGATTTCTTGAGTTAATCCACCCCCCGGGGAACTAATCAAGTCATGCTTTCGCACCTCACACTTTGAAAATTGTACTTTTACTCTTCTTAAAACTTTTCCATTTACAACGGTTTTAGATGAAAAATGCTGATCTCACAAAAAAACCATGAGTGAATTTTTAGTTTTGCCTTCCGTTCAAAGGTTTTTATATTTTATTGTTTTGTAATTTTTTGAAATGTGTATTGATATAAATATTGTAGTATTATGTGGTTAAAAAGAGGTGAATATAATATAAAAAGGTAAACTACAACCTCCCTGAGATTTGTCATAGTTATGAATAATCTCTCATTGGTTTGTAATTATACTAAATTCTTAAGGGAGGTCATTATAATTTATCCTAATATAAATATTTGTTATAGAACAATAATCTATACTACAAAAAAAGAAAATTTTGAAGTTGTACCAATTTTTGAATGCTTAAATATTTTCTTTAATTAGTTCTTCATTTTATTAAAATTTGGTCATAATATTAATATTTTTTTAAATGAATTTATTAAAATATTCCTCAAGTTTTATCAATTTTTAGCACTTTTAAGTTTTTGAAGCCATTATTCTATGATTGATAACTAATTATTATTAAGAAAGATCACCCCTTTGGTGTCTTTCTCCCTTTTCGGCTTTTTTTTGTTAAAATATATAATTTATTTTTCTTTTCATCTTATAACTTATCACTTCCCCTATTATCTTTTGATATTTACCTTTTTTTTTTTTCATGCATTTTTTGGATATCATTTTATTATAAATTTAATATTAACTTATCATTTTAACACTAATTTTTATTGATTCATTGAATTGAAAGATTAAAATTTTATCTCTATTAATATAATGTCCTCGAAAATATTTAAGAAATTTTTTCTCCAAAATTTCCTTCAGATAATAAAATTATTTGGGCTTCTTTTTATTCTTTTAGGCACTGTATTTTAGAGAAAAATATTTCTTTTAATATTTTAAACAAAAATAAATATCAATAGAACCCTGATTATTTTCACTAACCTGGATAAAAAGATTATACATCTTAAAATTCAAAAGTCGAATTTTATAAAATTTATGTTACAAAAATCAATTTAAAAAAATAAATAAAAACAAAGAACGTAAGAGAAGGGATAACACCAAAAATATAACATGGAGTAGTCGAATTTTGTGGAATGAATTTTAGAATTCTTAGATATAAAAATTTTATTTATCTTATAAATTCTGGAAATTTTCCATACAATATAACATAATTTGACTGGTACCAAGTACAATAATATCTGATTATACTTTCAACCAGAAATGTTTGAACAAAAAACCAATCAAGGATCAAAAAATATCACGTTACTACCCATGAAATGAGAATCCATAACACTAACAAGAACAAGCCGGGTAACCAAATTTTTTGGGAGAGCCAAAATCACCCGGCCATAGAATAGAAAATCAGGCAATTTTCTAATAATACAAATTACTCAAGATATTGGATTAAATATCCATTACAACTAATTGTAACAAATTCCATCAATGCTTTCCAAGAGGCTAAAATCCCATGTAACTCTTGTCAGCTTTTAACTTCTAACCATGTAGTTTAAGTAGCAAACGTTTCAGTTGAAGCTGAATCCACCACTGGGGACAGAGACCTCTCCTCCAAATTGGAAGCCCTGTTGCTGCGATGCATCTCCAGGTGGTGCCGGCTCATCGTCTTCCTCCAGCCAGTATGTCTCCAGAATCTTCACTGCCTTCTCATAAATCTCAATGTTGTCATGACTCTGCAGGTTCTCAATTTTTTCGAGCCCTTCAGCATCCTCTATCATTTGACCATAAAGGTTGACATCTCCTGTCCGACCCAAATTCTTCTCAGCTTCCCCTACCTTTAAGATGTTTTCAAGCCCTTCCAAGCAGACAGTGACAATTCTTGGGTCCGGGCACACAAGCAAGTCACATAAAGGTTTAATACATTGTTGACTTACGAGGTACCTGTTCACAACAAAAGGGGGGCTCAATTCCGAAACTTCTATTTAATACTAAAATGAAAATGAACTTATTATGTTCAAGTGACTAGCTTAATCTTGCTCAGAACAAAAGGGGGGCTCAATTCCGAAACTTTTATGTCAGAAGGACTCACTTAATTTGCTCATGAGTGCCGCCAGATGTTGCATTTGATATGGCCCATGCAGCCTCTTTTTTTACATCAAACTCAGCATTTTGAAGCAATTGGACTAGCGGACCAATAATGTTGGCCTCAATGACACCCTGCAGAGTAGCAAAAGCAACATCAGCAATAACAAATGTGTTACTTGACAAACCTAGCAAAAACTGTTGGGAAAGCACTCCAAACCACCATAATTGATATACCATTTACTGAATGGATAATTATTAGCAGAGAACCAAACATTACCTGAATTTGCTCCCTGTTTCCTGCTGTGATGTTGGAGATAGTCCAGCAAGCTTCCTTTTTAATGCTCTTTTTATGACTACCGCTCAAGAGGTTCAAAAGACAAGGTAGCGCATTACAGCTGATGATACACTGGAAAAGATTGGGCTCTCAGACTTGTGAAATCATTATATAATCCATAAAATAAATACACGACGCAGTTCTAAGGGATCCAATGCTAGCCTACAATGTATGTTATCTATGAAGGTAAACTTAAGGGAGAACAGGTCCACTCATGGTTTGCCTGGAGAACAAATCAAGAGAAAACAGGCCCGCACAAACCATGAGTGCACATAAAGTTGGGATGCAGCAACATCTCATTTGACTTTAGGACCTCTATCACTGGAATAGCATACTACACAGACGCTTCATTTCTGAATTCCCTTAGCTTCGAATAATATAATATCATTCAAAGTCCTAGAAGAACAATTGCATAGTACATGCATTCCTACTATGTCATGACACCAAGAATAAGATTCCACCAACCAGGTCCTGCATCAATACTCAAAAAGGTGGTACATCCCAAACATCTTACACCATCCCACTCTGGAACTCATTCCGAAGAAAAAATGAAAACAACACTCACACAGACCACAATTTGATTAACCTTATCCCTACCCCAAATTGACAATGAAAGCCGAAAAGAAGGGCTGGGCCAATTGAGATTAGTATAACCATCATAAATGATAGTTAACTTTCTCCATTCCTAAAATTGATATTTGCTCAGATATTTTCCCCCATGCTCAATTTACATATAAATTAACCCAGGTAAATTCAGTGTAATAAAGTTTCTATTCACTTCCCAGATCCCAGTTCTGTTCCTCACCAGGTATTTTGTTTTGCTATTGGTTAACTTGGCAGTGTTACCAAATCCAAAAAAAAAAAATAGCAAAAGAAAACATGCGCCTTATTTTGAAATAATCACACAACATGTTTGGCCATACCTGAGTTTGTAAATCATCTCCAGTGACAATATTTCCAACTGTCCGAAGGGCAGGAATAAGAACAGTGGGCGATGGATGGCTGAAATTCCAGATCATTTCATTCATCAGACACACAATGGAAAACCCATATTGTATAAAACAACTTGACCGAGGATACCAAACTATAGAGTACAGATACTCACAGCAACAACTCGACTAATCGGGGGCATACCCCAGAGTCAATCACAGCTTGAATTTTATCATTTGTTCCATCAGATAGATAAGAGAGAGCCCAGCATGCGTCAGTCAAAACTTCTTCATCACTAGAGTGTATAAGTTGTTGAAGAATTGGAAGTGCAGGTCTCGTCTGTGATTAAGCTAATAATGTCACAACATATTCTTTCCATAGTGACATAATCCAATATAACAATAATATGCAGTCCTTAAAGGCAAAATTACAAGTTAATTTTAGAAAGCATGTCATGCACAGAGGACTTGCTTATGGCCAAGGAATTGCTATGGAGTCTATAAGTAGCATCAAGCAGTGCAGTAGAAACCATGCTTCAAAACATTCATAAAGTCTAATAGCACCATTTTGTGCTAACAATCATCTAAATTCAGAGGGAATGGAACAGCATCATATAAAAACTCTACAAATGAACAAACAATGACCTACATATTAAGCTGTGAAACAAATCAACTGCAATATTCAATAGTAAAGTTTAGGAAAGACCCTTAAATGCATGAATATAATGACTCATGTAGATCATACAAAATCACTTGCTGACCAAGCTTTGGCAGACAAACCTGTTCGAACACAGGCTGTGGCTTGCCTCTGCAGAAATTTGACAGCGTCCAGGTAGCATTTCTTAGCATAGATAACTTGGCATGTTCATTCAACTGAGCTAGCAATGGACCCAAGGCACCATGACCAAGTACAAGGTCTCGACATTTGGGGGAATCACCAGCTACATTACCCAAGGCCCAGACAGCCTAATGTGTAAAAGAGGAATAATCTAACTGCTATTAGTAAAATGAAAAATTATACAATATAATTTGCAGAAACTTTGACTACAAAAAAAATGCTTATCAAACCAAACAAAGCAACTAAGCCAAATCTAATTTTATAACATGTACGCACCTGTTCCCGAACATCATCACTTGGAGAACCAAGAAGCTTAACAAATATTGGGACAGCTCCATGATCAATTACCACCTTAGTGTGCTCTGATGTTCCAGAAGCAATATTTGTGAGAGCCCAAGCTGCCTCAAACTGCAGTAGTGTTTGCACATTGATATAAGATTAAAAGAAACCATATGGGCTTAAAAGGACATCTCAAACAACATATAAGACATTTCGTTAAACCTGAAGTTGGGGGAAGTCCTCCCTCATCAGAAATTCAACAAAGCGGGGAACAACACCTGCTTGAATTACCTCCTGAATTGGAGGACTGCGTTCTGCCAAAATCCATGCATCATAGAGTCAGTAACGAAAAGCCAGGAGTCAATAATTCTTGCTGTAATCTAAATTCTGATTACAGTAATCACCTATAGAAAGTAGTTTACGGAATTGAGTGGTTGCCTCAAGTTGTCTACCAGCATCGTCAGTCCAAACACTTGCAACCATTGATGGTAGATTTTCTAACTGCACCTGCAAGTGAAATAATTAATAAATTAACATACAGCATCACAACTTTAACACAAAGACGAATTCCGTTCAAGAACAATCTGATTTACATATTACTTCAAATGAGAATTTTCAATCTACATGCAGAAGAAACATTGTCCGAAAAAACAGGCAAGAGGCATCAAGGCCTCCAATTAAGTTCAAAACATAAGGAATAAACACAGACGAACATCAATCCCTCTTGACTTAACGATTACAAAGTATATAGATTAGACACATAAGAGAATTTTCAAAATCACAGCTCACGAATCCGTACAATCAATTAAACGCCACTAACCCTAGCATCAAAGAAAACCAAAACCCAACCATTCAATTCGAAGTAGAAAACCTGTCTCGATAACCTCAAAACAAAGCAAACAGAAAACAGACACACAAAACCACAAATCATCGAAACTTCATCAACCCAAGAAAACCCATTCGTATATCTACCTTCTTCTCGATGCCGGTAGTGGCTTCAACTGGGATAGAAAACTGCGGGATGCCCTCACGGCGCTTCTTCTGGAGGCTCTCTTCACGGCGGTTCTTGCGAATCTCAACCATGTTGTCCTCCCTCCGCCGGCGGCCCTCCTCGGCGTCCACCGCCACCTTGTACCTGTTGCGACGGACCTCCACGCGAGCATTAGGTCTCAGCGACATGGTTCACCAGAGCAAGTATATCGCTGAGAAAACGGGAAATTGGGGGAGAAGAGAATTGAATTTGAGTGGCGGAGTGGAGAAGCGAGGGATTTATACAGGGGTTTTATTGTTTGGGAATTGGGGTTTCTTAATATTAGGGCATGGATCAACAGATATTTACGAGCATGGGACTTGTGAAATTTGAATTTGAATTTGAGGGAAAACCCGAATTTGAACACTTGGGCCGAATCCCAACTTGGCCCAACCCGATTCAGACCCGCCCGCCGCTGTGCCTTTTTGGATCGATTGCACTTAGACTTGGACTTGTGCAGCGATTCGATATTAAATTAAGATTAATTAATAAAAAGTTATTTAAATTTGATTTTTTAAATTTAATAAATTAAATTTGAATTTTTTTTTATTTAGTTGAATTTTTAATTCGACTCGAACTCGATTCAATTAATATAAAAATAATAAAAATACTTAAAAATATAAAATTATTTGAATTCGTCTCGTATTTTATTAACTTTTGAGTTCGATTAAGGTAGAGTTCGCGAGTTTTAGAAAAATATCTTTTAGCTTTTTGCTTCAAAAAAAATATTTTTTGAGGTGTTTGGAATAACAGCTCCTACAAAATGAAAATAACTCTAAAAACACTACAAAATAGCACAAAATCAAAAAAAAAAAAAAAATACACTGTTCAAAGAGTGTGAAACATACCAAAAATGCCTAAAATATTTTCACCTAAACATATACTCTGTTTCGGCCACTCTCAAAGATGGGCCGAAAACAAATCTTAAAATCAACTGTTCCTTTTGATTTTGTCATAACTCAATTTTTTTTACAAAAATTACTTCTATAAAGCCAAAAGTTTTCGCAAAAACTCCCTAAATCTATAATCAAATTCAAACGTAATTCTGAAAGTTCGAAAATCATTTAAACAAACTTGAACAATAGCGTGCTCAGTTCGACTCGAATCGTTTACAGTTCTATGCAGGCAAAATAATATTGTGGAGCTTATAAGATGTTAATTATGGTAATTTTGATATTAATATGATTATAAAGTCGTGAAATTGTTACCTCCTTTTTAAAGGAGATTATAAGCTCCTAACATTTTATTTTTCAATCCCATTAGCATCTTTAGGAAAAAAAATATACCAAATACTTTTCGATGTCTTATAAATATCCGAAATATTTTATAAAATATTTTGAAAAGTATATAAATCATTTCCAAACACCCTCAAAGCATATGATCCATGATTTTTATTGAACACTTCTTTTTACTTATTTCAAAAATATAAAATTTTTGCAAACACTCCTCACCAGAGTTTAATATTATACTAAAATAGTGGGGGAAAAAAAAGAGATTTACAATAACTATAAAGATTTTGACATTCATTGTAACTTGACATTATTTAGAAAAATTGTTATTTGATTTCCAAATGCAATTTAAAAATAAGTTTGAATATGGTAATGTTTTTAATACGTTGATTGGAACACGTGACACATTATAGTGTAACTGTAATAGTAATAACTTTATACATTGGATTATTTTTAATTGATATTGATAGTTGTGTAAACTCGATGTCCATACAAAATTGAAAAAGCAATGTGATCCAGATCGTTTAGATGAGGTAGGGGTTGTGCACGATACCTCTCAAAGATGAGGTCGAGAAAATTCTAAACCACCCAAAGATGTGGATCCTGAGAACAAAGAAGATCATTAGGTTAGTTGGGAGATCCCTAAATAAGACCCTCTAATACTTAAATCAGTATACAATAAGGTCAAAAGCAATTAGATCGTTTAATATGGTCAAATATGCAATGAATGTAACATACCATAAATTTTTCGGACATCAATATTTATAGGTCCAAACATCCGTACACAATAGGGCCACGTGGTATTATCTCAAGGAGAATTCCTATAGAGATCAACGGTTGACATTTCGGATCCTATCTCCAGGTTGGATGGGGTGGGGTAGGCTGACAGCCCCCATAAATTCTGATAAAAAGTGCACAGATCTTGTGGCTTGCTTGTTATTTTCTTCATTAACAGGTGATTTCTCTTCTTTGTAAATTTCTATTATAATATGTAGAAGAAATTTTCTTAGCAAGTTTTGCGTTCAAAATGTTTGATGAAATGCCTGATTGAATTTTTGTTGACTTTGTTTGATTGTGCTCGGACTTTGGCTGGATTTTTGTATCACTGTTGCTGTGTATACTTGGGGAATGAAAAATGATGTATTGTTGAAATTGGATGATGTTTGTTTCGAGTAGATGTGGATTATCATAGTTGGAACTTCTATCTCTAATGTGAGTTTGAATATTTTGTTTTGGTGCAAAGGTCTTCTTCTGAGGCTCAAATCGGTGGCCATGGATTTTTAATGCTATATAATCTAATTGATTGAAACTTTCCATTTTTAGACTATGTGTCTTTTGACCAAAATTGAAACATTGCACTACAACAGTGATACAAAAATCCAGAAATGTTAGAGTTGAGTTGCATATCAGTTAATAGCAGTATTACACAAAAGATGTTTTAGATTCAAAGTGTGATAATTCTTGGCATATTGTCAAACACTTTTTGCTTGGCGTATTTTCTTTTATATTTTAGTAAAAATTATCACGATTAGGATTTAGTTGACTTGCTTTTTATTGTTTCTTAGGTATGAATTTTGAGACGCAAAATGGTAATCTTTCAACTTATATCTCTCCCTTCAGAGTAGATTCAACAGATTCAATCTTTCAACTTTAGGAGGACGGAATTCAACAAATTATGGATGATACATATCCGTCTCTCAACGAAAATAATTTTGACATGAGCACAGGCATAACAATGGTGGTTGATAAAGATGAGAAAACTTCATTGTCGAAGGCCAAAAGACAAAAAAAATCAACCGATTGATTAGAATTTGAAGATGTTAAGGATTTAGATGGCACCATAAAAATCTCTTGTAACCTTTGCAAGAAGATGTTTGTGAAAAGTAAAGGTAATTCAACCACTCAATTGCGCAGACACTTGCAACACTGTGCCAACCATATTAGAGCAAAAATAATAAAGGAAAAGGAGAATTCAATGCAAACATAGCTTGGCTTAATGCCCAGCAGTGTTGATCCAACATCTCATCCAACTTTACAAGATGGAAAGTTTGACATGGAAGCAATGAAAGAGTCATTAGCTCACTGAATAATGATGCATGAGAAGTGTTTCTCTGAAGTGGAAGAAGAGGGATTTAATTTATTTTGTAGAAGGGGAATGCTTGAGTGGAGAGGAGTTTGAAGAACAACAACAAGGACATATTATGTCAATGTTTATGAGACTCAGAAAAAAAAAAAAAATTGAAGGACTTACTGCAAAAAGTAAACAAAAGTAGTCTTACGATTGATTGTTGGAAATAAAAAAATCAGAAGATGGAGTATATGGTGATAACTGGCCATTGGATTGATAAAAATTGGGGACTACAGAAATGTGTACTCAACTTTGTTCACATTCTACCTCCTTGTAAAAGTCTTTGAGATTGCTAATGCTATTTGGCGTTGCTTGGAAGATTGGGATATTTAAAGTAAAATTCACACAGTATTTGTTGACAATGATTCTGCCATTTACCTTCTGAAGATTATGCACAAAGAAAGAAAAAGTTGCTTTGCAAGGAAAAATTATTTCATGTCAGATGTTGTGCTCATATTTTGAACCTCATAGCTCAAGATGGTATTTGTGAAATTAAAAACATTGTTGAAGTGATATGTGACAGTGTAGAGTATGTTCAACGATCAGATGCAAGGCTTTTTTGTTATTTTCTAAAATTGTGAAATAACTAAACTTACTAGAAAGATAGTTAATTGATGATTGTCGAATGAGTTGGAACTACTTATGAGATGTTGCAATCAAATTCAATGATGTTTTTTCAAGATTTGCTGCTAAAGATCCACATTATGATGACTGCCCGTGTCCTAAAGATTGGGAAAAAGTTGAAAAGGTATGTTCGGTGTTGGAAGTTTTCTGCGATAGCGATACACATCATTTCTGGGAGTGATTACCCAATTTCAAACTTGTTTCTAAATGCAGTCATCTTAGCGAAAGTGTTATTACATGAGAAGTCACTAAACAATGATGGTTTTATTCGAGATATGGTTTAAAGAATGAAAATTAAATTTGACAAATATTAGGGTGCGACTAAAATTTATTAATGTCTGTAACAGCCATTCTTGATACAAGCTGTAAGATGAAAGCACTTGAGTTTTGTTTCTCTAAGCTTTATTCTTTCGAGAAAGTAGAAAGGAAAATTAGTTTTGTTCTCAAGTCCTTGCATGAACTTTATTCTAAATACACGCTGATATATAATGATGAAGGTGAGTCGCTTGGGCAAATGCAAGGGGCAGTTCTCAAGGTCAAAATACTAGTAATGTTGGAATCTAAAGAGGTTGGTCTCAATATGATAACTTTTTGGAGTCAGTTCAATCTGTTTAGCCTTAGAAATCAGAAATTAATATGTATCTTGAAGAAAGTTGTTACTCTAAGTGTTGACAATGCTTGTGAAATATGATATTTTTGGTAAGAAAAATGCATATTACGCTATTTGGTTTGAGTTTTTCTTTTCTTTATCAGTAATCAGTTATTACATCCTTATCTAACTTTTTATCTATATTTTTAACTTTGATGCAAAAAGATTTATTCTTACTAATGATATTTCTTTTTCTTCATATTTTGCAGTTACTTCAAGATCTTTGTATATTTGAGTTGAAATTGATAAATGAGGAGGGCACCGTGTATTGCTGATGCTTATGTGTGATTGCAAAGTTACAATTTTTTTTATTACTTGAATGTGTTGCATGCTAAATAATTGGACTGATGGGGTTATGAGATTTAGGTGAACTGAATTTGTTGGTGTTTGTGTAAATAATAAGAAGTGATAGTGGAACTTTGATTACTTCTCCTTAAATGATTGGACTTAATGTTTTCATGACTGTCAATTTTCTTTTATCATATTACTTTTTTTATTTGTTTTCTTATGAATATTTTCTTCTTCTTATTTAAATTTTTTAATAATGTATTTCAAATAGTATAATAGTCCATATTTTTTTAAATCCAGATATGTTTAGAAAAAAAAATTAATTGAGCTTGAGCTTGAGCCTGAGCCTTTATTTCCAAACTGACCGAGCTTGAGCTCAAATTTTTGATCGAGCTTGGCTCGTTTGCACCCCTAATCACTAGTTCCGTCACCATCTTAATTGCCTACCAAAGGTTGTTTACAATTTGATAAACTGACTAAATTGATTTAATTCAGACCAAAAAATTCAATTTGGTATTTAATTTTTATTTTTTTGGAAAATTTGATATTCTATTCAAGTTTAGTTTTAGTTTTAGTTTACTAAATCGTATTGAATACCTAAATATTCTTTTAAATACATATTTTTATATTATTATAAGGGTTAAATACATTCAGATTCTATTTGAAAATATAAAATTACACTTTTTCTAAAAAAAGTTTTAAAATTATACGTATACCTCCTTCGAAGATTCATTATTACACCTAACCCCCTTTTGTTAGAATTTTGACGGAAAAAACTAACGTTAGCAAAAAAAAAAAAAAAAAATTACATAAATTTTCAATTTTACCTTTTATTTAACGTTCTCATATAATAATTTATACTTATAACAAAAAAAAATACAATAATGATAACCCTACTCCACATATATATGTATTATATTTATCACTGCAAGTACAAAAATATTCATGAAAACGTTAAGTAAGGAACGAAATTAAAAATTTATTTAATATTTTTTTTACTAACATCAACTTTTTGCTAATGTAAAAAAAATAAGAATGATATTAAAATTGTCACTAGTTATATGTTTAAGCAACAAAAAATTTATTTTCTCTCCATATTGATTCTTATTATTTTAACAGCGATAATATTTACGTAAATGTCGCCACTAGATATAACGAGTGAGAAGAAATATTGCGTATAAAATTATCATTATAAACAATTGGTTACAATATATAGTGATAATATAATGACACTAAATATATATAATTATTATTATACATATCTTATTAATTATCTATACTGACATTTTAGTGTACAATTCGCGTCGTTGATAACATATTGCGATAAAACCAAAATTATTATCACTTATATTGTAATGAAGTAATAGGCTAGGAACATATATTTTACATAACTCAAGATTATGAATACTCATTTTCATGAGGGTAGGATCAGTATTCTTATCTTATACATGATTTTAGTTACTTTCTATAGCAAACGTGAGATCTAAATTATTAATAGTTAAGATTTAATCAATTTTAATGTATATTATATCTATAATTATAAAATATAAAATATAAGTTATTATTTATTAAAAAATAATAAAATTAACCCCACTCCACCCTCCACTTGCCGCCCACCCCATGCCCCCTCGCGCCGGGGGGGGGGGGTGATTTTATCGCCACAACGGTCGATCAGGGGACTTTGGGTGACGCAACTGTCGCTGTAGCCCAATTTTCTTTAATTTTTTGATAAAATTTAAAAATTAATTTAAGAAAAAATAAAATTTTAAAATGATAAGAAAAATTAATTTAAATATCGTAAAAGAAAGTATTAAAATTAATTTATTAACATATATTTAAATTAAGTATTGATTTGAATTAACTAATAAAATATTATTGTTATTGTTCATTAATATTCACGTTAATTGATATTTAAATTTTAAAAAACGAACTTAGTATACTATTTTTTGTATTGATATTTAAATCTGTATTTTAAATATTATAGTAATATAAGTAAATAATTAACAGGTACTTATTACAAATTTAAATATATGAAAAACATCCAAAAAAGTATATATTACAAATTTACAATTAAATCAATATTTCTAATGCAACGAGGCCATGCTTAGTTGCTATTTACTAAACAAATACTGTGATTAATCTTTTTTCTGTTCTTGTATTAAACTAAACATAAAAATGATATAATAAAATAATTTAATTTTTATTTTTATTCCATTTCTAAATTTATTATATTCTCATCAAATTTCATTCCTACGTACTGATTGCCCCATAAAGTATACCTTTAACGACAACACACCACACTAGTATATATAGCACATGACTCTATTTTTATCAATAAAGCAGAAAATAGTAAGGAAAAAAAGGGTTGGTGATTTTATGGGAAAAAATATCACTTTTGGTCCCATACAAAAAAAAAAAAAAATTACATAAAATTATAAATTTTAGCACATTTAATCCCGTAGGTTAATAAATTGCAACATTTAGGACAAAAAAATGCTATAATTTTTAATCTTTTAGGACCAAATACACTTTTTATCCTATCAGATCAAAGATATTACAAATTTTATGGATCGAATATGCTAAACTGTGAGACAAGAAATACAATATTCTCTATCGTGTGGAACTAAGAATACAATTTTTTCTTGTACCTTTTGTTATTACCTCTCCCAGACTTTGGATATTCTAAAGTTGGACGCCTGCTATTAACATTAGGAATTAAATTTAGTCAGATTGTGAACGTGGTAAAAAAAAATGAATAAAAAAAAAAAAATAGCACAACTACGAGAAACACAATTTATGTGGTTCGGGACATTCTCCAACGTCCACAGTTGCTTAACATCATACGATGGTTTCGAGTGAATTATGATAAAAGATCACACGTCAATTATTTACCCAATTAAACGAAAATCCAAAGCCTTGTAATCTATATTAACTCATAGGTTACATTCGAAAGTTACATCCATCTAACTGCCTCAAATGGAAGGACTAAAGGTGCATGAACTTGGTAGAACAAGAGGAAAACTAGCAAGTTTGAAATCAATGGCCTGGTGAAACCGGCACAGGCAAAAATGTTAGGAATCGAACGTGTTTCAGATCGATGTTTCTAAGACTGGACGCAGAACATCACAGGTTAAAGATTTGCCATGAATACAGATCATAAATCATCACTCAAATGTATCCTCCAGGGTGTAAGCCATGCCAAAATTCCAAGAAATACCAGAGGGAGTACCATGATTTTGACATGATCGCACATCCTCCGATCGACTGTTCTCATGCCATGGAAAAAGTAGGTCATATGTAAGGTACTAGTGGGAATGTAATCACTCCCATTACAAACTAAGTAGACATGGGGAATTAGTGCTTGCTATTTAAGTATGCAGTATGGTTCCTTAGTATCAGCATGTCAACTCAAAGAAACTTTGTAAGGAAAAACCTATACCACAGGTTATTATCAAAAGAGAGATCGATCTTAAAGAGCGACTACTCTGAATTACATCTCAAGAATTCTTGAGGGATAACTAGAAGGCATATTACAAAAGATAAGACCAAACCAATTACGGGCATAATTACATGGCTAATTACAGACAATAGGCATAAATCTCCGTTCATTATGTAAATTTCAGATCAACTCATGAAATAATGAATCTTGAAATCCAGCAGAAAATAGATCAGAGCAAATGGAAACAATCTAAAATGTGAAAGAATCAAACAACCAACATCATTGCATCTCGGGCATATGACGGCACAGGAAACATATTTCTCTCCCATAAGCCTTTATATTTCATCATTCACACAGACATAACTATCATTATGGTTAGCATAGTTGCAAATAATTTAAAACTTGATCACAACAATTTTTGCTTGATAGAGTTCAGAATGCCAACAAACAAAAGTAAAAAGGAAATCTGGAGAACATGGATCATATAGTTCTAATCTTCATTCTTACACTAAGAGAAAATACAGATTTTCTTCCTACTTAGATTTGCTGTGAGAAACTTTCTTTCCTTCGGTTGTAGAAAATTATTTATTCCCAAAACGTATGAAGTCTGTATTAAGCAGCAAGCTATACTAGTTGGTAGTTTATTAACTTTTATTTAAATGGCAGTTCCAAAAAGATGTCCTTCTGCATCAAAAAACCATATCTGTACAATTTTTTGGAAAAGGAAGGGGCACTGGGCAGCTCCTACCGGTAGAACATCTCATTTCCCTAGAAACAATCGTGATCATCGTTTAGCTACTGCATTTGTTTTTCTTGTTGCTGGTCATATGTATAGAACTAATATTGGGATTGGACATAGCATCAAGGATCTTTCAGATGCACATATCCCTCCGGAGGGCAGTTGGGACGTCGGCATAAGGGTCGAACGAGTCCAACAAACTGGACTGTGGTTATGATAAAATAACTCGTAAATTTCACTATGATGCACAATCATAAAGCGTATAAGAATATAATAGATACCATCTACAGCAACCAATCTACATGGACAAAAGATTTGTGAATCACAAGTTAAAGTGCATGCTTGAATAAATAATCTAGTACTGGAATAGTGGAAGAAACCTAACGAAAATTCTGAGATTAACAGCGCAAATATTTGAGTCTTTTGCGGTAAATTAAAATATGCAGCTGCTTCTCAGCAGTTTTTGCAAGCACAAAATTGTTCATACACGAGAAATTTTACCAGAAATGCCTTTCTCTTCATCACTATCATTCTTACTATCCACTTGCTTGGGCGGAGGAGACTCCCTTTGGTTCGAAGTAGTCCCAACTCCAGTGACAGACTGCTGATATAGAACTCCTCCAGCAATAGTCAGGAGCAAACAAACCAAACCAAAAGGAGTAGCATGCTTATCCCAAATCAACACATTGATGGCAACAGTCAGAAACTTGTTCACCACCCCTGTAACTGTAAATGCAGTTGCAGAAATTGCCTTTCTGGCAGCGAATCCAAAGAAACTAATAAGCAACCCGAACACACAAGATAAAGATACAGCTACAAATGCAATTGGCTCAAACAAATCCCATCCACTCGACAAAGTTATTGCCGCAAACACATCGACATACTCCCCTGTCACAATCCAAAATATGGGAGCCATCATCAATGACAATAGATTGTTGTAAAACACGAATCCCCAAGTATTCAACCCAAGATTAGTCACCATGTGCTTGATGTAAACCATCTCCGTCGTAATAGTCACCAAATATGCAATAGCCCACGAATATGCAGTCAATGTGAACCCATTATCAGTAGCTACATATCCGATTGCACCCCCCAAGATGATCACCAAAGAAAGAAATGTGAGTTTCGACGGGCACGGCTGCTTCCTAAATGCGGTATCAGCAATGGCTACGAGGAGCGGAGTCAAGGATCTGAAAACTATAAACGTATCCACATTGGCGTGGCGAAGGAGATTCGTATTCGTGAAAATTGCCAAGTAAAAGACCAATGCTGCAGGCAGGAACTTCTTTGCTGTCTCGAGAATGAAAGGATCGTGGTGCAAAAACCCGAATTTCCCAAGAAGCCAAACGCCCAAAGCTGAGGTAAAGTATTGAAGAGCAGTGAGGAGACCGGGGTAATTAAACTTGGTAATGGCGAATTTGTTGATGACAGCAAGTAAGCTGGAGCAGAGAGCATAGCCTATTACAAGACTGCTGGTGGCATAATATTGCTTTGAACCCTCCAATCGGATCGAACCCATCATGAAATTTCGGGATTATTCGACGAGAACCCAGTTGAAATTGCAGTCGATCAGAGCGAGATCAAGAGCTGCAGCACAGAACCATTGCTCAAATGTTAAAAGTAAACGATCTCAGTTCTCAAGCCTTTTCTTGATTTACGGATGTGAGAAAAAGAAACCGTAAAAACGGAAAGAATGGGCAAATATGAATTATTCCAAAACAGAAAAGCCGGTCTCTGAAATCACTGAATTGGGGTTAAAACGCATTGAATACAAAACCCTAATCGACATCCGGGTACGAATTCTGGCCCAAATTCGGGGTAAACTGGGTGGAAAGCGAAAAAAGATAAAGAAAGACAGTAAATTGAACGGTCAGCATAGCACATGTATCAATCAGAGTTAAAAACAAGAACTCCAATAATGGAGGATTTAAATGTGAAGGAAAAATATCTGGACGACCGACAAAGGTAATAGGGGAAAATTAATGCTGGGGGAAGAACAAGTATGGAACTCAGATGCGGTTGGTCAGGGGCAAAATGGGAATGAGGATGGTGTGAGTGTGTGAATAATTTTTTTAACTTATTTAAATAAAATATTTATATTATGTTTTATTAAAAAAATCTAAATAAATAAAAGTATATGTGGAATCATAATTTAATATAAATATCGAATATATAAAAAGATGTTGATAAAAGAAGAAAAAGATATATAATATTGGGTAGAAAATGGGAAATTGAAAGAAAAAAGGAAGAAAGAAATAAACTATAAAAAATAATTAAGTAAAATCATAACAACAAATTCATCAATCAAAGATTATAATACTATTATAAATTTCAAGATTGAGGTCTTCTGAAAAATTGAGCATCATATCAGTTGTTAGTACATGCGTACTTTATCGTGAATTTTTTGGCCTATCGAAGAATCGATCTAATTGATGATCGATGTACTGTATTTATGTACTTGTTTTTTAACTTAATGAAATTTACATTTATTGAAAAAAGTTTAGCATCGTAATGTCCTATGATGTATGGGTATTTATTTGAGTTAGTCATTTAACTTATAAATAATGATTATTTAGACAAATTTTGATTTTGTCAAAGTGTTCCAATGTCTAAAGTCAAGATTATACCTTAATTTTTTTATTGAGAATGTTGATGTAAGGATTTGAAGTATATTTTTTTATCAGAGTGCCTAATTTTTTTTGAATTTATAGAAAAAATTACGTGGTATCTTGATATATGGTATCAAGACTCGAAAATTTGATATTAAAGAAAATAGAGAGAGACTTTCTTTAAACTTGAGTCGTTTGAATTTGCTACGCTGTATACTGTGTTGTGACTTGTGTGTTGCGCATCATTGTGTATGTTGTAGCTTGTATTGTGAAGATCCCTTTTAATAGGTATGTACAAAGCTTAGTAGATTGAACTTATTTTTTGAACGGCTTATACTTGAACATGATTTGACCCAATTTAACCAATGCAAAACTAAAAAAAAAAAAATATTTTTATCTTAGATTGATCCGTCAATATGCATATGGCCCAAATTTAATATATACTTGCGAATTTATTGACTTTGAAAGTATAAAAAGCCAAATTTCTTATGACTTTTATATTGAAACGCAATTATTAGATTCTAAAATTTTGATGGCCCCCCTCCCCTTTCTCCCCCAAAAGTAATGGCAAAGTCTAGCCCAAATTAGGCTAAGAAATCAAACCCAATCAGCCCAACACCAGCAGGCTAGGAAACCACCAACGCACGACTACCTTTGACCTGTTAGCAAGACAACAATCACTCCAGGCTTAATTATATCCTATTGACGGCCCATTCAACTTAGCAGACACGTCCACCACATTCTATATCTTGAGCCACACATAATCACCAAAGTACGACCAGCATGGATGAACATGTCAGTTGTAACATGATGGATAAAGAAGAAATGTAATCACTTTCGTTATTTTTGCTTACTCCCTGATGATGTGGCAAATCCCATTTTTGTTGGTGTGGGGCCCGTATGACGCAGTAAATAGCTGGATCAACTTATCACAATAAAATAGACATTCCAAAAAATCCAAATATATGTTAATCACCCTCAGCACGTGTCCCCATATCTCCGTCCCGTTCCTGTAAATAGGGGTTTAGATGGATCAGGGGAGATAACAAGCAGTTAACTAATCTTCCAATCAGTTCTCACTTAAGCATTTACTTAATCCGATTTGGTCCACTTGGAAAGGGGAAAGCCCCTGACAATTGGATCAAGTAATTCTGTGGACTAGCCCAATTCACCTGGACTAGATTCAAAATCCAAATTATAATGGTCCAAAATATCCTCATTGTTGACTTGGGAGTTTATGTTTTCATTGCTAGTTTTTAGGGTCATTTGGTTTCATTTTTAAATGGACATTTTCAATTTGAGAAAAATACAAGGAACCCCCTTATGATATCGTAAATAAGCAAATTATCCCCTTATGATATCGCAAATTACCCTTTTATAAAAAAATAAATAGCAATTTACCTCTCTATATTTTTTAAAATATAGAAGGAGGTAAATTACTTCATTTTAAGAAGTACAGGGGGATAAATTATTATATTTTTTTTTTATAAGAGGGTGGTAATGTGCTCGTTGAAAATGCTCAATCGCATTAAAACCTTGCAACATAGGTCCAATGAAAGTGCCTTTTTATTTTTACTTACTCTATACAAAATTTTAAACTCATCGGCCAAAGATTGTGTTGTCATGTTGACCTCTTTTGTAATTTGAATAGAAGAGGAAGAGACAATGACACGACATATAATGTAATAATATACTATAAAGTTGGAATTCCATACATGCACAACACATATATATTTACTATTTTTATAATCAAATTCGAACAAATTTTTATTTCTCACACCTAATAATATCAGACCAACATACAATCTGACCATATTTTTATTTTTCTCACAAACACTAATAAAATATTTTTACTTCATTAAAAATAAAAATAGAAACAAACAGTTGTTTGTTTGTATTTTTGTTTTTAGTTTTCAGTTTTTCAAACAGTAATTAAAGTGAAAATCTTAATCCAATTTGTGTTGATAAGAGGCGTCATAGTTGTACTTAGAAGATTTTTTTTCTTTTTTTTCATTTCTCTCTCTCTTGCGCGACCTTCTCTCCCCAACCCGCCCAACCAGCTCCCACTCTTGCCCCTCCCCACCACCACCCCTCCAGCCAGAAAAGTATCCTATCCCATTAATTTTGTTTTTTAAATTGTAAGTAATTTTTATTTGTTGGAAAATATTTTAATGTATGTAACGTTTTTTTTAAATGTATCCAATTTTGAAAATTCTTCTGTAATTTTTATAATATTTTTTCTAATTTTTTATAATTATAAAAATTTAAGAAATTTCTGTAATTTTAAAATTTTTAAAACATTTTCAGTAATTTTAATATTTTTCTTATTTTTCTGAAATTTTTATATTTCTATGATTTTTAAAAAGTTCTGTAATTTTTATAAAAAAAATTCATATTTTCTGTAATCGTATAAATTTTTAATATATTTCTAAAATTTTTAAAAAAATAATAATTTTTTTGCAAATTTCAAAAAATTCTAATAATTTTATGTAATTTTTTTTATAAAATGTAATCACTTTCTGTAATTTTAATATTTTTATAATTTTTTATTTATTTTTTAACCTTTATATAACTTTAAAAATATTTAAAAATTTTCTATAAGTTTATAAAATTTTAATCATTTTGTGTAGTTTTTAATATTTTTCTCAATTTTCTATTTGTTTTAATTTTCTGTAATTTTTTGGTGATTTTAAAGAAAATTCTGTAAAAATAAATTATGTTATGTAATTTCTTTAATTTCTGCAATTATTAAAAAATGGACCTTAATGTAATTTTAAGAAATTTGGACCTTTATGTTTATTTTGGGAAAAAAGATTGGACTTTAATGTACTTTTAGGAAATTTGGACCTTAATGCAATTTTTACGAAAAATTATGCATTCTAGGAAAAAAAATTAGACCTTAATGTAATTTTAGGAAATTTGGACCTTAATGAATTTTTAGAAAAAAATTATGCATTTTAGGAAAAAAAAAATTGGACTTAATTTAATTTTAGGAAATACTTGGACCTTTGTGCTACTTTTAGGAAAAAAAAAATTGGAACTTAATTTAATTTTAGACAATTTGGATCTTAATGCAATTTATAGAAACAAATTGGACCTCAATGTAATTTTAGAAAATATTGGACCTTTATGCTATTTTAGGAAAAAAAATTGGACCTTAATATATTTTAGGAATTTTGGACCTTAATGCAATTTTTAGAAAAAAATATGCATTTTAGGGGAAAAATATTGGACCTTAATGTGACTATTTTAATATTTTTTTCACATTTTAGATCCATGACTATTGGTGCTCTACCTCCTCTAGGACGAGGTCGTGGCTGATACCGTAGTTGTGCACGCGGTCATAGTTCCCCCAGTCCTTCTCCCGCTGCTAGTACGAATGCACACCCACCACGGAAGCCTGCATCCCTGCTGCTCCCGGTTCCTACAAATTTCCCCACAGTAGGGTCAGATGTGGCGGGCTGCAGCAATACACAGGCCTTGGCCAGGTCATGGGATCCACCGCCACCAGCAACCCAGAGGCAGTATATCAGCCTCCGTGGTACGTACGTAAATTTATTAAATTATTTTATAAAATTTTTATTAATTTTTTATTATTTCTAATATTTAGTTATTTTTGAGGTTTGATCGAGATTTTCATACTTTGATCCATGCTACGGTCAAAGGACATTATCCACATCCCTGAGGAAACATATCGTAGATCCCACAATAGCACCAATTATTCTGGTTTAACAATGTAAATGTAAGAATATTATTCAATTTTTTAATTAATACTTACTTTTTTTTTTATCTAATATTTATAGTTTTTTTAATATGTAAAATTTGCAGTTGTCCTACTGGTGGGACTACAACGATGAGTCAATATTCAAGGTCGTCAAGTTGGAGGGGGATAAGTTTCTGAGGAAGCGGTTCGAGTAGTAATTTGACACTAAATTATTCGATCTCGACTTCGAGGCCCACCATACTATTGCTAGACCATTGCAGCCCAGTAGGTTCACTAGTCCGTCACCCTCGCCACCACAAACGCCACGCCCCGACCTTGATGATCGGGTAGCAAGGGTCGAGGAGTGGATGCGGCGAATGGATCCCACCTGACCCGATCCTCTAGTACCCCAGCCTTCAGCTGATCCCCCTAGTACTCGATGGAGACGACGACGAACCCATCGTCAAAAGGGGTGCTGATTTAGATTTAGATTAGGATTTTTTTAATTTGTATAAACATAATTTTTAAACAATACTTTTATTTTTGTAATTACATTATTTTTATTTTCTTGTTATATTATATATTTTTTTATATAATATTGCACATTTAAGAAATTAAAACTACCTAGATATAACAAAAAATTCAATAATTTAGTCTTACAAAAATAAATATTAAAATATATTAAATACAATTACATATTATAAAACAAAATTTGTCATTGCTTTTGGAATAAGAGTTATTGTCATAAAATAACAAAAAAAACCCATTACAAAGATCGCGTAAAAGACAGTTATTAATTTTGTGAAATTCGTCCAAATTGTCATTACTAACACAGTATAAAAAATAGTAAACAAAAGCCGATGCAAAATTAAAACCAACATACGCATATGGAGTTATAAAGACCGTTACAAAAACTATTGCTAAGAGAAATACAAAGCTCGTTACAACATAATGCAAAACAGTTACAAAAAGTATTCGACAACTCATCCAACATTCCAATAATAAGTAAATAAAATTTGATTTCTCTATCCAGAAAATAGGTCCAAATGCATTTTCTTCAATTGGACTATCATTGTAACAGCCTCTATAGGCCGTTACAAGTTGTAACAGCATCCAAGTAAGACGTTAAAATATTTTGTAATGCCCAAAAACGTCACGGTAGGGTGTTCCGTTACAAAGACCGTTACAACTTCCAAAAGTTGTCCCAAATTTATAAATTGACCGTTACAAACTTATGTTTAATTATACAAATAATTTATACCATTTGAAAAATTATAAATACACCCCCTAATATTATAATTGTAGTTTACATCAATACCTTGTCACGGCACTAAATCAAACAAATACCTCATAAGAAAAATTATACCGAAACCTCTTAAAATTATACTTATAACTTTATAAAAAAAAGCATATAATATTTATATAATTAACCATAATTTGATAAGTATATCCAATAATTTAAGGGAGAGAGAAAAAAAAAATACAGCCACCGTCCACAGCATGCAACTTGCCAATTTCTCTATACATATTTGCACTTTAAATTATTAATAAACAAAATTCTTCCAAATTGACAAGTTGCCATGATTTCAAATATTTTATTATTCTTCAACTACCAACTATAGTATTTCTATATTAATAAATAAATAAATAAATAAACACACACACATGCATACGTGTGTGTGTGTGTGTTAAACGAATATCTAGATTGCAGCATCTTACTAGAACTCTCTTTTACTCTATTATTCTTTTATGATAGTTCAGTTTTAGTTAATGGTTGAGTTAAGACTAAGATTTTATGAATAAGTTCGAAATTATGAATTTAAGTTACTGGAAGTGTGGATGTTTGTCTCATTTTATCTGACTGTTTATTATTTATTTATAGCCATATTGATATATTGGTTGAATCGGAATTATTCTTGTAATATTGTAAATGAATAAGTTACTTCCTTATGATTAAAAAAAATAGTAATTTATCTCATGTCCTTAATACAGGGGATATAAATTGGTGCATTATAAAAAACACATGGAGATAAATTACTATTCTTTTTTCTATAAAAGGATAATTTACTCCTTTACAATATCATAGAGGGGTTACTTACATTTTTTTCGTATTTCTGTAGATGAATAAAATGCAATTTAACCCCTTTTGTGTATAAAAAATTCGATAATTTGCATAATTTTTTCATAATAAAATTATTGATAATTTAAAATATTATAAAAAAACAAAATAAATCCATAATTGGCTTTGTTAGTCTGCTTCACCAGAATAAGGAGTTGTGCTCCTATCTAATCTATCTGGAAACCCGCTCATGTTTTGTTTTGTCGAGTCATGAAATGGAGGTGCCCTCTTTTTCGGCCGTTTGGTTGTTTGGCTTTCTGTTGCAGGCACCCCAAGAGACTAAGTGATGGCATCAAGTTGAGATATACTCATTGTTTACTGGCGTTGTGACAGAAACTTTATTTTTTAACATGTCAAACTCTCAACTCAACTTGACGGTATTTTATCTTTTAATTTTCTTGCATTTTCGGTATATTGCTGCTTGGGAAACTTTTGCAAGTGATAAGTTGGGCCTGATGATTCAAGCATATTGGCAGAAACTTTTTGACATGCTGGATTATGCCCCCAACTTATTTTCTCTTTTTACAGTGTATCTAGGAAATTACTTTGTAAGGGAGTAGTACTTCTTATTTTATCGATTCCCTATTGTAAGGGAGTAGTACTCCTTATTTATACATTTAATAAGTATCATTATAAGGGATTAAAACTCCTTGTTTATGATCTTCTAACAGAAATTATGGAGTTAGCACTCCCGGCTGTATATTTAGCTACTTTTTGGGATCAATAAAAAAGAGACGAGATCCTAAAAAGCTCCCCACCTTCGAGTGGTTTAAATTAAAAAAAAGAAAAATTAAATACAAGTTGTGCACATGGATAAACAATGTGTATTATTCTAAAATATGAATTATCTTACCCAAACACGTAATTAGAAGTGTCTGACGTTTTTCATAATTTCAAAGTGGCGACATTGATCTAATCATCTTGACGCGTTTATTCAAATCTCTTTTCATAACAATTCAGAGTCTCCCCGTCTTCTACGCAAAGCTTCATTTGATCTAAAAGTCATGTATTTATTATTTAAGTCCCCACATTGCTTTTCTTTCTTTCTTTCTTTCTTTCTTTTTTTTAGGAGGGATTTCTTTTTCTTTGTTATAAATCAAAATTTAATTTCCTTCCAACGTGACCGTTAAGTGGACATTTTAGATGAAATGATGACATGTGAGGGGCTGTTTTGTCTTTTAACCCAATAAAATCCCGAAATCTTCAAATTTCCTCTTTTCAGATCCCTTAAGGGAAAATCCTGAGCTTTTTCTTTTCTTTTTTTTTTCTTTTCAAATCTTGCCTTTTAAGTACGTCTTAATCACAAACAACCCGAGAATCAAATAAGAACTAATTTTTTTTCAATCCGAAGAATCGAATAAGAAATAGATCTTTTCCGAATCTCATCTCTCATGCGTTACCATAATAACACGTGATAGTTAACTTTGTAGCAGTTGAATCACTTTATGAAGACATTTTCAGCCTGAAAAGCTCAATTCTTGCAATTTTAATAGAACCCAAATGATGGGACCTAATTTTGATATTTTTTCCTTTCTTTTGTCGAAATCAGCAGGTACAATCTCTCAAGAAATGTTGGCATGTGCCTCTTACATGCTAACATTTCTTTCAAAGTTCCTTAACTTAAAAGGCCATATGATTTTCATTAATATCTAACGACATGACAAAGAAATTTAGATTATCGTCCTTAAAGTGAGATTTAAATTTTGAGATCAAAAGTAAACAAAATTTAAATTACTGAAATAAAAAAAATAAAATCTTTCCCACTTTTTTACTACAAACTTTGAGCAACATGACGTAAAGAGTCATTTGTTTACCGATGGAACTTTTTATTGTCGATTCTTACTCCATCTTGTGTTGCATTAAATCCTATGGTAATGTATAACATTATATGATCAGACTATTTAAAAAAAAAATAGTATGCGCAATATTTATATGTTAAAATGCAATGTGATGTATATAAAAATAGATTGGCTCAAAGAGACTTAAGAGGCTCAAAAGAAAGAAAGAAGCACAAGGCTTATAATGCCTCCTAGGGGGCCAGTACGAGAGAGGGCCTATAAGGCTCAGGAGGACCGACAGGTGCACCTAAGAAAATAAATTGGCCAAAAGAAATTCAACAGAACTAAGTTTGAGAGGGCCATAATCCAAGAAGGACTCACACGCCCACAAGGAAGCTTAGGGACTTGAAGTCTCCCTATCAAAATCAAAAGTCCTCAGTGGCGCCCACGAGGAATTTAGGTGCCAGCCACGCAGGACCTCTGGAGGTCCCCTTACAAAATCGGATAAAGACCAGCAGGCCGCTAGGGACATGTGTGCCCCCAGGGAGAAATACTATCTCTATTGTACACAAAATCGAGCAATAACAATCTCTTCTTCACTCATTTGACTGTTTTTACCTTCTAATACTTATTTCAACCCTTCCTACTTTAAGTGGGTCGAGCATTGCATTTTTTGCTTGCATCATTTATTCCATATGTGCATTTTCTGCACGTATCAATTGACACCAACTGCAGGAACATAGAACTAAGACGTGAGATTAATGGAAGCTACAAACGCCGAAGCTAACACCTTCTCAGATACTTCCTTGACCGGTCATACCGATTCTTTCACCGCTCTCGCTGGAGGACCTCCAAAGGATGATTACCACCTCTGTTCAAAGCTGAATTTTAGTGACCTCACCATTATCATTACTTAATGCTAATGTCCCTACTAATCTAATTTTTACTGTGCAAAAAAACATGAGACAGGGCGTTTGCTTAGGGAGTAGGCGGGAGCACCCTCCACCACAAAAATGTGCCCTTAAAGATTAGAGGGTGGACATTGATAAGCTTCATTAGGACCTCTTAGACCTGCATAATCGTGTCTTTAGAGTCCCCTTGGGAGGGCAGGAGGGCACCACCTTCAGTAAGAAATCCTGGCAGATGAACTCCCCCTCAATTGGAAGGAGTCCATCTGTTGGAGTACAATGGAACCATGGATTCTTAGGAGCACCTGTCATGCTTTGAGAATATTTCCCTTCTCCATCGTTATACCGATGTGGTTAAGTTCCGTGTGTTTGTAACCACCTTCACGCGGTCGGTCCAATAGTGGTTCAACCAATTACCTCTGGGATCAATCCGAGCATTTGGAGAATTTCCCACTCTCTTTCTCCACTAATTTGCCAGCAGTAAACGATGTCAGAAGACAATCATGAGCCTTTTTTCCTACAGCAAAAGAAGGAGAATCATTGAGAGAGTATCTTCAATATTTAACTTAGTGGCCTTATAGGTCCCTACCGCTAGGGGTGGGCGTTCGAATTTAAAACATCGAGTCAGGGTTCGGGTAGTGTAATATGTTCACTGTTTGAGTTTTACTAGAATTTTATTTCTCCTTCTTCCTCTAACTCTTTGTCCTTCTCCATCTAACTCTTATTTTTCTTCTCCTTGTTCCTTCAAATCTTCTCAGTACCTCTGCATAAAAGTTTCTACTCAAATCTTCTTTTATTTTTTATTCCACAAATCCTAATATGTCACATAAAGAAAATGACCTTAAGATTATCAAATCCAAATATTAATATTGTTGTATTATTCTTTTATTTTTTTATTATTTAGTTAATAGTGTATTGAAATATTTATCATTTATAAACTAAAGTAGGAGTTTTAATAAATTAACAATAAAAAAATGATTTGTTTAAGAAAAGGAAGAAGTCGTCAAAACAATCTTTGTTTTAGTCATGGAAGATTCAACCACGATTTATCTATTATAGAAATTGAAATTTAGAAGCTAATTTAAAATAAAAAAAAGATAAAAAATATTTTTAAAAAATTCGGGTACCTGACAATGTTCAGGTCGGAATCAGATAACTAATAGCTACCTGAAAGTTCGGGTACCCAACCTAAACTACCTGAACTCGCACTACCCGACCTAACGCCCACCCCTACGTACAACTACATTTGATTTACTAACTTGTGCTTTTTCGTAGGGAATAGAAGATGGGGCTTCTTCAAGTCTTTTTAAGAATGGCTCCTCCCAAGTTTTACAATTTCCTAGCACGAGCTAAACAAGGCATTAACTTGGAGGATACTAAAGAGTACAAAAATGAAGTTTATGGTAAAAGACGCAAGGAACAGGAGGATGAGGTCCAACTTCACCTAGACTCCTTCTAAGAATAACTCGTGCACCCCAGCCAGGCATCGCTTTAGAATAAGCCCTGCTTGTAGGCAGACACCATCTCAAACTTCTCAGAATAAATCGTTGCCTCCAGGTAGACACATACTCAGCCATCTCAGGAAATAAGTCCTGCCCCCAAGCGGGCATCCATCTGATAGTAAAACTCTTTCCCCAAGCAGACACCCTCTCAGAAAAAGCCATGTCTTCCAGGTAGGCACATAAGCCCTCTCGGGAGAGGCATCCCAGCCCTTTTTCAGGCAGGCACTTACGTCTTTCAGTAGGTGTCCCGTGCAGGCACCTACACCCTCCTCCATGGATTTAACTAAGCCTTATTTCAGGCAAACATCTTATTATTCCTCCTGCTTAAATCCTACTCCAATTAGACGCCCTTATAAACTCTCATTCGTGAAGATAAACAAGCCCTTCTTTAAGGAAGCACCTTTATAAAAACCCTACTTCGTACAGGCAAAAATAAGCTCTTCTTTTTTTAGCATGCTTATACTATTAACATGCTATTTAGGAATTTGAAAAAAATATGGTTCCCTGTTCAGGCTAGTCTCTTGCCTCTAAGGCTTCTATTTTAATAAGTGTTGAAATCTGCATTTATTCGGGAGGACTAATGATGTGCATAAAAATTTCAAAGAGGCCCAAGCGACTTAAAAGAAAAAGAAAATATTGCAAAACCCATAGTGCTCCCTAGAGAGTTCAGATCGGGAAAAAAATCCATAAGGTAAGAGGCCCAAAGGGACCGGCAAGCGCACTCCAAAAAATAAAGTTGGCTGAAAAAGATCCAGTCCACCCAAATTCGAGAAGGCCTCACGAGCCCACAAGAAAGCTTAAGAATTTGAAGATCCCAACCGAAAATCAAAAGGTCCTCCACACGGCACCTATGTGAAACCTAAATGGCAGCCACGCAGGACTTCTGGAGGCCTCCCCTCATGAATGGAATAAGGATTAGTAGACTTTAGAGACACATGGCACCACAAGGAGAAGTATTATAAACCTTAACAGACTTGATATCCAGCTAGGATAAAGCTCCTCAACTAAAAGTCCGAGAAGGCAACATTATTCCCCAAAAGATAGACAGCAGACTCCAACAACCCACGAATTTGAGGGAATCCTCTAGCTGCCCCTTGAGTCTGAGGGGATCAGCCAGTCGCTGGGGACTCTGCACCAAATTTGAGGGGGATTCAACATTATACAACCACTTCAAGATCATACTCCCCAAAATTCATTACCTTCTACAATAACCTTGTGTGCCTATAAATAAAGAGGTCACCAACGGGAAAAGGGGTTAGGTTCACACATTCCTGTACTTTTTCTACGTTTTACGCATTGAGCCTATCTACTCAATTTTCATCTTTTTTGCTATCATTTTGAATTAAAGAAGCATTATAATTTCATACTTGGAGATTAAATTCAATAGCAATCTCTTATTGTACACAATTTCAAATAATAATACTATCTTTATCACTCATTTGACCATTTTTACATTCCAACACTTATTTCACAACTTCCCACTCCGAATAGACCAAACACGACATTTTTTTGTGGCATTATTTATTTTGTACGTGCATTTTCTAGGCTCATCACAATGTAAATTGAAAGCCACAATAATTTTGTCAAATAACGATTGTTATGACATTGAATTTCTCTCAACATGTTGGCCATCACGACAATAAAGATAAGGAAAAAAAATTCCAAATTCCAAATTCCAATGAAGATTTCACCTAAAAGTGAGAGAAAGAAACAAAAACAAAGTTTTAAGAATACTAACCTGATGAAATAATAATAAGAAATTAATTATGCAAAATAAAAACTCAAAAGGATAATTATTTAGGCAATCAAATATTATGAGAAATTACAAAATCAGCGCTATGGAATTTGGCAAGTTTATGCAAATAATAATAAAAGAAAGAAAATACTAAAAATAACCAGAACAACAAAGCGTTTGTTTTCGCTTTTGACCCGTCATTGAAATGGGTTAAAATATTTGTATATTTAGGTACATTTGTTTTGTAATTTTTAAAATTAATTTTATTTGTTTTAATTAGTTTTGTATTTCCAAAAGGCCAACAAAAAGTACATCCTGAAATGTGATAGCCTTTTAATTTTTAAATACGAATATATTTAGTTTTAACCACTTAATATTTTGTACTTAATATTTTTTTACATCATTGAAATAATTAAAAAATTTTAAAAATACAAAATAATATATTAATTCTACACGATTAATTCAAATATTACATTATTTAAATAATATATTTAAATTTATCACATCGAATAAATCATCTAACAAAAATATTATTAATCTATTATTAGAGTGCATTTAATTATTTATAAAAGTGTATTTATATAAAATATGTTTGTCACTTTTTGTACATTTATAATTAGAAAACATTATTTATTTTAATTCATTAACAACTAAATAAATTATATACATATTCATACATATATATAAATATATATAAAATAAAATATAATTTGACGATAAACAATACTTTCTATCTCCCACTAACCAACATCAAACATACCATACTTATTTTATATTATCTCCAAAAATAAATCTAAACACACACAATATCTCTAACTTATACTTATTTATTTTTATTTTTCTCTCTCCATCTTCACAAAACACACTAAAACAAGTTAAAAAAAACCAAACAAAGTGCACATGTTTTCGGCTAATTTTATTTTTAAAAAAAAGGAAAGAAGGAAAAAGAGTTTTGTTAAGCCAAAGCAAACAACTTTGCAACGTTCTTAAGTTTTGGAACCACCAAACTAGTAAGTCACTTGAATTACCAAATCTACCCCTCAAACAATCATTTTTCTTTTTCTTTTTGGGATCATCAGTTCTGAAATGACCCTCCAATTAGGCGGCCTTAGAACAACTACTAAAGGAGGAAGAGGGGAAATGATAATAATAATAGTAGTAATAATACAAGGGAGAGGGAGGGGTTAATGTCACAGGTGGGTGTTGCGCCTGGGCGTAACCCGCGTATTGCTGTTCCCACTGCTCTTCCTCACCACCGGTTCGTGGCTCTCCTGTATCATCATCATATCTGCCAGATCCTCACCGAACAATTCCACAAATGTTTTCTGCAGATCCTCAATGCTCTCTGCCTTCTTCCAATTCAAACAAAGTAGAAAGATGAGCAAATATGTGGTGTGAATGTAATTACCAGAAGAAAAAATTGCGTACCTCAGCCCCAACGTTCTGCTGCTCCATCATATTCATCAAATCATGTAGGAAATCTCCCATCCCCTATTACATATGCCAAATTTATCATATACTCCAAACTTCTAAATTTTTATTTTTAAAACCACCACTTACCTACCTAATGTTAATTTTTACTTATTCAATCAATATTCATATATAACAAACTAACTTACCATTACTCATTTAGATTATTATAATAGTATAATTTTATTTAATTATAGGACTATAATAAATGGCTACAAAAATCAAGGTAGATTAAAGGGCACTTTTATCATTATAAAATAGGGATAATTACGACCCCTCTTTTGAAGTTTGATGTTATAATACGTTAGATCCTATGTTGTTTGAAAAATTACATTTCGCACCTCTAAAATTTGCTTTCATCTAACAAATAACTTCATTAGTTTAAATTAACTGAATTTGCTGACATTAACAAAAAACTAAATAAAAATTGATGGTTATCCTCAATTGATATAATAGTGACTTATTGCAGGTCAAACAATTTTTTTTCCGTCCAAACTATCCTTATAACAGTGAAAATACACCTCCGTATGTACATTAACACATGAAAACATATGAGTGTAATTTGATCATAAAAAAATTTATTTGACCTGCAATACATCAGTAATAAATCAATTGAGGATTAATATATATATATTATTTTTATTAATATCGACAAATTTTGTGAATTGTAACCAACGGATAGACTTATTATAAGGCGAAAGCAAACCTAAAAAATACTATATGTAAATTCTCAAATTACAGAAAATCTACATATAAATACATCAAACCTCAGAACAGAATATCGTAATTATTCCTATAAATATTCTACATATGGCTATGCAACTATTTGACTTTTATATAAAGACTCAAGTATCAAATACGTATCAATTAGATCATGCATAAACTTAAGCATCAATTTGACAGTAACACTAAAATACACTTAGCTTATATTTATTCATCTTACACTAATGTATTGAGGGGGAAATTAGGCACGAAAGTATAAATATTTTGACAATATTGCCCTCATGATTTTATACCTTCCCCGGTCCAAAAAGTTATCTGGGTGCAATCTACTAAATTAATGATTCCTGAAGGTGCAAAATGTTAACTTTATTTGAGAGAGGGGAGAATTGCAAATTACAAAATTCTTGGGGTGCTAAGTGTAATTCACTCGAATTTTGCCCTAACACATGTACGAGGTACAACGATCCAATTAAAAGTACCCATTTTGTTACCACGTCCCATACCGAAGGTACAACTATGCATGCAGAAGGTGCAACTAAAGCCCAAGCCAGGAAAACTTAATAGACGGGTTAAATCGGGAAATTTGTGATTAAGGGGTGTGTGAGAAGCAAAAGAGGCGTGGAAGAATCAAAGGCACAGGGTAAGAAAAATATCTAAGATATTTTTTCTTAGGGAATAAACGCACACGCACCTCGTCTTCCTCAAAGAGATCAAGGAATCCGGCGTCGTACATTGACCTCTTCCCCTTGTCCGACAATACTATTCACGCCCCATCACTCAATCAATCAACAAAAACTGAATTTAAATCTTAAAACCGAATAAAAATTGAAGAATTCAGTGTGTGTGGTTTGTGTTTCTCAACCTGAGTAGGCTTCTTGGATTTTCTGGAAGCGGCGTTTGGCTTCTCCGGCGGCGGAGGGGTTCTTCGCCCACCTATCTGGATGCCATTTCTTCCCACCGGAAACAAAATTCAAAAATCAAAATTCGAAAAATGATGGTTTCAAAATTTAAATTAAAAAATCGTCTCCGATTAAAGAAAAATTAAAATTACCAGAGCAAGTTTGCGGTAAGCTGAACGAATGTCTGAGAAGGAGGCATCCTTGCGAATCCCGAGGACGGTGTAGTAGCAATAAGACCCGACGTCGGATCCTCCCTCTCTATCCATACCCGTACCCGGAAAACTTGTTAATTCCGATGAATGGATTCTAGAGCATTCACAGATACAGAGAGGGATCGGCGATGAATTCAAGCGCTGGTTAAGCCTCCATGGGGATTTCTCGCGAAAGGGCAGTTGCGTAGACGAAGCAAAACTGGGGAAGAAGTTTATTTCATTATTATATGCGGCAGAAATTGCAAAGTCGCAGTGGGGAAGGAAAATATCTGGGGAGAGAGAGAGAGAGAGAGAGAGAGAGGGCAGTCTAACGCCGCAGGGAAGGTTCGAGAAATGGAGGAGATATTTTCTTGAGGGGGTTTGGAATTGGGTCTCGACGTGTATGGAATTACCGGATCTGCCACCGGGTTTTTGGTTGGTGTTTCAGGACGCGGCTCGCGTATGCTTTTTGTTTTTGTTGTGAATTAGTTTATTTTTTGAGTTATTTTTTATGCAATTTTAATTAACATTAAATAAAATTTAACTACTTTTTGTTTAAATATTGTGCGTATACAAAATAAAATATGTAATAAAATTGATATGTCGAATTATATAATTAAATATTAGATTATATTTTTTATAATTAGATTGTGGGCTCTATTTTTGAATCGTGTAATTGGCTCCATTAAATAGAGACGAAAAAATAGTCCATGTTCAAGTAGAATGATCAATTTTTCTAATCAGTATATACGTTGTTTCAGGAAGATGCATTTGGAAAAAAAGAGGAAAAAGAAGAAAAATTAGCATTGTTTTTGTATTTACTATTATTCTGTAATTGGTATAATTATAAACAATTGAGCTAACCTATTTTGAATCATTTTCATATTTATTTCTAATCTCTTATGTTTTGTTGTAACATCAGCTTGGCATCATCTGTGGAAAACGGTTTGAATTGTTGAAAATGCAAACTGACGATATAAAGCTCAGATTGCAATGGCCTAACAAGAAATTCAAAAAGAGGAGAATTGACAACTCTACCCTTATTAGAATACTCTCTTCGAGGTACATAGCACAATGCCCTTTAAACTAATAACTCTTCAATTCAAGAACTCACAAAGGGTTTTCCTAAATGAGTTGAGACCACAAGCTCCGTCAAGGTGTATAACACAGCACCTCGAAGCTGAAAATATCCTCAGATAGAGTTTTTAATAACTCATATAATTTCGTATTAATAAATTACCATCATCGCATACTAAAGAATCGCGGAGGTGTTACCCTGCCCGCATGCGCCTGATCGAGGTGGTGTCTCCCTGGTATCTAGAATTGATGGGGCAAATAGATGACATGACAAATTATACAATTATATATTAGATTATATTTTCTTTAATTGGTTTGATTTTCATTATCCATGGCGGAATTAGAATTTAATTGCATCCCTTATGTATATTTTTTCTATCCTTAGACCACCTTAAATTTGGTGATATGATTAGGGTGGAATTTATGAAAATACCAACAAAGCTATGGTAACACTTGGCGGATTGCTTACTGTTATATACTGCATAATATTACTTTATAGATTATGTATTGAGTACAGTGGATGTCATGTTTAAATCAAACACTGTATAAATGATAATAGTGTGAAAATGCATTGAACCTACCACGATCAATACATAGTACTTAAGTGCATATTTTTTGCCCATAAATCGTTATCTTCCTCCCTCATTAGGTGAGCTTCCTTCCTAGTGAAACTAAGTGGAAGTCCGAACCGACTGATGTTGAAAAATCAGGGTATGAGTTATGGTTAGGGGTGAAATGCCACTCGAGCCCAGAGCTAGCGGGTTCTCCCCAAAATGCATTGAGGTGCAACAGTTGACTCGACATTTAAGAGTACAGCACTGTTTCGGTGCGGGCCGCGAGAGCGGTACCAAATCGAGATTTCACCTAGCATTTGGGGGGAGTGTAACTCAAGAAAATATTTCGTATCCATATAACCATGAATCTCTCAAAGCAAGATCAGTTATTCGACTACCACCTGATTTTTCGCGCTCTTTTCGACTCAGACTTTCATTATTAGCTATAATATGGGTTATCGGCCTATCGGTCTTTAAGATGCTTACTGACCCCATTCATTTCAAATATTTCTCATATTGAACTGGTTAATGTCGTTGTTTTTTGGACATTTTTTGAAGCCTATAAAGCAAATGTTTCACTGAGTTTTACTATTCTCAGCCACCTTCGTTATATATCGCATTTAATGTTCAGATTTAGAGTCACTTTGCTATACGTTGAAATTAAATTTTGGCTTCGATTTTTCCTCTGATTGCATTCATGAGGGTTTGTAGTTCTTATAATTTCTAAGTTGGTGATCAGATGCATTATTTTGGCGTACACGAATTCCCTGTTTGCATGATTGGTCTTGCCTCATTTGTTGACACTATTGTGACAAACTTCTGTCGATTAAAAGCTAATATAGATTGAAATCGCAAGACATGCTTACTTTTCAACAAATAGAGCGTCAACAAGTGTTGTATTATAGCAATAGACATCATATGCTTGATTGCCCTATAATTTTAATAATTGTTAAAGATAAATGTTATAATTATGTCTTTCAGACGAGTCGTTTCGGAATGAACAAATCACAATTCCGTTCTAGCAATGCCTCTCGGACCAATTCGATGGAATATACATCTGCATACGATTTTTGTTGTGCGCACGTGCTTGTACAAACTAGAGGTTGTAGTTCGCACCTTATGGACAAATGCTAACCCTAACTGTCGTTTTCAAGGTTCATCTGGTGATGATGTATATATACTTATATTTGTTATTTTATCATTCATATTTACAGTATTAGTAGCATATTCATACACTGGATAAAGTGGTCAGTTTATTTGTTTCAGAAGTAGGCCAAATATACCGGGTTGACCCAAGAGAAAGTAAACAAAAAATAAAATATGATTAATTGGAATTTTCTGGCTAATCACTCAAAGTAAAGGTGACCTTAAACAACTATACCTCTTTTTTTTCATTAAAATTGTTTTTCACTTTTCTTCACTAAAATGCTTTTAATCTACATTGGATTTGAATTTGAAAATTAATCTTAAAAAATCATTTGAAATATATATAAAAATAAAATAAAATCGATCGATATTTCAATCGTAATTGAACAAAAAGCAAGCACATGTATTCCAGTAGCTGCAATCCGAACACACTTTTTAAAGACAAAGAAGATGGATCCGGATCTGAAACTTGAACATTGATTCAAGAACTGCTGTTTGTACAAGCACCAAAGATTTGATGCACAAGACCCAAATCGAATGAAAGAAAAGAATTAGACAAAGCAAAAACTAGCCAACACTAGGAAGCTCAACTCAGGCAGCTGCCCTCAGTTTCGGGCTTTCAGCCACCCCAAATCTTCACTTAAGTGCTGGATCTCGACATAAATGAATAAGAAGATTTTACGCCACACTTTCTGCCAGCTCTCTCACGCATTATGCTGTGGGAGGGAGACGCTTGACAACCGTCGGACCTAATACTGCACAGAATTATTTCAAGTTACTCTAACTCTACCAGAACTATGCCTATACAAACTTGTGGGTGATGAGCAGATCAAGACTTTGATGATGAGAAACCATCTTAGAAGTCGATAAATACTTTTCATCTGAGGAGAAGCTTGCCTGTAATGATTGCTTTTGAGATCATTGTTTCAATTTACATATAGTTGTAGAAGCGTTTCCATTTTCTTGCGGCCACATTACGCCTAACTAGTATCCGCCACTTAACCACCGCCAGAACCTTGCACCACCTTGCTTTGGGCCTTGGGTTCCTGGGGATAAGGATCCCAGAGTCGGAAGAAAATACACCAATCTCAGGATTGTTAGGTTCAAGAAAATGTCCATTCCCTTGCAATGCTGATGGGTCAACCTGAAAATCATCGATGGGTAGATCATCAGTTGACAGCTGATGCCCGATGTAGTTCCCTCCAATGTGGAATCCAGGTGGAGAATCACTCGTCCCGAAACTGTTTCTAAATGTCAGATTGAAGCCTTGCATTGGATATGAGCTCTCCCCCAACTCGAAGGAACAATTATGTTGTTGTTCCACTTCAGTTTTGTAAGGTGGTGAGAATGTTGGATGATAAGTGTTCATCTCTGTTTCTTGGTGATCTGTGAACAAAATGTTTTTTCAGATGCTACAATGGAACATATGTGGCAACGAATATTAGCAAACAGACTTTTCATAGAGCTAAAAATGTGAGCTATGACTTGAACACTCAAATGGCTTACTGTCGAGATTGAATATTAAATCTGCCGCCACATTAATCTTTTATGCAGTTATTTCTTAGTGGAGTGACATGTACCCGATTAAAGTTTCACGGAATTGAAAAAGGCCAAGATCAGCAGATGAACAACAAATATTTGAAAATTATTGTAAGGAAGGTAGAAAGATGAGTTGATAGTTCATTACCTTGTTCCTGGAAATTGACACCATGGAGACCCATGCTAGGATTCATAAGAATGTCAGCAGCTGGACTTGCCGAAAGCATAGGGTATCCAACAATTGATGGGTCACAAACTGAAACCCAGTCCTTTATGTTTCGATAAGCATGCTGCTTCAGATTTTCCACCATCCTCTGTAAAAGGAATAGGTAATATCAGTTTCATAATAGAGAATGACACGTCTTGTCGAAGATGCTGGCAACATAATTATTTATATGAGAAACTTGAGATCACTGACATTCCCTGTATTATCATGTTTCACATTCTGAAGCTAGAAGGTATGTTACCGTCTTATGTACCAAACTTCAGTAATCTAACTCCATCCTTAAATTGATTGTTTTAAAGCTAACCAAATTTTGGTGCAACATCAACTGGAGAACATGAGGTTAGTTTGGATGATAAACCAATTTTTTAATTTCGATGATTTGTCCTCTCACAGTGAAAATTATGAGCTGAGCTCATTCAATATTACTATTTCAGAAATTATTGAGAGGATAAAGTTGGAATAAGAAAAAGTATCCGGGTAAAGATACCAACCATCTGGTGTATGTTGAGACTATTCACAGGCTGCGAACTTTGTCCATCAAGAGTCACCCCGATAACCTTGTATATGGAGTTAAATACCAGCCCTGTCCCTTGTCCAGTCCTGTACATGTAGTTCTTGTCATCTAAAGTACACGTTGTAGCATGTCCGATAATTGTCTCCCATGTCCTTTTTGAGACTTTATCAAGTATCTACAAATTGAACATATAGTGTGAGATGTGTTAATAAAAAAGAGGTTTGTTTTTCATCCAAGTAATTTATATCTCAGATAAAGAGTGAGTTTCTTACAGCACGTAGTGTGAACTGGTCCGAAAAATAGAGCCTCAAGAAATCTCTAACAGAGGTGATCCCATACCGAGTCAGTTTTTCATGGGATGTGCCATCTTTAGCTATCTTTTCCAGCCGCCATACTTCATCATCCAAGGAGGGTGGATAATGCTTCTGATAAGCTGAATAACAGATGACACATCAGTGCATAATTCCATTTCCATCTGCTAGAAATACATTGAAGATTCATGTTTTTCACATTTCAATAAACTTCCTACAAAACCAGCTTAAGCTTATAAATATGAGTGTTGTGTTTCTTTACATATCCAAGTTTTCTCCAATTGAATTCCCCATTTCTCTGAGACGGAGGAGCTAGACATTTTCTTACTTGAACCACAAAGACATGTCGTGTTAATTAACGGAAACCAGACAAAGATGAACAAAGTACTAAGATATTTTATAAGTTTTATGCGTTAGTAAAACAGACAACTAGAGAAACATGCTGGTCTATGTTTGTTAATTGGCAAGCTCCAACTGAAAGAATAAGTTCAAAATGCCCTTCTGCACGTGCAGAAACTATATAATACTGAAAGGTGAAAAGTAGTTCAGAAGAAACACTTACACTCCCCTCGGTGATCTTTAACTTTGAAAGAATTGCTTATTGCTTCTCTAATTCTTAATTCATCAGAACTAGCATGCACTTGTGCTCCCAACCGAAACTTCCCACTCCTAATCCAGCTTGAATTATCTGTGAAGCTTATCTCACCAATATAACCGACCCCATCCTTCAAGGGAACCACTAACTCTCCAGCCACCAATGGCCTTTTCCCTTCTCTGTTCTTCACTATTCTGTGGTTAAATTCCTTCTTTGTCCACCCTTCCTGATCATCAGGCCCAAAATCACCATCAAGCACGACGATGTTCACTTTGGCTGAAGATAGTGGGCCCGATGTTATTATTTGTTGGGAACTAGAATCGTACAAGGCAATCTTTATAGGATTTCTGTCCTCAGACACAATCCTACTGCCCGTAAACAAGGTGTGGGGCAAATTGTTATGAAACTGCAGCTGCAAACTCCTTGATCGAGAGCAATCCTCTTGATTATACGAGGATCTACAAGAAACATTAAATGAGAGCAAGATTAGATTAAACTACTTATCATCATCGATAAAGGAGTTAACATAATTACTCAAGGGAGTGAATAAAAATCTGTGCATTATGAAGACAGACTAAAACCAAAGTAATTTGTTGCAGTATGATGCTTGAAGTGGTGGACAACATAACAAGGCATAAGAAAATATAAATGCATATACAATAACAAATGACATAACTAACCTCAGAGATCTGTCAATTGCACGCTCCACCGCCTCTTGCACCTATACAGAAGGATAATATCATAATAAGGACATGAAATCAAAAGAAGATCTCTTACATATCAAAGTTATTTATCTATAATGAAACAGGTCTTAACCAAGTATCCAATAGGCCATTAGCTCTCCAAAATTATATCATGAGAGGTAGGCATAAATACAAAAGTTGATGGAACATGAGACCATTATTGTCTTATACATCCAGGTGCACCTGTAATTAGGTTTGTGTGGAAAGTGTGGTGACCTACATGAACTGAAAGAAATGCTATAAATTGGAAAAAATGTGCAAATCTTCATCAGAAACAACTTAGTTAATACACTTATTCTAAGTATGCTTAGGGACAACTTTAACAAGCTATGTTTTTCCATGAGACCATTAAGGTGTGATTCTTTTTCTCCAAGAAGCTACATAAACAAGAGGGTCCTTACTGAATCATTGAAATTTAACAGTTCCTAAGCATCAAGCATGAGTGCAAATGTAAACCCCACATATATAAAAGTGACCACTAAATTAATGGCAAAAAGATGCCTTTCTAGTGACTTATATTAAACAATTAAAAAAGAACAAAGGAAAAAGAAACAAACAACCAAAGAAGAAGATACCATACCCATTTTCTAATGATGGGTTCCAAGCAGGGTACATATTCTTGCACTGTCCGGCCATAATTCAGCCCTTTGAATATGCTGCACAAATCCAGGTAGAAAAAAGAAAAAATCAATAAATAGCACAAACTACGAAAAAAGAGAAGAGCACAGCAAATACATCAGGGAGTACTCCACCCACGTCGAAACTAAATGCCGGCGTTTAGTCGGAAGTTCAGAACCTTCCTCACCCCCCTCCCTAAGCTGTCTTTTAAGTACCATCAAAGAGCCAAGATTCACAAGCTTACAGTCTATACTAATTGAAAGGGAAAAAGAAGTGCTGCAAACAATCAAAGGCAGGTAGGCCACAAACTGCCAGCCGCCAATGCTTAAATAAGAAACAGAGCAACTGATCAATTTACTCGAAACTACCTAGAAGCTTCATTTAAACAATTCAACGAACACATTGCTCACAGAAGTCAAGCATATATGTGTAACGTTTACACAAACTAACAAGAACCCCCCCCCCCCCCGCTCTTATTTTAATGATGAACCCACAAACACTGTGTGTCTTTGTGTTGGAGAGGTTTTATCGCAGTACTCAATTTCCTAAGACCATGTAAAAAAAAAAAAAAGGATCTTGCTCATCCGACATTATGAATCATTCTAGTTTATATAGACTGGAGGGTAATTCCAAGAATGCAGCTAATATTAACTGAAACAACCGCGTGGACGAGTAAAGATACGAAAAAGACTAAAAATCAAGAACAGACATTAACAATACTAATTATTACAAGAATACTACGTGGCATGCAAAATAACACTCCAAACAATTCCCAAAAAAACAATGTTGAAAGAGGGAAAAATGAACGGTGAAAACCACGCGGATTCGCTGACTGGTTCGGAAATCTTGATGTTGAGAGATGCAAAAAGATACCTTGAGAAGAAGCTTGGCGGAAGGTGCGGGTGCTACGCGGTAGATATCCATCTCCACAGCGTCGCGAAGACTTGCAAAAGTCTTCTCCCAGGGGTTTTAATTTTCAGTTAGTTTTAGTTTGAATTTCAGTTTCCGGGTCTCTCCACTTTGCCTTTATTAGTCTTTTCTTTTGTTTTTCATATTTTACGTTTTGTAAGTAAATAATTTTAAAATTATTATATTGCATTTTTATATTTTTTTTAAAAAAAATTATTTTTAATTTCAAATTTTAATTTTTATAAAATTAGTGTGAATTCATCTCAAAATTTAATGAAGCTCGTCTCATGTTGTTTTCATCATAAATTTAATAAAATTAAAATTATAAAATATCGTACAGTTATGAGATGCAATATGGTAACTTTAAAAATATAATGACCTAAATCATAAAAGAAGTAATTTGTGGGGACGTAAAATGTAATTTTTTCTTGATTTTTTTTTTCTGTTGTCCGAAAATAGTGGAAAGTATTTGGATATTTATTTATCTTTTTATACTATACAGTATATTTTAATTTATTTTTATTTATTATACATTAATCAAATATATTAAGTGTTTATTTTTTTCGAGTGCAAACACAATTTTGTATGTCGTTTGATCCCTTTTTCAATAATCATCGTTTGAGTTAGATTTCATCAAAATTATTTTTTTCATAAAATTATATTTTTTTTATTTTTAATCCCACCATAATTACGTTTCCTCTAAGTGCTCATTATGATCATTAAATAATTTTTAAATTATCTCATTAATCTTAAGAATAAGGTTAATAATAAAACGTAACCACAATTTTCATTTGTATAATTAATTATAAAATTGTGAATTAAAATATTATAGTTATTTTTTTAATATCAATTATCTGAAAATTAATTATCTCATAATCAAATATCTTGCAACTATCGGATCGAATCGGACCTGAAAACACTAAAAAAATGCGCCATATATTTTTTCTTTTTTCTAGTTACCAAATAAAGAAAAATTCTTAAAAGTACAACCAAACAAAGCCATATATATATATATAGAAAAAAATATTATTTTAGTCTGCTAAGTATCCTAAATTTAATTTTAGTCCGATAACTATGTCCATTTTTGTTTAGGTCCAATAACTTACGAAATTGCTTACTTTTAGTCATCTGGCTGATTTTTGAACAATTTTACCCCTACGAGTGCATATGGACTAAAACTGCCTTTTAAAAATTGCACAGGGGTAAAATTGTCCGAAAATCAGCCAGAGGACTAAAAGTAAGCAATTTCGTAAGTTACTGGACCTAAAAAAAATGGACATAGTTATCGAATTAAAATTAAAATTAAGCATATTTAACGGACTAAAATAATACTTTTCCCTATATATATATATATTAATTGTGCATTGATTATTATAATTATTAATAATTAAATTTATAATATCATTATAACCAATTTATTGCATAAGAAACAGTTATATGAATTTATAAATATAATACAAATAATAAAATAATTATAATTATTTGGCATTTTTGTTCCGTATCTTACTAAGGTAGTAATTTAGTCATATATTCACTATTTTAAGACAAAATTGGCCGAAAAATGATGGAAATCGGTTGGAAAGTGACGTCACTTACAGCCAACTTTAAAAATTCCGACAAATTTATCCTGAAATTATTATCTTAGTAAATTACAAGAATAAAGTATCAGAAGATCGTAATTACGGAATCGTAAATACATTTAAGTGTGTAGGGTATAAATAGGTATAAAATAAAATGAATTGAATAAATTATTGAGTTGACCAAGACATTCCCCAACATAAAATTCTGATTAAGGCAAGACCATGATTAAAGAAATCGTTAGTAGGAGTAGTTAATAGAAGTTAGAACTGAAGTTGCTAAAAACCCTTGAGTTTCAACTCAAAGTCGTCGCTAATATACATTTAAATATAAAAATATTGATCTACCGGTCCTATAAGATTATGTATTTTAATGTCCAATTGATATAAGAATATTTGTCTCATTTATGTGAATTTCTGTTCTCATTATTGATTGATATAAAGGGTGATTGTAAAAATTTCTATTTTTACGGTAGGAAAAGAGTTGTCGAGAAATTTATAAGTTTAGGTGGTGAGAGCGTTTGAATAAAAAGGTGGGAAAAAGTCGAAGAAAAATTTATAATTTTTAGGGAGTATTTGTAATTTTTTGAGAAATATAAATAGTTTGTACAAATATAATTTGTGAAAAGACAAAGGTAGTTTGCGTAAGCAGACCATAAGTCGGGGGTATAAATATAATTATTCCAAAAGTTTAATGTTTATTATTGATAAACGGCAAAAGCGGGTGGAGAGACGTTTATAACTTTCAACTTAAACTAGTTTAATTGTAAATGGTTGTCGATGTGCACATCTTTAACACCGAATTATATTTATTGTAAATAAAATATTGATAAATAGCACTTTTGATAGCATTTGAAGTAGTGCAAAATAGAACAAAGTTGAAGTTTGGAATGTTTGCAAAAAAAGAGTCTAATGTTTACAACTTTATGTGAGAGTTGTGAAAGGCGGAGAGGAAGTGAAAGGCGGAGAGGAGGAAGGAAAGAATAATAATTTTTTTTAAGCTTTTGTATGATTGGAAGGAAAGTAAATTTTAAATACTTCCACTTGTTTGATACGAGAAAAATAGATTGAGAAGAAAAAAATTATTTTTTTGTAATTTTACTTTATAGCCCTTATCTTCATTTTGTGTTAGAACACAAATAAGTTAATATTATACTAATATAATTTTAAATATAAAAAATTTAAGAATCTTAATAATAAATTATAAAAAATTACAATAATATTTTTCATTAATAAGAATATTCATCGTCAACTTCGATGTAGTGGTTTTTCAATAATTTTATTATATTTTTGACGATTATGTATGGTATTATCAGGGGAAGAAGAAAAGAAGTGAACGAAATATATATATATATATATATATATATGTTATGGGCAAATAGAGTAAATAAAAATAAAATATATACTTTTTTGTCTTTTGGGCTTTACATTTTCACTTACAGAAACTAAATTGGGCTCTAGAGGGATTTCATATATATCAAGTTATACTTCCCTTCCATCTCATTCCCCTAACCAAACACCAAACGATCTCTTAACATTTTTTTACTTTCACTTATCTTATACTCCCACTTTTCACCCCAACTGAACATACTTTAAATTGCAGAAGGTGATGGAGAGATGCTTACAGATTTCAACTTAAAACTTACTTTAAGTAGTCAAATAATATAAGTTACACATCTCGGACAGTATTGTGGACTTATTTTCAATAAAGTTATTATAAATGCTTGGCTTAAATTACTGCAAACACATATATAATAGGGTAAATTACAACAGACTCTTCTGGGATTTGTGATAATTATAAATACCTCTTCATTATTTAAAAACTTATAAATACCCCCCTAAAATTACAAATAACCTAACAAATACCCCCTTGTGTCATCTCATTGTAGGAAAATATTTGTTAGAGTATTAAAGTTACAAATAGCCTAACAAATACCCCCTTGTAATATTTCATTGCAGGAAGGTATTTGTTAGAGTCTTTGTAATTTCAGGAGGGTATTTGTAGTTATTTAAACAATAAGAGGGTATTTGTAAATAAGACAAACTTCAAGAGAGCCCATTATAATTTATCCTATATCATAATATGTAATATTACTTTTATTTTTATTTTATTTTTTATTAAAAAAAATATATGCATTTTAATATAGGATTTTTGGTAGGTCAAAACGACTAAAGAAAGAATCCAACAAGAAAGCTCTTAGATTATATTGATCCCGACAAGGCAAGGATTTGCCAATTTTTGCTTTGTTATTTATTTATTTCCATTGTTACCCTCACCGAGATTCTAAAAAATTCCCACTTGACATCACTTGGTCGCTTTCAGTGATCAATGCCAAGAAAAGAGGTTTTGGCTTTTGGGCGAAAGGTCATTCACCACTTTATGCAATACACTAAAAAAAAAGTGGGTTTTGGTACGAATTTTTGGATCGTTCCAAAGCCCGTGTTATATTAGAATGGGTATTGAAATTCATTAGGAATGAAAAATAGTCAATGACATCATGATCCACGTATTTTATGTATTATTTTTTTGGAACAGAAAAATTCGATGTTCCAAAATAGTACAGTTATAATTTCTAGTCCTAAGACCGTTCCAAATTTGTAATGGTTAATAATTGGAACTCTTTTTGTAACACATTAATAACATTAGGAACGATATTGAGTTGACGTTTTCTATATATGAGACAATTGATGTAAAAAAAATGTTAGCTAGTAAATGTATTCCAAGATGAGGTACAATTTGAAACGGTGTGAGTACGCAGCTGGTCTAATAATACAAGAATCGTTCCTAAGTCAAAGTTCTACATAAAACCTGTTGTGTTCCTAAGACCGTGACTAAATATGTGTTATTTGGAATGGTTTATGTGTATTATTAATACTGTATTACTAAGATCGTTCCAAAGAGAGTACAACAGCTATAATTCAACGGATAAAAAATCATTCTCATTTGTGATCCTAAGACCATGATAATTAGTCGTTGATCTTTTTGTGCAAATCAACAAGGAGCAGGTACATCTCGAATGGGGAATGGTGAATCTAATGATGAATTTAACAAGGATTACGAGATTGAATAAGACAATAATTATGATCTAAAGTTCACTGTTTTTGTAATCAAACATCTATAAACATTTATGTAAAAATTACTGATTAAATATTTCTATAATTATTCTATACGAATAACTAAATTTTTTTTCTAAAAAAAAAATTGTTCAAATTAGGAACGGTTGATATTAGTCCAGACCGTTCCTAATTCCACTCCAAATGTAAATTAAACCGTTCCTATTATTTAACTATTCCTCAATAAATAGGAATAATATTATTTTTTTACTAGGAATGGGAATATAAATAAAAACCGTTCCTAAAGATATTACAATATTCTACAGAAAAAGAAAAAAAAGAGAGAGAGAAATTCAAAAGCTAGGACCGTTCCTACATCCATTCCAAACAAATTAATTTTCGTGCCAAGTGAAAAGTAGAGGAAAAATCACATCTAGTAGCAGTTGGTAAATATTTGACCTTTCAGCCAATCACAATGTAAGTCCCAATTTAAAGCATGTGACTTTTTTCAGCGAGTGACTCAACTTTCCGACCAAATTTGTACCAAAATTGAAATTTTTTCAGTTTTACGGGACCAAAATGGAACTCTAGCAACTTAGGGGTCTAAAATGAGAATAGCCTGAAGTTAGGGGACGAAAATTGCCTTTAATCTTATTTTTTATGGTCTTAATTAATTTATGGTGTACTTTTCTCTGATCATTAACATATGAGGAACAATTTTTCCTTTATTTTTTATTTTTCCATTTAAAAGTCAAAATATTTTTGGCACAATATTAGGAAGGATCTTTTTAAATATAGGAATGATAATCTAAATATCCTCTAAATGCGACGTCGTTTTTGAATTAAATGACATCGTCTTTTGTAGTTAGGAATTTAGGAACACTATGACCAACCATGCTTAAATAAATTAAGAATCTGACTAATCCACATCAAATGAAACGACATCGTTTTGATTACTTAGGAATTATCATTGGAACGGTTTTTCAAAATATGACATTTCAAAACCCGTTCCAAAATTTCAACATATAAAAAACAGTTATCAGATTTTTTTCTTTCCCTTCCTCCTCTCCTCTCCCTCCCTCCCTCCCCCTCTCTCTCTCTCTCTCTCTAAAAAGGTTAGTTCTCTATTTCTTTTATCCCCCCCCCCCAATTTTTCTGATTATTTTTTCCCCCATTTCTGAATATATTTTCAAAAATATTTCTGAAACTATTTTCATAAACGAGTGTCTGAAAATATTTTCATAAAGAGTTTCTGAAAAAAAAAATTGAAAATTTTTCCAAAATTTTTTTTCTGAAATTTTCTATTTTTTCCAAAAATGTGTAATATTTTATGTTTTTTTCCAAAAAAAAAAGTTTCTGAAAATTTTCTTGAAATTAATTTTTTTTTCAGAAATTAAATTTAATTTTTTCTAACATTAAAATATTTTTTATAATTAAAATATAAAATTAATAAATATTTTCTTAAATTTAAAAAGTTTCTGAAATTAAAACATTTTTATAATTAAATATATTTTTCATAAAACTAAATTTTTTTCTAAAATTAAACTATATTTTTTCTGAAATTAAAATATATTTCTGAAAGTTATAACCTCTTTTTGTAACTTTTGTGTAATTTGTATAATTTTTGTGAAATGGAATTTTAGAGTTGTGTAATTTATGCAATTCTTGTGTACTTTATCATATTGTGTAATTTTTGTGAAATGGAATTGTATAGTTGTGTGATTTATCATATTATGTAATTTTTGTGAAATTTATTGTATAGTTGTGTAATTTATGCAAGTCTTTTGTAATTTAGATCATATTGTGTAAGTTTTGTCCAAATTGTTGTATAATTGTGTAATTCATGAATTCTTTTGTTTTTTCATTGATATTATTATTTACATAACAATGTCAATAATCACAATATTAGGCAATTTTTTTCCGATAATAATATAATTTACATAATAATATCAATAATCACAACCTTTAGTCTAATATTTCAAATGATAATATTATTTACATAACAATGTTAATAATCACAATATTAAGCAAATCCTTCCCTATAATAATAATATAATTTACATAATAATATCAATAATCACAATCTTTAGTCTAATATTTCAAATGATAAAATTATTTACATAACAATATCAATATTAGGCTAATCTTTCTCAATAATATTATTATTTACATAATTATATTAACAATTACACTATTAGGCTAATATTTCCAACAAGAGTCATTAAAAATGTATAGCTCCTTTGTCCATGTACAAACAGATCACGCATTGCTTTAAGCTTCTTTAACCAGTCAAATGAATTTTTGCCAATTGAACTAGTGAGGTTTATCTATTTTCATTTGTCAACAGAAAAAAATGTTGATACTTTTTACGAATATTTTTTAGTATTATTCTATCTGAAAAATCACTAATTAACATGTCTTTTCAGATCTGACTACCGCTTCCACGAGCATATTTATGTTGTGATGCAATGACACTATCCCACCCGTGGGCATGTTTGAGGTAGGTGCCGGCAGAGCACCAACATTTCTGGTCCGAGAGCATGAAGTTAATGTACTTTAAATTAATTTGGTATTATTATGTAATCTAAATTGTTTAATGAATTCTACGAATATTTTCTTTAATTTTCTTATCGTAGATGACCTAGTGGTGGGACTGTGACGATGAGTCCACGGTCCAGATTTTCCACATGTGGACCAGAAAATATATCCGGAAGAAGTTCTTTGTTGCTCGGTCAAGCTTGATCAAGCTACTTTGGCTGGCCAATGAGGTATAGCTCCAGCTCCAGGCGTATTGGGCCAGCTCAGTACAGCCTTCGAAAGATCCCCCGTGCCGAACGACGACGAAATGGACGATGCTAATGAGAAGGGTTTAGATTAGGTCCTAATTTTTTTTTAATTTTATAATCAAATAATGGTTTTTATTAAAAGAATTTTTTTTCCTAATTATTCATGTTTATTTATAAGGTTTATTACATTTCATTGTTTTTCATATTTATTAAATTAATTAAGTTCATAAATATAATTAAAATTTTTATTAATTAATTTAATTATTTATCATAGTTTATTAAAATAAATTAATTAAATTATTTTTAAAATTTATTAAATATATAAATTAAATAATTTATAAAAAAATATTATAAAATAAAAAATTATGAACGATTATAGTTATTGTAAAGAAAATGTTACAAATATAAACAAAAGCGCATTCCGAATATCAACACTCAAACAGTTCTAAATACATGTTTCTAAATAAGACAAACCGTTCCTAAAACTGTTACAAGAGGTTGTTCTAAAAAAAATGACCGTTCCTAATACTCTTTCAAAAATTGACCACCAAATAATTTCAATGATTGTTCCTAAATATATCACCAATATAAAAAAATACATTTTCAAAATTCAGGCATCATTATTACACAAATCATTTCAAAAACAACCCAAAATAAATTGTACAACTATTTCAAATGTTATCCAGTGTGTTCCAATTGAAAAAATATTTTTTTATAATTGCATACAATTTTAGGAAACAATCATATTAATATGTTACTGTGACAGTGCGAAATTGGAACAGTTCTTCACAAACCGCTCCTAAATATTAGTAACGTTGTCTACAATGACAGTTTGTAAAATCATTTTTTTCAATTTCTAACTATTCTAAATAACAAAAAAATCATTCCAAAATTTGCCCAAAATCCTGCATTTTTTCGTTGTCATAAATCAGTAATGAGTCAATTAGGGGTAAATATAGATTTTTTTTTTAATATTTTTATTAATATCAGCAAATTCAAAATTTTTCGACTAACAGATGGGCATTATTTGTTAGACAAAAGCAAACATCAGAGGTGCTAAAGTAATTTTCCAAATCACAAGAAGCTTATGTGTAATCAAACCTCAGAAAAAGTGTAATTGTCCTTATATTTTAACTTTAAATATGCAATGAGAAAATCATTCGACTTTTTTCTTTTTTTTTTAATTATTTATTCGCATTCATATAAGTTTTTTCTTAAGGATATTAAATATGAAAATATATTTTTCTTTAACAGTTTAAAATTTCAGATGATGTTGGTATTTAACATTGCATTCGAATCTCACCACTATCCATTTATATAAATATAAAAAAATTATATACAAGACTTTATAAAAAAAATATTGCATCTATACATATATATATATATATAAATATGTTAAAAATATTAAATATTAAATAATTTATTCTCCCTAACCGTATAAACTTTACATTATATAGTTATTCAATCTCTCTTTTTTCTTACTCTTTTTTTCTTTCTAATTGAAATAATCAAATAAGTAATTACATTATATGTAGAGATGATAATTGATTGGCTGCAAAGCGAGTTTGTCAAAATTCGATATTTATCCTCTAGAATTTTATATTGATTCTGACCTGAACCCAGATCCAATAAATTGAACCAATTTTAATTTTTTTTTATAATTTTAAAAACACTAAAGAATAATATTTCTGAAAAGTAATATCATCGCAACGTTTTAAATATGATAAATATATATATATATAATACCTCGAGACAATGGAGAAATATAAGAACTGGAAATAAAGATGGGGTGAATAGCAATTTACCCTCCCGTGATATTGAAAATGAACACATTACCCCCCCATAAAAAAAAATATAGTAATTTACCCTCCTGTAATTTTTAAAATGAAGCAATTTACCTCCTTATATAGGGAGATAAACTGCTTCATTTTGAAAAACAGAGGGAAGTAAATTATTGTATTTTAAAAAATACAGGAAGGTAAATTGCTATTTGGTTTTTAATAAGGGTGTAATTTGCTTATTTGCGATATTACAAGAGGGTTGCTTGTATTTCTCCCAAAAAAAAAATGTATGAAGTAAAGTTGTAACTTTTGAAAAAAGTGCTCAATGTTGTGCAAGGTGAGAAAATGCTATTATTATTAGTTGAAATTACAAATAGAGAACACAAAGAGTGAAGTTCTAAGCAAGTTCTTGGATTGAACAAAGCATCAAACTTTTCCTTCCTTTGGGCATTTTCCAGGAAGCTTTGCTCATTTGAATTTATGCCTCCAAAAAGACTACTTTGTGTTTGCATTGTACAAGTATTAAAAAAAGTATATTTTGAATTTCATAATTATAAAAAAAATTGGTATTTTAAATAATACGTCGATAGCACGTTCTCTAATTTTTTTATTATTATGGAAGGTAATATTCAATATATATGTATATATATATATAATGGAGTCATTTTAGTATTTATTATTTAAATATAAAAAATATGTAGTATAAACACGGCACATAGGGTGTTGTCCGTGCTTACGACACGAATACCCAACATTGCTCACTTGTGCGCATCATGCACATACGTTGCTTCTCACTGTGCATTATACACTTTGCCTTAAGCATCCAGCAGACAGAGCCCACACGATGCTAAAATCGACTAGCAATGCCTCGTCCGACACAAATGCCCAGCCTGACAACCTTTTCCATGCTATTGTCCTTGGACGTTTCTAAATCAGTGTATCACACGTTATCAAGCCTTCCATACCATAACACTGAACACCACCCCCCAACATTGTGCCATAATTCATATCATGCCAACACCAACTGTCCGCACATGCAAACCTATGGGCCGTAATCATAATTTATGGCCCGGCGCAAATGAGGCCCAAAAAGGTAGGTTAAAACCATCCATACCAATTCATGCATAGTTAATTAAAAATTTTAAAATAATAAGAGTTAATTATATTTAGATTTCTTTTAAAAATTGAAATTTTATGTTTTTTCTCAAAAAATTTAAAATTATATTTACATCTACTTTTTGAAAATTAACTAGTTACTCCTGACTATTGACTTTAGCAAAAAAATTACACAATTTTTTATTTTATCCCCAATTTGATATTCCCGTATAATAAGTTTGTACTTAGATGAATAAAAATGTAATAATGTTAACACTCCTCTGTATCAAGATGCACAGTGGATCTAACTGAGCTAACCCAACCCAAGATCGAATTGAACCAATAATTCGGGCCAAGCCTGTTTGGAACGGACCAGTACTGGACCAATCCCAATAATCAATAACTAAGGCCAGCCCAACCCTATCCAATTTACTTTTTATCTACTTTTCACTTTCTTGATAAATATTACCCATTTTTTATTCTGTTATAATTTTTAATTTTTTCTACAAAAATTTAGAGCTTATTTGGTTGTGATTTGAATAAGATTTTTTCCACTTTTCACTGTTTGGATAGGTGGAAGTTTGTTTGGTCAAGTCATTTTTAGTGAGAATGCATTCTTATTTTAATTTTCAATTTATCTACTTTTCACTTTCTTGATAAATATTACCCATTTTTTATTCTGTTATAATTTTTAATTTTTTCTACAAAAATTTAGAGCTTATTTGGTTGTGATTTGAATAAGATTTTTTCCACTTTTCACTGTTTGGATAGGTGGAAGTTTGTTTGGTCAAGTCATTTTTAGTGAGAATGCATTCTTATTTTAATTTTCAATTTCAAATTTATATAGGTCACATGGGCTTGTCATAGTTGTCTTTCTATCACATCAAAAATACATATACCTATATTTAACATTCTCACACCTATATATCTATATTTGAAAATAATTAATCCAAACTATTCTCAATTTTCGCATAAAAACCAATAAAGCATTTTTACACATTTTCAATTATTGGAAACTGAAAATGAAAATACAACCAAACGGACTCTTATTTTTTTTAAAGCAAAATTTTTTGCAAACTCTCTCTATTATTTAGTATGAGGATTATAGTAATTACCATTGGTAACATATGTGTGGACTAAAATAATTTTAAATTTATTAATTTTCCACCTTCGCTTTAAGATTAATTTTTTATTCACACATATTTAAATAAGTTAATAATTTAATCGGTTTTATATTTATTTTAATTACTCACACAGAATATTCTTTAATCACTAATATTTGTTTTTAATTATTAATTTATTTTTTTGGATTAATTATAGTTAGTTTTCTCTGTTTCCAAAATACGAAATTATGTACTTTCCATTATTTTTTTAAAACATTAACTTACACTCTCTTTGAAAATTATTCGTTTACAAGAATACTCATTTTGAAATATTGATATTATTTAAAAAATAAATAAATAAATTACTTAACCCCTCATTTAGTATTTTGTATAATTACTAACAAAAATATCTAATAATCTTTTTATATTTGTAGTGGAGTAAATAAAAATATATGTAAAGTTAAAAAGACGAACATGTAATAAAATATTAATCTTAAATTATTATCATTAGATAAAAAATAGCAGTTAATAAATGAAAAAATCAGCCATCGTGAAAAATTTACAAGGAATGTTGAATGGGTCGTAAAAATTAAAAATTTATATAATATTTTTTTGACTAACATTGATATTTTTTATCCATAAACTAACGGAAGTGGCAATTCAAACCAATAATTGTTAGACAGGGTGTAAATATAATTTTAAATTTATTTTTAAAAAATTAGTTGCTGTCGCATGCAGTTCCCGCAAGTATATAAAAAATTATAATGTGAGATGAAAAAAATTATAAAATAATTAAAAAATATTAAAAAAATACTATTATGCGAAAGAATAAAAAATTAATACGATCAATAATTTTTTTTTTATAATTGCATAAATAATAAAATGTCGGAGTTTCAGAGGGGTTGGAATAGTAAATAAGTCAATTTTTGTTTTCAATAGTAGAGAAAAGACCCCACACCAAACCTTATCCAGATTCCACGGACAATGTCGGAAATGACCCTGCTCGAACCCATCGCCATAAATACAAATTCCAGTACAATCAAACGTATCCGGAGCAGAGTGAGAGTAGCGGCACACGAACTCAGAGAGAAAAATTCCAAACAAACATGAAAATAAAGCACAAATGGAAGCAACAATTCTTGTCATTTTGGGCTACCGACAAACGCTGCCTTAATTTACAACATCTCCTCTTCCCTTTGCCTTCTGTCAACGTCTACTTCTTTTTTCTTTTTCTGGAAAAAAGGAATCCGTTTTTCTTTTCTTGATTTTTTTTTTCTGCGAGGAGTCCGAGTTTTTGACATTTGTGCTGCGTCCGCATTGTCGGTTTCTATATAATATAGTTTTCAGTTTGCAGGGAAGAAAAGAGCCCATGTGTTTGAACTTTGATGAGAGCAGGATTTTCCAAGAGTAGGCGGTTTTATGTGTTCTTGTTGAGAATTGCAGAGTGCCCTTTTGGGTATTTTTTACCATTCGAATGATTGTGTGATTTGTATGTACTCAGTATATTTGAGTTGGGTTTGTGAAGGAGCGGAAGAAAACTGAGAAATATTGCAGTGAGGAGTTTCTTTTTCTCACTCGTCTTTGGTGGTGCCTTTGCTTCTGTTGGTTAGTCCGAAGCTTTTTACGTTTTTCTTGATTATTTTTGGCTTTCTGATTTGTATTTTTAGTACACTGATTTGGTTCTCGGGCTTTTCATTTGGTTTATTGCTGCTCCTTCATGCACTTGGATTTTATGAACTGTTCCGTTGGATTGGTTAGAACGATAGTTTTGTGGGGGATTGTGGTGTTCTTTCATTATGATTGATCTGATAGATTAGACCTCAGACTTGTTCTGGAAATTTTGTTCCTTTATTGCTTGATGAAATGCTCTCGACCCATTAAAAGAGCTGCCTGGAGACTTAGAGACACATGATCACGAGGCATTGCTTTGTAGTTTCATTTGACGTCAATATGTCATAGTTTTAGCTGTTATTATTATCTTGAGATGATGTTGTTTTGGTGATTGCTTATCAAGTTTGATAGTATGCTGCTTTCAAGTATTTCATTGCAAAGTTCACGTGGAATGTCATAAGATTAGGTCCTAGCGTATGACGTCTCATGGGCACAGCAAATTTAGAAGCTAATACTAATGCAGTGAAGAAGTTGGTTAATTGTGACTGTTGCTACAGTTACGTTGTGAGAAATTCTATGGAACACCTACTTAATTCCTGAATTGTGTCCCTTAAAGAAATTGCATTGTGAACTCATTTGCGCCATCGCGCTGGGACCTGGGGTAGCTCCTTAATAATTTTCTTATACGTGCATATCTTTAGCCATCTTTCCTTGATTTACTTGGAATAGGCCTGTCAATTGGTAGTGAAAATGTATTTCTTAAGTTGTTCGTTAGGCATGAGGTATAGATGAGGTAAATATTACTGTTCTGGCTCTAAGAATCAAATTTTTCATGACGTTTATTTGCAAATGGCGCTTGAACTAGTGTCTCCTTAGCAATTTTCAGGTTCACCTGCATATCTTCTGGCCTTTTTTCTTTATTTATGTATTTACTTGGAATAGGCCTGTCGATTGGTAGTGAAAATGTATTCATGTACTTCGTTCCTTTGGCATGAGCTGCAGATGAGATAAGTATTACTGAGATTGGGATCTTAGAATCAATTTTTGTTATTGTTTATTGCTTATTAGAAAGTATGGCCTTAAGCCTTCATATCCCTTTGATTTGGAATATGTGATTATGTTGGTCATGTCCATCATCAACTGAGGTACATCTATGCAAATGCTCCACATTGGTTTCATATCATTAAAAGCATTCAGTTAACTAGGTGAAGTTTGCATGTCCAGAGTGCATGAGAATCCACAGTCACGATGAATTTAAGGCAGTTGAGCTATCTCAGCCAAGTAGGAGCACAGTTAAGAAGTTGGTCTTTGAAGTGAAAGAGAAAACTAGGTTTTTCTCCGTGGATAATAATAAATCATCTGAGCTTTATGGCTGATTAAATTTGGCTTTTATGGGGTGGATGTTATTTGTGGAAACTATTAGATCAGATAGATGTGAGATTCATTGTTGAAAATGTCCCTATTTAGGCATGCAAATAACTTCTTGCTATTCTTTAAGTTGTGGGTTTTATCTTAGTCTAGACCTGGTTAAAGTGGGGACTATCTTAGTTCGGACCTGGTTAAAGTTCCACCTCAATCTATTTATGCCTTATCTTGGACTCGTTGATTGGCTATGTGGACTTATAATTTGTTGGTCGCCTATTTTGGTCATATATTTTCTTTGTCAAGGCCAGCTTTGGGCCACTTTACTTTCTTGAGAGCATTAATCTCCTAATGCTTAGAGTAACCGAATTAAAATGGAAACCTTGGAAGTATGATTTTATCGATATGCATTAGATCTGATTTCATGATCCTCGAAAATCGTAGGTTTTTAGCTGTCACGTCAGACAAGAGAGTCACTCACATAGCAAGTATATTTAAGACAGTGGATAGATTAGATGGTTGTTTTTACCATTTATTTTTTTTACCTGGATGACAGTTGAAACTTATAGATAACTCTACAACAATATAAGTGACACAAATTGTTAAACTCTCTACGGATGAGTTTTACGGAGCATATTTGACATGAAGGTACCTGCAATCGCATCAATCATTTTTTTTAATGGATGACATATTAAAGCATGGTCATTGATGTTGCAAAATGTACACTTTGCACTAGCGGTGATAGCATCAATTGAATATATTCCTTTTCTATTCTTTTTATTTCACAATCACTAAATCTGTAGTTTGGAATTCTTCATTTCGTGTATGAATAGAAACTGCCTTGCTTAACCATAGGAAAACACTGATGGTCTTTTTTCCCTTTCTTGGTTTAATGTTATGGATATGTTGCTTATCCTAATAAGTTGCTCGTGTTACTAGTCATTTATACTTGTTGAATTTGTAATATTTACTGGAAATTTATGTTCTATAAAAAGTAACTTTAGATGATATGTGCTGCTGTGATACCAACATTGTTAATGTTAGCAGTTTCCTGGAAATTGGGAATTTAATCCTCTTACGGGATGAGATTGCGTGAATCTGAAATCAGGTTGTTCAGATTTTAGAATAACGAATCACAACACTCAAATCCGTGGTGCTTAAGAGTTTTAAAGAGTATAAAACGGAAGAAACCCGGAAATAAAAATGCCAGCAGCTTTCATTGTATGTGTGTATCGTTTTACCTTTTCCCTCTTCTTTGCTCTACTCGAAACTTCTGAAGTACATTACTCGATGAAAATTGATCTATCTGGATTGTTGCTGATCTCCCAGGTGCTGAGGGCTTTGCTTATCTGCTAAACCTACATTTGGGGACTAGACCAAGCCACTTCACTATCAGACGCAATTTTAGAATTCTGAGCATCACCTTGTAATCGTTGGCGTGAGTTCAGACTGGTGCCGAATTAAAGGTCTTAATATTTCGTTTCTGTCTTTTACTGAACACCTGTTCATGTATTTGAAAGGCTATTTAAGTACTAATAATTTAGTGGATGGCGGATATGATGGTTTTTGTTCTTATTAGTTTCTCTACAGTTCTAAAAAATGCAGCATTCATGATTTGATGCATGTGCTTCAACTTTTTTCATCCCGTCATTGAGTTGAATTGACAAATCATGAATGAGGATGAATCTTAAGGACTTGCTTTGAATGCAAGGCATTTGTTTATGATTTAGTTAGGACTGTCAAGTGTGCTGCGCAAAAGCCTGATTATTAGAAATACCACTTTTGGGGAAAAGCTTAATACCACTACCATCCAGACCGTGATTGAGAAGAAAATTCAGGCCTGTTTTTAGTTTAGCTGAGCATGGTTCCTTCTCAGGCTTGTCTTTTTGCACCTTATAAAACATTGATTTTAAATACAGGTGCAAAGAGACACCAAAAAAATTTGAATATAATTCTAATCACCATGTAATTATTCTATATTTCCTAATAAACCTAATATATTCAATTTTCTTTCTAAGCCCCTTCCAGCGTTTCCTTTGACTGGAAAGCACAGCAAGCTTTTGCATGACAAAAGTAACCATAATATATAGTTTAAACCACAGTCCCGCTCTTGTGGACTTCTATACCATTTTTCAACAATTGTTATTAAGTGAATACTTCAGGGGGACAGATGTCATTACCATAGATCAAAATATCTTTTGATACCTGTACACATGGACCGGCAAAACACAATCTCTGCTTGTCTTTCTATAATCTAATGAGCACCTTTTCTATTAGAGTTGCTTGATAGGCATTACAAGAAACTTTTGAAGAGTCCTAAATACTAGTGAAGCTTTTGATCATTGTTGCAAGGATTATTAGGACTAGATAGTAATAGCTGTCTCATCTTTTCAGATATTTTTGCGGCACGCTCCTCATGTTGGTTGCTGGTTTGGTTACTCAAGACTTTGGTTATTAAAATTGAGCCAAAGTCCTCCTTTTTGCAATATTTAAACATAAGCAGTAGTTAGGTTTTACTAATTTAGATAGATTTGCAATCAGATAGGATATGCTGTACGCTACTCCTCTTAATGCTAGTTTACATTACAGAGAAACAAATTACAATGAGTAAAATGTGAAACGATTTTTTTTCTTTTCTATTTCGTTTAAAACATATATTAATCTACAAATTGGACCCCAACTTCTAATATATAGTGAGACATAGCAAGCATATTTTATATATACCTCTGTTAGTAAAAAACTTATTTCACTTGTATGCTACAAACATATACAAATGATTGAAATAATTCTCCTTTTTCATACATATTCTGAACTTGACCAATGATACTCATACTTTCAAGATGAAATGTTTAGTACACGTATTATACATATTATAAGAAAATCTAATGTGATAAAACAACAAAATAAATTCCTAATAGTTTATAAAAATATTTATTATTCTTAAATAAGTATTTCTAAGTTGTGTCTTATAAACTAAATAACATAGTGACGCATATATAGTAAATTTACATAATTTAGGAATAAACAGAAGTATGATACATATAAAAGTAATGCCAAAATGGGCTGTATTTTGTTGCCAAACAATTCTTTTATAGTCGTAGTGTACCTGTATTTTTATGATTGTGGATGAGACATATATTCTTTTCCATTTGACCAACTTTTCTGCAGTAAATTAGGATAAAAGTTCATTATACGGTTATACATATTAAATGTCAAATATTTTCCATCTGTACTTAACTAACTAGCATATGCACAAATAAAATAAATAGATCACTTGTACATAGAGTTTCATGTTAGAAAAGTTTCGCTCTGCTTGTTTTGGTGAAGGCCCATTGTATCAGATAGATTATTTCAGAATAAATTACTTGATATGAAAGTTTATGATGCGATAAACTTGTAAATCTAGATTGGGATGATTGAAGGGAAGCAGCCTTTTCTCTTTTCCTTCTACTGTCGATTTCACCAGTACCCACGTATCTTTATTTTTATTGTTTAATCTTGTAACACATGTATTTTAATTTTTGTAGGTTTCTTATTGTTTAATATGGGAATGGATGAAACTCCAATAAATATGCAAACAGCTATTTCCAAGCATGCATATTTCAATCTCTCCCATGTTTCTCCATTGGTCTTCTTGTATCTTCTAAGAGAATGTTATGCTTATGGTAAGTCTGGCATTCTATTCTTAATTATTGTCAAATTCCATGCGTATGCTTCTTGGCCATACGGGATGTTTCCTATATGGTTCATATAACTACATTCTATGCTGGTTTCTTTACTATGTAATAAAGCCAAGAATTTAATGTCTTAGTTTTGTAGGTGAGAAAAACGAAGTTGGGATTGCCTCCTAATATGGAGTATAGCATTGCTACTGTGGAAAAACAGTTGGCGAACGTCAAATAATTTGTTGAGTTAATTTAGATTGACCTCATATTGGTTATTTCTTGCTTTAGTCATCATATTGCTCTTCTTCCTATTTTTGTGATGCTGTCCTTTAGTTTATATTGAGTTTGTGAATTATTTCCATTAATCTTAAAAATTTCATGGTTATATGAACTATTCATCTTGTTAGAGGTATTTGGCTATTCGTGGTAATATAAGCAGAATAAGTAAGAAAGTAGATTTATTTCGTTCAGATTGAATCTCTTTTTAGTACACTGAACACACCGACACAATCTTGAGAGATTCTCCTGTTTCATTTTCAATGTGATATGCCTATTTGCATAATTACCAGTGACAGTGGAATGCTTCCTTGGTTTTTGTTTGTACCCAAATTTTTCTGCTGGTGTCTTTTTGGTTTTGCATCTAGAGCAACATACTTTCTATACGATTTTGCTCTCTTTGATAGAATTATAAAGAACTGAATACAGTTATGGTTTATGTAATCTGTAGGCTACAATTTTCAGTGTGATGTAAAGCAGCTTGCACATTCTTATGGAGAATTGAAATGTTTTAAGCACTTTGACATGCTGCTTGATATCCAGAATGTGTTCAAAGAACCACGGGGTGGCCTTTCTGGTTTGGCCGAGGTAAATTTTAACCATTGGATGTGCTTGTTTTTTCTTCAATCCAAAAGTCCGGTTATTTAATGAATGAGCATGTTCGTCAAAATTTCAGCTGACATCATGGTCAAGTGACCAAAAAAAGGAAGATTCTTATGCTATTATGATATTGTTGGAAACAGAAAATATTGGGAACTGGTCTGAATAAAACGAGACGAAATAGCAATTGGGAGCAACGACCTTTAAGTCATTATCAGGTAGGTGTCGTGTTTATTATTTCCTGAATGTGACCTCTCATATTTTAACTCTTGGGAGCATTTAGTCATGTTCTACTGACTGACCGATTTACAGGCTAGGTTCTGAAATTGCATTTTGGATCATCTTGCCTAGAAATATTATCCTGCCTGATATCTGAATGTAATGAACTTTCCTTTCTTATACTTGGCCCACTAACCCAAGAAACAAGAAAAAATCACGTGCTTAAGCCTTTCTAAGATATCAAACTCAACAAAAGGATGAAGATGTACATGCTGGATTGGCTGAGCTTGGTGGAGAACGTTGTAGCAAAAGAAGCATGGGGCTGTTGCAGGTGGTGATGGTGGCCTATTGTGGCTGGATGAATAGCAGAAGCTGAAGGTTTACAACTTAGGGAGTAGCCAGATGTCTGTAGAATATTATACTGATATTATCATATCAGGGGAGGAAGAAGTAATTCAAAAAACTTCAGGGGGTCCATATATATTTAGACTAGGCCTAAGGGAAGGTTAATGTAATTGGCCAACCCTTGAGTTATTAACTCAACTGTAGAATTGGATTTATTTTCATACGTCAGCAAATCCTGTTAATGAAACCAATTGTTGGATTTATTTGTTAGTTGCCAACAAACTTTAAGGATATCTGATGCAAGTTGCAAACTTGAGCCAATTTATCCCTAAAGTAGTTTACGAGCTATATATCAATCATACTATAGTGCATAACTATTCTTCTTATTGAATGGCTTGAATTTTGAAGTCCATTTACACCTTGTAATTGGCCGAATCATTTCAGCTAGAATATGCTGCTCTTGATGCTGCTGTCCTCCTCCACATATTTCGGCATGTTGGTAACCACTCCCAGCCTGCAGGTTCCCCAGATGGACATGCCAAGATAGAATGGAAATCACACATTGTACGTACTCTCTCTCTCTCTCTCTCTCTCTCTCTCTCTCTTGTGTATGTGCATGCTCGGAAGATGTGCACGTGCAAATTTAGAGCATGTGAGTAATTATGTATGTGCATGCTCGGCAGAGGTGCATGTGCAAATTTAAAGTATGTGAGTAATTGTAAATAAGCGTGCACCCATGACCCATGTATACTGATGATCAATGTATGTTAGTGGGAGGAGGTGAATCTCTGTCTCTCTCTTTCTGATGTGCTGATGTCTGTGTGCTTAGGAACGGTGCATGTGTAAACTTAGACCATGTGAGTATATGTAAATCAGTGTGTGCATCTGTCCGCTCAGAAGAGGTCCACCTGCAAATTTAGACCACACGAGTATATGTAAATAGGTGTAGGTGTGCGTGTGCACATGTACACTGATGACTAACATGTGCTGTTCTAGTGAGATCATGCTGTACTAACTACTTGAGTCGATTAGTGGTGCTCTCTCTCTCTCTCTCATGTGAGCACGTCTCTGTGCTCAGAAGAGGTACACTTGCAAATTTAGATCACACGATTTTATAAAAACAGGCGTGTGCATGTACACTGATGATCAATATATGCTACAATCAGGAGGATATGCCGCACTAATGAGGGGAGTCGACTAGTGGGGCTAGATTTTGCTGTGCTGTAGTTTCTGACTGTTCCAAAATCCATGCAGGTTTCTCATATGGACAGCTCGAAAATGCCCAAAAAGGACATAAAAACTGGAGAAGAGCCTGATGTGGGAACAGATCGACCTGGAGGATCAACCAAAGCAACTCTTGATGCTCCTCAGGCATGATTAGCTAGCCGGTCTATTACCTGTTTCCATTACTTTTGATCGTTTTTCTATACATAGAAAGATTGCGATGCTGAGACTTGAGTTGTTACCAAGAGACACTTTCTTATGCCAATAAATCCTCCCCATGAGGAAATGTACAGTAAGATTTCACAGTGAAAAGTAGACTACTTAGTGACCTCCACTCCTAGAGTTGACACTTATGCCGAGAGCGAGAGGCTGTTTCTTATAAGATGTTTTAGAAGTTTATAAGATATTGGATCTTTTTTCAAAAATAAGCTTTCAAATCGTTTGGATAAACTAAGATTTTAAATATCATAAGTTGTTTTTACGGCATTAGAAGGTCTTATATTGGTAAAATGTTAAAAAAAGACATGATAACATTAGAATCAAATAAGGTTATTTTTGACATATTTTGTACTTAAATGTTTTTAGAATACTTTACAAATAGTTCACGGTAGTTTAACTTTAAATAAGAGTTTAGTAGATAATTTTTTTTTAAAAAAAAAATGATGGATTATTATCTAAACTTTTGCTAGTGTATATGAATATTGACATATAATTAATATTTTCTTTATCAATGTTTTTTTTATTTATATAATTTATAATATTTCAGTAAATATAATATCAATAGTAATTTTGTTATGTTTAATTATAATATTTTATTATTAAATAATAAAGTATTTTCTCTTTACAAATGCCAAAAATAAAAAAATAGCAACTTGTGTAAGATATTTTTTGTCTAATGACATTAATTTTATAGATCTTATGTGTAAAAAATTAGAGAAGTTAAGTTTTTCGTAAAGTGCTTATAAGATCCAAAATATCTTATTTTGAAATCTTATAAATTAAAAATGACTAAAAATTACAATTAAATTTAAAATAATTCATTGTAATATTTTTAGATGTAATTAAAAAGTTTTAAATTTCAGTTTCAATACTTATAGAAGTAATTTAAATTTAAATATTTTTAACTAAATAATAATTTAAATATTAATAACATATAACTTTTATAATTATTAACATTATATTTGTTAAGATATTTTAAATTTGAAAAATGAACTTATTGTATTAATTTTTATATTGTCATTTTAATTTAAATTATAAAATTTCAAAAAATTATATATATATTTTATACTTCTTAGTAAATATATTTATAAAGTATTTTATTTTTTAGATAGATGAAAATGCAAAAAGAATCACTCAGAACAAGTAAGAACTACATACAAAATATATAGACAGCATGAGAGTATTTTAGTTAAAAATGTCAAAAAATAAGGTAAAATCAGCTAAAAAACATCCTCAAACGTACAAGGAGTTGTGTGATGCATCTTCCCTTAATTGCTAATGGAATCGACAGGACTGGCTTAGGATCGTCTTGATGTCCTCAATGTCCTTATTGAGATTAGAGCTCTAAGACAGATTGATAAACATCAACAGTGAACCCGTGGGTGGGAGGCTTGCGTTGTGTGTGCCTTAGAGCACAGGTCGAAGACTTGGCCCCTCTTCCGTCTTCATGCAGCCTCAACACACAACTCCTTCTCATGTTGCTCAGGCTACTGCACGAGGCAGTGGTTGAAGGCGGCTGGGGGCACTCGTCCATCAACTTCTGGAACGTTTTCCGAAACAAGTCAAAACTAAAATAATAGTTAGTATGCTAGTACTATTTATTAAGGGGGACATCTTAATAATAACTACAATTGTCCGCAAAACATCATGGATTGTTTAAAATGCCCTTAATTATAATCGTTTCTTTCACAGAAAATCAATTTGATTTATCAATTGATTTAATCAATAAGTTCTCATTCATATATATACTTAATTTATTTTATTAATTTTGATCAGGTATTTATCTTTCTTCTTTTTCATTCAAATATATATATAATATAAATTTAGATTATGCACGGATATTGAGTATGTTTCAATCGCTAGTTATGATTATGTCTATACACAACACAGATATTTAAATTCGCAATCGTCCTTTTCTTCTCTATATGAAAGGTCAATAATGTATTGATAGAATATAAAATAAAAAATTAAATCTCCTATTTTGTTCAGACAATTCTGTACAACATAGGCGAAACATCATCGATTTATGTATTTATCATTTCAATCTAGTCATAGTCTTCGGAGAAATTCCCGCCCCACCTCTCATTACCTTCAACCATCGATCGATGATCATATCAACAAAGAAAACAACTCCAAAGAAAATAAGAAGTACGTACAAACAAGAGTTGGAAAAAGCATCCATCATACACATATAAAGCCAAGAATCCTTCAAACATCCTTCCATCCCTTCTCTCTCTATAACTATACATATATATATATATAGAGAGAGAGAGAGAGAGAGGGAGGGAGGAGGGCGGAGAGAAGGGGGGAACATGGAAATGTACGAGCGGAGCAACCACAGTGGGCCGACAGAGGCAGGGAGCGGTGGTGGTGCTCGTAAAACGTACGCGCATGGACCCGATTCTCATCCTTCTACAAGGAATCCAAGAACGTCACGGCCGTGGCACGGCGGCCGAGAGGAGCTGAAGAGGAAGAAAAGGATAGCCAAGTATAAATTGTATGCGGCTGAAGGGAAAGTGAAGGATTCTTTTAGAAAAGGGTTGAGTTGGATGAAGAGGACGTGCTCCAAGATCGTGCATGGATTCTAGGTGGTGGAAATTATTATTTTTTTTTAAAAAAAAAGATAGTAAATTCCAAAATATTTCTGGGTCTTTTTTTCATAAATATTTTGCATGGGAAATTAATGTTATTTATTACTATCATTATTCTATTTGTTTGTTTATTTTCCATTGCTTTTCTTTTTCTTTACTTGGTTTTATTTTAATTGGGTTAAGTAAGGGTTTGTGGCTAGGTTTAGTAGAAAATAATGAACTCAACCTTGGATAATACAGTTGTGTTCGCTAATTAGTGACTTCTCTCTCTCTCTCTCTCTCTCTCTCTATGTATATATATTTATATAATAATATGATTTTATATTATGTGCAAAGTTATGATGGAGACATACTTAATACAGGAATATATATGTGATAAATATTGTATGAAATTTTATTTTGCAGTAATTTATTCATGCCCCCCAAAGGAAAGACCAGTCTTGGACAATTCCCTTACGCTCATAGTGCCAAACGATCTCATTCCTACCGGGCTGTTCAGGCAATGGGATAGACAGAATACCAGAGGCGTCAACTTCTCCTAAATCCTCATTGATCAGAGCCTAATTCCAGCCCCCACCTGCAATAAGATCTGCGACCTTAGTATTACCTGAGAGCAATTGTGGTGGGAAGACAAGTTGGAACGTATGAGGCCGTGGCAATCAAGGAACTCCGATAATCGACACAGATGTCCCATCCTGGGCACTCCAGCGGGTCCCCACAATCAGTAGATCCCTTGTTCGGAGTAGGGATCGCCATGTGAAAGAAGGGGAGCCCCCTAGTCTCGCCTCAAAGAAAGTTGCGTTTGGAAAATACCTCTGCCTGAGCACTTGATGCAGGATATTGTTCGTTACATCACAACACGCCAAGCAAGCTTAGCTCGCATTGTGATGCTATACTCCCTCATTCTCTGGAAGCGCAGGCCGTGCTCCTTCGTCCTATTAAACAAACGATCCCACGCGATCCAGTGGACCTTACCTTCACCTCCATCGTGCCAAAAGAGATTGACCAATATCCCTTCCATCTCTTTAATGAGGGAACTAGGTAGTTCAAAACAACTCCTCAAATAGGTCGGCAGCGCTTGCAGGACCGTCTTGATGAGGACCATCCCCTCGGCTTAGGACAACTGCTTCGTTGCCCAACCCTGCAGACATTTCTACATTCGCTCCTTCATCTCCTCAAACACCTCGCCATTGGATCTCCCCTTTGCGTGTTTCGCCACCACCTAGACATCAAGAATAGTAGCAAGGGACATAAGGTGGCCCACGGCATATTTTTGTTGAGCACCTGCCGACTTGTCCAAGTTGATCTTTAGCCAGAAAGCTTGCTCCAATTGCTCGAGAATCCTCTTGATGCACCCCAGCACTTCCTCACTAGCTTGACATAAGATTAATGTATCATCTGAAAACAGCAAGTGAGAAATATGGGGGGCATGTTGAGCGACTGCCACACCTTGGAGTTCCCCCCCGCCTCTCAACTCGATGCACCAGGTTACTAAATGCCTCTGCACAAAATAAGAACAAATATGGAGTTAGAGGGTCCCCTTGTCGGATACCCCGATTAGGACGCACAAATCTAAACTGTTCACCGTTAAGCATAAAAGAGTAAATCACCGTGATAACACAAAGCATAATTAATTCAACAAATTTCGAGTCAAGACCTAGTCTAAGTAATACACTCTAAAGAAAATCCAATTCCACTCGGTCATATGCTTTATTAATATCAAGCTTTAAAAACACATGACCAACTTGCCCCAGTGTTTATGAAAGAGAAAGTGGTTAAGCTCATAAGCGAAAAACACATTATCAGTGATCAAGCGACTGGGGACAAAAGGAGCCACTAGAGGGTGTTCAATCAAACACGAAAACTATCTTAATGTATCAGTCCAATTCAAATTGCGTTGCATTAGAAAAAAAACACATAGAATATAATTTCAATTACCAACAAATATTAAGAATAGTAAATCTATCTTTTCTCAAAATAAAAATATTATGTTACAAGTTTGGCCTCAAGCCTTCGTAAGATCATTTAAAATGTTAAAGTTGCTATTCTTTTACCTTTTTTTTTTTTTTTCTCTCTTGTAAGTTATTATCTGACACCAAATTTTGGGTCATCTCATGAATTTGGGCGAAAAAATTACATTTTACGTTCTATAAATTAGTTTTTTTACAATTTAGGTCTTATTTTTGAACTCATCACATTATTGCATCCCATAATTTCAAAAAAATTATAATTTTAGTTTCAGTACTTAATTTCATCAAAAACAACCTTAATTCTCTTCAAAACTTAACAGAGATCTGACTAAAATTACATTTCTCACATTTTTTTTGGAGTTATAAAATGTAATGTAATGAGTTACAAAAAATAATGGGACGTCATTGCAAAATTAAATAGCTAACTTGGGGTATATCAGCATAAGTATTAATTACAGCAACAATTTTCCGAAGTTTGGACTTTCCATATCTTTAAAAAATAGTAATTTATCTTTCCGTACTTTTTAAAATAAAGCAATTTACCTTTCTATCTAAAGAGGTAAGTTGCTTCATTTAATACACAGTGAGGGTAAATTATTGTATTTTAAAAAGTATAGGGATGTAAATTACTATATTTTTCATAAGATAATAATTTACTTATTTATAATATCACAGAAGAATTGCTTGCATATTTTTTTTTTTTTTATAAAGATAAGATCCATTGGTCTTCATGGGAGAAATTATGCCACAGCAAAGGGTTTAGGTTTTCGGGACCTTAGAGCATTTAATCTAGCATTACTTGCCAAACAAGGTTGGAGAATCATGCAACAGCCTAATCTAAATTTTAATAGAATATTTTAAGGCAAGGTATTTGACTGATTGTCGAAGCCGTCAAAATTAAATATTGATTCTATAATTGTAGCAGAAGTGGAACCAGGTCGAATGCCTAGAGAACTACGAATTAATTTCTCAGTTCAGGTGCGGTAACCAAATTAGGGGGATTTGAATAATAATTAACTACTAATTAACATAAATATAGTAAAAGGTAAAAAATAAATTATTAGGAAGAAATCAATAGAGAAGGGTTCCGACCCGCAAGGGAATGTATCACCCAATCGTTATGTTAATCATTGATCCCATAAGATTAATTTCACAATCAAACATTCAATCTTGAAATTTATTAGGATAGCCATAGTGAATTCCTGTTTTCCTATTGCAATTGACTTGACCCAAGCATCTAAGTCAAAACTTATTATCTCATGACTGGGCACGATAATGTTCCATATCAATTCAATAATATATAGCATTTGCATCAGTGAAAACAGTTGAACCTAAATTAAACAATTGAGATAGTTGTCCCTATAAATAAATCCTGCGAAGTACACAATTGATTTGCTTGCTACTTGTACCACTTATTCATGACAATTACAGATCACTGAACTCATGGATAGCAGTAGAACAATTAATATCAAATCGAATTGTCAAATCTATCAATGTTAATCATTCCATAAGATGTAAATCAAGACAAGAAATACTCAATAAAATTGGATTAAAACCAAGATCTCAAAACATAACAATTGGGTTCAACATTTTCCTTGAATCAAAAAAAAGATTTAGTTACACAATATGTTCGTAGCAAAATCAAAAATCCTGAAAAAAACATAAGCCGGAGAGATAGAAAAATTGATTGACGAGGCCGGCGTCCTTTGATTCCTTTCAGATTGCTCTTAGAATAGCTAATTAGCTGGAAGGGCTCATAAGTCGTCTACCTACACTCTCTCATATTTTGTCAACGACAACTCAAGTAAGTAATTAAATCTATTTTATTAATATATGTATATACACATATATATGTATAATTCCGACACTTCTCACGATCAATACATAGGTTCCAGGTGCATCAAGCTCGCTCCTAAAGATGATCAAATTATTATTGAATCATTTTAATTGCAGACTAGGGCACGGGTTTATTTATTTTGTCATCAAATACCCAAAAAAAATAATTGCCGAAGGTGTTGTTGTTGGTATAAGTGACCAAGAGGGAGTTCCACATGGATTTGTGAAGGTGTATATTGAGAAAGTATTCATTCATAACGAGAAGTTAATGCGAGCGAGTGAAAATGTCAATACCATTGGAGAAGCTATAAGAAATGTGTCTTCTGGGAGTTTGTGAATGTATGAAACTGTTTCTTTCATTTCAATATTAAATATCGTGTATTTTTTCGTTTTACTTCTATTTATTTGGTTTTTATGGCTATATTTCAGGTCATGGAGATGTGAAAGAAGGTGCTCGAGAAGCTACTTTTTGTCTCCCGCATGTATATATTGGGCTTTTGCATGCAACTTTGACCTTTTGGATTGACTATGACATGGTTAAGAATTGGGTAATGTTTACAGCTTGACTGATACTTACACAATTATTTAGTTGTTGGTATGTTTGTTCATGTTGGAATTTGAATATTGTACTTTTTGTCACGTTAACTTATTAGTTTATAATATATGTTAGTAATATGTTGATTAACTAATTGTGTCATTCAATGTTGGTACAAATTCTAATTGTATATAAGAATAGTTTCAATTAAATAAAACTGTAAATATCAGAAATAATAATATTGAAAAAATTGTCGGGATAATTATCGTAAAAAATATAAAATTATATTTTACTTTTATTGCTGCAGCAAACGGTCGTAGTAAAAGTTAATTTATTGGAATAAGCAGAGCTCCGTAGTAAAAGATGATACTTTTGTCCGTTGCTTTTGCTATGAATTTGCCATCGTCTGTTAGGTATCGTCGATTGTTGTGGTTGAAATGTTATAATTTTGATCTGAAAAAACGTCTTTACTACAACCAACATTACAGCCACTCCCGACAGCAATGAAACATTACTACATGGGCACAATTAACCCTAGTTGATATCATATGGAGACAGTTATTATGTAAGAAAGGAAGTTTAAGAGCCTATAAGCCGTGTACATTAAGCTCCTCCAATCCAATTTGCGATGATATACGCAAGTGCCCATATTACTTGCGCACAATGAATTTGAGTGGCTTATAAGTTCTAAAATTTCTTGTGTGAGATTCATACAAAATCAGAATGAACAATACCACACACAATGGGCACCTATCGAATCGCAAGCACATTATTTGGCATTGTTTGTGGGAATCAGGATATACCCGTCTCAAGCCCCTCGTTTAAGGGCCTATGATATAGGCAAACATCCTATAGTGATTTCGAACAACGAGACACCTTTTCAAAATAAAATTATAATATTTAATAATGCTCATATAAAATCAAAGTAAACAAGGCCGCTCGCAATAGGGCACTGCAAAATACTCGCAACAAGACCTAATTTGCAATACATAGTCATTACAGACTTACAGTACATCTCTTTTGTCTGTTTTGATTTGATTGTGGAGATCATCGATATGATATGCCGAGAACTTTATTTGGGTAAATTACGTCTATCTCTTCTAGATTTTAATATAATTATAAATACTTTTTTATTAATTAAAAAATTATATTTTTTTAAATGAAAAATAATTATGTAGTCCTTAGATGGTGGAGTGAACATTAATTACTATTTTACTCTTATTAAAATATTTAAAAAATAAAAAATTATCTAACAAAATGTGATAAAATAAATAATCTATAAGAAATATTAGTCCATAAAAATATTTTAAAAAGTTATAAAAATACATAAGTATAAATTTATAATTCAAAATAACATTTTGGTTAGTTTATCATAAAAATTGAACGAAAATTTAATGAAAGCATCATTCGATGAACGTTGAAATCAAGTGAGGTATTTATAATTTCTCAATCAATAAAAAAATATTTATAATTTTTTACAATTATGTCAAGTCTCGTAATAATTAACTATAATTTGGCCTAAAAATAGCTTGAAGTGGTTGAGTTCAAAGTCATACAAACTTTATACTAATATTCCAAATGTTTACATTTCTCGTGTAATTAATGTAAAATTTAAAAAAAAAAATGATCAATTACATGATAAGTATATCATATTTGTGCGACAAGAAGAACCAGAGTTGGAATAAAGACGCAAAATTTGACTAGAAAAACATGCATAACATGTGTTTCTTTACAAGCCTTAATCAAAGGCACAAAAGAATTTTCTTTGATTGATCGGACGACGTCGTCCCCTAACTTTTTTGTCAATGTTTTGTGGGTAGATTGTGATGTACATGTGTTTTTTCACGCGTTTCTTATAAGAAATATATAGATAATGTTTGGTTTTAATGTTGCTTCGTTTTTAAGATGGGTCAAAATATGGACAATGTTTACCTTGATTTGTTTTGAAAATTTTGATGGAGTTTTAAAATATTTTGAAACAGTGCCTCATTATTTTTCATCAAAATAAGATTACACTAACTATAGGCCTTATAACTAAAAAAATTATATAATACTCATACATATATATAAATATATATAAAATAGACATGATTTGACAATGAACAGTAGTTTTTGTCTCCTACTAAACAACATCAAACATACCATTCTTATTTTATATTATCTCCAAAAACAAATCTAAACATACACACTATCTCTAACACATACTTATTTATCTTTATTTTCCTCCTCTCTATCCTCATAAAACACATCAAAATAAGTTAAAAATAAAATCAAATATAATGATAAATTCTCGCACCAACGAGACCTAATTTAGTGCAAAATTCCATATGCCAAGAACACAAGATCATATCTTTAAGCCCTACCAATGTCCGAATATTGGTTGATTTTAATAGTAATTATTGGTTGGTTATATATATTTGACTCTAAGGTTATGGATTCGGATCCCATCAACGTGTGGAATATTATTCTACTTTGATAGTAGGTATTAATTAGATATAATTACCTATTGACAAGTCAATTACAATTAAAATTGTCCATTTTGTACATATAATCAATGTATTAAAAATTAATTAAGTAAAATTGATAACTCTTCGTAAACCAGAGTAATTAAAATACTTCTATACTATATATTAAGACTCAAGGATTAAGAAAAATTATTTTTGGTAGGCAAGATGAGAAATGACTAAAATACCCTTATTATGCTTTTCTCTTTCGTAATTCATTTCTTTAATTAATTAGTTATATCGATTAATTTTTATTCATGTATATTCAAATTTAATATATTTTATCATTCTTGATCAATTATTTATTTAATTTTTCTTTTATTTGATTTCAATTAAAGAAATATATTAAAAACACACATATCGAGTAGTTATTGATCAGTTACACATATTAATATTAAATTGTCTTATAACTCATTACTCATTTTGTATCATTTTTTTTTACATTTGTATCTAGCTCTTAATTATCCGACATCAAAATAGATCATATTTCTAATTACAAAGGGTAAATTACGACAATCTCCTTCGAGGTTCGATAAAAGAACAAATAATTTCTCGTATTTTGAAAAATTATTAGTATCCCGTGATTTTAATGTCCCATCCAACAATTAGCCTATTATGTTAGGTTTTTTATTCATTTTCTGTGGTGAACTGACCAAAGTGTCCTTATGAAATGTGAAATAAACTCTACTTAATTTTTTTTATTTTTTTCCTAGACTAGAAAAACAAGAAGGAAATTTTGCATTGTCGATTTTTTCCTTAATAATTTTTCATTTTTTTTAGAAAGTACAGCAAGACCAAAGTAGACATTTTCAGACACCTGTTTAAGAATTACATAATTTTATTCAATATTAAAAGACTATTAATAATTTTTAAATACAAAAAACTATTTATAATTATATCAAATTTTAAAAAAAGTGATCGTAATTTATTTAAATATAAAAACAATAATAAATGAAAATTTAAATTGGAGGCCCACAAGAGGTAACCGACTCAAAAATTCCAAATTATTTATTATACTTTGAATTCTCATCCATAAATATGGTGGGATTTTCACATACTTTCTCCATCAATAATAAAGAAACAGAATTGAATGTTTCCGCAATTAAAATTTTGGTAAATTTCTTTTTCTATTATTATTATTATTATTATTAAGATTCGAGTTCGATTGATATATTCAAATTCAAATACTAATTCGATAAATTAATTTTTTAAATTAAAAAATATATAATAAATAAAAAATAAAAATACTAGAAGAAATAGATCATCTATTCGTATTCGTGCAACTCGAACACTCATGATTATAAATTTACCAATTACGAAAATTTCCATTTCCATAAATTTGTGATATGATTTTTCTATGGGCTTTCACGGTGCAGTTTTGATTTTTTTAAACCTATTTTTAAATCGAATTGTCATTGGCAATTTTATAAAATAATTTTTAAAATTGTGCAATTTTGTGAGGTTTTAATACTTATAATAAAATAAGACGTTGAGATTAACAAAAATTAATAAATTCAATAAATGGAACAAGTGTTTGTATGTAGCAAAAAAAAAAAAAAAATCAACATTACGCATCAGGCCACCAATACTATCTACAACTTTAAGTAGATCAAAATATAAGATCATATATATATATATATTAATTCAACAAAGGCCGACGATCGATTTCAGAGATAACAAAGATAAAAGACGAAAAGACAGAAAAAAGAGAACGGTAAGAGAGAAAAGAGAGAAGAGGAAAAGGGGGAAAAAAAAATGAATGAAAAATTAAGACGATCATTATATCGGCTTAAAACTTGAATGGACTTAAAAAATTAAATATTAAGTCCAAATATAAATTCTCCGAAAATGAGCTCTGTAATGTGCGTATTTGATAATATATGAATTTTGAGATTATATAATTCGAATATGATATTCTTCCAAAAAAATAGTTATTTTATCAAATTATTATATATATATATAATTTAAAAAAATAATTATATATTTAATAGTGTGATTCGATTTTTTGTGGTAATTTAAATTTTAAATTAAAATCAAATCAATAGTATTGTGCGATTTTACTTTAAATTTAAAATTACGATTTAAAAAATAAATAACGAAAAACGTTTGATTCGGCGATTTGGAGAGGTTTGATCTCTCCATTGTCGTGAGCCTCGTGACATGTATGCTTCCACTGTTCCAAGCATCTCACTCCAATCAATTCTCTTTTATAGTTTTTATTCAAACTTCTCTCTCTCTCACACACAGACACTCTCAGAGCTTTTTCTTTTTGTCCTCACACACCGGACTGCTACTAATTACCGATCAAAATTCAAAAAACCCATCCTGCACTCGCATTTTAGTACCCTATCACTGTCTAAGTTGAAGAAAGAATGGCGCTTCGGAGGAGTCTTCTTGGCATGCACAGATTTTGAATATGAGCGTTTTCAGGTGTGTGTGTGTGTGTGTTTATGTATTTCTTCTTTTTAAAATTTTGAGGCCTGCCCATTTCGCTGTAGCTATATTATGTGCAATATTTGGACGTAGACGTGCCTAAATGCCTGGAAAAATGATGTATAATGGTGTGTACAGTGATGGGTTTGGATGATTACTAGTGAGTACTGGCGCCTTGACCATTTGGTTTTGCGTGTTTATTGAATTCGTTTTTGTGTTTGTGTGTTCCTGAATTTAAAGATTTATGGGAAATGGTTTTCAGTTTGAGCAATATGGTTTGATGGGCTATGCTATATTTCTGTGATCACAGATATTATCTAGCAATTAGGAATTTTTGTTACATTTATATATTCATTTTGTTGTATGAGACGATTAGTGTTGGAGTTTTTGAATTGTAAGTCGAGATTTTGTTTCTTTTCTTTTTGTTTGCTAAATTATCAATGGTTTTCATTTTATATTTTCAAATTTGAATTTGTGAAGTTCTTGAGTGGAAAAAGCTCGGAGATCTTTTATATTGCTGCTGATGGATGTCACTTGATTCTCTTTATGTTAAGTGTTTTGAGCACAAGGGAGTAAAATGGAGGTTGAAAAACTAGAGGTAAAGGGAGGTTTTTTTCGGTTGTTCAATTGGAATGCCAAATCTCGTAAGAAGCTCTTCTCAAGCAAATCTGATTTACATGGTACGTCCTTTTTTTCCTTCTGTTTTCATCCTTTGGTGGTGTTTCATTTGCTTCTCGTACTCTCCGAGTGTTTAAGATAACTTGCGGCTTCTTGCTACAGAGAATTTGAACCAAGGGAAGGAAAAATTTCAGGATTCAGAAGTTGTGCGGCTTCAGCAGGTGCTTATCTTGAATTTCCTCCTCTGAGTTTCGAAGCCAAGTGCTTCATTAACTTGTTATACTTAGTACTCACCATTGTGCTGTTTGTTGTACGCTCGAACGAAGGGGCTGGAAGACGGAGTTGCTCCAAATGCCAGAGGTCACAATGTTTATCATTATGCTTCATCTGTCTGTGGTGAGTCTGAATATGGGACAAAAGCGCCTGGGGTTGTGGCACGGCTTATGGGACTGGATTCCTTGCCGACTACAGATGTTGTTGAACCTTGTTTCACCCCTTTCATTGAGTCTCACTCATTCAGAATCAGAGATGCTAACTACTTCAGACCTGCTCCTGAATTTCAAAGCGAGCATGATGTTGTGATCTTTGAGAGTGTGAGAAGTAAATTGGATGGATTTACTAGGAACTCTTTGGACCTGAGGCTGCAGAAGGTGCACAACCGTCCAATTGAGAGGTTTCAAACAGAGGTATTGCCCCCCAAATCTGCTAAGCCGATTTCCATTACTCAACACCCGCTCTTATCTCCAATCAAGAGTCCTGGATTCATCCCACCTAAAAATGCAGCTTACATAGTTGAGGCGGCTGCTAAAATAATTGAGCAAAGTCCACGGTCGACTGTTACAGGCAAGTTGCCTTCACTTGGGTCTTCCTCTGTTCCAATTAGAGTTCGGGATTTGAAGGAGAGGATGGAGTCTGCACAAAGATCATTCCGGCCAACTGATGCATCCCAGAAGGGCAAAGAGCATAATTCCATTAGGAATGTGAAGAACCAACCAAGTACCATGGGTCAAGGCCTATCAGGAGACAGTTGTCTATATAAGGATTTTGAAGAATCCAAAAGGATTGGTTCTCAAAAATTAATGAATAAGGAAAAGTCGGCGTCGCTTGGAGTTCAAGCTAAGGCCAACATTCAGAAAAGAGACGGATTGAATTCAGTTGGTAAAAAAAGCTCTCTGAAGCAAAAAGAACATCTTAGTGCCAAATCTAGCAATGTCAGCAGCAATCTTCTAGATACACAAAGGATGGTGGAGAAGCAAGGTTTGTCAAGAAAGCCTTCGAAGGTGCCTAGGCCGAATCATCAGAAGCAGAATTGTCCATCAATCAAAGATGGAGAAAATCATGAACCTTCATATTCACATACAAAAGATGTAAAACAGCCCTGTTTGTCCAACAATTACATCTATGGACGAGCACAGAGGACTGTAGATAAGATTGTTGTCAATAATGGGATAACGTCAAGAAAGACAAATACAGTGGCAGCTTATCCTGGAAAAGAGCCTACATCATCTAGATCAAAGAGACCTTCAAAGAAAAAACTAAATACCAATGGGAATATTCAGTCGGATGTAAGTGTTGCCCAAAAACCGCTGGGGATGAAAGATGAAAATTCTGTTAGATATAATCCTGCATCGGTGGGTGATTGTGAATGTGATACGATTGACAAGAAGAATAGTTTGGATGTCGTGTCATTCACATTTACATCTCCAATAAAAAAATCAGGAGCAGGACCCAATGCATGTGGTACAGTCTTGGAGATTCCCAGTTACGATCCTTCTGCCCATGAATCCGCTTCAGGGTCTAATGTCATTGGTGGGGATTTAAGTGCTCTTTTGGAGCAAAAACTAAGGCAACTGACTTCGAAGGTTGAGTTGTCCCAGCAAGACCTGTCAGAAGCAGGTTCTTTTTCTACTTCCGCAGACAGCTATGTTAATGTGTGCCCTATTGTCAGCCTACCAAATTTGCCGCCCACATTTGATATATGCAAAGGCAAACAGGAAATCCAGAATTGCTGTGATTCCCTGTCTATTGATAATCATAGACTCGAACCTGAAAAAGAAACCAAGGTACATCTTTTCTTTTGTTAAAAGCCAAGGTACTTCACCTTCTATGGTACTTTCTCATTTCTGGTGTCATTTGTCACATTCACATCATTTTAGTTGTGTTTTCTATCTTTATGGTAATAATGTGAATAAATTATTTGGTCAATAGGCTTATTAAATGACTTAGATTTTAGAGTTGAGTGCTGGATTAATCAGTGTTGCAAATTTCAAGGAAGCACATGCTCAAGTAACTCATGAGTCTTTGTTCTCTAGCTTTTGGTTGTTTGTTCAATTTTTGAAATTTACAAGACAAAATTATTTTAGCTTGGTAGGCCAGTAGAATCAGGCCATTTACTTCTTGGCTAGTCAGGATATTGCTATGTAAAAATGATTCCTAAATATTTAGCAATCTCTGAATTTACTTCTTGGGTAACTACTTGAGATTTTTCCACAGTAAAATATAGTGACATGAGGGGAAGATGAACACATCTTCTGTTGTGGATGCCTGGTCTGTGAACCTAGTTACTGGACTCAATAGCTTACTACTAGCATACCCTACATATCAAACAATCAATTTCAATATTTTCGATGTTGAATCAATTGGTCTAGAACCCTGTTTCATACTGTTAGCCAGAAACACTAGAATGCAGTGTATTTAATTTGAGAAGAGCCATCGCAAGTGATTTTTTTGTCAGGTGCATGCTCTTGCATTCTAAAATGGCCTACTTAAACTAATACTCTGTTAACCATGGTTAAGATGGGAAATGGAAATTGAAACAATATTGTGCTCTAAACATGATTAACTTTGTGTTCAAAGCGATAAGTTATAGGGCCCTGGACAGAAACACTGTCAGGTACCTGAAAGTGTTTGGACTGAAACCGTGAGCCTTTCGGCAATATTTGTATATAGAAATCATAGAATAGAAAGACTGTATCTTCTTGACTCTAAACTGTCTTCAAAATTTCATCTCCGCATTATAAACCATTTGTTCTTATAACAAGTGAGCATGGTCAGGGACTGTATTAAGCTTATGTACTCCTTGTTTATGGTTGAACCTACTGCTATGGATGTTGGTCTATGACGTGGCAATCTGAGCTCATATTCATATATAACATCAAAGTGTAACACAATAAGGAAGATCCTGCAAATTGTGGGGAAAAAATAAAAAACTACTTGTTTATAGGTTAGAGTCGTTGGAAAAGTGGGCTGAAATTGAAGCTTGCATTGATGAGATTGGGGATAATGAAGCTTAAAAAAATTTTGTTCCTACACGTTTAGGAGAGGTTTCAAAAAAGCGAAGAACTGTGACCAGCCCGCTAACATAATCTCAGAGAGATGACTCTTCAAACTTCTGTTCCTTTATACCGATCACCTGAATGGTGATTCTGAGCATAGAATCATTTGTTCAATGGCTATACCTCTTCTCTTGTTATACTCCCACCCAGGGATCTTTGACAACTTTATTTGAATTGGTAAGTCTTGGTTCATGCAAACACTATTCATACTGATAGCGTGCACGTCCCTTGATTTTCAGGAACTAAAACACATGGAGGAGGATGGTACTGGCAACATTGATTATCAGAAATATAATACTTTGCTGCTGTCCAGTTCTGTCTCTAGTCTGCCTTCTTTTGCAGAGGCTAGTTGTGACTCATTTGATGTTGACAGAAGTAATGAAGGTAAATTACCAATGTTTAATTTTTCTCTCGGTGCATTTGCTTGTGGTAATAAACTGATTTACATGAAGAATGTTAGCATATTTAAGTTGGGATCATAACCCATAATACTTAGCAAAAGACTTCATATATTGAAAAAAAAAGAAAGAAAAAAAAAAACAAAACAAAACTGCTCTCAGCATATCATTGGTGTAAGCATCAGTTTCATCAATGTTTCCTCTTAGATAATAGCATGCATCTCGTAGCATTCGTCTTGTGCTGCATTCCATTCTAATTCTAGTATACGAAATTTCAGGTAGCATGCAATGTTTATCACTTGAATCCTATGAAGGGATGAAAAGCTCTACTAGGAAATCCCACTCAACTGATGGTGATGCGGAGATATCAGATACAGCCTCATCATTCTCAGTTAGGAATATATCTGAAACTGTTGAATCCAGCTTATATATGCCAGACACGACCGATACATTTTGCTGGGAACTACAGTATATTGAACATATACTGTGCAATGCAGATCTAATGCTGGAGGAGTTTGCTGTAGGACGAGTGCACACCGTCATATCTCCTGACTTCTTTCATCAGTTAGAGAATAAAAAATTGGGACCAAAAAAATCTATAGGTGAGCACTTCAAGATTCAGAGGAAGTTACTGTATGATTGTGTTGGCGAATGTCTGGAAGTCAGGTGTGAATGTCTCCTAAACGGAAGTCAAAAAGTCTGGGCGAAACAGATGACACTGTTCCATAAGAAGCAACAGTTAGCCGACGAACTGTATAGAGAAATATCAAGTTGGAAAAACATCGAGGAGCTAATGGTGGACGAGCTTGTGGACAAGGACATGAGCTGTAGGAATGGAAAATGGACTGACTTTGAAAGCGAAGCATTTGAGGAAGGTGTGGAGATTGGGAAAAGAATACTGACATCTCTAATAGATGAACTGATACAAGATTTCTTATTCTGAAGCCTTCTGAACCACATTGTTCTTGAAACGTTCTTATACAATGCTCCTTTCAGTTAAAAACCCATTGCACTGTCAATCTCGCCAATAGTTCCGAACCCGGTTGTGGTACTAGTCCTTGGACCAGACAGTTGTGTGATGGGGAAGGACTCCGGCATGATTGTCATCTTCGCAGCATTGTGATTCATTCGACACTCGTTAGAAAAACTGAATACTATACAGCGGTACAGTACTCTCATGTTCACACACAGCAAAACGTGTTCGCTACAACGAATGCACATATCTCCTGGTATGTTTACTTGTAATGAAGTGATTCTTTCTAGCTTTGAGGTTTCATATCATGAAAATGAAGCATCCTTCATCCTTATAAGCCTGAGTAGTCTGGGTTTCTTGATTTATATGTGTGACCTTTTCTTTTCACTGAATTCCCTTGGAGTCCCCATATTCAATAAGATTGTTCATATATAATCAATAAGATTCAGAGAAGACATTCTAAGATATGATACTTTGGTTTAGTGATGATCTTGAGAGTTACATTTTGGAATGATTTGAGTCGGAGTGAAGGATTTATTTTTTTTTTTTTAAGTAAAAGCGATCGACTATAATATCTTGAGTAAATCGATTATAATAACGATTAATATCAAATATTTATATCCAACAAAAATTGACAATTATAACAATTATATACTAATTATCAATATTACATAATTATATTTAATCACTAACTACTATTTAAGTAGAAAGACGTCTATTATTAAAGTACAATAACATTCCACACGTTGATAGAGTTCAAACTCATAAGTTAAAATTATGGTGTCTCAATATTGCCAGTTGAGCTGGGTCTCATTGGCGCAAACGAGTCTATGTAAAAAGAATTTAAATCTATTGGTTTTCTAATAATATATTTTAAAATGACAGTCAAAGGATTTGAATTTTTTTTTTTTTCATGTAGAATTAGCCAAATTAATTCATTCTTGAAATCTATTAGTTTATCACAAAATATATATTTAAAAGTGAGAATCGAAAATTTTGATTTTTTTTTTTAAGTAAGAGTGATGAACTATTATCAATTGAAATAAATTAATTATAATCATTTATGTCAAATATCAATATCTAACAAAGAATGTTACGACAATTATATTCTGATTAATAATATCAAATAAATTAAACTTAACGAACACCTACAATTACAGTAGACAACACTTAATATCCAGTAGAAATATCATCCCATGCATATGGGATTCAAATACATGACCTTTAAGATTACGAGACCTCAATTTCACCAATTAAATTGCCTCATTGCCGAAAATTTTGAAATCTTTTGTACTGTAAAATTAGCCAAATAAATCATTGGGGACTTGGAATTTCTACTTTCAAATTCATTATTCCAACACAATGTGAAATTCTTGCAACAGAGGTCCGGATGGGAAATACGTCCAATATCTTGAAATTTGGTACAATTATAAATACTCGATTAGATATTTTTGATATGTGATATAATATGTAATGCAAAAATGTCACTTTTATCCTTACTAAAATTTTAATTTAAAAAAAATTAATGTTGGACCGACGTTATTATAAAAATTTTAAAGTTCTTATATTGGACGGATGTTATAATAAAAGAAAAGTGTAAAAAAAATTAGAAAATATGTAAACTTTCATAAACTAATTCTAGATCATGAATTTGAGTCTCATCGATTGTTGGGGTATTTAATTTCATTTATATGAATGTTTGTCTTGTTCTATGTTAGTTATTGTAATTTATTTATTTTTAGTTATTTGTTGAATTAATGTAATTTATTTGTTAAATTTAACCATATTAATGTATTAGTTAAATCGATTATTATTTAAAAAAAACTAGAAGGTTCCAGGTCATGGTATTTCATCCGAACAGCCGCGTGGCGGAGAGTTATTGGCTACCAAGAGCGGGGGACATGTCACGTGATCCCACCCCCCATTTCATTGTTCCTTGTGTTTTTTCCCTTGGCCTTGCATGCCCTCCAGTTCTTCTTTAGGGCCGTTTCTTCAGTTCTCGAGACAGAATGTTGATGGTAGTATCCAACTACTTTTTTATAAGGAAATTACATGCAAACCCCTACAGTTTGATTTAATTATGATTACAACCTGATTGTTTGGGTTAATTATTTATTTATATATTAATAAATAAATTATATAAATATAATTTAAATAAATTATATAATATTAATATGAGGAGACGTGGTTTGACTCGAATAAAAAATATTTTTTCGAAAAAATCGCCAAGTCGTGGTTGCAATCCACGACTTGAGTTTTATTTTCTTTTTAGTTTCATTTAATTAAATTTTATATAAATTAATATATAAAATTAATTTTTAACAACATATTAAAGTTCAAAAAATATAATATTAAAATTGTATTAATTTAAAAAATTCAATTAAGTATATAAATGCAACAGTGCATATTTTTTTATACAATTATAAAAAATACAATGAACTATACAGTTGCAAATGTAAAAAATGTCCACCCGTTCCACAATTGCGTCTTTGGTTTTGACGCGGAGGTCTTTTTATTTTCTCTCCCACATTTTGCATTGGCTCATTTTGCGCCTCATTATTATCACCACCGAACCGACTTGATGTTGTTGCAGAACTAGACTCCAACCGACTTGATGTTGTTGCAGAACTAGACTCCACATTATCATGATATGCACTAAGATAAAAATAGAAATAGTGAAATATTGTATCCTGGTGCATATGGTTGATTAATACTAAGACCAAGGTCAAGATGTACTTGTGAAGAATAATCTTGTGTTTGGGTTGGTATATATAGAGTCGATTGAAACCAATCATATTAAGGCGCTTGAGGCATGTAGTAATTTTAAAGCGGTTAGAGCACGTAATAATCTTGAGGTATATATACTGTAGTAGGACCAACTATATCCACCCCGACATCATGACGTTCAACTGAACCAATAGACATTCGGCTAGAACTTCTTTTTTGCTTGTGGGATGTTGTGGGAGCATCATCAGATGGCGAAGCAATTTGTTGTGGCTGATGGGTTATGGCCTCCTCGGTAATATGTAACCCGTGTTCGAATCTATCCGCCAATTGACAATATCCTTCAATATTTAGTGATAGATGGGAATTTTACACTCCACGAGGCTGAGCCAAAAGACCCTTTTGTGGACACTTTTGCTTATAATTCAGGGGGTGTTTTTGAACCGGATGAAGTGGAATGTCCAATTCCACCCGAGGATGGACCACACAATGTTGACATAAATGTTGTGGCTGAAACATTTGCACAAGGTACGTCATCATCTTTTGAACCAACTATGTCAGACCGAACTACTCAGCAAATATTTTACCGCTCTATACCATTTTTTGAACAAATATTTTCGGAGATACCCGTGAATTCCACTGATGTATCGACAATGAAATATGAAAAATTTTATGACAAAAATGAACGCAGACTTGATGTGGGAATGCTTTTCAAAAATAAATAAGCTTTAATCGAGGTGGTGAAAGATCACTCGAACAACATGCACGTCGCGAGTATTTTGTAACTGAGAGTTCGAAGGTCAATTGGGAAGTGGTCTGTAAGCAGCGCAATCCAGGTGATATATATACATATATATAAGCATATGGACTGATTCATATTTATTTTTTTCAGATATGTGGTGTAGATGGAGCTGCGAGGGATTTTAGAACAAAAAATTGGAAGGTGGAAAATAACCAAATATGGGGGGGACCATACATGTATATTGAATAACATGTCCCTCGAACATGGTAATTTAGATAGGGTTTATGTCGCTTCTTTACTTTTAGGACAGGTGAAATGCAACCCCACATATGGAATAAAACATGTCATCCAAACTGTGAAAGATCATACGGGGTACGATATAACATATCAAAAGGCATGATACAGTTTGAAGATGACACCTGAAATTGTTTACGACACATGGGATAACTCAGTTCGAAAGCTACCCAAATACATGGGAGCTCTCCAAATATATAATCCAGGAACTATTATTGATTGGGAACACAAAGCCTTCCAACCGTCAATCCGTGCATATATGTAAAATACGTATTCTGGGCGTTCAACCATGTATCGAAGGATTCCTACACTGTCGCAAACCTATCAGTGTAGATGGGACCCATTTATACACAAAGTACGAGTACAAAATATTGATTGTTGTTGCCGTGGATGAAAATCAACAGGTACTCTCTCTTACTTTTGCAATTGTCGATGAAGAATCATATTCATCTTGGAAGTGATTCCTTAGACAATTGAGTAGACATGTTATATAAGGGCGACGTGGGATGTGCCTTATTTCTGACCGTCATCCTGGTATCATTAAAACAGTACATGAAAGTTTGGATTTTGTGCCACCTCACAGCGTGCACCGGTATTGTTTGAGGTATGTGTGCTCTAAATAAAAAGTTTTTATTTACCCATAATTAATTTATTACTGATTTATTGCAAATCAAATAAATCTTTTTATGATCAAATTATTCTTATATACATTCACAAGTTAATACACATAAGGAAGTATATCTTCAATGTTATAAGGAAAAATTAGGGACAAATGTATAAAACGCCCCTGTGTTTTAAAACGTCTGCAAAAAGAACCCACCTGTTTTCAGAATAGGCTAAAAACTCCAATGTATTTTGTAAAACTCAGCTCAATCGCCGCCTCTCCGTTAAATCCAACTAAGGGTGTTAATTTTTTAAAAAATAACCATTATACCCTTATTGAATATATTTAATTCCTTATTTTAGTGACGGTTGGATCTTTTTTTTATCAAATATTGATCGTTGATCTAATCAATTAATCTCAACCGTTAGATTTTAAAAAAATAAAAAGTTTAGATTCAATACATTATTTAATTTATGTTATATATAAATAATTTAAAATTTTAAAAATATATTATTATTATATATTAAAAAAAACTAACTACCCCACCCACTCCTTATCCCCCGCTGCCCCCCACCCCCACCCCCACCCTATTTACCCCCAGCTTCCCTCCCCCCCCCCCCCCAAAATCTCGTCGCCAACGATGAGATTTTGTTAAAATTATTATATTTGTATAAATTCTTTATCAAATTGAGTGAGGCCGGTCTCATTAGAATTGTCTTGAAGAGAAAAGTCTGGTGGTGGTGGTTTGAAATCGAGATTCGACTGGATGGAGACGAATAGACGACAAACATGTTCGGGGATCGTTACTTGAGCCCACTCTCTATGATCGACAAAAAAACTCAAATTGAAGGTATGAAAATGCTCATCTTGAAGAGAGGATTTTAGTGGTACCATTGGCCATCGAAAATTCGTCTGGATGGCGCCGAAAATTTAGAAACAAGTTTTCGGCGAAAAAGGGGCGAAATAGTAGATTTTCTTTCTTTTTTCTAATTTTTTAATTAATTTTTATTATATTAATTAAAATATCTTTTAGTTAATTAAGAATATTTTAATTAATTATAATAATTAAATATTTTTGGCTAATTAATAATAACTATTGTAATTAAATATATATTTTAATTATTTAAAATAATTTTAGATTTAATAATTAAATTATTTGAATTTAAATATAATATAATTTAATATGTCAATTTAAAATTAATATAGCAAAATTTAATACTTATTTTTAGGGTTTGAAATGACAAAAGGAAGACACAGAAAAAGTCAAAAAGCCCTTTGTATATTATATAGACCCATAGAGGGGTATTTTAGTCTAAATTTTTATTAAATATGAACCTAAACTGCAGAAAATGACTAATAAACACAGCAGACGCGCGTCTCCTCCACTTCCCGTTAATTGCTAATAGAATGAGGATTTTTTGTTGACTAAAACAAAACAGGAGGAGTTTTTAGCCTATTCTGAAAATAGGGGGAGTGTTTTTTGCGTACTTTTTAAAACACATGAGGTTTCATGCATTTTGTCCAAAATTTAGTCAAAAAAATTTGTTTCACCTTTAATAAGTCAGTTATAAATCAAAAAAGTAAATATTATTTTTTATTTATTTTTTGTGTTAATATTAACAAATTCAGTGAATTTTGACAATTGAAGGATCTATTTGTTAGAGAAAAATAAGTTTAAAAAATATTAAATATAATTTTTCAAAATTTAGAAAAATTAATGTATAATTTCACCAAAATTTAGAAAAAGAAAGTGCAAGAATCCCTAAAAATATTGTCTTGGTCAGAGGAAGCTGACAATAGCACTGTTGCTTTTTTCTGTAACACCTGACTAAATTATTGTGGGGGCTTTTCAGTAATTTCACCTACATTCTTCTCATAAATAATATAAATATTATTTTAATTAAAATCAATTATTCATTAATTATTAGTAATGGGGTACCTCTGCATTGTATTCGCTGCCAAAAAGTCAGAATCCTATGTTAAGTCTTTGATGTATCCTGCTTCCGGTGTAGCTACACCGTACAACTTGTAGTCAGTGATTTTAGTTGTGGTTCTTGATCGATGAAGGATTCGTTTGATATAAGATTTGGATTGGATCGCACAAACATGGATATTTGTTTAGGACAAATTATATTTTGTTATTCGAATTATATTTATTTTTATATTTTATTATCAATTTTTTTATATTAATTTATAATTTCAATTTTCTGAAATTTGTACGTTATCATACATGATTATTTTTTTTTTATTGATTTTTCTTTCTGAAAACGATCATATGTTGTGCATGTTTGAAAGTTATTATATGACATAATCCTTAAATATCACATGTGCCCTGCATGTGATATTTTTTCGATATAAACTTGATTGAAAAACAATTATAAATGGCAAAGTACAATTGCCTAAATAATAATTCATAATTGGGTAAATTATATTGAAGTTCCATAAGGTTAGATCAAATTGAACAGAAACTTTATGTTGTTTACAAAATTCGAAGTACATCTATTAATTTATTTTTTGTGGTAATTACATACATAATTATATCGATATTTTGATAAATTAAACGATACATCAATATAACTAAACACAGTAAACAAATTACAATAAATTATATAAAGTGAGACTAATATCCACACGTCTGGTGAAACATAAACCCATGACCTCGGATTGGTTCATAAAAACCTTAGGGTTTAACATGTCTCTCTCTTGAGATTGTGGCTGTAATTAGAAGTATACTTCCTATTTACTAGCGAAATTACATGAATACCTCTTGAGGTATATATATTACACTAACACTCTGTTAGGGACGTACCTGTAATCTTACCTTAAAGGTATATTATACTAACCCCGTTAGTGGCGTACCTATAATTTTTCAAAAGAGTATGAAATGTTAGCGCAATTAAATACAACCTCAGGGCATATCACTAATTTACCCTTTGCAATTTATTGTTTTTATTATTGTAAAATTACTAATGCACTTGGTAGGATTTTGGTTATTTTTTACCAATTTCACCGATACAAATTTAAGCTACTCAATCACAGGATCAAACGAGAATAGTATAAATTTTTCAAATTATCTTATGGGCAATTTTGGTGATTCGGATCGAAATCTGCGCGACCTTCTTGGTCGGGTGTGTAGGTCCTCTAAGCGGTTCGAGGTTGCTATCTCTCCCAAATAAATGTAAGGGCCCTCAGAAAAGAGAAGCAGATTGTTAGAGTTATTGAGATTGCCCCCAGCTACGACTCTTCGATGTTTGTCAATATTTAGTATCAAGGTCGGGTAAGCAGGTCGCGGGCGAGCTAGCGAGCCAGAGCGACAAAAAATAAAGAGTAGTAAAGAGAATGTACCATAAATGCACTAATTATGGAGTATTAATAGTGTAAGATTAAGGATTTTGTTGGTCTAATAAATGTCTTCTGTGTGTCCCGAGTTGCCAGGGTCGGGTCCCTAGACCCGACTCGATCAGAAATGCGCGGATCTTTCAGGTAAAATTACAATTTTGAGGCCTTTTAGGAATAAAATAGTTATTTTTAGATAAAAGTTGGGTTTTTTCTATCAGTATATAAGGAAAAAAAAAAAAAAAAAAGAGAGAGAGAGAGAGAGAGGGAGAGAGAAAGTGTAGGATAGGGACAGGTAGGGAGAGAAGCAGGAGAGAGGAGCAGAAGGTGAAAAGAGAACGTGGTACCTCCATATATTCGCTGTGGTGGTCCACTGCACTTTCTCATGTTCCCATGTATCCCAACTAATGAGATAACATCCTCTGTTTCCTCCTTCCTCTTTCTTGCTCCACCTTTTCATGCTCTTTCTTGCTTTCTATTTAGGTAAGCCTAAATTACAACTATTTATCCGAGATTTGATATAATTATAATTATTTTTTTTATTATTACAAAATTTTTATTTGAAAAATAATTTCATAATTTCTAAACAGTGAAGTGCATATTACTACTTACTCTTGCTGAAAATTTTAAAATTCAGAGTCTAAAAAAATATAAAAAAATTGAGAGTGGGTAAAATAAATAATTTATAGAAAATTTTAGTCTACAAAAGTATTTTTGAAAAATTATAAAATATATATAAAATTACAGTTTATAATTAAAAAAATGCATTTTTGTCAATTTTACTACAAAAGTTGAATGAAAGCCTAATGGAAACTAATGGGATGAGCTCGTTGTCAGACGGACGTTAAAATTGGTGGGTATTCGTAATTTCTGTAATCATGTCAAACTTCAAAGGTGATGGTTGTAATTTATTGAGAAATTACAAATACTCCCCTGATTTAACATCCGTCTTAAATCAAGCCCATTTCGTTAGTCTCCGTTGGGTTTTCATCCAATTTTTACGGTAAACTGACTAAAATACCATCTTGGATCATGAATTAAATTTGATATATTCTCTAAAATATCTTTATGGACTAATATTTTCTATGAGCTATTTATTTGACTCTCATTTTTTTTACATTTCTTCAAATATATATTTTAATATTGTCAAAAAATTTCAGCAGATGTAAAATAGTAACGAGCACCTCACCGTCCACAAACTACGTAATTCTTTTTTTATTTGAAGAATGTATTTACAATTTTTCGAACAAAGGTAAAATATTTATAATTACAGCAAAAAATATATTTTTTGCCGTGACTAATTATTATAGCTAAAAATATAAATTTATTGTTACTAATAATTAATCACAACTTTTGCAATTGTTATGAATTTTTTTTTTTTTTAAGTATGTGAGATCAAAACATTCGTCGTAGTAAATAACCAAGACAAATATCCCTAATTATACATTTATTATGGTATTAAATTTGCATAAAAGTATCAATATAACATAATTAATTTGAATATATATATATTTGAAAGTGTATAGTTTTATGTTGTTTTCATGCAATAATAAAATACCATGGTTTTTTTGAATCATATAATGTTTTTATTCGGGATGATCGATACGTACTGTATAATTAATTTAAAATAATTTATATAAAATAATGGGACAAAAAAAATCACAAAATAATGGGATAAGGAAAGTGAATTTTTTTCACAAAAAAAAAGTGTTTAAATAAAATTTTATTATTATTATTATTAGACTAATTTTCACAATTAGTCTACTTATTTGATTGATTGAGTGAAGTGAAATCGAGTTCGAGTTTGAATTCTGGCTATTTCTTGAAGTGTATAAAAGACAAAAACCCGACATCTAGTTAACTTGTCCATGTTCCTTGTTGTCCAATTTTATTAATTTTTGTCGTTAATATAATTAGTCTAAAACGAATAATGTCATAATCTTTTTATTTTTGCAAAAATAATATCAATAATAACAAAAATCATAATACTTCTTTTTGAATGCAAACAATTTTTAAGGATGTTCAAACTAATAGTACCATATTTTGGTTCTTGGAATTTTTTTTGGGGTGGGGGAGATATATATAAAACTAATTTCAAATAATTATTTTAATTTTGTATACTATTTTTTTTTCTTTTTATTTATTTTTTAATTAAAGTCTAAGGTCCAAAAGTGGCATATTGTTCAAGGTATGTTAGACCTATGCCTTGGTGTTAAAGCAATGCCTTGTTTGGTTGTAAAGAAAATTATTCTTGAATGCTTCGAGAGAAGATAAAGTAAAGGGAAAAAAAAAAATTAGATACTCCAATGCTAAGTACAAAAATTATCATGTTATTTGACTTAAAATCACAGGGGCAAACATGACTTTAATTATTAGATGATTGTGGAGGGGATTTCTATCAGTATAAAAAGGGATAATTACACTCTCATCTCCTGAGGTTCAGTGTGATTATATATGTAAACCTCATGTGATTTGAGAAATTACTTATAGTACTCTTGAGGTTTGTTTCTGCGGGCCTAGCAAATAAGCCCCTCAATGAGTCAAAATTCACTAAATTTGTTGATATTAACATAAAAAATGAATGAAAATTGATATTTACTCTCGATTGATTTATTACTAATTTATTATAGGTCAAAAAAAAAATTTGGACTAAATTATCCTTGTAACGGTGAAGATATACCATCTTACATGCATTAATATGTGAAGACGTATGAGGGTAATTCGGATATAAAAATTATTTGACTTGCAATAAATAAGTAATAATTCAATTGAGGATAAATATAGATTTTTTTTTAATTTTTTTAATTAATATCAATAAATTCGGTAAATTTTGACTAATTATGGGACTTATTTTTTAGACAGAAGCAAATTTTAAGAGTATTAGATCTAATTTTTCAAACCACAAATAATTTATTTGTAATTACGTCAAACGAGTGTAATTAAACTTATAAAAATAAGAAATATACCTAGTTTGTGTCCCTAGTTAAATATTTTGGACCACTTGATTTGATTTGCGTAAACATTGGAGGAGCATTAATTAAATAATCTAAATGAATAAATTAAAAATATATGTATTCACATTGAACTATGTACTAACCACTATTTTACTAAAGTCAATACTACTCCCACTTTTTACTACAATAAATTCAACATTTCAATTTCACAAAAATTAATATATATATATTTGATATTGCAAATTAATCAATAAAAATTTGTAAAGGTCAGTCTAAGTATTAGATTCCAAGCTCAAACTCTTCTTTTTTCCAGGGAAATAACACTTTTTGATGCCAAATTTAATTTCATTAGTCACGAAATTTTTACTTTTGATCTTCCGACTTTTAAAATATAACATTTTTGGTCATATAATATTATTTTATAACGAAAATTGCCACGCGCTAAGACGTGACCATTATGACCTTTACATTTTTTTTTATTTACCTTATTGGTTCCGAGATTTTCAATTTGATTCTATAATTTTAAAAAAATAGTACTTTTATTTACCTTTACGTTAATTATTGAAGGAAAAAAAATCACGTGGGCGTTAAAAGGGTATTGAACCAAAAGTACCACTCTTTAGAAGTTTTGAGACAAAAAGTTAACGATCCTCTAACTGATGAGACACAAAACATATAAAGACTCCAAGTTATGAGATGAAAAATATTATTTTTCGTTTTTTTACCTTACCACCAAAAGTCCCCCTTTAATTATAGGTGAATTAGATTGAATTTATGTTTCAAATTCACTTAAAAATTCTATTCCATTTAATTTTATAAACACAACGTGTACAAAATTTTTCCGTGTATGAAATATATGGCAAAATCTCCGAACATGTTTATATCTATACTATTATATAAAAAAAAAATACATTGATCGTACCAATTTTTTATTGTTCTGTTTTGCCATTTCATTTATTTTATTCTTTCAAAAATAATTGTCCGTATAGTAATTTTAATATTTTTTTTCTCTCAACCTATTACTCAATTTCTCTCTCCCATATTCTCCATATGTTTTGCCTTTACAAACCTTCGTAATTTTAATAAACCCTATTGTAATTATTTTATTTTTTATAATTTTTTTTCTTCATCTCACATTATAATTCTTTATATGCTTACAGGAACAGTATAATAGAATTGGACGTTTGAGCCTATTCTCGGATTATACTTTTAATTTTGATAACATATCCAGAGGATTTTCTTAACTTTTTTTGTGCATTCTTATCCATTGATCTAAATTTGATTAATTGTTGTATTAATTATTTCGGTAATTTCTCCAATTTTTACTTATTATTATAAAAAAAAAGGATAATTACAAATTTAATTATAAAAATAGTTTTTGTAGAGAGTGGCATTTTCGAAATAAACGGGCATGTTCATGTCCCTTTCCATAATGTAACCCTTCAGCAACTCTCTTACTGTGTGTTTTCCCGCATAAATCCACGCACTCCACACCACACCGTTTCCACGAAACTGAAGAAATGGAAGAAGAGCTCGAAAATCCCGCCACCGCCACCGCCACCGCCACGGCCGGCGCCGATGAATATACCGATGACATAGACAGCTGCTGTTCGACTCCCTACGTTAGCGCCCCTTCTAGTCCCGGCCGTGGCACCCCCGCTGCCGGATTTTACTACAGTGCGCCCGCCAGTCCCACGCACTTTGTCCTATCAACCACCAATCTCACTTCCTATTCCTCGTCCGCCGCCGCGGCGGACGCTGGTTCTTCATTTGAGTTCGATTTCTCCGCCACATTTCCTTCCACCGGCGCCTCGTCGCCCGAATCCATGACCTCCGCCGACGAGTTATTCTTCAACGGCCAGATCCGACCTATGAAGCTCTCTACCCATCTCCAGCGCCCCCAACTCCTCGCCCCTTTGATTGAATCCGACGACGTTGCGGAGGAGGACCAAACATTCTCCCGCGGGAGAGACTTGAAGTTACGCGCCGGATCCCTGCGCCGGAGGACCAGATCCATGTCCCCTCTCAGAACGACAGCGACGGAGTGGCACGACGACGACGACGAGGCCAAGAGGCAAAATGAGGAGCTCGCACGTAAGAATGCCGAAGAAGACAAGGGAACCGACGAAACAACACCGTGCGCGTCCAGGTCATCGTCGGCCGGGCGGAGTTCGCGGCGGTGGGTTTTCCTGAAGGAATTTCTGTACAGAAGCAAGAGCGAAGGTAGAAACGAGGGGCACAAGTTCTGGGGCTCCTTATCCTTCTCACCGGTGAAGGATAAGAAAGCGCCGCCATTGTCAAGCTCCAAGGTGAAGGATCAGAGTGGTGGGGGGAATCAAGAGGGTAAAAAGAGGGGAGTAAATAGTAAAACTGGGGCTGGTAAAAGAAGAGTGCCATCGCCATCACCTCATGAATTGCACTACACGGCAAACAGAGCACAGGCGGAGGAGATGAGGAAGAAGACATTCTTGCCGTACAGGCAGGGTTTGCTGGGGTGTCTGGGCTTCAGTTCCAAGAGCTACGGCGCCATGAATGGCTTTGCTAGAGCTTTGAATCCTGTGTCCTCAAGGTAAAAACTAGAGAAACTCAAACAGAAACTGCTTTTTCTTTTTTGTAACAGAGATGTGGTGGGATTGTACAGACATATGATTAAAAATTTTATTATGTAATGTTGTTTCTTAGTCATAAATAAATTTTCTTCATGTCATCACTACTTTTGTTATCATGCAATTCATAAGATCGAATGTGAAATTTAGATTTGGTGGGATCAAACTCAATATAATGCATTTATCGTGTAATTATTGAATAATTTAAAAACATGATCGTTTATATGACAAATGTGATACATTTATTATGTAATTATTTGATTTCAATAAACTTGATTTTTTATAAACAAAATTTTAGATCATAGTTGGTTTTTGGGTGAAAAAGTTCGAGATCCACCTGATATGTGGATATTTATATTATTTCATATGAATTTAGTGTAATTTTCGCTGAATTCTTACGAATCATTAATAGATGTATTATCAACTTTTTGTGATATTATTGTCATGATGTAATTACCAATTCTAAAAATTCAACTTTTTAATAAATATTTTTTTGAATTAAATTTCATTTGGCCTACAATTATAATACCAACACAGACAAGCACAGGACAAAACAAGGTACAATGCTCATGTTATGTTCATCAAGTGAGAGTTGTTTGGACATGTTAGTTTGTGGGCTGTCAAGAAACAAGAACAGATGTGATTTGCCTCATATCCATTTATTAATGATTCTATTACAAATTGTTTTCTTCCACATATTTCACAATCATCCATATCAAATATCATGTATCCGAAACAGTTGGTACATCAATACAACCTATGACATGACACCCTGTTAAGTCATGTCCGAAATTTTCTTGTTTGGTTGCAAACATATTCGACTAGTATAACACCACCAGAAGTCGAGTAAAATTCGAAAAATAATATACCAATCTTGAGTCTTGACGACTTGAATCAACTATTTTTAGTAAATTGTTGTTCTTGGCATTTGGTAAAGAGTTCCAGAACCAACATAAAATTATAGTTCTAGGCCAGGGCCATTCTTGTCCCATCTTGCCACTTCTTTCTTTAATAACTAGTCGTTGCGGCACGTTTTTTCTACGTGCATATAACAAATAAATTTTTTATATATTTTAAAATATATAAATTAATACATTACATTAAAAATAAAAAAAAAGAAAGAAAAACTAATTTATCAATCAATGTGAAATCTGAAAACTTAAATGAGTTAGTTATTTTATTGATTGAAGATCATTATTGACTTTATAAAAAATTAGTACAACGGTATCATTAACCGACGTTTGTGTGTGTGGAAGATTTTTTTTTAACCTTTGTCAACTACATTTTATAATAATAAGAAGTGTAAAATTATTAATAGGGTTGTTCTTTCAATTTTTGAGATGAGTTCTTGAACCAATGATTTGAAGTACAGTCCACATGGTGAGGAATGGAGAGTAGAGCCTGTCTTAGGTGTAAGGCTACCCTACAATCCCACAATTTGCTCCCAAAGATGGGCCCTATAAAACAAAATGTAATTAATATAAGTATATATTTTATCCACACTCTAAAAAATTAGATCAAATATATAAATTATAAAATTATAATTGTATCTCTTAAAATCACAACTGTGATTATAAATACATTCTCTATATAGTAACAAAAATTTGTGTAAATACCTCCAAAAGTACAGTACACTTATGGGGTGTAACTGTAATTTTATAAAAAGATAAAGGATTTATATGTAATTTGTGTAAAGGAAGAGAAGTTATCTATAATTTTATAAAAATATAAGGAGTCTTTGTGTATGCAAACCTAATCTCAGGAGGCGACAACGTAATTTGCCCTTAATTGAAGGGGTTATCGCAGTGGCTCAAATAACTATTTATCAGCTTATTGCGGAAAGTAAATTGAAAAGAGTGTTTTGGATTTACAATTTCTAATTTTGAAATATTTAAATTAACTTTTACAACGTATCGGTAAAATTCTAAAATTACATACATCGATACGTTGTTTCAAACGTTACAACTCGGACATTTTTACTTTTCACTTTAATTTTTATGCACTCTCAACTTTAGCTATCGTGTAATTGACAACTTTTTTTTAAATATAATTTATTCCCACTGCAAAAGCCCCCTTACCACTAAAATTACAACTTTATCTACAATAAAATATTATTATAAATACAGTCTAATTCACTTATCATGTAATCGGCCCAAATCAAATCTTTTTGGTGGAAACTTCTCAAAGGGGCAATCTTGTGAAGCATATGCACATTCCTAAAAGGTGATGTGTGTGTGGGTAGGTGTTTGGATGATGGCTAAATTGTCCTTTTAGGTATTTGGTAATTAGTGTTAGAAGCCTTATTGTCTTAGCCTCATTAGCTGTGTTTTGGGGAATTTTCAGTTGCTATTATCAAGTGATTGATGATAAGGATGCAATAAGTGGGGTTGGGAGGTGTTTGGATGCAATTCTTGATTTGGATTAGATTGTGTTGTGGACAATGACATAAAGTTTTAAATAATGAGACATGAAGATGTTGATATTTTTGTCCCCACTCTTAACTCATCCTATTGCTTCATCATTTTCTTTTTGTTGCTTTCTTGTGGGATTTTTGTTTTTATTTTGTATAATAATTCACTTTTTATATTTATGGGAAGAGCAAGAAAAGAAAAAAATAATAATAAATAGGGTAAATTACAGATACCTCCTCCTAGGTTTGACATAATTACAAATACTCCCTTGTTGCTTGAAAAATTACAAATACCCACCTCAAATAGAAAATAATTATGTAGCCCCTAGACGGTGAAGTAGACGTTACCAATTACCATTGCTGAATCTTTTTAAATAATAAAAAAAACATTTTAAAATGTATAAACGAATTTTAGAGTGAGTAAAATAAATAGTCTAGAGGGAATATTAGTTCATAAAAGTACTTTAAAAAATTATAAAATACATATAAAATTATAATTTATAATCCAAAAGGGTACTTTGGTCAATTCACCACATAAATTAATTGAAAAAACCTAATGGAATGGATCGTCGTTAGACGGACATTAAAATTAGAGGGATCTTCCTAATTATTAATTATGTCAAATATCAGAAAAACTGATTGTAATTTTCCATAAAAAATAATTATTTAACCTTTGGGCAAGGAATATGATGTTTGGAAAAACTTAACATAGGTTGATGAGACCTAACTTAATTGACGAAACTCAGATACGAACCCTATTAATGTATGGGATATTTTTACGTTAATAGTAGGTGCAATTCAATTTTAATAATAGTCGTTGATTAAATATAATTATTTGAATGTTGGTAAATAGTATATGATTGTTATTGTTGTTGGTATTTATTAGATATTAATAATTGTAAAAATAGTTCATCGCTTTCACATCAAAATAATAAAAAAAAACACTTAACACAAGTTCTTTTTTTCTTTTTTAAAATGTTGTGTCAGAGTCGGGCTTTCAAAACCCAATTCTGATGCGTCTCGAATATTATTTATTTATTTTTATTTTTAATGGTAGAACCGTCGTCTCTCTATATTTTTAAATTATTTAAAAATACACCTTTTTTTTTATAAATTTTTTACATTAAATAAATAATTTTCCCCAATTAAAAGTCAGATGAGTGGTCTTAAATGAATAGGAAGTGATCTTGTAAGACTGGAGACATGACATTACTTTACTATATTATATATATATATATATACAAAAAATTGTTTCTAGAAGAAAACTAGGAATAAATCTCTGGAGTGCCTTAGGTTTAACTTCTGATGCTTCAGGCATTAAAAGCTTTCACAGTCACTGTCACTGTCTTAATCTCAACCCATAAAATTTATATACTCTGTTTCTTGAACTATACGTTATGTAATAATTAAATCTTAAATTGATAAATGTAATATTTATATCTTACAATTATATTTTTAGATAATATTGTCCTTATATTATATATATAATTAGTTTAAAGAATTTTTATTTATTTATTTTAGTAATTTTGCATTTTAAGTTGGGTAAATGCTATATTTGGTCCCTTGTGTTTTCGTTTTAGAATCACTTTAATTCCTCAAGTTTATTTTTTGACTTTAACATTTTTAAACTTTAATTTTTATCTCAATTTGGTCCTTTTGACCATTTTCTAGCAAAAATATGGCGGGATTTTGACTCTTTGGAGGGTAAATGGTCAATAAGATTGATTTTATCACTTTAGTCCATAAAAATTGTAAAATTATCAAATTAGTCTATTTTTTTTAAACAAAAAATAATAATTTTTTTTTAAATTTTTTTATGTTGATATTTGTAAATATCTTATGTGAACAATAGAAACTTTGAACTCATATGAACATAATAATAATATATTGCTTAACTTAAAATAAATAGTCTTTTTTTTCCCAATAGTTAAAAAAAACAAAAAATTATGAATAATGTTAATTAAACTTATCTAATGTGAAAATATAATTAAAAAAGCTAAGTTAGTAATTTTTTATTTTAAGTGTAAAAAAGTTAAACCTTAATAAATATTTATAAAATGTTTTGGTTTTTTAATAAAAAAAATGATAGATTATACCTTTTAAATAGATCTTGGTGGATTTCATATATTTGCTACAGTTTTTAGCTATAACAAATATTTTGGCATCGTTATCAGAAACAACGGCTAATAATATTGTGAAGACATGATTAATTAGTATATCTGTCATAATTTTTTACCTTTAACTATGGTTATTAACCGTAGTGAAAAGCTATTTTTTTCTTACATCAGTATTTTTTGAGTAATTATGTTATATCAATATTATATATATTTAATATCAAGTGTATGTGAAAGAAGTTTAAGTGCTCTAGTGAAGAACATGTATATATGTACTGTAAATTGATTATATAAACTAAAATAAAATAGCCATAAAAATCCTAAGTCACAGTTGTAATATTGTTACTAATTATATAAGTTTCCTAATTTATTTTGTAATAATGAGTTATATAGCCTTAAAATTGCTATTAGAAACAATTCATGAGACATATATAGTGACGAAATAGTAATAATAAATAATTATTGTCCTATTTATTTTATTGTTAAGTTGTCACTATAAATATGTTCTTAATTATCTATTATAGATACCTAAATTTTAATTGGAATAAATTACGAATTAAAAGCCCAAACAAATCGTCTGATAATTGAAATTTATAACAAATTTGGATTTTAAATATTTTCGATATGACAAATTGCCATAAGCCCATTTATCAAGTTTGGGTCTTATGCATTATGATGGACTATTTTAAGATAATTCTTTTATTTTTGAATTGGCTAAGTAGGACGAAGCATTTGTCAATACCGCCCGTTCGGATTAATCTGTATCAAAGTTTATGGTGTTCAAGACCAATCTACCTAAGCCCTGCTCGTGTCTATAAAAAAGATCTCAACTATGCTACATAGTAGACAATGCACTAGACTATAAGACATAATCCAAATCAAGAGGACTCAAGTCCAAAAATTTACAATGAAACTCTGTAACCGCAAAAGTTGTACGTCTACTTTAGCATCGAATCTTCAAACGTTGATATCATATTCTGATGTGACAAATAGTTTGCTCCACAAAGTACAAAAAAGACTACACATCCAAATCAAGAACAAGCTTCAAGTCTTTGAATCTACATTCTGAGCGATGAATTAAGGGCAATCTTATAATACTTTTTGTTTAAATTTATAAAACATTCCATTTTCCCCAAATATTTCTTGCCTCGTAATTCTTTTTTCCAGACTCGAATTTTGTGTCGACATCTACAATGTAACTTTATACACAATTCTTGCCAATAACTATATTATGAAAAAAATAAAGATCATGATCACTAATTTATTTTTTTTTTGCAGTAGTGATTTATAATTGATTAAGGACATTTAATTAATTAGTTAGCTTTATATTCATATTAATAAGAATGTATATAATTGTGTAATAAAAAGTAAATATATAACTTAAGATATATACATACATATATTCATTAAAATACAAAATATGGTAAGTTATATTGATACTCCTCAAAATTAGATTCAAATATACAAACGCTCGTTATTATTTGTATAATTACATAAACACCCGCTAATAGAGTGGAGCGTAGAATTACAACTTTAATTTCAATTGATATACTTATAATTTTACAATGGACAGAACATAATGATATATTTTGACATATCATGAGAGAATGTGAATCTGTACTATATATTAAGTGAAAATATTCTTTTGGTGTCTCACTTAATTTTGGACTGCTATTTATTTTAAAATCTTAAATTAATTAATTATTTTTAACTTCTCTATTTATCATAATTTTCTATAACTACCCTTTGGTAGTTACTTTTCCTACCCCTAGAAAAACAAATAATACAATTTATATAAATATTTTAGGGTTAAACATACGTTGCACCCCTAAACTATTCATAAAAGTGCATTTATGCCCTTGAACTATAAAACATAACAAAATGGCCCCTCACCCGATATACACTAGTTTTTTATGACAAAAATGCCCTTGTTATTTACACCCCTAAAATATATCTACTACAATCATTCTCCTAAATATAATCTAAATTATTATAATTTTTTATTAAAAATAAACACTACCAAAGATTTATAATTTTTTTATATTGGGTACAATAGAATCTGTATAAGCTTCATAATTTACAATTCTTATATTTTTTACACAACTGGTAAAAAATTTACTTAATTTTAATTTTCTTGTGTTATATATATTGAATATTTTTAAAATAAATTATCAATACAAATTTAAAAATATTACATCAAACATATATATACTGTGGAATATGCAAATTCATAATATAATTATGTATAATATTCTATATTTTTTTAGAGTAACGATATGATATATTTTTATTATGTGAAAATATAATTGAATAAAAATTTATAAGTTATATAACATACTTTTTCTAAGTATCATATACATTATGTATTGACATATATTTAAATGTAACTTTTAGCATAATCTATTTACTTTGTAAAAATATATTTTCATATAATAAGCTTATAAATATTTTTTGTGTTACATAATTTATAAAAAATTATAAATATTATATTTAAAAATAATTTTAAAAAAAATTAAAATCGCACCGTGATCATCCCTATTGAAATATCCTAGAATTCCAACTCCTTTATATGCTCATGAAACTTTAAGGTCCACACATGACCTATGATTAACAACTCCAGGCCCAATTGGAGGTATGGCCCATTACAATTTTTGTTCATCTTGGGCTTTATCCAAATTGTATTTCTCTGGCCCAGCCCATATACAAAAATACCATATTTATGCTTATATGACTATAGATAAAAACACATATTATTGAATTATAATAAATAAATAAATAAATATTATTGTACAACAATATTATGCATATACCTAATGTGAAAAATACTGAAGCAATGATATGATATTGGTTTTTAGTGTGGAAAAATGAAATGAGTGAGAATTTCTTTTAAACTCCTATTATTTAAAAAATTACACTTAATATTCTTAATATTCATTCCGATCCAATAAAAAGATTCATCCGTTGGTAAAAATTCACGAAATTTATTAGTATCAACAAAAAAATTAAATAGAAGTTCATATATACGCCCTATTGGTTTATTACATATTTATTGAATGTCAAATAAATCATTTCTGAACAAATTATTTTTATTACGTTAATGTATGAGAGGAGGTATATCTTCACCCTTATAAAGGTAGTAGTAGTCAGATGTAAGATGCTAGTTTGGTCAGAAAATATTTGTTTGACTTGAAATAAGTCGATTTTGGGTTAATATGAATTTTCATCAAATTCTTTTGCTGATGTCAGCACATTTTTGTGACTTTTACTAATAGATGGATCTGTTTTTATTAGGTGAAAACAAATGTCGGAAATATTTGATATAATTTTTTAAATTATATAAAATTTATGTGTAATTATACCAAATATTATGAAAAGACAATCTACTAATTATTTCTAACTTAACATAGAAAAAAGCATGTAAATGATGAGGAGATAAAAGGGATGTTGTGCATGCAGGGCACAATGGGTTGACACTAATAATTTATTGTCTTCCTCTCCTTTACAATAACACCTTTTCAAACACAAATATTTTAAATTTAATAAATTAATTACTTGACAATACCTTTTTTTTTTTTTTTTTTGTAATTTCAAGAATAGTTGGTTTGGTGGGCATACAACATTGGTTGCGTCCACGTACACAAAATGTTAAATAAATATTTTATTTCTAAAATAATTTAATAATGTGATGTATAAGGGAGAAGAAATTAGTAACACAAAATATTGGAAAAAGGGGTGAATTACGACGACCTCCTTGAAATTTCGCATAATTATGAATATTCTCTCGTTATTTGGAAAATTAATAATATCCCCTCTGATTTTAACGGCCGTACAACAATTAGCTAAACCCCGTTAGTTTTAGTTGAATTTTCATCCATATTCTGTGGTGAACTGATCAAAAGGCCATTGTGGACTAAAAACTATAATTTTATTTATTTTTTAAAATTTTTTGATTTTTTTTATAGATTGAGTGGATCATTTTATTTTAATTTTCAAATTTTTCCATCCATTCCATCCGAGTTTTTTATAAATATCAAATAATATACTTATATAAAGGCTCTTTATAATCACAAACGGCGGTTAGTAACACCGACACACTAATTTTTAATATATAATAATTGTATCCTTGATTCGATAATTTTAAAAATTAATTGTAATTATTTTTTTTTTTAAATTTTTACAAAAGCGGTTCCACGTTATTTTAACGCTACACCAAGTTTTTGTTGTGTCGATAATATCTCTAGTTACTTTTTTTTTTTTGAAATATAATTTATTAATTTATATATTTTACTCTTATTTATAATGTATTTTAAAAGAGTGAAAGATTATTTATTATATATATTTAGAGACGATGTATCATGACGACTAAAAATAATAAGGTCTTGCAAGTAAGACCTATTGATACGAAGGTGAGGGCGAGATGGGCCATGTCCCAAGTCTTATGAGACTAGGATCGGGCGGTGCGAATCTTGATTTTTGTTAGAAATACCCCCATTATTTACTTATTTATAGTGTATTAATTATGCAAATTATTTCTTCTTTTACATAATTATACATACATTATTGCTTTGTGTTGGTGTATGTGTGTGTATATGTATACATAACATATATAAATATATATTTAATATGCACATATGTGTTGGTGTGTGTATACATATGTACATAATATATAAGAATATATGTAATATATATACTTGGTATATAAATATTTACATACACATGTAGATATAAAAAGAAAAAGGAGGGAAAAATCTACAGTTTGAAATTTAAACAATGGATAAAATAATGTGCTCACTTGGTTTATTTTAGAATAAATTTCTTTTTTTAGGCCTTCTTCGAAGGGGCAAATAAGTCTTTTTATAATTTTTTGCCATTTTCTCGATTAATGGGGGTGGTTTATATGATTATACAAAAAGAATGGATGATTGTGTGATTATAACAAATATCAGGGTTGTAAATATAATTTATCTATTTTTGTAAAGATAAAAAGAAAAGGCAATAAGTAATTATGAATTAATCATAATTAGCACTGATTCAAAGAAACACTTTATGTTGTTTGGTCCCAAGTACAAAGCATAATTGAAAAGGATCAGACTGCAATAATTGCAAATCTGAATAAGATTTGACTTTTACAAAAACTAATGTAGTGTCCTAATCATACTTACATGTTACTTTTATGTTTATTTAGGCATTTATGCAGACAACCTTTATGTCTTCTTGGCTTTGCTTAGTTTATATTTTTCTTGTAATGACTAATTTACCCTTGCTATTCTCACAAAAACCCATTCCATCCCTAACCTATAAGGCATACCTTTTATAAGTTTGGCTTGGGTAAAACTTACTTCCGTTCTTGGTTTTCTGGATCAACTTTAGAATTATTCGTATATTTTTAACTGACTTGAAATTAATTATTTTGATAAATTTATGATATTAGTGTAAATTTTTTTAAAGAGTATTTATATAAATTTTGGCTACTAAAGAGGAGCTGTACTTATAATTTTATAAATAATATAGGGTGTTTGTGTATTGAACTTAATATCAGGAGACAACTTTTGAGAAATAAAATAATATATCTTATATTCTATGTTTTTCTTCCCTCTCAACTCTCCTATAGACTATATAGTTAAAATAAGAAGGCTAAATTGTATAAACTGTTCGTGGTTTAAAAATTCAGGCAAAAATATCTCTGTATTTAATATAGAAAAAAAATCCCATATATTTTTCTTAAATATAGCTCACATGAGCCTCTCTATTAATTGCAACTAACGCTGCTACGCTGGGAAAACGAAATGATAAAGTTGTGCTGTGGGGAAAAAACTCATTGTCTTGAAAGCAAAATTTTCGGTACGATCGTGGTGCAATCGTTAATATTGTTTGCTTTCCAAGGTTATAATACAACACTCTACAACATATGCACTCGTGGCAGAGAGTTAGAACAACAAACTGTATCACTCAGAAAAACAAACACATAAAGAGAAGAGAAGAAGAAGAGCTGAGAGCTTTGTAAGGCGTATCTCCAAAATGAAAAATCGAAGCCTATTTATATAAGGGAAGGCCTTAGTTGATATGGAAAAATCATATCAGAAACGGCTAGTTGGGGGCGGATTTAGCTCAACAAAATTTCTTCCCCAAAAGAGATTAAGTTATCTCGGACTTTTCAACAAAATTGGACTCGGTCAATTCAAAAACAAAAGTATAGAATTTCAAGTGTTTTTCTTACAAAAAGATTTAAAATTGCGCGGCCCAACCCTGTTGGACTGGGACGGGGCGGGCAGGCAACTATACGTGTGGCTTTTCTTCCGAAAGCCACCTATCTACACTTCTTAATCTATATGTGAAAGGATAAGTTATTACACACAAGTTGAAAGTCTAATGAGAAAGCAATATGGGACAAAAGGAGTACTTACTAGTTGGTCCTTCCCCCCAGCACCTCACCAGCCCCCATTTTCCAACATCCCAACACAAAAGGGGGCGACATCGACGATGCCTAACTCTACGATGGCATCGTACTAGCACACTTATGGTGGCTGGAGAAGGGGAGGGATAAAAACAAAAACAAAAAAAATCAAAAGAAGAAAAAATAAATAATACATTATTTTTAAAGTTTTTAAAAATTTTAAAAAAAAAAGTGATTTAATTTTTTTGAATTTAAAAATAATAAAAATAAAGTATTAAAATTTAATTTTAAATACATAAAATAGAAAATTAAATTTAAATAATATTTATATATAATTTATTAAAATATATTTAAACTAAATAATAATATATAATTTTTATAGTTGATTAATATTATATTTATCATCCTAAATTTGGAAAATAAACTTTAGTATATTAGTCTTTGTATTGTGATTTTAAATTAACTTGAAATTTAAAATTTTAAAAATTGTATACCTTTTTTGTATTTTGATCTTTAACTACTATAATTAAGAGCAAAATTATTTAATGTTTTTAGAAGAGAGAAAAATGCAAAAAAAGAAATACTAAAAACCAAGTTAAAATAATTGAATTTCACCATGAATTCTTTTATACACACCAAAGGAGCATTTTAGTCAACAAAGGGCAAGAAAAGGTCCAAACACACCAAAAGAACATGCCAAATTGCACTAAGGATACATGTTTCCTACCTTGTGTTTATTGCACTTTGCACCCTAGAAAATGGAGGATTGAAATTTTCAACCCTCATGAAAAGAAAATCAACAAGTTACACCCTCCAATATCATTAGTTTGAAACTCCAAAATGACTTGCTAGCATCAATGGAGGGAGGGCAGGAACATGTTAACATAATTGCCCCTTGTATTTTTTTTTCTTTTTTGTGGAAAAATAAGATAATGTATTAAATCTATCTAAACCATTAATGAAGTAAGAGGAAATTTTTGGTGTGCTTACACATTATTTTTCATAAATATATGATTATCATAATATCCTTTTATATTTTTTTTATAATTTTCAAGTATGCTCAATTGTTAATATCAGTAGAGAAATACGATATATATGATTTTGGCGAACTCAATTGTCAAAGTTAGACAAAATAAATTGTAGAACTACTCTTGACAAGTTCAAATGAAAATGCCCGACTGATCTATGCAGTCGAGTCCGATGTACATTCATGTTCTTGAATTTTCCCTTTTCACCAGTTTTAGATAATTTTGTCCCTTTTTAATTGTTTGAAAGTGAAGTTCAAAGTGTTTTGGTAGCTAGTTAGAATAAATATATTACGAGCAATTTATCAAAGTGCGACTGCACAAGAAGGTGCTTGGTTGAGCTTATAATCTTCTGCATACATTTTAAAAGATCTTTGAGAGTTTATACGCTCTTGAAAATCATTTAGCAGGTTTTTTTTTTTTTAAAAAAAAAAAGCTTATGAGATCCTAAAATAAGATGTTTTGGATCTTATAAACTCTTTAAAAAAAAAGTTAATTGAACTCAGTTTTTTCTAAAAGCATCTTATAAGGTCTTTAATCTTAATATCCAATAAACAAAAATATACTTATATAATTGACGTTTTCCGCCTCAAAGTAAAATTATCTATTTATATAATTCTAAAATTCTAATAGTTTGCAGCTTTTTCGGTCATTATTGTTGTATAATAGCTTATTATGGCTAATATTTTAACATCTTATAAGCTTTGTCATCTTATTTATTCAAATACAAGAAGAGCTTCTATTTTAAATAAAAAAATACGTTTAAACTGTTAAAATGTTTTATAAAGTGTAGGAACTTGTAAGTATTTCAAATAAGCTTAGCCAAACTCCCTATAAGTACATTGTTTATATGGGTGAAGTGCATAATTTCCTTTTTTTAAAGGGTGCAAAGTGCAAATAACTCTAAGATGGGTGAGACATTAGGCTGGGAAAGAGCTCCGGGAATAGTAAGAGAAAATAAATCAAGAAATATGTATAGTTAGGAAATAAGAGGCGGAATAGAAAGACAAAAAACAGTAAAGAAGCTATGGATGAGCACAAAATTCTGAAGCAAAACTCAACTCAAGTAATCAAATCCATCTCGTATTTACCATATAAATAAAGAAAATAAAGAACCCATTTTTCGTTTTTGTTCAAAAGTTGTGTTTTTCTCTGAATCTTGTTCGAATAACATCCCCTGCATTACTCTTTCTTTCTCTCTCTCTCTCTCGTGATTGTTCTTCCAAAGAGAAAGAGAAAGAAATATATATATATATATGTATCACCATTGATACCTATGTCATAAATTAGCAGACACACTTTTCCACGTTGAGATAGAGTTTTGTAACTATTGCATGTATGTAAAAGATGTTCTAAATGCATTTTCTTTTACCTGAAAGCATGCATTTTGTTGATTCTTGAATTTTTTTCATCAAGATTTGTAAGTGGGGTGTTGGTGTTGTTTAAGCAGCTTCAATGGCGGAAGGGGTGTTGCAATTCAATGTGGCGTCAATGGTGGAAAATTTGCTTCAACAGCATGGAAAGAGGCTCCATGACATTGATTTGGCCTCAAGAAAAGCCCAGGAAGCTTGTATGATATTGCTTCTAACTACCCTTTTCTCTGTCTTGGTTATTCTTGATGATCATTTATAGCCTTTTGATTTACAGCTCTTTTGGAGATTCTGATTAATTTCTTGTAAAAAAGATGGATCTTGAGTGCATGAGCATGACATGGATAATAAAATGCGCTTTTTTTTACTATCTCATTTGTTTAACCTTGATTGTTAATCTAGCTTCTGCTTTCAGTTTCATTTCCCTTTGGAATGTATTCGAATGCGAATCTCTGTGTGGGGTGTTTAGGTGACGTTGGTATTGTAATGAGATTGATATAATGGCGAAAAATTTTGTAATTAGAGGCTTGTGTTGTAGCATTGAGGAGATATGAAGCGGCTGGCTGGTTAAGGAAGATGGTAGGTGTGGTTGCAGGGAAAGATTTGCCAGCTGAGCCGTCTGAAGAACATTTTAGAGTTGGCTTGCGAAGTGGTACTATACTTTGCAATGTACTTAACAAGGTCCATCCTGGTGCTGTGGCAAAAGTATGCTTCTTGGAGCTTGTTCATTCGATTTAGATTCTCTGTTTTTTCTATTGTAGCTTTACCTTTAATTCTTTGGCATGCTTCTAGGTAGTTGAGGCACCACTGGATACTGTTATTATCCCTGATGAAAATGTTAGGAACTTCCTTGCAGCTATAGAGGAAATGGGGATTCCAACTTTCGAAGTCTCTGACTTGGAACAGGTATGTAGATAACCTTGTTGTATATCTTTTTCAATATTGTCTGTGGAAATATGAAGAACGGAGTAAAATAGTTATTTGTTCGAACGTAGGGAGGGAAGTCTTCCAGAATTGTGAATTGCATCCTGGCACTCAGATCATACCACGAATGGAAACAATGTGGCGGAAATGGACTCTGGAAATTTAGTGGAAACACAAAGGGCCCTTCTGCAGGGAAGCAGATGGACAGGAAAAATTCTGATCCGTTAGTGAATTCTATCTCAAGGACATCCACTGGGGAAAATCTTGATAGTTTGTCGAATGGGGAGAACTCATATGGTGATCTTGTGGAGGACTTTGACGAAGTGGTTTGTAAACCTACTGTCTTGGATTTTTGCCACCTTAACTATTCTGCAGAAGCATTTCCACGTGATAAGATTATTTCGCATTTCAAAATTGCAGGATACCTCTAATACCTTGCAGATTCTAGTTCGCGAACTTCTTTCTGATAAGACTCGAGAAGATATTCCAGTGGTGAGTAATCAGTTGCTTGCTTCCAAATGCTAAGGGAGTAGGAGCAACTAGGATCTTTTGGTCCTTTCTTAGTGCGTGTTCTCATAAGATACCACTTTATGAATTTCAAAACAAGTTTGCGTTCTATGGTACTGCATCCACCTTAATGTACTAAAGGACTCACAATAGACCCGTGCAGTTATAAGACTTGCAAAAGTGAATAGAACAGTGAATCGCTGGCTCCTCTGCTTATTTGAAGTTGCTTAAACGTTCACACTAGAAGCATAATTTACACTAATGAGGAGTACAGCTGAATGAATCATGCTAGACCTGTTATCCTTCATGGGTTGCAATCATGATTATGTCACTGCACTATCTTAGTATTTGCTTAGACGAATGGAGTACGAGTCACTACTTCACATAAAGCCATAAGATAAGTAGAACTGTAGAAGGTTCTTAATGTTAACTACCATCATTAAGCGATGGCAATTTTCTGTCGTTTTTTTATGACATTGTCTCTGATCCATCAGTTTTGTCAATATTCTTTCTGAGAAATTCCATTGGTTCCATGAACAGATTGTAGAACAGATGTTAACTAGAGTTGTGGAAGAATTTGATCAGAGGCTGGCAAGCCTGAAGGAACAGGTAAGCCAGATGCTTTTCTCATGCTGAGTACGTGCACCTTCATCTTCCCATGCAAAACTCTTTCTTAGTCCTGATTGTTCATTACTTTCAAAATGGATATACAATAAAGTTACTTGTTCCCTTGATTTAGTCAAATTCTTTGCAAAACAAGAGAAACCAATTGGGGGGTTCTAAAGCAATTTTTCCTGGTAAGGCAGGTCAGAACAACTCCGCAAGAAGAGGGTGTCCCAAGTTCCCACGAGTTTCGGGAGATAGAGGTGTGATTACCTTGGCTTGTGTTACCTTTTAGTAGGCATTTAAGACCTGTATTCATCTTCATTACGTAGGTATGACTTTTGTTTTTTCTCATGTAAGATCCCTAGCAAAATGAAAGAAGAGAGTTGCTCTAAGATGGAGATCCCTAATGAAATCAAAGAAGAGAGTTGCTCTGAGATGGAGACCCCTAATGAAATGGAAGAAGAGAGTTACTCTGAGAAGGAGATCCCTAATGAAATGAAAGAAGAGAGTTGCTCTGAGATGGAGATACCTAACAAAATGCAAGAAGAGAGTTGCTCTGCGACGGATTGTGACAATGGCATATCAAAAGACCCTTTCTTGAAGCATCATGAATTTGTTGAATGCCAGCAAAAGAGTATACAGGTAATAACTAGTAGATATCAACTACAAAAACAGAATTACTTTCTCCAATTTGAGATTTATAAGAAGATTTATTTTATTGAATTGTAGAAACTGAAGAATATGCTTCATTCTGCAAAAGAAGAAATGAAAATGCTGCAAATGAAGCATCAAGAAGAGTTTAACAATCTAGGTAGGGACCTGTATCATAATGATGTCTGATGTAGGAACTAGCAAGACCTGAAAACCTTTCATCTTTGATGTTAGGTAAACACCTGAATACCCTAGCACATGCAGCTTCAGGATACAAAAAGGTTCTTGAGGAGAACCGTAAATTATACAATCAAGTCCAAGACCTCAAAGGTAAACCTCTATTGGTTTGCTTACTTAATATAACGAGACGGTGGCATGTCATCTAGGTATGTCAATGATATGGTTTCACACATAAAATCTGACAGGAAATATAAGGGTCTACTGCCGAATACGACCTTTTCTTCCTGGGCAGGCAAATCGTTTGAACCCTGTAGAAGATGTAGACGAAAGAACTATTGAAATATCTGCTACCTCAAAAAATGGAAAAGGGAAGAAATCATTCACTTTTAACAAGGTTTTTGGTCCCTCTGCAAAGCAAGGTAACTAAAGTGCCTTATAGTGTTTTTCATTTACAAGTGTTATATGTGTAAAGATACTCCTGAGGTGCCAGCTTTCCCTCTTTGGTTCTTTCTTTTCTGCAGAAGAAGTATTTGCAGACACCCAACCTCTGATTCGGTCAGTCCTTGATGGTTATAACGTTTGTATATTTGCTTATGGTCAAACTGGATCAGGAAAAACTCATACAATGGTAAGAAATCCACTTCTCTTTATGAAAATTCAATTGAAAGTTCCAGATATTTAGTTGAACATATGATTTCTCTCTGGTGTAACTTTTATTATGTCTCTAACTTTGTAACACTATCTTCTGTCGACAGACAGGACCAAAGGAACTTACACAAGAAAGTATGGGAGTAAATTATAGAGCATTGAATGATTTATTTCTAATCACAGAACAGAGGAAGGACACGATTTCTTATGATATCTCTGTTCAGATGATTGAAATCTACAATGAGCAAGTCAGAGATCTCCTTGCTACAGATGGTGGCAATAAAAAATATCCTTTGACCAAACTGTTACTATCTTTGTAATTCTGTTTTCAACTCAGCTCATTTTGTTTTGGTTACCTTAACTCCTAAACACATTGGAAATACGCAACAATACCGCGAACGGCATTAATGTTCCAAATGCAAACCTTCAAACTGTGAAATCACCTTTAGATGTCATCAATTTGATGAACCTTGGGCATAAAAATCGTGCAGTTGGTTCTACGGCTATGAATGATCGAAGCAGCCGTTCTCACAGGTATAGTCTTTCTCATTTTCTGGTTAGCTAATAGTTTATTGTTCTTCTAATTTTATCTTTATTATGATCCCTTTTGTTGTAAAAGACGAGCACAGGTTTCTTTCTCATTTCTGGTTAGCTAATAGTTTATTATTCTTCTAATTTTATGTTTATTATGATCCCTTTAGTTGTAAAAGACAAGCAAAGTGTGTTAACTAACAATTCTTGTGTTTTTGTTCACCTTTCTAGTTTCTGTTGTTCAGAATCATTAGAGAAATGAAAAAATCAAGAAAAGAGTTGTATTTAAGATATCTTGCAGCGTGAGACATTTATAGGCTATGTTTCCTTATGTTGAAAAACTGCTAGAGCCGTATTGACCGTTTTATCTGAGAGCATACATGATTTGTTACCTGAACTTGAGTGGCTATCTGCAGTTGTCTCACAGTTCATGTCCAAGGCAGAGATTTGACATCTGGCGCAGTTCTTCGTGGTTGTATGCATCTGGTTGATCTGGCAGGAAGTGAAAGACTTGATAAAACAGAAGCCGTTGGCGATAGATTGAAGGAGGCTCAACATATTAATAAGTCTCTTTCTGCTTTAGGAGATGTGATAGCCTCTCTTGCCCAAAAGCAGACACATGTTCCCTACAGAAACAGTAAACTAACACAGTTGCTTCAAGATTCACTAGGTAAGATACGAGCATCCATGAAGTATCTAATACAAACTTTTCCCTTTCATGGTGCTTACCAAGATCTTTGTTCTTGTGCTTGTTAGGAGGACAAGCAAAGACTCTAATGTTTGTTCACATCAGTCCAGAGTATGATGCTCTTGGAGAAACACTTAGCACTCTTAAATTTGCGGAACGTGTTTCAACCGTTGAGCTTGGTGCTGCTCGAACAAACAAAGATAATACTGATGTCAAGGAACTCAAAGAACAGGTATTGCTACCCTTTGTTCCTTACTAACTTAAGGCATCGCCAATGCGACCACTTTTCTTTATTTTCTTTCATCTCATGGAATAGTCTAAAAGATGACAAAATCAACCCTGCCCCTTTTTCTCCTCAGCTTCTTGAATGACCACTTGTTTTCATTTCATCATTTCTTTCTTGGCTCAAAAAGTGGAGAAATTTTCTACTTGCAATTGCGATTTCTTTTCTGTTCAAGAAAATGATATGATCTAATTACATGCAGATAGCTAGTCTTAAAGCAGCCTTGGCACGGAAAGAGGGTGGAGAATCTGATGCCCCTCAACATTCCAGACCTAGCAGTCCTGATCCACAGAGATTCATGTCTTCTGGATCATCTCCATCACATTCTTCTTGGAATAGTCCTGAAGATTCCTGTAAGGCAGAGGTATGGAACCAGCCTGCTTTTACATCATTTAGGAGTCATACTCAGCTCACGCAAAGTAGCCACGTATTTTCGTAATTTTCATAGAGAATACCAGTTGCTTAATGTCATTTCTGCTTCTGTTAACTTAATTAAGGAGCAGATGCTCAGTGGGTAATGTCAACTAACGTGTTTACTGCTAAATATATGATCATTTATCGGACGGGACCACATCTTTATTCTCCTCTTTTCAGAGCCACATAAATGATTGCTCAGTAAAATGACCAAAACCACGTCTTCACATTAATTCGACTCGTTTTATCCTACTATTCATGTGAAAATTTGATTGTTTGGAGAGAAGATTACATTTTAAGATCTTTTTTCCTTTGCTGGGCGGCAGGAACAAAATAACTCCTCATCACCGTCAAGAAGGCACAGCCTTGATCCCCAAGACCTGATGAATTCTCCTTCTTGGCCACCACTTAGCAGTAGTCCTAGCTTAACACCAGTTGAAAAAGGTGTCTCTCGTGATTGGGTTGAAAAAGTTTTGAAGAATAAGTCAGAAAAATCTCCAAGCAAGATTCCAGAACGTAGAAGGCATAGCCTGGATAATGGATTAGCTAGGACTAAGTATCAGCAAGTAGCCATCGACGACTCAGACGACCATGAAGTTGCAACTAGTGATTCTTCAGAGCCAGATAACCAGGGCCAATTCAATATTTCTAAATCCAGCAGCTTGCCAAATGTAATAGGATCAAAACTCATAAAACCTAGTCCAAAGTCAACAAGGAGCCAAGAAATGAGGTAACAGATTCATGTTCACCAACTCATACAATGCTTTCCTTTGCCATTTGATGATTGCTTCATGAGCCCTTCGGATTTATGTACAGTTGTAGCTCATTTTATCCCCATAATCATATTCATGCATCTCTTCTTGGAGAGTTAATAAGGGACAGGTAAATTTACTTTGCTTAAAAGATGAGAGTGCAAATAATGAACTTTGATACTATAAATTCACGTAACGTAAGTGTTCATTATGTTCTTGACCTGAAGTGGATCCATCTTTAACTGTTTTATGCTTAAACTTTATTTTCACCATTAGGAGCCTAATTCCTCCGCCAACTCGGAAAGTGTCAAGTGGGGTTCAGTCTTCTTTGCAGAAGACTGTGCGGCAACCAACTTCTGCTGCCGCGAGGCGAAAACCAGTCGGTGGAAAGTAAGAACAGCACTAGTAACTCACTTTTGGTTGGAATACATCAAAAAACCAGATTAAATCTTGCTCTGAATGTTGCCATTTTGAGCAATCTGATTTTACTGCAAATAGTTACTTAAGTTTCCAATGATCCAAAGGCATGTAAAAATAGAATGCCGGTAGTTCTCACTGCCACTTTGCTGCTTTCTTTGTTTTTCTTTTTTTTCTTGGCTGGGGGGATGGTTAGAGTGGTGATCATAGCTTTGGATGTCCCACTGATGGAAGGTGGTGGTGTTGATGGTCTGTTGTGAGTCTTTTTCATTTTTTTACCTATTGTTGTGATTCTTTTACTGTAGAGAAGAGCATATATAATGAAAGATGTTCATCCACACTTCATGTTCTTGAAAGTGTTTCATCCATTCTGCTGCCTTGATTTGAGCTAAATACATTCTGACTTGGTTATTGCATATATTTAGGAGGTTTGCTTTGAAAACAACTACAGTAGACCTCAAAGCTTTTGGTTGCCGGCTTTAAATGCAATACACTCCGCGTATAAATATTAATAGGCAAAAAGCATTGAACTTCATCGACATCGACAGGGGACTTGAGACACGACCCGTCAAGAAATTCTTGGATTTGGGACTTGACACTTGAACCTAATGGGTTGGATCGATAGACCCGATTTAAACTTTTCACATATATTAAAAAGTATATTCTTTTTGAAATAATACTACCAAATTTTATAAATATGAGATAACAATATTATTTGAAAGGTTGTTTGTTTTAATAAATTTATTTTTTATATTTTAGGCTTTAAAATATTAAAACTTTTTAAATGTGTTACTTATATACATTAAAGTATCTACAAAGTATTTTATATCATTATTTTAATTTATAAAAATATACTTTATATAAGTATATACAAAATATATAAATATATATATGTAGAAAATTTAAGAGGATCGGGTTCGGTCTAAAATACTAAAACTGAAGATCCACTCCAAAACTCGCCCCAAATAAGACAGGTCCAAGTTTGGATATATGCATATATATACGATGCACAATTGTGGATCCACTTCCCTTAAAAAACAAGTGATGATCTCTTGCAGCCCAACCCTAAATATTCTCAATTCAACAACTTAAATTTATTTCAATTGACTTATTTTTTGCTATATATAATTTCTCATTTCCCCGAATTATATTAATTTTACAATGTATACATTCGCAATATGAATTGTTGATGAGAATAAAATAAAGAAAAGATACCCTAGGACTTTAAAATTTTAAACTAGACTAAGATCCCTACACTCTTAAAAATCTTCTAAAACCCAAACCAGTAACTCAAAACCACAGTTGTTGGTTTGGTGACACTTGGAAGGAAGAGATTTTGACATGAAGCGTACTTGTGGGCCTTATAAATATTTCGGACGACTTAGGATCTTACATAATTTTTTAGAAAATATATTTGTGTTCTTTCTTAGCTTTGTGCCAGAACTAATTTAAGTTTAGCTTTTGCTCGTTTTCTCAAATTCTAACACTCATTTTCTCAGGTCTTCCTACCTCGACTCGAATTAGTATTAAACCAAAATATTCTCCCAATCATCAAATGGGGCCCGTACATTAGCCAATCAAAAGCGAGGTTAAAATCAAGCTTTAAAATAGTGGGGGCTATTGAAAAGAAAATAGTTGGATCACTCTTTTTAGAGTTAGATTTATATTTTTTTAAAAATATTTCTGTGTTTCACATCATTTATATTGCATATATAAAATAATTTTATAAATATAAAATCTTATAAACTATTCCACCATATTAATTGCATTCTATTCCTTGTTAAAACACAAAAAAAATGCACTACAATCCCGAACTTTTAAAAACTCACTACCTCCCATACCAGGGGTCACGTTACTATTTTTTTCCCTTAAGTTCGAGAGTTTCGTTGTCTATACTTTTCTTATGGAAGAATTTCAAGTGTCATCCATCTAATATAGGTAATATTAAAAAAATCCTCTATGAAAAAAGAAATTATGAAATTACCTCCCTAGTTTTCAACAATGAAGTAAAAAACCTCTAGGCCCATCAACTATGATGCACGTGTGCTGACTGCGGGCAAAATAGTGCAGAACACCTGTGTTTCAACTGTTTTGTCCCCTTTTTTCTCCATTTTAACAGTTAAGTCTTCATTTTTTTCCCCCATTTTTTCTTCTCCCCTTTCTTGTATGGCCAATTTTTCTTCCTTCCTAAAGATATGTCCGCTCAATAAAGTTGAATGAAGAAAAAAAAAAACCGACAGTGAAAGTGCTCGATTTTATATTTCAGCTTCACTATTTTGTGGATGCAATGCAAAGACAAAAATTATAATAGTGGAATCTATAAGAAAACCTTCTAGATGTGAGCTATATATTATTGCTACAGATCTTAAGTTAGCATTTTTTATTTTCATTAGGCATAACCAGAAAGAGCAACATGGACACTAATTGAAAATCAATGAACTTTGATTTTGGAGCGCACACTGAGTCAGAGGATAATGCATCTGCAACAGATAAAGATGAACAAGATGGATTTGATATTAATGAAGTAGTCTCAATAGGGAGAAATTATGGGGGATCAAATATGTTTGTTGATGGCAAGGAAAAAGTACTTAGTTGTGTTAATTTTTCCACAGGAGTTAGTTCAATTCTATTTCTGTTGGTTTTAGTTCTTGTAATGAAGTAAAAATTATGTCTGATTGTAATTTAAGACAATTTGAAAAATGGTTTTAATTTGAATTTCACTATGTTGTGTAATAATGTTAATTTCTTGGTGTTAATGTATGTTACAAGTTTTAAAATGATATTAGAAAAACTCAATGCTGGAAAGAAAAACACAATGCTCAAAACTAAAACATCTCATTTCAATATGGATTTCTTGTCTGAAAGCATACAAATGTCAATCCCAAAAATTCAGGAATTTACATAATAACATTCTTGCCCAAAAGTTATATCTACACATCCACATAAATGGTATCATGCAATCCAAAAATCTTGCTCCAGTAGTGTTTCTCATCAAAGTTGCATTTCCAGGTCTTGATAGCAAATTTCTTGCTAAAAAAAAAACAATAAAGATGAAAATGAAGGGCATATAGACAAAGGGGAAAAAAATAAGAATATATATTTTGAGATTACTTATAGCAGATGTAAGTGTGTTTGTGGACTTTGTTTGCAGATGTTCCCCTGCTCACAAGAGTAATTTTTTAGATTTGAGTAATAAAGAAATTTTTTTTCTGAATAACTATATTACCCTTGTTGTATTTGATGCAGAAACATCATGAGTTGTACACTGAAATTGGGCATCATGAGCTACTTGTTGCTACGAGAACCCAAAAAAGAAGAAGATCAAAATAAAAACTTTATAGAATTTTAAAGAGAAATGAATGGAATAGATACAATTACTTATTGTAGTAACAAATGTGATTGTGGACACTTTGTTTGTAGTCATTCCTCCTTTTGTTTTTGCTTTTTTGATGTTCAAAATAGGATGTTTTTATATTTGAGTAATAAACAAATTTACATTTGAAATAAGTATATTGAGGAATAAGTTACCTTTGAGTTGTTGTAGACTAGGACTAGCCATCATGATCTTGGCTTGTTGGGGGAACCTGGGAACCTTGCAACAGGTATTTCTTCAGATTGAACCCTACAAATGTAGTTTTTTTTTAAGAACAAAACTTGTAGAGTTAAGATCGATTTTAATTAACAAATCTTGAAGAATTTGTTGTTCAGATGGGATGGGTTCTTGCAACTGCCCTTGTTGTGGCATGTCTCCAAATATTTGTTGCAAGTATGTGTCAAGCACTTCTTGGTAGAAGTGGTTTGCAACTCCTCTGGGGTTGTCTTCCTAAATTTCTTTGCCTTCCCTTTTTTTTTTTCATTTTGGTGGTTTTAAGGATTCATAACCAGTGGTGACATTGTATTTTGTACTAAGAACATCATGAATCTTCTAATAATAAACTCTTAAGTATGTTGATTTTTTATAATACACATCAACATTTGCTTCGATTTAACATTTTTTGGTAGCTATTTGTTGCACATGCATGGCAGTAAGGATACCATTTAACTGAGACATACCACAAGTGCATGTTTTTTTTTCAAGGTCCACCATATTCGTATTCAGGAAGTGATCTATTTCATATTCATTCCTCCCCCCCCCCCCATCTTTGTAATACAATTCCTAACCTTCCACTATTCCTTCTTGATTTTGTTTAATACATTAGAAAAAATATCTCCGGTATACTTCTCCATCCCTTCCCTTTTTTGTTGCAATCTTGTTATAACTTAGTTCTTATTGATTCAAATATTGTGATTATCGGTTTATCTCTAGCATCAAGTATGTAATGATCGAAGCTTTCACGAATTTTGTTCACCAATATGTCACATCTACTTTTAAAAGGTAAAAAAGACATGCTCAATGTTCTAGATTAATTTTTCTTAACAACTCGGCAGTTGTCTCAACATCACCTCATTTTTTGGGGTCAAGCTCTTCAAATTTTTTCATGTATCTTCCAGAACTCCTTTATTTGTACTTGACGCAACTCCCAGAATAATTGTTCCAGTTGTTGGGATTTGAATTTAAGTTTGAAATGCAGATACATATGCTTGAGGCAAAATTTGTTGTTCAGAATTAGGCACTAGATCTTTTAATGCCTCAATTATTAGGTCCTATATCTCCCCCACAAATCAGGTCTATCTCTATTTCAACATGAACTACAATCATAGCAATGGAAAACATGTTGTCATTTCTATCCCTCACCATAACAACCAACAACTGACGACCATAACACGTTTTAAGGAAATAATTATATGATTGGTCTAAAACCACTTTAAAAAAATCCCTTTTTAAGTGCTCAAAAACTGACATACATTCTATAAAAAATTAGTGGATCTAGACCCACTAGTTTCCTAAACAACACCTGATTCATTGGATTAGATTTTTTAATCATCTCATAATAGTCGCGTAATTTTTCATACTGGTAAAGAATAAACCCCTCTTATAGCTTGTAATGCCTCTCTTTTAGCCCTTATTACCTTAAATCAACTCACATCCACCATACATTTTCTTAAAACTGAAATTTTCAATTGTTGAATTGGATTGTTAGAGAGGTCCTTAATTGCAAGTTCCATTTTTTCAAAATATGAAGCATTTGCAAGCTTGTTATTATATGTTTTGGCATACGTCTGAGTCCCTTTTTATGGTATTAATTTGAAAGGAATTTTTCACGAATGTGGATGTATGAATCCTCCAGTGACAAACCTCAATCTTGCATTTTGCAGTTACCCTATAATTATCATTCCTTATAACTTTTACATCATACCTACCCCTTGCGCACCAGTCCCTAAACACCTCCCTAGAATATTGTGCATTATAAAATTTCATACCAATTCACATCTCTTTATGCTGGTCGATTCTTTTAAAAAAAGAATATTTTGGATGTGAATCTTCTTTATTAGAATACGGCAAACTTTTAAGTTCATCCTAATGCCCATCATCACTAGACTAATTTTTATCATCAACAATATTTTCTTTTAGCTTCTCAGGTTTTTTCATTTTGTTCTTCATTACCTTTCTCATTTTGTTCATTATGTCTTTTTTAGTTGGATTTTCTTATTCAAGAATATATCATCATCACTTGTCCCCATAAGGTGTTCTAAAGCAACGCTAGGGGTCTCAACAATAAAGCACACTACCCCTTTTAACCCTTTTTCTTATGACAGCTTTTACTTGTTAATATTTTCAAATAAGAGCTTACTGCATTTAATGCATATTCCACCCTACTCCAAAGCTAAAGTTCGTAAGATTGAACTATTTAATTAAGGCACGTTTACTTTTTAGGATGTGAAAATTGGAGGATAGGATTGAATATGTTTAATGTGAGATATGATTATTAACTAAGATGTCTTTTTATTTATCTCAAAGTATTAAAAGTGGGAAAAAAATGTGTGATTATCTAATGCCTTTTTTACTTGACGTGATTATTTGAAATGATATCTAGCAAAATTTTCAAAATGCCCCCTAATGATGTTTTTAGTTATTACTTACTTTGCTTCCAAAGATGTATACATGGAGGGTATATCAGTAATTATCTAAAAGGCCCAATATCATAAAAATAAAAAAAGGTTAAATAGCCTAATCCCACTTATTGGAAATGGGATTAACAATTACATGAACAATAGCTATACGACGGGGCCTTTTCAATAATACTGATCTTGCTGAAAAATAGTCAACAATAAATCAAAAAAAAAATTTAATTAATTTAATGTAACAAGTGATTGGTTGCAAAGTACGATGAGCTCGTGGTATGTGGATATGGTTGATGACGCTCAGTCATCACCCAACCATGTCTAACCAACTTAATAGGCGTCAAACAATAATAGATAACATTTGGTTAAAGTGATGTTTCTATTATGGTGAAATGATATGTCATTTGAATAAAATTATGCATCCATTCAAATGAAAATTCGTAACCTTTTGCAAGTATATTTTCCGATTGGATATGTCTATTCGATTGTATCTTTCTAACTTCTACCAATCGGCCTATACTCACTTCATTTTCATCGAATCAAATCCAAAGCATTCTTAACAACAGCAAGTGTTCTAGTGTTCTTACTTGAGAGACTCCAAAATCTCATTCTCCTTTATTGTTCTTAAAGTTTGTATTGCAGAACTACAACTTTAAAATTGTAAGTCGTTGTATTTTGAAAGACAAGCAGCCGTCTCATCAGCATCAAAGCGGGACAATAATCGACTAAAAGATAAGAGTTCAACTCTTATCTCGACTTCCTAATACACAACTACCCCATATTCTATTTTTCTAAAGTCACCAACCACCCCAATATTTTGTTAGCGTCTCGTCTTGAGGGAAATTTTCTTTTAAAAAAAATCACATCAAATTAGACATGCTTACACACATGACAGTTGAGTAGCTTGATTGACGGGCTATGGCCAAAATTATTTAGAAAACTTTATCTTGACTTTTGCTTTGCTAGTTATGTTTCTATCATCTTCCCATAGCTTTGCTTTTGCTTTTTTAGCTATGATTATTAGCCCATTTTTCCTCATATTTGTTACTTACTTCTCATCAAAAGTTGGACTTTTTAGGGGCTTTAGATGTAATCCAACGATTATTTTTTTTAATCCACGAATTTGATGTCCTATAACTATAACGTCATAAATTCAAATTTTATTAATATGTTCTGATTTAATGAAAACTAGTTATTTATATATTTTTATAGTAGTTGTTGGTTAATTAAAGATATCTAATATTGATTATTACAGTTATTATTAATTCAGTTTAATGATGTAATTGTAACAAATTTATCCAAAAAAAAATGTATAAAGTCCAATTAATATGTACCCGAAACAACCCATAAGTTCCATGTGTACTTGTTTTACGAAATAACTTTTATTAATGAAATTCTAAAATTAATCTAGAAAAAGAAAAATAAGAAGAAGAAAGAACGCTATTATGATCTTCATCCTTGTCTTTTTATTATTTATTTGAAGAAATAAATTATTTATCACGATTAAAAAATTATTTTTATATTTAGTTAAAAGAGTAAATTGCATTGACACCCTCTAAGGCTAGGTCGGAACATATGAACACCCTTTAAGGCTAAGTCGGAACATACGAACACCCTCTATTTTTTACGATATTATAGTTACAGCCCTTAAAATTGTAGTTGTAATTACAAGTATACCCCTATACAGTGTCAAAAGTTCGCACTAATCCCCCCAAGACTCATTACACTAACACCCCCTAAAGGGGTGTACTTGTAATTCTGTAAAAGGACGAAGTATTTGTGTATTTAAACCTAATTTCAAGAAATGTCAATATAATTTATCATATTTAAAAGTATACAACACCCATTTTAATATGTAGTAATATGATGTGGGATCAATTTTTTTTATATAATTTAATTTAACTATATAAAATAATTTCCTTAGAACTTATTTATATAATAATTTGATTTTCCTCCATTACTATGTCAAAAGAAAAAAAAAGTATGAAGTTGGAGAAGAAAATTGAAAAATAAAAGCTGTGGTGGAAGAAATCAACTTTCCAGCTTGCAAAGGACCCCTCCTTAAGAAATGGGTGGTTCAACCTAACCCATGAGCCACATGGCCACGTCATCACCTCCCGGTTTCCTCTATATCCCATCATCCTTCACTCACAATTGATGTTGCCATTTTTATTTATTTATTGGAAATTCTATATTTGGTTTCGGATTGTAAATGTATCTGGGCTCGAAGATCGGTAAGAACAATATCGATCGTAGATGCTGATTATAGTTTTTTAATACTTAAATTAGTAATATTAGTAGAAAATAAAAATGTCAAGGGGATTAAATACGACAGTAAAAAAAATATATTTGGCACTTGTAGACTGCAGATTGTGTATTTATAAAACTAAGCAAACCGTATAATACAGTGTGTACTACAGATCCAAGTATGATCGTACGGTCATTGTGATCAAGTATATTACCAGGTCACGTTCAGATCAAGTTAGATTCGAATCGATTAGGGTGAGAAGTACAGGGATCCTTAAAATATTTTGTCATTCAGATGATACTTGTAGCGATTTTAATTATTTTGTAGACTACCCTAGATGTCATCCTCACATCATGATCATATACATACATATTTTTTTTTATAGGTATATTACAACGGACTCTTTTAAAGTTTTTCATAATTATAAATATTCCCTCATTATTAAAATTTTTTTAAAAAATACCATTTTGTGACAGCTCAAGGAATATTAAAGTATTTGTAATTTCAAGGATATATTTTGTGTGTGAGGATAATGTTAGAAATTTAAATTAGTGGGATTGTGAATGTGTGAAGAAAAAAAGAAAAAAAAATAAATAAATATATATATATATATATATATAAAATAGTTATGGGACACAAATTTTATGTGGTGTGGAGAATTCTCCTACGTCCATGATTGTTTAAAATTGATTTTTTTTTATAATTATTTTTAATGAGTTATAAGTAAAGTTCATCTCATACAATTCTTTATACTAACACCTATAAAATATTATAAATTTTAGTTTCACCACTGACAAAAAACTTCTCGTGAGATCCGGATGTAATGTTGGGTTAGGTTTCATACTCCAACAGATAAATCGAGAAAGCAAAATCGAAATCGGCAGGTAAAATTCTTATTATAGCCTGTTTGTTTATATTTTTATTATTAGTTTCAGTATAAAATATGTATTTAGAATTTTGTATAGGTTTTCGTGTAAAGTGAGTTAGTTAATGAGATTGTATTATATATTGAACTGTTGTGTTGTGTCGAATCAATATATTTGCAATAAAATACGTATAAATAAACATGTTTTGGCATTAATTATTGCTTAGACATTGTCAACAAGGTACATAATAATTAAAATAAATGCAGGGGTATATTCAAAAAATAATTTCATAATTAAATAAAAATAATAAATATGTTATTGATATTAATTTATGTGCTGGAATTCACTAACAAATTGGAATATTTGTCAATTTTGTAGTCCAAGAAAAAAGTTAAACTTTATAGTTGTGAGTCATTAAAGGTTTCAAGTGCTGGGGAGAAAATGCCCATTTGTCCTCTATATGCAAAGGGAATATAGTTTGTGGACATTGAATTTTAGGGCTCAAAAATCAGTAAAGATAACACTTGAGCAGATCAATTATCTTGTATTTGATATATATATAAGTAAGTAATATGCGTTATTCAAAATATACTCGTAACGGAATGTTTTAAAGTGATTTTGGAATACGTTTCGATTTTCAAGATATGATCCTGCAAAATGCATCACTGTTAGAGCTCATTGGGAAACTCCAGTTATAACCCTCCTATGCTCAAGTTAATACGTTGTAAGAGAAATGACAATACAGGTCGTACGAATAGTATTAGGGAGTTCGGCTATTTAAAAATGTTCTACAATTATACAATTTTAGATGATTATATACACCAAAATAATTCGATAGTCATAGCGAACCTATACATATTAGGGTCTGTCTGAATTAATAAAATAAATTCAGAATTTGTTTGAAAATCGTAATTGTATATGGGCTCCAATTTGATTTTTTTTAGAAAAAAAAAAACAACATTTCTTAAATAATTAATAATAATTTTATTATATGTGGTACTATACTTTTCTATAATATTTACTTACATACTTAAATAACTTTAATTCATCATAAAGTTCAAGTCATGGGTACAACCACAAGTCTTCTATTTATGTCATCATAAAATAATTATTTATAAAACTTGCATTAAAAAATAATTATTTCAAAGTTTACTGACTCCTAATTTTCTTTGAGATTTAATTTTTAAAAAGTCAAAATTGTTTTTTTGTCAATTTTAACAAAAAAATATAACTTATTTATTTAAAATTAACATTTATTCGGAATTTGTGGGTGCAAAAACTATACAATCATGCAACAATAAAAAGGGAAAAAAGTGTTTTTTTGCATGAAAAGAGAAAAAAGGAAGGAAAAAAGAAAAGGGGAATAATGCATATATGTGTAGCCAGGTGATATAGCGTGCAATGTGATCGATGTCCCATTGGATAACGTATTATCCGTTCGAACTTCATATAAATATCGCAATTTTAAAGATCTAAAGAATTATGACCACCCAAAAAAACTCGTTTGCAACCGGTAATATATATAACAGGTGATGTAATGTGCGATGTAATCGTTGTCTCGTTGTACGATGTATTATCCTTTCTAACTTTGTATAAATTTTACGATTTTGTCCTAAAAAATACACTTTTGTCAAGAATACGAAACCTTAAAATTTATAAACCATCCAAACTATATTTGTTTGCAATCAATATGAAACGTATTACGGTGTCAGTAAGTGTGGCCATCAAGTCCGCTCATCCCGCCAGTATTGAAAAAATGCTGCTTTAAAATTAAAAAATTATAAGGATATATAAAGAAACTAGAAGAGAATTATTGTATTAAAGATGATTGATAGAGAAAACTGAGATTATATAATAAAAATAGTCTAAAAAGTCAATAAAACCCACATAATTAAATGGGAATTAAATTAAGAGATAATTATCTGTAGATGAGCTGTGGTTGGTAGTGAGTCAGAGAGTGAAGAGAACATAATAATCATACGACATTCTATCTGAATTAATGAAACACGCTTATTTTAAGCGTGTTGACGAGTCTTTAAATTAAACAACGATTCCTTGCGTTAATTCGAGATTTGCTGGTACCAATGCTAATCCTTTGTGCTCTGTTTGGTGTTTATAATTCTGAAGGTGTTTTTCACTTTGTTTTTGGGAGACACAAAGCCAAAGTAGTATGTCTGGTCCTTATATTTCGGAACAGGATAAATTGCATTGCGGTCCCTCAAATTAAGGCTAATTATAAAAGCCTCGTATGTTTCTTGAGAAATGACAGATAGACACTCTGAGGGGTATTTGTGCAACGCACTTCATATGGTATTCGTGTATAATACTATTATCATAAGGGATATACTTCTAATTATAACTACAACTTTAAGAGAAGTACTTTTGGGGTGCGTTTGGCTTAATGGATTTGAATTGGAGAAAATGATTTGAAAAAATAATTTCAAATTATTTAATTTGAAAAGAATTTGAAATCCGTTAATGTTCAAGAAATTAGAATTAATTTGTTATTAAGGATTTTAAATCATGAATTTTTTAAATCTTTAAATCTAAATGCAACCTTAATTCTGCAAATGACATGGGGTGTTTGCGTAATTAGATCTAGAGGACGTCAATATGATTTTCACTTTGAAATAATTAAGATAAATAAAGAATAAGTTAAAATACACTGAACTATCGTTTTTCTGTTATAAAAGCATAGGCAAATTTTGTGATATTTTAACGACATAATATAATCATAAACCTACATAAATTTTTCAGGTTAACAACATTTTACCCTCCTATAAAAACACTAATCGAAAAAAATTTCCCCCTGAACAAAAAAATGAAAAGAAACTTACTGTCTCTCGTATTAGCAGTTCACTTGCCCATCTTTTAAAAATGTCGAGAACTCTATTGCCATTTTTATGTCTTAATATTTTTCGCATGGGAACCCGTTGCATTTAACCCTGAACTCTTCTGCAGTTTTCTATAGTTTGTACGTCGCAAATACACAAAACAACACATTAAACAACGTATTGGCCGGTCGCATGTTTTTTCTTTGTTTCGATATTTTAGACTATAAACTCCACTAAAAAAATAGAAAAAAACAAAAAAAAAATGGATTTAATTAATTTAATTAGGTAGATTATATTTTAATCAAGTTGGGATTTGATGTAATTTCTTGGGGAGGGGTGCACCACACATTGTAATTAGTGATACCATCAATCTAAATCCAAATAAAACAAGGTATCTTGTCTTGTGGATGGGTACAAAACATAGAATCTCAACCAATAAATTCTATTTGTGTGCTTCCTTATTTATCAATATCTATTAAAGTTTTGTAATAGATTCTTGATTTTGTGGTGTTGGATCAACACTTTGATTTGGTTTATTCATTTATATATTTATATATGGTTATTGTGTCGTGCATTATTTGCATTTATACAATCAGATGAACACGGCACATATATTAAAAAAAAAATACATGATTAAAAGTGGAGCAAGTAATAGTAAAAAATGGAGGGACAGATACGGCGGTAAAATACTAAAGTACAATTTAGAAGCGGGACAAGAGATGAACATGGGGTGAAAGTACGGAGATAACATGATAGTAGATTGTCGGTAGAAAGATGAGGCGGACCATTTGGAAGAAATAAGCAATTATACTACAAATACTGGCTTTCGTGTTACGTCGTCCATACGTGTAAATAATAAATAATCTTTATAGTTTTATCATATTCTCCACCAATACAGTCCTTACATCGACGGGGGGAGTTGCACACACGATCATCCAACTGAAAGTGATTCATTCTTACCGACTGACCCGACAAATGTTATCAATCATGTGCAAAATCTATGTGGTGGTTATCCCTAATTAATTGTTCTTAAGTTGCTTAAGTATTTGTCAAATTAACATTACAATGTATTAAAACATAATATTTTTTGGTGTAATACCAAAAATTTAGAACTTCATTTAAAATGTATATTAGAAATATTAAATAAAATGAGTATTGTTGTAATTTTAAGTGTCAGTAATTTTCAACTGCCAATTTAATAATTCATAATTTGAAATTAGTAACACAATCAAAATTTACCCAAATTTCAATACATAATAAAAAAAAATATTTAAGATATACTATTTATAACTAAAAAAGTACTTTTCATAACAAAAAAAGAAAAGCCAAAATATATAGGTTTATGTAGGTTATAAAAAGTTTGAAAAAATGGTTCTTTTTTTTTTTAAAAAAAAAAAGTTTATATCAAGAAAAATTTGTTGCGGCTATCCTAACTAAGAACGCCTTACCGTCAAAATTTGTAGAAATATTGCTCAATTTGATTACAGTAGCCCTACTAGTTATCAAAGAATTGCGTTGCAAATACTGAAAATAATCACTTATTAACTTATTGTTGAAAATAAGTTGAAAATAATGGTTTTGACTTATAACTTCTTTTTTAAAATGTTTAAAATTAGTTGATTTTAAGCCAAATATTATAAATAATTTTCTATTAATTTTTGCAACTTATTAGTAAATTGTAATTATTAAATTATTTTTCAAATACTATAATTTTAACTTTTTTCACATTTAATTTTTATTTTGAAATATTCTCAACTTTTACTACTGTTTAATTCCCCCACCCTCCTGACCCGCCCCAAGTAATCCATGCTCAGGTTTTACTTGATCAAGCATTTGGGGCGACCACCACCGTCCCATAATGCAACCACATAAAGTGACGAGTTTAATTAGGACATGAGCACGGTTCAAGCTCGTGACATTCAAGTGAAAAATTCAACACCTGGACACGAGATCGGGCCACTTTGCGGTTGGAGTCTGGAAAAATGAGTTTGATTGAAATTTTGTATTGAGAAATATGCCGAGTGTCTGATTTTATTTTTTAATAGTTTTAAAAATTATTGAAAATGGATGATAATACGTCTAATATTGTTTTTAAATGAGGGCACAGACTATTTTAAATATCAAATTATGTATTAATAGTGATTGTAAAATATTTAAAATAAATGAATATATATTTGATATTATTTTTTGAAGGGACAAAAATTACTGCTGATATTATTTATAATTATTGAAATATAAGTGATGTGGTAGTAATTTACCTTAAAAAAGATAAAACTTTAGGACTATAACTAAAATTATTATAAATAAATGTCAATCGGAATCGGAGGGCTTTTGCCCCAAAATCCGTCTCTGTCTCTCTCTCTCTCTCTCTCTCCGCGTCGTCTCTGTCTAGATTTTCCTCTTCCAATCAAATTACACAAAAAAGACAAAAACTCCTCAATTTCTCTCTCTAGGGTTTGCAACTTTTGAGCTATCTCGATCTGCTTCAGTTACCTCCATCAATGTCTGGGCTGTAAGTCCCCGCGTTACTTTCTTGCTGCTTTTGAAGATGTTCTCTCAATGCACTTTTTTAAGCATTTTCTTCTTGGTTCGTCAGTGAATGTGCTCAAATGTATCCAATTTTCGTATTTAATGCGGGAAAGATGCTCTCTTGTGTTTGATTCGTTGGAAGTTTTGAGGGTTGAGGGATACAATTAGGTCTTGTGTTTAATGTGCTGTTCTTTTATGTTAGTTATGGGTTATGGAAGAAGCTGATTACATTTTATTCTAGTTCTGGTTAATTTGAACCTAGTTTTCTTCTTTTACTTCTATCGGGAGATAGAAAAGTTCCGGGCAGAGTCACCCTTTTGGGTAAAACCGTTGGGTCTTTTAGATCAAGTCTTTTGAATTGTGTGTCAATGAGGTGTACTGAATTTGTACTAATATAGACATTTTTTGGGGATCAGAGCTTGGAGATGAGAATTTTGGAAATGCTGAAACAAAGAGTACTAAAATGAGCCAGACAGAGGTGTCCAATATGAAGCAGAAACAACAGCCCGTTCCACTTGGGACTTTGATTGGTCGTGAGTTGAGAAATGAGAAGTTGGAGAAACCCACAGTCAAGTACGGGCAAGCTGCTCTGGCTAAGAAAGGAGAGGACTATTTTTTGATCAAGCCCGACTGCCAAAGGGTTCCGGGCAATCCATCTACGTCGTTTTCAGTTTTTGCGGTATATCTAACACTTATTATCAAGTAATTGAAGTTGATGTCTGATTTGAAATATCCGTGTTGACATACTTGCCTGGTTTATTGGCAGATTTTTGATGGGCATAATGGTATATCAGCTGCCATATTTGCTAAAGAGAATTTGCTGAATAATGTCTTGAGTGCTATTCCTCAAACACTTGAGCGGGAAGAGTGGCTTCAAGCCCTTCCTAGGGCGTTAGTTGCAGGGTTTGTGAAAACTGACATAGAGTTTCAGCAGCGAGGTATGTCCGATATTTGGTGGCGATAAGTTTTTTCCCTTTACGGGCTGATTGACCTTTCATTCCGCATCATCTTATTTTGGCTGGTTGCTATGAATGACAGGTGAGACCTCTGGAACAACAGTAACATTTGTTGTGATTGATGGTTGGACTGTGACTGTCGCATCTGTCGGAGATTCTCGGTGCATATTGGACACGCAAGGAGGGGTTGTTTCTCTGTTGACAGTTGACCATCGGCTGGAAGAGAATGTTGAAGAACGCGAGCGTGTAACTGCAAGTGGTGGTGAAGTGGGAAGACTCAATGTTTTCGGGGGTAGTGAGGTAATTTTGATTACGTTCCTCTTATTTACTTCTCTTGTTCTTAGTTCAAACTCGAAGTGCTTATTACTCAGAGATTTCATGACTTATTCTGGTTGATTTGTGGTTTCTAGGTTGGTCCATTACGTTGCTGGCCTGGTGGATTATGTCTTTCAAGGTCTATTGGCGATACAGATGTTGGCGAGTTTATTGTGCCAATTCCTCATGTTAAGCAAGTCAAGGTTTTTAACCTGTCACCCTAAAAGATGATTAAATATATTAGATATCGCATTATATAGTTACAACTAATAAAGTATTTCTGGATGTCAGCTCTCAAATGCTGGTGGAAGGCTTATAATTGCCTCTGACGGTATATGGGATGCTTTGTCATCTGATGTTGCTGCTCAGTCTTGCCGAGGTTTACCTGCAGAACTTGCTGCCAAGTTGGTAGTGAAGGTATCTTATCATATAAGAACTCGCTTTTTTGCAAATTGATTTTTCACGGAAGAATATGATAATTCTAACCTGTTTTAATTGCAGGAGGCTCTTAGGTCACGAGGACTGAAGGATGATACAACCTGCTTGGTTGTTGATATTATTCCTTATGACCATCCTATTTTGCCCCCAACACCTAAAAAGAAGCAAAATTTGCTCAGTTCGCTTATCTTTGGGAAGCGATATCAAAATGCAAAAGGAGCTAATAGGCTATCGGCGGTTGGAGTTGTAGAGGAATTATTCGAGGAGGGTTCTGCAATGCTCGCTGAAAGGTGTGTTTACATTCTTTGGCACAATTATCTCCTGCCTATTCTCTGTCAGCATGAAACTTGTATTGATTTGAAAACTCGAGGTCTTCTTAGCAGCATACAAATATATAAGTTCTTCAGTTTCAACTTTCCCAACGTCTGGATTCAGAATTTTTACATGCCCCTCATGATTGTGTTTCAATTTATGACAAGGTCATTATTATTAGTTATATTTCTTGCATGCTACAACTGGTGGAGCATAAATTCTTTTTTTGTTTGTTTTTGTTAAACAAAATGCTTGTTCTCTTCTCTGATATCTTAGCAGTACTACATATTTTTTTATCCTGCCAACATAGATCTGAAAATAGATTATCACATGATCACCATTATAGAGATCATGAGATGTTATCATATCAAACTTGTTGATATACATGATATTTCCTTTTTGTTTTGCTACTGAATGTTAACTGTTGATTTCTAAGTATGTTATTGGATATTTATTGATTCATTCCTTCTAGATGTTATTTCTCATATCAATATGTAGTTTTAGGTGTTCCTTTCTCTTATGTCGTGGCCATTTTTTGTTTGTTAGAAACATGCGGTGGATATTGGTAGGATCATTATCAATGTCTAGTCCATGCCAAACATGTTTGGCAACAGAGAGAAAATATGTGATAAATGTGTGAGTAAAGAAAATCTTATGGAGTGAAGAAAATTTGTAAACATGTTTGATTTTTGAATTTCTTCTAGTCCATGTCACCTTTGATTTGTAGTATAGTGTCTTGTTTTTACTTTGTGACAAAAATTGGAATATCTGCTAAAGGTATTTTTAGATTAATGTTAAAATTAGCCAAAGCTTTGGTGAAATTACTGAGCGTATCTGGAATCTATTGATTTAGGATATAATATGGATATAAATACTTTGCAATTATGCTTATTCTCTCGTAGATCTTGGTGCCTGTGGGCATTTTGTGCTTTTAACTGCACTCTCTTGCTGTTTATGTATTACGGTATTTCAAGTCACCATTATTTCGAGGCTGTCTCTGACCTTGAAGTCCAACTATTCGTGCTTGGAGAAAGTTGAATCACGTGAAAACTTTTTGCTATGTTCTTCACAAAACGTGCGGGTTTGTCTGGTTAAGTTATTAATTTGATCTCTTTCCATCTCAAGGCAGTTCTTTAGTAATTTCACAAGGCTGCTCTTTAAGCATTTCAGTGCCATGGATTTTGCTCATGCAGGAAAGAAAGGAAAAGATGAAGAGATACTTCAATCTCCAAAAATGTTGGAGTATTTAACACAGTGAAGTATAGGTGATTGAGTGACAGGGAAAATGAGAAAAGCATCTTTGCTGAAAAATCTTTTGCAATTTTATTCTATCATTGCCTCTTGGACAAGATAGGAGTGCTCATAAAGCCTACATGATAGTAGTGTGTCAAAGCAAACAAACCTACATAAGATTATCCACTCCCAACTGACAATCATCTCCTTTGCTGTACAGAATTAGGAAAAACGTAAAGCACTTGAATATGGATGAATGTCAAGTGCTTAAGTTTGACTAAAATAAAACTAAGCTTAGTTTCTTTACTTTCTACTTCTCAAAAGCATCATGTGGATAAGTATCTTGCATCTTAGAATGATGAAGCTTTAGGAATGATCTCAAGTAACGCAGTTGACAGTGATATTATGACCTAATCAAAGAATATTGTTACTAAATGGTTGTTCAGGTTGCGGCACATGTTGATTTAAGTGCTAGCTTGAGAAAGTAAAAGAAGCTTCTAGAAGAAACTAGTGGTGAAAGTTTTATGTATTTCTGTTTTTAGCAGTTGTATAATTAACTTGAGGTTTTCTTATCTGTTTATTTTTATGGTTTATGCTGCTGTTCTGGATCCACAAAATGGATCAGAGAGCTTCATACCAACTGAATTAAAAAGAAACTTTAATCCGCACTACACTACATGCAGGCTGGGCAAGGACTTCCCTCTGGACTCAAACTCCGGGCTCTTTAGATGTGCTATTTGCCAAGTGGATCAGCCACCTAGCGACGGTTTGTCGGTTAATTCAGGCCCATTTTTCTCTCCTTCGTCAAAGCCATGGGAAGGTCCTTTCCTTTGCGCAAGTTGTCGTAGAAAGAAAGATGCCATGGAAGGGAAAAAGCCAAGTAGACCTACGGTGACTGCATAACCCGGTAACTAGTAAATATCAATATATATTCTTTATTTGGCAGTGTGAGCATATGCTTCGTTTTCCATCTGTAGTAATCGTTAGATGTGTGTAAGAAGCTATTCGGTAGATATTTCTAGGGAGCAATCTTTTTTGTTGTGGTTCCTGTCTGCACTCGGCCGTATTTACTGATGTTTGACCCGAAACGGACGTGCTAATACATGAGGGTGTGATAATCTGATTTGCTAACAGCTTGAGTATATGTAATTAAAGAAATGATGATTGCAAATGATGTGTATTGCATCAGTTTGGTTGCTATGGCTTGCTTGTAATGATAATTTGTTCTGCCGTTGATCCCATCAACGAGTACCTCCGTTTATCGTTTATGCCTTCTCATATACGAGCCACTGCCATTGGAGAACATGTTTGTGCACCGATTATTACATAATTGATTTAGATACAAAGCTGCATAGAATTAAACCTGAAAAAGATTATTTATCTATTATAAAAGTAAAAGGGATATATAAGTATTTATCTTTGATTCAATTGGTTTGTGTGTTTTAAGGGATGGTGGGTGTGGAATAGGATATGTGATGTTACATGTCATCCCATGTGCAATTGTCTGGCTTATGTGAAGGAATCCTAAGGCTTGTCCCATTCCCTTCCTGACTTCTTTATGAAGCAATAGTCTAAAATTGTACTTTTCTTTAAGAAAAGGTAATGAAAATATTCTTCCATACTTGAGATATTGAAGAGAAATGTCCCTTTTGTTATTATTATTGACGGGAAATTGCATTTTCATGGTAATCAGTTACCACCTAAAAAGGTAAATATTTGAACTGGTGATCTCCAGATATATAACTAATAACTCTGTTTCTCATTTGCTGTATGTCTGAAATGTAGCCAAAAATATTTAAATATTAGTGTATTTTAACCTTTTTTTTTTGTGTGTGTGTATCTTATATTAATACAAAGTGCAAAAGCCAAATATATTAAATTTCACAAGTATTTGTATATTTTCTCTTTACAATTTTTGAACAAAAACGGATACTCCAAAAAAGGAATCAAACAATACCTACTCCTATTCTGCCTAAATGCTAACGCACTCTTTTCATTACAAAAGATGCTTTAGGAGCTATGCACTTAAAGATTACAATTGTAGATCTCAAACTCGGACATGATTCTAATATGCTATTCCGGCATTATAATGAAAAAAATAACTCTTATTTAATGTTTCTTTTAAGATTATACCTTTCTTTTCATGGGAGAATCTTAATCTAAAATCAATTACATCATGATATATGTCGGGCGCCTTGCAAGTTTCATCACATCGATGAATAGTAATAAAGGGTAATTACACTTGCACTTTTTTCTGAAAATGTGAAATTATATTTTTTCTCAAAAAATTTTTAATATTATACTTATACTCCTTCCAAAAATTCTTCTCCATTTACATCTGACTTCTTTATGTTAAGATTTAAATGAAAATGCTGACGTTGTCAAAAGAAAATTACATAATTTTGAATAGCACCTATCATTTAATATTTTGTGTATTTTTACACTTATTAAGGAATAAATATAACATAATTATGGAGTGAGTTTATAATTATTACATTTTTCTCTTATAAGTATAAATTATTACATGGGAATTTTCAATGAGGGATAAAATTGAAAAGCTATGTAATTTCTTTTAATAGCATTAGCATCTTTCGTTCAAACTCTTACAAAAAAAAAAAAAAAAAAAAAGGCAAGTGTAAACAGTAAATTTTGAAAGGGATGCAAAATGTAATTTAAAAACTTTGGAAGAAAGTATAACTTCGCACTTCTAGAGGAAACGTAAGTGTAATTAAGCCCAACAATAAATAATAATCCGTGCAATTTAAACTGACTTCGCGCCTTGAGTCCTTTCCTGAAGTCAGGTAAAGTTTGAGTCGTCGTCTTGTAATAATCAGACTCGTTCCGAGTTGGGGCAAACATACCTGAAAATTGATACTTCTTTTAAGGCAACCAAGTAATCAGTTATCTAAACAATCAAATTGTAACTGTGTAACCAAATTTAGCTGATGCCACTTCCAAACGATATTAGGAACCTACATGAGCAAATCCGTTTCTTGGATGGCAACAGATGAGAGAGAGCAGAAACTAAGACATCAGCTTTTTTTGAACAAAATTCAACTGATAATAGATACAATCAATCATTTGAATTCCAAAAAGCAGGCCCTCCAACAAACTTCAACAAAGTGCTAATTTAATTCACTGTTCAACCATTCAATTTGATGTTAGGCAAAGAAAGGATCACAGATTTTTTAACAGTCAAATCAGCACCTACTGGCATAAGATTAGTGCATTTTCAAGGGCAGCCCTTGTGGTTTCTCACTTGTTTTCTAATATGACTGTTGTATGCTTCCCAAAACAAAAGAGCAAGACACTACAGAAATTGGTACCTGAATTTCCAGCATACGGAGTATTTTTGTTTTCTTCTTACCACAACCATGTGAGCTTCTTTCCTTTCTCTTCTCAGAGTGCAGGGTGGAATGGTTCTACAGACACAATTCAGTCTGGCATTGTGCGCCGTACAGGAAATGAAGGCACTGAATGAGAAACAGGGCTACATTTCATCCATCAAAATCAACAGAGACAAGGTAGTGGAGGTATAGAGCCAGCAGTAGCATTCGAAAACCACTCTCACAATTTGAGAGGCTTCAGTCCAAGTGATGCCCTGAGCCTATTTTGTTCTGCAATCTCAGGATCCGGATGATCTGTTCCATCATCTTTATTTGCCTTCTCTTTCTTCTTTCTTGGCTCAGCCCGAGCATCCTCAGGCCTCCCCCCACGCCTTTTAGGACTAGCACTGCTACGAGGCCTTTTGCGACGGTCATCACCATCACGGTCCTTGCGATCTCTACTTCTACTTCGGCTCCTTGAATGGCTTCTCCTCCTCCCACGCTCCCTATCTCGCCTTTCTCGTTCCCTGCCTTCCCTTTCCCTCTCCCTCTCCCTGTCTCTTTCACGACCATAATCCTTTTCATCTCTTGGGCGATGCCTATCTCTGTCTCTTTCTCCATCTCTATCACGTCCTCTTCCACGATCTCTATCATAAACTTTGTCATAATCACGCTCTCGGTCATAATCTCGATCCCTGTAAGTGTACATAAAGGGTCAGCTTAAGTCAAAACCCACAGAATCCAACTAGAGGAAATCTTTTTTCTTTTTGTTGAGAGATGGGGTGCAAGGATATAGTTATTTTGCATATTAAGAATTTTAACTCTTGGTGTTATGGAAAAAGGGAACGAATAGCAGTGACAGCAATAGGTACAACAGAAACAGGTACATGGTACGTTCTTAACTGACATCATTTAAAAATAGATATATTACAAAGCTGGCATTCACAGAATTTAATACAGGTTTCACACCCACAAGCACTTGAACTATATTCCAAAAATGAGCAATGAAGTACTGATTGAAAAATAAAGAAGCAGCCAACTGTATTAGTTGTTTGACATTGATACCAAACTCCAATTAATTGAAGTCAACAGCATAAAAAGATAGTAACAAACAGGACAAACAATGGAACCAATGCATTCAGAAAATACAACTATTTCAAAGAGCATTATTGTTTGATCCATCATACTTCTCAGCTGCACACTGTCAGTGCAGAGAAACCTGGCAGGACCAGAAATATCTTATTCTAGGAAGCTGTTAGGAGCCACATAGGCTTGAAATGCCATGGTAGTTGGACAATCATCATACAAATGAGTATGAGCCAATTGTGTATATAATTGGCAAAAGAAACAGCTTCCAACTACTTATCACTTGGACCGAAAACACCAAAAAAGTGGAATCCTTTCTCCCCCCACCACACGTGTAGAATATGAACATAAAACCCAAGTTACCAAACTAAGTTCTCATACTTGAAACATACACTAACTTTCTAGCATTGGGTGTCGGGTGCATAATCTAATCATGGTCACCTTGTCTGAATAAAGAATTGGGAAGCTGACATTACATACAAGTATCATAGATAAGAAAACTATTCATTGTCTAATAAGCATCACAATTAGTAGAGAAAATTGTATTTTTGGTACCACAACTTAGTACACTCTGCATTGGTACCATGTTTTCCAAAATAGCTTGAAATGGTATGCAAAAATAGGTCCATTTGTATTTTTGATAGGCATCTAACGCCCATTGGTCAGGGTACCCATTATCATGGGTACCCATCTAGCAATGGTCCATAGTACTAGAGAATAAGTGAAATTTACGTGAGCATGTCAGCTACATGCACCATGAAGACACGGTCCTTTTGCCGCCTAACCTCCCGACCAAAATCTAAGACATGGAATTGGTTACTGGTCTCGAGATAGGATCTGCTGATCATGAGATGAGAAATGACTTCATATGTTCTCTACAGCATGCGTTCCTGAAGCCCATGGCCATAGCAGTGATTAAGTAGAAAAAGGGCACCGCTTAATTGGAGAACATGGTACCAATATTGCAAGGTGCCCTAAATTGTGGTACCAACATTGCAAAGTACCCTAAATTGTGGTATCAAAACTGCAATTCCCTCGTTTTTTACCCGCCCTTGCTGCATGACTTATCAGCCACGTGTGCCTTGCTGTTAGAAATCTAATGTCAATATAAAAAAATGCAAGTAGCGCCTTTTTTTGGTACCATTTCAAGCTATTTTGGAAAAATGGTACCAATCTTTCAAACTACCCTAAATTATGGTATTAAAACTGCAATTTTCTCCAATTAGTAATACTGCACAAATAATGGAGATAGTTGATATTTCAAGGGCGACCACATGGAAGCTGATAGCTATTTAAGGCAGTTGACGTTGAATTAGCTCACTAAATCTTATTTCAAACAGCCAACAAGACCTTCCTCACCAAAAGAAATGTCCCGGCAGAAAGCAGTGAATAGACTAACTTAAGAGGGCACATACATGCACATGGTAAAAGACATACCTGTATCTATGATTATCTCGTCTCCTATCACGACCTCTTTCCCTAGTTGGACTTCGTGCCCCATAGTAATCCTGTAGCGCAAGAACAAACTAATAAGGGCAAGTCATGAACAAGTAACCAACCAACAAAAAGATAAATCAAGCTTTTAAAAATTAGATCGACTAAAAGACCTTGTCATGGACCTCATGGCCGCCAGAATCTAATCCATCTGCAAGTTGCTCATCTTCGTCCTTCTCTTCTTCCTCTTCAAAATCATCTTCAAGAGCACTTCTCCGAGGTTCTAGTGAATCAATGGCTTCAAGGGTCAACCTGAAAGCATAAATATAAGCAGATATGAGGACCTCAAACAAGAAACAATGATCATAGAAAAGACTGACAAAAATCACAACCAAAAATCAACTATCATACAAGTCAGAATATGGAGGTGTTCAAAGAGATCATAGATCAAAATGTTTACAGACCAAGGAAGCCAATTCAATAATCATCATCTAACTGAGAAATGAGCCATTTACTAACACAAATAAATATTTTCTAACATATAAGTTAGAAAATTAAGTTGTTGAATGTGGACGTACTCCTGAGTAAAAGTCTGTTATCAATACAGGAAATGATTAAAGAAAATGCATCTTAAGACAGATTGGTTTTATCAGCAAATCACAAACATTTTCTTCAAGGCATAGCTGATTCAAACTATTTTCAATTGGTATGTAGAAAAAATCTGTTTTGTTAATCAAAGTGCCAAATCTAGAGCCATATTTAGAACATAATGCAAAATGTCGTTATGTTTGTTTTAAGTCGCCTAACAAATCTTAATCAAGAGTAGAAAAAGAAGTTCACCTTTAATTACCACTTAAGTACTAAGTAAAAGATTAACAAGATTGTGAATCATTGTTAAAACTAAAAAAGAAAATGTGAATTCCAAATTTTAATGTTTTCGCATGTGTTGATAGCATCATGAACAAATTCCTGAGTGGAAAAACAGCTAAAAGAGGCAAACCTACAAGCAAAACGCTTTACTGGCATAAAGATATGTGAGCACATGAACTATGACAACTTAGCAGGAAAGAGAAAGAACAGCAATTCTAGCAGCACCATGCACCAAAATCAGGTGGCAGTACCTTTTTCTGATTCGAGGCAGAGCAATATCACAAGAGTAATCTGTTGTCAGAAGCTCATTGATAAACTCGTCAACATGAGTCAATGTGAACTCTGACACAATTAAATCAAAGTACAAAAGGAGTTAGCATGTAACATAATCTATACTGTATGTATGATATAAAATACTAAAAGAAGAGGTTAGACAAACTGACTTCCATCATTTAGCTTGAGCCTCAACTTCCGGTAATCATTGTACAAAGGTTCCAGGTAACGATAAACATCAACATCTGTCCCTGTGAGTCGCAAATAGAAGGCTCCAAGTGCACGAACATATCTGCAGGCAAAATGAATCTTATTGTTCTTGAAAATTGTATTGATGTTCTGGAACAGGAAAGAAAAACAAAAAACTTTAGGAAGTGATCTCAGAAAACAATAAATATTCTTTTAAAGGAAGGAAATCAGAGCTCGTGCAGAATACTAAAAGATTAACAACAAAAATACTTCTAATCAAATTTGAACAGATTTTCATCAATTCTAAATATATAAGGTCCAAGACACTACAACTAGCTACCTGTAAAAAAACGATAAATAAAAAATAATATAGAGTTGCTTGTTTAACAAAGCTTACAACAATAACTACATAGAGTTTGATATCATGTGCTTCCAGGGTTTAGAAACCGGAATTAGAAATACTCAAATTCGAATTCGGACAGATTCTATCCCTGAATTCCAACCCCACAAATACCATTCCCCAACCCGAAACAAAATATGTAGTTGCGGTATCAAGGAACCGAAGCCTCACTATCCGAATCACAATAATTCCATTCAAATTGTACAATTCAAGTAGTCGAAAAAACAATAGAAACTCACTTGTACTCAGGATTTTTTATGAATTCGACAACGATTTCCTTGTCTGGCTGAATCTGAAGCATCTTCATGATGAGGCACATAAAAGGAGTGGGCTTGCGGTTGCCGCCGTGCGTGCCGCCAAGGTGGTCGATCTCCATGGCCTTGTCGACGAGCGTCTCGGCGGTGAGGCCGAAGCACTGCTCCTTCCAGTAGGTGTTTTGGTATATCTTGGTGCGCAGAATCTTCTCCACCAAGTTCTGAGGGTTCGTACCCCTTATGCTCTTCGCCAGAGGGTCCGTCCGATTCGCCATTAAAACTCAATTCACGTAGAGAGAAGGATGGACAAAGATTTCAATTTGAATTTCAGAGAGAGATTTGAAAACAGATAGACCCACCAAAATGATCAATCAACCATGAGAGTGTACAATTTTAGGGCATTACACCCCTTATTTGTATTGTATCCGTTGTGCTGAGAGTTATTTGCATCCACATCCCTCAAGTTTTGGTCTTTTACATTTTTTTATATTTCGCAAAAATCTCTCTTCTTCTATTATTCTTTAACTTAGTCAGCAGGTTGTTTTTGGGTGCATATAATAAATAATTTTTATATTTTAAAATATATTATAAATAAAAATAAAATATATTAATTAGGTTGTAAAGTTCATATAAAAAAGTTAAATAAGTTAGTTTTCTTATTAATTGAAAGACATTTGAGAATCATAAAAATTAGTACAATGGTTTCAGAACAGCCACTTTGTGTCTAAAGAACCTATTTTTTTAGGAAAAAATTCAAACAACCTGGTATTTTTCAAAATGAAGCAACTTACCCCTTAGACAGGGGGGTAAATTGCTTCAATTAAAAAAAAATAACACATGGGGTAAATTGTAATTATTTTTTCATTGGGGATAATTTACTCATTTACGATATCACAGGGAGATAAATTGTTTGAACCCATTTTTTTATAATAGTATAGATTAAAATTTTTGCATTTTATTAAAATACCTCTAGATATTGTAAATATATACAAGCAATATATTATTTGTAAGAACTGATTTAGAGTTAATTATGAAAATAAAAGTACAAAAATGAGAATTTCAAGGTTGAAGCTTTGAAGATCTTTTCAGCTATACACAATAATATTAATTTAATATAAAGAGGATAATATATAATTAAAAGAAATAAGATGCTAATATTTAATTTAAGCCATAATAAATAATTTGAATGATTGGTAATTATGTATGTGAATTACTTATAAAAAATTAAATTTTTTTATGACAATAATGAAAACTGAAAAGTGAGTGAATTGATCCATTATCATGAACAATTTAAAACAATATGTTTATTTTAATATAAAAGATATATTATAATTAAATACATTTGCTTCTTGAAATGGATAAGTTTTCAAAACTACGTACAAGAAAAAAAAAATTGAAACCTGAGTCTTTATTAAAATAAATAAAATATTAGCAGATTAATTCTTACATATTCCATTTGAATGCATATTTTTTAAAATATTACATTTTTCTTAGAAAATATAATATAAAATTTAAATTATTAAGCTGAAAATATATATAAAAACACATATTATAGCTTATCTACAAAAAGAATAATAAAATTTAAATAACCCAGATTTTTTATTTTTCTAAAAAATAAATTAACCTTATATTATTAAGAATGACTTTTTGTTTAATTTAGTAGAATCTCTTACTTCATTTGAAAATTATGACTTTTCTTAATTTTATATATATATATATATATTGTTATAAACTTAGAGAAATTCTAAGTTTATTGGCCTATCACTCTTATATAGAATATAAAGTAAAATAATATATGTATTTCTCCAACAAACTTTCTTATTCTCTCCAAAAACTATTTACAAATGAAATACATGGTGGTATTTATAGACCACCAAAAATATGATTACAAAATACACCATAAATCATTATAATTACAAATCATAATGGGGGATACAAAAGGGTATAACATAATGGGTATTAAAAATGAATATGAAGAGGTGTATGCATTCATATATACATATTATATATAATACTCCCTCTTGAATGCATACCTCTTTATCATATACATCCTGCCTCGTTAAAAACCTTGCCTGGAAAAACTCAATGGGATAAAAACCAAGGCTAAGGAAAAGAGTACAGCTGTATAATCTCCCCCTCAATTGAAGCAGATATCTTTCAGGTGTCGCATGCCAATATTACGTATGAGTTGTTTGAACACCTTTGTTGGTAATGCCTTCGTAAACAAATCTGCTAAGTTCTGACTTGATGAAATTTGTTGAACATTAACTTTGCCTTCCAGTTGAAGCTCGTGAGTGGAGAAAAATTTTGGTAATATGTGCTTGGTTCTGTCGCCTTTAATATAACCATCCTTGATTTGGGCGATGCACGCCGCATTGTCTTCATATATTACTGTGGGACTTTTCTCGATTGATTGCAGTCCACATGATTCATGCACATAATGTATTAGTGATCTAAGCCATACACATTCACGCCCAGCCTCGTATAATGCAATTAATTCTGCATGATTTGATGAGGTGGCTAGCAAAGTCTGTTTGGTTGAACGCCATGAAATAATAGTTCCACCATACATGAATACATATCCAGATTGAGATATAGCTTTATATGGATCAGATAAATACCCCGCATCTGAATAACCAACTAATTTGGTTGTTTTGGCATCATCATGCCTTTTAAAATATAGTCCCATGTCACTTGTTCCACGTAAATAACGTAGAACGTGTTTAACACCATTCCAGTGTCTCTTTGTTGGTGTTGAACTATATCTTGCTAGTAGATTAACAGAAAATACTATATCTAGTCGGGTATTATTAGCAAGATACATCAATGCACCAATTACACTGAGATATGGTACTTCTGGACCTAAAATCTCATCGTTATGTGCTGGAGGACGAAATGGATCTTTATTAACATCAAGCGATCGAACTACCATAGGTGTACTCAATGGATGAGCTTTGTCCATATGAAAACGCTTAAGGACTTTTTCTATATAGTTCGATTGATGAATGAAAATTCCACCCTTAGTATGTTCAAACTGCAGGCTGAGACAATACTTTGTAGTGCCTAAATCTTTCATCTCAAACTCACTTTTTAAGTAATTAGCTGCTTGTCGAATCTCTTCAGGAGATCCAATAATATTCAAATCATCAACATACACAGCTATGATTACAAATCCCGACTCTGTCCTCTTTATGAATAAACATGGACTTATTTGATTATGGCAAAATCCTTTCTTTATTAAGTACTCACTAAGACGATTGTACCACATACGTCTTGATTGTTTAAGTCCGTACAAGGACCTTTTCAATTTGATGGAGTACATATGATGAGACTTTGACTGTAATGCTTCAGGCAATTTTAATCCTTCAGGGATTCTCATATAGATATCTGTATCCAATGACCCATACAGATATGCAGTTACCACATCCATGAGCTGCATTTGTAGTTGTTCAATTACTGATAAACTGATTAAAAATCTAAGTGTGGTAGCATCCACTACAGGTGAATATGTTTCAGTAAAATCAATTCCGGGCTTTTGAGTAAAGCCTTGGGCCACAAGTCTAGCTTTGTACCTTACAACTTCATTTCGTTCATTTCTCTTGCGTATGAACACCCACTTAAAGCCAACAGGTTTGACACCTTTTGGTGTTGGAGTTATAGGTCCAAATACTTCTCGTTTATTTAGTGAGTCTAGCTCATCTTGTATGGCCTTTTTCCAATTTTTCCAATCATTTCGATGTCTACATTCCTCCATAGTTTGAGGATCATTTTCATCTTCATCCATGATTTGGACGGCTACAGAATAGGCAAAAATATCATTCATTTCAATTTCTTTACGATACCAACCTAAACTGTTATGAGCATAATTAATAGACATCTCGTAACTGTCCTCGAGATCTTGCTCATTGCTTTTGGAGTCATCAGATAAAACCGCTTCAGGAATTTTATCCTTAGAGACACTAGTGGTCACATTCATATCGTGATCAACTGAGACGATATGTTCCTTTCTCTTTCGAGGATTTGCATCTTTAGAGCCAAGTGGTCTACCACGCTTCCGGCGTATTTGTGACTCAAACGCATTTGATTTATTAAGAATCGCTTCAGGGACTTCTAAACGAGCTGGAACATTTTCAGTCGGAATATGTGATTTTGTGACCTTTTTGGTATCTATCAACGCTTCTGGTAGCCTATTTGCAACACTTTGCAAATGTATGATCCGTTGAATTTCAAGTTCACTATCATTTGTTCGTGGATCCATAAAAGACATAGATGTTGCATTCCATGCAATATCTTTCCTTTTAATCTCCTTATCTACTCCCCCTAATGCCGGGAATATTGTCTCATTAAATTGACAATCCAAGTACCTAGCAGTGAATTGATCACCGGTCATTGGTTCAAGATATTTAATAATTGAGGGAGACTCAAAACCAACATAAATTCCCAGTCTCCGTTGTGGCCCCATTTTAGTTCGTTGAGGAGGGGGTATCGGAACATACACCGCACAACCAAACACCTTTAAATGAGATATATTTGGTTCTCTTCCGGAGACCAATTGTAATGGAGAAAATTTATGGTAAGCGGTAGGTCTAAGACGAATTAGAGCCGCTGCATGCAATATTGCATGCCCCCATGCCGATGAAGGCAATTTTGACCTCATCAATAAGGGTCTAGCTATTAATTGTAACCGCTTAATTAACGACTCTGCCATGCCGTTTTGAGTATGTACATGAGCAACTGGATGCTCTACAACTATCCCAATTGATTGACAATAATCATTGAAGGATTTAGAAGTAAATTCTCCCGCATTATCTAGCATTATCCTTTTAATAGGATAATCAGAAAAATGAGCCCTCGATTTAATAATTTGGGCTAACAGTTTTGCAAAAGCAACATTTCGTGTGGACAACAAGCTTATATGTGACCAACGTGTTGATGCGTCAATCAACACCATAAAGTATTTAAATGGCCCACATGACGGTGTTATAGGCCCACATATGTCTCCTTGAATTCGTTCAAGAAACATAGGAGATTCTACATTCACTTTTGTCATAGATGGCTTTGTAATTAGTTTTCCAAGAGAACAAGCCGAACATATGAAATCGCTTTTAACAAGGAACTTCAGGTCCTTTAGTGGGTGTCCATGTGAATTTTCGATGATCCTGTACATCATTGTTTTACCTGGGTGACCAAGTCTATCATGCCACAAAGTAAAAATACTTTGATCAACTAACTTCGGGTTAGTGATACTATGTGTTTCAACGGAGCTTATCAATGTGCCATATAAACCAGAACTATATGTTCTCATTCTTTCTAAAACTTGCTTCTGGCCAGTTTTATATGTTGTAATGTACAGATATTCGATACCATTTTCATTCATGGTTTCAATATGAAAACCATTTTGTCGAATATCCTTGAAACTCAATAAGTTCCTTTGTGATTTACTAGAATATAAGGCATCATTGATATGTAATCTTGTTCCTTCAGGTAACAAGATAGTAGCTCTTCCGGAGCCTTCAATAAGATTACTAACTCCTGAAATAGTACTCACATTTGTTCTTGTCATTATCAAGTTTGAGAAAAATTTCTTGTTTCTCAGAATTGTATGCGTAGTTCCACTATCAACAAGACAATGTTCCTTGTCATTGAGATTTATAATGGCTTGATCCATTCTATATAAATGAAATAGACATATAATAAGTAAAAGAAATACTTCATTCATAAAATATAAAAGCATTACTCGATAAAAGAAATACCCTACAAATGAAAGTAAACATAACTAAATACTGGAAACATACTAATAACATTTGGGATAAATCTAATCAACAAGCATGTCGAAATCCTCAGTAATGTCGAAACCCATGTTCCCTGTACTGCTGCAGGAGTACAAGGTTGGATGCATGAAAAGTAGAAAATGTTTTTTCCAACATTTGTTCATCCGTCACATCTTCTCCACATAACCTCAACTTTGATACAATTCGAAACATTTCAGAATTATATTCAGCAATCGTTTTAAAATCTTCCAGTCGTAATTGTATCCACTCATATCTTGCACGTGGTAAGATTACAGTCTTTTGATGGTGAAATCGATCCTTTAAACTCTTCCAGAGTTGAAAAGGACTTTTGACTGTTAAATATTGAGACTTCAGGCTCTCATGAAGATGATGACGAAGCAAAATCATTGCTTTAGCACAGTCTTGCTCAGAAGCAACAATATTTTCTTTTATTGTTTCTCCCAATTTGCTACTTGCCAAATGTAGTTCGGCATCAAGAACCCATGATAGGTAGTTTTTTCCAGAAACATCAAGAGCAACGAAATCCAATTTTGTGAGATTGGCCATTAAGCTACAACAAGTTAATATACACTTTTAGCATAATATTCAACATATACATATAAGTAAAATAATATGTATTACACATGATATTGAGTAAAAATGACATGATATTACTAACATTAAGTTACATATAAGTTACCATGTAATTAGTATGAATTATTATGGCATGCATACATGGAATTAAATAAAAATATTTGCCTTAAATCTTATAATGTTACAAATAGCAATAAATAGTATTCATGCCAAATCATTTTCTTAACAAATAAATTTTGTTGCATATACTAGCAAAACATGTAAAATACATACATGGGCATATGAAACAAAACTATGTTATCGAAAAATTATCAGAAATCAAATAAATAAACGAAGAAGCATCGGGCTTCTTGATCAAGCCATTATCTCAAAACACTTCAGGTGGTGAGAAAATTAAACATATACTTATCATCGCTTCAGGGATGATATTGCACATAATTGGTATAAAATATTTCACCTACTACTGGAGATTATTTTAACTCATTACTTACTTCAGGAAGCAATGAAATTTTATAGAACATATCCACTTCAAGGGATAAAATCAAGAATTGTATGCCTGCTTCTGGAGGCAATATCACATCCACTTCAGGGGATAAAATCAAGAATTATATGCCTACTTCTGGAGGCAATATCATCCACTTCAGGGGATGAAATCGAGAATTTATATATATATGTCTACTTCAGGAAACATTGAAATATATAATATAATTACTCATATTTTATTATGAAATATTCAAGAATAAAAGTAACTATGATATTGCAGAGGTAAACAAATAAAGAATAAAAATTATACTAATAAAATTAAATTTTACCTTGATCGATCGTAACGTAACGTCGTGCTGATAACGTGTTATAAACTTAGAGAAATTCTAAGTTTATTGGCCTATCACTCTTATATAGAATATAAAGTAAAATAATATATGTATTTCTCCAACAAACTTTCTTATTCTGTCCAAAAACTATTTACAAATGAAATACATGGTGGTATTTATAGACCACCAAAAATATGGTTACAAAATACACCATAAATTATTATAATTACAAATCATAATGGGGGATGCAAAAGGGTATAACATAATGGGTATTAAAAATGAATATGAAGAGGTGTATGCATTTATATATACATATTATATATAATATATATATATATACATGATTATTTCTAGAGGATACAAATATTTTTGTAGCTTTTTGTATATATATTAGGTTAGAGGTATTTTAATCTTTGATTAAAATTTTAATAAAATTGATCAAAAAATATATATATAAGAGGAAGAGGAGAGGTCTTTGCCCAAAATTCAAATATCAGGAGGGGTGGATGCAAATAACCCATAATATAATTGAATGGGGTAAGTATATTTATCCTTTTAAATAACTTTATTTAATTATCTATAGCATTATTATAAAAATATCTACTTTTTTAATATTTTAAAAGAATATATTACAACAAACTCCTCTAAAATTTGAAATAATTATAAATACCCTTTATTGTATGAAAAATTATCAAAACTCCATGTTTAATCCACTAGTCTCCATTAATTTTTCATGTATTTTATGCGGTAACCAACCAAAATGCCCTTGCAAATTAAAAATTATAATTTATTTATTTCTTAAATTTTATAAACTAAGTTAATAATTTTTTAAAATTTTCTAATCTCGTACAATTTTTTAATTTTTTAATTAAAATACAATTATACCAAATTTTAGAAGAGTTCGTTGTAATTTACTTTATTTTAAAATTATAAAACAAGTCTAAAATGTCCAAATTCAGATGGGGGTGCAGTTGGGGCAGTTACAAGTTTCTTTTTTTCCTTAAATGCACACGTGTACAAATTCGAATGCAAGACCTCTCGTAGACAAATCCAGATCGCAAATCAACTGACCTACCATCTCTAGTAACATGCACTCTTCCAATCATGTTCACCTCTATCACTTCTCCAGACATAGCTTTTTTTTAAACTGAGCAGAAATCTAGTACCATTGAAAATGAACATGAAATAGATATATTAATTATTTATGGGTGTTTCTTAATCAAAATAGGTAAGTGTTTTCAAAGTGTCACAGCGCCTATAAATAGAATACAATCTGGAAATAGCAGCAGCTCTGGAAGTACCCCTCTCACAGAAATTAGTAACTTTCCAAGCAACGAGGTTGCCAATTTTACATCGTAATAAAGAATAATGATGATTATGGTGACGATGATTTTGCTCAACAGCGGAGATGAAAAAGTTTACATAAATTAATATCAGAATGTCGAAAGATACACATGGTAAAGAACAGGCATTGCACACAACATGAATCTTTCTAGCCGTGTCAATTCTCGATTTGACGAGAAACACAAGCGCCACTGAATACCTACAATCTACACTGATAAAATACACATGACAACTGTAGATAGAGACGCATAATAAAATTCATCTTTGGACCTGATCTGGTGCATGGTTGCTTGCGGTGGATGATGAACCAGGCCTGCCGTTTAATAGTCCATTGTCAGCAGGAGGAGATACTCCCCACTTGCTTTCGGATTCTGTGGGTTCTATCACTTTAACGGACCCATCTGTTAACCCAACGGCAAACTGGTTGGGCTCTTGAGGGTGTGCTGCCACAACCACCGGGTATACAGCTTGGCTCCTGGGGCATATAATGAACATGATCAACAATATAATCCACTCAACTAAAGTAGTCATAAAAAGATGTTAATACTATTAGATCATTTGAACGTTGACAGATGGACAGCACAACATATGAAAAATGGAAGTACAGAAAACTTCAAGCCATGCTGTGCTGTCTTGACACTAGAAACATGTTTGGTCATTCATGCTCCAAAACATGATAGTAAAGACATCTGGGAACTTCTGACAATGCAAGGTATAGAAGAACAAATCCAAGAAAATGACGAACTTTGAACCATCAGTAACGTTCTCACCCGTTTAATACTGCTTGGGACAAATACGCAGATGGGGCGACACGGCATCTTAATCTTAGGGTATCAGCATCGAAGATTCCAATGTTACCATCACAAAAGGAAGCAAAAACAAGCTGACTGTTGCAGGAGTATGCTGCACATGATATTGGCGCGGAAAGGGTGTCTTGGGGTACCCACTGCAACAGAAAGAATCCCTCAGATGCAGATTAAAAAATTAGTTTTGAAGATAAAGAAGCTAGGCATGTGATTTACCTGGCGAATGCGTTCCATCTTGGAGGCTTCATATATTGCTAACTGTGTCTCATGGGCTACAAGCAAGCGAACTTGGTCAGAATGGAACTGCACTCGAGTGTCACCACTAGGTGCTTTACCCGCGGGCAGTTGTATCGGAACCGACTTTCTCTTTTCCCACGTATCGATGCTCCAGATGCAAAGCTGGGGAAAAAAATAAATTATCAAGCATGAGCTCAACCTATCCGATTGGAGTATGGATGAGAAATAATTTAAGAAAGACGAAAAACAGTCACCAGGTAGATGTTTTTATTTACTTTGATTCTTTGTTTCTGTCATGCACCACTAAGTGCAAAATACAAAAAGAAAGCTTACTTGAGCATCAGCCCCAGATGAAACCAATATGTTGAGGTTGGTGGAAAATGCTAATCCAGTAATGCGCTTCTGGTGGCCTTTCAGTTTGGATTTCACCTATTAAGTTCACATTTTATTTAGTTCTAGTATTTTAAGCAATAAACTTATCCATATGAACACCAACAAAACAGACAAGTTCTAAACGTCATTGGGAAGGATGGAATATTTACCTCATCAACCCTAACATTGTAGATATGGATTGTTGAATCCTCCATTCCAATTGCTATTATGTTGTTATCTTGTGGGTGGAATGCCAAGAAAGTGGAAGCCGGTGGTGGTGGCATAAATGTGGTCATAACCTGTTAATCAATATTAAATTTTTAACACCCAACATCTGAAGATTCAATCAAGTTTCAAACAGGATTCCCAACAAAATATGTTTAAGTTACCTTAAATGTCATCATATTGAACAATGAAACCTTTCCACCGGCAGCTGACATTACATAAGAGTCATTCTTTGATAGAGCAATGCATGGAACAGCTTCCTCAAGGTTGACACCTGAGATGTCATTAGTCATAAGAAGACCACTGTTTGGTTGCCAATGTTGCGGAATAACACTGGCAGTGGCCTTTAAAGAACAACATATTTCAGACGTCAATCCACAATGTAATCATAGGAACATGAAGGAAACAACAGGAACAAAAATGAAATTTAAAAAATGATAGTATCTAACCTTTCCACTAGGATTTTGCTCATTGCGGATCCACTTCCACAGCTTCTGGATACCATTCGATCCAAGGGCCAATACGCCAACACCAGAATTTGTATAAAGAAGGCGAGCAACCTACAGACATAAATCAGCTAAAGCATCACATACTGCAAAATTATGCACAAACAAGATTCAGTGACCTTTAACTGGCATACCTTGTTAGTAGCATCAGCACTATCCGGCATGGTAACCATGCGGCACTGGACGGGGTCAACAATTTCAGTTAACTGCCAAGGTTTCATCTTATCATTAACATCATCCAAAGCTCTTGGCTTTTCAATGCTTCTAGCCATGGGATCTACACCATTCTGAAACAAAAGGCAAAAAATTGAAATCTGAATCAGAAAGTAAGATACAAGCTGCAATGAAGTAGAAAACCTCCTTTTGAGAGAGAAGTACGAGAAAACAAAATGATTTTGTTCTACATTATTCAGTACTTGAATTAGGCAATTAATAGAGGGGAAGAACCCTGATGAAGTGTCTGCTGATAACAAAACAAATGGAAAGTGCTTTCCTTTATGCAGATCCTACTTCAACGGGAAGTTGGGAACTTGAGGAGTATCCCACCCACATATTCACGTAAAACAGAAAGTACACTTATTTCATGAACCAAAAGATAGTTTGATAAGCCAATGTTTTTACCCCAGGTTACAGAATATGATTAACCAACATTTAACTTATTGATCACAATGCGTTGGTTCCAATTTTGCTGTGTTTTTTCTTCTGCAGTACCTTGACATGCCATGAGCGTAATAGTGGGTCAAGAGTTGATAGCACCTTTGGCCATTGAAAAGGAAAAAATCTAACTAGTCTTCACAGATTTATCATGCAGTTGTCTATAGATTAACATCTAAGACAAATCTACAGTAACATAAAAAAAGATGACAGTTTGACATACAAGGATGGGAGATGGCCTGACAGGAGAGCTTCTTTCCACTTTACAACTTACAGGAGCAACATTTGCAACTGAAGCTCCAGACACCTGGTCAATACAATTGAAAAATCTGTTATCTAATGTGATGGTCATTCATCTAAAGATCAGGAAGAACATGGAAAGAAAAGGCACCTTAATTGCTCCTGCTTCCAGTGGGGATCTTAATGCTTCAAAAGGTTGTGTTTCAACTGTTCTTAAGGATCTCATGCCAGTGGCATTTGCTAATATCTTAATTCCATTGTCAGCAGTAGTGACAGCAAGCAGATTCCCTTCTTTATTAAATCTCAAGCGGGGAAGACTCTGCATCAAGGTATATTTGAACATTAACCTCCAGATCAGTAACTGATGATGGATACATTAAGCAATCTGCTCATAACTTCTGTCTGCAGATGCTGAGTAACATATTATAACTCACCGGTAGACCACCCTCTGCATCTGTAGTCGCAAGTATGTTGATATTATCCATGTCCCAAAACTTTATTTGGCTATCTTCACCTACAGCCAGAAAGTGATTTTGAGTTGTGTCAAACTGCACAACACCAGCTGACTTCTTTCTGAACCCAGTATAAGTTCTCTTTATTGCGCCTTCACTTTCATTCCATTCCACCAGAAAAGAGTCGCCATCTTTGCCTGTTCCACAAGAGAATAACCTGAAAAGAAGAAATGTCTCAATTAATGTACCGAGAGAAGGCAACAAGTTATACTTAAACAATCAGAAATAATGTAAATTCTAGCACATCCCAGGAGAATAGCATTGAGCAAAAAATAATATATTTTACCTGCTTCCATCTGCACTATATAGCATAGTGGTACACCAATGCCCAGGAGCATCATAGTCAACTCTTGATCCCATATTATCATAAAGCCAAGCTTTGATTTTCCCATCAACAGCAGTAGAGAAAATAAACTGCAAGCATAAGAGCAGAAATAGTTTCACATTGAAGGATGTCTTGTCACGTAGAAGTGTTTTAGAATGAGAAAAGAACAAGCAGAGATACAGGTTATGTATAGAGCACAAACAATTCCATATTGAAGATGACATTTCATGAACGAGTGTTCATGGTATTGAAAAAGTACAGTGTAGTGATACAGGGAGTTAAGAAGTGTGTGTGATCCAGGATAAAGCACAAATCAAGCAGGCTGCAGGCAGGAAAATTGAGCAAAATCACAGGGAGAAGTTCTGATCACAATTGACAGTCAGAAAGAATTTATTTACATATTTGCTTGACGGATCTCATTCTAATGAATATCTCTAGAATTCAAGCACATTTGTTTGAAGTTAAGGACTGCTGTAACGTGAGCTGGAGGTCCTGCTTGTGGAATTGCTTCTTACACAAATAAACAATCCAATTATTGTCCTGAATCCACTAGGACGAGCACTGTCAAATTACTTGAATTTAGAGAAAAATTTCAGCTTCTAAGTAACAGTTTAGTTTATTACCAAAACCCCTGCATTAAAGAATGTATAATTTAGACTAAGAATCACTCCTGGATATTAAACCAATAAACTTATTTTGAGATCCAACATGCTTATGCAATTTGCACCGGTACCTGTATATTCTCTTTCTGATGAGGACATATTGAATAAACGGGTGCTTCATGGCCTTCAAAATTGAATAGTTTTCTTCCATTTAAATCCCACACCTGTTTCAAATCTCCCCCATCAGTTGTTCTGTATCCATATTAGATCATATTTCAGAAAAGAATTTAAAATTCTTCACCCACCTTTATCAACTTGTCATCCCCACAAGTCACAACACAAAGCTGTTTATTTGGGTGAGCAAAAGCAATGTCATTCACTCCTCCTGCATGAGCATCGATCTGCAAAACAAAATGATAATTAGAACTCTTTGTTCAAACTTTCACCTTGATGGCTAGAAGAACACCAACATATACCTCCAAGTGCTGGCGTAAATCATTTGGTCCGGCATATGCATACAAATGAATTAAATGCTTGGAAAATGCAGCTCCTGCAACACAAAATAACTAGTTGATTATAATATGAAAATTAGAGGCATCTTTCTGATATAGACCATCGCAAGACAATTTACCACAAAATGTCCCATCTGGGCTCCAGGTAACTCGGCTCACAGAAAATGGTGCATCCTTGGCAGCAGAAGCCTGTTGAAAACCTCAGAATGTAAGGAAAAGTGAGAACTATTGAAAAATGCAAAGCAACTGATACTTGTTGAATGCAGCAACTACTTATAATTCAACTTTCATGAAAGGAGTCCTTTGACAAAAGCAACTAATTGACATGAATAACTATATATTATGTAGAAACTATCCTAACAAAACCATGAGACAAGCAACTATAGAAGAGGACCTGGAAAGTTAATGTACAAGCTTGTATATCCCAAATCTTAAACGGCTTTGAACACAACTTCTCTCTTATTCCAGCCTCCCAAAGTGTTATCTCGCCATTACTGCAGCCCACTGTTAGAAACACAAAAATAGAACAGGAACTTACAGTGTTAACAACAGTTTATCTGACTTATAGACGTCAAAGGAACATGATTTAGCTTTAAATGATATTCCCAAAAATGCAGTACCAAGAAGTAATGTATGGTGTGATGGATGAAAGTCCAAGCTTGTTACAGCAGATCCCTGGTGCAAAGTAAAAGCAGCAGTTCTAGGCAAGTCATCCAGGGACCACGATGCTTGTTGACGAACTGTAGGATATGTAACCTGAATGAAAAAGAGATTATTGTGTGATTAATGGAAAAAATGGCTTATTTTTGTCAAATTGGTTGTATTCCAGGAATAGAAGCATTACTTCCTCAACTGACTGCGCAGGACGCAAACGCTTCATCAATTGTTCATGATCAGCATTCTGATACTCAACCATACCCAGCGTTGCTGGAGGAGTGATTGGGCGCTTCAAAATTGAAACTGTTCAAAAAGTCAAATGAATAACAGTAAATTGCATGTACACACCTCATTTGAGATCATTTTGAAATTCACCATACTGGTTTAAGAAAAAAAAAATTATAAAGCAAAAACACTGACTCCCTTCTCTTGTTATCATCTTGACAGAATTCAGCTTCTTGAACCCCAATATTTAACAAAAGGTAAAAACTCTACCTTGATTAGGTGGGACAGGTAATGAAGATGCTGTAACAACAGCTGCTTGAACGGATGAAGATGCAGCATTTGCCATCCAACCAGCTAGAGCATTAGCATTGGCAGCTGCAGCAGTAGGTGGGAAGGGCTGCCAGCAATAAACAGAAACGGGCTGAGAAAATTCTAAGGAATTTTATGGCAGCCATACTAGATGTTGATAATCAGAACACAAGTATAGAATAAAACAGTAGATAAGCATCAATGAATGAAGAGAACATTGTTATACCCCATGTGCTCCAAGTGAAGTGTAGGCAGCAGGCTTTGCAACTGCAGCTGTGGGAAGATTAACAGGAGTAGGTGCAAGAGCCCCATTTGGGGGAGTGCATGAATGGTCAGTGAATAAGGTTTTAATGTCTGGGTTTGGCCTTGGATTCTTACACAATTGGTGTTGCCAATTCAGACTGCAAAGACAACAATAGCAAACTTTGTATATGTGGTACAAAATAAAGTAAACAACATAACTAGTTTAGCTATGTGAACAACAAATATAAAATGCCATGTAGAATCAGAGGGTAAGAAATTTACAGAAGATAGGTAAAAAGTTAAATATATATATAACAACATAAGCATGCATATAGAATCAGAACTATAATACCTTTGATTAATAAGGGTTCTCAATCTAGATGACTTCAAAGTAGGAAAGACGAGCTTTTCACGGAAAAGAGGATTAGCTTCAATTAACTTTTTCAGCTCTATCAACATTATGCTACGAGCAGTCTTTGTGTCGCCATATTTAGAAAGTTGCTCATTTTCCCTGTCAAGAATGAACATGGATAAGATTTGACAGATATAAAAGGCTTCCACCATGATTGCAACTAAAATGAATTCCCGATTAAATGACCGTGTTTTCATCAAAAAGATATAAAAACGACAGATATAAGAGCCTCGGGCCCACAAGATTGCTTTATTTCTTGATATTATGTCACCAGATTCAGTGCTCAAGGCTGCTACTTTGTTAGCCATCATGGTTCAGGAGATCCTTTATTTCTATACTTGATATAATCAAAGAACAAATAGATTGCAAAACAAAAGCCATATGATGATTCATATTACAGCCACAAATGCATTTCCAGCATCCATGTGAAAAAAGAGAATTCTCCTCCACCATATCTAAGGCGAGATTTTCCTATAAACTATATGTATAAATATACTCTTCCTTCCTATTTCACTTGCTGTGTCATTCAACTGATTCCTACATCACTAGACTGCATATTTGAATTGAAACAGCATATCCTTGAAATTTTAACTATAACAAGTCAAAACTGAAAATCAAATGGCGTCCGGCAATGCAGGAAAGTTCACATCTTGCTATAGAAAGAAATGATCCAGTGTTTCCACATCAATATAGTCCACATTGATACGAGTTCATGCGTGAATGCATTTTACTACTAAGACTATATTGGAATATTAGGTTGCCAACAACAGAACAAGCAACACATTTCATCTTCCATCACCATCAACAAGAAACTTGCCAAAAAGCAATAAACACTTGGACAATGCTTCTTTCACTTGATCTATGATATAAATACAAAATTTGAAATCAAATTTTCCACAAGAAAGTCTACCATTTGTGTAGGGCACTTATCAATATTCAATAAGTACCAACTCTAACTTTTCCCATCAGTCGTAAAAGAGTTACCAGGTTGACCAAACTTCCTCCTAGCCACTCGAGCACATCTATAAGAGTCGTGCACTGTGTCAGGAATATGCTCCTTGCTGATATAAAGAGACAAAAGCTTATCTCAGCAACAAGAAGCAACCTAATCGAGATTGATGAAGTGAGACCTTCCACTTAAAGTCTTGACATATAGATTTAGTGAGCAAACCTATTTATCACTAAATATTAGGAGTCTCAAGTTTGTTTCCGTTTTCCATCACTAAATGTTTTAGGAGTCTCAAATTCTTTTCCATTTTCCCTGACTATTCCTAAATATGAATAGAAAAGATTGATAATTGGATTGCAAAAACTTCAGTTTCCTTAAAGATATTTTAAGTCAAAACTCACTCCTAGTATATTTTCACAATTTAATATTGCGCACAGAAAAAAATAGCCTAGAATCACATCCGAGAAAGATGATGCTGGATGTCAGGTACATATATTTTCACAACACAAAATAATTCTCTCTGAGACAACAAAGGAACAACCATGCATTACTATGGTGCAACTTACACTGAGAAAAAGAATACATACTACCTGAAATTGCCAAGTGTTAATAGCTGAGTAATTTCCTTGTATAGATCTTCATTAAATGTTGAAAACACTTTCAAGTCATTGACCAGAATCTCAACTGCCTTTGCTTTGTCTTGCCTGATGATGCCAAATACGATTAGTAAGAAAACAGAAGAGAAATATAAAAAAATTACATTAAGAAATGCATTGAAAATTTTCCAACAAATGTAAGTTTGCAGATTACCGGTCAAGAGCTTCAAGATACTTCTGCTTTCTTATTTCAAAAAATATCTTCATAGAGTATCTATTGTCGTCAACTTTAGTAAATCCAGACAAGTACTTCTCAACTTCATCCCACTCACCGGCATGTACTTTCTCCTCGAAATATTTCATGTTAAAGAAAAAACCCGATTCTTGCTCAAGCCTACAAAACAAGAATTCATACAAGAGACTATTAAGGAACAACACTCTCAAGAAATCACTTAAGAGCAATAGCATGCTCCCATTTAAATTCTATTAAGGACATGCAACAATCCTTTACTGTTAATGAGAATTAATCAGGAGACTGCCTTCCGAAAATGCCACTGAACTAACTACTCAACTGCCTTTAACCTGAAGCAGGACTTCTAACCTCAACTAGGACTTCAAAGGGGTTCGTTTTTCCTTTATCTATATAATGATACTTATACTTCATCTATAGCTGTTCATTTAGTCTTCTCTTGCCAATTATACCCTTTTATAGATCCCGTAAAAGAAAGAAGAGCTTTAACAGATAAACTACACAGCAATCAGGGGTAAAAAGCTCACGCTGAATTCTGGATAACTCAACCAGAAATAGAAAATTCACCACAAAAAATCAATTTCAAAAAAACTATATCATAAATATCAATTGTTTTCCATGTTCTCTGCTCTTCCAACGATATTTATGATTTAGTTGTGCTCTTCTAACTAAAAACACAACAAAATAAAACAATTAAAGGTCAATACTTTCCAATCATGCTCCCCATTAAAACCTCTCAATTACACATCTCCAACCAAAACCACACGCAGATAAAATCAGAAACAATTCAACAGATTCACACATAGGCACAATAACTCCAAAACAACTAAATTATCACACAGGATAACAAAATTAAAAAAAAAAAAAAATCACAGAAACAGAGTATAAAAGCTTTATGCATATACTTGTGAACAGACTCCTTGAATTTCTCTTCCTCGAGGAACTGAAGAATTAAGAACACCAATTCTCTGCTGAGCGACGACATTTCCAACCTCGGATTTCACAAAATCCCTAGCCAAAATCAACAGATCGAAGCCCCCTCAAACAAATCCCAGCCCTCCACCGACGACCCTCCCCTCGTGCTTCTCCTGTTTTTTTTTCTAATTTTTTCTCCCTAGGGTTTCTCTAAAAACACAGGCTGCGATGAGAAATGAAAAGTAGAGAGAGAGAGAGAGACAAAGAGCGAACTTGCTATCTATATGTGTGTGCATATATATATATATATAGGAGATGTATATATAGAGAGAGAAAGAAGAGAGAGAAAGTAGAATTAGAGGTGGTGGTGGGGAAAAAAAGACTTGGTCTCGCTATCTTCGATGCGTTTGGCAGGAGTCTATCTTTTTCCACTGACCTATCACTGATAAGCTCACTCACTTATTACCCCCCTCCTCTCTTATCACAGATAAGCCAGCTCACAGATCCCTTAGGTTATCATTGCGTGAGGTGGAGGGGAAAGGTGTGTGGGGTTGGCGGATTTGAAATGCGGAATTCAAATCTAGTTGAATATTCGGTTTGGGTTACAGGCGGTACTGATGTCGCTTTCCTATTTAATAACGTGATCGCCATTTTATCGTCTCGGGTGATATCTCGTAGTAGCGACTTCGGCGGGAACTTGAACGTAGACACGTTTGCTGTCAGAAGGAAGTTCATTAAAGTATCGGGGGATCAGTCACGCGCGACCTCTCCACGCGCCATAGCCTAAATCGACGTGGGTCCCATTTTATGATGTGCGAAAATAAATGAGAGGAGCAATAAATAGTTCTCATGTCTATTTGTATTTTGTGGGTTTTGGACACTTTTGCAACAAATAAAACACAAGAGGAGAATTATACGTAGTGAGTGAGTGGGTATGGAATCTTTCTACGTGGGCTTGTGCTTTTTTATAATTTAACGGATTTCAAATCCTTCGACTCTATTTTGAATTATGTTTTATTGAATTTTTAAAATATTTTAGTATTAGTACAGAACTCGTCTCAAGATACGGAAATATTTTTATTTTTTATCGTGGCTATAATAATAAATATTTAAGAATGGATATTTATAAGTTCGAAGAAAACTATCTATATGTAATAAAAACGGGAAAAATACAAGCAACCTCCTTGTGATATTGCAAATGAACAAGTTACCCCTTATGAAAAAATAAATAGCAATTTACCTCCCTATATTTTTTAAATACAATAATTTACCCCCTATAATTTTTAAAATGAAGTAATTTACCTCCCTATATAAGGAGGTAAATTGCTTTATTTTAAAAAGTACAAGGGGGTAAATTACTATATTTTTTTTCATAGAGAGTAATGTGCTCATTTTCAATATCACATGGGAGTAAATTGCTATTCATCCGTAATAAAACTATCTCGATGTAGTGGTTCTATTAAAAATTAGATAAAATATCAGTTCTTTGAGTTGAATGAGTTATCATTAATTATTTAGGAAAATCTTGAGAAAATTATAGATTCTTGTCATTTTTTTAATTTATATCATGGTTTGCTTATGTTATAGTATTGTTGGCGGAACGTAATGTGGTTCACTTTATACATTTTGTCTTTTATGAGTGTTGATATCTTGATGTTGCTTACATGATGTCTCTCTAGCTGCAGATACAAAATATCCCGAAATTTTAAAACTAAATTTTTTGTTTTATATTTTATTTCATTCATCAATTCTTTCTTATTTTAAATATCGTACAATTTATATCCAATATGTCCAACATAGCATATGATTATTAATAAGAGTATGTGCAATTGGTATCAGAATTAAAGCGAGTTTGTCCGTAATATCATATACCCTTTTAATTTTTTAGTCTTTCGCCCTCATTTTCTGTAGATAGAAGTTTCTTGGTCTTCAATTTGTCAGTAATTTATTTACAATTATTTTTTGAAATATTTCTCATAAATCTGAATACTTTCGTGCACGTAGATGGGCTTGTGTGGTTTTTATAATTCCGTATTTGAAAGAATTTTGAATTATTCAACATTCATTTTGTACTATATTTTGTTGAATTTTTGAAATATTTTGATATAAAATCATTTAAAGTCCTCCCTCTGGAGAAAATTTTAATCCAAATCAGGTTTTGGACGTTGAACCTGAACCAATTACATAGCAAGTGCAATACACTTATCGTGTGAATGGTGTATAGTTAAGAAAAAGTGATAGATTTTAATATACTTACTCTGTGATTGGTCAAACGTGATTTGAGTAAGAATTTTTCTCTCTCTAGATGCTTTTCATAAATTTGAATACTTTCGAGCCACATGTTGCTGAAAAGGAATAAGAATCGAGGCGTTCGATAAATAAATAATTTGTATATTGGAATTACATAACGAAAGATTAAGATACTTTTGCATTATTTATTTCTTCTATTTATTCATTTTCTGCGTTTTACTCCCTCTTCTCGTATTCTTTTTTACCCTTTTTCGTGTTTCTACCCGTTCTTTTCTTCTATTATTTTTCTTCCTTTCTAACCCTACCAACAACCTACCCGCTCCAACTCCCATGGTCCCATTCCTACTCATCCGCAGCCCCAATTGCGGACGTCTCTTCCGTGGTCACACATTGCACTCCTGCTCTCAAGCTCCTCGATTGCTCGACCCCAACACCCCTTTTTCTACTCTGTTATTGAATTTACCCATCGTCTCTATCCCATATACACATAAAGAAAGATATATATATCCCCTTGCTCTAGCATCGTTGATCATTCTATACGCACTTTTCAGTTCAATGCAATCTGGTTTTCTGAATTCGCGTGTGCAATTTATGATTTTGTGATTGTTCCTCCCTACTCTGATATATTTCGGCGCGCTGCATTAGTGCCGAGCGGAGGTGTGTGCGGAGATTGGCGGACGTAGTTAACGGACTACTAGCCACACGGTGCGCTTTGCGATAGGCGCCTCGTGAGAGGTGGTACTCGATGTGCTGAACGCAACCTTCATGTGATTCTACTAGGAGTCTCATAATCTCAATTTTTCTTTCTTTTTTTTTTTTATAATGACCACTACTATATTTGTATAAATACTATAATAAATACATGTGATTGGAAAGATATTTAACAATAAATTTAGAACTATTATTAACTACATTAAATCGTACATAATATATAGAAATATTAAATATTTATATATAAACTTATGGCTTAAATATATATATACATAACGTGAACAAGTTTGTTCTATGCCTTATATATTAAAAGGAAAAAATGCAAGCAACCCCCTTATGATATTGCAAATGAGCAAATTACCCCATTATGAAAAAATAAATAGCGACTTACCTCCCTATATTTTTTAAAATACAACAATCTATCCCCCCTATGATTTTTAAAATGAGGCAATTTACCTCCCTGTATAAGGAGGTAAATTGCTTAATTTTAAAAAGTATAGGGGGTAAATTGCTATATTTTTTTTATAGGGGGGTAATATGCTCATTTTAATTAATTTTTTTTATTTATTCATTTAACTTTCCAGTCCCCCATTATTTTTTTATAGTTACTTCTTTTTTTTTTTTGCTTATTTTTTACGCATCTTTTTTTATTTTATTTTTTTTAATAATTTTAATATTAACTTATTATTTTGCATAAACTTTAGTAAAAAATAAATATTTTGTAAGTATTTTATTTTAAATAATAATATAAAATTTGCACAGCATAGAGTGCGCCGTAAATTACTAGTATATATTATCTAGGCTCAAGCACTAACATTTAAAACATTCTAAGTAACTAAATTAAACATTTCAATAAATTTATAAATTCAATTAACATTTACTTATTTTATAAGCTTTAATTATATATATACATATAATTAGTGTCCAAACATATACCTCTCAATGCATTGGCATGTTATTACTATTTTTCAACCACAGACAAATTTGTAAAATAAATACTTTAAAACTTCTCTTGGATTTTAAATTATTTGATTTAATTTAAACTAAATATTTATGTATTTAATTATGATCTAATATTTAGCTATATGATATAATTGATTTGTTTGCTGAAAATAAATAATATGTCTGGTCCATAGTAAATATTAATTGCATGTATTTATTAGTGATAGTACTATAATTGAAGCTTTTGCTGCTTTTTTTTTTTTTCACCCTACCATAAATTCATAATTATTGAATTTTACGGTCTCGAATTATGAATTTAGGAAATTTTATTTGAACGGTAAGATCGAGATCTCATAATTAATTAATTGCTGAAATGTGGGAATTCAAGTTCAATTAGTATGAGTATTAGTCTATTAAAAATAACAATTGTTCATTTATTTCTTTTTTTTATGTGTATTTTTATTTAGAATTAGTATGAGTTCTAATTATTATTTTTATTTTATACTTAGCGACTGAATGTTATAATAAATTATTTACAAAAGAAAATTGTCGACTTGCTTGATTAGTAATTTTGTTTATTCGTTACATAATTCAATACGTTCATATCTGAATCACAATTACACCAGTGATTTTAAATCAAAGAATACATTGAAAGAAAAAAAGAATAAACAAACGATTACAAAAATAGACATATATGTACCGACATTCATAAAACTCAAATTTATATTCTTTTATCTTTGAAGTCTCAACCTTATCATTCGAGCAAAACATCATTATCAGTTCCGTGGTATTATAAATCATGCAAAATACCGACAACAATGCCTTTTTCTTTTGGGATAAGTACACTTTTCTCTCCTAATGTCTCGTGTAATCACATGTAGACGCCATGTGGTTTGAAAAATTATATCTACTGCCCTGAAGTTTGCTTTCGTCTAACAAATAGATCCCTCCGTTAATTAAAAAATTCAAATAAAAATTGATATTTACCTTCGATTGACTTATTGCTAACTTATTACAGATCAAATAATTTTTTTATGACTAAACTACTCTTATAACAGTCAAAATATACCTCTTCGAAGATATACAATAGTAATTTGATCATAAAAATTAATTTGACCAATAATAAATCAATAGTAAGTCAATCGGGGCAAACAATGATTTTTACCTAAATTTTTTTATTAATTTCATCAAATTTGGTGAATTTTGAGTAACAAAAATTTATTTGTTAGATAAAAGAAAACCTTAAGAATACTAAATATAATTTTCTAAACCACATGGGGTCTATGTGTAACTACATCAAACCTCAAGGAATGAGAGTGTAATTAGCCCTTTTCTTTTTTCTTATTGATATAAAGGGTTCTTGTTTTATTGTGTGAATAAATCGTTGGGGGGGGGGGTACATTACGATTAAATTTATAAGATTTGGCATAATTACAAATACATCATCGTTCTTTGAAAAAATCACCAGTATTCCCTTCAATTTAACATCTGTCTAACAACGAGATTATTCTGTTAGCTTTTATTAGGGTTCTATTTAATTTTTATGGTGAATTGACCAAAACACCCTTTTGACTTATATATTTTTTAAAACTTTCTAGAATATTTTTTATGGACTAATATGTCCTATGAATTATTTACTGTACTCGCCCTCATATTTCAAATGTTTAAAAATAAATAAGTAATAATTTTCGTCTCATCGTCTAAAAACTATATAATTTTTTTAAAAAATATTAATTATATTAAATTAAAAAATTAACTTTAATTTACTCTAAATAAAATAGGAAAAGTGTTTACGATAGGAGAGCATAAGTAGAGCGTCATCCCGTAAAGAAGGTTGTTGGATTTAGATGGTAACCTGCCAACCGCATGGCAGAAAAAGTCTCCTTAATTTCAGACAATTTTTCTCCCATGATGTCCTTTTCAAGTATGGAAATGGCTTTAATTATATACATATATAATAAAATAGAAATATAAATACTATTTAATTAAGTATTGGTAACGAAATTTAATTTTGATTGACGAAATCGAGATCTTGTAACTCTAAAGTTATGTGTTCGAATTTTATAAATATGTGGGATGTTATCTTATTGTAATAGTAGGTATCGTCCTGACTTTAACAGTTATCTGATATTGATCAGTATATGATTGTTATAATTGTCGATAGTTGTTAGATATAGATATTTGATATTGATAACTGTAATGGATTTATTAAGAAAAATAATAATAATTGATCGATTTTACTTTTAAAAAAATGGTAAGTGCTATGTATGGACATATTTGGACAGTATATTTGAATTTTATTTTGCTATGTAATAAAATACCTGTTTTTTTTTTTTATCTTTATTCAAATTTATAAAAGCATAAGATTGTTTATCTAAATCCAAAAAATCACTAATTTGTTTTTGGATAAATTAGTTAGTAATATAATTTAAATATTATTTTGATATCCAATAATATTAAAAAAATTAGATTAAATAATATTTGATTTTTTATAATTTATAATTATACATAAAATATAAATTGGTTAAATTTAGGTTTTCAATTTTTTAATATCCAACGGTTAAGATGAATTGATTAGAAATGACGGCTCTTTTCCACTCAAAAGAGATCGAACGGTCATTGAAATAAGAATTAGTATATATTGGTAAGGGCATAACGATCACTTGGTAAAAAAGTTAATATCCTTAGGTGAATTTAACATAGAGAGACAAGTGAGCTACTTTTAAGAAAACAAAGGTAGTTTTTGTCTATTTTCAAGACAAAAAGAGATTTTCTATCTAATTACACAAACACTCATTGTCCTTATTTTTAACAACTACACCTTTTAAGACAACATTGTAATTACAAGTACGCTCCTATTCGATGATACACAATTTAATACAAACAGCCAGTAAGGTACACTACACCAACACCTCTTTAGGGAATGTATTTATAATTTGGTAAATTACAACAATCTCCCCTAAGGTTTGGCATAATTACGAAAACCTGATCGTTGTCTGGAAAATTATCAATGCCTCCCTATTTTAATGACTGTTTAACAATTAGTTCAATCTGTTAGTTTCCATTAGATTTTCATCCATTTTCTATAATAAACTGACCAAAATACCCTTGTGGACTAAAAATTATAATTTTATTTATTTTTGAAAAAATATTTTTTTGTGTGTGGACTAAGTGGATAATTTTTTAACAAATTTTCAAAATTTTCCATGCAGCCCATCCGATTTCCTTATAAATTTTTATTTCTTTTTAAAAAAAGAAAAGAAAAAATACAGTAGGAGAAAATTGACAATTTCATAACTCTATTCAAGAATTACATAATTTCATAAAATATCATGAGGGGTATTTGTAATTTTTCAAGCAATAAGAAGTATTCATAATTATGCCAAACCTAAAAAAAATAGTTATCATATGATTTTAACAATTTTGTCCTGAAAAACACGTTGTGTTAAAGAATGAGGTATTGGAACTTATAAGTCACTCAAACTCGTCTACAACTAATAATGCAGGACATTTTTTTGCTCTAAATGAGGGGCTTGGGAGGAGCACATGGCCTCATTCCTACGTATGACACTAAATGATGTAGCTTGCGACTCGGTTCATGCCCTGTTGCGCTAGGTATTGTTCGTTCTTACATATGAGCCTAACGGTTGTCTTGAAAAGGCACCTTGGTGGGGAAAGTAGGCATTAGGGCTTATAAGGCACTTAAGCTCCTCGCCTGCAATCGATGTAGGATGTTTGTTTATATCAGAGTATAATAACATTGATCATATGATTGCTTTAATCCGACAAACCTCATTGAATATCATTATTTCTAGCCATGCATATAATATGTGGTACAATGGCATGCTAGGCACGGGGTCACAATGCATTATTTACGTGTGAGGAATGACTTTACTTTTTATATTAGTACAAATTTTAATTACTGATAAATATTTTTAATATAATAAAATAGGTGTTGAAAACTCTTAGGCTTCATTTGAATTGATAGTTATTGAAAACATGCATTATGTTTGGTTTTGTTTTTAACTTGTTTTTGGGTATTTTGTGGAGATAGAGAGAGAAAAACAAAGATAAATAAAAATAAGTTAGAGATAGTGTGTATGTTTGGATTTGTTTTTGGAGATAATATAAAATAAGTATGTTATGTTTGATGTTAGGTAGTGGGGAGACAAAAAATACTGTTCATTGTCAAATCATGTCTCTTTTATATATATTTATATATATATGTATAAAAATATATATAATTTATTTAGTTGTGAGTGGATTAAAATAAATATTATTTTCTAATTATATATGTATGGAAATGAAAAAAATAATTTATGTAAATACACTTTTAAAAATAATTAAATGCACCCTAATAATGGATTAACAATATTTTTGTTAGTTGTTCTATTCGAGGTGATAAATTTAAATACATTATTCAAATAATGTAATATATGAATTAACCGCGTAGAATAATTATATTATTTTATATTTTTTAAAATTTTTAATTATTCCAATGATGTAGAAAATATTACGTATAAAATATTAAGTGGTTAAAATAAAATATATTTGTATTTAAAAATTAAATACTTAGAAACAAGACAAAATATTTAGAAACAAAATAAAAACATGGCAAAATAAGCAATGGCAAACATTGCTTCTGTTTTGGGCCATCTCTGAGATGGCCCAAAACCGAAAACAAACATAAGGATGGATTTTAAATTTTCTAGTAATAAATCCTTTCTAGTTCTTTTTATATTTTAAATTTAAAAAAAATTAAATTCTTTTAACATTAAATTCGAACTATATTTTGTTGAACAGTTAAAAAATTTATATAATACAAAGTCAGGCGAAATCATTCGTCCAAATCCTTCTTTCAAAAGCAAAGTTATCGATCTAAATATAATCTTAAAGCACACTCTCCTAATTCATTAATCGAAATTTGACTCCGAGTGCATATCTGGATACACGTCTAAATATCTTAATGCAATACTTTTTTGTTCATTCCTATAAAGTAATATTTGAATTTTAACTTAAAATGATCGAAAATAGATGTAATAGTACTGCCCTCCTCCCTCCCCTTCCGAAGAAAATTGTATTTGCACCATTTGTGCTGAACAGAGTCTTTATATAGTTAACATATCCAAGAACAGAAACCCGAGCACATGAAATTCAACACAAACGTCAGGACATACGTTGAAACCGAAGAAATACTTTGACAAGAATTCGTACCTATATCATAAATGTGCCGATGCTGAACTTTAAGCACAAGGCCACAATAAAAATAAGTGATATACAATTTTCATGTTCAAAATATAAAACCTAAAACTATAATAATTACAAAAATAATATATATATATATATGTATATATAAACTACTTAGTTTATTTAATTTGGAAGTCAAAATGAGCCTTATCTAGAAGTCACTATTTCTTTCTTTTTTTTTAAGATATAAAATATAATATATAATACCAAATAGTGCAGCCCCATAAACACGTGATATCAATTACGACATTATTTATTAATAAATATAGATATTTTTTTTCCCAAACTTCTACATTTTAAAAGATAATAATTTAGAACAACCCCTTCCCCCCTCCTCCAAAAAAGATAATTGTACTCCCTCTAAAATATGATGTAATTATACAATTTGATTTAAAAAATTGTATCTAATACTCTTAATATTTGCTTTCGTCTAATAAATAGGTCATTCGGAAAATTAAAATTCACTAAATTTGATTATATTAATAAAAAAATGGGATAAAAATTCATTTTTACTCTCAATTGATTCATAACTGATTTATTGCAGATCAAATAAATCTTTTATGACCAAATTACCATTATACATCTTCACATGTTAGTTCATATGAGAAGGTATATTTTCACCGTTATAAGGATAGTTTAATCACAAAAGATTTATTCGACATGCAATAAATCAGTAATAAATCAATTGAAGATAAATATCAAGAGTACTAGATATAACTTCAAATTATAGAAAACTTATATATAATTACATCAAACCTCGGAAATGATAGTAATTATCGAGAGGGTGAAATTTTTTCTAACACGTTTTCCGGGGCTTGTTGGATAACAGACTTTCCACAGTACACAGGAAAAGAGAACGCCAAAAATGACCAATTTTATCATCCCTTCCCGAATTTTGATCCATTTCTATGGAATTCATTTGTTTTAGTAATGGAGTCAATAAAGATAATGTACCGAAATTAAATAATTTTATTTTCTATTTAGATTGATGGATTTGAATTTACTAGAAGAAATTTAATATTTAATTGTGGCTGATTAACATGATTAAAAATAAATAGTCATTGACCATGGCCACGCAACGATCGTTGGTCGTGGTTTTTATGAGTGTAGTTAAAGCATTTGTCATGGCTAAAAACTATAGTAAAAATATTTGTTATGACTCATAACCATAGCAAAAATAGTTTTCATGATAGATAATTTAAGTTTTTTATATGGAAAAAGTATTATTTTAATCCGCTAAGTATGTCTAATTTTAATTTTAGTTCGATAACTATGTTCATTTTTGTTTACGTCCAGCAACTTACGAAATTGCTTACTTTTAGTCATCTGGCAGATTTTCAGATAATTTTACCCCTATGAGTGCATATGGACTAAAACTGCCTTTCAAAAGTTGCATAGGGTAAAATTGTCCGAAAATCTGCTAGAAGACTAAAAGTAAGCAATTTCGTAAGTTACTGGACCTAAACAAAAATGAACATAGTTATTGGACTAAAATTAAAATTAGACATACTTAGAGGACTAAAATAATACTTTTTCCTTTTTATATTGGTTTTTGTTTAACTATTGTTAATAATAATTATTTACACAGTTTATTTCATAGGCGATGATATTGTAGCCAATAGTAAATTTTGTTCTAGTGATTTAAGGATTTCAAATTCATAATTATAAATCTATCGAACTTGTATGGATAATTTCACGCTGCAGAGAATTTCGAATATTTTAAGCCTTTATTTTGAACTATATTTTGTGACATTGCAATAAATATCAAATCTTTTTAATATCGAGTCATTTGAAATCCTAACTTCAAACCCTCCTGTCAAATTTATATATTTTCATCCAAAGCAACCTTAGGGTAAACAATAGCCGCACCTTTGAGATTTGACCTAAATACAAATACATTCATGCATGTGTTTGGATTGAAAATAACAATTACATCACTTGAGATCTATTCTATCTTACATGTAACTGCTTTCAGTAGGTTTTCGGTGAAATTTAAACGTGATATTTGAAAATATATCTCACAAAAATTAGACTATAACTTGATCATTTTTCTTAGACTGAAACGCCATTTAGACTAGACTTCAGGTAAGCCATTTCTGGTCATTTAGCGAGTGGCGCATTACTTTAAAGTGAAGATTGTTAGCGATAAAAAAAGTGAAAAGTTGCTAAAATATGGCGACCTGAGGGAGAGATATAGAGAAAAAAAAATAAAAAAAATGCAAGATTTTATATTGTTGTCATCTATCTCGGCAATTTTGCCCGTTTTGTCAATTTTTACTCAATTATATTTTCCTTTTTGTTTATGTCGAGAAAGAATGAGGGGTATTTAAGTTATTTTTCACTTTCTCAGTTGGGCTATTAATGTTTTGCAAACCTTGATGGGGTAATTGTAATTTTCAAATTTAATAAAAATATATTTACAATCAGACCAAATATCAGAAAGTGCAGATGTGATTTACCTCTAATTTTATCCTAAAACTTAAGACAATTATATCCACGTCTCTTAAGGTTAGTTCGAAATACACAAAGACTCTCATATCTTTTGCAAAATTACAAGTACATGTCTTGAGGTTGTAATTGCAATGACAACCACATCCCTTATTCAGTGGCAAAAATTTACACTCCTTGAAGTACATTACATCGACACTCCTCAAAGAGTGTACCTGAAATTTTGCAAATGGCATGAAGTGTTTATGCATTTGAACGTAATATCAGGTGGTATCAATGTAATTTACTCTAAAGTTATTTGCCGATAGAGACGAATATACTTTAGAATTAAAAGAAAACTTTGGAAAAAAAAAATGTATATATATATATATATGATGATTATTGTGAATATATTGGTGATTGAATAATTAAGATTAGTGTTCATCACTTATATTTGATGTAGACTTATACCCTTATTTTGATATCACATCCATGTGTCTTATTAATTCCTTTAGATGAGAGAAGAGAGAGAGAGAGAGAGAGAGAGAGAGTCGTGCCATTAAATATTGGCAGGAAAACAATCACCTACCTGACAGCCCACCAAGTTACGCTGCTCTGCTAATCAAGACCACTCCAACACCTGTATTTCAACTACTTTTTTTGCCTACATAATTATATCAACTAGTACTGGTTTCAACTTTTAGCTTTTGAATTGTTTTCAGGGTAAATTACAGTGAGTTATTTTAAAATTTAAATATTTATTATTATTTTAAAATTATAAATATTCGATTGATATGTGATGATATTATGTAATTATTAAATAAAGATATGAATTTGTTAATTTTATTCTTGTTTATTTTCTTTTAAAAGAAATTAATAAAATGTAATAGGATGAGGTGGATGAAAAAAATTGAAAAGAAAATATCCACTTAGTCATAAAAAAATCACAATTTTTTTTTAAAAAAAGAACAAATCATAGTTCATAGTCCACAAGAACGTTTTGATCCATTCACCAAATAATTGTTAGACGACCGTTAAAAATAATAGAATATTTATAATTATGCCAAACTTCACGAGAGTTTGTTCTAATTGACCCTTTTTTTTATTAACCTGGAAATCGCATTCCCACCACCCCAACTACTACATTCGTGCGGTATAATTGAATTGATGTTGTATAACATGACACTATAATTTTATGATTTTTACGATTTTATTTTGAAAGACGTTTGGAAAGAAAGTTGTGAAATTTATAAGTTGGTCAAACTCCACTTTTGCAGTCGATCTGGGAGGCTTGTCAAGTTCACATTAGGCTAAATTCTGTAGGTGTTCTAGCTTTAGAATCAAGTTCAGAGTTTCCTAATACGTCCTGCAAGATAGAGCTCATGAGGACCTCACCAGGGAGACTCCAATCAAAATCATCCGATACTTAAATCAATAAGATTGTTAATAAGTGAAACTTGTAAAGACAGCAGATGCTGCAAAAGTAACAACTTGGGCATGAATTAATGTCGTGTAGTTATAGGCGTCAACGATTTGTATGATTTCATGTGAGCCATTAATGCAATTCTGATCAAACGATTTTAATCAGTCTGTACATATTTGGATTTCGATAGAGTTGGTATCGAATCAGTACGAATTGCATGTAATATACACGGATTTTAGGCTTGGTATGTTATAAAAATTATTATTATGGCACTTTAATAATTTTAGGATATCCAGGTGTGATCGACACAACAAATAAATTTTAAATATTGATATTGACTATATTATTTAATACTGTAGTTAATTTTAAATTATAAATATATATTTATTATATATAATTAAAATAGCAATTCAAATTAGAATAAATAATATTTCGAACAATAAATATTAATCGAGTTGCAAATCACGTCACATTCATACCATAAAATATATTCCAATAAGTGACCTCTCTATATAAAATATTAAGGGAGTCCAATAGGGCGTAAGTAGCACATCACGGTAGACTAATTTGGGGCGGACATTAAAGTATGATTTGATTTTCTTCGACAGCTACAATTAAAGCGGGAGCATTGGGGAGCAGAGCACCGGAGAACTCCACCCACCCCAGGCCAGGCCAGAGTTTCGGACCGTTACGTATCCTTAACGTTATTTTGCAGACGATAAATCGACATCTCGCGATATGGGGGTTGATTGATGATATTCTCCTTTTTTCAATATATTGCGTCACGAAGTACGAGAAATTGCTAAATACAAGACAGTTTAACAGAGTTCAGTGAAGGGAAGTGTTCGTGTCAGGTGGGGCCCAGAGTTTGAGGTCCGCTTTGTAGTGGCCACCTGTCTGATTAATGTTTCTGTTTGGTTGTTTCCTTCGCTCACGCTCTGAGGTAGCGCGTGCTTGGAACGTACTACACAAGGGAAAAGTTATTGTCCCCTGCTTCCTGATGGAGTAAATGCAATAAATGAGCACTTTTGAGTTTGTGTTTAGAATTATCATCGGGACACGTTCGATGTGTGTGTAAATTTTTTAAAATTATTTTTTTATGAAATAACTATATTTATAATTTATTTATATAAATTATTATTATCTTTTAAAAAATTATATACATTCACTAGAATCGTCAACATTATATATATCGTCTCTATTTTTTAGATGTTGAGAGTGATTTCTATACTTATGTAAAAGACAGTGGTATTTTATGTAAATAGATCATAAATCAGAGGGTGTAAATGTATCCGTCCCTTTTTTTAATTGTCAATTTGGTTGTCAGCCATGTCACTTTAAAAAAATTGAGTTTTCACTAGATTATAAATGACCACGGCTTAAAAGTCATAGTAAATCAATACTATTAACCACAGTTAAATAAAATAAAGCAAAGACTTAAATTTTACTATGAATGATCAATATTCGCCATGATTTTTAGCCATAGCCAAAATATTTTAGTCATGGCTAATGTTTTGACCATACGTGCAGAAACAACGGCTAATGGTCGTTGCGAAACCGTAGTTGATTGTATTTTTGCAATGATTTTTTTTTTCTTTCGATTATAGTAATTAAGAAAAATCATATTTTTTTATAGTGTGTGATAGGTCCTTAGAAGAATAAAATGACGAAAAATTGAGGTACGTGCAAGTTTGAGGGTTATCTTGGTAAATTAATTAAAAATATCGAAATTACTAGTATGATCAAATTTAAAATTGGATGAATTAAAATTGATAAATTTGAATATTTAAAAAATTTGTATGACAATAGAGTTTTCTTTTATAATATTACAAATTTTAGTGTATCATATTTACTTTTTAATTTTATTTCATTTCAATTCCTCAATCAATTTGTTTGAAGGAAAAGTCATTATATATATATGTAGATATGTAATATATATATATATATATATATATATTCAGATATGTCATTATATATATATATATATATTCATTATTATGGTCTGAAAATGAAGATGAAGAAAGTGATTTTGACCACAAATTTAAGGAACCGTTTATGATATTTACCCTCTTTTCATAGTTACATGTATCTCTATCTATGCTATATTTTGGTGCGTGCATTGCACTCAAATATATATATATATATATGCATAATTAATATGATTTTTTTTAAAACTAATAGTTAGTTTTTATAAATTAGTCGTAGCGGTAAACCGTAAATACATGCATATAATACATAATGTTTTATATATTAAAACATATTATAAATATAAAATATATAAATTGATAAATCACATTACAAAAAATAAAAAAAATAAAAAAAAATATCTTAATGTATTATCAACAAAATAAAAGAATTTGTGTAGTAGTATTAAATAACTTAGAGTCACTTTTATAACAAAAAAGAAAAAAAAAGTAATTACAATTAACTTTTAAAATGATCTAATCAGGGATATTATTATTGTATTTAAAAATTAGTGTGATGGTGTCATTAATCGTTGTTTATGAGTGTTAATAATTTTTTTTTAAAATTAGTATAAATATATATTTATATATATTGAATAAATGTAAAAAGTTATTGAATGAAGAGTAAGAAGGGAAAAAAGCATGAGAGTTGAGGTTATTATAAAAATTGTGGCCCATTGACCGACTGAGATAGATCCAATCCACACCACCCAAAACACTTACTTGGATAGTTGCCCAATCTACTGCTTTGGCCCAATCTTGGATCGGCCCGCTTTTGCCACCCGACTCACTTGACCTGACCCATCTCTCTTAGTATTTATCTCCCATCTTCTGTAGGTGTAACCCAAAACCTAATTCTCCCTCGTCTCCCCCTCCTTCTTCTCTCAAGAACCTCCATTGTTGGATTCTCTCTCTTCTCGTTTTCATCGTCCGCCTTCTTCTCTTTCACCGTTATTAATGGCTTCACTCTATAAAAATTCCCCCATCTGCTTCTGGTGGTTACAACGATTCGAACGAAAATATTCTTCTTCCTTCTCCTCTCTTGCTCCCCATTAAAAAGTTCTCTATAAACTAAGTTCCTTTTGTGAAACTTAAGTGGGTTTGTGTGACTAAATCTTGATGGTATGTTTTTTGGGTTTCTAACAACCAGTGAAAGTGGTTGTCGGCCTTAGTGATTGTGGGCTACCCTTTACCGAATCTGGCCCTTGAGCCAATTATTTATATTCCGCTATTCTTAGATATGCAAATACTATATATATATTCCGTTATTCTTAGATATGTAAATATATTTGTTGATTCTATAATATTGGCTTGTATAAGGGTTTTCGTAACCCACGATTTTCTGTAATAGTTGAATAGGATTTTGTTTTTGGGGCTCACTACTTGTGGATTCTTCCAACGATGGTATCAGAGCCAGATTCTCTATCTCTAATGCCGGTAAGATCACTCTTATTTTTTATCTTAATATCTTTGTTGTGCGGTTTGCGCGAAATATAACTTAGTGTTGATTATTTTGAAAATCTAATATTTCTTGGTAGTGTGCTTATTTCGTTGTATGCAATCTCTTTAACGGTTGTGTGCTACAATGTTTCTGAATAAAAAATCCTATATTAAATCTATATTTAAAATTTTTTCAATGTATGATTCTAAACCTACTTCTGTCCCTTTAGCTATATACTTTGAGTTAAGTAAAGATCAAAATTCTAAAAGTGAATTTGAAAACGAACAAATGAAGAATGTTCCTTACTCAAATGCAATTGAGTCTATAATGTATTTAATGGTTAGCATTCACCCAAATATTGTCTATGTTGTAAGCTGCCTAAGTAGATATTTATGTCTAATGTTGGGCTTCCCTAATGAGATACTCTTAAATGGTTGCTTAGGTACTTAAATGGTTCTATGAATACTGGCATAAAATTTTCTAAGTGTGATGATGGTGCAAAATTAATTAGATATGTAGATTCCAACTATGCTTTGATAGAGATAGTAGGAAATCAACAATCTCATATGTGTTTACGCTGTGTGGAGCTTGCATTAGCTGGAAATCACAACTCCAACACATTGTTGCCTATCAACAATTGAAGCTGAATATATAGCAACTACTGAAACTCTTAAAGAATCAATTTGGCTAGAAGGACTATTAAAGGAAATATGTTCTCTAAAGTAAAAAGTCACAGTATTTTCTGACAGTCAATTTGGAATTCAATTTTGTAAAAATCCTGTCTTTCATGATAGAACTAAACACATTGTTGTTAGGTATCATTTTATAGGGGACATTGTTGAAAGGAAATTATCAACTTAGAAAAATTAGATTTTGAATCTAATCCTGCAGATATGGGAACTAAAGTGTTTACCAATTGAAAAGTTTAAAATTTGTCTGGGAATCTTGAACTTAGGATTATCAAGTATCTTCAGTGTTCTTTGCATTTTCTAACCTATATATGTGCAAATGTCTCTTTCTTATTTTGCAGGTACAATTTCGGCGTACGGCGATGATGAAGCCAAATCCCATTTTTGGACTTGGTCCCTCTTTTGGGTCTTGGTCTAAAGTGGAGAATGTTATAAAAATTATGGCCCATGAGCCATTCAGATAGGCCCAGCCCACACTACCCAAAATCTACTTACCTGGATGGCTGCCTAATCTGTTGTCTTGGCCCAATCTTGGATCAACCCACTTTTGCCACCATGCCATTTGACCTCACCCGTTTCTCTTAGTATTTATCTCTCCCTCTTCTGCAAGTGTAATCCAAAACCTGATTCTTCCTCTCTTGTCTCCTCGTCTCCCCCTTTTTCTTCTCTTTCGAACCTCCACCGCCGCATTCTCTCTTTTAGCTTTCATCTTCCGCCATTCTTCTCTCTCACCATCATCAATGGCTTCATTCTATATAAATCCCTCCATCTACTTTTGGTGGTTACAAGGATTCAAACAGAAATCTTCTTCTCTATTCTCCTCTCTTGTTCCCGATTAAAATGTTTTCTATGAACTAAGTTCTTTCGTGGAAACCTAAGTGGGTCTGTGTGACTAAGTCTTGGTGGCGTGTTTTTTGGGTTTCTAGCAACCGGAGAAGTGGTTGCTGGCGTTGGTGGTTGTGGGCTACCCTCTATCGAATTTGGTCCCTGAGCCAACTATTTTTCTGATTTCTTTATATTTGTTACTGCTTCTGTAGATCTATAAATATTTATAGATAAATATATTCTGATATTTTTAGATCTGTAGATATATTTGTTGATTCTGTAACATTGATTTGTATAAGGATTTTCATAACCCATGATCTTCTGTAATAGTTGAATAGAATTTTGTTTTTGGGGCTCACTACTGGTGGATTCTTCGAACAGAGATGGAAAAAAATTAGAGATTGAAAAAAGAAAAAGAGAAGTAAAAATTGCGAGATTATTAAAAATAAATAAAACATCCTACCAATAAATTGAAAACAAATTAATCTTATTTAGTATAAATTATTTTTTTCCTCGTATTTTCTTGTATTTGACTTTTATCTATTATTATTTTTATTCATATAATTCTTCTTATTTCAATGTAATTTTCTTTAACTTATCATAAACTTAATATATAAAATTATCGAGTAGATTTTTTTAAAAAAGAAACTTATTAATTTCAGAAAAGAATTAATGGATATTTATGATTTTATATTTTAAAAATATGAAGAAAACCCATGAAGTATGTTAATAACCTAAGTACATATTTCAGTGTAAATATTATTATATATTTGATATTTTTTATTGCTAATATTTTTGAATGTCCAAAAATAAATTAGGTATCTGATTAAATTATGATGAATTTGAACCTAAGGATTTTAATATGGTTTGTGCATACATTTCAAAATATAATAATACAACGACTAATGTGTTTTTTAATAATTAATTCACAATTAATTACTAATAGTATACTTAAAGGGCGTTTTCACATTAATGGGTACTTAAAAAAATAATTAGTAATATAATTAATTAATTTCTATAATAATCAAACTCATTTTTCAATAATTAATACAAGCAGTAAATTCAGCTACCATTGTTATCTAATAGATAATAAATAACTTATAGTACGTCAGTAATAAATATAAATATAATTAATTTGGTTGAAACATTTAGTACGACTACAAAAAATAGTAACATAAATTTGAAATAACAGCACTAACATTGATAAGATATGTCAACATCCACACGTCTCTTATTTACGTTGTTTCGATTAGTTACTGGTCCTATTTAAATTCGGGCATATATGGATTCATGCTGATTATTGAATTATTTTTTGGTTTTGTCATTCACGTAAAATTATACGACTCGAAAAATTTATAAATATCAGTTATCGATTCCCCAGATACAATTTTTGCTACCTACTTCGCCCTTTCAACCTTTTATGTTTTATTTGTACGATCCCACTAACTTAAATATCGAAAGATTATAATTGAAATTTTTTTAATTTAGTTTTTACGCTTTCTTTACCTTACAAGTTACGTATTGAGAGAATCAAGATTGACCTAAGCATATTCGGAGCTATTACGTATGAATCTGACATATTTTAATCTAACAATTTCTGATACGCATCAGACGTGTTAATTTATTAATTATATATTAAAAAACTAAAAATGAAAACAGGTTGGGAGCATTGATATATGATTTTAACATATTATGCTCCTATATCACTTATTTTGTAGGCTATTAATCCATCCAAAATTAAAAAAATACACCCATGCAGTATTCGACACGTATTAAATATGAAAATGATTTCAACATATATCATATACGTCATTTAATGTATTTAAATTTTTTTTAAAAAAAATTGATAGGGTATATGCGACAGGGATACTAGTGCTCGTGTGTCCAATATGTTGTGGACATGATATTTGTTTTTAATAAATTTAAGACTTAAAATTTAATAAAATTAAAGAAATCCCTTTACCCTATTACATTTGCTTTCGTCTATCTCAATATAAAAAAAATAAATATATTTCTTATTAGAATTATATCTATAATTTTATAACTATTCACTAATAGTCAGACATACGTATATTGTGTCCTATATGTGTAGAATAGTATATTTTGTACATAAAATTTATAAAATTATTGTGTCGGAGCCATATTGGTATCGTCCTGTTTTTATTCACCAGTTTGTCTCTATACACTATAATTTGTATTTGACACATTTAAATATTACTGAAAGAATTATAATATTTAACTATAGTTAATAACAAATAATCGTAATAAATAGTTATTAACTACGGCCATGCAATGATTGTTGACCGTACTTTTTGTGAGGACGGCTAAAAGATTTATTATGTTAAAAGCCATGACAAATATTTTGATCATGGCTCTTAGCCATAGCAAATAATTTTTTATGGTGGAAAATTAGTTTTTTGTATTTTATTTAACATAGTTAATAATGGTTTTTGGCCACAGTCACTAATATTTTAGCTAATAGTAATTCTTTTTCTAGTATATGCAAGTAAAAAATATGATAAAAGTATTTATCTTTTATTAATTACTTTTAAATTTATACTTCTGTGATGAATACGTGTCTAAAATATATCGATAAAAGCTAAATCATTGTGTCGACAAGCACAAGTTATGATGCATGGACACGATACGACAAGATACGAACACAATAATTCTAAAAATTTTAGAAAATAAAAACACGGCACAACTATATATATATATATATTGTATTTTTTATTATATGTTCTCAAATTTTCATTGAATTAAAATATACAATATGAAATGCATCAAAATAAAACATAAATAAACATATCCAACATCTAAGTTCTTAATAAAATACATGGCCTAAAAAATATAAATAAAAATCCTTAACGTGTTAGATACATCAAAAGGCATGTCTGATATCGTATTTGTTTTTTTTTTCTTCTCCAGACACGTGTGTGCCGTATCCAACACGTGTATGAGGCGTGCTTCAACTGTATCCATGTCCAACATATATTTAATATCGTATTGAATATTTTTTTAAAATATCCGTATACTATGCAACATGACTCATTTTAAAAAAATAGAAAAAAAATAAAAAAAAATTGCAATGTCATAAAGAGACAATCACGTCAGAAAATGCAATGGGACATTATGTACCAAAATACACCAAAACCTTACATTAATAATTACAAAATTTAGCTAAGATCCAAAAATCACACCCACAGGCAAAGGACTGAATGGGATAGGCCTTTGAGGGGGCGCGTGGGGTGTACGAACGTGGGTGTGAGGGTTGTGCAGACAACGGGACAGCATTTTCAAGAAAAATAGAAAATTAGATGAGAAATTAATAAATGTGGCAGAGGAATGAAAGGTGACATTATTATGTGTGTTTGAATTAGTGTAACAATCATGTGAATCTTGAAAATATAACTTTTTTTTTTTTTAAAGGGAAAGATATATATTTTTATATGTATTAGTGTACGAAAACGTATATAAATAATTTGATTTAGGAAAATTTATCGAGCATGTACTAAATTAATAATAAGTTAATCGAAAATAAATATATTTATTTGAATTTTTTGTTAATATCAACAAATTCAGTGGATTGCGACTAACGGATGGATCTATTTGTTAGATAGAAATAAAAGTCAGGAATATTAGATGTAGTTCCTCAAACTTTAAAAAGTACGTATAATTACACAAAATCCTATTAAATGGTAATGTAATTATTCCTATTTTTTCGAATGATCAGAATTGATTTTCCAATTCTTTTATTGGAGTAGAATTCGTGATATATCTTTTACAGAAACAAGATGTCATTATGGGCCACTTTAATCATCCCCGTCTCACAAACTCTTCGGGTCGTATCTTCTTTCTCATTTACAAAATAAAATTTATTTAATATAATTTTGAATTTAAATGACCAGTGAATTTAAAGGGCCCCACATAAATTTTAAAAGGAAACAAACATCCTGAGTCGGAACATAAGGTAGATTCTTGTCAACGAGTAGTATTCAAAATATTAGAGTCACTCTCTTCAATATAAGATGGGGATAATTTTGGTGGAGAAAAAATTGAAGCAAGGAATTAATTCTCGAGAATTTGAAAATTGAATTAATTAATTCATGGATTTATTTATTGTAATGGTTAAAGTATAATTCTTTATATGGCAAATAATTGGGCCTATTTGATAGGAGTCATAAGTATTTATTAAATTTAATTATTTAATTTGGACTTATATTAAATTAATGGAATTAATTAATTTGAACTTTGTATGTAAATTGAGTAGGAATGAATGGTGTAGTATGGAAAAATAATATATTTTGTCAAATAACTTAGGCCTACTTTACTTTTGATCATATTCATTACAAGATTAATACTTTTTGTTCCGTAACATATAAAAGTTAGCACTTTTCGTTCTTATTTATTTTCGATCTACAATTGAGCGATGTAACTCACATGCCTAGCATGAGGGAACCCTTGTTTCAATAGTAGCATATGAACGCTCCATTGCTTCTGATGTAGGTCGCGCAAAATCCGGATCGGATAGCAGAAATGGTCCCAAGGTCAGGTCGCTAGATCCTTTTTTCGAGCTACCTGTTAGTGGATCGTGAGAACAAAGCAAACGTAAGACTAGCCGAGTAGCCCTCGGCGATGGCCCTCCGATACCTAAGTTAGAAATGTGGGACCGAAAAATATGAGGTCGAAGGAGACCATAAAATAACGATAAACAGTAATAAATGTGTGTTTTAATAATTATAAATGAAGCTATTTATAGCCGTACGGTATCATCTAGGTGAGTGACACGTGGCTTCGTCGGGATGCTGCCACATCACCTGATCCAAGGGCAGCCACAAGAGTTGACTTTCAACCTGATCAAAATGGGTCAAACTTGGTCAAATACATATATATATAAATGCCTTAAAAAACAGGGATATTTTAATAATTAAATAATCTCCATCATCAGCTTCCACTTGGTTTCAATTTACATAAATATGGGGAGTACGTAATTTAATTTTTGTAAGAGAATAGGGAAATTCTTCTTTCTTTGCTTTAATTTTCTTGAAGATTTATTTTCTCCTAAAAGTGGTAATTGCGCCTTATTGCACAAATCATGGCAAATGCTCCGGTTCGATTTGGCTTAGGCAATTCTTAAAATTTTCATAACCTTATTTATTAGTATTTTTATAGGGGGTAAATGCAATTAACCTCGTTCAAGGAAAAAAAATCCAATTTTTTTATTGGGCCAATGGCAGAAAAGTTGATTTAAAAAATCCCTCACTTTTTAACAGGGATGTTAATGGGTTCGGGTTAGACCTGAACTCGCCCCGATTTGGATAGGTTTTGAAACTTTAACCAATTTCGAGATGGATTTTGACTTTTAATCGTTTGAATTCGGATCGGGTCCAAACTGAGTCTTCTTAATTTTTTTAATATTTTTTTTTGTACATTTAATATATACTTATATAAAATATATTTGTGCATATACTATGAAAGTTTTTAATATTTCAATGCCTATAAATACACATATAAATTTATTAAAAGAAAGTAATATCTCAATAATATCATTGATTTATATTTAGAAAGTTATGATAGTATTATTTTTACAATAATATAATTTTTAATATTTTAAAATTATTAACCTGGTTATGGGTCTACTGCGTCCTACTGTATGGATCCCCGGTCCAAGAAATTATTGGTGGGTCGGGTCCTAAATTTTGACAAACCTACCTCAAATTCAACCCGTTATCATTTCTACTTTAAATTTGGGATAATTACATTATTCTTTTATAAGATTTGGTGTAATTATATATAGATCCTTATGATTTGAAAAACTAGATCTAGTATCGTTGTGATTTGCTTCCGTCTAATAAATAGGTCCCTCCATTAGTCGAAATTTACTGAATTTGTTGATATTAATAAAAAAATAAATTAATATTAATATTTATCCTCGATTGACTTATTATCTTACTGCAAGTCAAATAATTTTTTTTCAACTAAACTATCCATATAATGATGAATATATATTTCCGACATGCATTAACATGTGAAGACGTATAAATGTAATTTGATCATAAAAAAAATTATTTGACCAACAATAAATCAGTAATAAGTCAATCAGGGATAAATATACATTTTTATCGATTTGTTTTGTTAATATCAGCAAATTCGGTAATTTTTGACTAATGGAGGGACTTATTTGTTAAAAGGGAACAAACATCAAAAGTACTAGATATAATTTTTAAATCATAAGAAATCTACATATAATTATACCAAACCTCAACAGAGTGATTAAAAATTATTTTTTTTAAAAAAATAATTTCATGTTAAATAAATTTAAAATTCATCTTAGTATTGTTAATACAATTGAAATCAAATATAATAAATTTTTTATTTAAAATTCATCAATTCAAATACAACATTAATTAGTGACAATATCTTCAAATTATCACAAATTATAAATTAATACATAAATTATTCACATTTAAGACTTTGGTAAGTGTGAAGGGTGGTTTTATTATTTTATTTCTCTCTCACATATGCTTTCTTTTTCCTATTTTTATTTTCATAACATTATTTGTTTTGTCATGTATCCTTTATATCTCACCTCCTCATATTTCTCCCATTTTCTCACATTTTATTCAATTAATATTTAAGAAAAAAATAAGAATTAATCACTTCACTGGAATAAATATATATTTTTAATTATAATCATTTATCATATAAAAAATAAAGAATCAAAAGGAATAATAATTATCCTCAATTTCACACCGATTATTAGCCATTGTTTCAGTAGAGAAAATTAAAATATTAAGCACAACTAAAAATCACAGCAAATATACTGATCATACGTAACAATCATAACAAATACTTTGACTATAACTAAAACCATCGTAAATATTTATGCACTATGATCAAAATTTAAGTTTTCAGATATTGGATAACATTTATTTATAATGATTTTAAACTATGGTCATTTGTAATATAACAAAATTTTAGTTTTCTGAAGTGGGTTTTTTTTTTCTTGGATAAAGAAATATTTATTTAAGGAAAAAATATTATTTTAGTGCACTAAGTATGCCTAATTTTAATTTTAGTCCGATAACTATGTCCACTTTTGTTTAGGTCTAATAACTTACAAAATTGCTTACTTTTAGTCCTCTGGCAGATTTTCGGACAATTTTATCCCTATGAGTGCATATGGACTAAAACTGTCTTTCAAAAGTTGCATCGAGGTAAAATTGTCCAAAAACCTATCAGAGGACTAAAAGTAAGCAATTTCGTAAGTTATTGGACCTAAACAAAAATGAACATAATTATCGGACAAAAATTAAAATTAGGCATACTTAGCGAACTAAAATAATGCTTTTCTCTTTATTTAATTTTTAGCTTAGGGCAGACGAGTCTGAAAATGGGGATTTGACACTTTTAAATATAATAATAAAATAAAATAATAAATAATATTGCAATTAATTGTGTGGTGGTCCTCTAGAACATTCACTTTACCATGTGGTGGAAGAGGCCAAATGATATATAATAAGAATATTTGGCACCCATCCCTTTGCCCAATTATTTTATTGAATCCAATATTATTGACATGTGCGTTGTGCTCAATATATATATATATATATATATATATATATTGATAAGTGATTTTTTTTTTCAGATTGATATTTTTATTTTTAGTTCTATTAATATTTTTTACGATTGACAGCGATTTCGATCCTCAAATAAAGTTATTTATGTAGTTTGGTCTTTAAATTATTATTATATATATTTAGTTTTTTTGTTAGTAAAATCGTTAAATTTAATGAAAATTTCATTTGAAAGAAAAAAAAAAATATAGTCATTTTCCTCACGTTATGCGGTATTGTTCAAGTTTTAGTTCAATGAACCTATCCATTTTCTTCCAACTTCAAGAGAGAAAAACATAAAAAAATTGAAGGGTAAATACTATATTTTGTCCCTTAAGTTTTTATTTTGAATCACTTTAGTCCCTCAAGTTCATTTCTTGACTTTAAGATTCTTAAATTTTAATTTTATTGCAGTTTGGTCCCTTTAACCATTTTCCAGCGAAAATGTGGCCGGATTTTGACTTCTTTGAGAGTAAAATGGTTAATAAGTTTGATTTTATTACTTTAGTTTCTTCAATTTGTAAAATTATGAAGTTAATTATTTTTTACACAAAAAGTAACTTTTTTATATTTTTAATGCGGATATGTTGTAATTGTCTTGTGTGAATAATGAAAATTTGGAACTTTTGTGAATATAATAATAATAATCAGTCTTTTTTTTTTTTTAGTAGTTAAGCAAACCAAAATTATGAATAAATTTTATAAAATCTATCAAATATGAAAATGTAATAAAAAAACCAAAGTCGGTAACTTTTTATTCAGGAGTTAAATAAAGTCTACGAAAGTTAAACCTTAACAATATTTATTAAATATTAGGATTTTCGAATCTAATTAAAAATACATTCTACCAACTTTTTTTTTCAAAATTGTAGCTGTTAAAAATTAAAAATATTGTTAAGATTTAATTTTATTAGATATATTGTTAACTCTAATGTTAAAGAACTAACTTAGAATTTTTATTATATTTTTAGATTAGATAAGTTTTATAAATTTATTTATACTTTTGATATTTTGAAAATTTATAAAAAGGGACTATTTTATTTTAAGTTAAGCAATATGTTAATATTATATTCACAAGAGTTCAAAGTTTTCGTTTTTCATATAAGATAATTACATCATGCCATATAAAAATATAAAAATATGGTTTCCTTTCTAAAAAATACTAATTTGATAATTTTATAAATTTAAGGAATTAAAGTGATAAAATCAAACTTAAATTGATCATTTTACCCTCCAAAAAATCAAACTCCAGTCACATTTTTGTCGAAAAATGGTCAGAGGGACCAAATTGAGATAAAAATTAAAGACTAGGGATGCTAAAGTTAAGAAATGAACTTAAGGGATCAAATATAACATTTAACAAAATTGAATTTACGCAATAAATTATTTTTATCTAATCTTAAATAATCGTAATTTTAACTTAGTTTCAAGTTTTATCTTTTTTTTTTTTTAATTTTTCTAATCTATGGATAAAATAAATATGGTATAAAGTCAATATTATAAAGACAATAAAACAAATAAGATAGAGTCAGTTTTTTGTGTTACACATATATCGTAGATATTGCATAAATATGACAATATTTCGTTAAGATTATACAAAAAATTTGTTGCTTAAATTTATTTTTGGATTTCTTTTTCTCTTGAAGCTCGAAGAATATTGAGAGAAATGGGTGCATTGGACCAAAACTTGAAAAACAGCACAAAATAAAAGAAAAATGACTATCTATTTCCCCGCAAATGAAACTTCCTTTTAACTGTTTTTATCTATGAAAGGACAAAAACCGCCAAGAAAATAATAATTTAAAGATCAAAATTGCAATTTCAAATTATTTGAGGATCAAAACTGCATAAGGGGCTTTATTTAAGGATCAAAATTGTATTCATTTCATATGTTTTATTTCATTTAATATATATATATATTATGTATACAAAGTATTTTCGTAAATAAAATTTTACATCCTTTCTTTTTGTGGAAAATTAGAGTAACACTACAAAAATAATGCCTAGATATGATATATGAACAAGAATACGGCGATACGGACACAATACGACATTGTGCCATGAAAAGGTCAAAAAGTTTAGAATACGACATGGTATTAACACGACTAAAATATATATTTTTTATTATGTATGTTCTCATAAAATTAGAATGTATAATATTTGGTACTATAAATTAAGTAAATAATGAAAATTAACATTGAATAATATGAACATATCATAAATCTAAGCTCCTTATTTCAAGAACATGGCTTCAAAAGAAAATATATATATATATATATATATATATATAAATTCATTATTATAAGCAAGTAAAGCTTAAAATATATATCCATGCTGAGTTCTTCAGAGGAAATAAGTAATGAAAAAGAAAGATGGAAAAAAAAAAAAAAGAGAGGATCAAAACTATTAAAAGAAAATTACCATGTTCGACACTAGTCGACATCATATCCGTGTTTGGTATGCATCCAACATTGCACGCGGCTAATTTTCAATACATTATAGTTCGCTATATTACGAATAATTATGATTCAAAATTCATAGCAAATTAATATTATCCATCATGATTAAACAAAAAGAATGCGGAAATTTAAGTTCTTACCGCAATTAATTAGCAGTTGATATTATTCCAGCAATATTTAAAGTATTTATCATAATTTTAATCAAGACTAATATATATATTTTTTAGCATTATATATTATTACTCAACTATAATTAATTAGCATTTACAATAATTATATATTTTGTATTATTATAATTCATCATAATAAAAAGTTATATATATTGAAACTAAACTAAGGCATGTGAGAGTAATTGAAGATGTGTAAGGAGCTCTTAGGAATCAAAAAAGGTAAGATTGCCCTAAAGTTAATGTTCCCTTTCCTTTTTCTTTTCTTTAGCTAACCATCACTTTGATTTTTGTTCCAAAGTACAATCAACTCTCAGCCTTTTCATTCATAAAGCCTAAATTTGACAAGGAAGATTGAAAAATAACTTATTTTGAACAATTCTTTTTTATTTGTTACTGGCGGTCGTGGCACGTCGTTTCTGTCTGCATATTATATACAATTTTTTATATTTTAAAAATATTATAAATAAAAATAAAATATATAAACCAACACTTCACATTTTTAGAAATATAAATAAATCAGTTTAAGGGTGTTATCGATACGACCACAAAATTGGTGCAGTGGTGTCATGAATTGCCGTTTGTAAGTAAAAAATGTATTTTCTTTTTATATTAGTATAGATCTTAATGATCGATTGTGTCGTTTGCAGTTTTACTATTCTTATTCATCGTGTGATTGCAATAATAGCAGTGAAAAATTCAAATTATCTATGCCGATGTACGTTTTATTGAGCAATTGCGTAATCTATTATGATATTCTTATGTCTTCTGTATAATAAAAATTATGTTATCGTACCTGTATTCTAACAAGAAACACATAAAATTCATGTACTATCTATTTTTTGGAGGGAAAGTATGAATATATATATATATATATATATATATATTATTAAATATGAGAAAAGATTTTCCGAGTTTAGACCAAGGGAGGAGGTCCAAAAAAATCAAAGTACGATTGATACACTAGTAAGCGAAAAAATAATAAAATCGTGACAGATACTAATTAGATATCAACACCTTTTTAATTAAATAAAGGAATTCAAATTCCATCCCCAAAAACTATATTTTGACTGACAAAATAAGAACATAATTTGTTGGCTCGAGTTGTAAGGACCAACACATTGTTTAATGAATTTAATGGCTTCAATTATCAGATCATCTCTCGCCTTTGGATTTGGAATCTCTGTTGCCTTTCTCTTTTGATGTAGAAAAAGTACTGATCCAAAAGCGTTCCTAATCTGTTCTTTTTGGATGTGGATGTCTCAGGGCTTTCCCTTTGGTTTTTCTTTAGATTTTTCATTTCTATCTTTAGATCTGTAAGATCCTCTGATTTGGAAGAATCTTCATGATCTCATCCACCTTTTGGCTCAAGAATTGTATTTTCATAGGCATATTGATTAACCTATGTTCATAGTCTTGAACTGTCTTTTGAATTTCTCTCAAATCTTGAGAGGTCTTCGATGTATTTGGTTTGAGTTCTTTCTAATCGGTTCCTTTAATCATAATTTTAAGAGCTGTATTGGAAAGAAATTTACCCAGTTTGGTTTTCTTTACTAGTATTCTACCATGGATTTCGATTGTTTGTAAACTTTTTACCGCATTCTCTGGTAGCACCTTTTGGATCTGGTGAGCTCTCTACCATTATTCTTGTTCCTCCTCGGTAAGAGGTTCAGGATTCCACTTTGTCGTGGCCTTATCTAGAATTTCTAAGACGAAATTCTTTCTCTGTTTTTCTAAGATCTGGAAATGCTCCTGGTTGTTACTCAAACCATCATTGGTGGTGTTTGGAGATAATCCTCTACATTTCTTAGAATTTTTATAAAGAAATTTCATATTCGATCTTTCAAAATCTAAAAGTATTCCCTGTTGTAACTTGAACTTTCGTTCGGTTTCATTCTCTTAAAGAGTCTCATCCATTAGTGAAAAAGTATTTGAATACAATATAAACAAATATTTTTTTAATAAACTTAGGCTCTGATATGATTCTATACGAGCATTGGTGAAAATATGCATAAAAATGCAAAATAAGTGAAAATGGACTATAATCCGCATTTTAAAACTGGATAGGGGTAAAATCATCCAAAATTTGCCCATATTTGGTCAGAGGATTAAAATCGAGCGTTTTCAAAAAGTTATCGGACTAAATTGATATTGCTAAAAGTTAAAGAACTAAAATGAGAAATGACCAAAGTTAGGGGACGAAAATTGCCTTTAACCCAAATTATATGACTACAATTAATCATTGCATTAACAAAGAAAATATAAACTATATATCAAAATTAATATTCTACTAGTATGAATGTACATATATTATTTTTATTAAAAAAATTAGGTAATAATTCATCATTTTTTTACTGTAAAAAGATTATCTATTAAATTTTTATTTTGAATCAAATTAATGCAAGCTATTTATAAAAGCGTTTTAAAAAATTTAAAAGTAAAATATGTCAAAAAAACAACAACTTATTTGATTCTAATAGTATCATGTCCATTTTAGTTATTTTTACCAATAAAAAACCTTATTATGCCAAACACCTAAACATCTTATAAAATGTTTCACATCTTATGAACTTTAACATCTTATTTTATTCGAATACTTTTTTAGAATAAGAGCTAACATCTTATAAGCTCCTAAAACATCTTATAAGATGTAGGAGTTTATACAATGTTTTAAAAAAGTTTAGCCAAACACTTACAAGACTAAATCAACAGTTACAAGACTAAATCAGTCAAAAGTTTCAAAATTACAAGACTAAATGTGTTTTTCAAAAGGATAAATGATGAAAAGTGCAACTGGCCTAGGATGAAAATTGAGAGTTTTGCCCACTTTTTAAATGTATTCTGTTATTAGTTTTTGTAATTGAATTGAGCTCAAGTAAAACTCCAAAGTTCATCAACGAAAAATTAAGTACCACTTTAGTTTGTGGAGTTGAGCTCGAACGAGCTTTCTATTGATCAATCAAATTTAAACCGAATGTCTGGTAGTTTGATTACTTTTCCAGTTTTAAGTCGCCGCCGCACCACCACCCCTGCCAATCGATACTCTACCAGAGGCTGATGCAAGGACCTCAACCGAGTCTCCATCAACGCTCCCAACTGTGAGACAATATATGCTTGCCTTACAAAATAACACCCCAGAATTGCGCGTGCTCTTCTTCCGCACCCTACCTGTATGTCAAAATGCCTCTTTGGCAGATTCACGCAGCTGGGGAGTGCATACCAACGCGAAATTGTGATCTTATACGGCGATTTGAGACGGTCTTTCTGCACTAATACCTTGTTGAAGAACTGATTTAAAATCTTCTGATTTATTAGGAGCGGAATATATGAGAGTAATTGGTGAGGAGCCCTCAAAGAGGATTGAGGGCTTCCAAAAATTGACGGGCGAGACCGCCAAAAGTAGGGCGGAACTCGCTCGCCTTCAAGAAGAATGTGTGTTCGAATCGTGGGTGTCGGCACGGCCCGCCGTCTCTATACGATCATTAGCGAGCCGCCTCAGCACCCCCGACAGGACGGGTTGAGACTTTCAACCGTGCAGAGCCCCTGTTTATATAGCACGTCTTTCTCTTCTCAATCCTCACTACTCTCGATGTGGGTCTCTCAATTAACTCCTACTATTAATTTAGGAAGAATGAAGATGGATTTCTACAAGGAGTAGATTGTCTTATGCAAATCCCCTTTGTTTTTTCTTTGGTTCCGTGCGTTTTAAATTAACAGTCATCTCACCTGATATTTGGTATAATTATAAATATTTTTTTATTATTTAAAAAATTATAAATACCCTCCTAATTTTAACGTCCATTTAACAATAACGAACACATTCCGTTACGTTTCTATCTAATTTTTGTGACAAAATACTCTTTTAAATTATGAAGTATAATTTTATATAATATTTAAAATTTTCTAAATATTTTTATGATCTACGTATGTTTGTTCGGACTATTTACTCTAGCCACCCTCAATTTTTTTTGTATATATCTTTTCAAACGCTTTTCGAAGAAAAGAAAATTCAACAAGGGCATACTACCAAATTCGTTATCTTCTCCGATCAATTTGTGATTGCTTATAAATATTAGTTAACATCCGTATTTTTTAAAAAATAGTAAAATATATTTATAAATAATTTAAAATTTGAAATATAAAATACATAAATAATAAACAATCTAAAACCTAAAATTAAAGTATTTAATAAGTATAAAAATACAAAAGTGTAATGAAAATAAAGATAAACATTAAACTTTTAACTAATTATCTACAATAACAAGTGAATCTTTTGCATAAAGGTAGATAATAAATATGTGCTTAAAAATAAAAATAAATAAGATAAATAATCACCCAAAAAAATTAAAAAATAATATTATTTAATTAAGTAGCAAAATAAAATTCCAAAAAGGCTATCATAAAGCAAACATGTGCTTTAAGAATAAATAAATAAAAATGATGAAATTTTAATTTTAAAATAAAATGAGTACTTATAATTTAAAATTTAAAATAATTGAAAGAAGAGGATGAAAATTCTAAAATTATTTAAATAACTGATAATTATGAAGCGATTCTCACTATGATGATTAGAGTTTTTTTTTCTTAAAAAAAAAAGAAAAACACTAATAATTATAAAAGAATAAATTATTATATTATCAATAAATATATATACTTTTTTATATATACTATTCTACATTTTTTCTTATTATCTATGTATATATATACATAATATTCAAATATTGTAGTTTAATTTGTTATGTATAAAATATTAAGTAATCACATCACTTATAGTATTCTGCTATGAAATATTATATATAAACTAGCCATTGTGATATGTTGTTTCTATATGCATATAATAAATACTTTTTATGTTTTAAAATTAGTGCGACAATGTCATTAGTCCTTTTGAATTATAATTTATAATTATATATATATTTTATAATTTTAAAAATTATTTTTATGGACTAATATCCCCTATAAATTATTTATTTTATCCATCCTTATTTTATTTATAAATTTTTAAAATATTTATTTATTTTAAAAAAATATCAGCAAAGATAAAGTGGTAGTGTGCATTTCACCATCTAGGGGCTGCATAATTATGAGAGGGTACTTGTACTTTTTCGAACAACGAGAGGATATTCGTAATTATACCAACCTCAAAAAAATGTAATTGTAATTTACACTATAGAAAAAAAAAAAAGAAGAAATAGAAAGAAGAGAATGCAAATCTACTCTCAATCTAACTTATTTCATCTTAATTTTGGGAAATTCTAGTCAAGATTAGATTTTTTCGAATCAAATCAATCACATAGTAAGTATAATACAATTACTATGTAATCGATCACTTTTCTTAACTTTACACCCATCACACGACAAGTATATCGCAATTGTTTGGGCCTTATGGATTTCAAATCGGTAATCCAAATTCACTTGTATTGTGTGGGACCATATATTAAATTGATTATGTTTTTTTCCTCACAGTTTAATATTTATTTGTACTTTATAGAATATTATAATACAATATTTTTATTGTTGATGTATGAAATTATTATTATTATTATTATTATTTCTCTATCAATACTATATAACTATTGATCAGCACTCTTTCAGTGTCTTGGTCTATGATTTTATTTATTTATTCTTTCACACACTGATTTTAATATTTCTCCCATTATTTACAAATTATAAAAATTATATTTTTAATTAATTATTTATTTTTAACTAACATTTTTTTCTTTTTCTCCAACTTAAGTATTCTCTTTCATAATTATTTAATTTTTACCATAATTCTTTTTATATTACTAGTTTCTCTTAAATTTTTTTTTTCTCTCTATTATATTTCAACATTATATTTATTTTCTTCATTTATGTAAAAATCAATCAAATAAATCAAAGCAAAAAAAAAAGAAAATAGTTAATTATTTATTCTTTAAATATTTTACACACATACATTGAATGTGACACATACATTTAGTATCTAATATGATATATTACCGGAGAGGGTCCTTTTCGTGTTCAAATTAAATTTGATCTGCTATTTCTTTTAAAATCTTTTAATTAATTAATTATTTTAACTCATCATTATCTTACGTAACTATTTTTCGATAGTTTGTTTTTTTGCTCATTTATTTTCTCATGCATTTTTATATTATTTTAGGTAATTTTAACTCTTTAAAAAAATAATGTACTATAGTTTATAAAAATATTGTGTTCTAAATATATTTTAAATATTATGTACATAAACGTGCCACGATTACCAGTTATTGTTAATTTATATTATATTTTTGTATATAAAATTATTTTTTAAAATAAGATCAAACGGTACACAACACACTCAATGTGAGTGAAAAAATATTTAAAAATTATGATAATTATTTTTTATTGATGAGTTGGTTATCGGTCATAGTTTAGTAGTTTCAAAACAAAAAATGTGCTAAAAATTGGGGTTTCTGCAAATATAAGGAGTATTTTAGTAAATTTATTAAAAATATTAAAAAAAGTATTATGATCAAATTTTGTTGAAGGGACTGAATAAATTAAAAAAAATAAATTTAAATATTCAAAAATTGGTATGACAACAGGGTTCTCTTTTATAATAGTAAAGCTAAATAGTAAGAATTATATTTTGTATTATAATTATTTATTGTAAAATAAAAAGATTGAAGATTTGGAATCCTGACTCGATCGAATTCCAAATCTAAATCCATCGATCCAAATGCAACCTCATTGAAATGAGACGAGAGGATAACACAAACAATCACAAATTATGTCCTTATATGGGATTTGGTTGGGCCGAGATACTTTGGGCTGAGGTGTCAAAGGAGCTGGTCAGCCCAATATGATCTTTAGATTTGTTAGAGAAAGCCCAAATAAAGGCCCATAGTACTACTTTATAAAAAGGGCAATGGATTTGTAATTTGAATGAAAAATGTGTAATCAATACTAATATAAGATATAAAAATCATTTACACTCACCAACGACGGTTAATTATACAATTGCATCAATTTTATATATTTTCAAAAATACCCTTCAATGGATAAGATGACTGAATTATTCAACTTTCCAAGAGATAGTTTTCTTTTATTTTTTCTTTATTTTAATATAATCTGTTGGTTTATATATTTTATTCATATTTATAATATATTATAAAGTGTGAAAAATTATTTATTATATGTATATAGAAACGGCGTACCACAATGGTTAGTTAAGATAAAAAAATGAGATTATATGTTGCTTTTAATTAGGAAAAAAAATACTAAATCCAACAAGCATAAAAAGATCGTCGTCGAATTTATTTTGTTTCGATGACACTTAGAAGGGATAAAAGATTAAAAATAAATAAATTGAGGGTTAGGAGACACAATTAGAAATAATATCATTAGCAATAAAATACTTTTTTTTTTTATTTATAAAGTAGTGAAATTCGTTTTTAATTTATGTTAACAAGAAAAATATTTATTTGGTACGTTGCAGATTTTAGCATCAAAATTTTTTGCCGAGGCCAAATACGAAATTTTAGAACATTAAAGCTCCTTTCTAATTATATCGAGAAAATATTTTGTTTTTAATATTAATTTTGAATTTACAAAAACTTAAAATTCTTATCTATTTCTCAATTCTTTGTGAATTACTAACAAATTTGTTATCCTTTCTGATACCACTAACCATTGGCATATTCTTTCGTACTGAGGTAGGCAAGTGTTTTAAATTGATTACAAATGAGAAGTTTGAATGACATAAATTCTATGGCTTCATCTTTCTAACGAGACAGTTTTCAAGATAAATCCGTGAGACTCCAACAAAGACAAAAACTCGAACAATAGGACACTAATTGTAGGAGCCTCATGGTTAGCGGACAATACCTCGCGCAATAAAGCACCGATAATAGAAGCCTCTCAGATTTATCTAAAAAGCGAGCTTTTTATGAAGAGGGGGCTTTGGGGCTTATAAACCACTTATACTCATCTTCTGCAGCCAATTAAGATATTTGTCTACATTATCAGTCTTCATATAAGGACCTTGAGACAGACATATAACTGCATTCCCATAAATGGGGCCAGATGATGTGGTTTGTGACTAGATTGGTGCCCCATTGCGCGAGGTGGTGTCCACTCTAATTTTACTAAGGAATGAGATCTCGAATAAATCACTCAAATTCCTGATCGACAACCAATTCTGGGCACTTCCCTATATCAAATAATTAAATAAATAAATTAACATGGTGCGATGTATTTGCATATTTAGCTGTGGTTGATATTTTTTTTATAGTCATATATAACTCGGTCAATAATTCCTTGCCCATCGACATAATTTTTTTAATTAAAGAAATACTTTATATGTAGAAGTAGAATATGAGAGCTTATTATTAAAATAATAATATATAGTGAAAAATATTGGGTAAAATTTAATATTAATTAAGACCAAGAGATTGAGTTGTCTGAGAAAATATCTGATAGCCAACTCATACTCCTAAGCATATGTTGCAATAATATTACAGTAGAGATGTGCCCCATCTTCTGACAAACCCTCTTCTCTTAAACTGTATTTTTAGGTACCACAATCTGACTATTGATTCCACACATGGAATAAACACTATTTAATTTTATGGAATATTTATTTTAATACCTAATTTTCTGATGAATTAATTATAATTTATATCATAATCTTAATCAATACACTTAGCTAATTTGACATGATTTCTAAATCGTAGTGCTTCCGCATTATTAAAATTGAAATCATATCCTTATAATTATAGCGCCACAACTTCAATCGCTAACCAATTCAGACCTTATTGACAATTAAATTATCTATTTTAATCATAAAGAAATATGCAGAAGGGAAATGCTTTAGTTATTATATATATATATATATATGTATTTACATTAAGTAGTAAATTCGGACCTTAATTTCAAACGTATATATGAGTTGCATAGGTACTAATTTATTTGAATAATAATGTCCCTGATGATTATAGTTGATTAATTAAATTTTAAAAATATTCTGTATTATATTATTTTTTTAGGTTGGTATTTGAATTTTGGCGAATACAATTTATTAATTAAATTCATGGCTTATAGCACTATCTCATAAAAAAACATACTGGTAATTTTATTATGAGACTAAAGAATCTCATCCCTATATGTACTTTGTCATACTGAAAGCACAATGGGACCTATGTTTTTTTAGTTTTGAGGTCTCCTCTATGATATAAAGATGTATGAATGAGATACAACTAATTTTATATGCTCAAATAATAATATAAATAGCAATATTTTACTCCCAAGTATAATTTTAAACGTATGTAATTCGATGTTTTAATTTAGTGGTTAAAGTTGAGGCCCCCATGCATAAATTCAAGAGCTTGTTTGGTTGAAGCGAAAGTGAAAATAGTTGTATAAGATTATGTTTGATGTTTGGTTAAGGGGAATAGATAGAGGAGAAGTAAACGGGATGTATATGAAATCTTTCCAAACTCCAATTTTGTTTTTGTCCAAATTTGAGTGTTAAAAAAATAAAAAAGTATATATATTTTATTACTCTAAAAAACGAGGACTCCAGAATCCGTGTTTGATATCCTCATCAACCACCGCACACAGCGGACAACTAAAACCATGGCCTAGTAGCCGTTCTCGAAGGTTCCTTGCTGTTGGTACCTATCTATCAATTCGAGGACCTTATCTTAGAAGAAAACATCTATGAGGAAAAAATAAAGAGTGCTTTCGATGGATTTTCAACCAAGTTAGAATAATTACAACGAATGATGTAGGCTTTAAATCTTTGAAAACTTGTCAAGGATGACTGTTCAAACAAAACCATTGAAAAGAATCATCGTCAAGACTCTACTCTGAGCCCATGCAGTAGATTTATGGTTGGAGAGATCGGTGGAGTCCTCAACCAAATAAGGTTGAACCAGAGAAAATATTACATAATCTACAAACCAAGTTCAGGTGAGTTTGCTATTCCTATAGAACTTACTGGTAAATGTGATGGAAATGCAGCTTATTCCTAAAGAGAAAATTCTTGAAGAATCAAATAAACTTAGAAAAGAAGTAGCTATTACTATGCAATGGATCACATAGGAATTATTGACGTAGTGAGAAAAGCAATTTCTACGAAATGAATTGATTTAAAAATACATTTATCATAACGAATAGAAAAATCAATAACTTAAGGTTGATAATATAAAATTAGATGCCCTGGGGGCTGAAAATAAATTCAAGTTGTATCTAACATCACTAGAACACAAAACTATTTTCTTTGTGATGACTTATATCATTTGCAACAAACTATTTTTGGTCAATAGAAGGCATGCTAGAAATAGCAGGCCAAGCATGATTACATGTGTTGGAGAATGAGAAAATGAGCCTATAATTTTGGGGTTAAGTCTCCTAAAAAATCATAAATCATGGAGAAGAAAAGGTAATGCTATGGAATTCAATCTAGATGATTTAACCATTAGGATCAAATGACTAATCCATTTTCTATATACATATATGTTGGTATGTAATGTAATCAATATAAGTCAGAATACTTTACCGCTTATATTGATTCAAAATCAGGGATTTTATACAACAAAACTTGATGTTTTTCCTAGTGAAGCTATGAAAACTTTACTCGTTATTGCATGAAGGTAACTTTCACAAAAAAAAAAATTCTAAAATCAATAGAGGAATACGAGATGCAAAAATTATGATTAAGAGAGCATTTGAAACACCTTGGTTCAAGGTAAAAATGTTTCTTATATACTTTCATGATACAAGAGCAGATATGTAACTAGGAAACAATTTTATTTAGACATTCGTAAAATATGTACATGATAATCACATGAATCTATTACATTTTACTACCAAATGTGGTAGTGAGATATAGATGGCATTGAACCACTTAGGACCTACGAGAGGAGGACAGGCCTGGGCCTAAACCCTGCAAGATCACTTCGATAAGATCATAATCGGTGGACGCAAGAATCTCTCTCTTGAAGCGCACTGATCCACTAGAGAAGGCCATACATAGATAAAACCATAAAAGAGAGAGAGAGATAGAGATAGAGAGAGAGAGAGAGAGAGGTGAAGGGAAATAATAAAAATTGAGTGTTAAGAAGTAAAATACAAAATCAAGGCAAAACAAAATGAAAATAAAGTTACTTACGAGAGAAGATAAAAGGAGAATAATGGAAGTTGAGGAACTCCAATCTCGTTGGACATGAGGACCAAAAAGAATATGAAAGTGAGAGCAAATAAAAAAGAAGGAAAGGGGGATAATGCTGTGAAAAGAACCCCATCTTCTCTGCCAAGTTATCACATGCGATTGGCGGTTGGTTACCTATCAAGGTGCATAATGGGCCATGTCAACCCAGGATCGATATGGACCAGCCCGAAAAAGCTCGACCCAGGATCGGCCTTCTACTGTTTATGACCGATTTTGAGACGATCCTGAACATTTAAGTGGGTCCCAATTAGGTCCATTTTTTAAAACCCAAGCCAACATATGAACCGACCCGATTGAAGCTCGAACCCCAAATTAAGCTTGGATGTGTTTGTTTTAGTTTTTTTTAATGATATTGAGGTTTACCACAGGAAACTTTATATATAAAAAATAATATATAATGAATTTTGAAAAAACCTGATCTTGGGCTACTGGGTTGGGTTGGTCCCAGATATTGATTCCTGCGACTAGCCTGGGCTGAACCAGTCCATTTTTTTATTGGTTCAATTCGGTCTTGGGTTGGGCCCAATCCAACTCATTGTGCAATTTGAGTTACCTACATTGGAGGTTATACAAAATAGTTGTCCACGCGCTATCATGGAGATGTAGGTTCAAATTGGCCCAACCGCCAAAATAGTTTTGGAAAAGACACTTCTTTCTATAGGAAATATTCACCTCGATAATTAGTACTGGGCTAGGAGATGCATTGTAATGAAAAATTACCCTCTCTAGTAGACGGGTTTATAGACCAAGAAAATTTACAATTAATCTAAAGGGGGCAGCCCATCAGGGAGCTCCATTTGGGAGGAATCCACATGTCATGGATGGACTCTTTTGTCTCGTAGTAGAATATATTTTTTTTCCGTTTGACATCTTAGGTTGCACCAAACCTCCATCCATCTCGAGTCTTACCGACTATCCGTAATGTGTGTTCGATGCTGAAGCTCGCTAGAGAGGCATTTGAATGCCTCCTTGTGCGATACCTCATGCCCGTGCACTCGCTTATCCAAAATGCCCATGTTTGTCGAGGCTCTCGGCTGCCACGCCCTTGCGTGTTTTCATGACTGGCCCTTACTAGCTAGTCTGCCGCCATGCGTCATGCCCACAATCTGGGATCTTGCCGGCGCATCCTTTGATAGCAAGGAGCATCCTCGCTCCGCCTCGGCATTACGGGCCATTCATGCGCTTGCAACCCATCTCATGCCCAATGCTCACTCAGTGCATCCTTGGTGCATGCCTTCATCATTCCCTCCATGCCTCGCCTAAGTAGGGATGCATCATAAGTATGAGGCCTATTCGGTATGCCAACATCTCGCATTGATCCTACACGGCATGGGCAGCTGCCTTCTTGCCTTTTTGCTTGGCCTCTCAACTTGTCCTCGGTGCGGCGTCGCCCTATGTTCGCTATTTTAACCAACGACCTAACGTGCATGATTAGAACCCAATAACATATATTACAACTTGGTTCATAAGGCATTGAGGTGCTTGCATCAATCACCTATTCAGCTTGAGGTGTTGCCCCTGATTTTCTGCAGCATGAGGAGCAACCTTGCATTCACACGAAACTCTCGATCGTTTTTGTACCTAACGTGGGCCATCCTGGCCCCATGTTGCCTATTCGGGGACTCTAGACATTCATTTGAGATGCCTAGGCTCTTGAAGGCTCCACATGCCCCCAAGGGATTGTTCATTTAGTGCTTTGTTGCACGGAGAGGACTGGTTGGAGCTCACCATGCATACCTCCCTTATAATGAGCTTAAACATATTTTCTCTTATTCCAACAGTAGACATTAAAATGGTCGAGGAGCGCATCTTTTTCACATCTTCCTCGTACGACATCCAAATTACGTGCTGCTTGAACTGTTGCATAATATATATTAGTACTGCAGACTTTCAGACCCATCCAATCATCCTCATTAGGGAATTGCCCTCACAATACTCTAAAATTACTGTTCTGCCACTGCATTAGCAGACCCAAAACATCATCATCATTTTCTAATCAAACGGAATCGTCTAAATCTGAAACATGGTGGAGATGTTCCCAACACTCGAAGGATCTCTTTATTGAAATAGTTTCAGTGAACTCCATCATTAAAGCACTTTCTTCACTCATGACTCTCCAGCTCGAGCGCAGGGTGGGGACTGACTGTCACCCTTATAGCTCCGCGTCCAAATGTGGAACGACTTCATATTTAGTGGATAATATCCTCATACCTCAAGAAAGTTCCCGTATGAACAATATTGGACTCCCTAATCTGTAAGAATCTCTGCTTACTTATCGTTTGTGCTCTTGCCTGCGTGTCGGCATCCCATTGCTTCCCGCATGTTCTCCTTGTGTCACCACTGAAACTCTTGGTTAAGATGCAGTCACTCATACCATGGTTGTTATGAGGTGATAACAAGCCTTCACTTCACTAGAGTGTGGGAAATGAATGATGTCCAAAATACGCACAAACCCGATTGGGAGCTCAAGCTGGAAAAAAACCCAAGGAGAACCTAGAATAGCACGGGACACAGAGAGGTAGGAGCCCTAGATCCAAATCCCTAGGGAGGATCTATTAAGCAACAAGGCCTAGGAAGATTCATGGAGAGGCCCGAAAAGGGTGCTGACAGGGCGTCTACCCAGCACGGTGTCACTATCGCTCCTTGGGCAAGACGGCTGGTACTGACTTGTAGAGGACATGTGAGCGGCTAGGGGATGGCGACCGACACGCAGGTGCACAAACGGCCATCGAGACGAGACTTACTTTTTGGGGATGGCAATACTGTGCATACAAAAATTTTTTTGATGTATGGGGATGCTATCTGTTAAGTATGAAGTCATTCCGAGGACATTTAGGCACGGATATATATGGGCGACGATCGAGCGCCACCTTCTGGGGGGGTAGGAGAGAAATGTGTGAAGGAGAGTGCTTTATCTTTGGAGATCAAAATTGTTTCTTTTAGGAGAGATCCTCCTTGTGTTGGGAACACCTCCAAGATGTTTCAGAGTTAAATGGTTTCGTTTGAGTATGAAATAATGTTGACGTTTGGAGTCTGCCAGTGTAGTGGCGAGACTGTGGTTTAGAGTATTGTGTGGGCAATTCCTCAACAATGGATGATGGGGCTAAAACTCTTGGGTTATGATGTACAAGTCATAGGTTAAGCAACGATTCAAGTCGAACGTGATTTGGACGTCGGTTGAGAGAGATGAGAAAAAAGTGCACTCCTCGACCATTTCAATGTCTACTCTTAGAACAAAAAAAAATATTTTTAAACCTATAATAAGGGAGGCATGCAGTGGTGAGCTCCAGCCAGCCTCCCTGTGCACGACAACAGCGACGATAGCAACGTCGACGCCAAATGAGGATCTCTTGGGGGCTTGTTGGGGCCTTTAAGAGCCGGCTTTAGGCATATCAAAGGAGTGTTTTAGAGTCCTCGAAAGGTATGAAAATCATATAGGGGCGTAAGCTAAGATGGCCTACGTTGGGCACAAAAGTGACGAAGAGGTGACTCACAAGGTTGCTCCGCGGGTTGTGGGATATTAGGGGCAACACCTCTCTTGCAAATGGGTGATCGAGGCAAGTACTCTAAGACCTTGTGGTCCAACTTATGGCATGCGCTATTGGGTTCTAGCCATCCATAGGGGTTCGATGGCTAGATAAGCGGTCGTGGGGCGACACTTACCGTGTGCAAATTGTAAAGCCACACCGAAAGGCAAGAAGGTATATCGGGCATGCCATGTGGGGTCAATGCGTGATGTTGCCATGTCGAATGGCCTTGGACTTACGATGCGGCCATGACGAGGTGTGCGCCGAGGATACATCGAGTGAACATTGGACCTGAGACGTGTGTTGGGCGCATGCGGAGCGCCATAATGTAGAGGCGGGCGAGGATGCTCCTTACCATCAAGGAATGTATCAGTGGGTTTCGAGAGTTTGGGCGAGATGAATGGTAACACACTAGCTAGTTAGGGCCGGTCGCGAGAATGCTCAAAGGTGTGCATGTCGAGAGCTCAGCGAACATAGGCATTTTGGATAGGCGAGTGCACGGGCACGCAGCTGTGCAGGGAGGCGTTCAGATGTTGTGCTAACAAGCTTCAATGTTGAAGACACACGATGGACAATCGTTAAACTCTGAGATGTGCTAAGACTGGTCAAAGGTTAGGTGTAACTCGAGACATCGCATGGGCGAAATACATTCCGCTGCGAGATAAAAGTGTCTACCCGTGACACATGTCTTACATGGCGAAATCCCTTTAGGACAGGTCAGAAGAGTGACAACTATCTTGTCATAGAGGGTACCAAGAATCCAGGGAAGTGTGACTACCACCTGGAAATCCGAAAAGCTTGTGACGGAAGAAGGTTTATCACCTTAAAAGGATAAGCCTCCAATGGTCAATGGTTCAAGCTAGAATATCCCCTTAACGGCTGCAGTCTGTCCCTTGCTTACCAGTTCCCTGAGTCTCTGAGGAACTGGGCTCCTCCAACCGACAAGAGGCGAGGTTTATAAGAGGGGACTTACCCCTTCGGTAAAAGGTAATGTATTCTCAACATTCACGCACGTCAACTTATCATTAGCCAAAGTGCAACAACACTGGATTATCATCCTATCTCACACATCTCTAATTTTGATTTGTATCTTCTTTTCAATTTACTAATTTAAGCGTCAGAGTGTTAAAGTATATTTTTTACAAACTCTTACGAAAATTGTGAAAAGTTAGGCAACCCCAAGATTCTATACTGGACATATTCAAAATGAACAACTTTTTGCATACATCACTATTTTTCTTTCCCAAAAGCTTATTTTGATTATAGTTCATTTGCTAAAAAACAAGGTCACTTTTTATCTTTCCCAAAAAAGAAGATGATTACAATAAATAAATAAATTAAAATGGTGCGATATATTTGCATGTTTAGCTATGGTTGATTTTTTTTTTTTTTTTTGGGCACAATATATACCTTGGTTAATAATTAGGTGCCGATGACATAATTTTTGGTAACAAAAAAATAATACTTTATAGTAGAATATGAGAGCTTATTATTAAAATAATAATATATGGTGAAAAATATTGGTTAAAATTTAATATTAATTAAGACCAAGAGATTGAGCTGTCTGAGAAAATATCAATAGCCAACTCATATTCCTAAGCATATGTTGCAATAATATTACAGTAGAGATGTGTCCCATCTTCTGACAAACCCTCTTCTCTTAAACTGTATTTTTAGGTACCAAAATCTGACTATTGATTCCACACATGGAATAAACACTATTTAATTTTATGGAATATTTATTTTAATACCTAATTTTTAATGAATTAATTATAATTTATACCATAATCTTAATTAATATACTAACTATTAAAACTTAATATATTAATAACTAATCAATTAACTACTATTAAAGTATAACAACATTTCACTAGAAGAAATTTGATCTTTTGTTAATATTGTGGTTAAAAGCATAAACTCATTGTGATTATTAATTAATCACAACTATCCAATACTATTACCCGTTATTTCTGCAAACAACACCAAAAGATTAGCTACAACTAAAAATCTATGACAATTAATATTATGGTCATAGGTAATTCACGATGAATGTTGAATATTAATCATGGTCAAATTTAAGTTTTCATATCCTTTTTATTTAACTATAATATAGTATTAATTTATCGTAATTTTTAAACGTGAGTGATTATAAATAGCGGAAATTGAAATCATGTACTTATAATTATAGTTCTTCAACCTCAATGGCTAACTAGACCTCATTGACAATTGAATATCTATTTCAATAATAAAGAAATCCGCAGAATGAAAATGCTTTAGTTATAATATATATATATATATATATATATTTATATTAAGCAGTCAGTATGGACCTTAATTTCATATGTATATATGAGTTGCATGGGCATTAATTTATTTTAATAATAATTTCGACGATTGTAGTTAATTAATTAATCTTAAAATCTTGAAAAATCCTGTATTATGTTATTTTTGTAGGTTAACATTTGATTTTTTTTAAAAAAAATAATTATTGACTACAATTTTAATAGTTATGGACTAAAAAATAATGATAAATAAATTTATTTGTTAGATAAAATTAAATATCATCAATACTAAATAATATGATTTTTCAAATTACATATATAGATAAGTAATTTTATCCCAACAAATATACTGATAATTGATCATGAGACTAAAGAATCTCATCCATATATGTAGTTGTAAATGAAAGCACAATGTTTAGAATGTGTATTTTTTGAAAAAAAATAATATAAGGATAAAAATGAGTGCGACATATGCTTTTGAATATTAATTTTGTTTGATCGTAGTTAATAGTATTGATTTGCCATGATTTTTGAGTCGTGGTTATTTATAATATAGGTAACGTTTTTTTTTTAATAGTGATTCTCCATGTTAGGCTTATAAAAGTTATTTTTGAATTAGTAATTGAAATACAATTCTTTTTTTTTTTTTGTTTTTTTTGTTTGATAGAAACGCTATAATAGATACGACGTACAATACATTGTCAACATCCCATCAAATCCATCAACAATTTCATTACAAAAAAAAAAAAAAACAAATACGACAATAAATTACAAATTACTATGTAAGTCGACAAACACTCACATTCATAGAATTCAAGTCCAAGATTTTTTGTTCTCAAGTGAGTTTTGTGGCCGTAATCTTAGTTTGAAGTGTTAAATGCAATTTATCCCTATAAAATATAAAATATGTAAATACCCTCATGAAAAAATAATTCGTAAATTTTCCCTCTATATTTTAAAAACTGAAACAAATTATCCCCATATCAATAATTTAGATTGAGGGTAATTTGCTTCTTTTTTCAAAATACAGTGGATAATTTACTATTTTATTTCTCACAGGCGATGTTTTGCTCATTTATCATATTATAGGGGGTAAATTGCAATTTTCTCCTTATTTTAAATGTCTTTTTTTTCTCCTTTTCTCTCTTTTTAAATGAAAAGGAAAGAAAGTAAATAAAGGGTGTGATCTTAATTTCTACAAATAATTACAAAAAAATTGGAATTTAGCTAATAATTTTGTTCTTTTATTATATAATATTTAGTTAATTACATTTTGAGAAAAGAATACTTTTGGTGCAAGACAGATTGTGGGTGATCAAATAGCATAATTAAGATGGAATTTTAAGCTAAGGTAGCAGCATTTTAGGAGTTTATTATAATTATTTTTAAAAATAAGTTGCAAATGGCTCTATTAATTTAATAAATAAAAGCAAGAATTATGCTTTCTCTGTCCATATTCTTTAAGGATAATTATATCTACACCCCTAACCTATCATCTATTACACAGTGTCTTTTAAAAAAATTACACATACATCCACAAAAAAATATCAATATTATTTATTCAAACCACAACTATTTTTTGATAAATTACACATACAACCCCTATAATATTAATATTATTGTACAACTACCCTTACTTTTTAGCTGTCATGAGAAAATACGGGTAATTGTGTAAATAAATCATAAATTTTATAGAGGATAAATTATAATTAATCCTAAAAAATAATTATTTAATCATATATCTATGTATAAAAATTAAATGTATTTGTTTGTTGTTTAGACCTATTTGTGATGAAATTATTCCTGCATTAATTAATTTAAGTAATTAATTACTTTAAAGATTTAGGTGGAGACAGTGAATTGTTAAAAATAAATTATCAAGTTGATATTAATTAACCCTAAAAGAAAATGCTACTTGCTATTTTTTTTTCTTTTTTTTTGGGAAAAAATATTATTTATTTATAGTTACCCTTTCTCAGCAAAGACTAATTGTGCTGTGATGAAGTATGTTTGAAGACAAAATTATGCCTAATAAAGAAGCATAATTGTGGCTATATATTTGAACCAAGTTGCAAATGGCAACTTTATTAATTTCATAATAAAAGCTACAAAGGATAAGTGCATTTTCTTCTTATAAGGTTAATTTAATATAATTACACATAATTTTTCAAGGTTTAAAAAGTTATATTTGACGTTTATTTTTTACCAACAAATAGGTCCATGCATTTGTTAGTCGAAATTCACGAAATCTAGTAATATCAGCAAAAAAAATGAATGAAACGCATATATATCCGTAATTAACTTATTGCAGATTAAACTAATCTTTTCTAACGAAATTAACCTATATGTTTCATTCTGATGCATGTAAGGACATACATCGTTACATTTATAAGGGTAGTTTGGTCAGAAAAGTTTTTGACCCACAATGAGTTCGTAAGTCAAAAATCGGAGGTAAAAATGGTTTTCTGTTCAACTTTTTTGCTGGTGTCAGCAGATTTTGTGAATGTTACTAATAAATGATACATTTGTTAGATAGAAACAAATTTTTTATTAGCGCGCAACACTGATAATAGTCATTTTTTGCTCAATCTCCAATTATGTGATTGTGTTATCGCATCTACCATTCATCTAGGGAGAGATTTGGAGACTCTGCAAAACAAATAAGACAGTTTTTACTAGCCTATACAAAAGTGATACGATTATCACTTCGTGGATCAAGTTTGCACTTCTCATATTACTCTTTGTTTAATCCAACAAAACTTTAGTTGGTTCAACACGAACAACAAGTGCATCAATTTTGTATTTCAACTCTAAAATCATTCCAAATTTTGACGATTTGTTTAGTTGAAATATAGATATCCGTAAGTCAACTCGATTAACAACTTAAAGGATGAGTGAGCTCATATCGATTAATAGAGCTTAACAACTCTCCAGTCACATTTTTCTAGTTTGCAGCTTAACTAGTAAAAGCACAAATTTTACTTGATCCGTCATTAATTGTCAGGTCAAAGTGGCGACAATGTTAAGCAATTATCCGTCCTCCCCATTAATTGACTTGAATAAAATGGTGAATCAATCTAAGATCTCTAAATTTTGTACAAAAATTAGTACTGATCTTTATATTTTATTCTAGATCCAAGTAAATTATTTATTATTTTTTTAAACCCTGTAAAAGCGAAAATTTTGCATTCAGCTAGTAATCATCTCCCACTGAGTAAAATCATAATAAATTATTTATTGATCATGAATAAAATAAATTTTGTCCATAAAAAAATGCCACATGCATGCAATGTGCAATATGAATAGAACAAAATAAAATTAGCCCCGCATGGACTACACTAACATTTGGTGCATCATGTTGAGATAATTTGGCCCTATAGTGGTAAATAGCGGAATACATCACCAATAAAAAATAATACATGGCCTCTCGAAAATTGGCCTAAGAAATACATTCTCTAGAAAAAGATAAATTATAATGATATAAGGTCTACTACATCAATCTAAATAAATGAGGATACCGCTTTAATTACCACCATTGTCACAAATTATCTCCATAATAATAAAACATTCCCATGATACATGAGCACCCAAATGTTGATGTCTATATATTCATATCACAAAAAAATATCCCAAAAAAACATAGCACAAACCACTCATTCGATTTTCACCAAATTTTAACCACATGATCTACACATTAAGATCTACAAATGGTGAAAAAATCAACCAAAAATTCCATGTGTTCATATTTAAAATGAACTTTGCCCAAAAAAATTCTAGCATAAAAACTTCCGTGATCAATTAGGCAATTCTAGAGAGACTAAGCCACAACCGTTCTGATATCATTGCTGGAAAATGACAATAGATAATTTATATAATTATCTCATAAATAAATCTCGCATATAATTAAATGAACACAGATGTTAATCATATATGCACATAATTGTGCAAACCACGATCATACCTTACTCGCGCTAGTGGATTACTACTAGAGTAACCCACTCATTTACACACCTCAAATCCAAGGAGCCTATGATAATCCTCCAAGAAAGAACGTAGAGAGAAAAAGAAAGAGAGACTTGGAGAGAGTATTTTGATCAACTCATTTGTGTTTTTGTATTGTAATTTGATCACGACCATGTGCCCTATTTGTAGGTGTACATAACCCTATCCATAAGAGGAGTCCATATCCCCAATACATGTATTTAGGAGACTCAAACTCTATCTCAAATATGGATGCATATTGGTTCACCGGTCCACTAACCCGACTCAATATCCAACAAAACCTATAACCTCAAAGTCGTTACCACAGTCCTATGACGCATGGAAATGGATACGGTTTATATTTTCTAAAAACAAACTTAATCAACAATTTAGTATGTTTTGATATTTTTTCTGGTAAATAGATATTTAATATAATGCAACTAAAGAAGCTTAATCATGAGCTTTTGCGAGAGCTCCAGCTCGTCTCGAGGTTGAGCTCGGATCATGTTAATCGAGCTCGAGTCATATTTCCCAGCTTGTCAATCTCAAATTTTTAGTCAAACTCAACTCGTTTGCACCTTACTTATATTTAAATTCTTAACCAAAATACATAATAGCACACCTTACAGCATTACACTTTAATACTGCTAATTATCGTACAGCCTCTTTAATTATAACCCATGTTTTTAAATAAATTTTCAATTTAAACCAATAAGACATTATATACATGGCTTCAAAACGTAAATAATTATATAAATGGCTTCAAAAACATATATAATTAAAAAGTGCGCAATAAAAAATTTATAATCATCTAAATTAGTTGAAATCATCATAATTATCTCTGAAACTTTTAGTAATTTCATCCCAAAATTTATAATATGATAAAAGTGAATTAATTTCTTTTTTTTTTTTTTTTACATTTTCGGACATATGAATACTACGTCCGTTACATGTCTGAGGCGTATCAAGTTGTATCTGTATTTTATACGTGTTTGATACTGCATCAAATAATTTTAAAAGTGTCCTTATATTATAAGCTCAATCTTAACCACTAATTAAACTACGACATCATCGTGACTTAATATATATATATATATGTATATATATGTACGTTGTTTGCACCTGTTTGTAGTGGGGAGTGGGTGGTTTTGTTAGAAGAAATACTCTCGTGAACTTATCAAGTTGATATTAACAATATTACTTTTTGGTGCCAAAAATTACCAAATAATTGTTTATTGAGCTAGCTTCTATATTTCTATGTATTATTCTAGCAAAGCTAGCTCAAACCTAAGACATTATTATTATTATTATTATTATTATTATTATTATTATTATTATTATTATAACTTGAAAATTAATGGCTCTATATATTATTAATTAATAATATAATCTAACTACAATTGATTTATCGCACAACTTTTTAACGTATATTCGATTTTGGTAGATATAGTGAAATTTTATCTTGCATTTAAAATTAATTTTTTTAAAAAAATTGGTATAATTTACATAATTACATCAATATATCAATAAACTGATGAATACCTCGACTAAGAATTAAAATAAAACAAATCATAATAAACTCACAGAAAATGAGACAAATATCCACACATACGGTGAGACTCAAACCCTGACGTCGAATTTGTTCATAGGATCTCAATCTTCATCACTGGGCTAAGATATCATGGGTTAAAAATCAGCCTTATATATAAATAGTTAATATTATTTATAATTAATTCATAGTTGTTGTCTTGTGAGTGTAAGCCTAGTTATAAATAAATATTCATGAAATAGGCAAGTTGAAGAAATTAATAATATTTCTCCGGTGAATTTTTTTTTCCAATTGGATAATATTTTTTTGCATTAGCTTATATTTATTTAATATTATAGATTTATTAAATATGTTGAGATATATATGTTGCATTGTTCACATGCATGCCACCCTAGATTATAAAGTAATATAATTTATATTTCATGGAACATTAATGTTGTTGTGGGGACTAAATCATCACACTTTTTGAAAAATTAGATCATGGGATTGTATATATTAATCTGAAATTAATATTTAATTTCTACGTACGGAAATATATATATTGCTATCAAATGAACTTCAATTAAATAGCAATACAAAAAGTTTGAACTAATTTTATGTAGATTTTATGTTTCTTTGGGCTTAAATTGGGTGATGGTAATTTTAATCTTGTAAAATATAATTATCTAATTGAAGAAATATTATATTTAATTATGCTTAATTGTCATTATTAAAAATAAATGATCGTAGTAAATAGTTGTTGATCACGACCAGATAAATGATTGTCTCTTGTGGTTTTTTCGAGTATGACTAAAATATTTATCATGACTAGAATTATTTTCATCGACAATTTTATGCAGAACTTTTTGTTCAGCAAATTCTTTCTAGTAACGGACTTTTATGATATAATAGTCACTATTAAATTTATAAAATTTATTATTATGTCAAGATGAATTCTTGTAATTTAGTACATAAAATTAACAATAATATAAAATTTTCATTTAATTCTTTTCTGTTGAATTATATATTGATACATATTTTTCTGAAAAAGATGTGTATTGAAGAGCAGGATGAGTTTGATCGGACTTGAAACTCGTTTCGTTCCAATTTTGAACCTACCTCGACCTAATATTAGTTGAACCCAAAATTCGCCCCGACTCCAAATTTAATGGATCCAACCCACAGTATCTAGTTAATTTTTTCTATTTTCTTCAACTAGTTGATTTATTTTTCTGTTCAAAAATTTAAATTTGTTGTTCATATCAAATAAGTTATTATTATATATATAGAAAATTCATAAAAAATTATCTGAAATGAAGGTTAAATACTTTAAATAAATTTACAAATAGGGTAAAGTACAATTTACAATACGAATTATACTCATTTTGCACTGTGCCATTTAAACTTCTTTTTTTATCAGTTTATCATCTCAATTTTGTAAAATTTGTAGTTTGTCATATATAACTGTTTTCAGTCAATTTTTCTATTGAAAAAACATGGCTATGTTGATGTTTATTCCGACAGAAAAATTTATCAGAAAATGTAATATACCACAAATATAAATTTCGTAAATATAAAATTATAAATTAATCTAAAAAATAATTATAAAATATAAAAATAAATATAATTCGAATAACAAAATATAATTTCAAACGAATTGAACACGTGTTCGGAGCAATAAAATGAAAATTCAAACTCGAGAATTTAGACCGGATTCACTTGATTTGAGATGAGATGAGTTCATCAGAATCTATCCGTCCGATTTGCCGTCCCTGGAAAAGACAGTGAAATCAGAGAAAAGATCTAATCCGGTCAACAAGAATATCTCTGGAGCTGTGCTAAGGTCACGGTGTCCGCAGTGGACTACTGCATCAACAGCCACACATCATCAATTCCTATCCTCCAATTATTGTGGACAATAATTACTACTATCCAGAAAAAAAACATAAGGCAATGGGAATTTCACGACTTTTGTGTAGAAATTTCACTTCACACATTACCCAACATTCAACCACCGAAGCGGTGGGTGCGTCGTTTTCCGGTGCGCCGCCCCACATGTGATTGTTGGGTTGGGTTACGTGTCCTCTACTGATACGTTTCTACTTCTTTCCCATATATCTCATCATTCCCTGTGCTTCCCACCGTTTCCCACGCCCATACTACTATTTTTCACTTTTCTTTTTAATTTTTAAAATAATTATGACATATAATTAAATTGATATTTTAATAAATTGAATAATACCTTAATTTAATAAAATACATTAATAAAATTAAAAATAATAAATAAATTACAACAACTGATACCCATATATTCAATGGAACTCGAATACATGACCTCAAATTTGTTCATAAGACATCGTACTATTATTTTTTCCATAATCTTACCTCATCATTTCCAAAATCTTTTTATAAATAAATTATTAAAGTTGATGATGTGATTATTTGATGACTTTTGACTCTAATTTTGGACATAATCCAAAGAACTAGTACTTATGTACCATATCACTTGGAAGCTCGGACACACCTTTGGGTATAATTTATTTCAATAAAATTCGATTCAATACTATATTATTTATTATATTTAAATTTAAATATTAATTACATATATTAATATTTTTAAATGGATAAATATACTCAAAATAAACAAAAACACAAGACGCTATGATGTCAATTTAAAAAGAATATTATTTTTTTAACTAAAACTAACTTTAATTAGAATAAAAACTTGCAAGTTCAACATATGGAATATCATATAATATTGATTGTATTGTATCAGTATTTAAATTTAAATTTATATTATTTTATTTATATATATTGATGTGCATAACTTGAGGAGGTCCAATTCAAAAAGAACAACAAGGTACGGAGCCGTCCAATATACTTGCCCCAGTAGCCCTGAATGGAGGATGGAGGCCCACGGTACCCCTTGTCTCGACTCATAATCACAATCCAACAAAGACGACCAACCCAAAGGTCCACAAACTTGGCAATCTCCCCTCTCCACGTGGCATGTAGCTGGTTCGCCAGTTAACCGCCACGTCAAACCACGTTAACCCTAGAAACACAGTTCGAGCAAGGGAGATCTCCTTGAAGCTTGGAATTTCTTGACGACCAGGGTTCCCTACAAACAAGGGTCTCCCCCAACTAGGGATGGCAATTGGCCTCGAATCGGGGGGCCGACCCAAATCTGCCCCGTTTGGGGCTGGTTTGGGATGAAATTTTCTAGGTCGGGGGTGACTTGGGCATGACTCAGCCGGGTCTGGGGCAGGGTACGAGTTTTGTCCTAAACCTATCCTGACCCCGCCCCGTCATGCATAGTAATTTTGTATTTTTTTAGTAATATATAATACATTAAAAGATTATAGTATTATATATAAATTCTAAATAATTTTTGCATACATCCAACTCTATATAAAAAATACAAAAACTAAAAAATTAATTGATAAGAAAATTAATAATTTAGATGAACTGATGAATTCGTCTTATATAATTCATTTAGATTGAAAATTATATATGTTAAGGTATTTAAATCTAAACTGACATTATTTATTAAAAAATAAAATATTAATTGAATGTATTCTTTGTATTATATAATTTATTTTAAATCGTGAAATGATATTACTTGATGAAAAAATTAATAATTTAGATGAACGTATTCTTTGTCTTATACAATTCATTTTAGATTGAAGTATATTAAGATATTTAAACGTAAATTGATATTATTTATTAAAAAAATAAAATATTAGTTGAATGTATTATTTGTATTATATAATTCATTGTAGATCTTAAAATGATATTTGTTGATGAGAAAATTAATAATAGATGAACGTATTTTTTATCTTATACAATTTATTTTAGATTAAAATCTATATTAAGGTATTTACAAAAATTCGATAATTTGTAAATTGTGTATGAAAGTGAAGCGGCCCCTGTATGGATTATCAATCATATGAAATCATGAAAGAATTTTAATTTCTTGTGTTTAAGAAATCAAAAAAGGAGTAGCCAAAAAATATTGATAATTGTTTGCAAATTATATTTTTCATTTTCTTTGCATTTGGCGGGTTGGCAGGACAGGGCTGGGATTTGTAACATGCAGGGCAGGGTGGGGCGTGAGGCGAGGTGGGGCAGGGCTCGGTTCCAATCGGACCCGTACCAAACCCGTCCCGTTGCCATCACTACTCCCAAGCAAAGGATACTTTCATTTGGATATGTACAACTGTGGATATGGATGGTTTGTAACTTACCCAACCACTCTAACCCATCCCTCCGAGAATCTGGGAAGAGGGAGAGACCCCCACCAGGCGGGTGCATTCCCCTACATATACAGGTTTGATCCTCCATGCGAGGATATCTCTTTTGACACTCCGGGCACTCCTTCAAGCACTCATTAGGCATTTCTCTCGTAGATTCACATATCACTTTCAATTTAATCAACATATCTCCATTTCTTATTACGTCCATTTATTTTCTTATCTTATTTTTCTTCGAATCCAATATTAATTTAGACATTGAAGTGCTAATATATTTTTTTACAGGTTCCTTCTCTTTAAGTCCATACGCATTTCAGCCAAGTCCCAAACGACAGTCAAATCACCCGTCCTATTTTTGCGCATATATATATATATATATTATATTAAAGTTTGATTTGGTTGATAAAATGATACTTTCTATAAATGTACTTAATTCTATTTTTAACATATATATATTTACTTCTACTAGTGGCACACGACATTCAATGACTGTGCAAAAATATTTAAAAATTATAAATTATTGATGAATTTGTTATCAATCATGAGGCAGTGACTTCAAAAATATAAAATATTTTAAGATGTGTACAATTTAAGTGGTATTTAAATAAATTCATTAAAAATATTAAAATTACTATTATTACTAAAATTTATAATAGAAATATCATAAACTAAAAGAATAAATTTAAATATTTAAAAACTGGTGCCACAATATAATTCTCTTTTATAATAATTTCACATGACACAAATAGTTTCTTAATATGGAAAAATCTACGGCACATCAGTATGGAGATATATAATTAAAATATTAAAAATTCGAATCCTATAAATATAGGTATTAATTTATTTCTAATAATAATATATTATTTTTTATTTATCTGAATATATCAATTGATTTTAAAAAATAATTTACATATTAAATATTATAATTATAATATATAAATTAATTTAAACTATGAATTTATTTAAATAAGAAAGAAATGGAGATATTCACCCCATCATCATCAATTTGGCATTCACGTGACTACTATAGATCCTTTGTATTGGATCAGACGAATGGAGTTTCATGTTCATAGTTAAGTCATTTCAACACAGTATTTCCCATCCCTTTTTCCTCATCGCTATTTATGGGCTTAATAATTATCAAAAAAGGAAATAAATAAAGTTTCCTATTGAGGAATTAATTAGTGCAATTGGCCAAGAAGGTCCCCTCGATAATTTAGACAGATAATTAACGTTAATAATTAATACGTGGCTTGCGATTTAATTGATATTTTATATTTGGGGTATTATCCGTTTTAATTTTATATAAATCTCATAATTTTGACTTGAAAAGACGCCTCGTTAGAAAGCGGAAGTTTTAGGATTCATAAGTCACTTAAATTTTTCATCTGCAACAAATATGAGACGCTTGCTTAATCATCAGCCCCCAAACGAGTGGCTTCGAACCAACATTTGATCTTATTTCTACAGACGACGCCAATGATATAATTGTAGTTTGGAGAGGGCCGCGAAACAAAAAATTGCCCTTTACACGCTCTGGCGATCCCAAGTATTTTAAGAGAGAGGAGAGACGAAAAATTGCTCTCTACACGCTCTTACGATCCCAAGTATTTTAAGAGAGAGAGAGAGAAAAATTTTATAGTAAGTGGTGTCTTGTCAAATTAATAAATGACAAAATGGGGTTAAAATAATAGTAGAGTTGGGAGTTTTACTTTGTGATAACTGGTAAAACATATATATTTATATGTATTTTATATACAAAAATGTACTTCTATACCCCCAAAGATGATTTGATATTACAAGTGTTTTATAATTTTTTCAAAAAATTGAGGACCAAATTGATAAGGTCAGAACATTGAATACCACCAAATAATTTAATGGCTAACTTAAGATTTAAAAATAAAATTATCCCACTAATTAATTGCAAGCATAATGAGGGGGTTTAATGTAATTTATCTCTCTATGATATTGCAAATGAGAAAATTACTTTCCTAAAAAAAAATAATAACAATTTATCTTTTTATGTTTTTTAAAATAAAATAATTTACCTCATAATCTAGGAGGTAAATTACTTCATTTTGAAAATTTAGGAAAGATAAATTATTGCATTTTTTAAAATACAGAAGGTATATAATTATTATTATTATTACGAAAAAAATTTATTCATTTATAATGTGACGAGAGAGTTGTTTATATATATATATATATATATATATTACGCCGAGGTTGGGGTCGTTGTTAGCCGGTTACCAACCATCCAAATCCGGTGACGTGTCAGCGGCCCCACTTGTATATGGGCCAATCATATAATTTTGATACACTTCCCCATACCATCAAATAATATATTACTATTATTATTATTATAATTATATCCACTTTAAGGTAATTTGTGGGTCACTTAATAATGTTGTCCATTCCTTTTCTTGATAAGATTGTGGTTTCTTCTTTCCACTAAATTCTACTTTTCCTTTCAACTTTCATTGCTCCTTCATCAATACTTCTCTCTTTGTAATCTTGCCAAAACTTTCCTTTTAATTATTAATTTATCAAAGGGGCTCATATGAACATGTGATGGGCACCACAGATTGACGTATTTGCTCATGTTTTTTATTACATAGGTTAGAAGATTCATGTTTTAGCTTATGCTTTCAGTTGCATGGTATAGGAGATAGATGTTTCGGCTCATGCTTTCGATTGTGATTGACGTTTCGACTCATACTTTCGACTGTGATCGACGTTTCAACTCATACTTTCGGTTGTGTTTGACGTTTCAGCTCACGCTTTTAATTATGATTGACGTTCTAACACGAATGTGATTGATGTTTCAACTCATGCTTTTAATTGTGATTGACGTTTCGGCTCATATTTTCGACTACGTGGTGTGGAAAACGCTTCAGCTCATGTTCTCGATTGTTTGATATGGGAGATGAACGTTTTAGTTCATAATTTCAGTTGCATTGTTAATTTTGATCTCATACTTAGAAATGGTGAAAGTTTGAAACTTTTGTAGGGGAATTTATAATTTCGCATATTCAGAGGGGATATAAGGGTAATTAACTAATATTTTTGCTAAATAATAAGCGTATAATACAAGTGAATTTATTCATACCCATTTAATATATACTATAATTAATTTAAAATGAACGACTCTAGAAAATATTATGGGATTGAGCCGACTCATCTGTTTTTTGTTAGAAATGACGTCATATCCTATATAACGCAGTTACACATCAAGTAATGTATACATAATTCTACGAATTTCAGCGCACGCGACAACTTATCCAACACGTATTAACTATTTTTTCTATATATTTCAAAGATAAGTTGAACATATTCTCATACCCCGTCAATTATTATTTTAAATTATATTTTAGAAATGATTAAAATAAAAGCTTATGAAAATTATGAAGCTCTAAAACTACTTTTAGAAAATAGAAATAATATATATTTATAAAAAAGATTATTTTTCCTTATTTTCATCAATTATTCCATAAATATGTACTAAACGCATGCATCTTTTTTTGTATTATTTATGAGTAATACTAACTAAATATATGTATGTAGACATATATCATGTGTCTGTGCAGGTACATATATAAATATTTAGGTAATATATAAAAATTTAAAAATAATTATAATCTCAGGTCTATTTATATAAATTCCTTTTATTTTTTTTATGAAATTATAGTAATTACTGTTTATAACAAAAAAATAGGAGTAATTTGTGTAAATAAATTATAAATCAGAGAATGTAAATATAATTATTTCAAAAAATAATATGAGAGTATCTAAATAACTTTTATTTTTGTGGTGGGAATGAATTGTAAAAAAAATTAATAAAAGAAAAGCAGAAAAAGATCAAAGTTGGAGCATTCAAAATATAAATTAGTATTTACAATTTTACCAATAAATTATAAAAGTAAATAGAAAATTATTTAATCTTTTGATTTAAATCAATTTAAGCAGTTGAAAAATAAAAATTAAAAATTAAAAATATTTTTCTCTGTCGAATTTGATGTGGCGTACGATTCGATAGATGCTGAGATATCATTCTCTCTGATTTTGTATGACTTGCGTAAGATATCCTTCACTCCGACTTTGTATGATTCTAACGATTTTGTGTTGAAAGGCGTGAGAGGACTTGGGGCTTCTAAGCTGCTAGCTCAGCCTCCTCGTCTACAACAAATGTGGGATGTATGACTACATCATCTAGTGCCATCTATGGAGATGTGCCCGTCCCAAATTCTTGGTCAAGAGGGTCGATGTGTAGGCAATCATCCCACATTAGTTGCCAACGAAAAGATTGAGTATCTCGTAAGTTCAATAATTCATTTTCAACGCTTTTTTAGGACAAAATTGTAAGGCCATCAAAATTAACAACACTTCGTACAACAAAATCGCGATCGAATAAAAAATCGTATCATAACTTATTTCAATTATAAATTATTATTTTAAATTGATGGTCAAAGTGGTAGTTCTCGACTGTTTGATTAACAAGTTTACAACAAAAATATCTGCACTTCTGTACCTTATGGTGAAGAGTTATGAAACTGACCAATGAGGGGCTACCACGTTTGTCCTGTCGGTGAGTGTGTGTATTGTGTGTTTTCACATCACTATTTTGAGATTCCAAATGTGGAAATTTTGACTTCATAATTTCATTGTCTCCCTAACATTTTACACCTACCGACTTCATTAATTAATTAGAAACTCCATAAGTGCAATAATTACTCTAATTAAGACCTCTCATAATTATAAGATTTTTTATATAATTAGTAAAATTAAGACTATATAATTATCAAATTTTGATATAAAAGATGCCAAAATTTTAGAAATAATTAAACAACTCGTCTCGACTTCTAAAAAACAACTCATATCGATAAGAGTAATTTAAAATGTATTTTCGAAATAGATTTTGTTGGTATTTAAATAAAATGAGTTAAGTTTTATAAAAAAATAATTATGAACTGTATTTAAAAATATTCCGACTTACTAATAATACGTGGTAAAATATTAAGTCGAGATAAAAGTTGCATAAAATATAAAAAGTAAACAAAGAATTCACTTAAAAATGAGAGAGTTCAAGAAAATATTCGGACAGTGATCGAAAAATAGAATTTCAAGACAAATTTATCCTTGGTGACAGATTGGGTTCTTCTTGAAAAGACGGCAACGCGCACAGGCAAATTGCCCCCAGATTCATTCTCGATCAAAACTTGAAAGTCTATAATCAAACTACGAACTTGAAGTACTATGCTTTGAATTTTCGTCGGTCTAAATGCTTTTAAAAGATTTACATTCGTCTCTTATTCCACGTCGCAATATATGAATTTTTGACAATTTTCATAATAATTATGTAGATAATAAATTATTATCAGTTATTTAATATCGCTCGACAATTGACGTAGTTATATTATATTTATAATATTGTAATGAAGATATATATAATTGATTTTAATTACAAAAATAAAGTTGACCTATGGTTGCATTGTTATACAACTCAAAGAATATTTAACATATGTTTACTACTTATTTTGTTTATGAACATCGTGCCAGCTAAACTTTTTTAATTATGGCTTAATATTCCCTATTATTCCCAACTCATATTACTATTATTTTTATTTGGTAAACTTAATTTAATATAAATCCCGACAAATTACTTATTAAGCAATTAATTACTATAAATAAGCTCTTTTCGACCAAATTAAATAAAAAAACTTATATAATAACATAATTTAAAGTAATTATATCTAATTTGAAAAAAAAATAACATAATTTAAAATAAATACAAAGTAGAAAATAATAATAATAAAATTTGAAAAATTGGACACGTGTTCATTGACAGGTCAAATCAACCTCTTTTCGACTATAAAAAAAATGTCGATAAAATTATAAATATTTCAAAATTTTATCTGTCTAATCTTGTTTAATTTAAATAACAATATACTGTGATCTAAGACTTCAGCTACTCCTATCGACACATGCCACGTAACGTTCTACGACCTAATCTTCTCAATTATTTTATAATCGCGTCATTTGGAGCAAATTATATAGTAAATTCATGATTAGTTAGCACAATGCCATATGAAACTTACCAATAATATATAGTGCCTCAATGATACTCAACCATAATCCCTTTATTTAATTTTTTTCTAAATAATAATGGGAGAGTCAATTATTACAAATTTTGAGATAATATAAATAATTTTTTCCTAATCAAAGCTTCCAAGAAATGATGATAATATTAAAAAAAATTAATAGTCATAGTCTCATGCATGATAATATTAATTATTTTCTAAGATCTTCATAACTTCAATTATATTTTAATAATAATGTTTCTTACGGTAACCAAAGTCTCATTAATTTCGTTCTATCGTTCTTTTTATCGTCTTTATTATTATTTTTAATTAAAATAAAATAATAATAAATACTATTTCAGAGTTCTGAAAAGTCAGATTTTTGTATAGATAATTATAATTGTCAATTTTTTTCGAGTTTAAAAATTATGTGTAGCGCGAAAACTCTTTTAAAATTAAACAATGAGACTCAAATTATTATTAGGAGTAATAAAAATATTAATTTAATCACATTATAACTTTAAATTAGTCTAAGTAGACCTATCAAACCATAGTGATTGCAAAAACTTAATAATTTATGTTTTTATTTTTAATTTTTAATAGAAAATATGTATTTTTAATTTTGTATAGATTTTGGTATAAGATGAGAATATGTTTGGATTAATGTATGAGACTGTGTCATATATTGAATTGCGATGTCAAATTAATATATTTTCAATGAGAATACAATAAATAAATATATTTTTATTTTCATTATTTTTTTACTGAAAATAAACTAAAAAGAGTGTTTTTAATTTACAAATTACGCTTTTCAACTGCTTAATTAATTTTGTTTAAGCCAAAAGTTAAAATCTTATGCTTACCAACTTTTGCAGCTTATTTATTAAACTTTTTCCGCTAACACTCAAATTTCAACTTTTTTTTATTTTTTCTCTTTATTTTTTTTTTATTTTCAAATACTTTCAACTTTCAGCTACACCAAAACTTAGGGCTCGTCTTTTAAATCATATTATTGATTTTCCCATAATGCCCTTGACACATGTGAAAGATGTGGTAAAAGGGTATTATTATAATTTCGACCACTAGAATGAGTGTTATGGTAGAAACTACCGTTGCAAGAAACAGTTGATAAGCCCCTCCAATCCCAAGTACTTTTTACGCGTACACTTTACATATGTGATCTGTCTCTCAGTATCCGTCTTTGTTTTCTTCTCCTCTCACCACATTAAAATCACGTCCAAAGACAGCACCAAAATATGGATTTTGATGCTTACACACCCTCACTCTCTCGATATCTCAGCTCAAACCGTCGGAATCCTGTTATTTTCCGGCGACCCGCGTCATCTTTCCGTCCACTTCTTGGTTTCCCGGGGTGCTGACATCCCACTTTTCGCCAAAAATTTCGAGTTGCTTCTTTTTGAGGTGTCCTCTTTGATCTTTTTTGTGTTGTGGGTTTTGGATTTTGGATCAGAATTTTCTAGTTTCGAGCGTGTGGAAGCTTTTCTTTGTTTGGCTGTGAAGATGGTTGTGAGAAAACATGTTTTCTGTTTGATGTCTCTTTCGTTCACATGTTTCGCTTGTGGTACACTATCTATGAGAGTTCTTGGATTTTTCTTTTTTCTTTCTCTTTGTTTGAGTGAAATCAGATTGTCCATCTGTAATTTGATAATGGTGGTTCCTGGGAATATTATTGTAAAGATCAAAGAAAGGGTTGTACCTTTTTAAAATTCATATTAGATTGTCTTGGCATAGTTGTTTGTGTTAAAAAAGTAATTAAGAATATTCCGGGCCGGTTGTTTTGATGTCTGATAGTTCGATCATCTTCTGACATTTCCGAATCATCAACCACGGTGAATTACTTGTGGTGTTGGAATTCCATGTAAGATTGTGAAGATTCTCTACTTTTCTTCACAGTTAAAAAATGTTTCTTTTTAATCCATTCTAGATTCATCCTTTCTTGTGGGTATTATAATTTTTTTACTCTCGTAGCTTTCTGAGTCAGATCACATCTTCTTCTTCTCAGCTTGGTATTATCCTATTCTGCATGCTCTTCGTGTTCTTATGTACCTGCTCGAGCATATAGGTTGCAAATGAACAAGGATTTGTGCGTGTCATGTGATTTGGAGTGTGATTTGAGTATTTATGAGTAAAGATTTTTGCTTGTGTAGGATACAAACTAGTGGGGGCGGTGAGCTATGGGGCATTTCTCTTCAATGTTCAATGGGCTGGCACGGTCACTTTCGATCAGGAGAACGAAGAATTCGAGGAGCAATTGTGGGAGTTGTGATGGAAGGGAGGCTGTTGAAGCTATGGCGAAGGACGCGAAGAAAAATGACTTGATATTGAGGACCTCTGGCATTGTTAACGCTGAGGGGTCCAAGAATTTGGCTACTGTCTTCTCAAAGAGAGGAGAGAAAGGTGTGAACCAAGATTGCTGCATTGTTTGGGAGGTATGCTTGCATAAGTCTGGATCTCTTTTGCTTAGCATTTTCTATTACTTCTTGTTGGGTTTTCTGATGTTTTTGCATTCAAGGCGCGGCTTTCAGTTTGAGCCTTTCCGCGGCAGAAATAATCGGCGCTTGTATTTCTTCAACTACAGTTAAAAATTAAAATATGGCCTTCATTTTGATCATTTTCTTTGATTGATGTGTTCTTTGATTTTGTGCATCTTAGGAGTTTGGATGCCAAGAAGACATGATATTCTGTGGGATATTTGATGGGCACGGTCCTTGGGGACATTTTGTGGCAAAGAGTGTTAGAGAGTCAATGCCGTCATCTCTTCTCTGCAATTGGCAAGAGACACTCGTTGAAGCTTCGGTTGATCCTGATTTTGATTTGGAATCAGATAAAAAGCTTCACAGATTCAATATATGGAAGCATTCCTATTTGAAGGCCTGTGCTGCCGTTGATCAGGAACTAGAACAGCACCGTAAAATTGATGCATTCCACAGCGGAACCACTGCCTTGACAATTGTTAGGCAGGTAAATAAGGTTTCTTACTCTATCAATTAGAATTAATACAGTCTAATCCTAAGCATGGCAAACCATTCTCCACTTGTTGTAATATTGACTCAGTAAAGGCTATTCAACATATTAGGTAAATGTATTGGTGAAGACTTCCTCATACCGATAGGTTATCAAGGATCATATTCTTTTATTTCAAATAAGGTTTGCTAGTCCTAGGACAGCAATTGATTGTTTCCACAAAGTATTTGACTTTTAAAGAGCATGCGTCTTATTATTCTTACTGGATGCATTTGTGGGTCACTCGGACTTCTTCCTGCTGCATTTCTAGATTATTTTTAACGGTTGAGAACCTGCCGACAGACCTCTAGGTTCATTCTATCCCACCTCCACCCATAAGGAAGCACCAAAAGAAAAAGGCGATGTATGTGATATATTGGATGATTGACACTTGCCTGGTTGCTTGTACATGTAGTTTGATCCTCAATCTACCCAGTTAGTTGCCGAACAAAATATGTGGTGCGAAAAGCAGAACCAGTTTCTTACATCTTTCTCTTTAAACACAAATCACGAAAACATCAGAATTTATCTTTGGAACTTTGGAATCTGAGGTAGTCATATTAATGTTACTTTTCAATAATCTATCCTTTCTCGAATTTACGGACATCAAGGACTTCCCAAAAGTTCATATTTCAAGCACCAATAAGACGTCTAAAGCATGTTGGCAACTTGTATTCTCTGTTTTTAAGTTTGCCTATAGTTCAACAAGGAAACCCGTTGCAGTTTTATATGGTACAATCAACTCCAGAGAAGTTGAAAGGCATGTATATCTTCAGTGGTTGCGAAATGTCTTTATTTGTGTGAGGTGGTCCTAAAAAAGTTGGTCGGTTCATCAGATTCTTTGGTTGTGTACCATTTGAAAAGGGGACCATCTCTGTGAGAAAGATTATCTCTAGTCATTTTATTTCCAGTTCCATGTGCCATTATTTATCCAACTTTTTCTCAAGAATGCTGTAGAATTAACTTGACATTTAGATATTTTGTTCTCATGATGTGAGCATCCTCATTTGTCAAGCTTGAGCAACATCTAGTTTGAAAAATCCTACTGGTTAAGCGAACCTAATTAAGACTCGACTTTAGCAGATTCGCTTCCAAGTCTACATAGATGATGGATGTGGCTGTTGGCTTCTCTGTATACCGTAACCTGGCTTTTAAAATTAAAATGTTCTTCCATGAGATGACGAATGGCAGGAACTGTTTTGTGTGTTCTGTTTTCTTTTCCAGCCTGCTACTTGTCACTCTTATTCAACAGTTCTAATTGTTCTTTCTGGGGTTATTTGCTGATTTCATGAAGTTAAGCAATTGTATTGATATCTCTTTCTTTGTTTTTCCTCCAAAATGTTTGATGTTCTTCCAGGGAGACATTATTTTCTTAGCAAATGTTGGAGACTCACGTGCTGTACTCGGCACCACTTCCGACAGTGGAAACTTGGTAGCGGTGCAGCTCACCATTGACTTCAAGCCCAATCTGCCTCGTTAGTCTCTCTCCGTCTATGTTTCTGTGCATGTTCATCCGTTGGACAATTTTTCTCTTTCTTTGTCAAGCATTGATCGACTTTGTTATATGTGTACAGAGGAGGCCGAGCGGATAATTCAGTGCAACGGGCGAGTCTACTGTCTGCACGATGAGCCGGGGGTTCACAGAGTGTGGCTGCCGCATGAGGAATCTCCCGGACTAGCAATGTCTAGAGCATTCGGGGATTACTGTGTAAAGGATTTCGGACTTATTTCTGTGCCTGAAGTGACACAGAGACATATAACAAGTAAAGACCAATTCGTCGTGCTGGCAACAGACGGGGTATGTATAATCTTCAACTCATCTCGACTTTTGGCCCGAAAACATAGATCAATGCAGACGCTTATCCTATCGCTCAACTTCAATCTCACCAAATAGTCCCACTGCTAAAAATGCTAACAATCTGAAATCCGTTGGTTTTGTGAAGGTTTGGGATGTTATATCGAATCAAGAAGCAGTTCAGATTGTATCGACGACCCCCAACCGGGCCAAGTCCGCCAAGCGGCTGGTGGAGAGCGCGGCTCATGCATGGAAGCGGAAGAGAAAGGGTATAGCTATGGATGATATATCAGCAATTGTACTGTTTTTTCATTCACCTTCTTCATGCGACCAAATCAATCTCTGTTCATCTACATTGAAGTGACAATGTTAGTGAGATGAATGAATGAATGCTTCTGATGATCAGCTATTCTTTCCTTCTCCCTCTCTCTGTTGTGTGTGTGTGTGTGTCTCTCTATATATAACTTCGTGTGTATATAAATATATATATAACAATGTACATAAGTTAGTCTCGATTACATATGTTTTTTCATTCAATTATTTATTGGGATAGTTAAACTTCCGTCCCCTTAAAAGGTGCAATTTTATAAAGAGATTCAATAAAAAAGAAAATTAATATAATAATGTACATTTAAATAAAAAAAATACATGGGGTCATATTACTCATCATAATATTACTTTGACAACCCTTCTAACTTTTGACAATTACAAAAACATCCCTAAGTCATTTTTATCCTTGAAAAATTATTTTAAAGGTTGATCCAGTCAACATGAGTAGTTTTGAATTTTAAGGCTATTAGAGGTAATTTCTGTAATTTTTCAAAAAGTAGGGGTGGTTTGTATAGAAAAACAATAATTAAGGAGTATAAATATAATTATTCTAAAAATCTATGTATAATTATATTAAATTTTATGAAGAGACAATGCAACTATACTTATATTAAATAGGGTAGAAGATGCAAAAACAAAATGCAATCTGTCTCAGGCCTACCTGAAATGTTCCATCAAGAGTCGTATGGATTCTAAATTCTAGAAAAGCAAATTACATTTAATATGATTTAATTCTTTCTACGTACTCTCTAGAAACTACACATGCACACATATATTAATTGCAAATCTCATCATATCTTTAAATCCACTTTTCATTGCTATTTTTTGTTTCTTTTTTCAAGAAAGATGTTTTAGAAGATAGTTATTATATGTCAAAGACCATAAAGACCATTAGTCATTATCATATAGTTTAGGGTTAAATACAGTTATTATTTCTAAAATATCCATCCTACGATTAATTATTTTCTAAAGTATTAAAACTTTCAAAAATTTTCTAAACTTTACTTTTTAAATTTAAAAAATTCATTTTACCCTTACAAAAATGGCTTGTGAAAATTTTAAAATACCAAAATCATCATTTTTCTAATTTTAATTTTACTTGTTCATCAAGCTCTTTTTATTTTATAATCCTAAAGTAATCGTGGATCTTTTTGTTTTAGTTTTATTTTATCTGTCAAATCAAATTAAAAAATAAATTTATACATGCATAAAGTTACCTCATTTATATAATTATCATATATATATATGTTTTAATTCTATATTTTTTTATTAGTTCATCAGCCTTTTTGATTTTATTAATTATATATTTGTTTAAGTAAATATATATATATATATATAAATGTATAAAGTTATTTTTAATTTAGTTTTACAAGCAAATGAAACAAAAATAAAATGAGTTCCAAGCACTTTAGGATTACATAAACATAAAAAAAAATACTTGATGAACAAGTGAAACTTCGACAAAGGGTGATTTTGGTATTTTCTTGACAAAGGGTGATTTTTGGCATTTCCTAATTATAGTTTCACTTATTCATCAAGTTCTTTTTAGTTTCATATTCCTAAAATAATTGGAGCTCAATTTATTTTAGTTTCACTTGACTGCAAAATCAAAATTAAAAATAAATTTGTAGATGCATATGTATATATATTTATATATTTACTTAAACAAATATACAATTAATAAAACACAAAAGGGTTGATGAACTAGTAAAAAATATAGAATTGATATACTTATATATATGATAATATATATATATGTGGTAATTTTATGCATGTATAAATTTATTTATAACTTAGTTTGACAAACAAGTAAAACTAAAATAAAATGAGCCACAAGTACTTTAAAATTACCAAATAAAAAGAGCTCGACAACCAAGTGAAACTAGAATTAGACAAATCGTAGCATTTAAAAAATCCCTTCAATTTTCTTATAAAGCAACTTTTGTAAGGGTAAAATGGACTTTTCAAACTTAAAAAGTAAAAGTCAGGGGAGTTTTTGAAGGTTTCAATACTTTAGAGGGGTAATTGATGTGGGATGGATACTTCAGGGGTGGTAACTGTATTTAATCCTATAATTTATGTCCGTGAAACAAGACATTCTCTTTACGGCTATGAATTGCATGACCAAGTCTTTATATAATTATTTGATGTATAATTTTAATGATTTTTTGCCAATAAGACATAGTTTAATTAACGAAATTAAAGCTAAATGACTTTAAAGTTGTTGGATATCAACCAGATAGAAGAAAAACCAAATGCCAGAACCTATCAACTACTACAGCGGATCAATAATATTATAGAATACAACAACAAAAGAATAAAATGCAGAAATATTTTTTCAGATCGAAAAATTAACAGAGAACAAAATATCTCAAAGAAAATGGCTTAGATAGCCAATCATGCTTGCTGAAAAATACCCAAAGCCACAAAGACTCAAGACCAAAAAGGAGCACTAGGGTTTTCGCAAAGAACTTGTTATTGAGAGAGATGAAGAAGGAATCAAGATTTCAGGCTTGCTCTTATTCTCCTGAAGGAGACTGAGGATATTTATAGAGGTAGAACATTGATTGCCGGAGGGGATAACCAAGAGAGAAGACGATGCTGGAGAAAACCAAGACCAGAGGGAATGAGAGAGAAGAGAACGAGGAGGTGCTGGAAAAAATAAGGTTAGGGTTTTGATTGAGTGAGAGAGAGAGGCACCAGATTTAAAGCGGTGGAAAATGGATCGGACATTTGGGGGGGTAAGAGACATAGACTGGGCTTTAGTGATGGGCCAATCATCCAAGTGATAGATGAAGGAGGCTTGGGCTTGGGCTATAAGAGCAAACGGGTCACAAGATATTTACAAACTCCACCTTGGACCATAGGCCCAAGAAGGACCAAGTCCAAGATGCCGGATACAAAGCATCATCACTGCCTAACTGTTGGTTCCATGAAGAGATCCTGCGAAAAGAAACAAAAGTAATTTTGGATTTAAATGTCACTTCAAGTTCAGTATGCAAGGACAGTTTCTAAATTTTTCCATAGGAAGACACTTAGACCCTATATCAGCAAAATTTTCTTCAGAGTTGATCTTTTCCAGATTAATGATTTCTTTCCCAAAAATGTCCCTTATAAAATGATATCTAACATCAATATGCTTAGTTTTATCATGGAATACAGGATTTTTACATAGTTATATACCAGATTGACTGTCAAACTGTATAGTGACTTTTTGTTTTAGAAAATCAATTTCTTTTAACAAACTTTCAAGCCAACTGTATAGTGACTTTTTGTTTTAGAAAATCAATTTCTTTTAACAAACTTTCAAGCCACAAAGTTTCGTTAAAAGCTTCAGTGGTGGCAATGTATTCAGTTTCTAATGTAGATAGGGCTACAATATGTTGAAGTTTTGATTTTCAACTAATACATGCTCCACATAAAGTAAACACATATGATGTAGTAGACTTACTACTATCCCTATCATTAGCGTAATTAGAATCCATATATCTAATTAGGTTAGCACCTTCAGAATACTTAGAAAATCTTATGTCAGTATTAATAGAACCATTTAGATATCTTAGTAGCCACTTAAGAGCTTCCCAATGATGGAGGCCAGTATTAGACATGTATCTGCTAAGGCAACTAATAGAGTAAGCAATATCTAGTCAAGTGCAGACCATGAGATACATAACAAAACCAATTATATTTGAGTAAGGAACCTTTCCATCTGTTCTTTTCCAAATTTAGTTTTAGGGCATTGATCCTTACTTAGCTGGAAATGAGCAGCTAGAGGAACATATGTGGGCTTTGATTCAGACATAGAAAACTTCTTTAAAATTTTTTGAACATACGATTTTTGTTTTATAAAGATCGTCGAGTCTTTCTTATTTCAATTAATGATCATACCCAATATTTTCTTAGCATCACCCAAATCTTTCATTCAAATTTTCTACGTAGACTTTCTTATAAATCTGTAGTTAATTTAAGACTAGGACTAGCAATCAATATGTCATCAACATATAAAAGAAGAAATACAGGGATATCATGATCATATTTGAAATACAGACAGTCATCATAAGCACTTCTTTCAAAATTCACAGAATGCATAGATAAGTCAAACTTTTTAGGCCATTGCCTAGGAAATTGTTTTAAACCATAAAGAGATTTTTTCAGCAGGCAAACATGGTCGAATTGTTGTTTATTAACAAAACCAATGGGTTGCTTCACATAAATTTATTCTTCTAAATCTCCATGCAGAAAAGCAGTTTTAACATTCATTTGTTTTAGTTCCCAATCAAAATGAGAAGTAAGAGCAAGTATAATCCTAAAAATAGTGTATTTCACAATAGGTGAAAAGATTTTAGTATAATCAATTCCTTCTTTTCGAGTGAAACCTTTTGCTACAAGCCTAGCTTTAAACTTGTTGAAATGATTTTCTTGTTTTATTTTAAAAGTCCATTTATAGTCAATGATAGAACAATTGCTAGGTTGAGGTACAAAAATCCAGTTTTATTATCCTATAAGGATTTCATTTCTTCATCCATGGCATTTAACCATTGTTTTGAATTTTTAGAATTTAAAGCCTCTTCAACAGAACTTGGTTCATAATTTTCAGTACTAAGTGCCATTTGGAAATCTCTATACCTAGAGGAATCCTAGGTACTCGTCTGCTTCTATCCCTAGCCAATCGATAATTTTCTAAATTATTTTCAGGATCATAATTTTCACTATTTTGACCAGTGTTTTGCTGATTTTCAGTATTTTGATGATTTTCTTCCTCGATTACTTGATCTTGTTGGTTATCTTTTGAAAAACCCTCCACCTTATTAAAAGTGAACTCTAAGTCAAACTTTTTATCTTTTTTAGTTGAACTAGTAAGACATAGCATTTCAAACTCATTAAAAGTGATATTCCTACTTATAATAATTTTAAAACCTGGTTGGCTTATAAGCCAAAATCTATATCCTTTCACACCTTTAGGATAATCAATAAATACACATTTTTTAAAATGGGAGTTTATCAGTATTTTGAAGAACAAAAGTAGAACACTCAAAAATACGTAAGGAAGAAATATCAATGTTTTTACTAGTCCACATAGATTAAGGTATTTTTCTAAATAATGGGATAGAAGGAGATCTATTAATTAAATATGCAGCAGTTAACTCATGTTCTCCCCAAAAAGATTTTGGTAATCTAAAACTTACTAATATGCATCCAACTTTATTTAGTAAGGTCTATTCATACGTTCAGCAACACCATTTTGTTGAGAGGTATAGAGATTTATTTTATGTCTTTTAATTCTAAATTCATCACATAAATCAGAAAAATTTTGATTGCAGAATTCTAACTCATTATCAGTCCGTAAGGCTTTTAACTTCTTTCCTATCTGATTTTCAATTAAAGTTTTCCATTTCTTAAATTTTTCGAAAACTTCATATTTTTGTTTCATTAAGAACACAAAAATTTTTCTACAATAGTATCAATTATAGATAAAAAATATCTATTTTCACCATGGGTGGGAATATTAGCAGGGCCCCAAACATCAACATTCACATAGTCAAGAACACAAGATGATGATGAGGGGTAAAGGGAAGGTGATGTAGGAAAATGAACCTATATCGTTTTCCCAAAACACAATCATTACAGAAACCTAGTTTGTCTATTTTATCAGTTAGAATTCCTTCATTTTTTTTTTTTAATAATTCTAGGCCCTTTATACCAATGTGACCTAATCTCTTATGCCACAAACTAGTTTTATCATTTTTGAAAACAGCTGTAGTAGTAATATCATAATTCACAGAACAAACATATAAGTTTTTTTCTTTTCAGCTTGGAAAACTGTTAATGAATCTTTCATAATTTTTATAATACCCTTTCCTCACCTTCCTTCAAGCCCTTCCTCTTCAAGGGCAGCATAAGAAATTAGATCGTGACTTAAATTAGGAACATGTCTAACATTTTTCAGGGTTAACTTATATCCATTTTTATAAGTCAAACAGATGTCACTCACCAAGACCTTTTATTCCACAAAATTTTTCATTTGCCATAGACACACAGCCTAAATCTCTAGGTTTATAATTTATCAAAATTTCCTCAAAAGGACTTGTGTGAAAAGTACATCCAGAATCAATTAACCATTCATTCATATTAAGAGAAGACTGGATAACATTAACTTCACAAATCATAAACACTTCATCAAAGTTTTCTTCAGTAATAAATCTTCTTTATTAATATTTTTATTTTCTCTTTTAGGTTTTTTTTAGTCTTTTATATAATGACCTTTTCCTCCATAATTATAGCATCTTCTTACCCTAGCTTTTTTATCCCTATTTTTATCTTTCCTAGTTCAAGATCTTGACTTACTCCTGCTTCTACTTCTACTTTTACCCTTTCTATGTTTTCTGTATTTATAATCATAATTTCTGTATCTAGTTCTTCTCCTTACATGATTAACTTCGTTTAGACTTTGATTGGATTTATTTGTCTTTAAATCCATTTCCTTCCTTTTAATACCATTGACTACAGTATCAATATTTACATTATCTCTACCATATTTTATTGCAACTTTGACATCACTATGAGCTTTAGGAATAGCATTTAGCAACATTATAGGAGATTAATCATCTATATTTTTGTCACCATTTAATTTTGTGTCTTGAATTAATTTCTTAAATTCATCCAAGTTCTCCTCAATATTCTTAGATGAATCTAATTTATATTTGAAAATTTTTTCAAGCAAAAATAATTTACTCGGCAAAGAAGTTTCTGTAAAGAGTTATTCTAATTTATTCCAAAGATCTTTTGCAAAATTTTGTTTACCTACTTTCCTTAAAATAGAGTTGGATAAGTTTAAAATGATAGAAGAGTGAGAAAATTCATCAATTTCAAGTTTCTTTTCTTCAGAAACATTATCTGCATATTTTTTATCAATTACTTTGAAAACCTTTTGTTGAATTAAAATTCCTTTCATTTTTTGTTGCCAGATAGAGAAATCAAATTTGCCACCAAAGTTGCAGATTATAATAAACCATATTAATAACAGAGATGACAACAAGTATAAAAACAAGAGGGAAAAATTAATAAGATAGAATAGTAACAGACTATATCAGGGGACCTTAGCTAAGACTCAATCCAGATACCCCTCATCCTAAAGGGCCCGACCAGGTGAAAAATTAGCAAGGGTTGGTCTTAGGTCGAAATACAGTAAGAATAATGCACAAAGCGGTAAAACCGCACTAAGCAGAATATGGCAATAATAATGCACTAAGCAACATTATCAAAATACAAAAGCTAGTACTTTTGCACAAAGCAGTAAACAATTGTTAAGAATTTTTGCACTTAGCAAATCTTACTCTGTAAATAAAAAATACAAAGACAGATTTACTTTTGTACGAAGCAGATACGAGTAAATATCACAGTTAATGAAGTTAAGGTTAAGAGAAGATATTACCGTATGACGGTGTCGGAACCAGGGACTAACCCCGGCTCTGATACCACTGTTGGATACAACCAGATAGAAGAAAAACCAGATGTCAAAACCTATCAACTATTACAACGGATCAATGGTTCTAAACCTTTAATCAAACAATACTATAGAATACAACAATAAAAGAATAAAATGCAGAAATATTTTCTACAGATCTAAAAATTAAAAGAGAACAGAATATCTCAAAGAAAATGGGCTTACATAACCAGATCTGTAATCCTTTTTGCCCAAGAGCCACAAAGCCCTAACAACGTATCACAGTTGCTGAAAAATACCCAAAACCACAAAGGCTCAAGACCACAGATGAGCACTAGGGTTTCACAAAGAAAAGTTCACTAAAAACAACTACTACTACTACAAATATAGTCTTACAATCTAAACAACATAATTTTCCCTTTTGAAAAAAATATTAATAATCTTTGGATTAAATACAATTTGCCTCACTGTATCTCAGAAAATGTTTAAAAGATCCTCCTAAGGAAAAAAAAAGAAAAAAGAAACACGAAAAAAAACGCTTCAACATTTTCACAATATAGCAAAATCAAACAAAAGAAAGCATATCAAACTAAGGAGCTCAATCACAAATATAATTAAATTAGTTAAATTTATTACCTAAGTTGTAAATTATTTGATAATCATCAATTGTTTTTGTGTTGGTATGCTTCCTCTTCCATGCAAATGTAGTTTGAATATCAATACACATGAATCTGAATAGCCTGTCTCTCATCACTATACCTTCTTGCAATTTGGGTTTTATGTTTTGCTAATGCCTCTTCTCTTCTCCCCTGAAACTGAAATACATGGGAAACAATTTGCAATTTTTTTTTTCCTTTCTTTACATGGAATCCCCACAGTTATGATTGTCTTAACACCTGAAACTTTAGGATCTCATAAGAATAAGAACTCGGCAATAGAAATTATTTTTATATATAAACTGATTGGATCATCAAATTTACAGTACTTGTTTATCTATTAATTGTAGGAGAACTTATAGTGTAACTTGTGACATTTCATGTCTGTTTACTCTCCAAGCAACAATAATATGATAAATCCCTAGCTCCTACCGCTCGCTTACATACGGCTTCCTAGAGACAATTCTATAAATAGATACAAGCTATCTTTTATCAACTGAAACCGTCTTCATTTGTATGTTCAGTGGAACACTTGAGGAGATGCATAAAACTCACCCTCAATAAACATTGGTCTCAGGTCATCTTCTTGGCTCATGAACTCCAATGGAAAGGAAACAAGGTGTCCTCTTATTGATTTTAGCTTCGTCATTGGCTCCATAACTATGAGTTCCTCGTTTTGGTAGATTTCAATTTTGTTAGGAGCCACTCCTAAGTCGATAGTTGTGTGCCGAAGCTTCTGCTTCCAATGACTCATACTTTGTCTGAGTGCAGATCTGAGGTTAATAGTAACAATGAGCAATAACAGTTATGCATAGTCAAGAGGCAAAAATGATATGAAATAAGAACATAGGTTGCCAGAGAGGCACCTGGATTTGATGGTGTCATTGGGGATGCAAGAGAAGACATCTTGGTAGATCTTTGTATTTGACTGTCAATGAAAAATCAACACTGCTTGTTAAATGAAAAGAAAGCAGAAGTTGATGTTTGCAACTAAACAGCCCCGCCCTCTTCATTTCGAGATTACAAATACCCCTCTCTGACCATCAGAATTTGGCCAATTCTACCGGGATTTTGTGGAAAGACAAGTTTACCTTTTACTAAGGTTTAATAGTTACATGGAAAGCGGCAATGTCTTTTAAAATGGGAAAGGGTGTATCTAATAGGCACATTTAGGCAAACATAGCGTATAAGGATCTTGATTATGCCATGATATGAGCAAAAGATAACATCGAGATCACATTTAGCTATACACTGGAAGATAGAAAATTTAAAGAAAGACTCTGAGCACAGCCTTGTCATAATTGTTAGATGCTAGATCATTCGATGTCTTTTAACAAACATCCTGCATTTGGACCTAAAAAGAGGACACTTATAAACCAGTCAACTTACTGTCCCAAAATCATGTGGACCATCATTCTAGAAAATTACCTACTCACAGAATAATTTTCATCTAATTTATGGTCAATAGCCAAACCCCATAAACGCAATGCCCCCACGAAGTAATTGCACGATGAAAGCTGTTCATGCTATCCGTGCAGGTTGGATTGGATTCTACCTTGTCAATGTTCTGGGACTAACAAACTCAAAGTATACAAGCCCATGTTTCCAAGTAATTAAGCAAAGACTTCCAACATAGTCGCTTTATTGCCTGTCACTAAGGATGGGAAGTAAAATATATTTGCTATGGCTTTACCAACTATATAGCCACATCCCGTAACCTTGAGTCAGTAAAACTACATTGCTATCCTCTTAATGCAAATACAAAGTTTGACCTGCAATGTGCATAAGTATCAATTCTTAGAAGTATGCTAATATATCATAAGTTCAAAACCCTGTGTATTATGTGCCCGTCCATATATTATATTACATAATTAAAGTACAAGGGAATCATATAACCCTACAAGTATGGTATATTTGTAGGTGCAACACAAGATGACACATGAACCAACGCCGCAAACTTAATAACATTTGTCATACCTCAGCAATCTCTAACCAAAAGTGCTTGTATGTTGTCTCAGCTATGGGGTCTTTCGTTTGAGCGACCTGGAGGGCAGAGAAAACAATTATTGCAACAAGATATTCATAATCATTTCAAAATGTTAGAGATTAGAAACATATCCAAGAGAGAGATGATACAAGGTCCATGTGGTTGTGCAATAGTGGTAGGTTCTTGTAAGTACTGAGATGCCAACTTGATGCTCTTAGTCTGGCATCTTCATCACAATTATGACTCTACTTACCTCTTCGGTGTGCAGACCAAGGTGCTCCGCCCATAGGCAAAGTCTAAGACTCAAAGCAAATTTTCCAGCCTCCCATGGCTTCCCATTCATGGAGGAATCAACAAACTCTTTATCTTCTATCAGGAGAGCAATCTGGAGAATATACAGAAAAACATAAAATAACTGTTTTGCCTAGATAGGAAAATCGATATCGATATGATATAATCATTTCATAAACACTAGGAACAAAAAGATAATATCAAAAGAGATGCAGTGATGAAGCAAAGTCGATTGTAAGTGGAACTGTGCTCATAGTCAACAAATTGTATGTATACCCTGTATGTTGTTGCATATCTAATAATGTAAATATGCATGTGCAGTTTTCGCATGTATCTAGGTACATATCCATGTATTTTATGTCAAGGCTTTGACATTTCAAAGAAACTCCACTTTACAGGAAGCATTTTAAAAGTAAGTTCCGTGGGCATTTTGGTGCATATGAGAAAGCCAATGGCAGACATTGGTGTAATCCTATAACCTTCGGTTCTCTGAAAAATTATCCTCTTAGGCTAAACTATGCGAATTTCATAAACCCCAAACTATTGCCGTCAAGTATTTAAGTTGTATATGGAAAATGGCATGTAAATCATCAAACACCTCTGAGTCTCTTGAACCCAGCAAACTTCGATCATTTATGTTGGATGACCCAATCAAAGCGCGACGATCATCTACTATCATCACTTTACTATGAACATACACCTGTATAAGAAAAAAGATGAGAACAAGTTAATCGAGAAGAATGACATTGTTAAGTCTTAAAACTAATTGGGAGTGGGGTATCCATTGATTCAAATACTGGCCTCAAAAGTCATATTCAGCTGATTGATGCATAAATCATTGGTTAATAGTGATAACTTTATATAAAGTTGATGCGTTTATATAAATTAACATTCCATAAAACAGGCCATTAAGCATATAGTAGCATACCATTTGGCAGAAGAATGTCAGAGATCTTTCAAAGAAAGTGATAGGAGAGACGATCAGACTAAAATGGCTTTCTAGAGTTTGATTGAGGGAATAAAAGGTATAAAAGAATCCAACAAAAAATACCTGACTCGTAACCACAGGACCTACATCAAAAAGTCTGCCATAAGTTCTTAAACCAAAGAACGATATGAAATCATGTGCTCTGGTACCCAACTTTGAGAAAAGTTTCTCCAATATTGAACTTTTCCCTCTGCAAATAGTTCGATATTGCCAATGCATTATGGCTCTAACAGTAGCTGCACCACTGTCATCCACACCCCCCTGTTCACTGGAGAAGTTATGAGAAACATGAAAAGGAACAGAGAGAGATGGAAAATTCTGATCTAGCAGGAAACCGGTACCTGAAAACCAGGCAAGAGTGGGATTACAATTATGACTCTGAAGCACCTTTTCTCTTCATGTGCCCTCATTATGCGGTTGTATAGAGATTCAAGCACACGATTTTGTATAACATCATCTTCTGAGAGCCCCGATATGAAAAACTGATTCTGTAATTAGAAGATGTGATAAATTCTTTTGCGAATTCAGTATCAAGCCAATACTAAAGACAAGGGTGCAGGAGTAGAAGACTATAGAGACACCCATTTGAAGTTCTAATTCTTAGTTTAAAGCCTCATGAAGTATGTCTGCTAAAAGCCTTTTCATTGCATGTATGAAATCTGATCCTTTTGGAGGCCGATGACAGGAAGAAACGTTAGATCAAATCTTTTGGGAAGAAATTGAATCCAAGAAGATTAACATGGATTTGGTTGGCTGCATGAAATGGAACATCCTCCTACTCATTTGGAAGTATTTTATTCAGGAGATGATGGGAGGTATAACTTTGTTTTGTGACATAAATCAAGCACTCGTGTTAAACAGAACGAAGATCTGAATCTACCCGCATTTTTCCTCATCTGGGAGAAAGAATTTCTATTCTGAAAAACATCTGAGAATTAAATATCCGAGAAAAAGGGTTGCGGCATACAATCGTAAGTTAGTGGAACATTAAATCGTGAAAGAAACATGACATGAGATTGATGCTATTCTTGTTGATGCTATTTTCCTAAGCTTATACAATGGGATATTGACGTCGAACCTAAGAAAATATTAGATGTACATAAACTCACCTCAATGTAAATGAAGTGCTCTGCCTTCTCAATGAGAGCACAATAAGCTCTATGAATGCTGTCTTCAGTTTGGCTTGTTCCAGCAGACCACTGGCTGACACTTCTGACAACCTACATCAACACGTATAGTAATAACATTATGTATGTCTATAATGATGTTACAGTTGAATCATACATGTAACGTTAGAATTCAATTATTCTTATGACAAACTTCCATGCTTGATGAATCAAGATCAGCGGCTTACGGCCAGCGCATTCCTTATGTATCCCGTATTAAATGATCTTATATGGACATGGTCTAGCACAGAGCTCCTATTTTATTTCTGGCACAGATATATTAATTAGTCAAATCTCTTCGTGTATTTATCATTTTTTAAGTTTGAGTTTGTCCAGAAACACAAAAGCGGGTGTGCCATGTTCAGTTAATATATATAACACAAATTCTTTATAAGTTATAACACGAAACCTTCTGAAGAGACAAAACATTCTCAGTTACTCAGCTTTATTCTTCCAGATTCTATACCTCTATGCTGCAACATCTTGTCCATCCTACTAAAATCTTGACTTTCTGAAAATCATGAGAGGGAAATAACTTTCAACAATAGCTAACAGATGGAACTTGCATCTGTAAGATCATGATGTAAGCTAAAGGTCTGAAAAACTTAGTATTTGATTATATATCCAAGTACCACATTTCTACATTATGCAACCTAGAACTTAGTTAATGTTTATTGCAGAAACTTTTACAGTATCTTGAGCAAAAATATGAAACATACGGCACTCAAAAGTTTTTCCTCGTCAGAGAGACATCATAGAAACATCTCACTACCAATCTCAAGACACAAGGAGTTACAGAAAGGTCTCATAACTCTCAATAATTTAGCTAACCTGGCAGTGGCATGAACTACGAGGACCAACTTGTGTTATTCCATTGGCTGACATAACCTCGAAACTTTGTTCTTGGGTTTCCCACCAATAATCTTTGACTTGCAAATCAGACTCTGAGACTGTTCCTATTAGCATTGCACTTTGTGGATCCGAACTATAATCATCATCACTGAAACTACTTCTGGTGTCTCCAGAAGTTGGACATCTGGAATCCTGATAAGAAAATGAACTACCCGTACAATGCCCACTCAGCTCAGCCGGAAAATGGTCGTTTGAGTTCAAGCCATTTGACTTATTTTCCATGATGGTAGAATCTGGACCATCTGCTTCATGAGGTAAAAGCAGTGGAATGTCTTCAGGTGGTGTTTGAGGTGAAAAGTGATCCTTCCTACCGATGTCCTGAGAATTTACTTCGGAGGTATTCCTTTCAATGTCTATATCACTGCTTCTTCCCATGTAATGTGGTAAAACCATGTGATGCTGAGGCATGAGTAAAGGTATTGACTGTTCATTTGGTGCTTTACTTCTCTGAATTGACGGTGGAAAAAATGTATTAGTCACTGAAACTAGTTCACAGTCCATGAAGAAGTACAGAAGCAAACCTTTGCATGGTTCCAACGCTGAACAAAATGTCTAGCAATATCCCTGCAAGGGGGGCCCCAAACAGCACAATGAACATCGTGCCATGGCATCCGAGGATACTTCTCTCGGTCCAATTCATCTTTTAAGGTGTCTTCCCAAGAATTTGGTTCTGATTCTCTGCATAATCCATGGAAAGGCCTTCAACTGGTTATATCACGTTATGGAAATTTGTATTGTAGCACACAAAATCAAGGCTGTTTGGACCTTTGATATTAATCAGAAAAATACTTCAGAAAAAATCTTCTTGTTTTGGTTTTAAAGGAAAATGCAAGGGAAATATTTGTAAGAATACTTGAATGAGGAGGTACTAATTGATTTATATATTATTTTCATTTGTTTAAGTATGATACTTGTACGAATTTATCATAGATACTTTTTATATAAATGGAAAAATGTGAAAGAGTTTGGCTTTTCTCCTTCACTTTCCGTCACTAGAACCTTATATCAAATCATTAGTGTGAAGGTACATAATTTGGTTATACACAGTAATAAGATTCATAAATCAATTGAATTCCAACCAGGGGTATTCTGAGAAAGAATCTCATGGTATTCAAATCCACCAAACCTCTTCAAAAGTTCCAATTTCCTATAAACAAGAGTTTCATTTTAAAATATAATTTACCTTGGATTATAGTAGTCTTTTCCAGGCCATAAGAAAGGAGGGAAATCACCTACTCTGTGTTCAGTTGTGTCATACCGGCCAAAACATAAATCCAGCCCTCCAATAAAGCAAATCTTATGATCTACAATAACAAGCTTCTCATGGTGAGACCTGCAAGCACTAACTAACTGTTACTATTTATTTGAAAAAACAACTGTACAAACTTTTGCAAAATTGTATAAAAGTGGAACTTCTTTTATTTGTCTCTTCTGCTGAATCTCAGAAGCAACAGCTTACCACAAGTAGATGCCAGTTGACAAATGATCAGGATACCGCAGAACTTTAACATTTTCATGAATGTTAAGAAGCTTTCTCTTACTATATAAGCTGTTAATTTTTAAAGCAAGAGAAACTTCCTTGTAAAGAAGAATGTGTATCTGCACAGTAGTGTAGGAAATGAATTCAGAGAAGAATCAGAATCAGATGCAATGGAAATGATAGTTCAGATCGAAATAAAAAACCAACTAAAATATCACAATGGAATTCTACAATGATGCAGTGAAGTCATAAAATGCATCCAACTCCAACAACAATAACGGGTACTGTCACTGTGAGCAATTGAAGAGGTTATAGCCCAAGTTTTATTAATTAAAGTTGAATTGAGCTTGAAAGCATCTTTAGTGCTACTTGGTTTTCATGAAAAAGACTGCTTTTGCTCACAGTTCTCAAACTTTCAATTAAAAGTTCTGATTCCCATAACTGCCAAATAGCATTTTAATCTTCATCTGAAACTGGATATTTAAATAATCGGATCAACAACAATCAATATTGATTCTGTTTCCAAACGCAATTAACTTGAAAAAGAAAGAGCAATAGATATTGCCAAGTAGTTGTCATGAAGGGCAACAAGATGAGAGAAGTTGAAAAAAAAGAGAGGACTTCTTTTTGTGTTCCTCAAACAATGGCTTCTGAATACGAAAATTGCACCTGAACCCCTTCCTTAGCTTTAGCCTCAAGTAAAGCATCAAGCCTGGAGGAACTGTGTTTGTGAAATGGCCGTCTTAAATACAACTCAGGGCAAAGCCACCACCCAGTCATGTATATCTGCGGATAATATGCAGCCACTTTAGACATTTCAATAGCCAAACATGGTCAAAAACTCGTTGAACTTAGTTATCCTATATGTTTGGAAAATTGACCTCTGATTTTGCACTCTCTATTGATAAAGCTATTGCTTCAAATGCTGCTTTGCCATCTATAAACCATTGAGCTAGGCTTCCATCTTCAACCAGTCCTCTAATAGGGGCAAATGAATTAAAGCGATGAGGATGACACCAACTCTCAGAACGCTTTGATCCAACTGCATTAATCGCATAAACCCAGTCTTGCACTTTGGCGTGGCTCGTAGTCCTTAGCTTTATGTTCCTGTTCCCACATGAAACCTTTTGACCATTTAAAAGTAGGGAGCTCATGTTAGTGATACTATTTAAAAAGTTAGAATTCAAAGACATTATAACAATAGGAATAGTCTAATTAATCAAATTGGATGTACAATAACATTTGGACATTGTTCATCAGGAATTAGTTAATCATCCGCATAGCTTCAATAGTACAGAGAAATGATGCCAGACACCTATGGCTGTTATGAGTTGTTCTTCTCTTAAAACCAAGGCCTGGACTCACAGTACAGAATCTCTATTGAATTTTTACCTCCAATTCCCTCCAAATTTATCAGTTACATACTGATTATGCGGTTAATTAGTACAATAATTAGGCTAGTTCTGTAAGTTTTTCAAACCATTAAACTATAGAAACTGTAACCCTCTCCACCCCCCCCCCCCCCCCAAAGGGAAAAAGAAAATAGAACACTTGTTTAGCACAATGTGAAGTCTCATGGTTGCAATGCACGCCTTTAAGATGTTCATCTTTAGAGAAAACATACAATCAAAGAGCAAAGAGGATATTTAAAAGGTTGCTTTTCAAATTTTCTGCTTGCCAAAGAATAAAGTAGGAAATGTGGCACAGCTCCTACAATGTTTAAAAAAATAAAAATAAGAAAAGGCTCATATAGGTGAAAAAAATCAATGCAGAACTGATCATGTCTGCACAGAAAAAAAAACAACTCAAATGTGAGTTGTAAGAGTAAAAATGAACTAACCATTAAAATATTTTGGTGAGACGTTCATCTCTAACTTTATGACTCATGCAACAGTTTATTGGTTACTGATGACATTGTGACACTATGTCTCCACAATGTAAAAAGCATATTAAATTTGATTCAATAGTTCTGATACAAAATCACAACTATGAGAGCTGACTGCTAGGGAGACAAAAGATTGTGATCCTTGTTCTTCACTTTAATCAATCCCATTCCATTACTTTTTATAATGAAGATGTTTTCCCTCAAAAGTTGCTCAGTCTTTCTGTACAAAGTACTCTTTCCATTTCATAAGCTGAATATCATGTGAACATGTGTGTCTTTATGCTTCATGCTTATGTTTAGAAACTTGGATGCATAATAAAATATACAACTTATAGCTGGTAAACAAAGATAAACCAGATATATCGAATTAAAACAGAAACAAAGTTGAGACTGAGAACAAGTCTCAGCAAACCATGGGAAGCAATTGAGCCAATTACAAAACCAGTTTTTTTTTTTAAAAGAAGCAGTTTAACTTTCTCACTTTTCTGTTATGATGCTTAGACAATCATGAAGTGGAGAAGAAACTCACCTCAAAAGCATGGCGCAAAGGATTTCGTTCCTTTAACACTTTGGCCAAGTACACTTCATCATCTCCTTTTGCATTTGAAGCTGGTAGGACATCGAAGACAATTATGTCTAGGAGTTTGGTGTCAAAATGATTATCAAGGAAAGCCAAGAAACCCGGTTTGAGAACGAGCCAAACCTAAATTCAGTACATCAGTGCTCGGCCATCCACATTGACCAAAGAAAAAATGAAAAAAAGGAGATAAGAGAAAAATTTATCTGCATAATAGCCATCTCAAAGTTTATCCCATAAAACTGGCATTACCTATAGTAGGCGTTATAATGATTAAATGGAAAACAATATGGTCTCACATTCAGCATATAGTGAGTACTACAGCGTACAGGTGTTCATAGTATCCTTTGGAGCCTCAGGGCTACCAAAACCAGGTGAGTCAGATAGCTTTAGCACTTCCAATTCTCAGAAGGATCAATTTTGTTGTTAAAGTTAGCAGTTAAATCAAAAAAAAAAACAGCTTATGAAGTGGATATATTTTTGTCTTGATAATGGAACCCTGCTGTCTCTAATCAGTGGAATGCATAACTATTCATTTTGAAAATTCCAAGATGAAGATGCATGAATGGTTCTCATGCAGCATCATGTGAAATATCTCCCAGCATTTCACATAATCCTAGTTCCAAATTTACAAGTTGGAGGATTATATTGTATGATTTAATGAAATACATTTAATTACTTTAAGTAGAAAGCAAATCGTTTCATGTAAAAACATTTTCACTAGAATAGCATATCCCAATGTAGAGACAGAGTTGTATTGTCCGATCTCCATTCAGACAATCCATTGTCATGCTTTAAATTATAAGGTCTTTGCATTGCGCAGATACGTCAGTGTAGAAACCTTAAGTTGGCATGGAATATTAAAAGACATGGAATATTAAAACGAGCAGAGGGTGCTTGAAAAGAAAAAAGCATCAGAATTGAGAAATAAAGTGTATCTTCCATGCTTGTGGTGACTGGCCAGCTATGTAATCTGCCATTTTTCAGCAGGACCACGAAAAACTTTTTCCAGATGAGAAAACTCCTAGTTTAGTTTTGTCTCCATTTTCAATTTTTCAGTTTTCACTATTTTCAAGTGAGTTTTTGTTTTTGTATTGGTCTGGAGTGAGAAATAAACATATGTTTGGATTACTATGTTGTATGATATGTTTTTTACGGAAAACATGATAGAATGAAAATGTGTTTGAACTTAGGATGTTCTATAATACTTTTTTGTATGAAAAGACGTAGTACAATGAAAACATGTTCTGATCAAGATGTTTAGTGTTAGTTTTCTCTACGAAAAGACGTAATAAAATGAATAAGCATTTGAATGATGATGTTTTGCGGTACTTTTTTTTATACGAAAAGACGTGATATTTTGTAATAGTTTTTCATATGAAAAATGTGATAGAATGGATTTTCTAAAACAAATGGTCCAAAACCATAAGAAAGGCCTAACAGTATAAAAATCAAAATGGAGTTTCGAAATTAAATCAAAACAAGGCCTTACTTTTCGCCAATTGTTGCCACAACAACCGGAGCAACGACATAGACAACATCCTGAACATGTGTTATCCTCTGAAAATCTTCCCAAATGCTTAACCATCACATAACCTTCTTTCATCTTTGGACCATACTCTTTCGAAAATGATAACCTAGACACCTCCAAGAACTTGCATACCTGGAATGAATCATTTGTTATTGCATGGATAGTACCAAAAATATCTGCCGCAAATAAACTTCAGAAGCCTGTAGATATCTGTAGTTTACTATAGTCACTTCACTATATGTGAATATGATAACTAACAAAATTTTGAATTAGTTGAAAGAAAAATGTAGTCTATTGAACTCCATGAGTGCGATCAAGTTAGCGTAGGAACATAGCTCTATCATAATGGCCATTTAACATTTGAATCTGGCCCCACTTGAGCTGATGGGGGAAGGGGAATGATAGAGATATAACAAAGAAAATGCAGGAACTTAATCGATTCACATCCTCCAGGCATCCAAACTCACTGGGACACTATCTTCAGCACAAGAAAATTGATTACTTTCTTTAAGTGGCAAGGTGGATAACTCCTTTACGAGTTTAGGAAAAAGTGCAATACCAAGCTTGTTGCTTGTGCATGTCTCTTAAAGTAAATAAACAAGGCATCGGAAGAATAGATTTGGACTTAGTGGAATTTGTCTAATTAGAAAAAAATCATTTGTGTAAAGCCAATTAACTTAGTTTTCATTCTTCACCTCTCTTGAATTAATAATATCCAAGTTTCCCAGAAAATGATTCAGGTAACCTTGCATGGCAGCTTTTGCTTTGTCTGAAATGTGCTGCTGCTTGCCTATAGCTGGACGAATGATAGGCAAAGCAGCTCTTGATGGGACATATCTGCACAAGAAAATAGTCTGTAAGAAATAGATTTAAGATGGGTAAATCCCATTTCTGAAACAAAAAATTAAAGGAATGATCTTCTCATTACCTGCTTTTAACAGTATCATCATGGTATATTGGCACAGCTCCATCATCAGGCTCATCCTCATCATGAACAACTGTTGCATGATCTCCTAATCCGATGTTATGTAGCCATTCCTTAACCTTTTCAGGACAAAATAAAAGGATTAGCTCAAGAACCATTTATGATAAAATGAAATCTGAATGTGCTTCTATTGAGGAGCATGACATGTCACCCGTCAAGAGGATGCACGAAGAGAAAGAGAACCTGCTCTTGCTTCTCGTGAATTTCTTCAATTATTGCACGTTTCTTCAGGGCAAGGTGTAAATAAATAACTTGAGAAGCCTTCTTCAACAAATGCCACTTGAACTGTCAAAAAGGAAATTTCAGATTATGCCTTAAGAATACATATTGTGCCAGTAAGAAAAGCTTGAAATAGATCCTGCATTCCCCGTTTCTCAGTATTGGAATTAAATGCAAAAGGCAATACAAAGCACATAAATTAATAAGAAGAACAAAGAAATAGAAATAAACACTAAAGGACGATATAATAAAGAGGACATGCAAGCTGAAGAAAAAGGAATATCGTGAATAAGAACAAGCGACTGTAATGCCAAATCCAAACGAGAATTGAGGAACGACAACTGAAAAATGACTGAAAGTCTAGTTCCAACTCAATAAAACATAAGTTTAGATATTTAACAAGTACCATTTTCTTGCTTATGCATACACAAATTGGGACTTGAAACATAATAACGGGAACTAAATCTGCCTCTGTACTGCAGAATACAATGCTTACTGAATGCATGCAACTCAGTAATCCTAAAATAGACCATCCATTCTGGTAATGAAATAAAGGTTATCTATTTCCGGTATCCTTTTCATAAATCTTAAAGAAAATAATGATTGTGTGTCCAGTAAATATTGATCAATGAAATTATAGTTTAGAAAATTGATGGTCGGCGTAATACATGAAAAGAAAAAGCGAGTCATTCTTCAATGAATTAAAGTGATTTATTCTGACCAATAAGCTTCACTTCATGGAGACACACATAGTGCCATATTTTGATCTCTAACACCTGAAAATTTTGTGACAAGACTTCAAGCTATGAAGGTTATAGACCAATAAACTTCACCTTGTGCAATTTTTATAAGGATTAATTACACTTAAACGTCCTCTAAAATAAGAAATTACACAATCTCCCAAAAAAACTTTAGAAACTACACTTATATCCCTTTTGAAACTGCCCCGTTTTCTAACCCAAACAGAAGTGGTGATATTTCAATTTTACCCTTACCATGAAAAATAATTAAATAAAATATATATTAGATGACCATAATGCCCCTGGATGTATTTGTAATTTTTATATTTTAAAATGGATGGATTTGTTTTATTTATATATTTGAGGGGATGTCTTTTTAGGTTTTCTTCTTTTTTTCTTTTTCAATATTTTGAGACAATGTTTAAGTATTACATTAAAAACATCTCTATACTTATTACCAAAGAAAATTGCATTTTTTGGAATTATAATTTAGGGTACTTTGCAATATCGGTATTATGTTTTTTGAAATAGCTTGAAACGGTACCAAAAAAAAGTTTTGTTTGCATTTTTTATACTGTCGTTAGATTTCTAACAGCAAGGCCACGTGGCCATTAAGTCATGTAGCAAGGGCAAGGGCGGCCACAAAACAAGAAACTTGCATTTTTGGTACAACAATTTAGGATACCTTGCAATATTGGTATCATATTCTCCCATTCCGTTAAGGATTTGTGTGTGATCCTTTAGGTTTAGTTTTAGCTAGACTTGGTCTTGAATCCAATATATAATTTATTTTGCAACTCATTTGCACTAAATTAATTAATCACCATGAATTAACCACCCTCAATTACTCCTTAATTGGAGGGGTACCCATTACTGTGGGTAACCATTGAGCAATGGTTTAAAGCACTAGAGAATAGGTCAAATTTTCATGATCCTATCGGCATTGCGTACCATATGATATGGTGCTTCTGCCGCATAACCCCCCGACCAAATCTAGGGCATGAAATTGGTTACCAGTTACAAGAGAGCTAATATACATACTTTTCCCAGAAAAAAGGCAATCAAATTTAATTTTCACCCATTCTGCTCATTTTGTTTCCTTTATTAGATCCCAGATGAAAAGGTAGCGCAACAACCATCTGGTCAATACTGTAAATTGTCAATATTGCAAGTCCACCTGAGCTAGCTAGAGCACCATTTTAATCTTACATGTCAGACATCCAACATGTCGGACATCCATCAAATTTCTTCCCATAAAAAGAGCTAAGCTGAGCTTTTGAAATAATCTATAGCCTTCCCACACCAAGTAATTAACAAAAATTGCACAACATAACTAATAATCCCGACATCTCCTTCATTGGTATTGTTTCAAAGGAAACTTTGACTGTAGCGGATGCAAAAATCAAGACATCACATTATATGCCAACTTTTATAGAGGTACTTATTACATGTTCCAGATAGACATGCAAACATTAACGGAACCACGGCGCCAGCAGCAAATTACAAGTTAAAGGATGATAGTTAATTAAGTAAATCAAATCAGTTGAAATTAATCACATCACATTATAGGCAAAAGTAAGAATAATAGCCACCTACCATATGCTTAACTATAAATTTACCCAATTAAACAAAGCTTATCGCCACAGGCACGCTTGTAGAGAACTATACTAAGGGCTACCTTTAAGAATCATAAAAAGATATATAGAACCAAATTAGATAATGCTTCTTCACAAGCACATTTCAGCTCCATCAAGTTACTAAATTGCAAGAATATCTAACTTTATGCCATGAAAAAGTAACTACACCTGACCCCCAATGTCAATTTTAAAATAATCAAACTTAAGGCTGAAGATTCCTATATTGTATTAAGGGCCATGCTTTTTCGCACATCTAATCAACCAGGCAAACAGTCCACCTTCACCATATAATACAAAAAGTGAAGCAAATGGAAAATTCAAACAGTTATATATTTAAATTTTTTATAAGATCCAAATTACCATAGTACAGAAACACAATAAGTTCAAAAATATTAAATTTGGGATTGAGTCACTTCCACATTCATAACGCACATCCATCCACATAAAAAATTACATACATACGTATAATGCAGGGCGCACATGCGAAAGCAGAAAATGATGCTTATTGACTCACACCAAAGCCCGTGGTAATCGCATGGAAAGCAGAGACGACAATCAATTGACGATACCTGTTTGTACTGGAGCTCAATGGTGTACGACAAAAGCAACGGAGTGATGTCACTCGCATCCGGCCGCGAAACCGACACGATGGTGGCCGTAGGCAGCTCCTCGAAAATCCTGGCAGCCGCAGCTTCCCCACAGTAACGAAGCGAATGAGACGACGAAACCGCAGACTGATAGCCGCCGGAAATCAACCTCTCCGTCGACATTACTGGAAACACTCAGAAACCTCCAAAGCCTCCTTCTTGCATGTGCTGTTCACCTCTCTCTCTTTTTCTCTCTCTCACTATATATATACAAATACATATATTCTGTATCTATATATGTACACGCAGAAAGGTTGAGACGAAGCTTTGCTCCGTCAACCGAAATTCTCCGTACTTGTGCCGTTATGTGTAAAAAGCGTAATATAGTGGGAAAACAGGGCGACCAGGGTGGCCAATTGGGGTGGTTGAGCTGCAGGTGAGTGCACGGGGACTTCGTGAAGCCGGAGTTCAGATGGAGACACGTGTGCAGATCAGGGACGTGGCATCTACTTGATTGGTTTGTGTTTGGGATCGTAGGGTTTAAAATTAGTGGGAAGTGTGATTATTGATTAATTGTTGGCTTTCCTATTGTTGTGTAGTATGGCAAGTGGGGGATGAGGTAGGGAGTTTTGTAGTCAACTCAAACCTCTTCACCCACTCAAATGTCAAAACTACCCTTACACTAATAGATTAATTCTTTAAGAGTTCTAATTTATATGGGTTAAAATTCTTTATTGATTAAATCATTTAAATATATATATATATATTAATTTACATCTTGCATTAGATGTAAAGAAATCTTTTTTTTGAAAAAAAAATAATAATCAATACTCTAATATGACGGATGAGGGGTGTACCGATAATTTGATCTGACATAAGTTTCGGATAATTTCTTTTAATTTTTCTTGTTTTCTTCATTCACATTTCTTTTGTATTTATATTAATTTATTATCATAATATCAATATTTATATTAATTTATTTATATCATACTCACTTTTAAATATTCTTTTATTGTAATATGTGACACGAAAAGTTAGTAAAAAAGAAATAAGAATAGCATCCATCGTTGTGGTCTAATGGTTAAGGTCAAATGTTGTTGCACCACAAGATTAGGTCCAGATTTTTGCCAAGACATTTGGTGAGGCTAAACATAGGTTCTAATCTGTGCCTTGACTCTCACATAATTATATTGACTCTTAACGACTTTAAGTCAGCTAAAGGGACCCTGGTCGACGAACATAGCACAGACATACCTCGATTATTGATAACAATAAAATTAAATTATAAAAACTCTAGTCAGCACACACGATGCAGACGCAATCCTTCCTAACAATATTGTATCCACCCCCACCCCAAAATTTCCATCTTTTACCAAAAAAAAAAAAAAAAAAAAAGCAGGGGGTGGTTGGGTGGGGCGTTTTAGTAATTTGGAGTGATGATGGGGCATGAGTTTAGGAATGAATGTTGCACAAGGCACGTTCCGTAGGAGCATCATACATAGAATATCCATGTTGGTGCGGCTCCCCAACACGAATATGCTATGCTCCCCAGCACCACATACCATCAGATCCCATCAACACCACCCCCCCCCCCCCCCCCAATTTATTTAATTTCAAATACAAACAAAGTGTTTGGTTTCTAAAATATTTTTATGTTTGGCTTGAATTATTTTGTTCATTTTTTATTAGTTTTTGAGTGTTTTGGAACAGTGTTATGATTAGAAAATATTATTTATTAATCCACTCACAATTAAATAAATTATATACATACTCATACATATATATAAATATATATAAGAGATATGATTTGACAACAAACAGTATTTTCTGTCTCCCACTAACCAGCATCAAACGTACCACTTATTTTATATTATCTCAAAAGATAAAATCCAAACATACACATTATCTGTAACACATACTTTAATCTTTGTTTTTCTCTCTCTATCTCCACAAAACACACCAAAATAAGTTAAAATGAAACCAAACATAGTGAAAATGTTTGTGGGAGTGTTTGAATAAAATAAAGTATGGAATTTATAAAATGTCAATAATATTAATTTTGCAACTCGTAAATTAAAAGTAAAGTATACTATTATTAAAAATAGATTAAAAATTCCTACACTTAGAGGATTTGAATCTTAATCTTACCACTCAGACAAGCGATCACTAATAGTATTTTTATTGAAGTTAGTTGTTGTGGCACTTGAGCATATAAAAATGAACAGTTATGAGTTTGGACAAGAAAAAGTAATGTGTTAATAGAAACAAATAGGAGGAGGAACAAAGAGTATGTAAGAAGAAAGAAATGTAGGTGAGATGAGAGAAAAAAAATAAATTATAATTATAAATTTATTAAAAATATAAAAGTTTGTGAGAAAAAGAAACATGGAGCAGTGAGGTGAGAGAAAAACGTGGGCTAGTAGATTTATAGAAAGAAAAATAAATTGTAATTCGATATTATTACAAAATTTTGAAATTGCTATTCCGATTAATTTTATTTAAGAAGAATAAAGAAATTAAAGGGTAAATATGGTTTTTAAAATTGGTTCGGCAAAAGAGTTTGAGGTAAGAGGATTGTGGGGTAGTGGGTCGAGAGATTTTCTTTAAGTGTGATATTATTAAAAAAATTATTGGAATTACTATTCGGGTCGATTTCTTTTTAAGAAATAAAATGAATTAAAAGTAAATATAGTTTTCAAAAGTTGATACAATAGAATAATTTTCTTTTATAGTAGTATAGATGTTAAAAATTAATAAAAATGATAAAATTCTAATGTTTTATTTTGAATTCTTGCAATTGTCTACTTCGATGAGACAAATTAAAAGGGTGAATAGCAATTCACCCCCCATGTGATATTGAAATGAACACATTACCTCCCTCTGAAAAAAATAAAGCAATTTACCCCCTTGTACTTTTTAAAATAAAGCAATTTACCTCCTTATACAGGGAGGTAAATTGCTTTATTTTAAAAAATATAGGGAGTTAAATCGTTGTATCTTAAAAAACACAGAAAGGTAAATCGCTATTTGTTTTTTCATAAGGGGATAATTTGCTCATTTGAAATATCACAAGAGGGTTGCTTGCATTTTTCCTCAAATTAAAATATTAGATATCACTCTGACTATCTCACAATATTTTAGGTTATATGTAAATTGAAGAATTTAAAATTGAGAGAAGGATTTCAAATCATTTTTATATGAGAAGAATTTGAAATACATTGGTGTTTAAAACAAAGTTTAAAATTTAGAGTTTAAAGAAATAATTATCTAAATAAATTCAAAAAAATTGTTACAAAAAATTTGAAGTTCATAATTTTCAAATCTATCGATCCATTATAATATTATGAAACTTAAGAATTATGCAAGCAACCTATTACACTTTTCTTTGCATAGAAACAACATTATTCAACTTCGAAGGTACTTCGTACCTGTGATAATATACTTCGACGGTATTTCGTAATTATGTCAAATTTAAAAAAAAAATTATTATAATTTATCCTAATAAAAAATTACACACGAACAGAGTTGAGAATTTCAAACCCCCATTTAAGAATTATATAATTTCATTAAACATCGTTTGGAAAATAGATATAATGGATACTCATTTTTATCTAAAAAAATCTATGTCAAATAGTTAATAATTTATTTTTAATACCAAAGTAGTAATCACTTTTTTCATGTGCAAGATTTTTGCTTGTATCAATAAACAATAATTAAACAATTATTGTTTAATTAAAAGTTAAATTTAGGATACAAAATGTTAAACCGAAAAATGTAAGCATTGCTCTTGTTAATTCGGATAATTAAAAGGGGAAATGTGTATTTTTTTTTTAATTTTATAGAAGCAATAATTATATAATTATATGAATATATTAATAAATTAAATAATTAAGCAATACATTAATATAACTAACACTATAAAATAAATTAGAATAAATTCATATAAAGTGAGACAATACGTCAAAGGAAATATGTGTATTGAGCCATTTGTACTTTGATCAACACGAGTCTTATTTTATTTTCATAACTAGCCTATTTTTTTATTAGGTAAATTAGGATCAGCTCTTTGAAATTTGGCATAATTATGGATACCCTTTTGTAATTATTTGTGATGTTCGATAAAATTATGTAATCTTTGTATGGGGATCTGGAATTGTCAAATTTGATCTTGCTGTTCTTTTTTTTTTTTAAATAAAAAATAAAAAATTATAAGAAAATCAGACGAGGTAGATGAATTTTCTTAGAAAAATTGCCAAAAGAAAAATAACCCATTTAGTCCATAAAAATTCAAAATATTTTATAAAATAAGTAAAATTATAATGCAAAGCCGACAAGCACATTTTGGTCAGTTCGCCATAAGAGATTGAATGAAAACACAAAGAAAAATAATTGATATTAACTAGTTGTTGAACGACCATAAAAATCAAGGGGTATTAGTAATTTTTCAAACAACAAAAAATATTTGTACTTAGATCAGATTTCAAAAGAGCTCATTATAATTTATACTGTTTTAAATAATTGAGTATAAAAGAATTGTTTCTTTTTATTAGTAAAATCAATTACAGTCACGTCATGATATCGATCACTGATAATTATATCAATTAATATATAGTAATTAGAGTTTCATTTTTCTAAAGAAACTTTGAATGCAATAAGGGATAATCACATTTACACCACGTGATCTATAATCTATTTATACAAACTATTCATGTCTTTTAAATAATTATATATATACCCATTAGAAATATCAACATCATTTATACAGATCACCTCCTTTATTAAAAAAAAATTTACACATACACTTCTAAAAAACGTTAACATCATTACACAAACTACTACTGCTTTTTAACTGTTATGAGTGATTTCTTTAATTATGCAAAAAAAACATGAGTGATTTGTGGAAACTGGCCATCAATTAGAAGGCGTAAATATAATTATCCATACAATAAATCATCCAAAGCTAACACCCAAAAAATTTTAAAAGCACACCAACTCACATCATTGCTCAAATTCAAATCCAGAAGCAACTACTACATCACACTTTCACTCAAAGTCACACACGGACACAAAAAATAAAGAAAAAATGCAAGCGATTCCCTTGTAATATTATAAATAAATAAATTATCTCCTATGAAGAAAAAAATAGCAATTTACGTCTCTGTGTTATTAAAAATACAGCAATTTATCCCCTGTATTTTTCAAAATGAAGCAATTTACATCCTTAGACATAAAGGTAAATTGCTTCATTTTAAAAAATACAGGGGGTAAATCTTTACTATTTCTTTTATAGAGGGTAATTTGCTCATCTAAAATATCACAAGTAGGTAAATCGAATTAAATCCTAAAATTTAGAGGTTTTTCAATAGAATTGAGTATTGAAGAATATAAAATCCTCGATAAGCAATGATCTATGATCAAGAAATCATGATGTATGCCTTTTCATGGGAATCCTTAACACTAAAGTAGAAGACAAATTTTAAATGCCGCTTTAAGCGAAGTTCAAGCATACTCCAAGCAGAAAAGAAAGAAAGAAGAAAAGATTGCCTGTAAATGCAAATTAGGGGGAAATTATAATTTACGTCCCATAAGTTGTATTTTTTGTCACTTGGTTCTATTTTTTAGCACTCATCAGATTTAGTCCCATAAGTCACAAAAACTTGTAATTTTAGCCCCAACCACATTTAGCTCTCTGCATTACGGAATTTATCGAACTAAATATAACGAGTTTTCTGAATTTTGAGATCATTTTGAAAATTCTCTAAAATATAGGAGTAAAAATGTTGAACTCCCTATTGAATGAGACTTAATGTGTAATTCGCCATATATGTTTGTATGCAATTTATCTTTTCACAATATAGTAAGAGTTACATGCTAATACACATGAAAGACAAATCATCCACATAGAAACAAGTAGTTCCGTTGTGTCATCATTGTACAGTATAAATGCACACAAACAAGTAGTTTTACCCTAATCTAGAAACAATTTTGTTCATTGTATTTTGAAATTGAGTAAATTACATTTTTCCATTCGAATTGTGGCCGTTTAACATTCTGTTATTGATTTTTTTTTCTTTTTTGTCAACTTACCATCTCAATTTCGAAATTTGTACTTTGGTCTTTGTTGATTTTTCTGTCGGAAAAATTATATTTGAAAAATATCACATCATATAACTTTTAAATATTGTATTTGCACTGCATGTAATGTTTTCTCAACAAAAAAACTTGATTGAAAAATAGTGATAAATAACAAAGTGCAAAATTTTATAAAGTTGAGATGGTAAGTTGACAAAAAAAAAAAAAAAATAGATGTCAAAGTGTAAAAGCGGTCATAATTCGAATGACAAAATATAACTAACCCTTTGAAATATTTTTAGATCCTTTGACGAAGTGATAAACTTATGTGTTCACTAACGAACATGACAATCAACGACAAGTCATTTTTTGGAAACCTATTTACGAAGTTGAACCCGTGAAATGCTGAATACTTGATGAAGATATCTAATCGATCACCCTACGCTTAAAACATGAACAAAACAAATGATGCATGGAATATGTTAGAAATTAAGGTAAATTACATAATCCTTGAGGTTAGGTCAAATTACAAACACCCCCAATGTTTTATAAAATTAGAGCTACACTCTCTGTAAGAGTGTTAGTGTAATGTTTTTAAAAATTACAGCTACACTCTCTATAAGAGTGTTAGTGTAATGTTTTTCAAGGGGTGTTTGTGTAAATTTAATATAAATTACAGGGAGTGTAGTTGTAATTACAACTATAATTTCAAGGAGTGTAATTGTAATTTTACAAAAAAAAATAGAAGGTGAATGTTTCTTCAGACCCCATTACCACTCACGCAAATTTCGCACAATTTGAAGAAGAGTTTGCAGGTAATGCTGCTAAGCCCTCTTGCATCGTTTTGAATACTTGGATTATTGACACGGGAGCTACCAATCATGTATGCGCAACATTGCATTATTTCATTCCTTTACCAAACCTGTTAATCCTCATTTTATCTACTTACCAGACGGTTCCAAAAATCCTGTTCAATATGTGGGTATTGTCCAGCTGAATGATGATATCACATTGCATAATGTCTTCTTTGTTCCATAGTTTTCTGTCAATCTAATTTCTGTTAGTCAGCTTTGTAACCATACAGTTTACCAACTTCATTTTACTAAAGAAAATTGCTTCTTGCAGGACCTGGAAAATAAGACAAGCAAGGTTGTAGCACATCTCTTCAAGAACCTCTATACTTTTAGACAACAATCTCCTTCATTCACCTCTACTGTACTGTTGTTGAAAATAATCTTACTTTTGTAAATTGCACTTCGAGCTTATGGGATAAGCGCCTAGGACATGCTTCATTACAAGCCATTAAACATCTAGTTGATATTGATACTTATGCTACCCAAACTCTTTGTGAAGTGTGTCATAAAGCAATGCAAACTCGTCTTCCTTTTCCCACTGGCGTGTCTCATTCTTGTATTCTGTTTGAACTCGTTCACATGGACATATGGGGTCCCTACACTACATTCAACCTATTGGGGGGAACGTATGTCATAACTCTATGAGACGACTGCTCAAGGTGCCTTTGGACATTCATCCTCAAACAGAAATCTCAAGTTCTTGCAACATTGAAATATTTTTGTTTCTTAGTTTCTAACCAGTTTGATAGGAGAATTAAAACCTTGCATTCTGACATGGCTCATGAGTTCATAAATCATGAGTGTCAATCCCTCTGTTCCGAATTAGGTATCATTCATCAATCTTCTTGCACATATTCTCCTCAACAAAACGGCCGTGTCGAGAGAAAACATAGACATTTGTTGAATGTAGCTAGAGCCCTTCTTTTCCAAGCATCTCTTCCTATAAAATTCTGGGGTGATGCGATTCTTACAGCCACATTTCTGATTAATAGGACCCCAAGTAGATTGTTGGAGTGGAAAACACTGTTCGAATTGTTACATGGGCATCCTCCTCAGTTTAATCATTTACGCACTTTCGGTTCATTATGTTTTGCTACCAATATCAATCCCCACAAATCAAAATTTCATCGTAGAGCCTTAAAATGTATTTTCATTGGATACTCGATGCATCAAAAGGCCTACAAACTATTTGATATGGAATCCCACTTTGTTTTGTTTTCTAGAGATGTGCAATTTTATGAGGATGTTTTTCCATTTTCTAAGGTGCCTGCAGATTCTGTTTCTCCCTTACCTTTACCCATGGTTTCATTCGATGCTACTCTCCCCTTTCATTCCTCTCTAGATATTTCTCAACATACTATGTCTGAAACTACTTCTCATGCTCCCAATCCTACTGTAACTCCGGTTCCTACACCTACAAGATCACCCACTCCTGTCGTTCGTCGTTCCAATAGATTACTCGCAAGCTTGTATGGCTTGAAGATTTTGTATCTATCACATCTAACCCTCATGTTGTTCATCCTTGTAATGTTGCATATACATCTTTTGTAGCTCCTTCGTCAATTTTGCAGGAAACCAAGTCGTTTCAAGAAGCTATGCAGCATCAGAAGTGGATTGATGCTATGAAGGCTGAACTTACTGCCTTGGAGGATAATCACACTTGGATTCTTACTCCTTTGCCGGCTGGAAAGAAGCCCATTGGCTGCAAATGGGTATTCAAGACGAAGCTCCGTGCGGATGGTTCTGTGGAGTGCTATAGAGCGCGCTTGGTGGCAAAAGGTTTCACTCAAATTGCGGGGGTGGATTATATGGACAATTTTTCCTCTATCGCCAAGCCAGTCACAGTCCGTGTGTTTCTATCCATAGCTGCTGCTTATAACTGGCCTTGCAACAGATGGATGTAAATAACACCTTTTTACTCGGCTATTTGGAGGAAGACTTGTATATGGATCCGCCCGAAGGCTACTCTGTTCAGACGGGATTGGTGTGCAAGCTAGAACGATCCATTTACGGCTTGAAGCAAGCCTCTCGACAATGGAATGTCGAGCTCACACTTAAGCTTACGGAGTTTAGTTTCATGCAATCTGCCTTCGATCATTGTCTTTTCACAAAGAGGACAGATGATGTTCTTCTTGCTCTCCTCGTCTACGTCGATGATATTGTGGTTACAACTCCCTCTTTGGCGCTGATTCAGTCTGTGAAGGACTACTTGCATGCACTTTTCACCATTAAAGATCTTGGTGATGCACGTTATTTTCTCGGCCTTGAGATTGCGCGAGGCTCTGATGGTCTCTATCTAGCTCAGACGAAATATGTTCGTGACATCATAAGTGACACTGGAATGTCGTCTGCTAAATCCGTTAGTACACCGTTTCCGTTAGGCCTCAAACTCACTAATGATTTTGGTGCACGACTTCAACAACCTGACCAATTTCGTCGTCTGATTGGTCGCTTGTTATACTTGGGCTTTACTCGCCCCAACATATTGCATTCGGTGCAACAATTGAGCCAATTCCTCACTCATCCGTGTGCTGCTCACTGGAACGCAGCGTTGCATGTGGTTCGGTATCTCAAGGGTGAGCCTTCTAAAGGTCTTTTTTTTCCTGCTGCTTGTAACTTTGAACTGACCGCTTATTGCGATGCCCACTGGGCGTCTTGTACTGATTCTCGTTGCTCGCTTACTGGATATTGTATTTTCTTGAGTGCTGCTTTAGTCTCATGGAAGACCAAGAAACAATCTACTGTTTCTCGTTCTACTGCCGAAGCGGAATATCAGAGCATGGCTGCTATAGTTTGTGAACTAAAATGGCTGTCTTATTTGTTATCTGACTTCGATATTTCTTTGCCTCTTCCTGTTCGCTTATTTTGTGATAATCAGGCGGCTTTACACATCATGGCTAACCCCGTCTTCCATGAGCGCACGAAGCATATCGAGATTGACTGTCATGTGGTTCGTTCTGCTTACAAGGATGGTTTCTTGGCTCCTGTGCACATTCGTAGTTCTTTGCAACTTGCCGATCTTTTCACGAAATCCCTACCGCTGAAGACGTTCCCATTTTTACTTGACAAGTTGGGCCTTGCTGCTTTGCATCCCCGTCCCACTTGTGGGGGGCTGTTGAGCTTGGAGATGTTCCTACAGCAATGATAATGCCTCCTGCTGCTGCTGCTATTCTTCCACAGGGTTAGCTTTTTAAAGATGAAGATGGCTTATTTGTGTTTGATACTGGATAGACAAAAGTCGCATTTTAAAAATGCATTTTATATTCTGTTTTGTTGCTCTATTGTTGTATATCTGATGTGACGTACTCGTCATTTATTCAGCTTCTCATTGGTCCATGTCATAGATGAGGTGGTTAGTTAGTTACTGGTAGTTTTTGGGTTAGTTGGCTTGTTTGTATTTAAGCATGGGTTCGAACTCCAGCGGTTATCTTCTTCTCCAATTTTTGAATACTGAATCAGATTTCCTGGGTTCTTCCATCCCCTGTTTTATGGTTGTATCAACTTTGATGTTTTGTGCCAAATTCAACAGACTTGCATATCAATTTGCGTACTCAAAGAATTATTTATTTGAACGAATTTAATTTGGTCGCAGAATTTTAGATAAGTGAAGAGAGAAGAAGATAAAAATTTACGTGATTCATATGACCCATGTCCAGAGGGCTAAATCATGTTATTTTCTCTTTAGAGGATATAACTATAATGCATGGACATGGACATGGGAACATGGGCACGATACGATACAAAAAATACAGAAAAATTAGGGCACGATACGATACAAAAAATACAGAAAAATTAGGGCACGATAGTTCACTGACATGGCTATATAATATATATTTTTATTATATATATTCTTAATTTTTCATAAAATTAAAATATGCAATATCAACACAATATCAAGATAAAATAAAAAATAGATATGTCTTACATCTATATTTTTAACTAAATGTGGTTTAAAAAATATACATAATCAGTTTATTTTAAAATGTATGCATGCAATAGAAACTATTTAATATTCAAATTAATTGAGGTCAAGGCAGCGCATTGCAATCCACACATCTAGAGTAATGTAAATAGAAACATCAAACGACCAGTTTTAGGTGCAGAACATCAAGTCAGACAACCAATAGAAGGCCACTTAGCCCTAGAAGAAGCAAGAAGGACAAACGATCGAGGACCGACAAATAGTTTACATGTAGAACACCATCAGTAGTCAAAGGGCACTTAACCTATGAGAAGCAAGAAAGCCAGTCACACAATAAGACCGCGGATAGTTCAGGTTTCCAGGCTGCGGTGGTGGACAACTAGGGTTCCGAGCGGCGGTGGTGCAACTAGGTTTTCATCTCTAGGCGAAGCGTCGGTGTGCAGCTAGGTAAGGCAGCGACACTCAAACTAGGGTTTCAGTAGGCTCGTTTCTTTCTTTTCTTTGAGAAAGTACCATGTCAGAATTTTAGATAAGTGAAAGGAGAAACAGAAGATAAAGATTTACGTGGTTTGGTCATATGACCTACGTCAACAAACAAATGCCCAAAAAGCAAATTCGTGTTATTCTCTCTTAGGATATAACCTTCATCTATTTATATAGGTGAATTACACATGCACATAATGGAAACTGGAACAAATCTCTCCAAAATCAAACCATATAGATATCATAAGAATCACTTAGATATTCTTGTGAGTTTACAATTATTTGGATAATCAATTCATGATTCTCAACAGTTTCGATACACAAAGAATGCTGCTGATGACACACGTATACAATGTACACAGTATGGTAAATACGGAATAATTCTTACCAGGTTTAAGTTAATTTGTTAACTGAATCTCCAGCTTCGGCAATTGCAGTGAACCTTGGCAAGCGATGCCATGTAGTCATCAGACCTGGGACTAAACCACTGTTAGATACCATAGATAATACTTGTGAATCCCCGTTATCAAGAAAACAATGAGAAACACCTAACCTCGAACCATAAGGAGATTTACAGGCAGCGACTAGGTGAAGTTTAGCTTCATCAGACTTATTCTGCATCAGAGCATAATAAATCTAAGTGTCACCCCACTTAGAGGTAATATCTAAATATATCAAAACCACTTAGATTTTCAAAAGCCAGGCCCTGACAAACTTGTAATATCATTCACTTTTAATAGAACAGCAAAATAGACAGACTCTTATAGGACGCAACCATATCCATGTCCAATTCCTGATACAAATAAAATACTCTCACACATGTATCTAAAAATGATTTTTTTTTGTATGCAAACAGGGAATACAACAAAGGATAATTACACTCCCCTCCCTTGAAGTGTTGGTGTAATTACACGTAAACTCCCTATGGTTTGAAAGATTACATCTACAACTCCCCTTAACAAAATTTACTAAATTTTCTAATATTAAGGAAAAAGAAAAAAGTTGAATGAAAATTGATATTTTACCTATATTGACTTATTGCAGATCAAATGATTTTTTCGGGCTAAACTAACCTTATAACAATGAAAATATACCTCCTCATATGCTTGAATGCGTGAAGACGTATGAGGGTGATTTGGTCATAAAAAAATTTATTCGACTTGCAATAGGTCGGTAATAAGTCAATTAAGGATATATACAATTTCTTTTCCTGATTGTTTTATTGATACCAACAAATTCAGTGAATTTTGACTAATTGAGGGATTCATTTGTTAGAGGAAAGCAAATCTCAGGTGTGCTAAACGTAATTTTTCAAACTACAGGGGATTTACGTATAATTACACCAAACCTTAGGAGAGGGAAGTGTAATCATCCCATACAACAAAATTTGAAGAGTAATTTGTTGAAGAAAATAAGAGAACTTTACAACAGCAACATTATCGGTTAGGGATCAATTTAGAAAATATATGGTTCAGAAGGAAACCTGTGATTCATAATAAAGGCCAGCATATAGAGAAGCATAGAAAAATTCACCCTCCCGTCCACTTGAAAATGCTTGACAGAGCTGCCAGAAAAACCAGTTACATTGTATCAGGAACTGCTAGAATGACCAAAAATTGCACACATTCAATAGTTTGATACGAAATCAAGAGGGTACTTGGTTGAGCTAATTTGAAAAATATAATAAATTCATATAACTCGTAAGGTGTTTTTAGAATTATAAGAGGTTATCTTATTTAAAGAATAAACTCTTAAAGTGTTTAAACTAAATAAGATCATGAAACTCATAGATTACCATAAAATTTTACCAAACACTTAATGTTTTGAAGATCTTAAAGGTCATTAAAACACCCTCTAGATTTAGCCAAACACCACTATATCAATATGAAGGAGATTCTTTGATCTATCATTTTTGCATTTTGTTTCCTTGTGAACCAAAAGCAGATGATTTTGTCAAGGTTGAGAAACACGTCCAAAACAAAGTCACAGGTATTTGCAAAGACTCTGATGGTAATTAATTCTCAGAGTATCAAATTAACAAAGTACTCATACCTAACCCATAAAGAGAAAAAACATATTTATTTCATGGGAAGTGGTGTAAAAAAGTCTAGATATATTTAGAAGTACATTCCTGGTAGGTGGTTGTACAATTGAATAAGCAGATGTGCTGCAATGACTAGTGACTAGATGATGCAAACATAGAATTTCTGCCACTACCAAAGCTGAAAAAAAACCATGGCAGAAAGCATAATGGTCTCTTAAGTAAATTCTTCAAGGTAGCCCAGGTTTCCTTTTACCTAGTACGTTACTTTGACAACAAGACGACATTCTCAACCATTGTGCTACCTTCTAATTTGATACATGGTCATGCGGAAGGCTTGACATCAAATTCCTTACTTTTAGATGTTTAGTATTTAACTTCTACTGCGCTAGCATGAGCCTCAGAAACATGCATAGCTTTTATTGATAATATCTTCCTTAAAGCATTTCTTGGCCTATCAAAAGTTGCCTAACTTATCAAACCACATCATTAGCAATCCGGTAGCAAGAACAAATGAATTAAACTTATAATGCTTATAGCTAACATAGGTGCTTTTGTTTTCCTATCATAAAAGAAAACTAGAAAGCAACTCTTCCACATAAAGTAATGCAGGGCAACTTCAGGGGACTTGGAATAGCTCTGATTGGTAATGGCGGCCAGAACATCAGTAAAAAGTTGCACTGATTATGGTAAGATGATCAGTATAATATTTAAGTAAAAAACCGATATCTATAAGAAGTACTTTAGATTAGAAAGGCTGTTTAACTACTAACATAGGTGCTTTTGTTTTCCTATGATAAAAGAAAACTAGAAAGCAACTCTTCCACATAAAGTAATGCAGGGGAACTTCAGGGGACTTGGAATAGCTCTGATTGGTAATGGCAGCCAGAACATCAGTAAAAAGTTGCACTGATTATGATAAGATGATCAGTATAATATTTAAGTAAAAAACCGATATCTATAAGAAGTACTTTAGATTAGAAAGGCTGTTTAACTAGCTGATAAGGATCTCTAGATAGGAATTGATTGGACATATTAGGGATAGATGATACAAGAAAATCATGAGAATGGTTGCAGAAGATCTAAATGTGGAGAGGACAGTATTGACTTAAGACGTCAAAGAATAAGAAGAATTGACCATATAGATGGATGAATCATCCATAAGAGATGCAATTCTGAAATCACAATAATTAATTAATCCAAAACTAGAAAGGCAAAACAAGTACTTGTGAGCTTTGGAAAATTCTAAATCATTCTTATCTATCAATTTCTGCTTCTCGACACTTGAATTCTCTTCCCTTTAGTTTACTGAAAGAAAAAATGGAGAAGAGTATGTCGCCGTAGTAATTTCTTTAAAAAAAATATAACTGTTTGACTGGTTTGCGATTCTACAATCATAAAACTCGTAAATAGAATAATTAACAAAGAAGTGCTGCAGACAGGGAGATCAAATCAGTTGCACAACTGTTTCTTAACAAGGATTGAATGGATCAAGAGATTGCTCAAGGAACTGTATTCGAAATTATTGTGCTTGCATGATATGTGGACCAATGTCTACTAACTTATGGAAAAGAAAATTAGTTAACAAAATACTTCCAGTGGCCAGTAGACAACACCCAGGACAGGGTGCTTCTTTTATGATGAAAGCAAGGATAAGAGGGACACGACATGTGAAAACATTAGAATTACTTTTAATCTAGAGAGTGGTTCGTTAGCTGTGAAGCAAACGGTAAGAAAGCTCCAGGAAATAAGGTTTTTCTACTTTGCGTAAGTGCATGTTAACTGTTCTACATAAGTGACTGTCCATCCCAGGGCTTGAAATAAGTCATTTGCATCCTTTCATCAGCATATCATGGCTGGAGTTGGTTAGGACATTAACTTTCAGAAAGTGGTGAGCTAGATTTTGTTAATTGCAAACTACGACTACATGCTTCACTGCTTGGAAAGTCTGTGCTATCTTTATCTGACAGATAAAAAGCACTATAACAAAGCATTCTAGTAATTATGTGGGGAACATAATTGAAGTTGAGCTTCTAATGAAGAATCACAACCAGGAACAAATTCTGATTAGGAGCCTAATTGTGTCTCTCCTGACCCCTACAATTGGGTCAACTCTCCTGGGCAGGTACAATCTATCTATAATGGGGGCTTTATGTGGGGGATTTGGTAGCAAACAGCAGCAGTAAATGTGGCTGAATGAGATGGGCAGTTTGCAGCAGCAAGAGCAGTGGTAATCCACACTCTTCAAAGTGAAGATGTGAGTTAGGCTTGATCTACAAAGTTGCAGCAGCAGACAATAGAAAAACTAGCATCTTCCTGAACAAAAATAAAGAGCTTAAAAAGAAACAACATATTCTCTAACTCAACCAAACTTTTGCAGAGAAATGAGGTGGTGTAGTTTATATAAATGTCCTACAGATCTAGAAAGCTACAAGATTTTAGTAAGAATTCACATAAATTACCTTTTCTGGGTCACCACCATCTTTAAACATGTTGTAGGCTTCCCTCATGACAGGTCGGGGATCTGTACCAACCTGCATTAGGAAAATAAGCTATTCTTAGTTTCATGCCAATCTTTTAGAATTGCAGCACAAGAGCATGACGTTTCATGAAAGTTGGCATGATGGTGTCTGAGACTTCCTTTATGCTAACAAAGACCAGGAAATGCTAACTGCAAAACATATAGTCTTGACGAAATTTCCAAGATGCAAAATGAGTATCATCTTATTCACCTCTTCAGTGTTTTAATCATTAATTAAGAGACAAAAATGTAAAAGAAGTTTAATGCAACACTCCTATTGAACAAATTAAACTTTAGAGCGGTAATATAAAGATAAAATAACAAATCTCAAGCACATCTACGTCATCGTTGTCTACAAAATTCTCAGGCACAATCATAAATATTCATAGCAATTACCTCCAGAAACCGTCTTCTTGCTTCATCAACTCCATATAATTGAGCTTCACAAAGAAAGCACCATATTGACTCCTCTGTATCATTTGGATTTTGCGCAACATCTAGTCTAAATTGCTCCGCGCCTTCTTCAAATCTAATGGAAAAGAGATCAAGTCCCACACCTTAATGTTAACTACCAATTACTAACATCGCAACATTCAAAAGATAAAAATTAGAGAAACAATTACCTATTAAGATAGTATAATGACAATCCTCTCTGCCAAAGATCTGATTACCTAACCAAAAAAACTCAGCATCATTAAACAATAAATAATTCTTGACTCCATATGTCGATGAAACCACATTTCTTAAGTTAAAACCACCACTAGTCAAGCCCAACTAACTAAACGTTTTAAATTAACACGATAATCCAATAATACCATATGAATATCAGAGAACTGCATGGTTTGGATAAAAAGATAAAAACGAAAAAAAAAAAGTATAATGCTATGATAGACCAATGTGGGAAACTGAAATCAATGGCGTTCATCCATTACACTCTTAATTAGTTCCATTGATTCCTAGAAGAAATAGTTGGATTCTGGCACATTTAACTTATTCAACAACAATATTCAAGAAACTTACATGCTTTCTGACGAGGATCAAGCTCAATAGCCTTGTCAAACTCAACTAAGGAACCCAGAACATCACCCTTCACCATAAGCCACAGTAGACATTCACAGAAATTGCATCTAAAGCGAAAATAGAAAAATGAAATTGTGAATCACAATTGTTGCATTTTACCTGTCTAAAAAGAAGCATTCCACGTCGAACAGCGATGACGGCTTCACGGGCGGAGTTTCCGCCGGTTAAGGCATCCCAGAGCCCAGAAACTGAAGGCAGGAAAAGCCTTCTCGAGAGCGTTGGGATTGAACTCTGGTGGCTGTGAATTCTTGAAAGAGTGGTACCAAAGAAGTTGGAAGCATTTCCCTTTGGGGGGTTTGCTGAGAGTGGAGGTTTACAAACTAAGGAAGAGTGTGGAGAGGAGGTAATCAGCGAGCAGATTGGGCTTGGATCTCCGATTTTCAAGTTGTGGGTTGCTGCCATTGACGGGCTGAGAGCATGAAAATTTGCCACGACTAAAAAATGTGGTGAGCTTGTGAGGAGAGAGAGAGTAGATAAATAGCGCGAACTAACAGATAAACCACTAACGGACACTAAAAGAAACTAAAGGGGTCTATCCAACTGCTGTAATTAAAGCTTTTAAATACCCCCCATACAATTAAATAAAAAAAAAACAGAAAATTCCCATACAGTTCGTGAACGGCTAGACAGAGTGTGTGTAAACTCAGCATGGGTTGCATCTTGGTCGAACACACACATTTCCCATTTGGATCGACTTTACTGTGTCATGCGCCGTTGTTGGTTAATCGCACTATGGCAAAAACACAATGGAATGAGGGACGCTCAAGAGTCAAAACCCATCCGTTTTGAAGCTCATTGGATAAAATCGGCTAGCTGCAAGCAGGTAATCTTGGGGTCATGGCGTAATTCATCGGACTTCGACCCAAATGGTGATCTTATGCGAAATATTGGGGGATGTAAGGTGGGCCTGATGCGTTGGAGCCGCGAGGAGGAATTTAGGAACATGAAAAACGAATTGCAGCTTTGGAGAAAGAAATTTGCTCTATTCAGGCTGGGAGAATTTCCGTGGGTAGCTCAAGCTAGGATTCGACACCTTAAAAATGAATTAGACCATCAATCCGCGGAGGAAATAAAATGGAAGCAAAGGGGAAAGGCAGCGTGGTTGGAGAGGGTGATTGATGAGTATTCAAATATCACACCTACAAAAGGACCGAAACACCCCTCATTAAGGGTATTACAGTCATTTCGCGATCAGGATCCGCGTATATTGTAGCAGGCGGGTCGCATTTGACCCGACCCGGATCGCGTACACCGACCGAAGACCCGGACAATGACCACCGTTCGATCAGAACGCGCACCTACAAGATAAGGCCACGTGGCCCAGTACTTGCCGTACAACTGTGTACTATAAATAGACCCCGACACGCCATAAATGAGGTAACTGATACGCATTAATTGAGACCGAATTCCTTGATCGTACCTATTTCATTCGACCAACCTAACTTGAGCGTCGGAGGGTCATTGTCGGGGACGTGCCCGACGAGCTCACAGTTCGTGTTTTATTCTCAGGGGACCCAAAAATCTGGTCTTGGACGAATTGGCACTGAGTGGAGATCGAATTACGAGATCGCATTATTCGAGCCGAATCAGTTGGCGCCGTCTGTGGGAACATCTGAGAATTCCTTAGCATAATGGAAGGTTCGTCGAGGAGAAACGCCGGGGAAGAAGAAACACCGAGAAAAGGAGCGGGAGCAACCATCCAACTAACCCCTGATGAGTTACAGAAGATGATAGAGGACGCTAGCCGGAAAGCAATCGTGGAATATGAAAGAAGAACTGCGACCCCTCTGGTCAAAGAAACGGCGAGGAGGCAGCTGTTCGAGAATGTGGAGCCGCTGCGGGAGTCGAGAATACAAGGGGGACCGGAGCCTCGCAGTAAACGACCAGCATCATCTGACGCTGGCTCCAGCAGCCATAGTCGTGCGAAGAGAAGGGAGCCGGTAATTTCGCGTGCGGAAGTAGAAAGTGTAGGAAAGCAGATAGAGAACCTCAACAAGCAGATAGATGAACTGAAAAAGCGAGGAGAAATAGTTGCGCACAATAAAAATTCACCCTTCTGCAATGACATCCTGGTCCAAGTGGTAGAGCCAGGATTCCGAGTACCCAACTTGCCGAGGTATGATGGAATTAAGGATCCCTACGAACATGTAACGGCCTTTGACATGGTGATGAACTTATACGGGCAACCAGGCCCAATCATGGCCAAATTGTTCGCAACCACATTGACTGGAAAAGCACAAGAATGGTTCACCAACTTGCCTCGGGGAAGCATTGATTCACATGAGCAAATGATCCAGAAATTCTCCTTTCACTTCGCGAGTCGGAGGAAACAAAAGAGATCTGCCACCCACTTATTTACTATACGGCAGAGAGAGGATGAGACCTTAAAGAGTTTTGTAGGGAGATTCAACAAGGAAATGATAGAGATTCAGGATTTGCGCATAGATATGATGGTCAGTATTTTGATTCACGGCTTGAAGAAAGGCCCATTCGCATCTGCACTTGCACGCGACCCACCCGGAGATGCTGAGCAGCTTATGGCTCTAGCCCAGAAATATATAGATGAAGAGGAGATGAATGCGATGAAGGATTACGAGCACAAGGAGCGTGAGCAGATGTACAGGAAATCGAACGAGGCGAGAGAGGCCGGTGGAAGTAGGCAAAGGCAGGAAAAGCAAAGGGAACCCAAGTACATTCCCAAATACCACAACTACACCCCGCTGCCAATGTCACGGGAAAAGGTGTTGATGATGGTCGAGAATGCGGATGTCCTCAAATGGCCGAGGCACACCAGGTATACCCCCTCCAAAAAATTCTCTAACAAATACTGCAGGTTTCATCGGGAGAGAGGGCACAACACGGAAGAATGCTTCCAATTAAAAGATGAAATCGAAAGGTTAATAAGGCAGGGGTACTTCAGAGATCGAGTCCACTACAGTTGCAAAACGGGCAGGGAGGAGCCCAGGAGAAGCAGGTCGAGAAGCCGAGATCGGAACCCGGGCCCCTCGAAGTCAACACAGGCCCCAACCGCAGGAAATAACGCGCCGACTAAAGGAGTAATCTATACGATCGCGGGGGGTTCTAGCTCGAATAACTCGAACAGAGATAGGAAGAGATGCGCCCGGACTATGAATTCAAGCCGAGGGAAAGAGTTTGTGCTAAAGGTGGAAGAGGAGGAAGCCATTTCCTTCAACAGCTCAGACAAACCAGAAGAGACGGGGGAGATGAACGACCCAATCGTCATCAGACTCGACATAGCGAATTTCACAGTGCATAAGGTCTTGGTGGATAGTGGGAGTTCTGCAGATATCATCTTCAAAAGTGTGATCGACAAAATGGGCTTAGAAAATCTTCGGTTAGAGCCGGTTAAAACACCGCTGGTCGGATTCGGCGGAAGTGAAGTGACGTCCTTAGGAATGATCGAGTTGCCAGTGTCCATAGGAGACGAACCCAAACGGAGGACTACAATGGTGAAATTTTTGGTAGTAGACACACCATTTGCGTACAATGTGATATTGGGCAGGCCAGGATTGAATTCGTTTAGGGCAGTCATCTCCACCTATCATATGAAGGTGAAGTTCCCAACGGATCGCGGGGTTGGAGAGGTAGCATGCGACCAAAAAGAGGCCCGAAAATGCTACAATCTATCATTGAAGGGAGAACCTGAGGCGAAGAAAAGAAAGGTCAAGGAGGACGCTGAACCACGACCCTACGAGCCTGAATATCTAAAGCCCAGCGAGGAATATAAAGTCGTGCGGCTCACCCCCAAGGAGCCGGAAAAAACCACCAGGATAGGTGTGAGCATGAAGGAGAAGGAGATGGCGATGATTGAGTTTCTGAAGGAGAACATGGACGTGTTCGCATGGGGTCCGTCTGATTTCACGGGGATCGACCCGGGAGTGATCGTACACAGACTAAACGTAGATCCAGCAATGCGACCCATACGGCAAAAGAAGAGATCATTCGGGAGCGATAAAAACGAAATCATCCGAAAGGAAGTGGACAAGTTGCTCGATGCCGGGTATGTAGCAGAGATTCAGTACACTGATTGGCTATCTAACGTGGTGCTTGTCCCCAAATCCTCCGGGAAATGGCGAATGTGTGTGGACTTTACAGATCTGAACAAGGCGTGTCCAAAAGATCCCTACCCGTTGCCTCGGATTGACGTCATGGTGGATTCAACAGCAGGTTACGAGATGTTCTCGATGATGGATGCGTACCAGGGGTATCACCAGATCTACATGGCAGAGGATGATAGAGATAAGACTTCCTTCATCACGGAAAAAGGAATATTTTGTTATAACATGATGCCTTTTGGTTTAAAAAATGCAGGAGCCACATACCAGCGCCTGGTTAATAAGATGTTCGGGAACCTGCTCGGAAAAATGATGGAAGTGTACGTGGATGACATGCTCGTAAAGAGCAAGAGGTCGCAAGATCACCTCGCGGATCTCGCCCAGGCGTTCGCTATCATGAGATCATACGGGATGAAACTCAATCCAGACAAATGCACATTCGGAGTAGGAGGGGGTAAGTTTCTAGGATATATGGTTAGCGAACGAGGGATCGAAGCTAACCCGGAAAAGATTCAAGCCATCATGAATCTGCGATCCCCAACCACGATCAAAGAGGTTCAGAAGTTAACAGGGAAAATCACCTCCCTCGGCAGATTTATTTCGCGATCGACAGACAAAAGTCTCCCCTTTTTCAGGGTTTTGAGGAAGCCCAAAAATTTCGAGTGGAATGGGGAGTGTGAGAAGGCTTTGCAGGAGCTGAAAGAATACCTGACAACCCCTCCTTTATTAGCAAACCCAAAGGAGGGTGAAGAACTGCTCCTTTACCTGGCCGTATCGGAGCACGCGGTCAGCTCGGTGCTAGTGAGAGAAGAAGGAGACCAGCAGAATCCCATCTATTACGTGAGTAAAATGCTCCAAGGAGCCGAGCTAAGATATACGGAGATGGAGAAGTTGGCGCTTGCGCTAGTGGTCACCGCTCGGAAGCTGCGGCCATACTTCCAATCGCATAGAGTGATCGTGCTAACGAATTACCCCCTGAAGCACATAATGTCGCGACCCGAAGCGTCAGGTCGACTGATCAAGTGGACGGTAGAGTTGGGGCAACATGACATAGAATATCGACCTAGGACGGCCCAAAAAGCGCAAGTACTAGAAGATTTTGTGATAGAGCTAGCAAGTGAACCCGAGTTACCCAGAATGGTCGAGGAGCGAACCTCTAAATGGATGCTGCACGTAGATGGAGCCTCGAACGCCAATAGTGGAGGAGCAGGAGTATGGATACAGGGACCGAAGGGAGTCGAGATCGAAGCAGCTATTCGTCTGGCTTTCCCAGTGACCAATAATGAAGCTGAGTACGAAGCGCTAATACTGGGACTAGAGCTCGCCTTCCAGGCGGGCGCCAAAGATTTGGAGGTGTTCACGGACTCTCAGCTAATCGCGTTGCAGATCGAGGGAACATATGAGACGAGGGAGAAAACCATGACGTCTTACAAAGAGATCGCTCAGCAATGGATGAGAAAATTTGACAGATGTTCGGTTTTGCAGGTTCCTAGAGTAGAGAATGACAAGGCAGACGCCTTGTCCAAATTCAGGGCCGCCATGGATGGGATTGGAGATCGCAAGATTACTGCTCTGGTTCGAGCGCGACCAAGCATCGCAGGCAAGATAGAGATTCAGACGGTCGCAAAACCCAAATCATGGAAGGACGAGATTGCCAAATATCTTGAAGACGGCACCCTACCTGTTGATCCCATCGCCGCTAAGAGAGTCAAATTCAGAGCCGCCCGATTCACCATGTTGTCAGGACAGCTCTATAAACGAACAGTTGATGGACCCCTCCTGAAGTGTTTAGACGAGGAGAGAGCTCTATATGTCATGCGAGAGATTCATGAAGGGAGCTGCGGTAACCACTCTGGAGCTCGGTCGTTGGCACAGAAAATAATGCGTCAAGGATTCTATTAGCCTACGATGGCAAAGGATTCCAAAGAGCTAGTAAAGAAATGTGAAAGCTGCCAAAAATATGCATCTCTAATACACCAACCTGCGACCCCGGTGGAACCAATCAAAATAGCCTGCCCATTCGACCAATGGGGGATCGACATCGTTGGACCATTCCCCCCCCGCACCAGCCCAGAAAAAGTTTATCATTGTGGCGGTGGAGTACTTCACCAAATGGGTCGAAGCGGAAGCAGTCGCGAAGATATCCGAGAACGAAGTCATCAACTTCATTTGGAAAAACATCATCTGCAGGTTTGGTCTGCCTCGCATTCTAATTTCTGACAATGGCACGCAATTCCAGGGGAAAAAGATCATGGGATGGTGCAAGGAGCTTAAGATCGCACAGCACTTCACAGCAGTTGCGAACCCGCAAGCCAATGGACAAACAGAGGTGACCAACCGAACGATCCTCCATCATTTGAAAACACGGCTAAGCAATAAAGGATCATGGGTTGACGAACTTCCAGGGGTCCTATGGGCTTATAGAACAACACCTCGAACAGCAACAGGGGAGACGCCATTCTGCTTAGTATATGGAACGGAAGCTATCATCCCAGCGAAAATCGGGGAATAATCCCAGAGAGTGGCGATGTATGATCCCGAGGCCAACCAACAGGAGCGAAACTTTGATCTCACTGTGATCGAGGAAAAGAGAGACGCGGCGTACGCAAGGATTCTGCACCGCAAGGGATTGATGATGAGAAGCCAGGGTCGAAGAGTTCGACCGCGACAGCTCCAGGTGGGGGATCTCGTGCTCAAAAAGGTCGAAATCTCAAAGCATGTAGGCAAACTAGAACCACCGTGGGAGGGGCCATTCAAAGTAGTGGAGATCAAGAAGAGAGGGACATATAGGCTGCAAGACATGCAGGGACGGAATTTGCCACGACCGTGGAACATCCAGAATTTAAAGAGGTTCTACGCGTAAACCTGAAACACATCAACTGCTGAGAGGTCGCATAACCAGGAGCCTGTGAAAGGCCATCAACTGCTGGGAGGTCGCACAACCAGGAGCCTGTGAAAAGCCATCAACTACTGAGAGGTCGCATAACCAGGAGCCTGTGAAAGGCCATGAACTGCTGAGAGATCGCACAACTAGGAGCCTGTGAAAGGCCATCAACCAACGGATTGTATAAACGTCAACAGAGACTTCTAGCAGATTACCAGATTGCATGATTAAAGGTTAGGAGGGTTGTGTCCGGATTACCAGGTTGAACAATGTTATTGTGTAAACATCTGTACCCACTGTAAATTCATTTAACTTGATTTATAAAAACTATGTGCACCCTTTTTATGCCCTTTCGTTCTTGTCCGCATGCACTTATCTTTTCTCTAATCGCAACTATGCAAATTCGCTGAAGCAAAACGCGAACTGAAAAAGACGCGTCCAAAAAATGCTAACTGAAAAAGACGCATTCAAGCTAAGCGCGAACTGAAAAAGACGCGTCCAAAAATGCCAACTGAAAAAGACGCATCCAAGCTAAACGCGAACTGAAAAAGACGCGTCCAAAAATGCGAACTGAAAAAGACGCATTCAAGCTAAGCGCGAACAGAAAAAGACGCGTCCAAAAATGCGAACTGAAAAAGACGCATTCAAGCTAAGCGCGAACTGAAAAAGACGCGTCCAAAAATGCGAACTGAAAAAGACGCATCCAAGCTAAACGCGAACTGAAAAAGACGCGTCCCAAGAGGCAAACTGAAAAAGATGCATTCGAATACCATTTCGGAAGACAAAAACTCCTAGTACGCGAAGGCAAAATGTTGTACACGAAGGCATAAACCAATTATGAAGAACATCAGATCAAAAAAGTAATCTCATTAACGAATGGAACATTTACAGGTTCGATATGCCCCACGGGTCGATCCCCCCAAAATGTACAAGTTAATGTCCCGGTATGTATCGAGGGGAAGAAGGGGTCATACAAAAAGAGGAGGTCATACAAAAAAGACCAAAAAATCCTAGCAAAAAGGAGTTTAAGCAGCTTCGTCGTCATCTTTGCCCTCCGCCTCGGCTTCGGCTTCCATCTCCGCACGAAGGACCATGAACTCGTTATCCTTCAGTTCGGGGTCCGGGGGATAGGGTTGGAGATCGCCATCAAGAGTGATATCCAATCGGCTGCGATCAAAAGACTCTTGGAACCCTCCGAGTTTCTCGATTTGGTACTCGCAGGTCTTATAACCTCTGGCAAACGAGTCAGTAGATTTGAGCTCAAAGGCAGTCGTAAAAGTGTCCGTCTTCAAGAAATCACGGACAGCAGCCATTCGGGAATCAGCCAGGAGTTTCTGGTGCTCCTCCAGAGGGATGCGACCAGACTGGCCTTCTTCAAAACCCCTTGTATGACCCTCCGCCAGTCCGGCCTCGCGACCAGCATCGAACCCCTCCTTCCTGCCTTCGGCCAAGGCAACTTCCCTTTCGGATATGGCGATCTCCCTCTCCTTCCTAGCGACATCGAGCTCGCCCGACAAACGTTTAATCTGCTCAGCATAGGACAGCAGTTCATCCGCATGCTTCAGTGCCTGGTTGTCCAGATCCACCACTCGGGCCTGAAGCTCTTGCACCTTCTTATCAGACTTGATGTAGTTCTTGCGGTAAGATGTGCATTTCAACGACAAGCTCCGGAGAAATGTTAGACCCTGCAAGACCATTGATATATGAGTTCGGGTAGATAAGGGCAGCCTGGGATAGAAATTTACCTGTAGCATAGCGTGGGCACCGAATTGCTCGACCCGAACAGGATTGGTCGTTATCAGGGAGCCTTGATCGCGAAGTGAAGTCAGTGAGTTATACACGTCAAAAGGCTCCCCCTCGGCCTCAGCAAAAAGCACCGTGCTCGTGGAGTCATCCCACCTCGAAGGCTTCGTCCGGGAGGCGTCGGGGTGCGACTGGGAGCCCGCTGCAAACCCCCGGGCTTCCTCCCAATGCAAAGCGAGCTGCTCCAACTTCAGAAACCTGTCCCGCTCATCTTCTTGGCTGGACTTGTCTGTAGCTTCCCGAGCCATCCTGCTCAGACTCTTAGGCCGTGGGGACGGAGATTTAGGGGGATCAGAAGGACCCACCGACTCCTTCCCCTTTGAATCTTCCTCATGCCCGTGTTTCAACGAAGACCGTTTCCTTTTTTTCGGTTTCTCCCAACCAGCCCTCTCCGGTTTCTCAGACTCCACCCCTAGATCGCCGCTGATAGTATCCAAGTTCAACTCCAGGTCGCTGGAGTTATATCCGAGAAGAGGCAGAGAGGGGGTCCCTTCGCTGTCGACAAGGATGGGCTGGCGGTCAGTAGGAACGGGCGACACACGGACTTGTGACGGAAGGGGTGCTGGAGGAAGATCCTTAGGGGGAACAGGACCTTTAGCAGTTTGATCCTTAGCAGAGGTAGAAGCGACCTGTTTCCCCTTGGCCTTAGCCTTGTCCACTTCGTTCGCAGCCGCTTGCATCCGAAGGGCATTGCGCGAACTCATGATGATGCTATCTGCAAGACGAACAGACGCGTAAGCGTGATAAAACAGGACGATCAGAACAGCGAGAGAAGAGAAAATCACCTAAGGACTCCTCAATGTGGAGGGACGCAGGAGAAAGCCTAGAAAGTTGTAAAACTTTCTCAGATAGAAGCTTCTTGGGGTCATACTTATAGGACGTTAGACTCCTTATTTGGTCACCTTCTAACCCCCCCCCCCACTAGTTTTCGGAAGAGGTTTATACTTAGTCCACTCGTTCTTGAAGGGCCAGACACCTCTAGGAGGTCGAATAAAAATATAGCGATCTAACCAGACCCCTACATTCGACTTCAGGGCGCTCAGATACCCATACTCGGGCTTGGCCGAAAGGTAGAAAAAACCTCTACTCCCAGACCGCTTGGAGGTGGTGAAAGAATACAGACTCCAAAAGTTATCAAAACTGGGTTCGAGACCTAAGAATTGCATTATTACCACAAAAAGGATAATATGGGTGATAGAATTAGGAGAGAGTTGCATGGGACATAACCCCAGCTTATTCAAAATCGAGGCCACAGGAGGAGCCAAGGGAAACCGAAGTCTGGCGTCAAGGTGTTTGATAGAAAAAGCACTAAAACCCTCAGAGGGACGGTGCATATGATCGAAAGTGGCAGGAATGATGATGTCATAATCAGACGGAATATGGTACTTCTCTCTGATCCTAAGAACCGATGGACCAGCTTGCTTATCATGAAGTTTGGAAATAGGAAACTGCTTGTTCCTTTTCGAAGAAGTAGAGAAAGACCCGTCAGCAGACCCAGACACAGACTTAGATGCACACCCAGACTCGGACCTAGACACGGACTCAGAACCAGACTCAGGAAGAATGGCAGCGGATCCAGAACCAGGATGCGACTTAGAGTTCGAGTTAGAGCTGGAAGACATCGTACCTTAGAACAGGATGGCTCTGGAAGCTGCAGATCGAATTCGAACTTCAGGCTGTAAAGACGGTCGCAGAAAGTCAGTATGTGGGGCAGGTGAAACGTTTTGAATGCTGGAAGTATTTATAGGCGAAACACCCTCGGGATACGAGCCATATAACAAATCGATAAGACGGAGACACGTGTCCGCAGCGACAGTTCGACTTCCTCAAAGGCGCAAGCACGCACTTTGAGAAAGTGAGGGAGTAATGATGAGTATTCAAATATCACACCTACAAAAGGACCGAAACACCCCTCATTAAGGGTATTACAGTTATTTCGCGATCAGGATCCGCGTATATTGTAGCAGGCGGGTCGCATTTGACCCGACCCGGATCGCGTACACCGACCGAAGACCCGGACAATGACCACCGTTCGATCAGAACGCGCACCTACAAGATAAGGCCACGTGGCCCAGTACTTGCCGTACAACTGTGTACTATAAATAGACCCCGACACGCCATAAATGAGGTAACTGATACGCATTAATTGAGACCGAATTCCTTGATCGAACCTATTTCATTCGACCAACCTAACTTGAGCGTCGGAGGGTCATTGTCGGGGACGTGCCCGACGAGCTCACAGTTCGTGTTTTATTCTCAGGGGACCCAAAAATCTGGTCTTGGACGAATTGGCACTGAGTGGAGATCGAATTACGAGATCGCATTATTCGAGCCGGATCAGTGATAGAAATACATCCTTTTTTTTTTCCATGCCAAAGCATCCCAGAGACAAAGAGGCGATTCAATGTTATTTCCACGACGTTTTCTCTTTCGAACATGCTACTCATGATGAGCTAGAGCAAGCGATTGGCACTGTCCAGAGTCGTGTCCCCCGGAGGAAACGAACCAAATATTACTCGAAGATTACACGGTAGAGGAGGTAAAACTTGCTCTTACTCGGATGTTCACTTTCAAGTTCCTAGGGCCGGATGTCATTCTGCCCGTATTCTATAAATAAGAATAAAATATATAAATAAATATATTATATTTTAAAAAAGAAATAAATAAATAAAATAAAAATAAATTAAAGGTATTATCAACAATAATATCACAAATGTTATTTGTGAGTGAAAAATATCTTTTCTTTTTATATTAGTTTAGATTACTAAAAATAAAATAAAAATATATTTTTAAATTAAGTTACCTTGACATTTCCTAAGTTTATGTCCAGGAGGTTTTGACATTTTCAGGAGTTTCTACATTTTAACAGAACAATTAAAATAAACACTCTTCTTATTTTAATAGTTTATGGACGTTTCTAAACATTTTCTTTAATAGCTAGGCAGTTTGGGCATTTCCAAACGGTTATAGAAATTGTTGTTTTATGTTTAATTGTTGGAGTTATTGGTGCTACTGTTGGACATCTATATATAGAGCTCATATGAACTTCAAAATATACAACTCAGTTTTTGAAAATACTACTTTCTCTCCCAATGTTTTCTCAAGCTTTCTCTTAATTGAGAATTTCTCGAAGAGAATTCTGATGTAGTGCAACATCATAATTTTGTGCCGTCTTATTTCGGAAGAAGTAACATTGTATACGGTGCACTTGAAAGGGGGCATCTTATTTCTTTAAGGCAAGAAGATTATAATCTTTGATTCGATTAGCGGAGTTGTTCATCTCCCCTGCAATGGGGAATCGTTGTCAACATGGCAGGAGGAGGCTGCCGATACAACGCCTGAAATGGGGTCATCCCAATCGAAGAATTGAGGCTTGAGTCGTACCAATATTCAGCCAAGTGCAGGAACCGTGCCCAACGATGAGTCATGTCGCTTACAGAATAGCGGAGAAAGGTTTTCAAAACCCAATTCAAGACCTCCATTTGGCGTCCGTCTGAGGATGGTAGGCACTATTGTAACTTAAGGTGGTTCCACTTAACTTGAACAATTCACGCCAGAACTAACTGAGAAAAATGCGATCTCTATCACTAATAATTCTTTTTGGCATTCCATGAAGGCGGTAGGTAACCTTAGAAAATACAGAAGCAAGGGACGTTGCAGTAAACCATGTGCCCAAGTTAACCAAGTGTGCATATTTGGACAATCGATCCACAATGACCCAGATTACCCTCTTCCTTTCCAACCAAGGTAAGTATGTGATGAAGTCTATGTTAATATCTTCCCATATCCTGTGAGGGATAAGGAGTGGTTAGAGAGTGCGCAATGGTTGCTAAGTAGGGTATTTGGTTTCTTAGCAGGTGGAGCAGTGCTTGATGGCCCGAACACCGAAATGCCCCAATCAAGGTAATGATATTCAGTGCGCAACAATTTATGAATGTCATTATACTTCAAAACAAAGAGTTGATTCTTAAAGTAAACCAAGTCATATTGTGTAAAGTGAGAAGTGACCTTGGAGTAGATAGGAAGTGTGATACTAGAGATTTACTAGCCCGATGAGAGTGGTAGTAGGTCCATAATTGCTCTAGTACCATCGGGGTGGTAGCCGTGACAACAGTGAAAATAAGGCAAGAAACATTGCGGTGGCGTGACAAAGCATCAACCACGGGATTGTCTTGGCCGGGTTTGTAATGGATCTCATAGTCGCAACGTAAAAGTTTAGTAAGCCAACGCTGTTGAGCTGGAGTTTGTATTGTTTAATTGATTAGGCTTTTCAAACTTTTATGATAAATGTAAAATCCAAAATTTGCGTCCCAATAGGTATTGCTCCATGCGTACGGCTTTGGAGATGACGAATATCTCCCGCTTGTAGGCTGAGGTGGTTTGCATCTGGGGCCCCAACATCTTGCTAAAGAACGCAATTGGATGGCGGCGTTGTGATAAAACAACCTCCACGGCCACTTAGGCGTGTGTTGTAACATCAAACGGTTGAAAGAAGTCCAACAGACTAAAAACGGGAAAGGAGAGCGTGGCCATTTTGAGGGTGGTAAATGTCGTTGCTGCTGCAGGTGGCCAATTGAAGGTTTGCCCTTTGAGCAGGTCTGCTAGCGGGCCTTCTATCGATGCATTATGACGAATCGACGGTGGTACACTGTGAGGCCAAGAAAAACTCGTAAACTGATGAGGGACTACAAGGGTGGCCAATCTGCAATGGCATAGAGTTTCGAGGGGTCGGGACCACTCCCTTGGCCGAATTCACATGGTCGAGGTAATCTACTAAGGGGCCGCCAAAGGTGCATTTGCTGAGCTTAGCATAAAGGGATTACTCCTGTAAAATGTGTTAAAACTTGCACAAGATGAGTCAAATGAACATCCCATGAGTTACTGTAACAAAGATATCATCAAAGAAAACTAAGACGGAAATGGCAAAGTAAGGGGCAAAATATGTCGTTCATGACTTCCTGAAATGTGGAGGGGGAATCGGTGAGGCCGAAGGGCATCACAAGAAACTCAAAGTGGCCGTGAATGGTCCGAAAGGATGTTTTATAGGTTTCATCCGTTGCCACCTGAATTTGGTGATAACCGACCTCAAGTCCAAGTTAGAGAAGATCGAGACACCATATAGCTCATTCAGTAACTCGTCGATGGTGGGTATTAGTAATCGGTCACGAACATTGACCGCATTTAGGCCTGATAACTGTCGGGGAAGCCCAATTCATCAACTAACTCAAAACAAGACCAGGTTTAGCTCAACAACCCAGGCGGTGGAAATGGGTTGATTCAGCCTCCAGTTCGAAAGTCCAGCCGAACTACCTCAAGGCTTGCAAAATTGGAAAATTATTGCGTAGTTAAATAAATAACTAGAGTAGGACAAAAGCTGTTATTTGTCTAGTACTTATGGTAGTGGCACTTAGCAAAACAATCCAAATTGTAGTACCTGTATTTACCTCGTTGCAGTAATGGAAAAAAGAATAGCAGAATTTATTCCAAAAATTTGTCTCTTCTGCCTCCCTTTTTCGGATTATTTGTTTATTCATATATAACATGTAGCACCCCCTTCGCTACAGGAGCTATATCTACCCTAACCATCTTAGTTATAGTAATCTCTGTGTTCATATATATACATTTGCACATAATCATCTAATCAATTTGCATACGTAATCCCAACACGTCATAACAGGCATTATCAACCCACAACATTATATATATACATATCAAACACCACAAGTAATCTCTATGCTTACGTTCCCTCTATACAACAAAATATGATTTGTACTCTAACTGACAATGAGGAGAAAACAGCATACTGGCTCGACCTGCCTGAGTATAGCGCGTAGACCTAATTTTCAACAGTCAAACACCTCAAAGTCTACTCCTGAAAGAAAATATCAACAGAGGGATGAGCCTGCCACTCAGTAAGTGAATAATCAGCCCTATCTATATATGTATATCAAACACAGCCCAAACAGGACAAGTAGGCAACATGCATGGATTACAGTCAATTTAATTCCAACATAATTATAGTACACCACATAGCTAACTCACAATAAAATAATCAATTAAACTTCCTTTTTCCTAGTTTGCTTACCAGAAGGTGATATCGTATTTTTCCCGTCAACTCAGTCTCACCGTTATGTAAATTCAAGTGAATCCCCTTGATAGCCAGCTCATCAATCTCATTTCGCATCATAGCTCTTTCATTTCGCAACATCGCTCTTTTCATATCATATTTTTTTTCATATCGCAACATCGCTCTTTTCATTTCACATCTTTTTCATATCATTTCGCCTTATAGGCTTTTCAACACATCAAGAGGTATTCACACCATAATTATATTCAATTTCCACCACTCTCTCATATCCACATATCACCATTCTTGTAAGCAACTAGTAACGTAAAATAATATATCAACATATTCTCATTTTCAAACATCCACAACACATCAAACAACAAACATAATATTTCAACGTGTCTTCATATTCCACGTACACAATATCGTCAATCAAATTAAATCATTCACTATTCATATATTTTCGGATAAACCAACATCAGCAGGAACCACAAATTTATATAATAGTAATATCACAAATAAATGGAATATATATAGATAATACTAATTATTTACTTACCTCAACCTCACAACGTTTCTTTCTACTCAATCGCTAATTGTCAGTCCTTTCACCTTACCCCCGTATCATATAATGAGTTATACCACACACCATTAATATATTGAGAATATCGTAATTTCTTTAAAATATAATATTGAATATCATTTGTATAATTTCTAATAATCCTTTAATATTTCATTTCTATCGAAATACAAATCTTCATTTTCCTATTTATTAACATACCATTTATTAAATATAATTTTTGGAATACTTTTATGAATTTTCTATCAATTTCTCGTTATTATACACTTTAATTGAACAATAATACATATAATTGCGTATTTGGTTAATAATTTCGATGGAATTATATAAATTAACTATAGTAATATTCCAATCTAACGAATTTAATAATCTAATTAACCAACGGCATCATTTTTATATCCGATTCTATATTTAATTAGACACTATTTTAAATAGCCAAACCCATAAAATATTTCGATTAAATGATACATCGCTTAATATAATCAATATTTAATAAATAAACTAATTAAATAATATAATTATATAAATTATTAAAAATTAAAATGGAAACTTACCTCGATGCGAATATTCGAACATGCACAGAAATTGCAATTTGATAAATCCAATTGGAATGTTTTGGCTCACTTATATATATATGTAGGGGGTGAGGCGGTGGGTGAGGGCCCACCCCCAAACCCTTTCCTTTCCTTTTTTTTTTTTTGCTTTCATATATATATATGCATACATATGTTACTTATATATATTATTAGTAATATATATTTTATATATTATTATTATTATTATTATTTTATTTATTTAATTAAACTTTTCTCAAAATACCATTTACGTCCTTTCTAATTTTCTTAATTAATAAAAATTATCCCAAAATATTATAACGAATTCTAATTTAATTCATTCAAGTGTTATTATATTCCATTATGACCCATAATTTAGTGGCTAATTAACTAAATTTCACGAAAACTTATCAATTAATCCTACAATTATGTATTATAATATTTGGGGCGTCACATAACACGTTAATAATAGAAAATTGTGGTATTACAGTATTATACATAAATTCTTAAATAATTTTGCATATATCCAACTCTATATAAGAAATACAAAAAATGAAAATATTAGTTGAATATATTATTTGTGATGCGTGCAAAAAACACACGGATAGAATAAAACTTGTGGGTTTAAGCTCCTTAGTGGGCCAAATTCTTTGCAAGCTTTAAATGTGGGGACCTGCAAAACAAATGTTAGCACTTTGTAGAGTGGCAACCTCAAGATCCTAATCAACTATCATAATAATATGGAATACAAAACTCCTTAAAGAACAAATGAAACTATAATAAATCAGATTCTTAACGAATGCGGCTCAGGAAATCCAGATTCTGTTTTAACCACCAAGGCACCGTTCACACAAAACCTTTGAAGACCACGGTTGCTCCACCTCCAACCCAAACCACAGAGATTCAATTTCAGATTTGTCACAGAAACTCACAAAGGTTTTTATGTTCACTAAGAATGTTTTGGAGAAAGGGAGGATGAAGCTTTGTACTCGGTTAACTTACCTCAAAATCTAGTGGAATATCTCCTTTTAAAGGGATGAGAGTGTTGGAATATTGAAAGACTGTACCGTGGAAAAACCACTGCCTTGAAAGTGAAATTTCGGTACTACCATGGTGCAGATAGTATAAACCGATCGCTCCCCAAGGTTAACACAGCTATTACTTTCTTACACGCGCACTCGTGGAAGAAAGCTTGAAACAACGAACAAAATTAACACTCAGAAGTGAAAGAAGAGGAAAGAGTTAAAAGAGAAAAGGCTCTCGATTGTTTTGTATGTAAATGAAATGAACTCAAGGCCTATTTATAGAGCCATGACTAAGTAGATAAAATCAATTGGACTTATCGAATCCTTAATTGACTAAGTAGATAAGATCAATTGGACTTATCCAATCCTTAATTAACTAAGTAGATAAGATCAATTGGACTTATCAAATCCTTAATCCAACGGATATAATAGAATAAAAGAGGATTTGTTGGTTAATAGCTAAAAATAGGGCAAGGGTGGTCTTCTTATTAGTCATTCCTAACAATCCCCCACAAATGACTAATATAGAAGAAGAATATGATTTCTCAGTGAAGGAATAGATATACTTAAGCATTAATTTCTTTCGATTGAATTAATGCGTAGTGAAGTAAGGCAATCAATTTGGCTAACGAGAGTGATATAACTCTTGAACTTTCGATAGCTCAAATTGAGACCCCCACAATCACGTATGAATTCCTTAATGTTCGTTGTTCCGCGATAAAGTTCCGAGCGCTATTAACGGTCGTGCGCTTGTACCTTGGATTCTAATGAGTGCTCTAAAAAGAACTTTCATTTTTTCTTTCATAGAAGGCGGCCCACCTCCACACTCATCTAGATAGCTTCATCAAGTCTTATAGACCACTCAACAACTGAGCTATGAAGCTATCTTCCTGAACAAAGTCAGGGTTATCCATTAAGTCCTTATTAGGACCACCCAAACACAGGGCTATGGATTTATATGGTCATTACCATATTCCATTCTTTGCAAAGTTCTGTTGGCAAAAGTATACTATGACCAACAAGAAAAACCTGCAGTGCAACTTAGAAAATTCACATGCACATTAAAACACAAGTAGAGAGGGTGACATAGACAAACTCAGCAGATTCCAATGTGCCAGCATTACTCTCGCTCCGCCTCTCCACTAAAACATTCAAATCATAGGTCATCCACGATTGTTGTTGCCACAGTTTCAAACAGAGTGCATCTCTTGAACAAAACAACACTCCTTGATCTTCTCAAGCCTTCTCACAGAGTGCATTTCTTAAGCCGGGCAACACTAGTTGGTCTTGATTAATACATTCTGCAATCAAAAGGCCCAAGTCTCCAGAAATAATAGAATGATCATGATTCCCGAAACCTAACAAGAAACGTTACCAAATAGCCTGGCACTCATCACCATTACTTGTTGCAATTAATCACAGTACTGCAGGCGTATCTTAAGATAGACAAGAACGATTAACCGTGGTGCAAATGCAGTAGTCCATCAAATCTTTTATGTCATACGAATTTGAACGTGGTGAGTGAAGGGAGCAGTGAGAGTGATTGCAAGAAATACAACCAAAATTAGGACAAAACAGTGCACAAATACTCCCAGATAGAGTACTGGGGTTAACTTGATTAATCAACTTAAGAAGAAGAAATATATCAGAGCTGTGATCAATGGTTACCCAGATGAACTGAAATAGGAACTATGGATTAGATGCAATCTCCAAATGGGAACTCCTACTTCACCACAATTACTGAGCTCAGAAAGAATACTATCTCATTTTTACTAAATTTGGTGGACTGGTACTGAAAGTTAACACGTCATCTTAAAATGATTGACATATTTTCATCACATGATTAGAATCAACTATAACTACTATATATTCATCTTTAACAGAATATACTGATATCAAGATTTGAAATCTTGAAAATGTTCCAACTTCTGATAACAAAGGAACATTCTTGGAAGAAGATATATTGAATTTAATCAATCAAATCAGCAAAACTTGCTCAAATAGGGCAACCAAAACCGAGGTAATACACCCTATTGAAATGCAAAACTTATACAGACACCATTTGAAAAAATATTACACTAACACCCCTTAGGCACTAGCTGAAATTTTTATAAAATATAAGAGATATTTGTGTAATTTGACATAAGCTCAAAAAACGTCAATATAATTTATTCTATTTTTATCGTGAATCTAAAATCTCTACCTATATATCCATCATTCCAAACATAACCTTATGTGAATAAGCAAACGGACGTCCCCTATTTCTTGGAGTTCCCATTTTCATTACCCATTTCCTGTTCCTTAAACCAACCAACAGACTCGCAAACAAAGCAGCGTGATATCAATCAATTCACCCTCTAAATTCAAAAATAAAATGATCAAAAACATTAAAATCATAAAAGAAAAAAAAACAACCAAAATCCTAATACAAAATTTTAGCAATATCCTACATCCCAAGAACAAGAACCTTCTGCTTTCGACCAAAATTGAACTTTCAAAATCAATAAATATAAAAGGATTCCAAAAAAGTAGCAAATTAAACTCAATAATAATTGAAACCAATCGGATTAACCTGTGTTCATCTTCTGTCCATGGCGTGCCCTTTTTCCGTTCAACTTCAGAGTGCCGACTGCGGTTCCCACCACCGAATGAGATTTGAGCCGGCGCCCTCGGCCTGGCATGCTCGTCCCACCCAAGCGGCGCAGACTCATCCGAATAACCCGGCAGCTCAACGTGGCCCGAGTCTATCTCGACGATGTCATGCAAGAGAGCCTCGTAATGCAGTCTGACCTCGTCTGGCGATTTACCCAGAAGAAATTCAGCTATTCTCCGCCACCGGTGGTCGATTCCTTCCAGGAATTCCACCAGAGCCTGCTCAAGAATCTTGTCCTCTTGCCGAATCCATACTGCGGCGGCGGAATCCACCGATTGCTGTTGGCATCAATTCCGTACATATTTCATAGAGAAGATTTGGTACAGTGGGTTTTGGATTAATTCTTTCTTTTTCTTCTATGATTTGGGGGGTTTTAACCCAATGGTTTGGACCATCCAAATTGAACATTTCTCATTTAATTGAGAATATGAGAGATCATTGGGTTCCCTAAACAAGAGCCACACAAGGATTAGCATATCTATATTGCATTTTTGGATGAAAAAGAAAACCAAATCAGCCGAGAACCAAATGCCTAAACATGATCTCAAACAAAACCAGAAAACAATAAAATATCTTTCAATTCTTTGGCAATCTAATGTTGATGTATTTGATACTATAATTTCGCTTTCAACTTGTTGGAATATTGAAAGACTGTGCCGTGGAAAAACCACTGCCTTGAAAGTGAAATTTCGGTACTATCGTGGTGCAGATAGTATAAACCGATCGCTCCCCAAGGTTAACACAGCTATTACTTTCTTACACGCGCACTCGTGGAAGAAAGCTTGAAACAACGAACAAAATTAACACTCAGAAGTGAAAGAAGAGGAAAGAGTTAAAAGAGAAAAGGCTCTCGATTGTTTTGTATGTAAATGAAATGAACTCAAGGCCTATTTATAGAGCCATGACTAAGTAGATAAAATCAATTGGACTTATCCAATCTTTAATTGACTAAGTAGATAAGATCATTTGGACTTATCCAATCCTTAATTGACTAAGTAGATAAGATCAATTAGACTTATCAAATCTTTAATCCAACGGATATAATAGAATAAAAGAGTATTTGTTGGTTAATAGCTAAAAATAGGGCAAGGGACTTGGTCTTCTTATTAGTCATTCCTAACAGAGAGAACCCATAAAAGGAAGATGCCGTTGGCCTTCCAAAAAATCATTAGATTGGCTATGGAAGGTCTCCATAAAATCCGGTGAGAAGAAGGACGCAATCAGTGGGTTTTGAGAGAGAGAAATGATATGAGATGTAGTCGGCACATATGAGAAACAAGAAGCAAAGATGAAGTGTAATAGGGTGCAGTAGGTTTTTAAAAGGGGAGGAAAAAAACTTGGGTCGGTTGATGGGCCTCGGGTTAGAGCAGTGGGCCTCCAGGTGGACTTTATTTGGTTTGTGTCTTTTGGGCCACAAATAACAACACACTTCGACATTCAAGTCAGTTAGTAGTATTGAGATAGTAATGTAGAAAAATAGAACATGAAAAGAGAATATCAAGCTATGATAGAAATAGAGAGTAAAATGATTGTGTGTAGCAGAAATTGCTTATGAGTGCTCGAAAAAATTGTTCCCTTACTTGAGAAGGCCAAACCTGATTTTATAATCAACGGTACCAAGTGGTGAGGGAGCCTGGCACCCAAAGGAGTTGGGGAGTAGTTGCCAGTGGATAAGTCTCCTTGGATTCCTGATCTATTGGTTGGAGGAGTTTGACGGAGTCCAATCCAATTGAAAGTCTTTAGCAAAGTAGGGGTCCTGCTTCTTAGGGGGTTCTCGCTCTCAATCCTCCTTGTCAGGTTTTGCTAGGTCCACCTAGATAAGTGTTTCTTTAACTGCCAGGGTAGTATTGGCCCTCTGAGCCTCCAAGGGATAGGTCCTTCTACTAGGCCTTGACTCTCTGGAGCCATAGTTGAGGGGAAGGCCATGAAGCCTTCCAGGGTCTCTTCGTTCCATTTGGCCTCCTAAGCCTATTATTGGGCTATTAGATGGGCCTCATTTTGGTATCACTTTGTATTATAAACTTCATTTTAGATTACAAAAACTATGCCAAATTACCGAAACTTGCAACGATATTTAGTATTAGTTATAGAAATAATTAGTTGAACGTATATTTTATTATATAATTCATTTTAGATAAAAAAAAAAACTATGTTAATTTAAATTGATAATACTTATTGAGAAATTTAAAAACTAGACAAATGTATTGTTTATATTATATAATTTATTGTATATCTAAACCTATTTTAAAGTACCTAAATCTAAATTGATATTATTTATTAATATAATAAAAAAATACTTGAATGTATTTTTTGTATTATATAATTTATGTTAGATCAAAATCTATGTCAAATTACTAAATTAAAACTGATATTACTTAATAAAAAAAATAAAAATTAAGCTGAACGTATACTTCATCTTATACGATTCATTTTATATTGAAAATTATTTTAGTATTTAAATTTAAACTGATATTACTTATTGAGAAAATAAAACCTTAGTTGAATATATTTTCTGTATTATACAGTTTATTTTAGATAAAAAAAAAAGACCATGTTGATTTAAATTGATATCACTTATTGTGTAATTAAAACAATTAAATGAAATGTATTGTTTATATTATATAATTCATTGTATATGGAAAACTATGTTAAAGTACCCAAATCTTAAATGATATTACTTATTGAAAAAATAAAACATTAGTTGATGATATTCTTATGATATAATTCATTGTAGATCGTAAGATAATATTACTTATCAAAATATAAAATTCTTTTGAATTCTTTCTTTGGATTATTCAATTTATTTTAGATCTAAAACTATGTTAAACTATCTATATTTAAAAGGATATTACTTATTGAAAATATTTTTTATTAAAAAATATCTAAATCTAAATGATATTATTTTTAATACATAATTTCATACAATTATATAAGATACAAAATTAAAAATCAAACTAACAGGGTGGGGTGCGGTGGGTAGCGAGTGGGGTGGGGCAATTCGGGGTGGGGGGGCATGGTATTGGCGGGGTGGGGTTTCACAAAGCAGGACTGGTCTCAGGTTCGGGCAGACCCGCTCCATTGCCATCACTAGACTCATTTGAACAAGAGTTGTTACGATATAATTCTTATAATTAAATGTAATTTTGGTCCTCTAACTATAGCCAAATCCCGTTTTAGTCCTTTAACTTGTTAGGATTTGGATTTGGTCCTCTATGTCTTTTATTTGCTCAATTTTGAGACTTTTTTCTTCGAAAAAATATCCAGTCCGCCGGACGGTGGCCGTGAACTTCAAATCCTTGGATCTCCACACCACGTTGATGAAATGGCTGGGACTTGACTTGTTAGAGTCGCAAGGAAGAGGTGAGTCGAACTGTGGTGGTCCGTGACCGCCGTTCGTACGGATCGCGGCGAATCGACGCGAAGAGGCTGCAGCGGTGAAGGTGAAAGCTCAGTCATTGTGGTGATCGAAACCTGAAATTGATTGAGGGGTTTTGTTCATCTTGAGTTGGGGAGTCGAACGGTATATGTGGCTCTCGACAATTTTGAGTGACGGTGGCAGATTTTTAGAAAGAAGGTGGCGGAAAAAGAGGGGTGCGATCAAGAATCGTTCGGACGGTGGTCGTAAACTTCAAATCCTTGGATCTTTGCACCACGTTGATGAAAATGGCTGAGACTTGTCTCGTTAGACTCGCAAGGAAGAGGCGACTCGAACTGTGGTGGTCCGCGACAGCTATTCGTACGAACCGCGATGAATTGACGCGAAGAGGCTGCAGCGATGAAGGTGAAAGCCCAGTCTTTGTGGTGATCGAAACTTGAAATTGATTGAGGGGTTTTGTTTGTCTTGAGCTGGGGAGTCGAACGGTATATGTGGCTCTCGGCAATCTTGAGTGACGGCGGCAGATTTTTAGAAAGAAGGTGGCAGTGAAACTAGGGCAAAAATGGATATTTTTTCGGCGAAAAAAGTCCCAAAATTGAGCAATTAAAATACATAGAGGACCAAATTCAAACCCTAACAAGTTAAAGGACTAAAATGGGATTTGGCTATAGTTAGAGGACCAAAATTGTATTTAATCCTAATTCTTATCCAGTGAAGTTTACATTTCTAATTCTATGAACAACATACTAATTGTGTTCTGTATTTATATTCCAAAATGATTTATTAGCAAACTGTATTTAATTTTTGGAACCATAAATTTTGATTTTATCAAAATCATGATTCTTGATTTTCAAAACCTCGCCTTGATTATTATTTCCAACAATAATCTACATTCCACCCCTAAAGACATGTGCATTTGCTGTCAAACGACCAAACATTTTGTGGCAAGATTGGCTTAAACAATAAGGGACGCGGGCATATATCCGTCAAACCCACAACTCGTTTCCTAATCTTGTAACATATCCCCTAAAACAAAGGGTTAGTTACATAAGGGGTAAAAATTAAAAATTTACCCTTAACGTAAGGGGGTCAAGTGTAAACAGTAAATTCTCGAAAAGAGTGTAAGTGTTATTTTGATATTTTTTTGAAAAAAGATATAATTTCGTATTTTATAGGGGATCTAAGTGTAATTAACCTAAAAACAAATGACAAACACGTGAATCCCCACGAGCAATAGCAATTCCTTGATAGTTTCCCCTATTCTTTGCTTCCTGTAAAAGCGCACTAAACTCGTCCGAACAAATAATGAACATATATGGAGAAAGGGGATTCCCGGCACAATCCTTGTTCAGGACAGAAAAAACCAAATTGATCCTCATTTAACATAAAAGAGAAACTCATTGAAGAAAGAAACAACATTATAAGCGAAACAAATGACTCATTAAAACCCAACTTTTAAAGGATTCCGTCCACAAACATCCATTCAACACTATCATTTGCCTTACTCATATCCAGCTTTAGTGCAACAAAACAACAAAACTTGTTTCCCTCTCTTACTTTTAAAGAAATAATATTATAAACGAAACAAATAACTCATGAAAATCAAACTTTTGAAGGACTCCGTCCACAAATACCCATTTAACACTGTCATTTGCCTTACTCATATCCACCTTTAATGAAACAAAACAACAAAACTTGTTTCCCTCTCCTCTTACTTTTTAAAAAATGATTACACTCATATGCTAACAAGACATTATCTGTGATAAAACGTCCTCCAACAATCGCCAAAAACCATCTTCTTTTATATGATGAACCAAAAAGGAAAAAAGAAAACTACAATAATGAAAAAGATTTATTATTTAAAAGTAGAAAATTATTTTTACATTTGATATAAATAAAATTTAAACACATATTTACTATTTAGTCTCTCCGCTAATTCAAATTGAGACGAAAACCTCAAGGCCTATACGCTCATAGATTGATTCAAATACTCGTACCCAAATCCAATGAATATATTAGATCAGATCCAAATTTAGAAGCATTATAAAAATATGAATTAGATCTCTACTCATTAATACACATGAGTCTAAATTGGGCCAAATTTAGGTCCAAAAAATATTTATTTCTTTCCCCAAGTCATAGATTATTAATTTGTTCAATTGATCCACGTACAAGTGAACAAATTTTAAAAAATTTGAAACATCATAATATTATGTATCGTGTAATTCTTTAACTATGTATGTCTTTTAATTAATAAATAATTAGTTATATAAATATTTTATCATACTAGGTATATTTTGCAATATGTTGACAGACAATAGTATGTGCTTGAAGATTTGAAGTGATAAAATTGAATTTTAAATTTTTATAATATTAAATTCGATTACTATTAAATATGTAGATTTAATACTTTTATTAGATTATTTTGTAAATGGCATTATAAATTATATTAATTAAAAGATTCTATTGAAAATGAGTTATTTATTAATTGGTCTCAAAAATTCTGAATTTATTAATAAATTATGGGTAAAAAGTAAAAAATAAAAAGAAAGGAATTTAATTTACTTTAAAATTTATTTTTTAATTACTTTGTCTTAAATAAAAAAGTCAAATATTATCCAACAATATAACAACGGAAAAAAAAAAAGTTTTGGATCTGGATAGCAACATAGGATCCAAAACAACGGTATTGGATCTAAAGACTCACTGAGTCGTAAAGGAATTAGGTAGAATTTGAATATTATTTAATATATTAACTCTTTTACGGGTACGAATTCGAGTAGGATCTTACCTACTCATTAACAATTCCAATATGATCGAATGTGAAATAAAATTTTAACACAATTCTTACAAGCAATTGACAATTATTTCACATTATAAAATGAGATGGAAATTATTTCATAAGCGATCAAATGTCTGGAAAGAGCGACACTTGCTCTCGTGATACTCGTGCTCCAAGGAGATTATGGACAACAAGCTTCGTAAGGATAAAGACAAAATATCCAAGTTGGAAATGGGTATCTCAATTTAAATAAAAAAATATGGTAAATTACAACTATTTTTTTTTTAAATTTGCCACAATTATTAATATCCTTTATTGTTTAAAAAAATATCAATATCCCTTGATTATAATAGTCGTTTAATAATTAGCCAAATCCATTAGGTTTCCGTCCATTTTTATAGTGAATTGACCAAAATGACCTTGTGGATTAAGAATTATAATTTTATTTATTTTCAAAATGTTTGTCATTTTTTATGGATTAAATTGATAATATTTTGAATTAAAATTTTTCGATCCACCCCGTTTGATTTTTTTAAAACAAAAAGCAAAAAATACAATAAGGGCAAAGTTGACAATTTAATACCTCCATCCAAGAATTACATAATTTCATCAAATATTAGGGGGTATTTGTAATTTTTCAAATAACGATGAGTATTAATAATTATGCCTAAATCTCAGCAGAGGTCGTTGTAATTTACCCTAAAAAATAATAGATAACTTATTTGAATAACCTCAATATTTCTGTTTTATTATTCATAAATATTTTTATAAGATCGAATTACTTTTAATAAATAAGGGACAGTGTCATAATCACTAGTCTAACAAGTAAAAGTCATATTCTCAATTAATAATAGTTTGATATAAATCTAAAAACAATTGAGATTTGATCTAAGTCTATGATACACTAAAACACTTCAAAATAGAAATGTACCCAAAACGAATATTCAATTATACAATCTAGAAAAATAGGGATTTTACGTTTTTTTTTTTTCAAGAAATAAAAAATTATATTTAATACCACTGACGTTTATTTTTGTCCAGTAAAATAAAATCCTACATTAATTAAAAATTTATATCTACCTCGATTAAAATTTAAGGCAATAGAATAACTGCTTTTGGTAATAAAATGTAAGTCGACTACAATATTCTATTTTTTCGGTAAATATAAATTTTATTAAATAAAAGGTACAACCGTACAATACAGCAATGTTTTAGGTGTGATTTCTCCTTCAATAGACCAAGGGATACACGTCCACTACAATATTCATACATATATACTTTTCCGCTTCCAAATAATTAGTTGTATTAGTAGCTTTCTATTGATGTACATTTAAATTAATATTTTTTTTTATATTTAATTAAATGATTCACACTCATTGAGCGTACTTCATTTGCTAGTCTATGATTGAAAATTTATATTTTTTGTTCTATAACTTTAGGATGTGACTTTAGTCCACTCTGATTTTAATTTTGCAATTGATGACAATATTTAAAAAAGTATCACATTTGGTCTAACTTTTGCAGGATATAGCCCATTTTGTCGGAATAACGGGCTAGCACGTGCATTTTTCCAATAAAATTAGCATTTTAGCATAAATTGAATCAGACGTGTTATGTTTTGAATAAATTTAAAAAATATATGAGGTAAATTGCTACATTTTAAAAAAGGGTTAAATGCAATTTAACCCCCTATGATATGTGAAATGAGCAAATACCCCCTTATGAAAAAAGAATTAGCAAATTATATTCCTGTGTTTTAAAAAATAAAGTAAATTGCCCCCCTATCTATGGTTTAGATAGGGGGTAATTTGTTTATTTTTTCAAAGCACAGGGGGTAATTTGCTATTTTATTTTTCACAAGGATTTTTTTTTGCTCATTTCTCAAATCACAAGGGAGTAAATTGCATTTTTTCCTTTTAGAAAATATAAAGAGATGAATTAATATATTTTAAAAAATATAAAAAAATAATTTATTTATTTACAATATTACACGAGAGTTGCTTATATTTTTTCCGTTAATTATATTCATGTCCTCATATGTCAAATTGATGTCGTCATTATAACTCAACTCATACTATCAACATGATGACTACATAACAAATCGAATCTACTCCAACAAATATTCAAACTATACCCTACACCCTCTCCTTCCCTCTCTGTATCATATATATATATATATATATATATATATATGAACCCCATCATCATCAACCATTGATTTTAATTACCAACGTCCTCTGCTAAATCCTGTATGATCATAATTTCACGCAGCTGATCATTCTGGGTGTACTGTGCCGCCGCACTCCATCCTATTTCTACCTCGAAGCCGCAAGAATGGCGGCCGGCACGAGGGTGGAGTCGCTGCCGGAAGAATGCCTGTCCCACGTCCTGTCGTTCGCTTCTCCCACCGATGCGTGTCGGTCGTCGGCTGTGTCCTCCGCTTTTCGCGACGCGGCGGATTCCGACCTCGTGTGGGAGAATTTCCTGCCGTCGGATTATCGGGAGATTGTATCCAGATCAGTTTCGCCGGTGGAGTTCTCGTCCAAGAAGGATTTGTTCCGCAGGCTTTCGTCTACACCGCTTCTCATTGATGGGGGTAAAAAGGTAAAAGCATAATAATTAGACTATATTGCCCTGACCTCCTCTAAATTTGACATAATTATAAATATTTATTGTCTAATAAATTATAAATACTCATTGATTTTAACGTTCGTCTAATAATGAATTTACTGTATTAACTCCCATAACCTTTTTATCCAATACCTTTTCATTTAAGGGGTGTATATGTAATTTTATAAATAACGAGGAGTATTATTAATTATGTTAGACTTTCGAGAAGGGGAGATAGCTATAATTTATGATTTATAAGTTAAATTGTTTTTGTGCTTGAAATTATTTGAAATTAATAATAATTAATTTAAATGAACACATCATTATGAAAATTCTGCAACTCTTTTGACATATGACCTCGAGGGTATTTGGGTAATCTTATTTAAAAACGTCTTAAAAAGTTCATTTATTTTATAAAATATATTTTAAATTTATACGAGATAGTAAATTTCTATAACAAGTAACTCTCTAGCTGACGATATATTGTAATTAAAATACATGAAAATTATTGATACCATAATCTGAAAAATTCTATTATTTCGAAATATCTCAACATAATATTATTTCTAAAAGTATAATTAAAATTATCCATTCATTTAAGATATATAATGGTTTGGTTTCATGACAATGAATGAAATATATATAAAATGGGTGAATAGCAATTTATTCATATGTGATATTAAAAATGAGCATATTATTCTTCTATGAAAAAAATATAGCAATTTACCCTACTTTATTTTTTAAAATGAAGCAATTTACCTCCTTATAAAGGGAGGTACATTACTTCATTAAAAAGCATAGGGGTTGTATTTTGAAAAACACAGGGAGGTAAATCGTTATTTATTTTTTAATAAGGGAGTAATTTATTCATTTGCAATATCACAAGGAGGTTGCTTGCTTTTTTCCTTATATAAAACTAATAGACCAAATATTTATTCATCTAGTCTAAGCAGAATCAAAATGAAAGTGACATTTGACAAGTCTCAAATTTTAAATATTTATTTTTGTTACAATTATGCTATTTTTAATATTTTTGGTGGCCATATCTTAACATGACCTTACAATAAGATTTCACTAGATTTTTTTAAGTATTTTTTTTTAATTTTAATTTTTTTAGAGTTGTTAATATTTGTGGAATGCAGACATTTTCAATAGATAAATGTACAAGAAAGAAAATCTACATGTTGAGTGCAAGGGAACTTTCAATCACTTGGTCAACCAATTCCCTATATTGGTCATGGAAGAAACCCTTTCTCATCTCAAGGTTGATTTCTTTCACCTATTTTCCTCTCATTTATATGCTCTAATTGAAGTATTCAATAGATTTATTTCTAGGGTAAATTAGAAAGGTTGTTTTTTTTTTTTTAGAAGTTTGTCATAATTATAAATATTATTCGATTATTTGAAAAATTACAGATACCCTTATAAAATTACGGCTGACTAACAAATACCCTCCTGCAATTGGGTGTCAAGAGGAGGTATTTGTTGAATGGCCATTAATTTCAGTAAAGTATTTTTAATTTTTCAAATAACGAGGGGATATGTGTACTTATGACAAACCTCAAAAAAATCCGTTATAATTTACTCTTGTTTTCTATATAATTGATTTCGTTTGCGTTTGGACCGTGATGGAAGATTTCCAGAGGTAGTGGAGCTAGTAATGGTGTGCTGGCTAGAAATACATGGCAAAATAAACATCAGTATGCTGTCGCCAGATACGACTTATGGTGCCTATCTTATTATTCAATTGTTGGACCGTGCTTTTGGATTGGACACAGTGTTATCTGAAGTTTCAATTGAAGTCGGAAATTACAGAATGCAGAGACCTATTCATCTGAAGCGCGACCAATGCAGGAAGGAAGGACTGGAGGGGTTGAGGAGAGGGGAAGACGAAGAGGTGATTCGTGCACGTGGCGATGGATGGTTGGAGGTTGAGTTGGGGGAGTTCTACAACAATGGGAGTGAGAAGGAGGTGAAAATGTGGTTTAGAGAAACTAAGGGTGTGCATCTCAAAGGGGGTCTTCTTGTTGAAGGCATTGAGCTTAGACCCAAAGAGTGAGTGAAAATGTGTGGTTGTGTGTTCATGTGGTGAATTTTGCTCCAAAGAGTGAGTGAAAATGTATTTTTATTTTCAATTTCAGTGAAAAAAAATGTATTTTAAATTTTGTATAGTAATTGTATGAATAAGAACATATTTTGATTAACTAATAATATTGATGAACTGAGAATTACAAATATCCATCTTGAAGATTATAAAACCCTATGATGATACTTAGGATACCAATTTTGTCAAAGCTCAATGCAGTTATCCAGCCCAACTGGCCTAATGTAGTTTCGAAATCTCAATCTTATTATTTAAATTAAAGATAATTATAACGGCTTTTTTCTAAAAAAAAAAAATTGATGTGATTACACGCCGATCTTCTGTCATTTGAAAAATTATGTTTAATATCCCTGATATTTATATCTATCTAACAAATAGATCCATTCGTTAGTTTAAATTCACGGAATTTATTGATATTAGTTAAAAATTTAAATTGAAAATCTATATATACCCCTTATTGACTTATTACTGACTTATTGCAGGTCAATCAAAATTTTTTTCAACCAAACTACACTTATCAAGGTGAAAATATACTTCCTCACATATATTAGCGTGTGAAGATGTATAAGGGTAGGTTAGTCAAAAAATAATATTTGACCTGCCATTAGACAATAATAAGTCAATCAGGGGTAAATATGAATTTTTATTTATTTTTTTTCAGATTCAGTAAATTTTGACTAACAGAGAAATCTATTTGTTAGACGAAAACAAACGTCAAAGATACAAGATGTAATTTTTCTGTAATTGCACCAAACTTCAGGGGAGGGCATGCAATGTAATTATCCTCTTAATTTAAGAGGGTGTTTGGGTGAGTTTATATGTTTTTCAAAATATTTTATAAGATATTCGAGAGCTTATAAGATACTGAAAAGTGTCTGGTCAATTATTTTAAAATGAGAGCTTTTAACATCAAAAAATGAGATGCTAAGAATTTATAAGCTTGTAATGATAAAACAAAGAATTGTTAACTTATTTTTAAAATCTCAACTAGCTTTTTTAATTTTAACCATATTAGTTACAAAATTATCATTACTAGCATCTTATAAACTCTATACTTTTATTTTGTCAAAAGTTTATTTTTAAAATAAAATCTCACATTTGACAAGCCCAAACTTATAAGGTACTGGGTAAATTATACCGGCATTCCTTGATGTTAAATCGAATTACACAAATACTCCCTCAATTTTACAAAATTACAATCACATACCCTGAGGGGTGTTGGTGTAATATTTTTCAAAGAATTTCCTTATATTATATATATAGTTCAAAGAATTTCCTTTTTTAGTAATTTTGTATTTTAAGCTTAATTAATTTTTTAATTGGAAAAAACATCTATACATTTAGTGAGTTAAATAGTTCGAATTTTATTTTTCTTTATTGACTCAACGTTAACTAATAAATGAGTACAATAAATATACAAAATATTTTCATGAAAATATTTTCTTAATTTAGTAATAAAAACAAGTTATTGACTATTTATTCTTTTACATAAAAATGAATAATTGCATATTGATTTTTTAAAATATTATATTTAAAAATTATGACAAAATATATTTATTCATTTTTTTCTAAAAATATTTAACTTTTGGTTAAGCATATATATATATGTCAATTTCTTTCAAGAAGCATATATGAGTTGTTGGTTATATTATATCTATTTTGTATCTTATTAAAAAAATTAATTAAAAAATAATTTGATGATGATTTAATATGCAAAATACTAAAATATATTGAAAATAATATAACTCTTCAAGGCATGAGGAGCATATTTGTCCAACCAAGGGGGTAAGTATTATATTTGTTAGCTTAATGGGGTAAATATTACATGATAAAGGCAAAGTGTATTTTACCCTATTGTAAATTAGTTAATTATCCTCTATAAAAAAAAAATAGTAATTTATCTCCCTATATTTTTTTAAAATATAACAAGTTACCCCTCTGTATTTTTTAGAATGAAGCAATTAACCTTCTTATCACATGAGGGGTAAATTGCTATTGTTTTTTCATAGGAGAGTAATTTGCTCATTGACAATATTACAGGGGGTAAATTGCACTAATCCCTATAAAAAGATATATGGAATAATCAAGACAAGCAATATTGAGAAACTCGAGAATGAACAGGCTACTTAGATCTGTCCTTCAACTGATTCAAGTCTCACATAAGAAAGGTATGATCAAAATTGGGACAAACTGGTCATAATTGGGACAGACTGATCAAAACCAGCCACCCAATGAACCGCTTGATATGCGATTTCAGTTAAATTTATTAAAACAAACACATTCAAATTCAAGAAAAGGGGGAGCTGCCAGAAAAAAAAATTTAAAATAGGAGTTTTCCTTCATTTTTCTTCACTCAAAAAGGAATTGTTTGAGAAAATTCAAATTCTTTTTTTTTTTTCTCAATTGCTCCTTCTATTGCTTCCTACCAAACACTCAATATAAATGAGTAATTTGTGGCCCACTATATATATGCAACTTTTATAAATATCTCTTAAAATAGAATATTTATACAATTTTGCTATTTAATAAAGTATATTCAAAATAATAAATTAATATTAAATTCATAAAATAGTGACAAAAAAATGAGCAATTTTTTTTTTCAAAAAAAAAAGAATAACTGTTGAAAGATAATGGAGGAGTAAGTTATATGGGTGTGTGGAAAGTTAATAAATAAATTAATAAATTAAATTAAATATTAAAATTTATATACTAAAATAATTGAGACTCCAATTCACCCCTCTTCAATTATATATAAATAACAATTAAATTTTGTTATTATTATTATTATTATTTAAGTGAAAGCAATGAAGTATTACTCTTTTTCTTTTTATAAGTCGATTACAATCATCAATCTATATTAATCATATACTAATCATCAATATCAGATAAATTATATTTAATTAACACCTACTATTAAAGTAGAACAACACATACAATTAAAGTAGACTAACATTCTTATCTATATCTAACAACAGTCGAGAACTATATCAATCATCTACTAATAATCAAATCATATAAATTATATTTAACTAACACTTACTATTAAAATAGATCAACACCTACTATTAAAGTGGACTAACATTCCACACGTTGGTAGGGTTCGGACCCATAACATTAGAGGTCGTGGAACCTTAACTTAATTAATTGAACTAGGCCTCCTCGTTAATTTATTATCGTTGTTAGGTGTTAATTAAATTGTTTAAATTAATCAATAAATTAATTTGTATAAATGGTATAAATTATTGATATGTATATATTATGGTTCGAATCAAATAGTCATTTCGATTCGATTTGATCCATCGGCCCAATGACCCAATAACTTGATATTAGTTTAATTACTTCAATCTCAGATCCAATTTTCAAAACATTAAAAACAAGGAGAGGAACAACTTTATGCACATAATGTAAGTACTGGACTTGGACTGGAATATTAAGATTAGGTTGAGCAAATTGTAGCGGACTGTATAAATGGTAACCGAACTGGTAAGCAGGCCTTTGATTATTCATCAGAATTACGATTTTGACAAAAAAGGTGAAAGCCCATATATATGTTTCAGACGCGGGTATTTATTTAATCATCGAGTTGGATTTTTATTGCAAAATTTATTCAATTTTCTAATTTATTCAATATATACATACTATGTACGTAAAAATTTTCTTAAATAAAAATACATTATACTATTCTTATACACATGACGTATGTATATTGAATGAATTGAAAGATGGAATATATTTTACAATAGAAAATCTAATTCGATTAATTATATAGCTGGTAAGGACGTCTAGTTTGCGCGAATCATGATCCTCATATTATAGGATATTAGTCGTTGTCGAATACTGCTTCTGTTTATTTATAATAAATAATCTTTTATAATTTAAATAAGAATAAAATATATACATCAACATATTATATTTCCAAAAAAAAAAAAAATGAAAGAAAAAGAACTTAAGGCTATACAACAAAAGAATGAGTGCCACAGTGTCACAAACTGTCATCTTGTAAGTAAAAAAAAGTACCGTCATTTCTCATAGATTGTGGATAAGGGTAAGAGTGGATTGAAGGCCTAATCCACCTTTATCAGACCTTGTAAACGGCCCCTCATAGTTGGAGGGAGAAAGGTCATTTTTGTTTTTTTGAGTACCATGGGAGTAGATGGTTGTGGACAACTTGAGTTTGAACTCATGACCCTTTCATTTTTCGAGGAGAGTGATGTCAATTCAATCAATTGATTATTGGCAGGGGTAGAAAAATCTTATCATGCGACCACCTGTTGAATTGCATTGAGCAATGTTGGGGAAAGCGGTGGTGTCCGAGGAAATGCTTGTCTTCAAGGATCAACGAAAGGGTCCACCACTCCAGAGAGCGGTATTGGCACAGGCAAAGCTGGGGCGTATCCTCCAACAATCGGAGCCAGTGGGGCTCCTGCAATGACCTACAAAGGTTTATTGTTGTTGGGTGTCTCCACGGCCTTTTGGTTGTTAGCGGGGTTGTTGGGGGTTTTCATGGTAACTCACGTTTTCAACTTAGTTTTTCATAAATGACGCCAATTGATGCATGCGATTTTAGCACGGGTCCAACGGTCTTAGATATTAACAATGAACTTGGGCTGATTGAGCAAAATAACTTGAGAAATAGGACCTACAAAACAACATGTTAGCACTCCGATGTTTAACTTAGTTCTAGATTTATGAATAACTAAATGTAGAAAGAAATCGTAATCTAAGAAATTGAGATAAAAATGAGAATTTTATAAGAGAAATATAATCAAAGCACGAGATAAGAGTTGCAGCAAAAAATGATAGAATGATTTCTAGACTCTTGAAGGTGTCCCTATTGGGGGATGCTACCTATATTTATAGAGAAGGCATCCCCCTTCGTGGGGACTCTTCACATTACTTATAGTTTCGAGAAAAAGGGGCAGTAAATCTGTTAATAAAGCATGATTCCATCTTATCCTTAGCTTGATTAGCACGTTTTGATTTTGGAAGAGGGCTTCTTTTATTTGAGGCTACTCTGCATTAAATTATCACTAGAAATAGATAATAACATAGGTATAGTGGCAATAAGTGATTATTGCCATTATAAATGTCACTAATTATCTATGTTAACAACTTATACACAATTTTATCATTAATAATTATACAGCGACCAGATCAAAATTATTGTAAGTCAGTATATATTTTTTTTGACAACTTTAAAATTGTTATGTCATATTTTATCACTAATATTATATTTTTTTTATAGTAAGTGTACAGATTTTAAATTATGGGACAAAAAATACAATTTTTATATTTTATAATTTAAAATAATCATTTCAAATAATAAAATCTTATTTGAAAAACTAATAAATTTTGTAATTATTTTAATTATTTTTTTTAGGGGGGGGGGGGGGTATAACATGGACTATTTAAATTGGTGAGTTGTAGGTGAACAGATGCATGGATCCCCTTACAGAAAGAAGAATCGCATTTAGTACTGAAAAGACTAGAAAAAGTGAGATAAGTGGTCTTTTCAAATTATGAATCATAGTTCCATTTTCCTCATTTGGATAAACAAGGAAATGATCTTTATAAGTTTGTCTTATCTTTTGTTCACAAAAAAGCAATAACATAGAGTTGAACATGCACCTAAATCTTTTCTCAAATAAATAAATAAATTTTCAAATGAAAAATGACCTTCCACTTTATATAGTTGAATACATGTAAATTTAACAAAATTGCTACCAACTCAACTGGCACATTAGAGGTACTTTGAACCCAAATGATACGTCGACTTAAGGACGGATAGAAAAGGGATAAGCATATTCGCTGAAATTTAGGGATAAGGCTAGATTGGCTCCAACGTGTAACGAATTGTCTTCTAAGTAGGCAATTTTCTTGCTGAAGCGATAGATTCTGTTCGACTTCTTAATGACATAGATGATATTGCATATAGATGAATAATGTTATCCCATGAAAATGGACTTATCCTGTAATTCCAAATCACGCTCAATCCATATATTAATCTTCTCATCCAACCCCTGTAGATCGGGGTTTAGGTGGATCAAATGAGGTAACTTAACAACTTACAAGAATCACAGTCGTTTTAGCTCACTAGCCCGTCATATCTCTCATTTTTACAGCAGTCTACGCATTCCTGACATATTTCTTTACTTTTCCTACTAATTCCATACATTTTAAACATATTTTTGCTTTAACTCCCTTCAGAATTATTACTGACTTTAATATTAAAGTGCCGAGTTTGTTCTGTAAGTTAGTCCCAAGAAAATCTTAGAATTCTCAACTGGAATTTTTCGACGTTTTGCGATGCTGCTGGACTTCAATAAATATCAAAATACAAACTCTTCTCTTTTACAATTAGAAACAATTGCATATATTGATTATTGTTGAGTTGATTTGGTAAATAAAAATAAATAACAATATTCATTAAAACAAATCTCAAAGATCACCATCTCTTTGATTTTAAATCTACTTTTACCAGATAGTTCTTAGAGAATTTTGAAAACTTCATCAATTAATATTATATTATTATATGAATAGCATAAATGGTTATAATCCCCTATTTTACTCAAAAGGTAGTCCCACTGATCAAACTGCCCAAATTGATTGAGGGATGATCATGACAGCACCAAAAGGTCCATATATATATATATATGTATAGTTTCTCCTGTCTTAATCATACATTCACCTAATCCGTATGTCGTTTGGTTTATGTTGTGACATAATATTCTCTTGTCCACATGGGATTATTTTGAGGACGCACTCACTGTAGTCGCAAACAAGATAATGCTATAGTATTTTATGGGGTAAATTACACTAATTCTCGTAAGATTGGGTCAAAATATATAAATATTTTTATTTTTTTAATAAAATTATAATTATATTTTTTTGAGATTATAGTTGGAATACAACCACAATCCTATTCAAACGTAAAGCTCACTCAAACACCTCCTAAAAAATAATACACTAATATTCCTCAAGAACTGTAGTTGTAATTTTACAAAAGATAGAGGGTGTTTGTGCAATTTGATCTAACTTCAGGGGGTGTCAGTGTAATTTGTCCTATATTTTAGGGTACACTGACACTCCATGAAACTAGATCAAATTATATAAACACTCCCTATTTTTTATAAAATTACAACTACATCTCGTATAAAGGGTGGTAACGTAATATTTTCAGGAGGTGTTTGTATAAATTTTACTTTTGAACATGGAATATAATTATAATTACAACTATAATTTTAGGGGATGTAATTATAATTTTTCAAAAGACAATGAATATTTATGTATTTTAACATAATTTCAAGAGGCTTCCACATAATTTACTCTATTTTTCATTCTTGTTTATAAAAAGAAAAAGTCCACATTGAGGATTTTTTTTTTTTTTATTTGTGAGTTGTATTCTATTTGGGTTCAGCCAAGAAAAAGGATTAAAATAGTGGTAATTATTATTGAATAGATTAGAATGCCATGATTTGTTATAAAAAAGAGAATAGTTTGATCAATGTCAATAATTGCTTTAAGAAAAATATGGCAAAAATTAAATTTGACTTGCAATATGATTGAAAATTTTGAATAATCGGTTCCAAATAGCAACTCTTTTGTTTATAATGTATGGATTATAATTATATTATAAATTTTAATTATTAACAATCAATATATTAATTAAAAATATCAAAAATTTATATATTAATAACTAATTATTATTATTAAAGTAAATCAACAACTATTATTAAAGTAGCCAACATCCACATATTTCTGAAATGCAAACATGTGACTATGGGAGTTCGGTTTTGCCAGGTAAGGCCTCGTTGGCGTAAAAAATAGAAATTGGGACATTTTATGATAAGAGAGTATTAATTTAATACGATTAAAAGTAGAAAAGGAGAGTGGGAACTGAGCGATTCTCTTGGGTTTTTCTTTTTTAGGTGAAAGCAATGGACTATTATTGATTGAAATAAATTGATTACAATCATTCATGTCGAAGAACTATATCTATCAAAGATAACTACAACAATCATATCCAAATCAACAGTATCGGATAAATTATATATAAACAATAGTAGAAAGACATTATCTACTATGCAGTAGAATAATATCCCACATATTGATTGCGGTTCGAATTTCACCATCTGAGCTAAGTCATACCGGCAACAATTATCTTGGTTAAAAACAGATAAGTTGAGCGTGGAATGAGTTTTTGAAAATAGAAGAGTTTTTTTTAAATGTGAGGAGATTTTTCTCCAAAATCGTTAAAGAAAGAAAAGTAACAAAGAAATAGAGACAACTTAAAAATTATAATAAATTACAGCAAAATCCCCTGAGATAATTATGAATATGCTCACATTGTTTGAAAAATTAGAAATATATTTGGATTTCAACGATAGTCTAATAATTAGCCTAATCTATCAGTCTCGATTAGTATTTTATTCATTTTTTTGGTAAATTGTTCATAATGCCCTGTAGACTATAAATTTGATTTTATTTATTTTTTGAAATTCTCTTATGGACTAATTGAACAATTATTTTTATATTTTTTCAATTTTTAGAAAAAAATTAAAAAGATACAGCTTAGGACAAAGTTGATAATTTCAAGCTTCCATTAAATGGTTACATTATTTTATCAAATATCCGGAGGGGTCTTCATAATTTTTTCAATAACAAAAAATATTCAAAATTATATGAAATTTTAAGAGTGCTCGTTATAATTAGTTTAAGAAATTAAAAGTAAATAGTATTATCAAACCACACGCAAACATCCAAATCTTTTGGCGCTATCCAAATTCAAGCATCATGCACGACCTTATTCATCGGACCTATTACGATTCATCAATCGTTGTGTTGTAGTGATTAAGGTTGATTTGTTTCATATATATGATATGTATTTGAATTTTTGTCAAGAAACAATAGAATTAAACGTACACGACACATAACAGAGACACCATCCTCTCTTATTGGTCTGGGGGTCGGTAAATATATCACTTATTTTCTCATTTTATCTAAAAATAAAATAAAATCAATTAAGACAAGAAAAAAAACAGTGTAAGCACTTTTTCCACACCTAATTATTACAATTTTTAAGAAATGATTGCGACTAATTAAATTGACCCTACTCCAATATGTTCCTACACTCCTCCAAATTAACTTTTGACTGCGCTTCTAAACGATAAATTATTATTAATTGAATTAGTAATTATTATTGTCAAATAATAATTACAATAATTATATTTTGATCAATAGTATAAGATAAATAAAATTTAAATAATACCTATTATTATAATAGATAAGACATACTATACAATAGAATAACATCCCATGCATATAGTGGTGTTTGAACCCACTAAAAAAAAATTACTATAAGCTACAATAGCAGTGGTTATGGTTAAAAACCATAGTAAATGACTACTATTAACTACGGCTAAATAAAACCGATGCAAAAAATTAATTTTTCAATCATAAAAAAATTATTTGTCACCGGCTAATTAAGAATCATGGTCAAAATATTTGCCATGACAAATATTTTAGGCACCTTTACAAAAAACTACGGCCAACAGCTGTTGTGTGGCCGTGGTCAATAAGCATTTGCTATGGTTATTTGTTATTGACCATGGCAATCAACTATAGTTAAATGTTATATTCTTCTAGTAACGTATGACCTCTAAAATTATGGGATCTCAATTTTACCAATTAAGATAGACGTGGTTAGCAATTTTGACTGCTCTTATGGAACCATATTATGAGATTATGAATTTATTAATATTTTAGTGGTAAATTAGGAACAATTTGAGTTTGAGCTGTCACTAATAAGCCTAGAGTGATCCATAAAAGCTAATTCCATGCCCATTTCATTGACCCTAATCATTTTTTGTGGTCACTCTGGCCCCTTCTTTGTTTCATCTTCTTTTTCTTTTTTTTCCCTTTTCTTATGAGAGATAATTTTTTTTAAAAAAAAAGTAAAAGTAGAAAATCTCCTAACACGGGCGAAATTTCACTTTTAGTCCCATAAAATAGGGAGTGTACTATTTTTAGTTTTTTGCTTTATAATATTTTTAAAATGATCCGATAATTAAAAAAGTTCAACATATTTAGTCTTATACTTTACGGAATTTTCAGAATAGTTCTAAAATTAGAAAAACTCGATATATTTAACTCCATAAATCCCGTAAAGTAGAGGACTAATGTCGAGTTTTTTCAATTTGGGGACCATTTTAAAGATTTCATAAAAGAAATAATTATATGCATTGATCCCTATCCTATGGGACTAAAAATATAATTTGCCTCTATCACGTTACGGTGATACATCTTAACAAGTCACCAATATATAATTGGTATGTATCCGATTTTTAAATTCACAACTTAATTTTGACTATATTTTTTAACTTTCAAAAGAAACATATATTAATCATACATTATGTCTTATTCTAGTGGAGATTTAATGAATAAATTTTAAAGTCATGGATTCAAGTCCCACCAAACGTATGAGTATTTATCTTACTTTATACGAATTTATTATAATTTATCTCCGTATTTTTAATTATATTGATGTACTGCTCAATTTATTAATATATTAATATAATCATATAATTATCGAGAAATATCCCTTATGAGTCTTTAGAAACAGCTTTAAGGCCCCTGAAAAACAATTTTAAGGTACTTTGAGGATTCTTTAGAAATTAGAAAAAGATTGAAATTTTGACTTATTTTTGAAATTTTTGATCAATTATATATTACTTAGAATTAAAAAAAGAGGGAGTTTCATCACTTACATTTTGCAAACTCTATAATTTATTTTATTTTATTTTAAATAATTCAAGAACTTATAATTTGAGATAAAAATTTTATCCCTCAAAAGGAGTGGAAAACTAATCATAATGTTTGGATTCGTTTTTTGAGTGTTTTGTGGAGATAGAGAAAGAAAAATAAAGATAAATAAGTATGTGTTAGAGATAGTATGTATGTTTGAATTTGTTTTTGGAGATAATTTAAAATAAGTATTATATGTTTAATCTTGTGTTTTGGGAGACAAAAATTACTATTCATTGTCAAATCATGTTTTTTTTATATATATTTATGTATATATGTGTTTATATATATGTATGTATTAATACTAAAATAGTTAATGATGGCGAATATTACATATGTTTTGACTTATCTCGAAATAATTGAAGAAAACAACAGTAGTTGAACATGTGATCCATAATTACAAGCTGACCAACACATTCACATTCACATTCTTCCTTAAATTGAACATCCCTCAAACCTTTGCCCCAAAAACAGCACAAAATGATTACAACTACATTCATCCAAGCCATCTACTGGCCCCACTTTTGGGCAGTCACAATCCGGACCGTTTGATCAAGTTTTGCTTTGTCTTATACTTATTATAAAAAGGTATAGTTACACTCTCCTTGGTAAAATTTATTAATTATACGTGAATTTTTTGTGATTTAAAATATTATATTATGTTGATATTAACAAAAAAGAATGGATAAAACTTTATATTTACCCTTGATTGACTTATTTTTATATTTATTGCAGGTCAAATAAATTATTTTATGAAAAATTACCCTTATCCATCTTTACACGTTAATATATGTGAGGAGGTATATCTTCGTCATTGTGAGGGTATTTTGGTTGGAAAAAAATTATTTGACCTGTAATAAGTCAATCGAGGTTGGATATCAATTTTTATTAAAGTTTTTTTTGTTAATATCAGCAAATTCAGTGAATTTTGACTAATAGAAAGACCTATTTGTTAAATGCAAGCAAACATCAGTGGTGCTAAATATAATTTTTCAAACCACAAAAGACCTATATGTAATTAGACCAAATTTCAGAAAAGGAGAGTATAATTATTCCTTTTAAGAATAATAATAATAATTATCTGTAGATTTTTTTTCAAATATTATAATTATATTTATTCTTTTCAATTCTAGAAATTACATCCAAACCCCCCCCCCTCTGTAAAAGTGTTGTTTGTAAATTTTATTTCGGTTCAAAATTTAAAGAAAAAGTATGAATATAAGGCAAATAAAGATAGAAAAATATATACATAATTTTATTTAAATTTAAATTCTTTATGTGAGGTCATTAATAATAATTTTTATTTTATTTAAATTAAATAATTTAATACACAATTTGATGAATATTTTAATTAATAAAAAAATATTTTGTTTTTGTTATTTTACTAACAAGGTTTTTAATTTTTTATATACCAAAATTTATTTTAGTATAATATCAACTTATTTATTTTTTGAAAAATGAAATAAAATGGTTCATCAGTAAAATTATAAAAATTAATGTTTTAACTCAATTTATTTTCATCATACTAAATAATAAAAAAGTATTTAAAATTTATTTTTCTCCAATTATATTAAAAATACTTGAAAAAAAATTATTATTCTTTCTATCCCTTACCTTTTCACCCCTCCCCCCTTTCATTCTTTAAGATCGTAATTGAAATTTATACACTTCTTCAATGACAGAAAACTTACAAATACTTATTTAGGAAAATTATACCGACACTCTCATAAAATATATATAATTTTATAAGAAAATAAGAATTGTTCATATGATTGAACTCTGACTTCAAATACATTGATTTAATTTATTTATACTAATACAAAAAAAAAAGTTTTCTACATTTATAAATGACGATTAATGGTACCATTATATTAATTTTTAATTATGAACATTATACTTCTAATTAAATAATCTTAAAATTAATTATATTTACCTTTTTGTAGCAACTCTATGTAATTTTAATATTATTATAATATTTTTTTTATCGTGTCGATAATAATTTAAAATTTTTGTTAGTTTTATTTCAAAATAAAATTTATTGCTTTTTTATATTTTTATTAATAATATATTTTAAAAATAATAATTTATTATATGAACGTAGAGACAAACAACGGTAGTTTATTATATACAAATAGGAATCTTGGTAGTAATAAATAATTTATTCTTCAGTGGTACTAAACATGGACCAACATATCCACGTGTCAACTCCTGAAATCCAGTACCTATCCCCATCCCCACAGTGGAACAACCTTTGCCACCTTCAGAAAAGTTCCCACTTTATGCAGACTGCGTGTTTTCCTCACCTAGTCTTTGAGGAATCAAAGTTTGTAACCTTGGACTCCATCTCCATCTCCATGTTCCACCACCCAGCTCCTACAGTAACCAAGAATCATTCCAAAAAAACCCAGAAAATTTAAGGAGAAAAATGTCAGCTTCTGAGGGCATTTCGTCCATGAGAAGCCTCAGCGAGATATCTGAGGAGGAAACAGTGCGGTTCAGCGTCGATCTTGTGGCTGCTGCCAGAAGAAATCTTGGGTTCTTGAGACTTGTGGCTGATTCTCCCTGGCTGCACCAACAATCTACGCTTCTTGAAGCCATTAGAAGGTCAATGTTTTTCTTTTTTGTTTCTTTTTTTTCGGGCATTTTTAGATTATTTCTTTAGCTTTATTTTGACTTATTTTGTGAATTTGGAGGCGTAAAAAAATAATGGGTTTCTTTTATTTTTGCTTATTTATGTAGATATGATCAGCTATGGATGCCATTGATTGCTGATCTTACAACAGGGTCAAAGCCTCCGATGATTCTTCCACCACTTGATGTTGAATGGGTCTGGTATTGCCATACACTTCAACCGGTAATCGGCTCTTTTCTCGGTTTTCATAGGGAAAAAGATGGGTTTTTTTTATGGTTGAAATTGGGATTTGATAAAACTTGATTTTCAGGCCAATTACAGGGATTACTGTGAGTCAAGATTCTCAAAACTCATTGGAAAACCAGCTATATTTGATGAAGAGAATGAAGAATATGCATTGGACAGATGCAGAGAAATCTGGGAGTCCAAATTCCCATCTGAGCCTTTTGAAAATGAAGCTGATTCCAATTTGGAGTGTTGTTCATCTGTTCTTAGTGAAGATCTGTTGGATCAAATGTCCAAGCAAAGAAATCTGAACACAAGGTTTTCGGAGCCGTATTATTCTGAAATGGTGTATTTGGTGGCAGCCAAGCAAAGATACAAAGGTTTCATTTACATGGTTCATAGGTTTGGCGATGAATGTTCTTGCTTAGTTCCCACCTCAGATGTTCTGTTGATGTGGCTTACTCATCAGGTGTGTCTAATTCCTTGCTTTGATTAGTAAAAGGTTCTTGTTTGATCAAACTTATGTGGTAATTGGAAGAACAGAATAGTTGTTGTGGATTTGGATAAGTTTATTGCATATGAATTCGTGATACAATGTTGTCAAAGATTCTTTCCTCCAAGGTTTGTGTCTATTTGAATATTAGAGTGGGACATGGAGCATATGAATTGTTCTGCATGTGAAAGCACACTTTTTTCAATAACTTTTGTCAGTATTGCTTCTTTGTTTGTTCGCTTTTGATGTATGGGTGATTGACTGCAAGTTGTGAAAGATATCCTAATTTATTTTGTAAGAAGAACAATATAGGGGCAAGTTTTAGGCAAATGATCTTTTATCATACTCACACAATGGTATTATACTCATGCGTGTATTGTGTGTGGTCCTACTTTTAAATTAAGTTTAATTACATTTAGACCACCTCTGAAATCCGAAATTACACTTACAGCTATGAGAACTCTCCATTCGTGTGTTTACAGCTTTTGTTAAGGTTTGGACGGAATTATTTACGTCAATAAAAAGAATACCTAGACTTCCAATTTACCTCTCATTCAACATTCAGTATAATTTTTTGCCCAAAATACCCTAGTAATTTTTTTATACCTGTAAGGAGGTAAATGCGATATATGTGAAGTCAAAAGAGTGTAAGTACAACAAAATATTGTTCCTATATTATTGTCATTGGATAAAAAAATATTTGTTGCTATATGAAAAAGACTAGCTATATTGTCAATAATTAATACACAATGCTGAATGGACATAAAATTAGAAGTTTACGGTTTTTTTCTTATGGCTGATGTCAATATTTTTCATCCAAACTAATGGAAGGGTTACGGTTGTAAACGCAGAATTCTCAGAGGGATGTAGGTGTAATTTCAAAAGTTTGTTGAGGAAATTGTAATTTCGCATTTTAAAGGGGTCTAAGTATAATTAGCCTTTAAATTCCAATTTAATTATATTTTTTTAATTTGAAAAAAGAAAGTGTCAATCACTCACTGTTATGGTACCAATATGTGACATAAAATTGTGGTAAAAGATCCCCATCGTAAATGTTAGATTACATGGTTGTCAATGTTATTATCTTTGTTGGTGAAATGACTTAGTTCTTTATATTATTTTTTCCTTATGCATGGCAAAATAGTAATTAGGGGAGAAACACATGGGGACACAAGAAGGAACTAAATGTTTTTTCACAATATTTAGGATAAAGCCATAATTTTGTTGATTTGTGGCTTAATACCACCATTCCAAGATTCTGAAAACATGAATATCTAACTCCACTTAGTTGGGACCAACTAGACAACCTATTCAAGTTTGCATTTATTCCTTGCTGTGTATGAAAGTAAATGATTGTGAAAGCTTCTTTCACTTTTGGGTTGGATTTTTTATTTTGTGAAAGACATATTAATAATACTTAGTGTTATTAAGGAATAAATTTTATTATTTACGTGTTTCGGATTAATAATGAAAAATTATGATAGCGTACATCTAGCAAATATTGAGTTATTTATTTTAAATGCTAAATATTATCGTCAAGAAACAAAGATATGATAAATATATACTCGTATACAATCTCTAGGCTTTTAGAAAAATATAATATATAGGATTTGCTATTCAAGCTACTAATAAAAATTTGAAATTCTCAACCTTTTTATGTTGGAAATTATAAATATACAATAAATACGGCTAAAGAAAAATACATGGTAATGTAATTAAAAAGTTAACCATTAAAGAAAAAGTAACAAATAGAGTTAGGACAAAGTAATTTGAAAGCAAGTACAAAATATCAAGAAAATTTGCATGTGTGTCTATATGATGCATTTTTGTAAATAAATATTAGCATTAAGAATGGAGAAGAAGCAAAAATGCAATCTTGACATTGATATCTTTTAGTACATAGTATTTCACTTCTTATTATACTTTTAACAAAATTATGCTTTTATTCATATACCAAAAGAAGAAAATATTATTTTAATAATATTTATGAAAAACACATTAATCTTAATAACTAAAAGTAAATGTATATAGTATGAATAAATTTTATTGTTATTTATTCATAATTTTTTGTTTAGAAATTAGTAAAACATTTAACACTATTCTAGACGAGCTTAATAATTTCCTACAAACACACTTGCAATACGCGAAAAAACACGTGATTTTATTTGTCCTAACAAATCATATTTGTATCATACCATTAACTTATAATTTCACTTGTATGTATATCATAAATATGTAACTGGATAAAGTAAAGATAAATGTAGGTTGTGCAACTGTGATATACAATACCATAGTACGTAACTAAAAGAGAATTCTTGATCAACATATACAATTTTGTGTGTTGTCTTCCGTGACTGGAAAGCAACATTTCCAATCCCACACTTCAATGGACCAATATTCTTTAGATTTGTTGATCAATTATATCAATGAGAAGATCATTGTCTGTGAGTATTTGTACTATTTGTTCAATATGTCAAGTTTTGCCCTCCATAATTTGCAGAATGCATCGCTATATGAATATGTTTTACGATTATTTCTGGGAATATAATTATAAGATCATGTTGTATTTGGATTTATTTATTAGAGCTATCCAACAGTATATGCAGTGGATGTTAAGGGGTTGGAGGGAGATATGGAGAAAATAGTTTGGGTGTGGGAAGCTGTGAAAGAAGAAGACATAGAAGAAACCAAAATGCTGTGGGAGAGAACTTTTGACCAACCATATGAGAAAGCTGGTGGTGGAGCCATCACAAGGCCTATTACCAATGAACCACCTTTTTACTGGGACGTAACGAACACTGATGTCAACACCAGATACAAGTCAATGGTGCCCAGGTTTTTATTCGAGGTTTGTCCACTATCTTTACTATTTCTTTCATTTTTCCTACAATTTCCCCGAACGAGAAAAGGCAACTCATGATCTCATAGATTTCTTGATGTTTCTTGCTCATCACACGTCTTTGGCATTGAGGGTGTGGATCTCTGATTTTAGGGATTCGGCAACTTTATTAGTGCTGATGTTAATTATGAAGCAGAGTATGTGATCGAGTGAAAGGCTCTGGCTTAGTTCTTTTTCATATTATCAAGTATAATTGTGATCCTTTAGCTAAATTGTTCCTGAAGTGGGATCGTAATAATGGGAGAGCCGTTATTTGTTTTTCTTGCTTTGATACTTACAAGTTAAAGATTCCTAGGTCAGATAATGCAATAGCTACAATCCAAGAGTTAAGAAAATCCTGTTCAGTTTTAGCCTTTCTCAACCATGCAATCCGTTGGTTCATCGGGATTTTCAATTATCAACAAACTCCGAGTTTTCTCGCATTGTGCCTATACTCTTCAGTATAAGCTCAAGTCAGCAGTTACCCATTAAGCCCTCATGTTTGTGCTGTATAAGCCTAAGATTGAGGAACTTTTCAATCTTATAAGTGATCTATGAGGCTTGTTGCATCTCAAACACTTTGCTTCACTTATTTAGCTGTTGCAGCTGCTTTTGCGCCAATTATCTTTCCTTAGTTGTGAACTTGAAACTGTAACAGCTTCCAAAACAATGCATTAATATCATATGAATGAATAACATGCGGATGCAATGATCTATAATTTCAGGTGTGCGTATCAGTAAAACTTATCTCAAATATCAGGCAAATGAAGACAGATCCTAAACGAGAATTTCTGCGTCTTCGAATGGCAAAGTGTCACAGGGAGGTGAAAATGGACAAACCAGTATCTCAATTCACATCAGAATCATGGCAAAAAGCATGGCATCTCTACTGCGAATTTGGTACCAAAGGACTAATACTTGAGCTTCGACACCGTGATGGCTGCTGCTTTAAAGGTAGTTCTCTGCGGGAGAGCATTTCATTTGCTTGGAATGACTTGTTACGGGCACCCTCTCTCACATTAGGAAAAGAGATTGATGAAAGAGTAAGGACTACGGCTTCAATTACTCCACCTGTACAAGCATCGTATTTGTTGAAATGTGTGCCGGACCGGGTGACAGATGACTCAGGTGCAATGATATCAGATGTAATCCTGAAAATGAATCAGTACCGACCGCAGGAAGGTAGATGGTTATCTCGGACGGTTCTGGATCATGCCAGCAGAGAGTGTTTCGTTGTTCGAATGAGGTAAAAGATGCATCTTAGTCTTAACTTGTCTATCATAGTTGGTCTCCGCAGTCAGCAGCTAATTTTCTAATTTCTTGCATTTCAGAGTTGGAGGTGGTTTTTGGCGAAGAGGGGCTGAAGCTCCTACAGCTGTGAAATGGGAGGACCGTATTATAGAGATACGGGAGGGTTCTTGGTCTTACGTTACCGGTTCCAGTTCCATCGGTAGATCGCCTGGTATGTGTGAGTTATATCATCTCCATGGATTGTTTGGATAAGAAAACACAAGAACTTAGGATATTGTTGTTTTTTCTTCTGATCAAACACAAATAGGGAGAAAATTTGGTTCTTATTCTTTGTCAAGGATTGATGTAAACGAGTTTGATTGACTAAATTATCTGCATACTGTACCTAGATTTTTCCGTCTGATCTTTATTATTACTTGGTTGCATATGCGATCTAGTACAGAGAAAGTGGTCGGAACCGCTACACCAAAAGAACCACCGGAAGGGTTCCAAGCTTCGTGGAGCTTCTCAACAGGAAATGAATTGCTAATACAATACGATACATCATCATCATCCATCTCCGGCTTGAGATTTGATCTACAAAATAAAACATCTTCTGAACCAATGGTGAGGAGACCTCAGTTAACTTACCAATAACTGCATGGACACCCCTGAGGGTGAACATATTACAAAACAACCCCTCAGTTTTTGAAAAAACAATACTCTCTCCCCTGCATTCATGTTGTGAATACAAATTCTTTCTAACCTATCCACTCTTCAGGGAAATTTGTAAAGTAGAATATGACTGTAAGAGAAGCAGTGTGGTTTCCAAAAAGAAGGGTCTTCTGTAACATGCCTACACCTTAGGGGATGTCTGCATAATTATCTACTTACCTTATTATTTGAAAAGAGTTACATGCAATATGGACCGTGCATGTAGTGACCATTGTACGATGACAGGTAAAGCTGTTGCCTGGGAGACAAATGCAATATCAGGTCAATAACTCCGGTCTAGAGACTAAAGCCGGAAAAGATGGCAGAAACAAGGAAGTAACAAAGGAAGAAGGAAGCACCGAGGAACACGAATTTGTAACCATAATTAGGTACTCGGAGGACAACCTGACTGGAAAAGCCACTGCGCTTCTGAACTGGAAGCTGCTCGTGGTGGAGGTGTTGCCGGAAGAAGATGCAGTTCTAATACTCCTTATCTGCCTGTCAATACTCCGAAGTGTATCCGAATTCAAAAGGGAAGACCTGGGAAGCTTGTTGGTCCGGAGGAGAATACAGGAAGCTAAGATTGGGGACAGGGACTGGGGGTCGGTTTTTCTCCACCCTTCGTCGTATTCTCCATCAGTTTCTTCTCCATATCTTCATCCCTGGTATTGGAATGCAAAGCTGGTTATGACATCCCAAGTGAAGGATCAGGCCGTAGCTCCACCGTCTTCAAATTATTCGCAGGCGGAAGGCGGGGAGAGATTGTACAAAAGCGGAATAATACCTTGAAAATGATATGTTTGATCTGTGATTTGTGAAAGAATAGGAATAGGAAGAGTCTGTTTTATCATCCGGCTTCCTTTTTTGTTGTTCTTTCTGAATTTGATAATTTGTGAAGGACTTGTGGAAGAGAGTGATCAGGTTGGATTTCAATGATGATTGGATTAAGAGGGTATGTTGCTGTTCATATATTTGTTTGGAACTTACAAGATATTTGGCATTATAACTTGAGCAAAAGATTACAGGGTGAAGAATTTTATATTGCACTTTTGTGTTATATATTGTGTTATATCAGTACGCGTATGGTATGTGTATATTCTTTAATTTATATTTTTTAATTGTCGAAAGCTATACATTTGCGTGATATCGATATTGTGTGATAGAAGATTTTTTACTTCCCGGGGGTTGGATTTTCTATTGCCTTTTTTATTTTATTTCACAAATACACACTGTGTGTATAAATGTAACGTTATTAATTTTATCTAAAAAAATATTTTATACACGTGGTGTGTATACGTGAAATGAAATATTAGAGGCATACACATTAGATCCAATTTTCCAATTTGAAGAACTCCAGTCCACATACACATTGCATGAAAGATAGTTATGTGGGGAAAATCTGTTGTCATATTAGAATTCTCATTTTTACCAAAAGATATAAAAATATGACATATGATCTCATCATAGAGATATCAAAATAGGATAGTCGTTCTCACCATAGAGATATCAATAAATATACTCATTTTCACCACGAGATATAAAATAAAATACGTGTTTTCATTATAGAAATATCAAAACAGGACATTCTCACCGTAAAAAATTACAGTAGGACACATGTTCTGAGATATCAAAATAGGACACCCATTCTCACTACAAAGACATCAAATAGGATATTTGTTCTCGCCGAAGATATATCGAAAGAAGAGATCATTGTCAACACAAAAATATCAAAGATAGTGCAAAAGATTCACCCTTTTTTCAACTAAGTCAGGTCAGCTTGATCCAATGGATGGGTTGACCTAATTTAATAACCCTTGTTATTGCATATGTCGGAAGATTGGAGTAAGTCTAATAGATACCATTATTGACCAATTAATACCTATAAATAATGTGTCATAAGTAACTTACAAATATAAATCATATTACTCAAGGTGCACAAAAGGCTAGGTCAACCCAAAACACACATGGACTAGCCTAGAAACGCCCTATCCAGGACCGATTTAGTGTTCTTTATGATCGGTCTTGAGCCCTTAAATGAACCCCAATTATGTCCATTTTTAAATCCATATTGGGCCATAGACTAGCCCAGTTGAGGCTTTGTCCAGGTCGGCCAAGATTAGGCCTGATTGAGCATATTTTGTTTTTATTTTTTTTATGAAATTAAGGTATTTTTGGAATAATTATTTAATTTTATAAAATAAATAAATAATAACTTAAATCAAACAAAATTTATAATAAAACAAATCTATAAACGGAACTTAAATTATAATTTGACTGACAAGCTTACAACAATAAATTTACTTATATATTGCTTAGATTAGTAGATTAGTATAGGTTTAAAATATACTATAAATAAAAATAAAGTATATAAACAACAAATCACATTTCAAGGATTAAAAAATAAAGAAAAAAAAAAGGAATCGCCGTGTCCTATTTGTCATCAAAGTATAATTGTCGTATTTAAAAGTTAGAGCTGTTGTGGCATGTCATTCCTGTGTGCATATAATGAGTAACTCTTTTACATACTTTAAAATATATTAAAAATAATATTATAAATAAAAATAAAATATAAAAATCAATACATTACATTAAAAATAAAAAAGAAGAAAAAAAGAAAAAATATAACTTATCAATTAATATAAAATTTGAAAGTTAAGTAAGTTAGTTATTTTATCAATTGAAGGACATTTTTTACTTCACAAAAAATTTATGCAACGAGTGTCATTAATCACCTTTTATGAGTGTAGAAGATCTTTTCTTTTTATATGATATAGATATAAATATAAATAAATAAATATTGATATAATCATATAATTACTATTTTTATACTGACTACCAAAAGTAGAGAGCTAATTCTGATGAAATAACACTACATATATTTAACTCAAGGTGCACAATGGTTCTATTTTTAAACCCCAGGTCGATATCAGATCCAGATGTGCTTGTTTTATTTCTTTTTATGATATTGAGGTCTTCTTATAAATAATTACTTAAATTATAATTATCTTATAAAATAAATAAATAATAAATTAAATCCCACAAAAAATTATATATATAAAAAATAATAGTTAAGAATATATAATGAACTTAAATAATAATTTGACTAACAAGCTTACAATAATAAATTTAGATGATAATAAATTCAAAAATGACTTAAAATAAATTTTGAAAAAAAAAAGAGTTTCAATGAATTAAAGTACTAAAAATTTAAAAATAAATATAAAAATAAAATTTTTAGAGTTTCAAAAGTATAAAAAAATTATTATAATAATCAACTTAAAAGAATAAAATAAAAATTATATGTCATGTATTTAAAAAAAAAAACAATAGGCCTGGCCCAAGCTCGATCCAGAACCAGGTGATCTTAGGCCACTGGACCCGGATGGTCCCAGGTATTGATTTCTGCAATCAACCCCATCTCAAACGGGTCTGGATCAAATCAGTCTATTTTTTTATTGATTTAAAATCCGATCCTAATTAGATATTTAACTATTAAAAAAAAAAAGAGAGAATATTATATTTTACTTATTTATGAAATTTCTTGATTTTGATAATTTTTTAAATAACCCCTAAAAGTACATAAAACTTAGACCCAATATGTCTTTTGCTACATCTGCATTCTGCACCCTGTTCTTGCAGAATTTGGCACTTTATCATCAGTTACTTTATTATTAATTTATGAACACTCCAAATTTCATTTCTAAACGTGTATAGGAGTGGTATTGGTACCGTGTTAATATGTATCCGACACCTATACGTAGCTTTTTGGTTGAAATTATTTAAAATATTATATAAGTTCGTATATTTTATAATTAAAATTAAATATTAATTTTTATTTTAGAAATATTTTTTTGAATTATTAGATGAATAAAATTATAGAACTTATAAGTTGTTAGTAATGATAATTTTGTTATATTTATTAATATGATCAAAATTAATACTACAAAAGAATTGATTATCCCCTACACTATAAATTACTATGGCTTAAAAATCATAATAAGTTAATACTCTCTACTACGGTCAGACAAAATTGATACGATAACTTAAGTTTTGATTAGCAAATGTTTTGGCTTCACTTGAAGAATCAACGGCAAATAGTCGTTGGGTAGCCGTTAGTATCCACCATGAATTTTTTACTTTTAATAATAATCATTAAGCATAATACACTACAAGAAAACAGGGTATCAGAGACCAAAATTTAGAGACGAAACAAAATCCGTCTTTATCAGAGACGGAAATCCTTTTTATGATAAATTATTAATAATTTTTATTTTAGAGACAGATTTATAATTTCGCTAAATTCCGTCTCTATTGATACTGTTAAATGATTGCTTAAAAATCGAGATGGCTGAAACTTGGTTATTTCCGTCTCTGTTTCCGTAGCTATTTTTTTTTTAATTTAGCCACGGAAATTTCCGTCTCTGATGGTGTAAATAGAAATTTTTTTATTTATTAAAATATTAAAACACAAAAATAAGAATTTTTTTATTTATGTAATAATAATTAAGTTGTAATTATATAACATGATAATATATATATTTGTATAATTATAATGTATTTTTAATTTTAATTAATTACAATAAAACTAAAAGTAAACTTTTTATTATTTTTTTATTTTATATATATATTTTTAAAAAAATTATATTTCTTAGGAGATGCTTATGTCAAATTTATAAACTAATCCAAACCTCCTACATATTAAGAGAGTAAAATTTCAAAACCATCTCACTACAAAAATAGGCAGAAGATTAGCGACAAAAAATCAAGTGAAAATTTTAATATTGTCACAATATATATATATATATATATATATATATTGTGAAAAAAATATTTGTATTGTCACAATAGTGAATTTTATGAATTTAATAATTACTATTATTTCGTAAAAATTATTACCAGCAAGAATTAGTGACAAAAAATTATATACAAAGTCGTCGCTAATTAAATACAATTAATGACGATCTTGTAACAACAATAATAGTTGTCACTATATTGTATTGTTAATAAATTATCACTATAAATGTGTTATTAATTATAGTTAGTGATAATTTTATACTCAATATTTGTCGCTAATAATTATACAATGACAAGATAAAAATTATTGTCATTTAATATATATTTTTAGTGATAATTTTAAAATTATCACGTGATATTTAATCTGTTACTAATATCATATTTTCTTGTAGTCTATACTACTGATTGTCGAGTTCTTCACTCCTATGAATGCCCTATTTGATTGGATTTCATGAATCTGTAACTGTACAAAAAAAAAAAAAAAGACAATTTAAAGATAAATTTTGCCGAAAATTCATAAATTGTCAAAATTAATTTTAATAGAATCAAAATTGACATCCCTCTATTTAAAGGACTAAAATTGCAATTTTTTCTTCTCTTTATCCTCTTTATTTATTTTGGTAAAATAATAAGCTCTAATACAAGGGGAGAATAAAAATTACGTGGATGCATTTATTTGTGAATTTTATTTATATTTCAAACCTTATTATATCTTCTGTTTTAATTAATATAAAGAATAATTATGTAGTATATATTAAATGCAATAAAAAAAATACGATGAAATTAAATGTAAATGCGGTCCACGTTTCTGTGTATCCATTTACATGGAATATAGAGGAAATCTCAAACATGCGAACTTGGACAGTCATCTTAGAATCCTTCTCACTTCCATATTAAGACAATTTCTTGAACAAGCTACTTGCAATAGAACCTTTATACATCACTCCCATTTACAATAAGATTCATATATGGAGGGTACTCCTCTAATCAAAGTTCAATTGCGTTTCTAGTTTTGGTAGTTATATCTCTCTAGCATTTTAGTCTAACTTGTTAGAATTGTAAAATAGTTGTTTATTTTCTTAGGACAAAATTGGTAAGAATTTTCAAATTTGGCTGGAAGGTGACATCATAATTTCCGCCAACTTTGAAAATTTCAGCCAATTTTGTAATAATGAAGGATTATTTTATAACTCTAACAAATTATAGAATTAAAAGTGTCGAATGACTATAATTATATGACTAAAAATATATTTGTGGGGGGGGGGGGGGGGGGGTGGGGGGGGTGCATGGGGTGTGTGACAGCAATTTCATTGAACTCAAGAGAATCAATGTTATTTTTACATGTAGAGAAAAGGGAGCAAAAACTTGAACTTTGCCAAAGGGAAAATTAAAGTATATTTTGTATCAACATCTAGACTAGAACACATTCCTTTCCCTTTTAATTTCATCCATGACAAGCAATCCCATCATTCTTGGCAACATAAATATGTCTTCCAAGAATCAACCACTCCTCCACCCCACCCTTGTTTGCATGCATTCAATCAAATGGCATTTGTCAATCTCCTTCTCCTTTTTACCTTACTCTCTTCCTTTCACTCTCTCTCCCATGGAATCGACCAAAACCAAACCCTCGAACCCATGATCATCAAAGCTTGCGACAGAATCCAGAACCAAGCCTCGTGTTTCTTGAATTTGCAGTTCCAGATCAAAAGTTATGGCCGTCGTAGTCCTGACTCTGTCCTTAGGGCTGCCCTCCAGCACACGCTCAACGAAGCATCGTCCGCCAGCGAGGCGCTCACAAAATTCACCACCTTATCCATTAGCCCCCGCGAGCAGATGGCCATCGACGACTGCAAGGAACTACTCGATTTCTCGGTATCCGAGCTGGCCTGGTCCGTGGACGAAATGAACAGGATTCATGCCGGGCTCAAGAGCCCTCACTCGGAGGGAAACCTGAAGGCCTGGCTGAGTGCTGCTCTAAGCAACCAAGATACTTGCCTTGAAGGCTTCGAGGGCACCGACAGGCGACTCGAGCACTTCATAAGGGGAAGTCTATCACAAGTGAATCAACTCATAGGCAATGTGCTGACTCTCTACACGCAAATGCACAGTCTACCTTTCAGACCACCAAGAAACAACAGCACCGCGGCCGACAACGAAAATAGAAACAAGGGATTCCCGCAGTGGATGACGGAGGGAGACAAGGAGCTTCTTGTTTCTAGTCAGAACGGGATGCATGTGGACGCGGTGGTGGCGGTGGACGGAAGCGGGCAATATCGGTCGATAGCGCAGGCGATATACGAGGCGCCGAGTTATAGTAACAGGAGATATGTGATATACGTGAAGAAGGGAGTTTACAAGGAGAACATAGACATGAAGAAGAAGAAGACTAATATCATGCTGGTGGGCGACGGTATAGGGCAGACCATTGTTACTGGTAACCGCAATTTCATGCAAGGATGGACCACATTTCGCACAGCTACAGTTGGTAATTTCTCTTCCCCCCTTCGGTTGCATGGCTTTATTGCAATTTTGATCCTATACGTAGTTATAAGGGTTTGACGTTTTGGTCATCATTTAAGAATGATATTTATGATTTGATCCATTATATTTATAATTTTTGTGATTTGATTATACATTTGGCCTGAAATTTGAAAGTTAGTTAGAAAATTACACGTGTAAGTCACATGTATCTTAAAATCTAAGTCGGCATTACATGCACTTATGAATAGTAGATGTAGAACTTTTCATCAAATTATATCCTCAAATCACAAATTTACAAGAACAATGGATCAAATTGCAAGTTTTGTTTTTTAGTGGATCATAACACCAACAGTTATAATTACGTGATCAAACTTACAGTAAAATCTACAAAGTGCTAGGAAAAAATTATAATGGAATATGAAAAATGAAATGACTTGAATTATGTAATATCAACATATAATTGATTTTATTGATAACATACTATAATTCAAGTCGATTCACTCGGGCTATATAGAAATTTTCCTATCAAGTTATAATATTATATATCTTTGTCTTTAATTGTACTCGTTATCTTGATCCCTTTATGTATAAGTTGTTTGATTAATAGAGGGTTGGATTTGAATTCTTTTAATTCAAATTTATTTTATTTAATAAGTATATGTTACATATACAAAATCTCAAATTATCTGGAGACTAATTAAAATTAAGTACCAAAAATGACAATAAAATGGTGATTTTTCATTAAGACAAGAATAATTTCATAGTAATCAAGAATTACAAGAATGAGCTACGTAACGTACCCAGATATATAACTATCCCATGTTTGTGTAGCTGTTTCGGGCAAGGGATTCTTAGCAAGGGACATCACATTCCGCAACACCGCCGGGCCCGAAAGCCACCAGGGAGTGGCCCTCCGTGTCGACTCCGACCAATCAGCCTTCTACCGCTGCAGCATGGAAGGCTACCAAGACACTCTCTACGCTCACTCCCTCCGCCAATTCTACAGGGAATGCAGTATCTCCGGCACCATCGACTTCATCTTCGGCAACGGCGCCGCCGTCCTCCAGAACTGCAAGATCTACACAAGGCAGCCACTGCCGCTGCAGAAAGTCACCATCACGGCCCAGGGCAGGAAAGACCCTCATCAGAGCACCGGATTTACTATCCAGGACAGCTACATTTACGCCACCAGGCCGACGTATTTGGGCAGGCCCTGGAAACAGTACTCAAGAACAGTGTTCTTGAACACTTACATGAGTTCGATGGTGCAGCCCAGAGGGTGGCTGGAGTGGTATGGAGATTTTGCTTTGAGCACGCTTTGGTATGGTGAGTACAGGAATTACGGGCCCGGAGCGTCGGTTTCCGGCAGGGTTAGGTGGCCTGGTTATCATATAATCCACGATGCCTCCACCGCCAGTTTCTTCACCGTTGGCCGTTTTCTTGATGGAATGTCTTGGCTTCCGGCAACCGGCGTTAAGTTCACCGCCGGTTTGACGAATTAATTGTGGCCCTTTCAAGTTATTCAATTGAAAAATTAGTTTTTATCATAGTTAAAGCTAGCTGAAATTCAGGCTGTCTGAAGACAGATCTGTGCATATATTGTTTCGTTTTAGTATTTCTATGTACTGATCAGTCTTCACATTGAACAACTGATGTATTCTCTCTGATTTAATATAGCTGCTATACATTGATTTTTCTGATTTGTTTTAGTTTTTGTACTTTGATCCACATGCATGAGTCTAGAAAAAGGTAAATAATCATATCATAATTAGGGCAGAAAAAATGATTAAACTACTGATCAATGTTTGATTTGAGATTGATTATTAAGGATTATCCTTTGCATTACTCAATTTGTTAATTTAACAAATCAAATTTTGAACTTAATTTTTCGTTTGATAAATTTTCAATAAGTTGGACTCGAGCTCAATTCGTTTACCAAAAAAATAATAAAATATAATAAAAAATATCAAAGTACTAGGTCAGCTTGACTTGTGTCTGATTTAACTGAAGCTTGTTTGAGCTTGAAGTGATTATTAATCAAATAAAATATAATTTTTTAAACTCGATATATAGTAATTTAGATAAGCTCGACAATCCCTGCCACTCGATTTGACTTATTTAATTTATAGCCTCCAGTGACAATATCCTAGCAATAATATTAGAAAGGATAAATTACAACCATTCTACTGAGATTTGGTATAATTGTGAATACTGTCTTGTTGTTTGAAAAATTATAAATACCCTTTCAAACTAAAAATAATTGGTAATCCCTAAACGATGAAGTGAACATTACTATTTTACCCTTCTTGATTTTTTTTTAAAAAAAATGTTTGAAAAAATGTAAAAAAATCGAGGGTGGATAAATAATTCAGAGGTAATATTAGTTCATAAAAATATTTTAAAAAATTAATATATATATATATATATATATAATTAAAATTTATAATCCAAAAGGATATTCAGTTTACTACATAAATTTGATGAAAATCTAACTGAATGGGCTCGTTGTTAGATGACCGCTAAAATTAGAGGGGTATTTATAATTTTTCAAATAACAAAAAAGTATTTGTATTATACCAAACCTTAGAGGAGGTGGTTGTACTTTACCCTATTAAAATTAATCACTAGAATAAATATTACTTTTGGTAATGGCTAATTACTATGATTAAAAGTGAAAAAATATGGCAAATACTAATTAACTGTTGACTCTGCAAGCGAAATCAAAATATTAGCCACAACTAAAAATCATAGCAAATGTTTTGGTTATATATAATTAAAATCATGACAAACGTTGATTAACCATGATCAAAACTTAATTAATTTTTTGTATTAATTTTATTTAATTGTGGTGAATAATATTAATTTATTGCGGCCATTAAATATACGGCATCATTCATATTTTTCATAGTGAATAAAATTAGTTTGAGTGTGATCACATCATTTATGTTAGTATTAGTTGATTTTTCTTGGACCCTTTTTCTACGGATCAAATTTTTTGCTGCTTGAATCTTCTATTCCAGTTCACATATACGCGTAATGTGTATAGAATTTTTAATTAGATAAAGGAGAATTAGAATCTTTATACACATAATGCGTACATATAAAAAACAATATAAGATGCGAAAGGAATTGTAATAGAAAATCCGATCCATTCTTGAGCAACATTCTTGATTGTTGCCAAGTAGTAGATTGATGTAGTGGTAGGAATGAAAAATCTGCTATTTTGATGGGGCTCCATGTTCATATCAGAGGTCCTAGTTTCTCTAAAATGAAATGAATGGTTGATCCTCTTTCCCCCTCAAAATCCTCATCATCCATCCTAGAAATAGGTGAGTTCCAAATAAGAGCCCAAGCCTTCTTTCTCTTCCAATTTGGAAGGGAAATCAACCTGTATAAGGGTCTTGGATGCATAAATTTAGTGCTTGTTCTTTCCTCATATTCTTCACCAGGAGGAATTACCTCTTTATGCCTTAGTTTCTACACTGCATTGGTCTTACTTGGCGGTACATAACAAAAAAAGGGTACCGTTGAATCAATATTTCTGATCAAATATGGACGAAAGCAAGAAAAAAATCACCATAGTTGCTGTATGTTCTTGTTTGCTGGTTGCTATGGTGGTCGCCCTTATCGCAGTCGGCCTGCAGGACGAGGACAAAGAGGTACAGGACGTATCTTCCTCCAAGAAGGCTATCACAAGCCTATGTGAAACAACCGATTACCAAGAAGCTTGTGTGGAAAGCCTCAACGCTTCAGGAACCAACTCCACCAACCCGAAAGATCTCATAGACGCCATTTTCCAGTCTGCCATCGACTACATTAAGGAGGCATCAAAGAATTCGACCGTTCTCTTAGAACTCCAGACTGATCCAAGAGCAAAAGCAGCTCTTGAAAACTGTCAAGAGTTAGCGGATCGTGCTGTCCATGATCTCGAGAGATCTTTTCAGTCGTTTAACAATTTTGACATTACAAATATGGATGACTTACTCTTGGAGTTGAAGATTTGGCTTAGCGGTGCCATCACACACCAAGAAACGTGCCTAGATGGCTTTGAAGGCGTTCCCGGAGAGGCTGGGGAGAAAATGAGAGTATCCCTCACAAAGGCCATGCAGATGACTAGCAATGCTCTTGCAATGATGGCTGAGCTATCTACGTACATCAAGTCTTTGGGTATCGAGAGCTCCACTAGTCGTCGTCTCTTGTCAGAAAATGAAGCTGTCGTGGGACACGATGATGAACTACCTAACTGGATGGATTTGAATAAGCGTAGACTACTGAGTGCTTCGCCACAACAAATTAGGCCACATCTCGTCGTGGCTAAGGATGGGAGTGGCAAGTTCCGCACGATAAATGAGGCATTGAAACACATACCTAAAAAGAGGGATGAGATATTTGTATTGTACATTAAAGAGGGTGTTTATGAAGAGAGGGTGCAGGTTAATAGCAGTTTGACACACTTGTTGTTTATTGGTGATGGACCGACGAAAACAAGAATAACTGGAAAATTGAACTTCATAGATGGAACCAACACCTACAGGACTGCCACTGTGGGTATGTATATTTGCATTTATTTCTTGCCAATTCTGTGCAGAAATCGCATTTTTAATCAAATTTGAACTCATGCTTGCATCTGTTTCTGTGGATGCCAATCTTTGTATGAAGTACTAATGAGAATTAAGTAATGCGTTGCAGCTGTGCAAGGAGATAATTTCATGGCCGTGAACATCGGCTTTGAAAATTCTGCTGGTCCACAAAAGCACCAGGCCGTGGCATTGCGTGTTAGTGCCGACAAGGCGATCTTCTATAATTGCCATATGGATGGCTATCAAGATACCCTCTACACGCATACGTATCGCCAGTTCTACAGGGATTGCGTTATCTCAGGCACGATCGACTTCATTTTCGGGGATAGTGCTGCTGTCTTCCAAGGCTGCACATTGCTGGTCCGAAAGCCTTTGGACAACCAACAATGCATCGTCACTGCACAAGGTAGGAAGGACGTGCGCCAGCCTACAGGACTTGTCATCCAAAACTGCTCCATTAAAGCTGACGAGGCATACTATCCCCTAAGGAAACAGATCAAGTCATACCTCGGCAGGCCCTGGAAACAATACTCCAGGACCATTATCATGGAGTCTTTCCTGGACGACTTGATCCAGCCCCAAGGATGGCTGCCGTGGAACGAGACGTTCGCCCTGCAAACACTGTTCTACACTGAATTCAACAACAGAGGCCCAGCTGCGCCCAAGTCAGAACGCGTTAAATGGGCCGGCATCAGAGAGTTGCCATCAAACCGGATTCGACGTTTCACACTTGAAGAGTTTCTTGACGGTCACAGGTGGATACCACAGACTAAGGTGCCGCATGCTTCTGGCTTTATCTTCGAGGTGCCTAAAGAGGATCCTAACGTTAAGTACTCACCCGTGGTGCCCGAAGAAAACAAAGATTTGGGATCAACAAGCGCCAATAACACTGCTCCTAGTCCCAGCAACCAAACTAGTTCAGAGACAACTTCATCTACCTCTTCTAACAGCACTTCACCTTTGGCTCCCCAATCAGGAACCGCTGCCCCTTCACTCTCCTCTCGTAGTTACAGCCCAGCTTCCATTTCTCAGTCAAATACACAGGAATCAAATACAGCTACTTCTCCACAGACCTCTACCTCATACTCATCTGCTAATCCACCTATTTCTCCTAGCGGCAGTTCAGCGTCCAGTCCTCATTCACATCAAACCACTTTCATCCCACATATCACTCCTAGCGGCAGCCCAGCCTTGAGTCCTCAGTCAGATTTCTATATGTCAAATGCAGCTGCTTCTTCACCTGGCTCTCCCAGTGCAAGTGCAATTGGGGTTCCTACTGCTTCTCCAGCTGCCTCTCCGGGCATCAGTTCTTTCTTGGGTTCTCCATCAGGTTTAGGATCTGCTCCTCCGCTGGCCTCTCTTGGCGGCGGTTCAGCTCCGGCACCTGCAGCTTCTCCTGCGCCTATGATCTCTCCTGGTAGCAGCGCGGTTTCTGCTCCAAGTTCGGATATTACTGCTTCTCCACAATCATCATATTCATCTTATGCTTCCTCCCCTAGCTAGCCTTCCTCCGTGCAGGTTTCATTAAGTTTTCTGTCATGGGAATGTTTCTCGGAGGAGTATCATGATATTTTTGAAAGTAACTTGTGTAAAAACACAGACATTCTCGTACGAGGTTGGTAACTTGGACACCCTATTTACATCATTTGAGTCAAATGCAACGGGTTCCATGTAAAAATATTAATAGGCACAAAACACACCTAACAAAAAATTCGGGCAATATAACCCTTTCGAAACTTTTAAAAGGAGAGCAACACCATCCTTAACGTAACGTGGGAGATATTGAGATTCTTCTTTTAAAGTTTGGAGGATCGTGTTGTACTTTTTGTTTTGTTCAAGGAAGTTTTGTGGCTATTGGCCTTGTTTGATTTTGTTTTCATTTTCAATATTTTTAAGTGGGTTTTTGTTTTTGTATTGAGTTTGTGCGAGAAAATAAAAATATGTTTGTATTAGTATGGTTTGTGATAGATTTTCTTACGAATATTCATGATAGATTGAAAATGTGTTTAGATTTGTATATTCTTACAATTTTATTGTAAAAAAATACGTGATAGAATGAATATATATATTTGGATCAAAATGTTTTGGGCTCGTTTTTCATACAAAAAGACGTACTGCTTGATGATAATTTTTATATGAAAAGACGTGATTTGTTTTGAAGGGTAAAATGCATTTTAGTCTCTTACTAATTACAACTTTTGAATATTTTTTTCTTTTCAACTTACTTTAAATTAATCTTTTTAGTAGAAGATCTTATTAAAATTTCCATTTGTTTTTGTGAAAATTCATTTTAGCGTCTCAATTTTTATTTTCAATTTGATCCCTCGCATATAAATTTAAAAAATATAACCGATTTTTAATTGAAAGAGTTTACTATTGGACAACTATTTAGATAATAGCTTGTTCAATAACATATATATATAATTATTGTGAATTTAATAATTCTCTTGAAATTTTCAAATAAAACAACCCTTGAATATAGAAGTTGGAGAAAAATGTTTAAAATGATAAAAAAAAGAGCAAAAATATTTAAACGAAAATTTTCTCTAAATTTAGAACAAAAATAAGAAAGGGAATGTTGTCAAGATAAAATGTCAAAAAATAAGGTATAAAACCCCTTAAATTTTGCAATTAAGAAAATATATGTCCAATCAAGTAGGCAACTACATCAAATGGTCATGCAAGAGCTTCTACTTACGACTATATAAAAATAGGTTGTTCTTCAACAATTCAATGTCAAAGCAAAAGTGACATGGAAAAAACACAAGATGTTTTCTAAAAACATTACAAGAAAATTATTTTATTGTAATGATTTTTGTAACAGTCAAATTAATTTTTTGTAATAGTTTTTTAATAATTGTAATAGCTCTGTTAATGGGAGGCTTTTCGTGGCTTTTTTTAGCGTTATAAAATATTTATAACAATTTATTTTTCGGCCGTTACAAATTGTAACAGATTATGGACCAACCAAAAAAGTCTTTACAATACTTGACCAAGTGCAGAAAATGAGTTTGGAGCTCACTACAAAAAAAATATTTTATAGTAACGGATTTTATAATGGCCAAGTTATTAATTTCGAATAATATTTGAAAATTGTAACGGTTCTAAAGACACCCCCTACAATTACCGTGGTTTTTACAGGTGTTACAAAATATTTTTATGACGGCTTGCTTTAAAACCGTTACAACTTGTAACAGTCTTAGTGACGGCTCTTTGACACCGTTACAATAGTGGTTCAATTGCAAAAATATGAATTTGGATCTATTTTTGGAATGGCCAAATTAAATTTGATTTTGTTAATATTGGAACGGTCTTTGTAACACATTTAGGTATGATTGTGTTTGAATATAGAGTGGTATTTGTATTGTTTGTAATGGTCATACGTTATGTTGTAATGATTGTTGTTTCGAGCTTTGTATTTCTTTTTCAACTATTGTTGTAACGGTCTTTGTAACCCCTTATGCCTATGTTGGTTTGAATTTTGCAACTGGCTTTTACACTGTTTTAGCAACGGTGGTTTGGATGGCCATTTTCAAAATTGATAACAATCTTTTACATGGTCACTGTAACGAGTGCGTGACTATACGATAATTTATTTTTATTCCAAAAGCCGTTACAAATGCAATGACAAAAAATCATTTTTTATAATATTTAATTGTATTTCATATATTTTAATATTTTATTTTGTAAAACTAAATTATTGAATTTTTCTTATCTAGGTAGTTTTTTAATTTCTTAAATCTGTAATATTATATAAAACACATATAATATAACAAGAAAATAAAAATAATTTAATTATAAAAGTAAAAGTATTGTTTTAAAATTGTATTTATACATTAAAAAAACTAATATAAATTAGCAGCCCCTTCGACCATGGGTTCTGGAGAGATCCTCGGTTGATGCAGTAGTATGTTGACCCTTTGCCTGTCGTTAGACGTATTGGGACGGTGGCGTACAAGGTGGAGTTGCCGTCGTGGTGGAAGATCCACAACATCTTCCATGTGAGCCAATTGAAGAAGTATTCAGCAGATAAGGAGGACGATACCCGCAATCAACCCAGCCGCCCACAGCTTGAATTGACGAATACGAAGGAGAAGGTGATTGAAGCAATCCTAAATCATCGAGTGACGAGTACCGCGAAGAGAGACCAAACAGAGTACTTGGTGAAATGGAGGGGATGCAGCAGCAAGGAGAACACTTGGGAGCGAGTGACGAATCTAAAGGCGTTTCTACCTCTTGTCGAAGCGTACCATGCTTCCATAGTGTCGGGGACGTCGCTATCTCAGGTGGGGAGGATGTCAAGGGCCGCTAGCGTACTCGGCACCCTTGACGCGCACTTTAGCCACTCAACCGTTCTACATGGCCGACCAATCAATCTTCACCGACAGACGATGGACATCTACAGTCTTAGAATCCTAAGAGTTGGTCTTTTACTGCTTTGTTATTTGCTTTTTGTTGTTTAGATTGATCAGGGGGACATTACGCCTCTTGAGGTGCAATTTTCAGGTTTTCTATTATCTAGTGTAGACAATAGGATTTATTTTTTTAAGCCTATTAAAGGGGAGAATGAGTTCAAAAAGCTTGGTTTAGTGACGTGTTAGAGTCCCCCTTAAGGCGATCCCCCTTGCTCTAGCATTGTTGTTTACTGTATACGCACTTTTCAGCAATAATATAAGCTCCTTTCTAAAATCGCATGTGTAATTTACTGTTGTGTGATTTATTCCTCCCTATTGTGATTGCTTCGGCGCACTGCGTTAGTGCCAAGCGGAGGTGTGTGTGGAGATTGACGGACGTAGTTAGCGGACTACTAGCCACACGTTGCGCTTTGTGGAAGGGGCCTCGTGGGACAAGGGTTTATCAACTTATCCAACACCCTACTCAACTTTTGCACAATAACAAGTAGTTTTGTTGGTTTGTTAATAGGTCATATTTTATTCATGAAATGACTTGGATTGGTATTAATCTGGATGCAGCAAAATTGATCTAAAAAGTCATAGGAGATCTACGTCGAATTACACCAAATCTCAAAGGAACGCAATTGTCATAATTATCCCTACATTTTTTTGAAGCTTTTTAATCTTAACATCCAATAGACAAAATATGCTCACAGTTTTGTTATTATTTCACCTTTACCCTTCATATAACTAATAATTTTCCTCCCAAATAAACAATATCTATTTGTATGATTTTAAATTCTACTAACTTTATATTTTTTTGGTCATTATTATAATATGAACAACTTAATATATCAAAATTCCCAGTATCTTATAAGTTCTCAACTAACGACGACGTATTGTTCGTCCAACCTCTTTTAATTGACTCGGACGATCAATTGATACTTCATCAAGACAACCAAATAATCTCAATGGCAGCCTCTTCGTCGTCGCCAACGACGTCGTCGTCGTCCTCCGACGCATCTCGCCATCGCCGTCGCCGCCACCATCGCCGCCACAGAACCGATAGAGACTCTCTCAGAGTCAGCAAAAAGAGTCGCTCCCACACCAAACGTCGTCGTAGGCGTCATTCATCCTCTTCCTCTGAAGGCTACACCACCTCCTCCGACGAAGATTACAGGTCATACGCACGCACGTAAATTATTTTTTATCTAAGTTTTATTCTTGGTTGAAACTCTCTGTGTTATGGATCTTCAATTTGAAGTTTTTCGCCTTTTCTTGTTGACTTAAAGCTGAAGTCTTGATTGATGGGTTCCTTAGGACCTATCGTTAACTTTCTTGATTAATTTGGTGTATTTTAAACTCTGATTCTTATTTGGATTTGTCAGGTTTGATCTTTTAGGGATTTGTTTGAAGCTTAGTTAACGGGATCAGACCAAACCCCTCTCAGTTAACTTGACTCTTTAACACTTGATTTTCAAGTTTGGTGAGTTAGACTAGAAACTAGTTAAATTGTCAAATAAGGTTTAAGGATTTGGTTTTATTTTAGAACAATGAAATAATGTATTTTACCTTGTAACTTGGGGAAAATCCTGTAATGTTATTGGCATTGTAAAAGATAGGATTCCATAAGTGCGTTTTCTTGTCTGAAACGAAATCAATCCAGTTTTGGAGCAGGAAAACCTGGATTCTTTCGGGAACAAATTTAAAACAATAGTTTTCCAAACATTACTGTAGTCTTGAGGAAGGCTTGAGTTTTTATGATATAGTTTTGAGAAGGTAACTAAAAGCAAATAACATGGAATTAATGATTAGGGTGTTGGTGCCAGACCGTTCTCACCAGATCTTCCTGTAGCTATTGTAGCTCCGAGCTGTTGAGCTACTGGAGCTAATGAGTTCCTCTAGGTAGTAAGCACTAAGGTAGTGGCTGAAGACCCAACTTAAAGCCTATCGATAAGCCAAGACATGACGGGTGCTATTCTGACTGAGTGGAAGAATAGAATAAGCTGGTCTAAATTAAATAAGGATGCCTTCCAAGTGGCTATATTGATCTTTATATCTAGTCTATGGTGATTGGCCGAAAATAAAATGCTAGAATTGACTTTGATTTGTTTATGCATTGTCTTGAACCAAGGTTTCATCTTTATGTTTAAGCATTTCGTGCTTTTAGTATTCATTAGTTCAGGTTATAATTCCTAAGCATGTTATGCAAAATAATTACATAACTTTCTGCTTGACATTTTAGCAAAATCATGTTTTTGCAATAGGATCATCAAGTTATGATGGGAATCAAGGGATTTGTGCATTATGTACCACAAGAATAGGTGTGGCAAGAGCAAGACTTTACTTGCTATTACACAAGCATTGAACTTCAATATTTCAATATAATGATAATAGTGATCTGGGATTACTTTGTGGAAGATGTACAATGAATATCAAGTCACACATATTAATGTTTTATTCAATCACCTAGTATTTGGTAACGGGATTGAAATTAGTTATGATGGACAGCTGCATATGTTTGGAGACTGGAGGATAGAGATGGAGATATGGAGTAGATAAGTGAATGTGGCTATTGGTATGAATCAGGGTGGTAGTATTGTTACCCATCTGCTGACCCAAAGAGAACTAGATTTTTTGGGAGGACATCAATATCAAATAATAAGATGGTATTTTTAACCAAAGTTTGTTTCTCAGTTCATATTGAAATTTCTACTTTTTGTTCCTTTTCATCAGTTAATTGAAAATCTCTATAGGCGCAGTTCCGGAGATGACAAAAAAATGGCTACGATGAGATTGGGGTGCTGATGGGGCAGTATATGGCAAAATTTCTGAGAAGATACAAATGTAGGGGCAGGATTCATCATGAAAGGTGGGGGAAGGCAGGGGAGGGAAAAGATTGGTTTTACTTTTTGATATAAGCATTACATGAACACACTGCTGATATATAGATCCTAATAGATCTCGCATACACTGGAGGGTGGAAAATGTAATGCTACCATAGACCTTGAACAAACAGGGGGACGAAGGTCAACAATATTTTTTCTATAAGTCGCAGTAAAACACTTTTTGATGTAAGTAACATGGATGCTTTACATAGTTAGGAAAGAAAGATGTGACTGCTTTGTAAAGAGATTTCTGTAATGTCTGATTTTACTCTCTCACACCTCTTCCAATTTCTCTCACTGCTATGCCATCTCTCTGGATTTCTCACATTTCTCTTTAATGGATTCTTGGATTTTTCTTCCTTTTCCTAATAGGTGAAAGGAACTCAATTTTTTCTCACATATATATAATTTACTTGAATTTATTCATGAAATTCTGAATTAGATTTATATGATGCAAAAATTTCATTGTCGTCATAGTTTCTCAGTTGAAAATTTTAGAGCACGTTTGGTTGTGTTTTCAATGAGATTATTTTCACTTTTCACTATTTGGGTAGTTGGGATTTTGTTTGGTCAAGCCATATTCAATGAGAATGCATTCCTATTTTAATCTTGAATTTTTTGAAATTATAGGTGACATGGGTTGGTCATACTTGTCTTATCTTGTCGGCATGTCTTTTCTTGTTTCAAATCAAATAAAATTGCTTTCTCTCCCAACCATTTGTTGTTCTCTATGGAATACGTAATGGTTTTGATCTAGGTCACATGATTAGCTCATTTATAGTACTGCTCTGTTGCTCCGGGCGCGAGTGAGAGCTGGATTGCTGCTCTAATAAGACTTAATTTGCGCTAATTCACAACTTAAGTTTCAAGAATGCGTGAAATATTTGTATGTAGTTAAAAGACTTTAAAAAAATAAAAATCTCGATCCAATCATTGTAAGTCTTGCTCTAGAGTTGAGGTATTCACGCATTAGACACATCGGTGCTTCTTAATCCCTTATTCTTTTAAGTTTTTTTTAAAAAGAAAATTATTAAAAGTCAAAGTTAAACAAAAACTATTTGAATTACTAAATTACCTTTTGTTTTCTTTGTTGAAAAACATTACCTACAAAACAAAACCTAAGTCACATAATGCGTTATTGGTCGCAAGTGCTCTGGTGACTTCAGGATGGCATTGTTGATCGCTAAGTCGAGCTTTATTATTTTGTAATCATTTTTTATTAATTATTCCATAAATGATATTCTTGGAGTTCTCTTTCTTTTAACTATATCTATAAATATATGTATTCTTCTTTTACTTTTTGTTAATTATTTTGAAATTTGGATTCAGAATAAGTCCATGTACAATTTGAATATTATTCTCTCACAAATTTTTTATTTAAAAATCAACTTTTGCTTGGATTTCTATATGAAGCATTTAGGTATGGCTGAGGAAAATCCAGAAGTATTTGCTGACCTTTGTGGATCTATAATTATAATAATTGCATTTGAACTAATGATGTATTTGACATGGAAAACTAAAAAGACAAATAAGTGGATTGAAGTTGTTTCTGTTTGAATGTTTCAAAAGTAGACCAAATACATATCTCAGTGTTTTATTTTATTATGGCAATATAATGTATATTTCCATACACATAAACGTATATATATGAACATAGGTTATATTTGTATATATGTGTGTATATATACAAATATATATGTATGTATATCTAGGACATTTTTTTTCAATATAATTTCCTCCTCTGTTGTATATAGCTTACCAAACATTTCCTAAGGATTTGCATTGGTTTCCCTATTCAAATACTTTGTGCTACTCAAACATTTGCAATGGAAAGAGATTTCTAGTAATCAAATTCCGTGTAATTTTATTCTTTGTGATTCCGTTCCTGCCAAACAAATGGAGCCTAGGGTTGTCCTGTTAACTTCCTTAAAAAAAGAGGGTTTTCCATAAGTAGGCCTTACTTGATAAGTGTTGGTGTAATTTTCTGAATCATTTTGTACTAATGTTAGAATTTAAAGCAGTAAAGTGCTGTTTGTTGACTTCCATACCTAAAGGTATTTACAGCTGCTGAACCAAGCTATAGAAGCATTAATTTGCAAATCAAATCAACAGTCGATCCCTCAGTAATTGTCTTGTGATCTTGGGAAATAAGCATGTGGAATAGGGTTGCCATGAACCTAGAAGCAAATTTTATTCTTGCTAGCTACGCAGAATTTCATTGACAGAGAGCATGAAGAAACTAGCTGGAAAGGTTAATGGCTATGTTAAAATTTATGAGATGCTACATCTTGCATTTGTGTAGCTTGTTTCTATTGGAAAATAGACTGTCAGGTTTTGTGCAGTGATTTTATATCTCTATTGAATATGAGGTTGTTGATGTTTATCTATGTGTATTGACACAGAAGTGTAGCTGTTTAAGATCTCTTGCTCCTGCTAGATTGCACCTGACAATACTGTATAACTGTTTCATCTGCTTATCTGTCAGTGTCTGCGCTGCAGCTATAAGGTGGAAATGATGGCCTATAAACTTGGTCGACTTATTTTTAGTTTGTTTCGGTTTTTGGGTTGCAGTTCTTCTGACAGTGAACATGAAGTAACCCATCATCCAAAGAGGCATAAACGGAGTGATAAATCGAAGAAGGTGGTCATTTAAACTCTCATTGACTTGTTGACTAATATATCTTCTGCTGCATTATTCCTGGTTGACCAGTTAGTTGCATTTCAGACCAAAGATAAAGACAAAGGGAAAAGTCATAGTCATAGACGTCATAAACAAAAAGCTAAAGAGGTATACCACTTTATTTAGTTTCTAGCTTGCAACAATTTGTTTGCTTCTTTGAATATTTATTCTGATGGGACTTTTTGTAAAGCATTTAGATTGTTTGGAATGTTAAGGCCTTTGAATCGTTCATATTGTACTTTGATCGTATGCTTACATTGGTTTCTTAATACATTCTTTTTGTTATGCATATTATTCTTTATTATGGGTTTCTTATAGTACTTTCTGCCTTTTATGAATGGCTCTTTGAAATTGGAGCTGGTGTCCGTGGCATGATGACTGGGCTCTTAATTGGCTTGCCTGTATGTTTCTGGCTTGGTTTTTTATCCTGTCAATGTGAGCCATATACAGAAGCAGCAGGAGGAGAATAGTGGTCCTGTGCAGCTTTCTAAGGTTCTTACTTTTTTTCTTTAAATTCGATTCTTCCTGTCCGCTTGCCCTAACAGAAGTAATTATAATAAATTAAAAGGGTTTGATGAAGTTGTATTTTGCTAATGTACTGTATACATCTTGTCAGTTTTTGGGAAGGGACAAAGATGATAGTGTTCGTCGCAGTGCCGTCTCTGGTAAAAAGGTGTGCGCATATCCGCCTCTGTATATATAGAAGCGTCAGTGAATTCAATTAATGTGTCTGTTAGTTACATCCAGCAAATTCACTATTTTTTCTGATGGATTTGAAATTAAGGGTTTCAAATTCATAAGAACAAATTATTGCATGTGTTTGGATAATTTTTTGTAAACACAGTGAGTTTTAAGTCCTTGAATTCTCATATTAACCAACTTTTGAGTTATTGTAGTGGAATTTCAATTCACTTACAATGGAGTCATTTGAAATCCTGGTTCCAATTCCTTCCTTGAAATATAAATCTTCTATTTGACATTGATTCTCTTATTCTCATGTAACTGCCATGATGTATATTATTTGATGTAGTGTTAGACTTTGAGTATGGAATCATGTCGTATGAGTCACTTTTAGGAAAAGGCAATATGCTCAACACAGTTACTTGGTGGAAGTGACAAGTTCCAACATTTTGATGCTTGTCCAACTTTACAAATTCCTCCTATGAGCCTTTCTCCAATTATACAGAAATTTCCTTGAGATCAAGCCAATTTAACCAATCAGCGTGAGATTCTGTATTTTTAATTTATCATAAAACTTCAAATTATAATCTAGAATATAAATAAGCACGCACTAATTGTTTTGATTAAAAGATTGTCTTACTATTCTGTTTGAAATTAGGAGTATGTGATTAGTATTTCATTTGGGATTAGGCACAGACAAATGACAATTGATATTTGAAGAAATTAATTTGTACCATATTCCTAATTTGTTCTTTCATCACTTCTATCTCCTATTTTCTTAAAACTCATGAGTGTTGCAGTGTTGTAGCCGGACATCTTGTGTAGAAGAACCCATATTTTAAGAGATTGACTTAGGTGTTTTACATTTGATGGCAAGCATGATGCTTGTTAGCAAGGAGGATAAAGAGAATGATCTAAATCTATATCCTGATCTAAGCTTATTTTTGTGTAACTGAAATATTACTTTGACATATTCTTTGTTCCTTTCCAGAAGATGTTCAAAATGTTAGATAAAAGTTTTGAAGTAAGTTGATTGCAATTTGACAAACCTCAGTGGAGGTTGTTTTAATTTAAACAAATATCAAAGGAGGATACTGCAACTGACGAGTGGAACATAATTTCAACAAAATGCATTAGGGTTTTCAAACTGTCATTAGTGCCATGAAAGGTAGATGTCAAAAACATAAGAACTTTTACATCATTTAGACAGACTTAAGGGGACGTTCTGTTATTATCCTATTATCTTATAGTTGTTTTTTTGCATAAAAAACATGATTTTTGACTGAGAAGTTTCCTGACTTACTGTGGTTTACATATATTCTATGTCACAAGAAACTTGTCCTTTTAATCACAAGTATTCAGAGAGACATTCACTCGTGGTCCTTGTGGAAAACTTAGTATATCTAAGAATGATGACAATAACGTTGAAAAGCTTGCTGCTATATGTTCAATGAAGCAGCTATTAATGTATCTTGCTGCTATTTTACATATACCATAATGTTCTTTTTTTGTAGATATTGTTGAAGCTGGAGAAAACGAAGGAGGACAAGTTAGCAGAGAACAATCGGAACGAACTGCTGAAGTTCTTGAATGCTAGTTATGATTGATGTTATCGAAACAGCAATCACATAATTATTATCATCGAAAAGGCAACAACCAGCGTTTGTCATTCTATGCAATATTCAAGTTTCTTAGCCAGAAAATGTGACTTTTATAGTGTTTGCTGGTTGTGAGAAGTGATCTTCTTGGCCTTTGGGCAAATATTCAGGTATGCTAGTTTAGGATGTAATTTTTGTGATATCCTGGCCCAGGGAAGTTCGAAAAGGGAACATATTACGTACTGGTAATTGGTATTGGTGTGGCTGTGATTGCTGAGTTTTGTTTGTTAGAAACAAGAAGCATGTTACAAGTGGTTCAATGCATTAGGATGACTTATTTTCAGGTAAATTACATGGACATCTTTTGAGATAATCTAATTATACAAATACCCTTTGTCTTTTGCAAATTAGCAAGTACACTCTTTAAAGTATAGTTGTAGTTTACATCGAGTACTTGTATTTTGCATAGGGTTGGGAGTGTTGGTATAACTAAATCTAACTTCAGGAGTTGCCGATATAATTTATCCTACCTTTATAGTTTATTTTGAAAACGATATTAGTTGTAGTTGAATGTTTGAAGCTCGTCATGTTTATCTATTTTGCCTCGGCTCTTCCACTACCGTCCAGACCAATTGTGCGTGGGCTCTGAGTGCCTTTAGGATGGATGTATCATCATAATCGAGATATATTTTCTTAACGTTTTCATGGGATTTTATGAATGATACTGGTGTGGTAATTGGAAATATTGGGAGTTCAATATTGATACTGTTATACTATGAGATCTTATCTTTAGATGGAAACTTGAAATATGTTGGAATGTACAGCGGCAGTTTTGATGAATACATGTAGATGAGATCCAATTGTCGTGTGTACTTTTTCACTATGGTTTAGCAGATATGCAGTTTTGAGTGTAGTCGCTTGCTAAGGATGTGTTTGGTTGATTTTGGATAGTTTTGACAATTAGGTTTGATTTTATATTTAATAGACTACGTAGATCAGGATGGATTGTGTTGTTATGGTTGTAACAACAGCTATATAGTATCAAATCATATTAATTGGATATGGGTCCTCATCATATCTTCAAAAACCGTGCACTTTCAGAACCACCACAGAACAAATAAGCATTCCTTCTCTTAAATTGACATTTATGCATTAATTCTCATGTTATTCCAACAATTGAAATGACAACTTTGATTTTACTGGACAGTTGGTACAACTTTTTTGGTCGTATGATTCACTTGATGGGACTTTTCATGTAATAAACCCAAAACATATTATCATTTTATATAATATTGATTGTACAAAATACATAATATATATATACACACACATATCTCTCCTCATCTTTCTATTCTAGGTGCTCCTCCGGGCGAGATGCATCAGCATTTCGACATCAGTCCTGAGGAAGTCGGGAATTAGATCATGTACTTTTGCTGATTACAATATGACATAAAAGAGTTGCCAGAAATATGTAATCCACAATTGATTACCAAAAGATTAGGACATTACTCCACCGCATCTCGCGCAAAGCGTGATTGGTAACATCAATACATCCAGTATATTGCCAAATGGCACCCGCAACTTTTGTGCATCGATCGACTATTTTCAATGGCGTTGATACAAATGAAGGATGTGCGGAGTGGTATGATGAAATTACTTGTCGTTGTGTAAGATTCGGGCTGAGAGAAGTTGGGTACCGACTTGGTGCTGCATAAGATTCGGGCTGTGAGAGAAGTTGGGTACTGACTTGGTGCTGCATAACTTTGGCAAGTCAATCTTTAGGCTGATTAATGACGTCCATTCGATTAAGCTGGGATACTAGACTAGATGACATAGAAGGCCACAAATTGTTAATAGACTGATATAAAGCCATAATAAAAAATATACATCAAATCGGCACAACCCAACAGCCCTCGCAACATGTGTTTCAAGAAATCCATTGCACTAGAGAACACGCCATGCAGCATCCATAGGCAGCCGAGAAGTCGTCATTGCTATTGATACTGCTGCTGTGAATTAAAATAAACTTACGGTATACCTAATTGAGGAGCATACTGCAATGACTTGTGATAATATAATAAATGACGAGCTGTGTGTTGTCATTGGCTAGTAGAGATGATGTGATATATTGTACGAGCTATGTGTTGTGTGCTGTGCGGTACAATTGATGATGCGGTATCATATGAGCTGTGTGATATCGAGAAAAAAAATATAGAGATATTACGATTGAGGTGATGATAGACGAAAAAATGATTGAGTTACGACCTCTATATATTATTTAAATAATTAAGTCGGACAAGGTGACTATTAAAAGAACAAGAAAAGACAAGAAGGGTAAATGTGTCAATTACATAGCTCGTACGGAACAGGCGTCTGGAGCGCAACTCCGTCTCTATATAAAGGACATTTCTCGTTAGGGTTTTCGATACTGCTCCGCAGTCCTCATCTACATACAATCTCTTTTCCTCTTCTTTTTCTTTGAATTTTTCTTCTGAATAAAAATCGCACATAGTTCTTCTCGGGAATCTCCGTCGCAATGACTCCTGAGATTTTATTTGTGCGTAGAACAAAATCTCATCCTTTCTGCTTGAGCCTTCTCCGCGTTTCAAATTCCACGGAGTTGAGCTCCAATGTTATTGGATGACATTCGCCTTCATCAATCGCGCTATTTCTGTTTTGCGGCTTCTTCTTCTTCGATCGGTTCTTCGATTGAATGGAGTTTCTGATCTATGAAATCGCGTTTCTAGTACTGTACTGTTTTTCTGGTTGTTGCATTTGGATTTTGGATTCAGATGCATTTCGCTCGCTGTTGAAAATTTAATTTCGGGGTGTACTCTATTTTTCTTTTTTTTTTAAAGATTTATTTATAGCATAAATGAAAATATTAGTCAACCACTACAAACAGTATATTTTGGCGATTTGCATTTTACCCCATTAATACACAATCTTTTCAATTAAAAGAAAATACAAAAAGAGACAGCGCATTTCTTGATTTTTCAAGAAAAGGGTGTCGACTTTAATTAAAAGCATCGGAGATTCGTAGAAATGTGTATAATAAATATTTTTTATATTTTAAAGTACATTATAAATAAGAATAAAATTTACAGAATATATTAATTGAATAGTTAAGTTAATATAACATTTTAAACAATTAAAATTTTTTATTATCTTTGAATTGCGTTTTTTAAATTATAAAAAATAAGTGTTAAAATTATTATTTATCTGTACAATATATATATATATCTTTTTAAATAGTAGTATAGATAAGAAGTTCGAGATGTGATAGTATTTTTTTCTGCATAATTATTATTGTTTATTGTTAATTTACATATGGAAAATAAAGCGTTGATTGTTTATATAATCCTTTTGTCTTTCGAAAATCTTCACTTTAGTCCCTCAAATATGATGAAATGTGATACGCTAGTCCAGAGCACGTTGAAGAGCGTAGCAGTCATCAGGGAAAATAATATAAAAAAAATAAAAACTTACAAAAAGGGTGCTGTTTAAAAATTTTGCAAAATTGAGCAAAATTATGAAAAGTGGTCGTGGTTATTTAATTAAAAACAAATACAAGTGTAGGAGTATTGTTGATATTGTTCACGGTACTCTGCACAATGTCTGCAATGTTCTCAAATGCATGATTTTTTTTTTTTTAAAAGATTTTGCATTATGAATTTAAATAAAATTTTATTAATTAAAAGAACATATTTAAATATTAATAAAGTAAAACATAATTAATATTTATTATATTTTATAAATTCAAAATTAAATAATGAATTAGTATAATAGATGTACAAAAAATTTTATATAAAGATTTCTATTAATTTAATAATAAAATTAATTTGTCAACAATTTAATTTGAACTAAACATGAGTAATTATATTTAAGTTTTTAAATATATATTTTTAAAAAATATATATTATTCATTTTTTTCAGAGAAATTAATAAAAATCTTTTGAACTAAATATATATATATATATATATATTATAAGGGTAATATTGTCAAATATTTACTCCACATAATTGAATATTTGACAATATTACCCTTATAATATATATATATATATATTTAGTTTAAAAGATTTTTATTAATTTCTATGAAAAAAATGAATAATATATCATCATATTTGTTAAAAACAATATATATTTAAAAAATTTATGTATAATTGATGCGTGCGATTTTAGCACGAGTTCAAAGTCCTTAGATCTTAATGTTGGATTTGAGCTAATTGAGTGAAAGCACTTGAGAAAAAGGACCTGCGAAACAGCATGTTAGCGCTTCGATGCTTAAGTTAGTCTCGAATTTAGAAGTGAATAAATGTAAAGGTAAACTATAATGAGAAGTTGAAGTAGGAATAAAAATTCCGTAAGTAAATTATAGCACAAACGCGAGTTTAGAAGTAGCAGAGAGACAACAAGAGAGTTTTTTCAGATTGTTGAAGGGAGGTCTATTGATGTGTGCCGCCCATATTTATAGAAGAGGAGTCCCTCTTAGCAGGAACTTTATGGAGAGCTACGTATCCGGTAAGGAAGGCGAGAATCTTGGGATAAGGTGCGATTTTATTCTCTTCTTGACTCGAAGCAACACGTCTTTAAAGAAAGGAGGACTCTTGCCCATTGGGCTGAGGGTGTGCCACCAGTCTTGTATTTTATTGCTTTGGAATTGCCTCCATTGTTTGAGTTTATTTTGCAAGGGAGTCCAAAACGACAAATGATGCTCTTTTATATAAAATTCATTACCTCTGTTTCTGTAATGTAGGCGATTGGCTCAGCTTCCACCCACTTGGTAAAGCAATCAATGGCTACTAGCAGGAACTTCCTTTGGTCAGGTGCTAGGGGAAATGGTTCCACTATATCTATCTCCCATTGTGCGAAGGGACATGGTAACAACATAGTTGTCAGGGGTTCCACAGGTTGATGTATGAGGGAGGAATATTTTTGGCATTTCTCACATTTGATCACCAATTGCTTTACGTCTTGTTTCATGAAAAGCCAGAAGTATCCTGTCCGCAATGCTTTGTTGGCGAGCACCCAGGTGCTCGCGTGCGCTCCAAAACAACCATAGTGTATTTGTTTAAGGATATGGACTCCTTCTGACTGAGATAAACATCGGAGTAGATGGTGTGTAAAGGATTTCTTGTAAAGGATCCTCCTTGTAGTAGAAAGCGGGTAGCTCGAACTTTAAGCCTTGCAGCCTCCTAACTGTTGTCTAGAAGGCGTCCCTCTTCAAGCCATCCAATAACAGGGGTCCTTCAATCTTTTGAGGAGGATATGACTTGAATATAAGTTGAAGTTCTTGATTAGGGAGGTATTGTATGGTAATATGCGTCGTTCTACAATCTTATAAAGCGGTGGCCAATTTGAAGAGTTAGTCGGCTTTGATATTTTCTTCTCTTGGGATTTGTGTGATTTGAAAACTTTCAAATCCCGTTTTTAGTTCTACTATTTTCTACAGATATTGAATCATGTTTTTTTCCTTAGCTCGTAGGAGCTTTCCACTTGCTTCACTATCAGCTGCAAATTTAAATAAGCTATCAGATGTTTAGCTCTCATTTCATGCGTCATTTTGAGTCCCGTTACAAGTGCCCTCATATTCGGTTTCGTAATCGGAGGCCTTGAATCCAAATTTAATAGCGAACTCTAGGTCTTCACCTTGAGGTGAGGTGAGGACTATACCTGCACCACTACCTTAAGTTGTGGATAACCCGTTTACGTGCAATAGCCATTTTTTTTGGCTTGAGAGGTGCTTTCTTCAAATGTTCCTACAGTCTCAGAGACGAAATCGGCTAGGGTCTGGGCTTTGATGGTAGTTCGGGGCATATAAGAGACATCGTATTCACTCATTTCTATCGCCCACTTCACTAATCGTCCTGAGGTGTCTGGCTTACCCAATGTTTGTTTCAAAGGTAGGTTAGTCTTCTCTCCAATGGAGATGCGAAAGGAAGTATGGATGTAGCCTTCTAGCAGTGATGACCAATGCGAGGGTCATCTTTTCTATGAGAGTGTATCATCATTTTGCTCCATTAATGACATTGCTAACATAATAGATCGACATTTACTTCCCCTCCTCTTCACGAATCAGGACGGAGCTGATCGCTTGAGGGTACCTGATAGGTAAACACAGAGCCCTGGAGACGGCTTCACCAGTAGAGGGAGCTTTACTAGATATTGCTTGAGTCCTTCAAAAGATTGTTGGCAAGAGTCATCCCAGTTGAAATCTTTCACCTTCCAAAGAACTTTGAAGAAAGACAAGTTTTTTTCCGCCGATTTCAGCATTTTCGATATCTTTGCGTCTCCCGTACCCCAAAATCAATGACCAACATCTTATGATTAGAATTAAACATACACATATTTGAATTAGTAGTTTCTGGAAGCTTACTCAGCCATCCTGAATTAGCACAGGCTTTATCCAATTATGCCCTCACTGTTTTCGGAGCTTTCCTTCGATTATACCATGTATAATATAGGCCCCGAAAATTGATATCACTTAAGTAACAGTCCGAGAGAACTCGAAAAAAGGCATTCAACTACCTTAGAGGTCTAGATGGCCCCATTTTCTCGTGGTGAAACAATATTTTGTCGAAGTCCCTTGTACACAACCAAGCCACATCCGACTGTTTTCTAAGCTCATAAAACCTATTCCAAGCTATCTAATAGTACCTTGGATCCAATTGCTAACTATAGGCCCAATAATTGATATGCACGAGTCGACGAGTTCCAGTAGCCCATATATAATGTATGGGCTCAGCCTTGAGGACAAAGCTGTTTAGAAGGGCCAAGCAATGATAGGGTTATGGACTGAGCTAGCCCAAATGTTAAGAAGTATAGTAAAGTTGCTACAAAATTAATTGGTTTATGGACTATTATCATTGATGAAAATAAAATAGATAGGACAAAAGTTGTTAGGGCGAAATAGAGATGATGACACTTGTCCACAGATCCTTCAATTAGGTTGAGAAATGAAAAGGGTAGAGAACAAATTGAAAGAAATCTTTATCTTCTTTCTTTAAATTGTGGAGCTCCATTCCAGCTCGATGTTGACTCTGAATCTCTGTAAAGTCTCGTAAACCCCCAATGTGATATTGCGTTAGAAGATAAATTTCAACATCAATGTGATAGAGGGAAATCGACCCCAATCGAACCACTACATCCTTCTACCACATCAAACAGAGCTCGTTCTAGACCCCACCCCCCCCCCCCCCAACCGTGAAGCAAGTCCCAAACACGTCTAGCCTCTGCTTCACCACATCGAACCTATAACTCCCACACTTAGTGTTAGACAAAAGCACCATCCAATGACTATGTTCTTGGAACAAATCTTCGAGCTTCCTTGCTATCAAGGTTGTCCCAAGACCCCGATAATTCCACGCCAACAGAATCCTGGTGACCGTCGGGGTGCTCCGTAGCCACCGCCAATTCAGAGACAATGTTATCAACTCTCAACATCAAGTTCTTCATTGTCAATTCTCCCACTAGAACACCCCTTTCTCTTCAGCGATCCATGATGTACAAAAAATAGACTAACTCTGCAAAATAGATGTTAACACTCCAATTTTTAAGTCAGTAACGATTTAAAGAAGAAATAAAAAGAAAAATTTGAAATAAAGTGAGAATATTGGTGAAATATGATTAAGGTTGATGAATAATCGTGTGGAATACAAATTATAAACTTAGAATAGCTTGAAAATTGAGAGAAAATAGTGAGAATAAGTGAAAGTTGGAGTATGAAGAATGATATTATTAGAAATTTACATAAGACCTCTATTTATATGGCTTGTACAGAGTTGGATACGGGTCAATTAAAAAGTTCCATACACCATTAGAAAGCTCTTTGAGTTGTCTGTTATCCGCAACAATCCGTTGGTGATTTGGATAAATATTGACAAAAATATTGAGCTGGACTGAATCCTACCAAGTTTGCCTAAAAATCTGGGAATTTGTTATTTGTGAATTTTCCAGCTCATTTGCTACTGATTTATTCAGAACCACCTAGGGATATTTTAGGGTGACGTGTATAAATATCTTGGCAAGCTATATGACATGTCTTCCATACTGTATGATGATGTGTACGGTTGAAATGAGCTTATTTATTGAGGTTTGTCAGTTCAGTAAAGTAATAGGTAAGCTTGTGGGCTTTTCTTTCCTACTGACAGGCTTTATCCGTCCTACTGGTGGGCCCTTACCCTTTCTGTTGATGAGCTCTTGTCCGTCTTGTTGATGAGCCAGCTGAGTTGTAGACCACTACACTAATATGCCTAGCTTGTGGTATTGGTCCAATAATTTTAAGGGGCATCAATCCCCATGATCACCACCGCGTTTCCCCCTTTCGACCCCTCCATCGCTCTCCCTGTGAACAACCTCCTCCCATTTGTAATTTAATAGGAACAACCACCCCACAGCCTTAACAAAAGTTAGGCAAGCTGTTGGAAAAATTGAGTGACCCAAGTTCAGCCCAAGCCCAAGCCAAGTGCTGAAAAATAAAACCCTAACCTCTTTCATTCATTAATCGGTCTCTCTCTCTCTCTTCCTCTCTTCAATGTTTCTCTATTTCTCTTCTTCTTGGGGTTTCCATGGCTTCTTCTTGGGACTTTGTCACCGCCTCCCTCCTCCATTAACATGCAACTAAACCCACCTTAAATATGGTGGTCAGTTCGTGGTTGTGGGGAATTTAGTATGTGCAAGAACTAAGTGTTGGAAAAAGAGGCTTTTGTGGCCAAAGGGCTTTGTTCCGAATTGAGCAACAATGAGCGTATTTTAGGCTGTTCATCTCCGTGATCGTGAGTAAACCAAAATATAGATCGTGAGTAATCCTTTTGTACGTTCGATTTTTACTGTTTTAATACTTAGTGTATTTTGATCTGTAATTTATTTTGTATTTTGAGGGTTTGAAACCCATTAACTTGTAATAGTAAATAGGCCCTCCACCCAACACAAACATGCATCGAACGAGATAGTCCACTCCTCTTCCGGCTCCTTCACGCGCAGAAACTACGTCGGTAGACTTTACCAATATTACATAATAATGGTCTACTTAGATGGGCTTTGTACTGGCCCAATACCTCTCAGCCAACAAGGTTTTGAATTTGAGCTTCCTTCCACATCTCTTATTAGGGCCGAATCCGTCAAGCACGTGGGTGCCCATGGGCCATCATCAGTTGCGTATCTATCATAGTATTTTATAATTTTAATTAGTTTGTTATACTATATTTAAAAAAATAAATTATTTAATTTATGTTTAAGGTAAACATAGTAAAAATATATTTAAATAAAATAATATTAATGTACATGCATGACGATAATTTGTTCAAATATTTACCTAAAGAAATAAATAAAATATTCAGTTTTATTAGTTTTAAAGTTCAAATACTCTCTATATTATAATTTAAGAAGGCAAAATTTATTTAACCCCTTAATTTGGAAGAAAAGAAAACAAGATTCATCTAAAGGGGAGAATATTCGAAAATCCCTTCAAAAGATTGAATTGGATTTTCGATCTTAAATAACTATGTATATTTTTTTTTAATTTAATATGTACGTCCTATGCATAATTTTTTTCCTAATAAAATATATAAAATTTCTCTATGCACGGAGTGTGTATATATTAATTAATATATTTTCAATTGAATATAAAATTTAATCCCTCAAAAATATTGGATTGAATTTTTTATTTTATATCATGTTATATATTTTATTCTATTTAATAAATACACATTATGCGTTCAAAATTTTATCATCTCAACCACGAAAACAAGAATGAATATACATGCCTAAGATTGGGTGGTAATATTGGCCCTTCTGATATTTATCTATTATGTAGTGCTTAGATATAATAAGAAGCATATATATCAGTTTGTTGATCATACATTGTCCATAAAATATATACAGATAAATAACTTATATTAAATATTTTTTTTCTAGATTTTATGATCTTTTGTTTCCTATATATCTAAGTAAATTTCTCATTTATTGAGTAATCTAATTTTAATTATTATTTTTTTTTTGGAAAAGCTCTATATATTTTGTATTGATAAATGACCTTCAAAATCTTCTTTATTTTCGTAATGAATCCTTACATTAAATATATAAATACTTTCTTAGAACATCATCAGTATTTTTCACTCTTTTCATCTCATCAAGTCATTTGTCACTTTAAAATTAGTTTTGAAGTTATAGTACTTTTTATTGGTTTATCTCAAAAATTAATTACATAATTTACAAAAGAATTGCTTTCGCAGTGGTATGCATAAAAATATCTTTATATTTATTATAAATTATCTTCGTGTATAACATGAGAAACACGCTTTATATTATATTTGAAGGGTTTCTTTAACCTACTCTTCAATTTTGACCAAATAGTAAATTCTTAGAATTTTAATTTTTTTTTCAAATTTTAGAAGGACTTTAATTGGTAGGGTAATCATTAATGGCAAATATTAATATCAGTGTTAATGATTTCATTAATTGATAGGTAAAATGTAATGATAATACTAATAGTTTTCAATTTATTTAACCTCTTTAAATTATATTCCCTGTTTATAGTTATATTTTATGATTTGAAAATCTTGATCCGACATATATATTCCCCTTCTCCACATATATATCTGTGATACACTTGGCAAAATATCTTAAAGGAACTACTCAAAAGGGCTTCTTCTTTCTCTCTGATATGTAGTTCAGACTTCGAGCATACTGTGATGCTGATTGGGCTGCTTGCCCAGACAGCAGGAGATCTCTTACGGGCTACTGCATTTTTTTGGGACCTGCCTTAATCTCCTGGAAAATGAAGAAACAAAGTATAGTTTCTCGTTTTACAGCTGAAGCAGAATACGGAGCCATGGGACTTATGTGGATTTCTGCTCTTTTACAGGACCTCCACATTTCAATTCCTAAGCCCATTTCCTTCCTTTGCAGCAACAGAGAAGCACTATACATTGTTAGCAATCCCGTTTTTCATTAACGCACCAAACACCTTGAAATTGACTGTCACCTTGAATCCGGTTTTTTGGCCCTTCTTATGTTCCTTCTAATGAACAATTGGCTGACATTTTTACTAAGTCTTTAACAGGACCTCTCTTCCATTCTTTGCATGGCAAGCTTGGGCTCAATTGACTTTGTCCCAAGTCCAGCTTGAGGAGGGATTGAAGACAGACATTGATGACAGTGACGAAGCTTGGTGAAGACTCTGAAGCAATTTGAAGCTGGAGATCGTTGAGATCATGGAAAGTTGTTGTTTAAGCAAATACCACTAACCTTTTTATTAGTCATAGTTTTAGCAACCACATATTTTCGAGTAACCTACGTTAGCTCAAGTACCATCGAAAGATTTGGCCGGAAAAAAGTTATAGGACGCATTTTTGCCGACAGTTATCCATTTCAAAAGTGGAAACCTGCCATTTCTAATTTTCTAGGATGCAAAATGCATATTACATAAGTATATAATAGATATACAATTTAATTGCATTTAATTAGCGTCATGTATATAAGAAAGTGGCAAAATAAGGACCCTAATATAGGGTTGACAAATAATACTCTATATTTTTTTTTTTTGGTAATTATAGGATTTCAGCCACCTGAATTTTCAAAATGGTCGGAATTTGATTACATGGACGAAAATTAGGTTTTGGGGGGGCTTTTGCTTATTTGGATTTGTTTTGAAAACCAACTGCCACCTAAGCGCTGATGTGGAACAATCTTGCCACATAAGCCATGACATGGTGAAAAAATGATGAAACACTTTTATTTGGAGGTTTAAACCAACTAGACATTTTTTTTGTCTCCTTTACCATACAAATGCTTACGAATTATAAATTTATATAATATACTAGTTGTCGTTGCACAACGTCCTTAACTGCATATAATAAATAACCTTATACGCTTTAAAATATGTCATAAATTAGAAGAAAAAATATAATCCAATATACAATAGTTTCAACAAAACATTAAAATATCAACTTAATCGTATTATTGATACAAAAAAAAAAATACATATAAAATTATAAAACCTAAAGTTATTATTTTATAAACAAGTATAAACTTTAAAAAATAAAATTATTATTTTATATAATATAAATTTAATTTAAAAAAATTAACATCCTAACCACCCTCCTCTACCCCCTTACCTTGCCATCATACCTCCCCCCAATCCCTCGGGGGCGGCCCTCGAGAGGGGATGGATTGGGGGTGGGAGTTTTGTTTTAATTTTAATTTATATTATATAAAATAATAATTTAATTTTTATAATTTTTAATTATATATGTAATATAGATTGACGATAAAAAATATAAAATGCCCAACCAAAAAAAAATTCAAATTAAAAAAAAAAATTTTATCCATGTCAACAAATTCTGATTATTTTTAAAAATTTGATGGCCAAAGTCTTATAATTGTAAAAAAAAAATAATAATTTTGAGATATTATTTACCATCCCTATATTTTAGAATTTTTTTATATGTCACCCTATTATATACAGAATAATAAATGCAATTAATTCTTAGATATTTATAATATAAAAATATTTAAAAAATCGAGTTGGGTCGAATCCGGATCCACATCATCAAACCCGATTATCTTCGCTACCTCCTTCAATTGGGATGGCTATGGCTTTGGGGTCCGATGAGTTACGTGAATAGGACAAGACATGCTAAATGTAGTAAATGTCAAAGAAGCATTAATACTCGGCGGGGATAATTATATTTGTTTTCTCCTAAAATTTGATGTAATTATACACAAATTTTTTATTATTTGAAAAATTATATCTAGCACCTTAAAAATCTATTTTTCTCTAACAAATAAATCTCTCTATTAGTCAAAATTCACTAAATTTACTGATATTAACAAAAAGCAGATGCAAATTGTTATTTACCATTGATTTTGACTTATTACTGACTTACTGCAAGTCAAATAATATTTTTTGGACTACACTACCCTTATAACGATGAAAATATACGTTCTCACATATACTAATGCGTGAATGCGTATGAGGGTAATTTGTTATAAAAAAATTATTTGACTTGCAATAAGTCAATAGGGGGTAAATATATATTTAAATATATATTTTTTCTGTTTTTTTTTTTTTGTTAATATCAACAATTCAGTGAATTTTAACTAATAGAATGACTTATTTGTTATATAAAAATATATTTTAAAATACTAGATATAATTTTTTAAATCGTAAAAAATTTATATATAATGATATCAAATTTCACGAGAAAGGGTGTAAGTACCCTACTTTGTAAAGGACACTACCCCAAAACCCAAAGGTCAAAACTACACGTGGTAGTTGGACGGCATGAGAGTGTCATAATTCAAAGCTATGGGAAGTGGAGAGAAGCATTCATTGCCCACTCCGTTACCATCAACCACTCCGATTTACTCCTTACCTAAAATCGCCATGCACATTCTCTTTTTCCTTTTTAATAATATTTCAATTTATAGTTTCATTATTTTATTTTTTAAATACAATTTATAACGAGAAATTTCAAAATTCAAATAATTAAGGTAAAATTTAATTAAAAACACAAATTATAATTAATATCAAGACATGATTTTAATGAAATTTAATTTCAAACGTGATAATTGAAAAATTAATTAAAAATGTTCATGTTGGAAATGCATGGGTGATTTGCAGAGCTAAACCAACGCTAAGAAAAGTGGATGATAAAAAGTACAAATTTTGAGTTAATTGAAAATTATATCTAGCACCTCTAAAATATGCTTTCTTCTAATAAATAAATCCCTTCATTGAATCTGTTGATATTAACAAATAGTACCATTTTGGTTCAATTTTCAATTTTCAAAAATCCCGAATCGAATTTTTGATTAATCGAAAATTCGGTTCGATTCGATTCGTTTAATCGAAATGCATAGACCTATTAAGTATCCAGCTATCAGGGAGGGGAACCGGCCTACTGATTATTTGGCCAAATCAACCGTACTTGATTATTATTTAAAGAATTAAACATATATATATATGGTATAAAATTTAAATATAAATTTTGGGATTATATAATTTGGTATGAAATTCTTCTATAAAATTAAGTCTTTTTATTGAATCATTATATATATAATTTAAAAAATTAATTATATATTTAGCATTGCTGTACGATTTTTGGCGATTTTTTTAAGTTTTAAATTAAAATCAAACTAATAGTGTAATGCGATTTTATTCTAAATTTAAAATTGTGATTTTGAAAAAAAATCATGAAAAATAGTTTGATTCGATTTGATTCGGACAATTTTATAATTTTTTGATCACCCCTATATAGAAGGTCCCGTCGCGCTATTGCATTCGGATGGCACCTTGGCTATATTAGCTTTAGCAAATAGGAGTTTTTATTTTAATAAACAGGTAGGGGTCAGAGGCATCCGCCCAACTCCCGTCTTAGGTATAGGCGGTTTTATAAAAAAATTAATAATAATTATACTAACTAAGAGAATGTAATTGCCACAAAATGTTTCTTAATAGAAAACTTATTAAAATATTATTCGATTTGATCACCGTAAATTCATCAATATATTAGTAAATTAAGCAAATTTTTTTCAAAACATCAAATATTATGGACCAATCCCACCATTCCATAATATTTACATAAAATGACGAATGGATGAGGTTTGAATTTGTAATATTTGAATATTTAAAAAATAAATAAATTTATAAGATTTAAGTGAACAATTGAACATTTGACCATTAGATCGACCACCGTGTTGATGGAGAAAATTTTTAATCCAAATTGAGTTTGATCGGACCTGAATCAATTATATGGTAAGTATAATATATTTTTGAAAAAAATTCTAACCCAAACTGAGTTTGGTCGAACTTAAACCAATTATATATAAGTCCAATACACTTGCCGTATGATTAGAGCACAATACATGAACAGTGACTAGTCAAATAGCAAATATATCACAGTTGCTCTGTAATGAATTAGGTCAGGCCAAACCTGATCTGGGTAAGAATTTTTCGTAGTGTAATTAAAATATAATTTAAAAAAATTGACGAATCATATGATAAAATTATTATATTTACTTTGTAATTAATTTAATTGGAGAAAAGCTCCTTTGAGTAAGAATTGATGGTTGATGGCTTTGTGACTGCCTTTGATATGGAAAGAACAATTGAATAAGGTCATTTGAGTAAATTAGCTACCTTAATTTTCTTACTAAAATTGAAGGATATATATGTCGGAAAAAATGGAAGAAACCTGTCGACTGGCATACACCATGGCTGTAAACAACTCATCTTCCCCTTTCCTCGTACGAAAACGTTTTCTTATATAAAGGCAAAGAAACGCTTTACTTAAACAAGCGAAGTCGCATAAACACACCTAAAAAAAACACTTTGCGGTGTGTGTGTGTGTGTGAGAGAGAGAGACAGAGAGAGAGAGAGTGAGAGAGATGGAGGGCATTGAGCACAGAACTGTGAGCGTCAACGGCATAAACATGCACGTCGCGGAGAAAGGCCAAGGCCCCATCGTGCTGTTCCTCCACGGCTTCCCGGAACTGTGGTACACATGGCGCCACCAGATTGTGGCGTTCGCAGCCTTGGGCTACCGCGCGGTGGCGCCCGACCTCCGTGGATACGGCGACACGGATGCCCCGGCGGAGGTGTCGAGCTACTCGTGCCTCCACGTGGTGGGCGACATAGTGGCGCTGATTGAGTCCCTCGGCGGGGGCGATCAGGTTTTCTTGGTGGCGCATGACTGGGGCGCCATGATTGGGTGGTACCTCTGCTTGTTCCGGCCGGATTTGGTGAAGGCGTACGTGTCGTTGACGGTGCCCTTCCGGCCCAGGCATCCGAATGTCAAACCTGTTGAGGGAATGCGAGCTTTCTTTGGAGAAGATTATTACATGTGCAGATTCCAGGTTTCTCCTCTAGACCTCCCCCCACCCCACCCCACCCCACCCCACAATTGATTGGATTTTTTTTTATTTCAAATCTACCCTCTCCCACCAGTTTTTAATATATCTTGCTTTATTTTTCATATAATTTCAAGAACTCCAAGTAAATTATGTTGTGTTATCTCAATCCGTCAACCGAAAAATTACCCTGTCACTGCCATCACAAAAAAAAACAACAAATAATTTATTTTACTTGTTGTTCATGGTGATAGTACAACTTGATTTTTACTACTTCTGTATATTTTTTTTTATTTCACATACATCTCCATATACAATTTATATGAAAATAAGATAAAATAAACAAAACGATAGAAAACAAATAAATATAAGTTAATTTTAAGGGCAAAATATTATTTAGTTCAATAAAATGAGGGCAGTATTTGTTTGGTACCACAACTATGCATACAACACTTTTAGTTCCATAAAACCCAAAATCACATCTGTTTTAGTCCCCAAAAATATGATTTTGGACCTTTTTAGTTTGAAAATTACAACGCCTCTTTAGTATCAAACAATGTCTTTTAAGTCCCACAACCACAATGCACTTTTTTGGACTAAAAATACATGATTATGATGAGTTATACGACTAAAAACGACATCCGCCATAATTGTGGTATCAAAACGAATTCTGTCCTTATTTTATGGAACTAAAAAGCATATTTACCCTAATTTTAAATACGTATTAATAAAAAAATATTTATAGAATTAATTAATTAAAAGCATGTTTATTTATGAAAGAAAAGAATATATGAAGAGTATAAATTGACCCGTTTTGTAAAACAAATGTGGTAAAATTAAGGTTTGAGTTTTAATATATATATTAATACAGGATATATATATCTCTTTCGTTTTAGAAATGGAAATTTCTATATATGATTGTATTGTTTTGGTTTTTGTTTTTTTTTCGAGAGGTGTTTTCTTTTCTTTTATTTTTTCTGAACTGATTAAATTCTTCAACAGAATTAATTAGATTCATTAATTACCGAAATTAGAAGAAGAGAAGCTAAAGGTAGGGTGTGATATATATATAGAGAGAAAAAGTATTATTTTAGTCCGTTAAATATGCCTAATTTTAATTTTAATTCGATAACTATGTCCATTTTTATTTAGATCGAATAACTTACGAAATTGCTTACTTTTAGTCCTTTGGCTGATTTTTGGATAATTTTACCCCTATGAGTGCATATGGACTAAAACTGCATTTCAAAAAACTTGCATAGGCGTAAAATTATCTGAAAATCAGCCAGATGACTAAAAGTAAGCAATTTCGTAAGTTGCTGGACCTAAACAAAAATGGACATAATTATCGGACTAAAATTAAAATTAGGCATACTTAGCGGACTAAAATAATACTTTTCCCGATATATATATACATCGTGTTGATTTTTTACAATGTAAGTGTATTTAAAACACTAGTTTCCAATCTTGTATGGGTTTTTGCATGAAAATGTGACTACATTTCAATTAATTTATGAAATTCTATTTTATATTGTCAACCGCGTCAAAATAATATGTTTTTTTTCCTATATCATGTTTAATTTTTTGTTACTGTTGTAAAGTAAAGTAAAATTTTTATTCAAGTAATTTTATTAATTTAAAATTGTTAGTAATATTATATCAAAATATTTAAAAAAAAACATGTTATCAATTTAAAAAATTAATGATTGGAAAAACTATATATATATATATAATGAATCATATGTTAACAATTAATTAGTGTTTGGAATGACGTATTTATAGGAAAGAAAATTTAATAAGTCAAAATAAAGACGAAATAATTAGCCTTTATTTATTAAAATTTATTTGATATATATTTCGCCTTTTAATACTTAATTAGTCATAAAATAAATTAATTACGTTTGATTTTTTTTTTCTTGAATGATTAGTACGTAGTATATTTATATTCTTGTTTAATTATTAAAATAACATTATTGAGGTGCATGATATTTTTAATAATTGACAAATTATTAAACTATATAATCTTTTTAATTTTACTTATCATTGGTGGAAATTCCATCAACTTCGAGATTTCACTAGAACTCAACAGATGTAGATGATTGTAAGATTTATTTAAAAAATGAGGGACTATTAAAATATATTTGTAGGATTAAATTAAAAAAAAAACAAAATCGTGTTTTGGTACCATTAAGAAAGGTCAGTTTTATTTTTGGTATCACAAATTTTGCAAGTTCGGATTTTGGTACTATTAAACCAAAAATATATTTTGCTTCATGTTTATGAATTCTATTTTTTATTTTGGAATGTATTGTATTACTTATTTTGTGCCGCACATGATTTTATGGGACCAAAAAAGCTTATTTTTAGGTTTAATGGTACCAAAACAAATATTAGAAGACCAATTTTTCATCTTTTTTCTCAAACTTATGTGACGCCAAAATTGTGAGGTTGACGGCCGTTAAGGCTCATTTGCACGGCACATGGGCTCTACCGTTAAGTTGATACCAAAAATACTTATTTTTTTATTTAATGGTACCGAAATCCGAACTTGCAAAATTTGTTATACCAAAATTAAAACTAACCTTTTTTAATGGTACCAAAACACGATTTTGCCAAAAAAAAAATAAGTGAAGAGAACTGATTTTCTTTTATTTACACTACAAAAAATTGACTATTAGCTACAATATTAATAGCTATGGACTAAAAATCGTGGTAAATAATTTTTATTAACCACTGTTAAATAAAATCGATGCAAAAATATAGATTTTCCACTAAAAAAATTTATTTGCCACAACTAAAAGCCATAGTAAAAATACTTGTTATTGTTTTTAGACATGACAAATATTTTAACCACAATCGCAGACGCTACGGCCAATAACTGTTGCATTATCGTGATCAATGACTATTTGTTATTACTATTTATTTTTAACCATGGTTAACTAGTTTTAGTTAAAGAATTTAAAAATAAATTTGAATTTCTTACAATATTGTCTTCCCAAAAGCACTGTAGTCAGTGTAATTTGGTGAAGATTCAAAGCTTCGATTTCAGCTATTGGATGGGATTGGGAAGAATGGGTGGCGGATCTGATCAGTCATTGCAGCCACAACTGGCAAAACTGATGCATTCACATATGAAAGTATTTATGGTCACCTGCTATCATCCTTTCCAATATTGTAGTTGGAAATATAAATGATTCTCAGACCTATAATCCCGTGTCTGTTTTCTAGAAAAACATCCTTTATGTTATGTTTATAGGTAAAAAACCCCGTGTCGTGTTTATAAAAGAAAAATTTATTATGTTATTTAAACGACAGTAAAATATCCTCTTTTTATAATTTAATCGAGATTGATGAACATGTACGGGTGGTACGAAATGGCATCATTTTTGGCCGTTTTACTGTTATATTAATTAAGAAAATGTCCATTTTGTCTCGTTTGTTAGATATTTAAGTGTGTAAATATTTTTCCGCTCTCATTTTACAAAGCACGTCGTTTTAATAAGTTATATATTATCGATTGATTTAATATATTATTTATTTTTAATATGTTTTACTAAATTATATTTATTTATGAAATATATTAGCTAAATATTAAAATACCTAAAATGTATATAAGTTTTAAAGTTAAATTAACAAATCACAAACAAATATTAATACTAGTATTCACTTTTCAAATTAAATATTATATGAATATAAATAAGAATCAATTATAACAATTACATCTTACTAACTAAAATTATTATTTAGTTTGAATATATATGTTTCAATGAATTATATTTATTTATAGAGTATATTAATTAAATATCAAAGTATTAAAAGAGTATATAAAATATTTTTAGTTATATTATTTATACAAAGCATGGAGTGTTTGTACAAAATTATAAGTACAATCTTTATTCAGCGATAAAATTTTATAAACGCTTCCTAAGGCACATTATATTATCACTAACACCCTCTTCGAGTACCCTTTTAGAAGGTCTACTTATAACTTTACGAAGAGCATAGAGTGTTTGTGTAATTAGACCTAACCTTCGAAGATATTGTGTTATATACGATGTTAGTCCGCTTCTTGTACTAACAACCGTATTAATAAGCAATGCAACAGGAACCAGGGAAAATGGAATCAGAAATCGCAAGGTATGGAGCTGAGGCGGTGATCAAGAAGATCCTCACGGACCGTACACCTGGTCCGCCCTACTTACCTAAAGAAACCCCGTTTGGATCTAACATCGACGACATCAAATTGCCTCCATGGTTTACCGAAGACGATCTCAAATACTACGCTGAAAACTACGAGAAAAGAGGCTTCACGGGAGGGCTCAACTATTACCGCGCTCTTGATTTGTACGACAAACGTCCTTTTTTATTACCATATTGATATTCTTTCTTTTCGTTATTCCTGAAAATATGCTAAAATATTGATATGAAATGATTGTCCTCTCTAACAATTTAAAATTTCAGATGAAGTGGGCGTTTAACATATTATGAGAGTTAGGCCAGAAAGAAGTTTGAGTTTCAAATCTCATTGCCATCATTTATGAAAGAAACGTTCCACGTGCAGGACTTACACATGAGAGGAGTGTGTTAAAATATGAATATTAAATAATTCTTTGTCTGACAGTTAGAACACACACGACGTTTGTTCTTGTGGGTTGAATGATGCAGGAATTGGGAGCTAACTGCAGCATGGACGGGAGCAAAAGTGAGAGTCCCGGTGAAATTTGTGGTGGGGGATGTTGACATGGTGTACACTACGCCAGGGTTGAAGGAATATGTGCATGGAGGAGGGTTCAAGAATGATGTCCCGCTGTTGGAGGAATGTGTTGTGATGGACAACGTTGGACACTTCCTCAATCAAGAGAAAGCTGACGAGGTTAATGCTTATATTCACGAGTTTATTAAGAAATTTTGATCATTATCTTGATCGAGCTAGGGTTATGATTTAGTCCTGATCATGTTGACTATTGAGTACTTGCCCTTTTATTCCTTGGTAATCTTCAAAAAATATGTTATTAACTCTTGTACTTGAGAAGGTGAAGTGTATTTCATGCGTTTGTTTTTCCAGTTGTTAAATTGTCTGTTGCTTTATCGTTGAGGAAATTATCTCGACATTTTTTGAAATTAGATTTAATTACACTGATATTTTATCCTTTAATAAAATATATGTCCGTACTATATATTTGAGGGGGTGTTAGTGTAATGCATTTCAACTGAACATGGAATGTAGTATTACAATTATGATCTTGCTAGGTGTATTTTGCAATTTTATAAAATGCAGAAAGTATTTGTGTAAATAGACTTGACCCTAACGAGTATCAATATAATTTATTCTTAGGAAAAATGCACGTATTTCTAATGTACGTAACATATGTTAATATAGTAAAGATTGACATAAATTTAAAAATAGATATATCAAATAATGTTACAAGGAAAATTATATTTTACGTTTGAAAAGTTACTACTTTGCAATTTTGGTTCTATTGTTTTTAGACTCACCGTATTGCATATAATATTTTAAAAAAAATTACTATTTTAGTTTTAACCCTTGATTCCGTTAAATTTATGACTTAAACATTAGCAATACCCTTCAAGACTTCGGACCTCGTGCCATACATGTATTTTCATAAGAGAGTTGATGGATGGGCTAAAATTGTTATTTTTTGGACGTTGTTGTGTGCAGTATGATGACTTAAAAAATAATGGGTCTAAAATAGCAAAAATAAAATAAAATAATTTGTGGCACGTAAAATAGGATTAGTTTTAATGGTACACTATGGCGAATTTATTGATAGAAGAGAAAGAAAATTTGCCTTTGGTTTTATTTTTATTCTCAAATCTGCAGATTTTCACAGCGGTTTGGTTGGGTTTTCTCGTATTGGTTTTCTTGCAGAAATGAAATATTTTTAGATTATATATTATTAATGAGATATGTGTAAGTGTGGAAATGAAAATGTGGTTTAAGAAAGCCTATTTTCACTTCTTTGGTTGCATAAAAAGGAGTGGCAAACTTATAAATGTTGTTTATATATGAATGCTATTTCGTAAAGATTTTTTTCACGGGTTCGCAATATGCGATCTTCTTTGGGCGATGCAAATCAGCCATGTAATCTCCCCAAATTGCTAATGGGTCCTGAGAATTGAAACACGTATGTTAGGCTTACATGGTTTGTCCCCGACTAAAACCCTCCGACACGTAAGTTAGTTCCGATCGAAATAGAAATATGTAATTACAAGGTGTACGTTCGAAAGTAGTAAATGCAAAGTTACCTCAAATAATTTGTATTTGGATATTTATAGGGTCCAAATGTACACTGTTGACAAGGTCATGTGTCATAATCTGGATGTTCCTCCATTTTTATCGTACGGTGGACAATCCATCGTACCATTCTGGGTCGGTTTATGGCTTCTGGTTCGGGTTGGAGCTCCATAGACTTGACCCGCGAGCTGATACACGAATCCTGCTATATTTTGTCTGTTTCACCATTAAGACAAGGGCTTTTTTTGTCCTTTTGGTATGAAATAGGGGTAATTCCCATCATTACTCTCCCACTTCTTCTAAATGTAATTAATTACCTTAGAAGAAGGTGATCAGTTATAAGCCTTCATTCGAATTGTCGCCTCAATTCTCTCCCCTCCACGTGTCATCACCTAAATGGTCCTTTACGGGCGCGTCTCTTCATGTCGTAACCTATATATACCCCTCACTTTCAAATTCTTACTCACTGTCTGCACTACCTACTAGAGCTCGTTGCCTACTCCTCTTCGACCTTAGCAACTTTTCTAAGGTATTCATGTCTTCCTCTAACTCGAGGTCTTCTGCGACCTCCCCATGATTAAGGGAAGCGATCTCTCCACCTGTTGTAGGTCCCACTAGGGTTAAGTCAAAACATCATATAACTGATTCTGCGCAACAAGAAGTACCCATACACATTAAATGTCAAGAGATGTTAACTAGGAGCTCTTGGGCTAGCATCGTTAGTACTTAAAACTCCCTATTCATAGCATTAAGGAGAAATATTATAGTCCCAATAGTTATGAAGTCATCATTTCTAGGTAGTTTGATCGCATGCACCGTCCCCCTCAAGGTTTTTGCTCATTTTCTCTTCTTCATTTTGAAGTTGGTTTACATCTGCCTTTAGCGATGCCAGTAGCCTATATTCTTCAAGGTCTGAACCCCTGCCTCATGCAATTATCTCCTAACTTCATTTTTTTATTATAATAATGCGGGTTCATCACTTTGAACTGATAGGAGCGTATTTTGTGCTTATTTTATATAATATTTTAGCCTATTTTGTGATCAAATGCTCCTAATTAAATATTATTTTGCAGCATTAGGACAAAAGAAATAAAAAATGAAGAAAAGCACCAAAATAGAAATTCAAACAAGACTCAAACTCAATTTTTGGCAAGAGTTTGGAGCTGCTTGGACTACCTCTGATGAAGGAAGAGTTTAACTGGGATTATAATTTTATCTCTATAAGTCTTTTAGTTCAACTAGGAATCTACTTCTAATCCTAGTAGAACTAGGTATCTAGCTATTATAAATAGGTGATATAATTCACTTCAAGGGACAACTTTGGAACTCCTTTATTTCTCTACGTTTTTTTTGATATTTTCTTATTTTGCTTTTCATGCGTTCTTCCATGAGCATGTCTAGCTAAATCTCTCATTCCGGTTGAAGACTTGGTGAACGCTTAAATCCAACGAGTTGTGAGATCTAATTTATGCTTTCTACTTTTATTCATATTGGTATTTGTTTTGTTCTCTGTACTTTTATTACAAATAATTTGATTTATTGTCAAGAATATTTGCTTAGCCAATTGAACTTGCAAATCCGTAATTGTTTGTTTAGTTCAATAACTAGTGGTAACACAACATAATTGATTATGTAGAAGTTTTCGATTATGTTGTGGGGAATGCACAATCTAACTTAAATAAATCCTCGTAGGAATTTATTGGTTAGAATTGGGCCTTTCTAGTTCTTAATGCTGTCGGTAAATTAAATCTTGAGAACGTTCCCAAGGTTGTTTACTGATTAGGGATTTAGTCAACGGACGTTCCTTGACTATCTACAAGGTAAGAAAATGTGAGGTCGTTAGGTCGTACCAATTGCCATAACCAATTTATCTATCATGAATAATTGTTATCTTTGCATCTATCATCAATCGTGGAATTAAGCGTAATCCTATCTTTAACTGAAATACTCTTCTCTTATATTTATCTCCTCTAATTTTATTAGCTTTTTAGTTTTATTCTTCTTTACAATCAAAACTCCCCCTAATTATTTTTATTTTTGAAGGAATTAATTTAAAATCAATCTCTGTGGATTCGATCCTACTCACACATCTACAAAAATGTTCGTAGGAATTTTTTTTGGTGGATTCGACACCCATCATGAACCCAATTTTGACAACTTCTGGTCCTTGTATTTTTTTACTACCTCCAAGAGGAGATCTATCTGCTCGTAAATATTTTCGTTATTTAGATACTCTCAAATCCAATGTCGGTCCTTGGAAATAGAAGCTTATCTTTGTTCGACCTCCTCCTGGTCAAGAATAGCTTTTTCGTTGTGATCGGAGTGTCGACAAACCTGAACCTAAAACTGAAGGAGATCAAATTAATAGCCTCACTTCTTATCGGTATAACCCAAAAAAGCTTCTGGGAAAAGAAGTTTTATGGAGTGGTGGAAAGAGGCTCGACGGGAATTAAGGACTGATGCCCATCAATCGGCTAAAATGGAAGGGGATAGACTTATCCCTAGCTAGAAGGTTTCTGATCGCAGTTCTGTGCTACGCAACCAGGCAGGGTAGGACTCATGGGAACTATACAATGCCTGTTGTCTTCCTCGCAATCAAGCCGCTCTCCTTTATGCTCCTCACACTCGCCTTGAGAAGCATCATGTTAATTCTCTTATGCAGGTAAATCATTTACCTCCTCTTTTGACCTTGATTAAATATTCTAAAATTTAACCCTTCTAATACAGGCTGCTGCTTTCAACTGAGGTCTATCCCTCAAATGCACGGGCTTCCATTGGAAGCAAATTTTGTCGGATCACAAGACTCACGAATTGAGGAAGAGGCTTTCTGAAGTCACCACCTGCGAAAAAGATCTTGAGAGCCAATAAGCGATCTTAGAGGCCTGAGTTAAGGAGCTAGAAGATCAACTATCCCGATGAGTCTCTGAGGTCGCGAAAGCACGAGAAGCGATTTTTGCCAAGGGGATAGATGCTGGGTTTTCAACAGGACAGGCCAATGACGAGATAGAGGATATGATCGAGGGTCATGATGAATACCTTCAATATGAGGAGTTCGCAGCCGGAGTTCGCGAAACATGACTTCAAGGAGCCCGCGATTTCATTAAAGCCCTTGCCTTCAAAGTAGCCATGGAGATTAAAGCTGCAAAAGTGCAAGGCTCAACTGAACAAGTTGAAGGGTTCGTTGATGGCTTCAACCAGAACTTGCTCGACCTTTCATTAGATGGTAACCTCGAACCCTATCCTAAGGAAGAAGAAGGTCAAGGCTCCCAAGAAGATGAGTTTGCTGCCTTGGTGGACAAGATAGAAGATATGAAATTCTCCAGGGTTTATTTTGCTAGATCAACTAGCCCTTTGCATTAAGGCAATTTTGCTAAGTAGATGGTTCTTCGATCCTCTACCTGTAATTTTGAAAGCATACTTATGAGAATCCAGGAATACTGTTGTTTGAACAAATTTTTGATCAGTGATTGTTAATCGGTTCAACTATTTTGGTCAAAATATAGTTTGATGATTCTCTGAGTTCCTTCGATGATCTTTTCCAAATCAAAAAATTCGTATATTAGCCGACCTTTTCCAAGACCTGTCTTTTTCAGACATCTTTTTATATTGATTACAACTGTTCCATGATGACGTGATCTTTCTCAGATTAAAAACGACAGACTAAACTTGCGATCTCATTAAACAATTTATGCATATACCAGAAATTAAAGCGACAATTAATTTGAACGCCTTTTACTTGATCGTCTTTCTCAGGCTCAAAAAATTCGATTGCCTTTTCCAGGCTAAAAAATAGTGATCTTTTTCAGATCCCTTTACATTCAATAGCCTTTTTCGAGCTCAAAAAATAACAAACTTTTCCTTGCTTAAGCATAGAATTTCTTCAAGTTATGGATGGTCCAAGGTCGAGGTAGATTTTGCCCTTACATGTCTTGGAGTTTGTAAGTCATTTTTTTCTTGATTTCGACCACTTTAAAGGTTTTTCCCATTTAGGATCTAACTTACCGACATGCCTGGACACACTTCAATTTTTTTCAGTACCAAATCACCCACTTGAAATTGCCTTGGTTTCACCCTTCGGTTGTAGTTTTTCATCATTATTCCCTTGTGGTGCAGTATCCTTGCATAAGTTGCTTCTCTCTTCTCCTCGATCATGGTGAGATCGAAAATCTGCTCTCTCCATAAGTCGCTGGATCGTAAGCTATTACTCGTTGGGATTCTTCTCCTATTTCTGTAGGAATAATTGCTTCGGTACCATAAACTAAACAAAAACGAGTTTCACCTGTCGTTGTTCGCGTGGTCATCCGATATGCCCGTAACACTCCAGGTAGTTCTTAAACCACGATCCTTTTGATTCCTACCTTGTCTTCAAATGTTGTATGATAGTTCTGTTCGTGACTTCTGTTTGACCATTTGCCTGTGGGTTTCCCATAGCTGTGAAGTTCTGTTGTATCTTCAGCTCTTTGCACCAAGCCACGATTTGTTTTCCTTGGAATTGGGTTCTATTACTGATATCAATACTCTAGGGATCTCAAAACTGTAGATAATAACTTTCCAAATAAATAATCACCTCATTCTCCGATATCTTTGCTACCGCTTCAGCCTCGACCCATTTTGAAAAATACTCAACCGTGTTACAATTATGAACTTCTTTTGTGTAGGTGCTGGAAGAAAAGATTCTACAATGTCAATACCCTATTCATCGAACGGACATGCGATCTTGATGGACTCCATTGGGGTCGCTGGTAAGTGCATTAAAGATACGTTATCTCTGGCAACTTTCACATTTTTTCACGAACTCCATTGTGTCATTTGCCATAATTGGCTAGAAATATTCCTATCTCATAATCTTTTGTACTAGCGACCTTCCACCAGAGTGATTTCCACAGCTTCCCTCATGAATTTCTCTCATTACATACCTGGCGCTTTCATCATCCAAACACTTTAGAAACGGACCATCTACTGTTCTTCTATACAACTGATCTGCGATGAAAGTGAAACGAGTAGCTTTAAATTTTATACGTTTAGCTTGCATAGGATCTTCTAGCAGGGTACCCTCTTTCAGGTATCTCACTATCTTATTTTTCCACGACCTGGGCTCCTCTACCATCTGTACCTCTGAAGCTTCCTTATTCGCTAACATTTCTTTGACCATCACCATAGCCTTTCGATCTTTTATACCCGACATAATAACTCCGAACATAGATAATGCATCCGCTCAATCGTTTTCACATCTTAGGATCTACTAGATTGCACATCTATTGAATTTTTCCATCATGAACTTAGCTTTCTACTGATACAAAATCATAGACTTCTCTCTAGTTTCTTATGCCCCTTCAATTTGCATTGCCACTAATTGGGAGTCAGTGTAAACTTCTAAATTCCTCGCTCCTGCCTCATATTCCAATTCTAAACTCAATATTAGAGCTTCGTATTCAGCTTCGTTATTGGTGGTAGGGAATGAGAACCTAACAGCGACCTCGATCTCGATTCCATTTGGACTTTATAGCAATATTCTTGCTCCCCCCTTATTGGCATTAGATGAACCGTCTGCATGCAACATCCAACTTTCTTGTTGTTCTGGGGCCGGTTCTCTTGCGAGCTCAATCACAAAGTCTGCAAGCACTTGAGCCCTTTCTGCTGTTCTAGCTTGATATTCAATGTTATGCTCCCCCAACTCCACGACCCGCTTCACTAACCTTTCGAATGCTTTTGGTCGAGCCATAATGGGTGATTTGTCAACACTACTACCTTATGCAACTAGAAATATGGTCGCAGTTTGGGAGCGATTACAACTAAAGTCAAAGCTAACTTTTCTATCTCTGTTTATCTCTTATCTGCCCATGCAACATCTTGCTAACATAATATACACGGCATTGAACCCCTGCAGTCTCGCGTACCAACACAGAGCTCACTGCATTCTTAGAAACAACTAAGTACAAAAACAATGGCTCATTTTCTTTTGGATTTGTCAATAGCGGTGGTGAAGTTAAATATTTCTTCAAATCTTATAGAGCTTGTTCGCATTCTTCAATCTACTTAAAATCCTTGATCTTCTTCAATATTTTAAAGAAATGTAAAGTTTGATCAGCAGATCCAGATATAAAGCAATTAAAAAATGCTACCAAAAGCTTCTTAAAAAACATAGTTATAAAGCAACAAGGAGCGAAAGCTCATTGGACACAGTTTGGAGATTTTAACACTTAGTATTTTCACACATATACAAGCCACAAACGACGCACAAATTTTATTCAAAACATTAAAAATAATGAAAATCAATGGCTGCATTATCCTGTAGAAATAACCCAACTCTTTTCAACAATATTTTAAAACTTTTCCTATTGCCCCAACCCTACTCACTTTTTCTCATTCAGACTGAGTTTTTTTAATGGTCTTTTGCCACAAGACCAACAGTTGTCATTACGGATTAAATGCAATTTCTCATATAACATGTGAAATGAATAAATACCCTTTTACGAAAAATTTAGTAATGAGGCGGATGGAAGGCCAAGATTATTTGATTTATCTTGATTTCAAAAAATCTACTTTGCATTGTAATGTTTTTTCTTTCTCGTTTAGGATTTCGTCTTGAAATTGAAAATTTTGTACATATTGACATTGAACCGAAAATTTTGTTCAATATTTATTTTTTTAAAAATTCAGTATTCGATTCAATTGTAATTTTTAGTATTAATTTATCAAACTTTATCGAATATTAAAATATTATTCTTTTATATACATATTTTTTATATATTAATTAGTTTTGTAATAACTTTATTATTTTACTCGTAAAAAATATGAAAAAAAGTAAATAAAAAGTGTAATTATTATTTTTACTATACCAAATCAATACTACCCCTTTTTGGTGGCATCTATGAGGAGACAATTTTGCTCATTCCAAGCCTCTTGTTCGAGGATTTATATACTGTTGTCGTGGATTTTACATCGAGAATAGACAATGAATTTGAACGGCTTATAAATTTTAAAATCTCATTTTTCTAGCGAGACTTTTTTTAATAGTAAACTTTGAGGTATGTATTAATTGAAAATAGACAACACCCCATATAGGGAGTGTTTGCATAAATTTTGCTTTTTTGAAAAAGTAATTTTTGTAGAAAAGTTAAAAGTTGTAGTAGAATCAAAAGTGGGCAGTGTTTGTACAAAAAGTGAAAATCAGATAAAAGTTAAATTGGATAGTATTTGGAGAAAAAATCATTTCTAAAATAAACTTAATTGATGAAAAACTGTTTTGTCCATAGAATATACTACTTTTTTGCTTATTGTTTCACTTGTTTGTCACTAATAATTATTTTTTCTTCAAGAAAAATTATAAATTTTATTTTGATTAGTATTTCATATTTATGTTTTATAAAATATTAAGAAATATGATTAATTCAATAATGCTTCCACTAAGTAATATAATTATTCATTCATACACAATAATTAAACTTACATGATTGTAAAAAATAAGTATTTTATTAAAGTATGTGAACGAAATAATTAAATTAGATGATATAACACATAAAATATAAAAAACTTAAAATATTAAATATATGAAAGTGTAAATATAATTATTGTTAAAATATAAATTATTAAAAACTCTGATATCAACTTTAAATATATAATTATAAAAATAAATTAAAAATAAAAAAGTTGAATTAAGATTATTATAATAAGGGTAAAGTAGTCAAAAGTAAAATTAGATTTATTTACAAAAAAGCCAAAACAGCTAAAAAAGCACCTTCAAGGTACTTCTAACTTTTGGTTTAAAAACGCTTTTTTTGGTCGTTTTAAAAGTAGAAGTTGACATCTCAAATACTTCAAAACTGATTTTAGGAAGTGAGAAACCGAAAAACACTTTTCTAAAACGCTAGCAAACACTACTGTAATATAACACCAATCATATCACAACCACGTCAATATTAAATAAAATTCAATTATTCATATATTTTGGAATAAAAAAATTATTTATAAGACAAATAAAAAAGAAAATCATATAAGGAGTGCGTGTCACATTATGGGAGTTCGCCATTAGTTTTAAAATTAGAGAAAATTGCATAATACCCCATGTGTTATTGAAAAATTACTAAAAACTTCACCTGTGTTAATTAAATAGTAAAAAAAGACCCTTTATAATTATATACCTTATAAAAAAAATCCGTTCCGTTGGAGAAAAATGGAGAGTGCCTTACACGGGTTTGAAATGAGAGCTAAGTAATATTTTGACATATTTTCATCTTTCGACCTATTTGTATGGACAAAATTACCCTCACTTATGTAATTATATCCTCTCTCTATTTGTTTTGATTAATTTCTTTATTTTTTAATAATTTTTTAAAAAACCTATAATACTAATAATTAATATTCATCAATATTTATATATAAAAAATATTATGATATCGAATTAAATTATTATGCATATTTTACATATGAAAATATTATTTTTTATTACTATTTTAATATTATTTAAAAAAATAAAACCAAAAAACATTATTTAATTTCTAAATATTGTTAATTAATTTAATTTTATGTTGGATATATTTTCAAATAATATTATTTATATAAATCATAGTAATTTTTTTGAACTTTTTAAAATATAATATTTAAACATAAAAATAACATAATTAACTTTTTAAAATATTATATTTACACATAATAGTAACATGATTAAATTAATTTTTGTATTAAATTACAAAACAAAAAAATACAATAAATATATATTTATAAAAAGAAAAAGAAAAAATATGTGGTCTCCCCCATGTCGCAACCACCCTTCGCTTCCACCTCCTATCCTCAGCCTCCGCGTCCGCCACCATTTCGCCTCCCAACGTTTGGGCAATGGGGGTGCCGCACAAGATTTAAGTGGCGACAGACCTTGTCGCACACCTAGATCTGGGCACGATGTCGCCACCCAAAGGGGCGACGCCTGTTGAGACGAACGGTGGCGCTCCACGTCCCACCTCCATCGACGTAAATACATATATATATATATATAAATTATGTATGTATGATAAATATATATTTAATTATATATAAAATATATTTTTTAAATACTTAATATCTTGACCATTCATTTTAAAAAATGGAAGATTAATGATTACTAAAATTTGATTAGATACTACACTTCTAATGCAATCATATAAGATTCAACGGTCATTATAATAAAAATTATAATAAATAAGGGTATAACGAAAACTTACAAAAACATATTAATATTTCAAGTCAAATAAACGGAAAGGGGAGAGTGTTCGGATTTCGAAAAATACAAGAGATTTTTTTGTATATACTTTTAATACAGGAGGTTTTTAACTGAAATTCTATAACAGGTCTAGGTTTTATGTAATTTTCTTTTAAATTAAAAGGCCGGAAAAAGCATATGCACAGAAGATGAGAAAGCGAATCCCTAACAAACATAATTCCTTGAAATGTACAAGATACCAAGTCTGGATTCCCTGATGTGACCATTGCTATATTTAAAAGAGTAAATAAAATGCCGAATTGGGGACAAACCTTCTCACTTTCTGATTCTTGTTTTCGTACTATAATCCACAACACTTTCATTCCTCTTTTATTACCAACTCAAGCTTTCTAAATGGTGACAGATGCTGTGCGGCTGAGATAGGATTATCCGTTTTTTGGGTTGCAGTAAAAGAATAACTTTAGAAGCTAACATATTGGGAAAATTACAATAGTTTTTCTTGAAATTTAGTGTAATTATATATAAATGTCTTATAATTTAAAAAATTATATTTAGTATCCATGATATTTACTTTCGTCTAACAAATAAGTCTCTGCATTAATCAAAATTCATCGAATTTGCTGAAATTCACAAAAAATAAAAAAAATATATATTTACCCTCTATTGAGTTATTGCAGGTCAAATAAATATTTCTATGACCAAATTATCCTCATACATCTTCACGCGTTAATGCGTGTGAAGAGGTTCATCTTCATCGTTAGGAGTGGGAGACGCTCGCTAGCCGGCTCGATTTGGGGATTAAGCTCGAGATCAAGCTCAAAATACTCTGTTTAGAAGGCTGGCAAGCATTTCTCATTTTTTTAATTTTAATTTTATATATATATATATATTTAACTTATATATTATAATTATTAAGTATTATCACATATTTTCAAGTTAGCTAATAATAAAATCTGGTAGTTTTATTTATATTTCTAGTCTCTATAAAAAATAAGCTTAATCAACAAGTTAGTAAATTCATAGTATATTTTATTTTATATTAATTATTGATGTTTTAAATTATCTAATATATTTTTGTTAAAAAATAATTTGGGCTTGTCAATCAAACATAATAAAAAAAAATTCTAAAATAACTTTTATTTTAATGATAAAATAAAAAAAAAGAAAAAAATTAAAAAAGCTGAGCTCGAGCTTGTACTCATGCTCATTGTTACAATACTAACTATAGCATTGGGCTTCAATACTTGTGTTTGACAATATTAGGAATGCAGAAACTTCCAAATATTGGCATCCACATCTAAACAACCTATAAAAGCAACACCCCATTTCAATCAAGAATCTATAATTCAGGACCGAGGTTGTTTGTGCTGCATATATACTTCCGACAACCTCAGTTCGATCCAATGGTTGCATCAGACTTCATCGTTGGCATCATAGGTTCATTTCCATCTTTCCCTTTATTTCATGCAAAATCTAAAGTTTTTTCCTTTCTTTTCTGGCACTCCACATGTAATATATTTCCTATTGGAAGTTGGAACTAACTTAGGTACGTTCTTATTTTTTGCAGGCAACATTGTGTCTATCATAAGTTTTGCCTCTTCAATGTAAGTATGGATCCTAAATAGAGCAATATTAGGTTTATTAGGGCCTTACGAAAGTTAAATCTCATTTTACGCCCAGTGAAAATACTAATAGGCACAAAAATCTCTTGTCGAAAGGAAAAACGGCAACACGACTTTGGTTTTTGATTTCTTATAAGGTGCCGGCGGAGTCCTAAAACCAACATCAGTTGATCTTTGATCGACATCGTTTATGGTTGAGACTAGCACAGTATTTGATCGTCTTCGAGTCCCCCAACTTTCATTCTTGATTAATGAAAACATTCTTGACAAATACTTTTGCAGATGTTCGTCTTTCATAAATTCAAAAGTTTTACCTCTAATTATGAATGCCTCCGACTTTCCCTATATTCATCACTCCGATCCCGAAGGCCAACAAAATAGGACCGAAATCCTATAATTTTAACCATAGCTATTTGCCACAATAAATAGTCGTTGACCATGTAACGTTTGTTGGCGGGGTATTTGTGAGTATGGCTAAGAGCCATGATAAGTATTTTTGCTACGACGGGTAAACTAAATTTTTACATCGATTTAAATTAATCACAGTTAAAACAATCATTATCATACTTCTTAATTCATAACTATTAAAATATAGACAAAATAATTTTTTTTCCAGTGATCATGCTCCTTGTCAGAGGTAATTAGCACATGCTAGTGATAATCTAAGCATCATTACCAAGCTGGAACGAAGCCCTGGAAATTTGAAATATTTTCAGGCAGTACTGATTCATTTCACGTGGCTTTTAATTAATTTCAGAGGGACATTCCGGGAAATAGTGAAGAAGAAATCGTCGGAAAACTACAAAGGCGTGCCATATGTAACAACGCTTTTGAGCACGAGTCTTTGGACATTCTACGGAGCTCTCGACCCTGATGATGGTGTCCTCATAGTGACAGTCAATGTGGTTGGTGTTGTCTCACAGGCTGCCTACCTTGTTCTTTTTCTCTTCTATGCTTCCAAGGAGAGAAAGGTAATAAATACTCAGCATCCTACACTTGATGTTATAAAATGGGCTTAAATGCATCAAAAAATCATTTTTTTTTGAAAACTTAGTTAAAAATTCCTTTATATTTTAAAAATAGATTGAAAACCTCCTTCTATTTTTTTTAAATATAACTAAAATTGTTAACTTTTCTACAAATTGACTGTTATGCCCTTATTTACTATATATTTTTTTCTTATTTTAACGACTATTAAATCTTTTTTGAATGAATAAAAGCCGTAAATTTGATCAATTCATCTCGATACTTGATTTTAAAAGATTAAGTGTTAGATTTAATAAATTTATATTATTTTATTGAATATAAAATTAATAACCCCACCCTCAAACACACACATCCTCACCAACAACTTGGGTGACGTCGCTGTCGACCAGCGACCTGTGCGCGGTGTCGCTGGGGGCAGCAGTGACGCCATATTCCCCAATTTTGGAAAATAATAAAAATTCTTAAACAAAATTTTAATTAAAATTAAATTAAGAAAAAATGAGTTTGTTTTTTAAAAAAAAATAAGATTTTGTTAACATAAATTAGAAAATTAATTTAAAATTTAAAAACATAAAATATAGTATTTAAATTTTCGTTTTAAATTAATATAATAGGTATTATTATTATTGGTTAACATTTATATTAATATAGATTTATATTTGAAATATAAACTTTTATGTAGTATTTTTTATTGTGGCTTTAGTTTAATTTTTCAATTTAAGTTATAAATTAATAAAAAAATTATATATATTTTAATATTTTGATATTTAAATAAATATAGTTAAGAACTGAAAATTATAATTTTAGAAGGGTCGAAAAAGCAAAAAAAAAAGTCATTAAAAATAAGGTTAAACAAATAATTTTAAGAATATTAATTTTAAACACGATATAGGAACATAGTAATTTTAAACAATTTTAACCGCATCACTCACGTGTGTAATACACCTTCCCTTAATTACTAATGAAAAGAGTTTTTTTTGCTAAACTTTACAAAATACAGGAAGGTCTTTTGCCTATTTTTAAAACACAGAGAGATTTTCAGCATATTTTTAAAACATAATTTTTTTAACTATTTTAATAAAATACAGGGGTTAAATAAATTTTAGTCTTATTAAATTACTCTTAATTTCCCTTGGTTTTCAGCTGAAAAGAGCTTTATATTGTAACAATATAAATTGTAGTAAATTAATATTATCTAAAATAATAAGATAAAACCGAAGCGAGAACTTTAAATTTTGACCAGGATCAATCGACATTTTCTATGATCTTACCTATGACCAGAATATATGCCACGGTTTTTAGTTGTAACAAATATTTTCGACTTTGCTTGTAAAAAGAATTGTTTATAACCGTTGCACAAATTGTAATTAGTTAGTATTTTTTTTATAATTTTTTATTTTTAATCATGATAATTAACTGTAATTAAAAAGCAATATTTCTTTTAGTGGGAATAAAATTAGTTGAGTGGCAAAATAGTAATTTTCTTCAATGGCAAATAATTTGAAGCACACGACAAATCTTATTGCACAAGTCTCCAAATTGGCCCCTTATGTTCATTTTTTGGTGTAGTTAATATGAAACTCAATTTTATTAACCACAAAAATATAGATTTTTTCATTAAGAAAAAGTTATTTATCATGGCTTTTAGTCATGACAAATGTTTTAGCCACCTAGCAGATTTTACGGCAAACAACCGTTGTATGTCCGTGATTAATGACTATTTGTAATATAAAAAATAGGTGAAAAAATCTCTTGGAAAAAACATAGTAAATTATTTTTTATGTATTAAAAAATGAAGCAAATTACCCTGCTATCTAAATCATTGTTAGGGGGGTAATTTGTTTCATTTCTCAAAACACAGGGGGTAATGCTGAAACAAAAAATTTCGCTAGTAAGTCTTTTGCTCACTTCCCATATCACAGATATGTAAATTGCACTTAAGCCAACAGAAAAAGGGTCAAATACAATTTACATCTTGTGATATGAGAAATGATAAAAAAAGCCTCTATGAAAAAAAAATAGCAAATTACCCCCTGTATATTGAAAAATGAAGCAAATTATTACTTCTTATCTAAACCATTGTTGGGATTATTTGCTTCAATTTTCAAAATACGGAGGAATAGTTTGCTAATTTTATTTCTCACAAAATAATTTTTTTGCTCATTTTCCATATCACATGAAATAAACAATGGAAAAATGATTTATTTATCTTCATATCGTCAGGTGATAAAAAAAAAGAGGAAAATCCAAGGAACCCTTGTGATATTGAAAATGTTCACAAAACCGTCAATAAAAAATAAAATATCAATTACACCCCTGTAATATGAAAAAAAAATCCAAAAACCCCCAAAGGCCAGAGTTTGTGATACACTCGCGTTGAGCACAAGTATGGGTCTGAAAATTGTATTTTTTTAACGATTTTGCCCTTCTTTCTCTCATTTTAAAACTACACCCAATTATATAAAATACCATATATATATATATATATGAATATAATTATATTAATATTTTAATAACATAATTAAAATTTATTATTTTTTTTTTAAAAAAAACAGCTACGGAAAACAAAGAAGGGCGCGACCACGCCCTCAGTCGCCCCCTCACCCCTGGGCGACAATGGTTGCCCAGCAGCAAGGGCGATCGTAGTCGCCATTCGCTGCAAGGGCGACGGCGTTGCTGTTGCCTCCTCTATGAGGGTAGCAGGGGGGATTTACGAAGGGGCGTAGGTAGGGAGCCGGGGATGGAGGAGTGGGGGTGGGTGGGGGAAGGGGGTGCCAGTCTTGGGGTGTGGGTGGGGGAGGGGAGGTGAGGTGGGTTTGATTATTATTTTTTTAAATAATAATTTTATTTTTATAAATTATCATTATATAAAAATTATAATATTTTTATTATAATTATAATTATAATATTGTCATTTTATTTTTATAAATGATAATAATTCATATAATATGATTATATCCAACATGTCATCCAATTTATTTTCCAAAGCGAACTAGGACTAAAAGTCTCCAAAAACTATTCAATTGACATGCCATGTTATTTTTTCGGTTAAAAATCAAAATTTCAGTATGAGTCATTATTCACAATATAGGAGTGATTTTTTATATTAACATTTTTATAAGGGTTTCTTTTTTATATTTTATCATATCACAGGGGTCAAAATGAAATTAACTCGATAAAAAAATATGTTATTTTTTCAGACCAAGTATTTGGGGCTTGTACTCTTGGACTTGCTCTTCCTCGGAATAGTGATCGCTACAACCCTCACTGCATTCCACGGAAGTGCTCGGCGTACTTTCATAGGAGTACTGTGTGCAACATTCACTATAGCAATGTATGCTGCACCCCTATCGGCTGTGGTAAGAAAGCCCAAGTCGACATACCTATGTCGTTAAGATCTGAAATGTCGACATTCTAACCTTCTGTTCTCACAATTGTGTTTATCGTCCTATCATCGGACAGAGAGCGGTGATACGAACGAAGAGCGTTAAGTACATGCCGTTCCTCCTCTCTTTCTCCTTGCTTGTCAATGCTGCCGTTTGGTTTACGTTCGCGATGCTTCTCAAAGACTACTATGTCCTAGTAAGTTTTTTTGAATCTACTCTTTACCTTTGTCACGATACTTTTTTCGTTTTACCATGGGTTAATTGAATTTTACCCCACGTGGAAACACTAATAGACAAATTGTTCTTAACATAAAAAAAGAGCACTACAATCGCCGAAACTTTTAAAGTTTAGGAGGTCGTGTTATTCTTTCTTTTTGCAGTGGATTATTCGTCTTAATTTCCATATCTGGCACTATTATAGGTGCTTGCGAATTGGTATATTATTTCTGTAAATTTACAATTTGAGGACACATTTCGTCTTAAATTTTAAATCTGCCGAAAATCGGGACTTGCATGTCATATGCCTCGGGAATACACGTGTAGTTTTTCGCCCAATTTTTCATTTTTTCGCATTTCAGGTGCCAAATGCAGTTGGAATTGTGTTAGGTTCACTGCAGCTAATTGTCTACATTGTATATAAGAACAAGTCGTCTTCCTCAGCGTTCAAAGATACATTGGCCGACGGGGAAAAACTTGCAAACAAGGCCAAGTGTGCCACAGAAACACAGGATGTTGAACAGGGCAATGATATAAGCTGGAGAACTGGAAAGGGACTGGAAGGTTGATATTGAGAACTGACAGTGTAGATTGAACTCACGACAGTGCATACATAAATTGCTTGGTTTGTAGGAGGATGAAAGACCACGACAATTTGTACCTCAACAGTTTCATGAAAAGAAATTTAAGTGTACGAGGTTTTGCAATTCTCAAATAAACTACCTAGTATACTGAAATTAAGCACTGATATTCTCCATTAGTAATAAAAGTGAATTTGAGATCATTTGACTGGGTGTTGCGTAATATATGATCATTTGTCAAAAAAAAAAAAAAATATGCTGGGTCGAAAATTGACCATGTTGCGTAGTGCGATGAGTTGAGTTGGACTAGTCCCAGATGGATTGACCTATTTCAACTAGCGGGCCGATTTGGCCTAGGTTCAGTTGGAACCCGCTTGGTCCTGGGCTGAGCCTAGATCGGGTCTAATTGGGCCTTTTTTTTTTTTTTTTTAATAATTTGTGCTATTTTTTATTTTATTATTCTAAACATATTGGTAGGTTTTGAAACTTTAAAATTTTTATCTTTGTTGTTCTACTTCTGTATTTTTAGTACATTAATTTATTAATAGTACTTCTTATTTCTTGCAAAGTATATTTGAAGTATTTTTGGGGTTTGTTATTATTTAAGTTCTTATTGTAATCTTATTAGTCAAATTATTATTTAAATTCATTAATTATGTAATTTTAACTTTTTTGTTTTTAGTTATAAAATTTTATTATAAATTACTATTTGATTAAAATTCATTATTTATCTATTTTAACATACAGTCATAATTTAAGTATTGTTTAGAAGAATACCTCAATTATTAAATTGAATATAAATACATGTGAAATTAAAAAAGTAAATCAATAAATAGAAAAACTATTACATCTTAAAGAACATATAGTGCATATTGCAAAAAATTATTGGGTAATCATTTGTCCCTCATGCATATTTGATGATCATTTCCTATGCCAATATTGTCCGTGTAGATAACATAATCCTTCAAAATCGATATTTTCTACCACCTCGCTTCTGATTGAAAAATATGGGAAAAGTATTATTTTAGTCCTCTAAATATGTATAACTTTAATTTTAGTCCGATAACTATGTCCATTTTTGTTTAGGTTCAGTAACTTATGAAATTGCTTACTTTTAGTCCTCTGGCAGATTTTCGGACAATTTTTACCCCTATGAGTGCATACTAAAACTGCCTTTCAAAAGTTGCATAAGGGTAAAATTATCCAAAAATCTGCCAAAGAACTAAAAATAAGCAATTTCATAAGTTACTGGACCTAAACAAAAATGGATATAGTTATTGGACTAAAATTAAAATTAAGCATATTTAACGGACTAAAATAATACTTTTCCCGAAAAATATTGAAGGTACAAATGGTTCTTCATCTTCATTATCGTCATCCTCATCATTAAACGTTGAAAGTTTGTCTTTGTTCCCTTCATGTTCTATTTGTTTCTTCATCTTAATCTAACCATTCTTTCCATAAAACACAAAATTTCATCGATTTTGAACTTAATCGACTTCTTTTATCTGTAATTGTCCTTTCACCTGCACTAAAAGTATTTTCAGAAGCTACTAAAGATATTTGAGACGCTAGTACATCACGTGAAATAAAAAAAAAAATTGACAATTTTCTTTGTTCTGACTTCCAGCATCGCAAAATTTCAAATTTCCCTATCATCTTCTAATGGTAGTTATAAATAATGTGTTAATTCATATGAGGATTTACGTGTATTTATTGTTTTAGTTTTCTTACATCACTTAAAATAGAAAAAGTTTCAAATGGTAGACTTGATAATTTATATTTAAATAGAAAAATATTTATCTATCAAAATATCTAATGAAAATTTTATATCACTTATTTCTTGGTCTAGATTATTTTACTATTAAATTTAAGATATAAATAATAAGCTCTTGATAGATATTTACAATCATCAAATTTGCATCTAGGAATGCCATTTCTCTTCCATTTTTGTTATAATTGCATTTATAACATCATCGTATCCATACTCATCAAAATATTTTACAATTCAAAGCATATTATGCAATATTATATTAGAAGTAGTGTAATATATACAACTATTTTATATTTTAATTAAGTGGAGCAATTATATTTTATAATATAAAAATAGTATAAATGGACAAAATTTTGACCGTTGGAACCACATAATTCATCATTGTATAATTGTGTAATTACTTTATAATAGGATATATTTCTTTAAGGAATTCCACCAAAATTTAACATCAAGATTTATATAGAATTCTAAAAGTCATTTTCGCTAGTATATCAATCTTCTATGTTTTTGAGTTCTTACAAATAAGGACGTAATGTTTGATAAACAATACGTAATTTTTTCTTCGCTAAGATCTATGGCATGTGAACCATCGTTTAAACAAATATATAATATATGACAAACACACCTAACATGAAGCAATTTTTCACAAAATATTGAATAACTTTTATATCATTTGTTGCATTATCAAAAGTAATTGATAATTTTTTTCATTATTTTCCAACAATTTAACAATCATGAATGTCATTGCAACATGACCAATTGTAACAATTATTCCTTTTTCAAGAAAAAATTATTCATTAATCCAACTAGAATCACAAATATAATGAGCATTCACTACAAAAATATATGGGATTTGGAATGAGTTTCGAAATAATATTTTTTTATATAATTGGAACAAGAAATTACTAGCTAGATACTGTTGGATCGAATTTTGAAACGATCATAGAACGGAAGCTATTTCATCCTAGTTGTCGGTATACCTAATTATTTAGAACGGTAGTGTTGTGACCATTCTTAAGTAGTAACGAATTTTAAAATATGTATGACTATCTTAAAATGTAAATTTTCTTTTGAACTACTTCTTTTTCTATTTGGAACGGTTTTGTTTTTTTTATTTTTTTCATATTTTGGAACGGTCTTTATAAAATTATTTACATAAATTTGAATATAAGGAAGATGCATGCTCCCACTCCTTTAAAAATATATTTTGGCATGGTTGTTGTACGTCAAAGTGATATATATACTTTGGAATGGTTGTTTTCTTTGTTTGGAATACATTATTGAAACGGTTGTTGAATTTTATTTTGAAAAAGTTACCACCATATTTAGTCATTAAATTTGGAATGATATTTATTTTGTTTGAAAAAGTTGGAACAGTCGTTGGAACACAATTTGAATCTTTCATTGGAATACACTTTGGAACGACTGTGTCCTTTATTTGAAATACAATGTTCAATGATTTTAGGATTTGTTTTGGAATGGTTCAGACGATATTTAGTCATTACATTTGGAATGACATGCATTTCTTTTAATCACATTCAGAAACTGTTCAAAAGACCGTTTCTAAATTATTATATTTAAAAAAATATTTTTTAAACTTTTGAAATAATAATTTTTTAATTATAATTAAATAGTAATATTAATTATTTTCTTTAAGATGATTAATTAAATAAACACTAAATAATGGAATGAAATTAATATTAAAACATGGATAACTATGAAAAAAGTATTATGTTAATATAAAATGTTTTTGTTTACAAAAATTAAAAAAAAAACTAATCTACACTCCTTCGCCCTCGTCAGCGTGGTCCATGTCATCATCGTTTGGGAATGATGGTCTGGCGAAGGCTGTGATGGACCGTTACTAGAGGCGTTGGGCTGTGACGGGCCGATAGTTGAGGCGATGGCCTGCATTGACTTCATCATGCCCATCATGTCGATCATCATTTTATATATATATCTAAAATTAGAATGGGCACTGGAATGGTGTTTGGAACTTCAAAATTAGCCGTTGTAACGCAAGTGAAACAGGTATTTAATACAAAATTTTCTATTCACTAAGGCCGTTCCAAATTACAACTCAATTCAAAATGGTACTTGAAACACATACATTTTTCCACAAATACTATATTGAGGAAGGGTAGTGTAATATAAGTTTGTCTAAGTATCTAAATCGTTTCAAATTGTACCTTATTTTGAAATGATTTTTTCAACTGTCCCTTTTTTCAACGAATTTTAGACCTCATTTCGGAACAATAGATTCTATATATTGGCAGGCCGTTCCAATGTTTAAAAATCATTCTAAACTTTGTTACAATAGTTTTACCGTTCTAACTTTGGCATGACCGTAGAAACACAATTTGTAACACAAAATCTGGAACGTTGTTCGTAATGGTCTAGCTGTTCCAAAAATAAATGATGGCATATAAAGGATGATGACATTGTCGACCTGGTTCCATTCCTCAAGAGTTCCAATGTCCGTTCCAATTAGAAAAATCTTTTGGAACGATAGATTTATCCGCCCCAAGAGTTCCAACTATTAGAGTTGTTGGTCCGAAAAAAAAAGTGAAGAAAAATTATTCTGCAAATGTAGAGTTGGACAATGCAATTTTTTTAGTTGGTTGGAGCCAATCAGTGTATCCCGTAGAAACTCACAAAGTTTTCAAATGCCAAAAATGGAAAAAGAGGTAGAATCAAATTTAAGAGGTATTGGAAGAGAGATTTTCTGAATTGATCTCTGTATGGAGACCTCACTGGCAAAGTGAAGCAGCTAGATGGCAATTAGAAAATGGGCACTAATTGTAGCTATTTTATTTTGTATGATTGTTGTATTCTTTAAATGAATTTGTCAATGTAATGTTGTTAAGTGAATTTGTTAATGTAATGTTAATGAACCTACAATTAAAAAGCAACAAAATGCATAATCACAATTTTCCAACAGCAAAATCAACAACCATTATGAATTTCATTTCACTTTAAAATGGACAAAGTGCATTCACTGAATCATGTATATCAACTAGATTTTCATCCTGATTTACAACTAGATTTTCATGCCAACATCTATACATCCAAAAATCCTAATTTACACCATCAATTTTTGTAAAATTCATCACTAAACATCACAAAATAGACAAAAAATAGAACCACGGTTGCACCTTATACATTACTTGTGGGTTTTGATGTTCCTGAAGTATTTCTCATCATTTTTCTTGGTTTGTCCTGGCCTATATGAGTTATTCAAACCCTTTATCAGTGAAGAAATAGACAAACTTTTCTCGGCACAACATTTTCTCTTGAATTGGGAGGACTGATCTAGAGCATCTTGTTGTTGTCTCTTAAGTAATTTAGTTGGGGAAGATATGGACTTTTTCTGCTTTTAAAGAGCTTTAGGTTGTTGCTGTAGTTGCATGAAATTATTTTAATTCATAGTAATAAAGTTAAAGGGTCATATACTCAATGAAATATTTACGAAATTACCTGATGAGCTCCTGAGGATTGTGGATGTTGTTGTTAGATAGGTTGTTTAGTTATTTGCTCGGAATGAACAACCTAAAACACAATAAATGAGGCATTGGTATGAATAAATAGACCAGTAAATTCTACTTTATTAATACAACAAGTGACACACCTATTGATGTGATGGTTTATGCACATTAAATCCTCTAGTGATAGTCTCATCTGGTGTTGTCCTGCTACTCTGCTTAGGTATCTATAAAGTAGATTTTTCATTATAAAACCTCATAAATTGAAGCATGGTTGATATGCTAAAATTACTTACCTTAGAAGGTTGTCTTGGGGCTGTTTGAGGTGGTGGATCATGAGCTGAAAAATGGGATTGAACTGGAATTTGGGGCTGTGAATCTTGAGATGGTTGGGAATAAATTGGAGGTACCAGCAGCATAAGATAAAAAGTCAAAAAGTGGTGTAAAGCATTTAAAAAACTAATATTAAAATAGTATTACCTCTTATTTTTGTCTCATTCTCATTAAAAGGTGGATGGGGTAGGGTACTAGGTCCTCTAGATCCTGGTGCACCATGTAACGTGCTGGATTTTTGTCTGCTTTGGTTGAGATTCTGCAAAAAAATAATTAAAGTTAGACAAAAAATTAGTGACTGAAAGCTATTAAATAACGTCTATTAGGTAATAAATGAACAAATAAATAATTAAAGTTAGGAAAATACTTGTTTGAATTTGGAATTGGGGTCTGGGGGATTGGTGCAACTTCTTTTATTGTGCCATTTTCTCATGCATATTACACAGGTATGGGTAAGATATCTTCTTAAAACTGTTTCCTTCACATTATTTGTGTCCTTCCTTCTATATTTTTTTTTTGGCTTCCCATCTTGATTGTTACATGAGGAGGATCCACTGTTACCATCTTTGAATCTTCAAAATCATGCATCCTTGGCAATGGGTGGATCATGTGGCTGTATACCTTCAAATATACTTCCTTCTTGAAGCATTCATCAATGATATCCTCTACTTTCAATCTATGATAATCAATTGTAGCAATGGCATGACAACAAGGATATCCCACAAGTTGAAACATGCATAACTGCAAAACTTTTCCTTGAGGTAGACTATGTGGTTTTGCATAAAATGCATTACCTCATATTTGTCTTTCTCTGCCTAAGAAGGAAAGCAGTGTCTACTTTCTACCCTTTGCACTTCAATTTTCTTCATGATATCTGGACACACACAACCTCTTCATATTTCTTCATCCCCTCTCTTTTCACTTGAATTCTTCACATGAACTTCTTCCTTATCCATTCAAACATCTGAATTATTAGTAATTTTCTTGCCTCAAGGATAATATGATTGAAGGATTCATTCATATTATTCACAAGCACATCACACTTTGTCTTACTTGGAAAGAAGCATCTTGCACAATGCATTAGAGGTATTTCAGCCAACCATTCATATGGTGTTTGTTTAGTATCTTTTCTTGGGAACATTTTTTGAATTTCAACCTTTATTTTCAAGTGTTGGTTAACACAATAAGTTGAAGCAGCTCTCTAAAACATCTTTTTAAGTTATTGTCTTTTAAATTTTCCTTTAAAATTATTGTACATGTGCCTCAAACAGAATCTGTGTTCAGCTCCAGGTGTCAGTTCAGCAATAACCTCTAGTAATCCCTTCTGCCTATCTGAAATGAAGGCCATCCTCTCTTATTTTGTGACCCTATATCCCTGAGCAAAAGGTTCAAAAACCACTCCCAACTATCATATTTCTCAACCTCTACATATGCCACAGCAATTAGATAAATGTTGTTATTTGGATCCCTCTCAATAGCAGCCAACAATTGCCCTTTGAATAACCCCTTCAAAAAGCACCCATCCAACCCAATTAATGGTTTACACCCCTCAATGAAACCATTTCTCATCCTCTCAGTAAAAAATACAGTCTTTGTAAAATAGGTGAATTAACTTCTTTATCCAACTTTATTATTAGGGAGTTCCCAGGATTATGTTTGACTACTATATGACAATAGTCATAAAGTCTTGCATATTGCTCTTTCACATCACCTGTTACTAATTTGAGAGCATGTTTTTTTGGCTCTACACACTTTATGAGTTGAAACGTCAATCTGCAATTTTCTTCTGACTTTGTTCTTCAATGATTGAAGAGACTCATTTGGATTGTCTTTTACAAACCTTTCAAGTATCTTATCAAGGTACTTGTAATTGGCTTGCTTATTTTCAACTTTACGTGCACAAGCATGTTTTTCCTTAATAGACTTTATCTGAAATGTTATGGATTTCATGATAGAAGATGTCCTCAACTTTCAATTACACCCATTTTTACAAGTTGCAAGTATCAAGTATTTTTCATTCTTCACCAACTTCAAATCCATCCCCTCTTCACAGCCCAATCCCTCAGCACATCCTTAAATTTGGCTCTTGTCTCAAACTTCACACCTACTATCAAGTGTACTTCAGCTATATTCATCATCTCATCCCACAATGGACACCCATCTCCCTCATGACCCAGCTCTTCATCCTCACAATCGGTAAACCATTGTCCATCTAACCTACTACTCCCTTCACCCCTCTCATTTTGTTGCTCTTGCTGTCTTTTTTTTTCTTCTTTCTCTCATTAAAGACCTTAGAGTCTTTAGCATTGTTCTTGTATAGTTTTCAGGCCTACTAGTGAAAATATCATCATCCCAAAGACCCTCTAAGCCCTCTAACATTCATGAAGGGCAATCAAAAACTAATGATGAATTAGAATTTGACTCATTATTTTGCACTTCATTCTCAATTCCATTTTCTACCCCTATCTCTCCCCTACTTCTTCACCCTCTACACCCACCACCTCTTCCTCAACATTCCTAGCCTCAGCCCCAGCCCCAGCCCCTACACCCTCATTATCACCCTCAGCCCCTTCCTCAACTCTTACACCTTCACTATCACCCTCAACCCCTTCTTCAACCCTATCTCAACCCCTACACCCTAAAAAACAAACCCTACACTTTGATTCTCAGCCTCAATCCCTGCCTCACCCCTTGCACCCTCAATATCATACTGTAACAGTGGCACAAGTTCTTCAAAATTAAGAATATTATCAATAACATCTATAGACAACAAAGGGTCTGCTTTTTCTTCAATGTAAATTGATATAACATTATAGCCTTTATAGTTTCTCAATAACTCTCTAATCCTCTCATCCCCTTCTATCTTCTTTATAGACATTTGTAATGTTTGTTGAGAAAGTGAATAATCGATTACTACGTTGCTACCCTTGCCCCCAGCTTTAGTTTACATTGTTATTAAGTTATCATAGAATAATCTTTTTTTATCAACCCCTGGAAAAAAAGACCTTATACCCCCCTCCCCCAACATATCTAATGGTTGGTACCCATTCTATAGCCCCACCTAACCACACAAAAAAATCTGCAAAGTCTCTCAAAACCATTCTCCGCAAATTGATTAAGAAACTAACTTAGCCATAACATATAAAAGTAACCATGAATTATTACAAAAATTGTAAATATTTCTATGATTTACCAGTTATACATAGTGGGGGGGTGGGGGAAGGACCAAAAACAGTAATACACAAAAAAACTGGGTTTGAGGGGGGACCAAAATACAAAAACAAATATTAAACAACAAAGTACACAAATAAAAACAATAACAGTATGTTTTTCCCAAAACTTTTACAAGAATTACAACATTTTTCTCAAAATAAATAAAAATAACAAGCTATCGGCCTCCTTCAAGAACACGAACGGCCTCTCCTCGACCACAAACACCAAATCTAACCTACAAAATCTAAAATTGCGGTGTTTTTGGTTCTATTTAGGGTAAACAAAATTAAGTTTTTCGATCAAATTTCCTCATTTTCGCCCTCTCAATCTCAGACCCAAAAACCCTAATTTTTACTTTGGTAATTTCTCTCTTCTCTCTGTAACTCTTTCTCTCTCTTCGAATTCACTCTTTGACTGTAGTCAAAATGCAGTAAGTACATCAGAGCTATAACGGTCAAACAGGAAAAAAAATATAACGTCGTGTGCTCGTTTAAAGAAAGGGCACGTGAGCTGATTAAAACAAAATAGGAGGAGGTTTTTAGCCTATTCTCAAAATAGGAGGGTGTTTTTTACAGACTTTTTAAAATAAATGGGGGTTTTATGTATTTTGTTCAAAATGTTATTTTACAAATATGACAAATATCCCGTTTTTTTCTCATTATTAAACAAATAATAAATAAATTTTACTAGTTTATTTCTACAGGGTGGAAGACTATAACTCATAGAGATTTTTTTTTTTTTTCAATAAGAGGTGGTTGTTGTGCAAATTCATTAATTAATTCATTTTCTTCATAAATTGTTTGAGGTGACGGTGTAGTAAAAGTTTTAAGTGGACTATTGAAATATTCTATTTTTTGGTATTCAAAGCATATTTTGGTTTTATAGTAATCATAATAGGAGGGGGAGGATCGAGGGAAGGCCTTCTAGAAGAGGGTGAATAAGTAGAACTAACATTATAGGACCACCCAATATAGCACTCCCCATGGTTCTACACCTTATTACCACTAATTATCACCTTATCATATCCTTTCCTTAATTCCAACTCATTTTATAAAAAATTCCCATTTAACAAGTAAAATAAATTTAACTTTTATAAAAAAAAAAATATAAATGTCATAAGGGTTAATAGACATCATTAAAAGTCAATATTTACTTTTCATGGATGTACTCATGTGTACAACCTAAAAAGGAGATAACACAATATCCAACTATATAAAATTTTAAATACAAACCAGACAAAAGGAAATACCACATAGCCCTTCTCAACTTCATACATCACAACTGACCCACTTAATAAGAGTGACGGCACAGGCAAAATTCAATTTGGCTAGTCAGTGTGACCTATCTCCTACAAAAGTACGTGGCATGGAATAAGCTGTCTACGCAATAAGTATAACTAACCAGTATATATATATACATATGCAGCAAGCCAAGCATACAACAATCATACCAACCAACTAATATTCGTCATATAATAACAGCAGATGTAAGACATAACACTTGACTACAATCACATATCAATCCACAACATAATATCTGATGTTATCGTTTATTTTCTTAGGGCCCTGCTTACCCAATTAGGAGTGCATAGGGAGAATATATTTTTTTCCAAAAAGTTTTAGTTTACTATGTTTAAAAAACTAATATAATATAACGATTTAAATGCATTTTTAGTCCCTTGACTTGGGCTATTTGGCGTTCTCATACTTTAACTTTCTACTGTAGCATTTTGGTCATGCAACTTTTGTTTTGTTTTTTTTTTTGTTTTTTTTTTTTTGTTTAGAAAGGTCTTGCATCTTTTTAATTTTCGCAATTTAAGTTATTTTTCCTTGTGAATTTCACACTTCTCACTAAAAAAATGTATTTACATCTCACCTAACCTTTTAAAATTGGGGCTACTGTTCCTATTGTCTTTTAATTTTTCATGGTAGTATTTGGGTTTAAGACCTTTTTAATTTTCACGATTTTAGTCATTTTCTTTCGGAGTTCACTCTTCTCGCAGATGGGGGTGAACTCCGGTGAAAGAAAGGACCAATATAACAAAAAATTAAAAGCTGCAATACAATAATGTAGGAAAAATATTATTTTTTGTTCCATATATTAGGCCTTGTTTAATTTTGGTTCAATTCATTACAAAAATCTCAATTTTAGGATAATATCTTATGATTGGACGCACATGAGAGTATGTGAGACGCACGTGTTTATCCTGAAATTGAGATTTTTGTAAATTGAGACAAATCAAAATATATTGTCTTAAAATTAAGATGTTTATAATGAATGGGACCAAAATTGAACAGGGCCTAACATATGGAACGAAAAATGAGGTTTCTTCCAAAAATATTATAGTAGAAAGTTAAAAATCGAAAATGCCAGATAACCTTAGTTACATTACAAAAAATGCTTTTAATCCTAAAAAATTAAATAAATAAAATAATCAAGTAATTGCAAGACTAAGAAACAAAGTTACCAAACAATCGACGAAATCTTCAAAATCAATAGCCAAGTTTCACTTTGAAATATTACAACTTACAATCACAAGCTCAGAATTGATAATAAAAGAGATATTTTAGTGAAAATAATATAAAAACATCTCTACATATTTATAGGGAAAAAAAAGAAAAGAAAATAAAATAAAATGAGCAGTTTCCATTCAAACTTTTTTTTTTTGTCAACCATCTGAACTTTGTAAAATTTGCACTTTGCCATATACGAGCGATTTTTTGTTGATTTTTCTGCCGGAAAAATTTCACATGCTATGCATATGTGAAAAACATTGGATTATATAATCCTTAAATAACACATGTGAACTGCATGTGATATTTTTTTGACAAAAAACTTAGTTGAAAAAGAGTTATAAATAGCAAAATGTAAAATTTTATAAAATTAAGATGGTAAGTTGACACAAAAAAAATATATATATATGCCAAAGTGTAAAAACGTTCATAGTTCGGATGACAAGACGTATTTAACCCTATATTAAATGATAAGTTAGTTTTATTTTCTTTTTTTTATTTTTCAATATGATGTATTGATCTATATATTTTAATTTTATTTATAATATATTTAAAAATAACAAAAAAATATTTATTATATCCAGAAAGAACTTCGTGCCACGATAACTAAACGAAAAGGGGTTTAAGCCCACCAGCCCAGGTGGAATTCTTATTAAGCCTTCATCCTATTTAATTACCGGCCGATCTCACTAACATTGGACTCTCCTATTCGAATATCGGACAGAAGTCCTAAAAACAAACATGGCTAAGGGATAAATTCTTTTCTATACATACAAATGGAAGGTACAAACATAGAAAACGACGTTTGTTTATTTTATGTATACCTAATCGATTTAAGAGAGTTTCAATTCCTTACGTTTTCGTTCCATTTCATACAGCTTTTCCCAAAGTGTGATGGCTGCTTCCTCCCTTAAAAGGCAATTGAAAAAGACAAGTTTGATTGCCAAATTCGAACCACATAAAAACCCTAACTCACATTTTTGTTTTAAATATGTTACTCATTAAATTATTCAATTCATTTAAATTTAAAGATTAATGCAATACATTTAAAATTTAAATAGAAGAATACATTCAAATAATACAAAAAGAATAAAATAGCTGATGAGATCCAATTCAATTAGTGAAGATGAGGCCTATGACTCGAAGATCGTTGGTTCGAGCCCCACCAATGTGTCGAATGTTTATTCTAGCTATTTTAATAGTAGATGTTGATTAGATATGATTATTTGACATTAATAAATAGTATATAATTTTATTGTTGTTGGTAATTGTCAGATATTGATATATAACATTAATAATTGTAATTGAATTATTCAAAAATAAATAATAGTTCATCGCTTTTACTTCAAAAAAATAATACGAGAAAATCAACATGTTACTATAGAAATAGTCCCATTTTCCTCACAATATAGACATGTGATCTAGGTAGACTATTGGTGAGGATTATATGAAGCATACAAAATTCTTATAATTTTTATTAAATTATTGCAAATAAAAAAAATAGGGCAAAAAGGAATAACAAAAATAGCTGTTACATCACCAAAATGATTGAAATATGTTTCTTTATAATTTTTGATTAATTATATTATTTAATACATTTAAATTCAAAAACTATAGTTTAATACGATAATTTAAATTAATTTACATGTCCAAACAAAAAAAAAAAAAAAGAAATAAACCATTATAAAAATAGATATATATTCCATATTTGCAGCGTGTTGAAAATATGTACCACGGTTTTATGCAGATTTACTTCAGGCTTCTGTATTCCATTGCTAAACCTGTCGCAAATAAGGGACCAATTTGCGAATTATTTGCCAGGACTCACAAATTCACATGCCTATCGCAAAATTAATGGCTAGCAGTGACTGTCAGGATTACATGCATTTTTTTGTCGTAACTTGGATTGATTAACATTTTCGTCCTGTAGCATTCTAAAAAGAAGCATTCTCATCTTGATATTTTTGTTGATTTTTGTGATTCTAGTCTTTTTTGTGCTGAAGTTCACCTTCATAGAGAGATAGGAGAACTCCGGTGAAAAGGAAGATGAAATCTCGAAAATTAAAAGAATGGTGGGTCAGAATGCTACTCAAGAAAGTTACAAGATAAAAATGCTGATAAAAAATAAGTCAATAGGAACAGTAACCTCACTTTTAAAAGGTCATGTAAGATGCACATGTATGTTTCCGATTTACAGGGTAAACTCCGGTGAGAAAAGAATTCAAATTGTGAAAAATTAAAAAATAGCGGACTAAAGTACTACCCTAGAAAGTTAAAGGATAAAAATGCCAAATAATTTAAGTTACGGGACCAAAAATACATTTAAGCTAATCACTAAAACACAAATTTTATGTTTGGTTTTATTTTTGGAGTGTTTTATTTTGTAGTTTAGAGATAGAGAGAGAAAAATAGAAATAAATAAGTGTGTGCTGGAGATAGAGTGTATGCTTGGATTTGTTTTTAGATGTAATTTAAAATATTTTAAAATAAGTGGTGTATGTTTGTTGTTGGGATTTGAGAGACAAAAATTATTGTTCATCATCAAATCATGTCTCTTTTATATATTTTTTATGTATAAATATGTATATATATAAATATTGTATGTTTAATGTTGTATTTTTTTAAAACAAAAATTACTGTTCATTGTCAAATCATGAATCTTTTATATTATATTTATATATATAAGTGTGTATATATCTATTATATATAGAAAATTCAAAAATAAAAAAACACACAATCAAGGTGTGCAAACAAAGAGGCAAACATTGGATGTGTTTTATCTTGTCTCGAAAATTATCCAAAAATGAAACCAAACATAGTGAAACATTCTCTATCGCTCTCTAAAATTCAAGTACCTTATAAATAGAGTTAATGCAATTTACCCCTCTGTGATGTGTGAAATGAGCAAATACTCCCCTATGAAAAAAAATTTTAACAAAATTACCCTCTTGTGTTTCAAAAAATGAAGCAAATTACTCTCTATCAATGGTTTAGATACGGGGGTAATTTGCTATTTTTCTTTTCAAGAGGATTTCTTATTCATTTTTTATATCACAAGGGAGTAAATTTTATTTTTCCCCTTACAAATATTACCATCATTGCGTTATGTTGATCTCTTAGCTGAGTTTGGAGGAGGTGGATCCTGATTAACTAGGTAATAATTAGAATCTTTTTTCTGTCTTGTGTAGTTTAATTATTATTTTTTATTGATTTATTAAATATTTATTATTATTAGTGATAATAAATTAATTTATAGTTTAAAATATGTAAATGCATAACTTACAATAGTTATTTATATATAAAAAATATTATAGGATAATATGTGAGTTTTGCTTTGTTTAGAATTAGGGGTGGGCGTTGAATCGGGTAATAAAAATTTGGATAATAAAAAGTTAAGAGGCGAAATTTGCCTCTATCTACATTCATTGAGAGGCAAAATTTTGCCTCTGATTCATGAAGAACGAACAGAGGCAAAATTTTGCTCTGTTCGTTCTTATAGGGGCAAAAATTTTGCCTCTTTTTATTTTGTTGCTAATAAAATTAATAAAAGTTTTTTATTTAATTCTTTTTCAATTTTTATTAAAATTTAAGTGCTTGAGTTTACAATAAATACTAGAAATTTTAATATATAATTAACTAAACAACAAAAATAAAAATTTAATAATAACCTTTGGATTTAGTATTCTAATTCCATCATTTTTTTAAGACATTTTAGAAATTTAGAGTTTGAAAGAAAGAAAAAGGATTTCTTTTTGGGTTGAGAGTCTTGGGACATAGTTGTTGGGAGGGAAAAGAAGAATAGAGGATTAAAAAAAGGCAATGTATGTAACCCTAGACTCAATACTAAAAAGACACATCATTTTTTTAATAAAAAATTCCCGATCGGGTAGTTCGGGTAGGGGAATCCTACCCGAACACCGATCCAATTTTTTGAGTTCCCCGTTACCCGAATTTTTTTAAAAAAATCAGAAAAAGTATCCGAACTTGATCGGGTCAGGTCAGGACCCGAACTGCCCGACCTGAATGCCCACCCCTATTTAGGATATGTTTTTATGTGCATGTATTGTTTAAATGTATATGTAAGTAGTCTTGTTAAGACAATTAAAGTGGTGGATGTATATGAAAAACCTGCCGAGGAATATGAGGATAAGGCAAGAATTTGAGGTTGTTCATACTTTCATAGAATGGGTAAAGTGTCAACGTGCACATATGAATGGCGAGAAGATAAGGTACCCATAGCAGAAGTGTAAGAACGATAGGTTCATAGCAATGGATGAGGTTATGTATAACTTATCTATGAAAGGCTTTGTGGCGGAATATGATAATTGAACGTCATATGGTGAGGCAAGGGTGCAAGCTTACTATAAGGTAATGACTGCCTGGTTCATGAGCAAACCTCAGCGGCATACAAGACTAATACGCATTGAAATGATTACCAAATGATGAATTAGGATTAGTGGATGGTTCTTGATGTATGGAAATTTGTCTAATGGGGATTTGTGCCCCTATCCTACTAATATTGGTAAGGCCATCCTAGTTCGTGCTACAATGGGGAACATACTGTTACAACGTGTTTAGATAGTTGGACTGATTCTTTCATGTAATGTATGTTGTCGGCTAACCATTTTATAATGACTATGAATCCCAATTATTGGTGGTGGCTAAACTCGTAAACACCAACGTCGAGCACAACAGGTTCAAGAGATGCTATAATTAGGTGTCCCAATGCGCTAGTAATCTATTACCCCCCCTATTACCCCACTATTACACCCAACCCTCCTATTACTACAGCACGAAGCAAATGATTAGGGAATGGGTACTGATCAGAACGATTGTCGTTAGAAACTTATACCCAAAGAAAAGAACATCCAAAAATAAGGTCAAAAGCAGCTAAAAAAATACCCCCAAATGCAAAAAGAGCACTTGTAGTGCACTTTTCGTTAATTACTAAATGAAAGAGGTATTTTTTGTTGAATTTTACAAAATACGGCAGGATTTTAGCCTATAATGCACGGACATCTAAAAAATTACCCAATGCAGTGTCGAATAAGTGCCAAACATGGACGCAACTCGGACATGTCTTGCACACTCGACGAACAGGCATCGATATGTCCAAAAATTAAAAGAGAAAAAAGAGGCACAACGTCGGACATGCATTTTCGTGCAGCTCAAGATAATTCCCGACCTTTTTTCTTAATAAACATTACTTCATTTAATTATTCAAGACAACATTTAGTATGTTGTACTCTTTGGACTCAAGTTCTACTATTACTAGGGGTTGGCGTCGGGCCGGGTAGTTCAGGCCGGGTACCCGGCACGTCGGGTTTGAAAAAAATGACCCGAACCCGACTAAGTCGGATACCCGACCAATCGGGTACCCGACAGTCGGGTTCGGGTTTTTTAGCTTCAAAAAATATAGGTGGTCAATTTTTCAAAATGAAAGTAATTCACTCCATATAAATTTAAAATATGAGTTATGGGCACAAACACTTAAAGCTTTACATAAATACAGAAAAAAAAAAAAAAAAGAGTTCAATCACATCCATAAATTATCATAGGCTTTTGTAAATTATTTCAGTAACAACAATAAAGTCAAGGCCTCCTAAATCCTAATGCCTACAGACTGAAAAAGCAACTAGCTCAAATCACATTTTCATCCTCGAGTCCTCGACCTGTCAAGCATTAAATATACAAAGTGGAAGAACTATTAGAGAAAGTCAAACAGATTAAAAATTTAATATTACACAATGAAGTTCTACCGTTCTAATACCTTGTCAAAAATTTACAAATACCAGTTAGCACCATTAAATGTCAATAATTATTGAATCAACCCCCAACTTAGTCAACTCTACAACAAAATAGAAAGTAGTTAGACAAGTAAAATATATAAATAGAGTACATAGAATTGAACAATAATCAAAATACAAGAAAAAAAATAAATAAGTACCTTTCTCAACCACTTCAAGTTCACTCAAATCCTCCTCAATGCTAATTGGTTTGGAATTTTTCGTATCCAATCTTGAGTACAAATAAGCGCTTGCACTATTTTAGGAGACAAAGACCTCCTAAAAGTGTCAAAAACACGACCACTAGTACTAAATGAAGCCTATGCTCAAGTTTTTGCAATTATTAGTTATGCTCTTCTAATTCTTTTGCAGCATTTACATGATCAACTACAGTTGAAGATAAGAACTTCACATGTAAGCTTGTCTCATTTTTTTATTATTTCACACACTCATTCTGTTACCTTGTTTTTGTTAATGGCATGAAGTACCTTAGCCCCCATTCAGAAATTTGTTCTTTGTTGAAGACACATCCACACTCAGTCTACAAGCCACAGTATAAACGATAAAAACACACATATACTCGAAAATTTTCAGCAAAGAAGACGAAAGAAGAATGAAAAGCAAACAGAAGAAGGGCAACTGAGAAAAAATAGGAGATCACAAGGGCGAACACTTCAATTTAGAGCATTTCAAGTATAATCAACAAACACTTCAATTTGGCATTTCAACAAACACTTAACATGCATAGAAAGATAGAAATGTAACTTCAAATAAAAATGCAAAACAAACCCAACAACTAACCAAAAATCTAATCTAATTTCACAAAATATGCATCATCATTAGGTCCATTACATGATTACAAGTTTACAACTCCATTAGTCCATTATTAAAAAATTACCTAGCAAATAAGCGACGACGAACTCTATCGGCGAAGAACGAGAAGTCGCGGTGGTGGGTCGGTCGTCGAAGTTCTAGTCGTCGGCGGCAATAGTGAGAATAGGCTTGGCACCGGCGGCAATGGAGGAAGAAGATTGTGGGGAAGAAAGAGAGAAAGAAGAGAAATAACTGAGAATCCATTGTGAAGAGTGAAGACACAGATTGTGACTTATTTCTTTATCCCGATCGGGTTCTTCGGGTAGGGTTCTACAACCCGAACCCGAACCTGAACCCAACTACTCTTAGTCGGGTTATGGGTTAATCCAAACCCGTGCAAAAATCCGATATACCCGATCCGATTTATTGCTATTTGATCGGGTCGGGACCCGAACTACCCGACCCGTTCACCCACCCCGAACTATTACTACTTGGACGTGGAGATGCGGAAATCTACGGTAGCGATGCACCTGCGCTATACGTTCGATACGACCAAGGCTTCGATGAGGCCATCTGTGTGGTTGGTTGAAAACATTTGCTGCCAATTAATTGAGTATTGGGCCTCACCCGACTTCAAAGAGACGTCCACAAAAAATAAGGCCAACAAAATAGCCAACGTGGCAGCAGTGCTGACATTGTATCGTGGGCGGCCAATTTCTATTGGTGTGCACAACAGAAACTTATAAGTAACATGTCGGGCTATGTTGTGTAACATTATCGTACTCTCCAACTCTATTAACTTTAATATTTTTTTAACGATTAGACAAAAATATTTAAACAAGTAAAGATTATGAACAAAAATTATAATTACAATATACTATGGACCAAAATATATATATATATATATATATAACACTATACATAAGAATAGAAAATGTAATTAACCCCGACTTGAACACACAATATTTCCATTGTGAGGCCTTAACAGGGGTTAGAACGGCAAGAATCCAGAATCACAATAGCTAAATCCTCGTGACCTAATATGAAAAACGCGTTTATGGTAAAAAAGATCCGCGTGACTGAAAGTGAAATTAGTGGAGTGACAACATCAAAAGAATAGATCTCAACGTGGCAACATTCTGATGACCATAATCAGTTGTGTATCTAAACCCACCATCACATACCACATCCCTCCACTCAACTTCTTGCCATTCTCCTCTTAAATATTTAGGGTTAAATGCAATTTATTTCTGCAATATAAAAAATAAAAAAAAATATATTTTTTAAAAAAATAATAAATCAGTTTTTATATTTTTAAAAATCAAATAAAAATACTTTTGAAGCGTTCGGTAGGTTACTTACTTGTTTTTTTTTTTTTTAAGTTTGTAATTAACGTGAGGGAGAAGAGGACAGCCGCGGCAGTCCAGCCACTGGGGAGGAAGGTGGAGAAAGATAATATTTATTATTTATATAAAATTATATAAATATTAATATTATATATTTAAAATATTATTTTGTCTATACTGTTGTCTATTCTATATATAAAAGAAAGGTCCTCCATACTCACAAACAGCGTTAATGATATTGGCCCACCAATTTTATGTAAAGCCAAAGTTGCCCTTCAATAACTAACCTATTCAACTTTTCAAATTTTATATGAACTCATAAATTAATTTTCTTTTCTTTTCATGCAATATATTAATTTATATATTTTACTCTTATATAATATATTTTAAAGTATTAAAGATTAATATTTACTATTTACACACAAAAAATGGCGTACCACAACGTCTAGTATAAACAAAAGAAATTGTTATATATGCACACAAATTGGTAATTCTAATAGTACTGCACCAATTTTTTATAATTCCAAAAATGCCCTTCAAGTGGTAAGATAGCTAGCTACCATATTCAATTTCTCAATTTATATATTCTAAAGTGTAAAAAATTATTTATTATACACATATAAGAACGACGTGCCACTACAACTAATTATTTAAAAACCTTACATATAACTTAATATAAATAAAGATAAATTACAACGACCTTCCCTAAAGTGTGATATTATTACAAATACATCCCTTTTGTAATTTACTCTCTTTATATAGAGTTGCTTCTTATCTCTCATTCTCTCTGCATTCCTCTAAGTCTCTCTCTCTCTCTCTCAATCTATATACATATACATATATATCTTGCAGTATATTATATATATTGCATCCGCTATGGGAAGCTTAAGCTTCATCCTCGGAGTTATTGGTAATCATCACTTCTCTTTCTGCATTTTTAAGTATTTTTCTTCCAAATCCTCTATCGTTTCTTGGTATATATATATTCACGTTTAATATATATATATATATATATGTTATTATTCTGACCAAACCAACAATTCGTTTCCCAACTGCAGGGAATGTGATTTCTATACTCATGTTCATCTCTCCCGTGTAAGTATTATTTTTTCATCGGGTTAAAAGTAATTTATCAGCATGTAATATTAAAAATAAGCACATTACCCATCTATGAAAGAAATATAGCAATTTATCCCCCTTATACTTTTTAAATGAAGCAATTTACCTCCCAATATTAAAAAATACAGGAAAGTAAATTGCTATTTGTTTTTTCATAAGGGGATAATTTGCTCATTTACAATATCACAAAAGATTACTTGTATTTTTTTGTATTTTCGTCTGTAGGTGAGAGAAAGAAAGAGAGAGAAAGAGAGAATTTTAGCCATACGTTTGCTGGCAAAAAAACCAAGTAACTGATAAGGCTGCCTTCTTACGTAAAGTTGTAGTTAAAAGATTAATTGAACTTGAGACGAAACAATTATACTAATATAAGAATATAAGAATGCATCAATTTGCAATTTACTGCAGAGTAGTTTACTTGTATTAGAAATTGAAATTTTAATTTTTTTTTCGATGATATCAGTATCACTACAAGAAAATGATTCAATAGTTACGAAAAAATTTAACGCTAAAATCAAGATTGAACAAATTAGTAAGTGAAATTCGTTTGTTGATCTGCGTTATTGTATATATGCTTTAAACAATTCATTGTTAAATTCATTAGTAATTTCTTGTGTTGATTAAATAATATAATTACCAACGAATTTAACAAGAATTTTACTTATAATTAGCTCAACGCTAATTCTTTTTTATAGTTATTGAGTTATTTTCTTACGATACAATTTTGTTCTAGAAAACCTACTAACGACAAGAGTGTGATTGTAGATGCGGCTTGTTTTCGAAAGGGACGTTAATTAATAACTTTTTAGGAAAAAGTTTTAATTTTGTATTTTTAGAAGGAGATTAATTATAGAGGATGTTAGACTACGAATTCTGAGCATAAATCTTCCTAACTCTGTTAGTACTAGTGCACTTTATCGATTGTGGCGTATCCCTTGGTCTATTGAGGGAGAGCATAGTTTATGAGCACTGTTGTACTATACCCATTTTTTTCATCTATGAAACTTACCTTTTCCAAAAAAACAATTATTAACACAATTAGATCTTTTTTCTCTTTTGTTTGATTTTTCATTCTTTTTGTATAGCGGTAAGACATTGACTCTGATATTATTTTATAGATAAGTTACATTTTAGCATTCGAACTATGCCCGTTTTTGTATTTTGCCATCGAAATTCTTTTTTTTTTGGTCAATTTATCATCTCAATTTTACAAAATTTGTACTTTGCCACATCTGATCTTCTTTTAGTTGATTTTTTGGTGGAAAAAAAAAAGGGTGAATAGCAATTTATCCCCTGATATTGAAAATGAACACATTACTCCTCTATGAAAAAAAAATATAGCAATTTACCCTGTGTACTTTTGAAAATGAAACAATTTTTCTTCTTATATAGGGAGGTAAATTGCTTCATTTTAAAAAACATAGGGAGGTAAATTGTTATATTAAAAAAAATATAGGGAGGTAAATCACTATTTTTTTTTTCATAAAGCAATAATTTGCTCATTTGTCATATTAGGGGGTTGCTTGCATTTTTCCCAAAAAAATATATATTATGTATATGTGAAAAAAACCATATAACATAATCCTTATATATGACATGTGTGCATTGCATGTGATGTTTTTTCGACAAACAAAATTAATTGAAAAACAGTTATAAATGGCAAAATGCAAACTTTTTCATAAAGTTGAGATGGTAAATTGATACAAAAAAAAAATATCAAAATATAAAAACGATCATAAATGTAATTAACCTTATTATTATTATTATTTCAGAAAAACATTTAAGCAGGTGGTGAAGAAGAAATCAACAGAGAATTATAAAGGAATCCCTTACATAACAACACTGCTGAGCACCAGTTTGTGGACATTTTACGGACTCCTCAAGCCTGGAGGTTTGCTGGTGGTCACTGTCAATACTGTTGGAGCTGCTTTGCACGTTGTCTATGTTCTCATCTTTCTTGTCTATGCCCCAAAAAACATCAAGGTTAGGACACACTATAACAAAAACTAATATTGATGACAATATTAATAATTATAATTAAAAATTATAGTAAAATAATTATTATTAATCAGTGTTAAATAAAAAAAAAAAGTTAGCTTTCTATCATGAAAATTTATTAGCCAACCTAAGAGGCATGGCAAAATATTTGTCGTGGATTTTAGCCATCATAAAAATTTTAGCCACCTTTGTAAAAATTACGACTAACAACAGTTGCATGATTATAATAATTGACTATTTTCTATGACTATTTATTGTTAACCGTGACAATTAGTCATGATTAAAATACTAAATTTCTTGTAGTGACATATATAAAAAATACATTTTTTTATGTATATACATATATATTATTCTGGAGAAATATAGTTTTTTATCATAAAATTATAATAATTAAAAATTATAGTGATACTAATTAATAATTACGATTGCGTAATCACTGTAGCCGAATATATTAATCATACTTAAAAGTTATAGTAAATATTTTGGTCATAACTCAAACCATGACAAATATTAATTAACCTTGATCATAACTTTAGTTTTTATTTTAATTTTGTTTGATCAGAGTAAATAGTATTAATTAATTATATTTTTCTAAATATAATTTTTTAAAATGTAGGAAATTATTTATTTTTTGGTAGTGTACGTATATTTTTGTGTATAATTTTAGACTCTTTACACTGTAAATAAATAAATAAAGGTGCTTAAATGCATGATTAATTACAAAAATAGGATTTCATGGGATTAAAATTTCATTTCAATCTTGAAAATCTTGCCATAAAATTACTAAAATCGCTATTATTAATCATAGTCAAATAAAATTATTATAAAAATTTAAATTTTTATCTCGATTAATTAATATTTATCCTGATTTAACTATACTTAATATTTTGCTGTTACTTATAGAAACAACGGCTCATGACGTTTAAGGGAGTCATAATTAATTTGTATTCGTTATAATTTTTTTTTTTTTTGATTATAATAAAAAATTATATTTCTTTCTTGTGGGGAACATTTGTGGGTGTGCAGGTTAGGTCAGTGAAGTTGGTAGCAGCACTGAATGTCGGGTTTCTTGGGGCTGTAATAACTGTAACTCTGTTAGCTCTGCGAGGGGGTATGCGACTCACACTAGTCGGACTTCTATGTGCTGGATTAACCATTGGCATGTATGCAGCACCTCTCTCCGCCATGGTACGTAGTTACTATGACTCTCATTTATCAGTTTTGATAGTCAAATTTTGAGACAATTGAATCAATAAAAAAAATGGGCTAATTCGATCCAAGTCCGCTTGGGATCGGATCGGGCTGGTTCCAGAAAGACCACCTAATTTTAGATCGGGCTTGAGCCGAGTCTGTTGTGCCTTTTTGTTTTTAAGTTTATTATATATTTTTAACTATTATTTTTTATATATAATTTTCGTGTGATTTAATTTATTATTTATTTATTTTAAAAGGTAATTATAAATTTAAGTAATTATTTATGAAAAAATCTCAATATTATAAAAATAATAATAATAATGCACAAGCATATTTGGTGTTGATGCGGGCCTGGTTTGGACTTGGTCCGTATCTCAATCAAGCCTGAGTTTAAAAATGGACTAAGTTGGGGCCCACTTAGAGGCTCAGGACCGCCTCAAAACCGACTATAAACAATAATAGGTCGTTCTAGATCGAGCTTTTTCAAATTGATCCGTATCGATTTTGGACTGACCCAACCCACTTTGCACATTGAATTGATACCATCTTTTTTAGTTGATAAAAACGATACCATACAGACGGGAACTTTTGTTCAATAGATGTTGAGTTCTGAAATTGAACGGTGTACGTGACGATTAATTCTGATGGCTTAGGTAGTAAAAAAAGTGTGGCTGCTTGTTTAGAAGAGAAAATTGAGGATCCTAACATATTTCTACCCAATTTTCAATATTTCTTTACCAAATTCCATCCAATTTTTAATTTTTTTTCCTTTTGCGAACAGGTTGAAAATAATATTTTCATCAATATCACAAGTATCGAAACTTCATTCTTTAAGCAAACACAATAAAAAACAAGAAAAATTCAAGAACCCTCTGTGATATTGAGAATATTTAAAAAATTTTGAGAAAAAATAAAGTATCAATTACACCCCCAGTCATATAAAAAAATATATATATAATAACCCCCTAAGGCCAGAGAGTGGTGGTAACGGGCGCTGACTGCAAATATTGGTTTGAAAATACAATTTTTTTTATAATTTTACCCTTATCTCTCCATAATATAATATTATATGATATATAATTTAATAAATCTTAAAATAATACATGATACTTTATTAATAGTAAAATATATTTTATATGTAAATATATAATTATATTAATATTTCTAATATAATTTTTTAATTACATCATTAAATTAATTAAAATAATTTTTTTTTAAAAAATGACAGCAACGGCTTTGAAGGAGCACGGTCGCCCTCTGTCGCCCAAAGCAGCGAGAGTGACCGTCGTCGCCCATCCATTGAGGGTGACGCCATCATCAATCGCATCTGGGTGACCGTGTCACCCTCTACTTTTGAGCGATGCCGGTGGCCTCTGGTTCGGGCGATCGATTGTTGCCCTACGCCGCCGCCCCCTCTACTAGGGTGACATCGGGGGGGGGGGGGGGGGGACCAGGGGTGGGGATGAGGGGCGATTATTATTTTTTTAAAATAATATTTTAATTTTTATAAATTATAATAATACATATAATGTAATTATATCCAACCTATCATCTATCTAAAACCACAAAGGATTAAAAACTCCAAAAAACATTTAATTTACATGCCATGTCATTTTTCGATAAAATTCAAAATTTCGGGCCACCAAAAGACTGAATTTCATTAATTTTGAAACTTAATGCATAAAAAATAGGCATAATTATCGGATTAAAATTAATATTGGATATATGTAAAAGACCAAAAAATTATTTTTTTCATATAAAAATTTTAAGTTTATATATTATAGATATATTATAGGTATATTTTAATTAAAATTTATTTAATGTACTATATAAATATAAAATTTTCCTTATATGGACGCGTATTTAGCCATTGTCCTGAAAAAATTTAGCCCAAGTTGATCAGGGGGTTGTGTGAGTCATTGTTTATAACATAGGAGTGATTTTTTATATTTAAATTTTCACAGGGGGCTTTTTGATAATTTTTCATATCACACGGGGTCAAAATTAATTTAATTCAATAAAAAACTCTGCATACCACTCGAAAAAAAAATTACTATTGGCTATAATTGTATTAGTTATTGATTTAAATCATGGTAAATAACTATTATATAACCACGATTGAAACAAAAATCGATATAAAAACTCATCCATCATGAAAACTATTTTTGCCACTATAAATGTAAAGTCACACTCGCAAAAAATTACGGTCAACAACCACTTGATGGGATAAACGGGTCGAATTTCTTTTTATTTTTTAGTAGTAATTTCGTTTTACATGACATTTAAATGTCAAAACAACATGCTTAACGGCTATGTGCAGTGCATGCGATATTTTTTTAAAAACTTATTGTGCAAAACGACCCTATTTATAAAGTATTAAAAAAGTATAGTATGAACTGAGCAAATTGTCCGATAATAAAAACTTTTTTATTTCTTAATTACATAATAAAAATTAGATCATTGAGACGATAAAGACAACGCGACCTCAGAACCTTTTAAAAAAGAAACGCATTGTCTCCGTCGTCACGTATGCGAGTTTCTTTGCCTATTAGTGTGTTTTAATGGGTTAAATATGTATTTATTTTGCAGAGAACGGTGATGAAGATGAAAAGCGTCAAGTACATGCCTTTTCTCCTCTCGTTTTTCCAGTTTCTGAATGGCGCCGTGTGGTCCGCGTATGCGGTGCTTGAGAAAGATTACTACATTGGGGTAAGTTGAAAATCTCAACACACTTGCTTCATTTTATTTTATTTTTTTAAGAATTGGACAGAAAATAATAATCTTAACAAAAAAAGAAATACATAAATTTTCAATTTCATATATTCAGCATTTCACTTATAATATTTTTATGGTTACTCAAAAAAAAAAATCTCATAATAATTACGTTTACATCGTTGATCTATGGTCTGTTTACACAAACTATTCAGGTCTTTTAGATAGTTACACATACACCTATCAAAATGTCAATATCACTTACACAAATCATCCCTTACTTTTTAAAAAATACACACGCTCCTAAAAACTTTAGTATCATTACACAAACTATCCTAATTTTTTTTGCTGTTAGGAATAGTTTCTGTAATTATGTTAAAGATAAGGATGGTTTGTGTAAACAGATCACAGGTCAGGAAATGAAAATATAATTCTTTCTATTTTTATACTTGTACGGAGGTAAATTTTATATATATAAAAGTTGGATTGATTGAATTTATTACCCTGTATATATACGGGTGGAAAACAAGAACTTCAGATATAGGGATGACAAGTAGTAACCTACAATTAATTAAGTTTTTTTGGCAATTTTATGACTCCGGCTATCAAAATTTTAAAAGTGATCGGGATTTGTTAATGTGGACAAAACTACGACTTTTTGATTTGGGAGTTTTGCTGACTGGATATATTTTATTCTTTTCCATCACATAAGCACTTAGATGGAAAAAAATTTCGTACCGCATAAGCAATGACATGAAAAAAAAAATACTTTTTATTTGTTTTTTTTTTCCAGTGACTGGATATTTTTATTAATTCCTCAATATAAGCACTTACATGAAAAAAAAGGGTCAAATTACATAAAGATAAATTTTGAATTTATATTATATATATACTAACTATCGTGACATGACGTTTCTACATACATACAATAAATAATTTTACATGCGTTAAAATATATTATAAATTATAATAAAATATATAAGTCAATATATCAATTTAATAATTAAAAAAATTTACGTAAAGGTAATATTGATACAATATAAACATATAAATATATAAAATTATAAAAAAAATTAAACACCAGACCCTCACCTCCCCCTCGGGGGCAATGGCTACCCCTGAATGGGGGGTGATTGCAAGGATGGGGGATGGAAAAAATGTATTTGGTTTTATGTTTGGGTATTTTTCAAGACAAAATAAAGCACACATAATATTTATTTTTGTATTTTTTACATCTTATTTATATATTTTTTTATTTTTCAACTTTCTATATATAATATATATACACTTATATATAATATAAAAGAGACATAATTTGACAATGAACAGTGCTTTTTGTTTTCAAAAGATACAACATTAAACATACAATATATATATATTTATATATAAAAATATATAAAAAAAATATATGATTTGACAATGAACAATAATTTTTATCTCCAAAATCTCCACTTATTTTAAAATATTTTAAATTACCTCAAAACACAAATTCAAGCATACCATTTATTTCCAACACACACTTATTTATCTTTATTTTTCTCTCTCTATCTCCAAAACACCAAAACAGAACACTCAAAATGCAAATTCAAACACTATGTATAGGTTCTGATGTCTGGGTAGTGGGGGTGGGTGGAGATAGGGGGTTAGTTTTAATTCAAATTTATATCATGTAAAATAATAATTTTTTTATAATTTATAATACATAATTTTATTTATATAATTTATAATTTTAATTTTTTTTGTTGTAATTTGATTTTTTTTTCATGTTGGCATTGATGTGACGGATCAAAGATAAAAAAAAAAAACACAAAGTCAAATTAAAAAGCGCTAATTTTATCAACCTTAGCAACTTTAGGCCACTATTAAAATTTCGGTAATTACCAAAAATTAATTAGTTGTAGGTTATTATTTGCCACTCCAATATTTAAAGTCCTTATTTTACCAACTCTTTTAAGCCTACAAAGTGAAAAGGGTGTAATTTTAATAAAGTACAAAATAACTAGTTTTACCATTCATCAACGGCTACTTTTTAGTTTAGAAATAATATTTTATTATACTTATATTTTTTTTAACTTTATATATATTAATTTACCCTCCTTAGAAGTAAAAAAAATATTACTATGAAAATGCTGAATGAGGGCAAAATTAATAGTTTATGTAGTTTCATTACAAGAAAATGACTTAATAGTTACGAAAAAAATTTGATGCTAAACTCTGCATGGAGCTAATTACCAAGTAAAACTTTCGTTACTGATCTATATTATTTATTAGAAGATACTTATTTGCTAATGAATTTAGCAACGAACATTCACTTACAAATAAATTTAGCAATAAATTATTTAAAATATATATCAGATAATGTAGATTAGCAACAACAATTTTACTTACTAATTTTTTAACGCTAATTTCAATTTGTTGCTATTGAGGGATTTTCTTATAGTGCTTTTTTACTGACTTCGATATTTTGTTTTTAAATTCTAACAGACAATAGTAAAAAGTTGTACACAAAGAACGCCTAAAGAGGGTGTAAATATAATTTTAATTTCTTTGGGGGCTTGACACTTTCTCATGGGGTCGAAGTGTCATTAATCCTATAATATATAGTAATTAGTGGGTGAAGAATCTTTTGTTCTACTTTAATGTTATAGCAGTGGGTGTGACACACAAAAAATGAGTGTGCACAATAAATTACAAAACTAATATTTTTTTATTTTTAAAAGTATATTTCAATTCTATAAATTCAAATAGTAAATTAAAAAAAAGGGGGGGAAACAAAGTTCTAAATTTAAGAACTCAAAAAGTATGTGGGCGTTGAGAGGGGGGAAAAATTAAAAGTCAAGAAAAAAAATATTAAAATAGTAAAATATTTGGTCAAATAGAATTAAAAAACTAAAAAAAATATATAAAATCAGAAAAAAAATGTGTGTCACCAAAAGGCTGCTCTCCCTTAATAGTAAATTATAAATAATGATGTTATGCTAACACGTGCTTAGTACGCATCAACACAGGGAAGTGGGTTGTGTTTTTCTCCAATTATGTATTGTTACGCGAAAGTGTAATAGAAAATCTTAGAAGAAATTAGTGTCGACCCATAAGAAAGTCAGAAAATCTTAGAAGAAATTAGTGTCGACCCATAAGAATGCTGACTTTCGCAAATCTGATCTTTGACTTGCGGACGATATCCAGGTACCAAATGGGATCGGGTTCCTGTTGGGCTCAGCGCAGTTAATTTTGTACTGGATCTATAAAAGTAAGACGATGCCGGAAGAGTCGGAAGAGAGAATGGAAGACGAGGGGTCGGCCCACCTCTTCAAAGGGGCCATTCAAATGCAAGGTATTGATGAAGAAACCAACATGAAGAATCGAAGTCTCAACAAAGGGAATAGCCTTCCGAAGCCGTCTGTCGTTCGACAGTACAGCCAGAAAATTGTCAAAACAATTTCTTTGAGCCCATATGAGCTGCAAAAAGTCGCTGGAAACGATGTAGAAGGTCTCATGGAAAGTCGATAGGGACATGGGCTTCCATTCCATGCAATGGCCCAAGGGTTTTCTAGTACTTGACACATAGTGACCATATTTGTAGTAAATACGTGCAAGACTTTTGATGAGTTTTCAGCTGGACGCATTTCTTCCGATTTGCCTTTGTCTGAAATAGATCTAGTACTAAAAGGAAAATACCCGGTGTCGCCATGTCTAACTTTTACTTATGTCTGGAATTTCTATTCCAGACTCAGTTTGGTCGGATCTAAATCAATTATGTGGTAAGTGGTATACAGTATAAGGAAAGTGATTGATTATATAATTAGTAAGTGTATCACACTTACTCTGTGATTGATTTAGTTCGATCGAACCTGATCTGGGTAAAAATTTTCTACTCATGCATGGTTTTTAAAATCAGGTCTCGCCTGCTGGTTGACTGGTTTGTTGAGATATGATTAAAGTCCGATTTGATTTTTATTAAAAAAAAATCAGTGCGAATTGAAAAAAAATGGTGAACAAGTCAACTTGTCTGGCATTATTGCCATTAATTTCCTTTTCTTTTTTTTAAAAAAGGACAAAACTCATTTTATAAAATAAACTTAACCAATAAGGTTAAGTTACAGCCTTATTTTGAATTAACTAGTTAATATTTATTGATTTAATGTTAGGTGTTAGAATTCAAAATATTTAACCAAATAGCTTGTAATTTGGCTCTACTTTTTAGTTTAGTTAAATTACATATATAGTTAATATATATGTATTGACATCATAAACTTTAAAATAAATTATCAATTATTGGCTAATAAATTGTATTTCAAATTAAAATTCATAATAAATTTGGGTTATACACATGTCCAAAACAATAAGAAAAAATTGCACTTTTGATCCAATCGAATAAGTACTGCTGTAATTTTGGTCCTGCATGTTACGTGCTCAACACTTTTGGTCCCACAGAAAGAAAGATATTGTAGTTTTGGTCTCAAACCATTTTAAACCTTTTAGTGGAGGATGAAAAATCATTTTTGAAAAGTCAAATGTGGTTTTTTATGATTTGAAAACCACTAGACTATTTGGAGGGAATTATATCCGATTTTGTTCAAATTTTCATACATTCACTATAAAATTGCAATTTCCATACCCCAAGAGCATGCACCCATCCCCCAAAAACTTAACGTGGAGTTCGAGGAAATAGAAATTTCCAGGAGAAAAGAGAAAGGAAAAGAGAACCTCCCCACCACAGGAATAATAGAAGTTGTAATAGGTGGAACAATCGAAGGAGACTCAACTTGAGCATGAAAAACGTTGATTAAGGCAGCATCCCCCTCTCAAGAGATTTATGACTACAAAGAGGTAACCCTCGTTGGAGTACCAGATGAATAAATCACCTTCAGCTCGAAAGATTTGGAAAGAGGAATACCCCCACACAATGACGCCCTGGTAATCTTGGCAACAGTATCTAATTTTTGGGTGAAGAAAGGGCTAGTAGATAGCGAGAGTGTAGCTAGCATCTTATTCTTGAATGCTCTCTCCCAAATGAGAATAGTAGTTAACATGTTAAAGAAAGTTAACAAGCCAGTGCGATTCAATGGAAACGTTGTATAACCCCTTGGTGAAATCACTTTACCCATCTCGATAGGAACTGTTCCTCGACGAGCTATGTGGTGGACGCCCCTTCATCATACAATAATATAATGGATGCCCAAGCTTAAACTCTTTCAAAGTAAGTAGCATCAACGTACCATATGGAGTTGAAGTTCCTATTTATAGAGGGATAAGAGAAGAGAAACGTGATCATCGCCTTGCAAGAGAATATCATGCAAACATTCTCAAGAAAGAGTCCAACCCCCCAATAGAAAAAGAAAATCAAGTACCTAGGAAGGAAAATAACAATGCAAAAACGATCCATGAATATTCTCCACCATCACCTATGCTCGGGCAACCCGAGCAACTACAAAATAAGAGGAGGGTAGAAGAAGAAAAATTCACCACAGCGGAAGAATTAAAGTACGTGCAAGTAGTTGAAGGTGAAACAGAAAAAATCACCTCGATCGGGACAATCATGGAATAAGGGTTGGAAGAAAAACTAGTGCAATTTTTTTAAAACCAACTCAGATGCTTTTTCATGGACTATACATAATTTGGTCGGGATAGACCCTAAAGTTATGATTCATCGATTGAATGTCAACCCAGCTTACCGACCTATGAAACAAAAGAAATTTTGGACCAGACAGGAACGAAATAATAAGAGGTAAAAAAAACTGATAACATCTGGGTAAACCTGCCTAGTACACTACCCGAAATGGCTCACTAACGTTGTTTTGGTTCCTAAGCCAAACAAGAAGTGGAGATGTGCACTGACTTTAGGAATTTGAACCGAGCATGTCTCAAAGATTCATACTTCCTCCCGAGGATCGAGGCATTGGTAAACTTAACAGCAGGATGTGAAATGATAAGCTTTTTGGACGCCTTCCAAGGATATAACCAAATGGACCTTCGGAGTGCAAGAAGGAAAAATCATGAGATACTTGATTTCACATCGAGGGATAGAGGCAAATTCAAAAAAAATAAAAACAATACAAGAGATGAACCCTCCAACATCAAAGAGAGATGTCCAGAAGTTGATAGGAACAATGGTAGCCCTGAGCAGATTTAACTCTCGATGAGCAGAAAAAGGATTACACTTCTTCAAAATTTTAAGTAAAATAGAAATTTTTTTGTAGAATAAAGAGTGTTAAGAAGCATTTTACAATCTGAAGAAGTATTTATCCATGTCGTCATTACTAACCAAACCACAACCAGGAGTAAAGTTGTATGCATACTCTTTGATTTTTGAAGAAGCGATAAGTGTTGTACTAGTGAGAGCGAAAGGAAAAAACATCAGCCTATTTATTAAATCAACAAAGTACTGCAAGGAGCAGAGCCAGAATACCACCCCTCCTCCATTGAGAAACTTGCACTAGCGTTGGTAGTGACATCAAGGAAAATACGTTCGTACTTCCAATCCCACCAAGCGATCGTATTAACAAATCAACCTTTGAAACATATCCTGACAAGTCCGAATGGCTCTGGAAGAATGATCAAGTGGGCAATGGAGTTGAGCGAAGACAGTACTGAATTCCAGCTGAGGCCCTCCATAAAAGCGCAAGTCTTGGCAGATTTCTTCTCCGAGATTGCAGGGGGAGAAGACGATGCACAATACCAAGTATGAAAATGGTTCGTTAATGGATCATCCACTTCAACAAGGAGTGGAGTGGGCATAGTCATCAAGAACCCGAAAGCGGACAATATAGAATATGCCATCACCCTCAAATTCCCTCGTTCAAATAATGAGGCCAAATACAAGGTTATCTTGTTAGGTTGCAAATTGATTCATGTTGTAGGAGCTAGAAGACTACACACATTTAGTGACTCCCAGTTAGAGGTCAGTCAAGCTGAAGGGTAAAATGAAGCAAGGCAGGAGAAGATGACGAAATATTTGGCAAAACTACAGGAAAAAATGTAGATGTTTGAAGAATTCAAACTCAAATAAATTCCTAGAGAAGAAATTCAATAGCTGATCAGCTAGCTAAACTAGGCAGTTCGACCCACTTCATCAGCGGTAGAAGCATAACCCTATTGATCGAAAGCTAAACCCATAGTAAACTTGTCGAAAGAAAACGAAGAAAGAAGCAAAGAAGTGCTTGTGGGAGATAACCTCACCTTAACATAAGCAACCCCTATCGTCCTATTCGTCAAAGACGGGACTCTCCCACAACAACTGAAAGAAGCAAGAAAATGAAGTCGAGATCGGCCAAGTTCTTTCTTATAGACGATGATCTCTACAAAAGAGGGTTCTCGTCCCTGTTGCTTAAATGCTTGAACCCCGATGAAGAAGAATATGTCATGTGAGAAGTTCACAAAGACAACTGCGCGAACCATTCAAGAGTTGGTTCCCTCACTAGAAATGTTTTGAGACAAAGATACTACTGGCCAACTATGTTACGGAGGGTGACGCGACAATCTTAGATAGTTTGATTATAGAGATCCTCATCCTTTTGGTGAAGACACCAACTCAAATTCCCCCGATTTATCAAGCTCTTCTTTGAAATCAACTCGAATGCACTTAAGTCAATTTCGCTAACCTCGGACTTAAGGAATTTAGATCCTGAAGCAACCTCCCTGATGGGTACCGAAACCACTAAAAATAATTCCTACAACACTTGTGAAAGTGGGAGTAGGGTCGATTCCACAATGATTGGTATAAGTTGATTTCTTTAAGAAAAAGAAAATAATGAGGGGAGATTTGATTAAAAAGAAATAATTAAAAACTAAATAAACTAGAAAATAATTGAAATTACTTGATGAAGATATGAGAGAGAGATTTTTCGGTTAAAGCTAGGATCATGCTTGATTCTTGTGAGTTGATCATTAAACAAATAAATCAGTTATGGTTGTTGGTAGACCTAACAACCTCACATTTTCTTACCTTTTCGTCAGCCAAGGTACTATAGCACCGCCTACTCGCTACATCTAATTATTACTATTTCATCATTTCTTTAATCAGAACTCTTTCTATAAGAAATTCTCTTTCAACCCGTAAAATAAATTCTAATTTATCAATATATTATATATATCACAAAAGATAATATATAGCACCTAAAGTTTATATTACGCACACTAGATGTCTATGTATACATAACATCAAGGAAGATAGTATCACAATTTTAACCACAACCCGATAAAAGACGAGAATATTTAATAATCCAAACAGCTAAAAACTCTGACTTCAAATGTCACGGCTGACCCACCTAATAAAGACGTCGGCACCGCTCAAAGTCCAATATGGCTAATCAGTGTGACTTATTCCCCGAAAAGTACGTGGCAAGGAATGAGTTGTCTACTCAATAAGTATAGCTGATCAGTCTATATATATACACAGACAAAGATTCACGTACATGCAGTCACACCGACAACAGTCATTCGTTATACAACAACATCAGATATAAGCAGTAATACATACTCACAACTGTAAATCAATCCACGACATAATATTCATTCATTATCATTTATTAGTTAAGGGCCCCACTTACTCTAGCTGGGGTACATCAGTCAATGGTTTCGTCGGCCATCATCATATCATATACAACACAGGATACCCGTTGTGTGATATCCTCACACTCTTTTACTTCAGCTGTGTAGCAATATTAGCATAGAACATCACAACAAACATGGTATCCCCACACCACCCCAGTGTGTAGCTAATAGCACAGGATATTCCCCATTGCCCGGAATACCTCGGTACCCTACGCGCCATGGTACCTAGCTTAAATCATATATTTTTCATATCTCATTATCAATCACATTTTCATAAACCATTGACTGTGTTCCCAACTAGGTAAGCATCATCTTTTATTTCAACTCACAATCGTCATTCTATTCTTTATAATAATCACTTCCTCAATAACAACTCCCAATTTGATTTCATCAACAATCAATTATATGATTGTCACATAATCATATCCCGCATATCTCTACATTACCATCACATATCACATAGTAACAATTTCACCAATATTATGATAATCTAACAAATAATCCACAACTAATTATATAAACAATAAATATACGAAAGCCACGCATAATAATATAAAGCCAAGTGCACGTTCGAATTCAAGAAATCAATATATATAATATATACAATACTACACATATAGATATATATATATATATATATAAATCCAATTAGCTATACTTATCGTAAATCTCAAAATACTTCGATTCACAAGGGACTGCTCAACCCTCTACTTTGTCGTCACGTCCTATAATAGAATATTATACGCATAATCAATATATATATATATATATACACCATATCATAAACTCTAAATAAACTATTATATAATATTCGCACATTTTCTACCAATCTTTTAGTATTCCACTTATATTAAAGTCCAAACCCCTGTTCCATTTTATTTTAGATAACTATACTTTCTAGCTTCTCAATCATATAATTGATTTATCAACTAATTCATAAGAATTCATTTAATCAAACCCCATATATATTTATAATTGTCGTTTTTAATAACATTCGTAAATGAGATTATCATTAAAACCTCATCTTCCCTTCTTAATAACATAATATTCTTTAAATATAACTTTTTGAGACATTTCTATGAATTTTCTGTCAATTTATCGTTGCTATACAATTTAATTAAGCAATAATACATAAAATTACATATTTGGTTAACCATTCCTATGGAATTGTGTAAATTACCTATAATAATAATTAAATCTAACAAATTTAATATTTTAATCACCCAACTATATCATTTTTATATTAAATGTGATATTTAATTTGACACTAATTTAAATAGCCAAAATCATAAAATACTTCGATTAAATAGTTCACCGCTCAATATAATCAATATTTAATAAATGAACTAATTAAATAATATAATTATATAAATTATTATAATTTTTAAAATATAAATTCTTACCTCTGTTTGTTTTCCTTTTTCACCGAGAGAATTTCAAATTTACAAAGTGAATTTTTTGTGTGTGCTGCGTGCTATGTATGTGTGTGTGTGTGTGCAGTAAAGAGAGGAGAGAGAGAGCTGAGGCGGTGGCCACTCTCATCCTCGCTCTCTCTCTCTTCACTTTATATATATATTATTATATATATAATATTATTATTATTATTTTATTTATTTAATTAAATTTTTCTCAAAATACCCATTACGTCCTTCCTAATTTTCTTAATTAATAATTTACTTTCAAATATTATAACGAACTCCAATTTAATCTATTCAAGTTTTATTATATCCCAAATTCAATCTATAATTTATTTACTAATTAAATTTAAATTCCTAATAATTACCAATTAGTCTTCCAATTACGTACAAAATTCTACGGACGTCACAATTCTCCCCTCCTAATAAAAATTTCATCCCCAAAATTTAAGTAACTTACCCGTTCAATGGAATAAATAGAGATATTTCTCTTTCATATGCTCCTCAACCTCCCAAGTCGCCTCTCTTGGGGAATGATGACTCCATCTCACTTTTACCATCAGTATATCTTTTTTTCTTAATTTACATTTATATCCAAAATCTCTGCAGGCTCCTCCACATTCAAGTTTTGCATTAACACACATCCCAAACCCTGTTTAGAAGCATCCGTATACACTATATATCCACCACTACCAGACGGCAAAATCAAAATCGGATTGGAGGTTAGTCTCTTCTTCAACTCATCAAAACTTTATTGACACTGTTCCGTCTATTGAAATTCTACCCCCTTTCTGAGCAACTTGGTTAGAGGATTGGCAATTATAGAGAAACCCTCAACAAATTTCCTATAATATCCAGCTGACCCTAAGAAGTTTCGGACTTCAGTGGCATTCTTTGGCACTCTCCATTCCATAATAGCCTTTATTTTTGAAGGGTCAGACATAACCCCATCACCAGATATTACATGCCCAAGGAAAACCACTTGATTTATCCAAAATTCACATTTACTTAACTTAGCATATAACTCCTTCTCTTTCAAAATCTGTAACACTACCCTCAGATGTTGCTCATGCTCTTCTCTATTCTTCGAGTATACCAAGATGTCATCTATAAAAATAATAACAAAGTGATCCAAATATTCCTGAAATGTACAGTTCATCAACGCCATGAATGCCGCTGGTGCATTTGTTAACCCAAAGGGCATCACTAGAAACTCATAATGACCATAACGAGTACGAAAAGTTGTCTTCGGTATGTCATTCTCTGCTATCCTCAACTGCCAATAACCAGACCTAAATCGATCTTTGAAAATGTTGTAGCTCCCTTTAATTGGTCTAGCAGGTCATCAATCCTCGACAGTGGATATTTATTCTTCACTGTTACCCTGTTTAATTGGCGGTAATCGACGCATAACCTCATACTCCCATCTTTCTTCTTCACAAACAGCACTGGTGCTCCCCACAGTGAAGTACTCGGCCTAATAAATCCTTTCCCCAATAATTCTTTGATTTGCTTTTTGAGCTCATGTAATTCCACTGGGGCCATTTTGTACGGCGTAATAGAAATTGGGGCAACTCCTGGAAGAGTTTCTATGGCAAAATCCACTTCCCTATGCGGTGGCAATCCTGGTAAGTCGTCAGGAAATACTTCAGGGAAGTCTCTCACTATCGGGATTTCCTCCAATGTGGCATTAACCTTTTCGGTATCTACCACATGGGCTAGATATGCTTCACAACCCTCTAACATCAATCATCTTGCCTCCATGGCTGATATTACACAATCTGGTACTACTCGACGATCCCCCATAAATATTACTTTTGATTTGCTAGAACATTCGATCATTACTTCCTTTTTATAACAATCAACTATTGCTTTATGTTGCGCTAACCAATATATCCCTAGAATCACATCAAACTCCTTCAAATTCAGCACTAAAAGGTCTACAGGTAAATTTACATCTCCGATTCTCTCTAAGCTCTCTTTCCTAACACTGTTCACTACCACACCCCCTCCCACGGGCAAATAAACCATCAAATTACATCCCAATGGGCTATTCTCTCCCGGTATTTTAGATACAAATTCGGATGAAGTATATGAATGTGTAGAGCCAGGATCAATTAGAACATAAGCCGCAATGTCATATAACAATATCGTACCTGATATCACGTCATTCGATGCTGAGGCTTCCTCTCTGGTAATGTTATATATCCTTGCCTGGGTCTGTTCCTGAGTAACTTGTGCTCCAACCCCCCTCATACCGCTACCAATAGTGTGGCCACTCTCATCCTCTCTCTCTTCTTCGCTTTATATATATATATTATTATTATTATTATTTTATTTATTTAATTAAAATTTTCTCAAAATACCCTTTACGTCCTTCCTAATTTTCTTAATTAATAGAGTTTGCTTTCGAATATTATAAAGATCTCCAATTTAATCCATTCAAGTTTAATTATATCCCAAATTCAATCTATAATTTATTTACTAATTAAATTTAAATTCCTAATAATTACCAATTAGTCTTCCAATTACGTACAAAATTCTATGAACGTCACAGGTACGATGGTTGGCTTGATCTCTAATTAACAGACAATCCTGAAAACGTCAATAAGATTTAATCTATTAACATCATTAAGAATTAGAAATGGTGTGATCATGGAATGCTTCGGCTCTTTCCTTGTAGATTTTTGAATTCTCGTAGGCGTCATTCCGTAACTCCTCAAGTTCTTGTAATTGCAACTTTCTTTGCCCTCCCGCTACCAAATTGAATTGCTTGATTGCCCAATATGCCGTATGCTCATGTACGATGGGGAGGTGACAAGATTTACCATAAATCAAATGATATGGAGACATACCTATGGGGGTCTTGTACGCCGTATAATAGGCCCAAAGTGCGTCATCTAAGCGTGTACTCCAATCCTTTCGGTTAGGATTCACCTTTTCTCGAGTATTGATTTGATCTCTCGATTGGAGACTTTCGCTTGACCATTCATTTCGGGGTGGTAGGCAGTCGAGATTCGATGAGTGATATAGTATTTCTTGAACAATGCCTCAACCACCTTGTTGCAAAAATGTGTCCCTCGGTCGCTTATAATTGCTCTTGGCATACCAAACTTAGAGAAAATGTTAGCCTTGAACAAATTCCACCAACAGGTTTAGAATCATTGGCTTGAGTAGCCTTTGCCTCTACCCATTTGGACACATAATCTACTCCTAAAATGATGTAAGATTTGCCAAAAGAATATAGGAAAGGACCTATAAAGTCGATTCCCCACACATCAAACACTTCACACACAAGTATCGGGAAAGGGGCATTTGATTACGATGGCCAAGGTTTCCTACTTTTTGGCAACTTTCACATGATTTACAAAATAGATATGCATCTTTGAACATACTTGGCCAAAACAAACCGCATTCTAGCACTTTTCGTTGTCCTTTTTGGTCCAAAATGACCTCTACATGCATATGAATGAAAAAACTCAAGAATTGAGAAGATTTCAGTTTCAGGAATGCACCTTCGAAAGATTTGATCCGAACAAAATTTTCATAAGTAAGGCTCTCCCACACATAGTATTTGGCATCACTTTTGATTTTGTCTTTCCTTGCTCAAGTAAATCTTGTGGTAGAATGTCGATAACTAAGAAATTGACTATATCAGCGTACCATGGGGTGACTCCTTGAATGGTGTGAAGATGTTCGTCCGGGAACTTATCATTTAGAGGTGGTGGGTTTTCGTCGGTGACCAATCGGCTAAGATGGTCAGCTACAAGGTCCTCCGCTCCTTTCTTGTCTTTAATCGTTAGGTTAAATTCTTGTAGCAGCAGTATCTATCTTATCAGTCGTGGTTTTGTTTCTTTCTTTGACAACAAGTATCTCAACGCTGCATGACCAGAATACACAACAACTTTCGTTCCAAGTAAATAATGGTGAAATTTTTTTAAAGCAAAAATAATAGCCAAAAATTCTTTTTCCGTTGTGTAATTGCTTTGAGCGTTGTCCAACATTCGTGAGACATAGTATATCACGTGGGGATCTTTTCCAATCTTTTGGCCTAGGACAGCCCCGATGGCGTGGTTACTAGCGTCACACATTATCTCAAAAAGGTGGTTCCAGTCAGGGGGACGAATCACCGGTGCTGATGTTAGGGAATCCTTTAACTTGTCAAAGGCTTTCAGACAAGTCTCATCAAACTCAAAATTTGTGGCTTTCTGCAGCAGCGCACACAATGGTTGGGGGATTTTTTAGAAGTCCTTGATAAACCGTCGATAAAATCCTACATGTCCAAGAAATGAACAAATCTCCCACACGATAGTGGGATAAAGCAAGGATTTTATGACGTCTATCTACTTCTATCCCCCTAGAAGACACGATATGCCCTAGAATTAAACATTGATCTACCATGAAATGGCATTTTTCATAATTCAGAACAAGATTTTTTTCTATGCACCTTTCAAGTACTTTAGTTAACTTTTCCAAACAATCTTCAAATGAGTTTCCGTAAACAGTAAAATCATCCATGAAAACTTCAATGAAATGTTGAACAAAATTGGAAAAAATAATAACTATATATCTTTGAAAGGTAGCGGGTGCGTTGCACCAACCAAAGGACATTCTTCTATAGGCGAAAGTTCCGAATGGGCATGTGAATGTTGTTTTCTCTTAATCTTCCAGCGCCACTGGAATTTGATGAAAACCTGAATATCTATCAAGACAACAATAATGAGAACGACCGTTGGCATTGGGCCTCCCTTAAAGGTTTAGTGCTTTCCTCTAGGAGTGTTCTGTGCATGCAAGTCGAAGGACTTAAACCTTTAATGTCGGCGATAGTCCACCCAATGGATTCTCGGAACTCGCGAAGCACTCTGATTAGTTTTTCCTCCTCAAGATTAGTGAGTTTGCTTGAAATAATTACCAGTAATGTTTTGTTCTCCCCCAAGAAGGCGTACTTAAGGTGTTTTGGCAACTCCTTCAATTCCAATGTGGGCGCCTGCAATAAAGAGGGAACAATTTTGGTGTAAGAATGCGGTAATTCAATGAAAGCAACATGGGAGGCAAAGTTCGAAGAGCTTCGAGTTCAAGAATGGTGTCACCGATGCTCGGATCTATGACCATGTTTTCTTCAAAGATTTTTTCTTTCTCTAATGTGAGGTTTTCTTCCAATGCGTATTTCACATGGTCCTTGCTTTCAGTTGCTGTGGAATCCTGCACAAGAGGTCGAAAATATCTACAAGAAGGGCGGTAGGTAAATCAGTCGAATACCTCATGGATTCATAGAAGTTGAATTTTATTATTTCACCGTTGAATTCCATGGTGAGACTTCCACTATGCACATCGATTTTTGTTCTAGTTGTCTTGAGGAACGGTCTTTCGAGCAAGATTGATGTGGAATTGGGGGAGTTGTCCTCTCTCATATCCAACACGTAAAAGTCGGCGGGAAACACCAATTCATTTACCTGTAATAGAACATCTTCCAAGACTCCTTCCGGGTAGACTATAGAGCAACCTGCAAGTTGGATGACTACCCCTGTTTCCTTTAAAGGACCAACATTTAAAGACTCAAAGATGGTGGGAGGCATAACGTTTATAGAAGCTCCAAAGTCACACATAGCCATCTTTGTTCCAATCACACCAATTTTACAAGTTATAGAAAACGTACCTGGTTCTTTGCATTTTAGGAGTAGTTTTCGTTGGAGAATTGCAGAAACATTCTCCCCCATACTTACCCATTCGTTTCTTTGAGTTTTGTAGTGCACAGCTCTTTGAGGAATTTTGCGTAGCGTGGTATTTGCTTGATGGCATCAAGTAAAGGGATGTTTACCTCCACTTTGAGGAATGTCTCAAAACTCTCTTTTTCTTCCTTTTCCTTTTTCGCTTTGGTGAACCTTTCTGGGAAGGGGGGCCTGGTTACCAAAGGATTCAGATGGTCCTCTTCGGATTTAGCTTGTTTTTGTTGGACTTTAATTCTTTTTTCGGCTTTCTTTTCAAGGCGTGCCCATATTTAGTACCATCTTCATTCACATTTTCCTACAATTCCTTTCCAATACAAAGCACAATAGCACAAGCATTTTGTCTAGGGTTAATGACAGATTGAGAAGGTAGCTTACCTTGAGACTCTAGTTTGCTAACAGACGACGTCAGTTGGCTGATTTGAGATTCCAGATTTTGAATGCTCGTTTGGGTCTACTATTGAAACTGTTGTGCTTGTTGTTGGAATTGTTGTGTATTGGTCACTAGTGCTTTCATCATGTCTTCAAGATATGGACCAGGTGTGGGATTAGGCTGGGGAGGTGGTGGCCTGTATTGGGGTCTTTGAAGGTTTTGGTGTTGGTTACCGTAACTCAGATTCGGATGATCCCTCCATCTGGGGTTGTATGTGTTGGAGAAAGGATCATATCTTCTCTTTTGTTGTCCAGTAAATCCTCCTACAGCATCGGCATGCTCGGTGGTTGACACTTGAACAGTTGGGCACATGTCGGTGGCATGCCCCGTTAAAACGCAAATACCACATGCTTTGACTTGTTGATGTTTGTCTACAACAACTTTTTCAACAAGGGATGTGAATTTATTTCAACGATCTTCAAGAGTACTTACCTCATTACTTCTCCTTATGGATCATCGTATCTAACCCCATACTGTTGCGTGTTGGATGCCATAATTGAAATCAGACTACGCGCTTCGGTAGGGGTTTTATTGAACAGTGCTCCTCCACTTGCCGCGTCTATTAGTTTCCTATCCATGCTTGGTAGACCTTCATAGAAGTACTGAGCAACAAGTGATCCGGGATCTAATGATGAGGGCAACTTTCCACAAGTTGATTGAATTTTCACTAATATTCAAAAAGACTCTCTCCTGCAAATTGATGAATCGCGTTGATCTCCTTCCGGATTGTTGTGGCTCTTGAGGCAGGGAAATATTTCTCAATAAACTATCTCTTGAGATCATTCCATGCTGTAATCGATCCCGAAGGTAGAAAGTACAACCAATCCTTGGCTTGATCGGCAAGAGAGAAGGAGAATGCCCTCAATTTGACTTGTTCCTCGCTTATACCTTGTGGATGCATTCCGGAGCACACCACATGGAATTCCTTCAGATGTTTGTGTGGATCTTCACCAGCGAGACCACGGAAGGTAGGAAGTAAATGAATTAGTCCAGATTTCAGTTCAAAGTTTACCTCCAAGTTCGGGTACTCAATGCACAGTGGTTGCTGGTTCAGATCGGGCGACGTCATATCCTTGATCGATCTTTCAGGAATCAAAGCCATTATTTCTTCTCCGGATACGCTCGAGGACTCAGCAAAGTTATGTCTTTTTCGTCTTCGTAGGGAGTGGATGTTCCTTCAGATTGTTGCTTAGTCTCCCAACGAAGTCTTCGTACGGTCTTCTTGATTTCGGGGTTGTATTCTAATTTACCTGTATGAGAAGACCTTGGCCAAGTAACAAAAAAATAAATAAATAAATAAATCTACTTAGAAATGCGAGTCCCCGGCAACGACACCAAAATTTGATGGGTGTCGAAACTACCAAAATTTGATGGGTGCCGAAACCACAAAAAATAATTCCTCCAACACTTGTGAAAGTGGGACTAGGGTCGATTCCACAAGGACTAGTATAAGTTGATTTCTTTAAGAAAAAGAAAATAATAGCGGGAGATTTGATAATAAAAAAAAATAATTAAAAATTAAATAAATTAGAAAACAATTGAAATTACCTGACGAAGATATGAGAGATAGATTTTCCAATTAAGGCTAGGATCTTGCTTGATTCTTGTGAGTTGATAATTGATGTAAAAATAACACATATGTAAACAAATAAATCAGTTATGGTTGTTGGTACGACCTAACAACGTCACCTTTTCTTACCTTTTCGTCAGCCAAGGTACGATCGTTGGCTTGATCCCTAATTAACAGACAACCCTGGGAATGTGCACAAGATTTAATCTATTAACAGCATTAAGAATTAGAAAGGCCTGATTCTAATCACCAAATTCCTACGAGGATATTTCGTTTAAACTAGATCATACATTCCCCATAACATAACTAATTACTATGATATAATTAATCATGCTACGTTGCTACTAAGCATTAAACTAAACAAACAATTACAAGAATTTGTAAAGTCTAATTAGCTAAGCAAACCTTCTTGATAATGAACAATAGGCTATATCATTTAAAAATCAGATGTTTGTAATAAAAGCACAGAGAATAGCATGAATATTCATTTAACAAGTGTAAAAAGAACAGATTATATCTCACAGCATGTTACGAATCAAGCAATCACCATACCTTAACCAGAAAACAAAGAATTTAGCCAGACATGTTAATGGAAAAACACACTAAGAAGTGGAATTCTATTAACACTGGCAATGAATTCAAACTAAAGGAGAGAGTATGAGAGTGAAATAAGCTAATAAAATAAAGTATTCTATTGAATTCCAGGATCTCATTCAAATGAAGAGACCCTCCCCCCCCCTCTTATTTATAATAAAAGTCTCCTACGAATAATGAGAACGACCGGCTAACCTTTCTAATATTTGATCTATAAATGGGAGTGGAAAATGATCTTTCCTAGTGGCGGCATTAATCTTTCTATAGTCAATACAAACTCGCCATCCATTTTGAACACGTGTGGGTACTAAATTTCCAACAGAATTTTCGACTACAGTGATACATGTTTTCTTAGGCACTACTTGAGTCGGACTTACCCATTCGCTATTAGAAATTGGAAAGATCATACCTGCATTTCAAGATCTCCTTCTTTACCACTTCCATCGTCAGGGTAAGTACATGATTAGTTCTAAAAAAGTAAATAAATCACAAATAATATATTTTAAGGAATCCTTTCCAAATCTAAACACATCATTCATTTTTTCTCTTGTGGAAATCACGCCTTTCCTTTCTTCATCCATGTTGACCAAATCACTAAGCATGGACATGTTTAGTCAATCCCGCAAATCTGCCTTGAAGTCTTTTCTTCCCTTTTTGGTGCCTTCAATTTCCGGTTTTAGCTCGATTTTTGCCATCTGTATACCATATCATTCCCTTTTAGCTGAATATGTAATAAATTCACATGATTAGAAATATTTTGGCTAAAAAAGAAAGATTAAATCACTATAAAATCATGACAACACCCAAAAAGAAGAATGAGGAATACAATACAAAGAGGAAAAAAATACATACCTCGCAGACTCCACAAGTAACATACTCACAAAACCATCGTTTCGAGAGGGTGGAGAACTTCGACACATCATAATTGCTTATAACGGGATGAAGTTTCTCCCTCGCCAGTTGACCGCATCATCCCAATAAGAAGTAACACCCTATGGTTATTGGTCCCGTAGGTAAAGTAACCTTTCCCCATGCCATGAGAAACTAGATTAAAAGAAGCATCCCGCGGACGCTTCAAGCTACTCCCACCAAAAGCAAGAGGGGGGAACGTCGACCACTAGAAGCATCCCTTGCCCATTGAGGGCTAGATCCTCGCCTCTCACTAGAGACCTTCCCAAGAGAAGGAGGCAAACAAGTATTTCCTGAAGAATTTTTCTGAGAAATCTTAAACCGACGCTCCTCCTCCAAAGAGATCTTGCTTACAAGGGGTAGCAATCACATTAAAACTATAAGTACCGACCACACCAAAATAAATAAACATGTAAAAAAAGAAGAATACCATTATACAAGAGACCCTCAAGTCATAAACTTGGTCAAATAACCCAACCCCAATAAAAGACATCTTGAGGTTAGGCAGGGGAGTAGAAAAGAGGAGAATCAACCTCCGAAACACAAAGACCCTAACTGGAGTCACGAACATACAAAAATCCCTCATTCCACGGACCTCAAGAAGAAGTGTAATCCTCCAAAGACTAACGATTATTGCGGGGGTAAAAGCAGAAGAAAGAAACATTCACTATCTTCTTAATGGACAATAGAGTATAGAAGGCTTTGAGAGAAGGATCGAGATCTAGTTCGCTAAAACGATGAAGAAACCCAAAGAAAAACGTGAAGGCATCGGGAGTGAATTGACTGATACTGAGACAGACGCTTCTAACAATTTCTACCAACAAGGGGTGAGGAGGAAGGGTAAAACCCAAAAGAGAAATACACGGAATAAATCGTGAAGAAAACCAACGGAGGATGTTTTATCTGTCCCTAGTGGAAGGAATGAGGAACTCAACTGAAGGAGAAGAATTGTAGTTTCCCTCCAAGAAGTAAAATTCGTCATAACTCAATACACTATTGCACGAATCAACATCCATGACACAACATCGAACCCTAAGTGCGGAAGAACATTCTCCCCTAACCTCATCAGAAATCGAGTAGGAGAAAAAGAAGCAAAGGTGAAAGAAACATCTAGAGAATCAAAAAGACAAGTTGGAAGGTTGCATAAATATAGCTTGACCGACTTCTAAAGCAAGATTATCGTTGTCCTCATTTAAATCAATTAGGTTGGGAGTACGAGAAGAATTTGAAGAAAGACAACGTGGCAGACCCTCGCCTGAAGGAAGAAGAGAAAGGCGAGAAGAGGCCCCCGACTAACGAGCCAAGGCACATCGCCTCGGCCCTGTCGGTTGGAGCGTCCACCTCGATCAGCCTGCTAGTTGAGGTCTCATCACCCCTCCTGGCCAAGACCATCTTCGCTCCCTCCTTGGTCGGGACGGGCACGATTAGAGTTACTGGAGGATCCTACCCTACCCAATGGATTAACGGAAGATATCGCCGGTAATAGAAGTATTACGAGAAGCTAATGACAAACAAAGTACGAAGGAAACAATAGATACTTGTGAAATTAAAAAAGCAAATTTTAAAAATTAAAGAGTACCTTTTCAGTTGGACATTCCGAAAATGGATGAAGGATGAACTATGTTGCATCGAAAATAACACACTAAAAGAAGAGACACTCAGTGAAGATCAAACAACAAAAAATTCGGACAACCCAAACAATAGGTATATATACAAAACTGGAGAAGAACTTTCCAAATTCATGACGATACTACTTACCAAGTTCCAAATATTCCCTACCTCAAATATTCGGAACTTAAGGGGCAATTGATATGGAAAGATTATAAAGGCAATTGATACTCCCAATTGATATAGAAATTAATTATGCAAAAAAATCATATTTTTTTTAATTGACCATAATTTCAAATTTAATTAATTTCTTTTAAAAAAAGAAATGATGCCATGCGTGGTTCTACCAAATTCTTTTTATCGAGTTTTTTCTTTTAATATTATAATAAATAAATAATGAAAACCCCTCTAACTTGTTCATATAAATTTAATTAATTAAATTGCATAGTCGTCTTTGATGGACAGCTACAACATATATATCTTTTTTCGCAAAGTGGGAACTTTGGCCGTCAACTTTCTGTAATTATATATATAAAATCTTTGCTCAAATATTTATATTGAGGTGTGAAAACTTAGGGTCAAAATTTCGATATTATTTTAATTTCAAATGTGATAAAGTGGTGGGAGCAGCTGAGGATTTCCGTATCTGAAAGAAATTAGAAAAAGAAAAGTATATATTATGAATCCACATATTTTTTCTAAATTTATTTGAATAAACTATTGAAATATCTTATGACTTTTTGTCAGTCGGGCCAGTTTTAAAATATGTCACGTGAAACGTACTTTGAGTTGACATAAATCAAGATAAATAAATAAAAAAAAAAACTTATATATGCTTTCTTCACTAAAAAAAATTACAATTAATTATAATATTAATGACGTTGACTAAAAATTATGATGAATTACTATTCTTAACTATTATTAAATAAAATCAACGCAAAAAATTAATTTTTCCATCATGAAAAAATTATTTGTCACAGCTAAAAACCTATATCGAAACCCTTGACAAATATTTTAGCCATTCTTGACAAATATTGTAGCGATAATTACATATCACATGTTCACGAAAGCTTAATTAAACAAATAATTTTCACTATTTTTTTAAATTTTTTTTGAAGCGATAATTACATATCACATGAATTTTTAATAAGATTGAACAATTTATTTACTTACTATATTAATATAAAAATAAAAAAATAAATTAAATAATTCGCATAAAATGACAAATACTCATAAGCACTCCTACTTATTTATCACAACAATAAATATATGAATAAGCACTCGTATTCATTTACTTCTTAAAAATTCTAATTCGAAAACACGATTCAATCATATTCGAATCAATTATGCAATAATTATAATAAATTAACTATATATAATTACTATATAATTCAAATATAATAATTAATCACATAATAAATACATTATTAGTTATATTTATTATATAATATATCAACCAAATTTAACTAGACCTGATTTATATAAAAATTTATAGTATTTTATGTAATTGACCACTAGCTAGGGACTAGAGAGTCATTTTCAGAACAGCTGATGATGAGATCAAAATTTTCATTTTCACTTATATAATTCCCCATGTGATAATGGGTCATCACTCATCAACCATATACAATCATTCATTTCTTGTTAATAATTAAAATTATTCGTTTCTCTCTCTCTCTCTCTCTCTCTCTCTCTCTCTCTCTCTCTATATATATATATATATATATAACCTGTGGCCTTAGCCAGCATTGTTCTCAAACCATATCACTCTCTACGACACTCTTCCTCTTCAGCTTCCTTCTGCAGACCAAAACCTCTCCGGCCGGCCATGGATGGGTTAGTTTTCCTGGTCGGCTTCATAGGTAAGACGTCACTTCATTATATGTCCTACTATGTCTCTTTGTGTTTTACATTATCTATCTATATATATATATATATATATGCTAATTATACAATATGTTTGCAGGGAACATCATCTCATTCCTCGTGTTTCTTTCTCCAGTGTAAGTACGAAATATATATACAACACAAAAAATCATCTTGGAATTCCACGACAGGAAACGGCAAAAATTCTTACTCAATATTCGTTTTGATCGAACCAAACTATCTACAAATAAGATACACTTGTCAAGCGCCAATTATACGACAGGTGTATTGCTCTTGCTATATAATAAATTTAGATTCGACCAAACCCGATCCGGGATATAATTTCCGCTCGACGCACTTTCTTGAAAAATCTTGCTAAAACAGTAGTAGTGGTCCTGAGTTGTGGGAAATGTTGGTTGCAGGAAGACGTTCGTGAGGATAGCGAAAAGTGGGTCAACGGAGGAGTTCGACAGCCTTCCTTACATTTGTACACTGCTGAGTTCATCTCTGTGGACATACTACGGAATCATAAAGCCTGGGAGTTATCTTGTGGCCACTATCAATGGCTTTGGAGTGGTGGTTGAGATCATATATGTGGCCTTGTTTCTTCTCTTTGCCCCTCCTTGGAACAAGGTAACTTTATTTTTTTTTTTAATTTCTTTTCTTTGCACGGGCAAGCTAAACGATCTTTTATCACATATTCGTGTTATTGTGCACTGATGTTATATTTATATGGTGAATTAATATATATGATCCCACTTTTAAATTACAATCTAATTTTTTAATTTGAAAAAAACATGTGTGTCAATTACTTATTGGTGTAAAACGTGACACGTAAGTGTAATAGAACATTTGGGTCGTTCTGTAAATACATCCCCGTTCTCAAGTCCAGAAATGGGAGACTGTTCTTTTTTTTTTTTATCTTTTTTAAATTCTAAATAGCGATCGAAACATATTTGATTTGTGTGCGTAATTTAAGATTTTTTAATTTTTAATTAATTTAAATTATAATTCATGTATGGCAGCTAAAGGCAGATTTTTCTGTAGTGAGATAAAGTGAATAAATGATTGCAAGTGATTAAAAGTATGGATAGAAAATTATTGATACGACTAATTAGTCGAAAATAGATTGTTATTTGTGGGAGAAATAAGAAACTAAGGGTAATCGAGATAATTCATATTTTCTCGATCAAATTAGTTATCTTAAGGACTTGAATCTTAATAAATTTTGTATTTATCAATTATTTGATAATTCTGATTCTCGTGGAGTATACCCTTTATCCTAAATTTTTAGGTCGATTTTTTTAAATTCAAAAGATGAACTAAACGGAGATATGAGATATCAAACACTTTAGAACTGAATAGAAAATAAAAATATATAAATAATAAATTTTCTATGTGATTATATTTGAGGCAAAGACCTCTGATCGGCAAAGAAATATTTCTTTTCAAATAGAGATAATTACATTATTATTTCTTAAAATTTGATGCAACTACAACATATATAAATCTTTTATGATTTAAAATTATATTTAATATTCTTAATATAATTTTCGTCTAATAAATAAATTCGTGTGATTTATTGGGACAGCGTAGAACAGCAATACTGTTGGGAGTCGTAGATATTGGATTTTTCGCGGCAGCTTTGTCAGTCACATATTTACTGTTGCATGGGGACATGAGGATTAATGCTATTGGTTTCATGTGCTCAGGACTCAACATTATCATGTACGCTTCACCTCTTGCTGCCATGGTAAGAAACTTCTCCCTCTCTTGTCTCCCACTTTAAGTCTTACACATTATGTATTAATTATTGGGAAAAGTATTATTTTAATATGTTAAATATATCTAATTTTAATTTTAGTTCAATAATTATGTTCATTTTTTTTTAGATCCAGTAACTTACGAAATTGCTTACTTTTAGTCATCTGACATATTTTCGGCCAATTTTACCCCTAAAAGTGCATATGAAATAAAACTGCATTTTGAAAGTTGTATAGGGGTAAAATTATTCGAAAATCTACTAGAGGACTAAAAGTAAGTAATTTCATAAGTTACTGGACCTAAATAAAAATGGACATAGTTATTGGACTAAAATTAAAATTAGGCATACTTAGCGGACTAAAATAATAATTTTCTCTTAATTATTCATGCAAATGTCAATCCTAAAAAATTGGAGGAGATCACGCAAACCAATTAAACAATTCAATTATCTTTTTTAATTCCTACATATATATATATATATATTATCCGTAATCACACGTCACTCTGATTACATATAATAGATTATTTTTTATATTTTAAAATGTATTATAAATTAGAATAATAAAATATATAAATAAACATATTATATTTAAAAAATAAATAAATAAATAAAACCAACTTACGGATATTATTGACACAATCAAAAAATTAATATTACGGTATTACAAATTCTCATTTGCGAGTGAAAAAAAAAAGCCTTTTTATTATATATATATATTAGTATTTATACAATATATATATATAATAATTAAGGGTGAATAGCAATTTACTCCCCTGTGATATTGAAAATGAGCAGATTATCTCCTTATAAAAAAAATATAGCAATTTACCCCCCTATACTTTTTAAAATGAAGCAATTTACCTCATTATACAGGGAGGTAAATTGCTTCAGTTTAAAAATTATAGGGGGTAAATTGTTGTATTTTAAAAAATATAGGGAGGTAAATCGCTATTTGTTTTTTCATAAAGAGATAATTTGCACATTTGCGATATCACAATGAAGCTATTGTATTTTTCCCTAATAATTAAATAGTAACAATAAATTGTTGGGGTGTGAGAAATGCAGAAAACAGTGGTGACAACGAAGAGTGTGGAGTATATGCCATTTCTTCTCTCATTTTTCCTCTTCTTGAATGGAGGGGTTTGGACTTTCTACGCAGTGCTTGTCAAGGACTGGTTTCTCGGGGTAAGTATTTTTTTATCTTTTAATGATCCCCATAATTTATATTTACTAGCAATCGAAGCATATTCTCGACGTATATATATTATATAAATTTTATTATATTTATTTAATTAAATAAAATATAAAAAATAAAATAAAATAACTTTTAGTGTACATTAATAAAAAGTTATTGATGTAACTAATTAATCAAAGAGATGATTATTTATAATTGAAAAAAGTATAAGGGCATTTTAATCGATTCTTGTTTTGTCTGCCAAATGTATTTATGTCGCTACAAATAATTAACATTTAACCATAACTACTCGACAGAGTTAAAAATATATAATAGTAGTAAATTATCTGACCCTGCCACGCAACATTTGTTGGTCGTAGTTCTTGCAAGTATAGCTAAAATAGTTGCTATGGTGAACTACAAGAAATATATTATTTAACCATGATTTTTTGCCATTCGAATTATGCCCGTTTTTACACTTTTTTATTGAAACTTTTTTTTGGGTCAAATTACAATTTCAACTTTGCAAATTTACACTTTGCCATATACTATCATTTTTTTATTAATTTTTTAGCAAAAAAAGATCACATACTGTGCATATGTAAAAAATATCATATTAAATAATATTTAAATATTACATGTGCAATGCATGTGATGTTTTGAAATAAAAAATTTGATTGAAATATAGTTATAAACGCCAAAGTACAAATTGTCATAAAGTTGAGATGATAAATTAACACAAAACAAAGTTTAGAATACTAAAGTGTAAAAACAGTCATAGTTCGGATGCAAATAATTAACCCTAATTATAAATAGTCAGAGCAAATAGTAATTGACCATGATCATGCTATTTTTGTTCGTCGTGGTTTTTGAAATATGACTAAAATATTTGCTATGACTAAAAGTCACGATAAATATTTTTACAATGTTTTGCTGTAACAAATAATATTTTTATTAGAAAAATTAATTTTTTGTATTGATTTTATTTAACGATGGTTAATAATAATTATTTTATCATAATTTTTGCATTGAACAAATATTGATTAATTAATTAAGTCTAATTAATATATTAATTTTTGTTCATTATCACAACATGATATTTCTGGGACCTAGAAATTAGAGTGTCGGTCCATATATTTATTTATTCAATTTATTTCTGTATCGTTGTCCTATTGCTCGTAAACTTTAAGATATCACAATCATTATGTCCTATGTTTTGGGACCATTATGTATTAGATCCAAACAAGTTTACAGAATACCAGCTGTCGGAATACATTCAATATATATATATATATGTATGTATTTTTAAATTTTTATTATATTAATTTAATAATCTGAACATAAAAAGAATTCAATAAAACTTAAATATACTAATACTATAAATAAAATTGAGTTTTCGCTACATTATAAATAATCACAGCTTAAAAATCGTGGTAAATCAAGACTACTAACCACGACTAAACAAAATAAAAAAAAAATTTTAATTTTAATCATAATTAATCAATATTCTACATGGCTTTTAGCCATAGTCAAAATATTCGTCATGGGTTTAGTCATGGCTAATGTTTTGACCACAATTGTAGAAACAACGGCTAATGGCCGTCGCAAAGTCGTGGTTGATTTGTCTTTGCCATGATTTTTTTTTTACTGTAGGAATTAACGGTAGTGGAAAATTATATTTTTTCTAAAGGGGTGATAATAATTAGCTATAGACTAAAATTGTGGTAAAAAATCGATATAAAAACTTAGAATATTCACCATGAAAAATTATTCTTGTCATGGATGTGATGCTTTTGTCATGACTTGTAGCCATGACATATGTTTTTCTAACCATACTCGAAAAATCACGACCAACAACCGTTACATGACTGAGGTTAATAATTATGTACTGGAGCTATTCATTTTTAACTATGGAGCGATTAGCCATAGTTAAATATTGAATTTCTTCTACTGTGTCTAACTGTACAATCACTCACTACACGTCATTCAAAAATTTACAAGTATATCGCTATTAAGTGGCGAAATCTTATACAAAATACTCCCTTAAATACAATATACTAAGATGTATATCTATGATTTTTTAAAAAGTAATGAATATTTATGTAACTAGGCCTAATTGAAATAAATATTTGTATAATTTATCATAAAAATAAATATATTTTAAAAAATATTTTAAATCAAATCTATTTTGTCAACCAAAAGAATTACTCCATACGTAAATATAGTATATAAATAAAGAAGTTTTTAGCTGATTTAATTAAAGGTGTTATAAGGGCACGTTGTGAATATAACAATGAGAGTCGTAATCATCAGTACTGTATGAAAACGATGACAGCACTTCGGAATTGTCGGGACACACATTTCCACATGTGATTTTTAGGGCACCCCCCCCCTCCCCCCCCCCCCACCAAATCATTAATTCTACGTCCCTACTATTTATTGTTTGTTTGCCCTTTTTTCTTGTCTTTTTACATTATCAATATTTCTTCATTTTAGTGTATATCTTAAATAATTCATTCCATTAGTTTTTTATTAATTTTTTATAGGTAAATGAACCAAAATATTCCTGTAGATTACGAAATATCAAACATCGGGAGGTATTGGTATTTTTCGAATCATAAATTTTAAAGAAAATCATTGTAATTTACCATTTATTTATTAAATTAATATTAATTAATTTCATTTTTAGCATGATGAAGTTCAACAATTTTGAGATTTTTTAATTCTATCAAATTATTATTTATTTTTAAAAAAAAATTCAAAACATGTTGCTGCTGTTTTCAAAGAAAAGAATTAAATAGTACTTCTTATAGAGGGGAAAAAGAATTATTCCCTGCATTACAAACAGTTGTGATTTAAATTTATAAAATATCAGTACCATATACAACGGTTGAACGAAATTAATGTAAAAATTTAAATTTATTATGCGATCGTAATTAATTAATTTTCATCAAAAGTTAGACAGAGTATCGTTTTCCTTCTAAAATTTATATTTTATTTTTAAATCTTTCAATTAACTTTTTCCCCCTAAAATATCATTTTCAATAAACTAAACCAACTTGCAAATGGGAACAATTTAAATCAAGAAAAACAATTATGTCCATTTCTTTTCACGTTGTCCAAATCGAACTGTCCCATAGCTGTACTGTTGAATGATGCTAAGTTCAATGGTTTTGTTTCTCTGTGGTAGAGATTTAACGCCTCATCTGTCTACCCTTTCAACCACTACTTAATTTTAAGAATAAATTACACTGAATTTCTTTAAAATATGATATAATTATAAATATTTTATTTATTATTTGCATGTTCTTATTTTAATAATCGTTCAATTCATTAGTTTTCGTAAGTTTTCATTTATATTTTCTTAATTAGTCAAAATGTTATTGTGGACTATGAATTATAATTTTTAGAAAAAAATAAATTTATTTTTACGGACTAAGTGGATAAATTTTTAAAATTTTCCATCCACCTCGTCTGATTTAGTTTTATAACTTTATATGTTTTAGAAAAGTACATTAAGGCAAAATATGCTTCTGTCCGAGGATTATATATATAGGTTCAGAAAAATCAAGAAAGTGTTGGTAATTTTAAAACAATAAATGAATATTCATAATTATGCCGAATTTCACAAAATCACGTTGTAAGTTACCCTAATTTTACAGATTTTCTATTCTTCACTGCCCTATAGGATAAAGGTCATGGCAGACTCGATATGTACTTTAGATATAAAATGAAAAATATAATTATTTTAAATTCACGCGTTTTATATAAAAAAATTCACATGTTTTCTAGATGTACGGACTAAAATTGCTATTCATCAAATTTGTAAGACTAAAATTGGCACCACCTCTTAATGTATGATTAAGACTTAAAGTTGAAACATTATCAGCCACATAAATCGCAATTTTATTTTTTTCATTTTAGTCCCTCAAATTTGATAGGAATGAATTTCAGTCCTTAGGTGCAAAGCGCATGAGAATTTTCCCTTCAAAAAATGGCGAAATTCCTGATTTTGGATCATGTGTGCCTCACGTGATCAAGTTTTTTTTTTTTATTATTATTATTATTATTGTTGTTGTTGTTGTTGTTGTTGTTGTTGTTGTTGTTGTTGTTGTTGTTGTTGTCGTCGTCGTCGTCTTAATGGCTAATGAACTACACAAAATTAAAAATATAATGAGATAAATTTGTCACGTCAATATTTAATGTTCTGAGAGTGAGTACCACACGTCAATATGGTTGTTTTAATTGTTCACAATTATTAGATATAAATTTTGATACTAGCGATTTTAATCGACTTTTTCAATTAATTTCGTATTTTAAAAAATAAAGCAAATTAATCCCTTATTGATGATTTAAATAGCGAGATAATTTGTTTCATTTTTCAAAATATTGGAAGATAATTTACTATTTTATTTTTTTATAAAAAAATATTTACTAATTTTTCCCTATAATAAGGGGGTAAGTCGCATTTTTCCCTATTTATTTGATACGACACATATAGGATCATGACCAAAATCTCTGTGACCGTTAATCATCTTCAATCTCTATACATGTATGGTTGTAATTATCTATTATTCCTGTTTAATGACATTTAAAATACACGTTGTAAGTGTCGGAAGCCTTTGTCTTAAGTTAATTACCTGATGAAAACAGTTGCTCGTTATTAGGTTCTAACCCCCCCTCCCCCCCCTAAACAAGTGTTTTTTGAAATTTATTATAATTATAAATATCACCTTATTATTTAAAAAATTATAAATATTCTCTAAAATTAACGATTGTTTAACAAATACTCAATTAGTTCGAAAGTCATTAATTCCAGGAGGTATTTATAATTTTTTAAATTTCAAAAAAGTTCGTTGTAATTTACACTAAAATATATTAATAAAAAAACTCCGCAAACAAAAACGACAAAAGCATGGCAAAAAAATAATTTATTATCTATACAATAAATCACTACTACTTGTAAGACATGATAAATAAATATTATCTACTACTATCAAAAGAAACATTCGTCGTGATTTTACCTATGAACAAAAATATCTGCTGTAATTTTCAATTGTAATTAATGTTTCGATCTCATTTATCGAAACAACAGCTAATGATTATTATGCAATCGTAATTAATTAATATACGCCACAATTTTTTAGATTTTAAACCCTTTTATTTATTATTTATTTATTTACTGGTCTACAATCATTTTCAGAACTCTACTCCACCTTATTGGTGGTGGAGAAAAGGTTTGGTCCACATTCTTTCAACAACTCTATGATTTAATTGCCTTCACAGCCACAAAATTATTGTCACTTAATATATATTTTTTGTCATAATTTTAATATTGTTATTTACTCTCCTATTATTAATATTGTACCAGATAAATAATAACTATCTTTTTAAAATTTGACATAATTATGAATACCATCTATTGTCTGAGAAACTATTAATACTTTTTTTCAAATGAAAAATAATTGTATAGCCCATACACAGTGCAGCAAAAATTACTACTTTAACCTTATTGATTTTCTTTTGGAAAAAATATAAAAGAAATTGAAAGTGTGTAAAGTAATAATCTATAATGCATATTAGTCCCTAAAAATATCTAGAAAATTCTAAAAAAATATATAAAATGATATTCATAAATGAGCATTACGGCCAGTTCAATATAAAAATTGAATAAAAACCTAACGGAAGCTAACTGCATTGACTCGTTGTTAGACGGACATCGGAATCAGGGGTATTTACAATTTTTCAAAATAATAATAAAAAAAAATTCTAATCATGCTAAGTTTCAGAAGAGGTGTCTATAATTTATCGTATTTCACTTTTCCGCCGTGTCTCTCAATAATTTCTCATATTTTCTTTACATTTTCTACTTCTGTCTCCAACTCAATTTGTTACTTACTAAGATGGATGAGATTGGGGTGGCATGCAGGTACCAAATGGGACTGGATTTGTGCTGGGAACACTTCAACTGGTGCTCTATGCAATTTACACCAACTCTAGACCACAAAAGCATTCACCAGTGCAGAGATGGCAGAAAGAGCCCCTCCTTCCACCACCACCACCACCTCCTCCCCAAGAGTGTTGAGAAATGGAAATGGCAGCTCTACTCTTTTTCCAAAACCCTGTTTAATTAGTTGAAAAAATACAAGTCATTCTAATCAGTTTGTATGTATGCATGAGTGCTTATCTTTCACATAATTTCTTGCATTGTACTAAATATGTGGGTGTGGATTGGTAAGAGTTTGCACTATGAAATACTAGTGGTTTCCTTTTATTTTATTTTTACTTTTGGTATATTAAATTGACATGTCTTAATATTAGGACATAATACGCAACACTTTCTATCGTTTGCAAAATTATAGGTATATCTTCTTAGGGTGTTGCCGTCTTAGCTTAATGTACCTGAGGGCGTTTATACAAACGTTTGCCACTGAATAATGAGTATTTGTAATTACGACTATAAAATCCAGAAGTGTACTTAATTAAGTGTTTATATTTGAGCTTAATCTCATGGGGTATTAATATTTCTTTTAGTTTAGAAAAGGATATTGTGATAATTAAAAATATTTAAAGTTTCATTTATATCTTCAACAATTCCTATAACAATTTTCACATTTCTTCTGAAATCAACGCTGAAATTTTTGTATTCAGGAATTTTTCATTAAAAACTTTTAGTAAATTTATAGTTTTGAAGCAGGACTGTCGATGAGTAGAACAAGAGGGGGGGCCATGTCTATTGTACCCAATTTGAACCTATTAGATCCAAACACAAGCCCGGACACAGTTTGAGTCAGGTCACTGTCTAGCAATACCGATGGGTCATTGTACCCAATTTGGACCTAGCAAGCACAGAACATGTATGAAAACTAGTGAGTTTTAAGAAAGGATCCATCACCTATTATGAGATGATAGTGATTTCCTGTACGTTCAAATGTGAATTGTGCTTTCGGAAGTTTGTGGTCAGAGCGGGTGATCAAATAGGACAGTGATTTCCTGTGTTGATTAATTGGAGAAATACAATCAGAATATTAAACAGATGTCTAGTATAGGATGAAAAATGGGGGTAATTATTTTAATAATAATAAAAAAAAGAAAGTAACGTTGTTTGAAATTTTTAAAGGAATAGGTGGCACCATGATTTTTTAATCGTGGTGCCTGCCATTTTTATTTAAAAAAAAAAATTAGCGGTGAAATTGCAGTGCCTTTTTTTACTTAAAAAAATAAAAACAAAAATTCAGTGGCACCGCGATATCAGTTCGTGGTGCCATTTTCTATATATAAAAAAAACCTTGGATGTTTTTGTCCCTAAAAATTGTGTATTTTATCTTTAAATTAAAAATACACATGGTTTATCAATTAATATAATTCAGATGGTTTATCAATTTTCAATTTAGATGGTTAATAATATGGATAAACTACATTAATATTTTTTGAGGTTAGATCAAATCAAATTACACAAATACTGTTTGTGTTTCATTATAAATTAAAATTATGTTTTTCTATAAAAATATATTCTAATAATAATAATAATAATTTTTTGCTCGATATCGTTACTTTAATTCAGTCACACGATATAATTGTTGTCAGTTTTAATTTTATTTCTTTTAAAATATAAATACGAATAAATTGGCTCCTAAATGATTTAATTGGTCATTTAACTTCTTATTATATTACGTCGTTTCGAAATCTAATGAATTGAGCTAATTGTTATACGGCTGTTAAAATCAGGGAGTATTGGTGACAATTTTCAAACAATAAAAATGTATTTATAATTATACAAAATTTTAATAGAACTCGTTGCAATTTACTAAAAAAAACAAAAGAAGAAATGAAAAATGATAATATACATACACAATTAAATTATTATTCGAAACGACGTAATATAATAAGAAGGTAAATGATTAATTAAAATATTTAAGAGCCAATTAATTCGAGAAATTAAATGATGTGATCATTTAAACGAGAGAATCCATGTGACGGAAAGCCTAATATTTAATTAATGAGATTAATTAAATATAGGTTAGGTTAAATTAATTTGATAAGATGATGTTTAATAGGATCAGATGAATTAAATAAATTTAATGATATTAAATAAATTTGGTCAGACTCAATTGTATGATGGAATTAGTTAATTGGACTATGGGCTAGAATTTATTTGTCAATTCATGGTTTATTTGCCAAATCTATTTATGTCACTACAAAATATATTTAACCATAATTAATTGATATAATTAAAAATAAATAGTCGTAGTAAATAATCAACATTGATCACAATAACGAAATGTTTTCTGGTCATGGTTCTTGTAAATATGGCTAAAAATCTGTCAGGGTAGATATATGTCATATATTTTGGATTGTTGGCTGTAGTTTTTATAAGTGTGGCTAAAATATATGTCATGGCTCATAGTTATTTTCATAAAAAATAATCTAAGTTTATGCATCAATATAATAATTATTTAACACAATTTTAGTCTATAATCAATAGTAATTTTTTTTTAGTATCGATAAAATTAATTGGTTAGAGGGATGGTTGTTTTGTGAAAGAAATAAGAGTGAATTATATCGACACTTTGTGAGGTTAAATCTAATTGCACAAACACTTTATGTCATTTATAAAATTACAAATATTACCCTTTATTCAATAACAAAATTTGATACAAACATCCCCGAAGATATATTATACTAACACTTTCTTAGGGTGTGTGCCTGTAAATTTAGAAAATACAATGGGTGTTTGTATAAATAGACTTAACTCAAGGAGGCATTGATGTAATTTAGCAAAGAAATAAATATATTTATAGACATTTTGGTCCAAATTTATTTTGTCAACCAAAATAATTACTCCACACTTAAGTATCTATTACCTTCATTTCATTTCTTCTCTTTAAAAGCATCTGCTTAGATTAGTAATTTCAATATTTTTTAATAATTTTATAATTATTTTTTTTCTTAATTACCCACTATCCCACATTACTTCTCCATATTTATTATAATTTATAATTATAATTTATTTGTTTAATATTTTTTTTCTTATCATCTCACAACAAGGTTCTTTTTATATGCTCGTAGGAACCGCATGCGATGATAGCTAGTAGTATATAAAATAAAGATTGTTTTAGCTAATTTTTAATTAGTTTGTTTTTCTTGTTTTACAACAATTAATAAATTGAGAAAAATATAAACAAACCTCTCTAGGATACTGCAAATAAGGAAATTACCTCATATAAAAAAATATAATAATTTACTTTTTTGTATTTTTTAAAATACAACAATTTATCCCCTCTATTTTTTGTTTGCTTGCTCCTTTTTTTTTTCTTGTCTTTCTACATTTATTTTAGGGTAAATTACAGTGATCTCTCATTCAATTTTATATGATTATAAATACTTTATCGTATTTTTTAATTTTTATCAAATTATTTTTTTTAAAAAGAAATCCTTAAAACTTGTCCGCGCTTTTTCTTAAGAAAATAATAAAATATATATATATCGTTCTATATATTATAAATGACTGTTACTATCTATTACCACTAAATAAAATGAATGTAAAAATTTAAATTTTAACTATCGTTAATTAATATTTTAGTCCGATTGTAAAAATAACTACTAATAATCATTATGCGGCCATTGTTAAAAAAGAAATCATTTTGAAGACACTAATAACCAAATTGCAAGTGGAAACAATTCAAACCAAGATCGCGACTTGGCCATTTTTTAATTTTTTTGAATTAATTTATTGACGAGTCGTGATTTAAAATCACGACTCTTCATGTTTTTATTAATATATTAAATATAATTATAATATATATATATATTTATTAATAAAAAATTAAATAACTCCAATTATGTCCATTTCTTTTCAGGTTGCGCTGTACTGCTGAATGATGCTAATGTCAATGGTTTGGTGGAGATTTAATGCCATATGTCTGCCCTTCCAACCCCTAAATTTTAATGACTTCTTATTCTTCACTGCCCTACAAAATAAAGTTCACAGCAAACTCGATGAGTATTATTTGAAATTCGTACATTTTATATGAAAAATTTGCATAACACTCCCTATATTTTGATAAAATAGTGCAAAATTCCCCTATATTATTTTTATAGACAAAAATCCCCAGTATTATGAAAAAAGTAATAAAATATCCCATTTTCGTTAGAAATTAACGAAAAGTTCATGTCACATACCTGAAATAACAGTGGATCTTTTTTTTTTTTTTTGCACTTTTTTTTATATTATTTTCTGCATGCAAAATTCTATATTACCCTTTTTTTGGGGTGTATAAGAGAAAATCAATATTTTAGTTTAAATATATTTAATAAATTATATATTATTGATTAATTTATTTATTTAGTTTTAATATATTCTAATTAATTATATTTATTTATGAAATATATTAACTAAACATAAAAAATACCTAAACTGTATATAAAATTTTTAAAAGTTAAAAATTTAAATTAACAAATCACAATACAAAAATTAATATGCGAACTTAACTTTTCAAATTAAAAATTTATACGAATATAAATAAAATTCATTTATAATATTATATATTAGTAATTATATTAAATTATTATTTAATTTAAATATCTATTTATAAAATATACTAATTAAATATCAAAACACTAAAAAATTATCTATCAACTTTTTAATTTATATAATTTACTAAGTTAAGATAACTAATATATATTTAAACTAAAACTTTAATATTTTTTTTATTATTTTTAGATTTTGTATAATTAAATACTTTTGCTTAAATTTTTAAAATTTTATTTATTTATTTAACTTCTTCGAAGAACACTGGGTGACCTTCGTGGCCCTTCTTCTCTCGGCATTAAGGGCGATATCGCCCCGGATCTGGACAACGGCCCAAGTCACCCCCACGGCAATGGGGCGAAGCGAGGTCGCCCAGAATAGTCTGGGTGACTCGTTGTCGCGCCCATTGATATATACATATATAATATTATGTATGTATAATATATGTTTCAGTTTAAGTCTTACTTCCCTCTACCTTTGTGGTTTGTGTCTGAAACGAGAATGTATTTGAATTAATTGATGGAATTTTGTGTAATTATATTTAATTATGATGTCAAATCAATATATTTTTAATTAAAATATGTATATATAACATATTTTAAAATTAATTACTGTCCAAGAAATTAAAACTGAAAATGAAACCACAAAGTAGGACCAAAATTTGCATTACCTCTTAATGTGTGATTAAGACTTAAACTGAAACTTCACCAACCACATAAATCTCAAGTTTTCAAATTTTAGTCCCACGAGTTTGATGATTAACCAATTCAGTCCTTGTACAGTGTGAATGAGGGTTTTTTCCCTCCAAAAATGACGATATTCCCGGTTTCTAGTCATGGATCATGTGTCCGTCACGTGATCAAGTTCCGGTGATTATTATTATTATTATTTTATGAACAACAAATTAAAATTATACAAAATTAAAAATATAACAAGATAAATTTCAAATGTTAATATTTGAATGTTCTGAGACCAAGTGTCGCACCCCAAAAAATTACGGAATAAAAAATATAATTTTATCAAATATTCGTCAAATCTATCATAATTATCTATATTGTTTATATATTTTCTCAAGTGACAAGAAGTTACAACTATGTAGAATTATTATGAGTCCTAAAAATATTTTGGCATTTTTTCTAATTTTATGTCTATTTCATGAGGAAAAAACCAGACAGCCCTCCCCCCTTTTTCACATGCTCTTCTGAAATTTGTTATAATTTAAATATGTTTTATTATTTGAAAAATTATAATTATTCTTCTAAAATTAACTGTTGTTTAACAAATACCAATTTGTGACAGTCCAATGAAAGGATATTTGTTAAACGACCATTAATCTTAGGGAGGTATTTGCAGTTTTTCAAACAATAAGGGATATTTATAATTATAACAAATTTTAGAAATGTCTGTTGTAATTTTTTCTAAAAATATTAATAAAAAAACTCCACGACCAAAAAAGGAAAACACACTACCAAAAAGAATAAATTATTACCTACACAATAAATCTCTACGGCTTGTAAACCATGATAAATAAATATTATCTACTATTCTCAAACAAAACTGATGTGAAACTTTAAATTTTAACCACGATTAATCAACACTACTGTAGTTTTATCGGTGGAAAGAATATTTATCATAATTTTTAACTGTACCTAATGTTTCAATTCCTCTTGCAAAAATAACAGCTAATATCCATTGCACTATCACAGTTAATTAGTATTCATCGTAACTTTTCGGATTTAAACTTTTCTATTTCTTATTTATTTAGTTTTTGATCTACAATCATTTTCAAAACCCTACACCACATTATAAATGTAGTCATGCTATACCACAAAATATATATATATATATATATATAAACATAAAACAAAAAAGAAAAAAAATAAAAAGAAAAAAATGTTACGTCCACATTTACTGTAGTCTTTTGAGTAGGACTAAATGATTATTTATGGTTTGTCCATTTTCATTTATGTGTGGAAATCAACTTCTTTGTATATAGGACAGAGGGTTTATTGCTGAACGATGTTAATTGACAAAACTCATATATGTTATAATCATTAGTCTATTCTTTCAACGACTCCATGATTTAATTGCCTTCGTAGCGACAAAATATATTAATGGTGAAGCCAAACTTGATTTGTTGTTGTCGCGTAATAAAATCAAAATTATTGTCATTTAATATATTATTATAAATACATATATATGTATATATTTTTTGGTATTCCTTCATAATATTTATAACCTTTTGTATCTCCCATGATGTTTTGTAATTATCATATTTATCAGTATAGTTAAATACTACTATATAATTCATTTGTAGAAGAAGCTTTTGGTAGAATAAGAAAAGAGATTTGGAGAGAATACATATATTGGTTTTTATATTCTATTACGAGTGATATGCTAACAAACTTAATTTTTTTTTAAGTTTATAACACATTATCAGCACGATGTTACGTTCGATCAAGGTGAAATATCGATTCTCTTTACGGATAATTCTTATTCTCTTATTTGTTTATTTCTACAATATCATAATTACTTTTATTCTTGATTTTTTGATAATGAGATATGAATAGTCATATTTTATACATTTCAATGTCCTGAAGTGGACATATATAAATAAAAGATTTATTATAATTGATATTGCCTCCAAAAGTAGGCACACAATTCTTGATTCATCCCCTGAAGCGGACGTGTTTTATAAAATTTCCTTGCTTACTGAAGTGAGTAATGAGTTAAATTACCTCCAACAGTAGGTAAACTATTTTATACCAATTATTTGCAATATCATCCCTGAAGGCGATGATAAATATAATATTTGATTTTCTCACCACCTGAAGTATTTTAAGATAATGAACTTGGTCAAGGAGGCCGAAGCTTCTTCATTTATTTAATCGATCCATGATAATATTTTTGATGTCATAGTATCGATATTGTGATTAAAATTACTTTACCTACATAGTTTTCTTTTATATGCCGATGTATGTATTTTGAATGTTTTGTTAGCATATTCATATGCAATAAAATTTAATTACTAACAAAATAAAATTGACATGAATACCATTTAATTGTCATTTGTAACATTATAAGATTTAAGTCAAATCTAAAAATATTTAATTTCATGTATGCATGTCATAATAATTCAATCTAATTACATGGTGACTTATATATCCCTTATGGTTAGTAATGTTTTGTCATTTACATTATATTCATGTATCATACATTTGATTCTATTTATATGTATATATTAAATATTATGCTAAAAGTGCATATTAACTTATTGTAGCTTAATGGTCAATCTCATAAAGTTGGATTTCAATGCTCTTGATGTTTCTAAAATAAACTATTTGTCATGGGTCCTTGATGCGAACTACATTTGGCAAGTAGAAAATTGGGAGAAACAATAAAAGAAAATACTAATGCTTCTAAGCAAGATTGTGCTAAAGCGATGATTTTTCTTCGTCATCATCTCCACGAGAGCTTGAATTCTCAATCTTTAAAAGTCAAAAGTCCTTTTCAACTCTGAAAGAGTTGAGAGGATTGGTTTGACTATCAAAAGACTATAATATTACCACGTGCAAGATATGAGTGAAGACAATTGCAATTACAAGATTTTAAGACAATCGTGGAATATAATTTTGAGATGTTTCAAATTGTATTAAAAATGAGAATATGTGGAGATGACGTGCCATGTGAACAAATGTTAGAAAAAAGTGATGTTTACTTTAGTTTGTTTGGGTATTTCTTTTCAATATTGTAATGTCTTTTATATTTTTATGCATGAAGTATTTTTGTTACTTATTATATGTCTATTTCATTTATATAGAATGGATCAAACCATTACAAATCAATGAGCATGATGATTGTTTTGTTGCTAGTGCCACTACGCATACAATTATAAGAAATAAGAATTTTTCTCGAACTTGTTAATGACAAGAGCCAATGTGAATACTATTTCAAGAGTTAATAAACTTATTGAAGGCTCCAAAAGAGCTACTATCTTGTTAACTGAAGGAACAAGATTATACATAAATGATGCCTTATATTCTATTAAATCACAAAAGAACTTATTGAGTTTTAAGAATATTCGACAAAATGATTTTCATATTGAAACCATGAATAAAGATCATATCGAATACCTGAAACTTATAACTTATAAAATTGGCCAGAAGTAAGTTTTAGAAAGAATGCAAACATATATACCTAGTTTATATGACACATTAATAAGCTCCGGTGAAACAAATAGTATCACTAACCCGAAGTTAGTTGATCAAAGTACCACCCAGGTAAAACAATGATGTATAGGATCATTGAAGTTTCACATGGATACCCACTGAAGGACTTGAAGTTCCTTGTTAAAGGTGATTTTATATGTTCGGCTTGTTCTCTTGAAAACTTAATTACAAAGCCGCCTATAAAGAAAGTGAATGTAGAATCTCCTATATTTTTTGAACGAACTCAAGGAGACATGTGGGCCAATAACACCGTCATGTGGATCATTTAAATACTTTATGATCTTGATTGACACATCAACACGTTGGTCACATGTAAACTTATTGTCAACATGAAATGTTGCATTTGCATAGCTTTTAGCCCAAATTATTAAATTGAGAGCTCATTTTTCTAATTATCCTATTAAAAGGGTGAGGTTAGATAATGTGGGAGAATTTACTTCTAAATCCTTCAATGACTATTGCCAATCAATTGGGATAGTTGGAGCATCCAGTTGCTCATGTACATACTGAAAAAGGCCTGACAGAGTCGTTAATAAAGCGGTTATAATTAATAGCTAGACACTTGTTGATGAGGTCAAAATTGCCTTCATCGGCATGGGAGCATGCGATTTTGCATGTTGCGACTCTAATTTATCTTAGACCGATCGCTTAACATGAATTTTCTCCATTACAGTTGGTATCTGGAAGAAAACCAAATATTTTTCATTTAAAAGTATTTCCTTGTGCTGGTGTGTGTTCCGATACCTCCTCCTCAAAGAATTAAAATGGGACCATAAAGGTGACTGGGAATTTATATTGGTTTTGAGTCTATCTCAATTATTAATTACCTTGAACCGATAACCAGTGATCAATTTACTGCTAGGTACTTGGATTGTCATTTTGTTGAGACAATCTTCCCAGTGTTAAGGGGAGAAGATAAGGAGATTAAAAGGAAGATATTGAATAGAATGCAACATCTATGTCTTTTGTAGATCGACGGACAAATGATAGTGAACTTGAAGTTCAACAAATCATACATTTGCAAAGTGTTGCCAATAAGTTACCAGATGCGTTTATAGATATCAAAAGGGTCACAAAATCACATATTCCAGCTAAAAATGTTCCAGCTCGTTTAGAAATTCCTGAAGCGATTCTTACTCAATCAAAGATATCTGAGTCACAAATACGCCGGAAGCGTGGTGGACCACTTGGCTCTAAAGATGCAAATCCTAGAAATAAAAAGGAGCATATCATCTCAATTAATCATGACAGTAATGTGACCACTAGTAATGTCTTTAAGGATAAAATTCCTGAACCGATTTTATCTGAAAACTCAATATAATGAGCAAGATCTTGAAGACAGTTATGACATATTTATTAATTATGCTCACAACAGTTTAGTTGGTATCGAAAAAAGAAATAAATAAGATTTTTGCCTATTATGAAGCCGTTGAAATCATGGATGAAGATGAAAATGATCTTCAAACTATGGAGGAATGTCGACATCGAAATGATTGAAAATGTTGGAAAAAAACCATACAAGATGAGCTTGACTCGCTAAATAAGCGAGAAATATTTGGACCTATAACTCTAGCACCAAAAGGTGTCAAACCAGTTGGCAATAAGTGGGTGTTTGTACGAAAGAGAAATGAACAAAATGAAGCTGTAAAGTACAAAACTAGACTTGTGGCCCAATGCTTTATTCAAAAGCCAAGAATGGATTATACTAAAATGTATTCACCTGTAGTGGATGCAACAATACTTAGATTTTTAATCAGTTTATCAGTAATTGAACAACTGCAAATGCAACTCTTGGATGTGGTAACTGCATATTTGTATGGATCATTGGATACAAATATCTACATGAAAATCCCAAAAGGATTGAAAATGCCAGAAGCACTAAAGTCAAAGCCCTGTCATATGTACTCCATCAAGTTAAAAAGGTCCTTGTATTGACTCAAATAATTAGACGTGTGTGGCACAATCACCTTAATGAGTACTTAATAAAGAAAGGGTTTTGTCATAATCAAATAAGTCCTTGTTTATTCATAAAGAGGACAGACGGGATTTGTAATCATAGCTGTGTATGTTGATGATTTGAATATCATTGAATATCCTGAAAAGATTTGACAAGCAGCTAATTACTTAAAAGGTGAATTTGAGATGAAAGATTTAGGTACTATAAAGTATTGTCTCAGCTTTCCGTTCGAACATACCAAGGGCGGAATTTTTGTTAATCAATCGAACTATATAGAAAAGGTTCTTAACCATTTTCATATGAACAACCCTCACCCAATGAGTACACCTATGGTAGTTCGATAGCTTAATGTTAATAAAAATCTGTTCCATCATCCAGCATATAATAATGAGATTTTGGGTCCAAAAGTACCATATCTCAATGCAATTAGTGCATTTATGTACCTTGCTAATAGTACCCAACCAGATATAGCATTTTCAGTTAATCTTCTAGCAAGATATAGCTCAACACCAACAAAAAGACACTGGAATAGTGTCAAACACATTCTACATTATTTATGTGGAATAAATGACATGGGATTATATTTTCAATGGCATTATGATGCCAAAGCAACCGATTTAGTTAGCTATTCAGATGCGGGGTATTCGTCTGATCCACATAAAATTATATCTCAATTTGAATATTTATTCATGTATGGTAGAACTGTTACTTCATGGCGTTCAACCAAATAGATTTTGGTAGCCACCTCATCAAATCATGCAGAGTTAATTGCATTGTACGAGGCTGTACGTGAATGTGTACGGCTTAGATCATTGATACATCATGTTCATAAATCATGTGGACTAGAATCAATCGAGAAAAGTACCATTGTAATATATGAAGACAATGCGGAGTGCATCACCCAAATCAATGATGATTATATCAAAAGCGACAGAATCAAGCACATATCACCAAAATTTTTCTGCACTCATGAGCTTCAAGTGGAAGGCAAAGTTGATGCTAACGGATTCCATCAAGTCAAAATTTAGCATAATTATTTATGAAGGCATTATCGACGAAGGTGTTCAAGCAACTCGTACATAATATTAGCATGCGATATCTAAAAGATATCTGCTTGAATTGAGGGGGAGATTATACAACTATACTCTTTTCCTTAGCCTTGATTTTTGTCCTATTGAATTTTTCCAGGCAAGGTTTTCAAATGAGGCAGGATGTATATAATAAGAGGTATGCATTCCAGAGGAGCATTATACATACATGTATATATGAATACATACACCTGTTGGTATTTGTTCATATGCTTATAACATTTTGTATCCCCATGATGTTTTGTAATTATCATATTTGTCAGTATAGTTTGTAACCACAATTTTTATGGTCTTTAAATACCATTATGTAATTCATTTGTAAAAGAAGCTTATGGAAGAATAAGAAAAAAGATTTGGAGAGAACACATATATTGTTTCTTATATTCTATTAGGAGTGAGATGCTAATAAATTTAATCTAAGTTTATAACATATATATCTTTTGTTGAAGTTCAAGAAATCTTGAGCTGAAGAAGTCGAAGCGCTGATCTTCTGTTGGAAGGAGCAGAGTATACTGGAGAAGATGGCTCTACAGTAAAAATGCGCCACTTCACTTACAAAGTCGTGTTTTTCTTTTGACGACCCTTTATAGCCGTTTGACTCCTTCTTTGTTAGTTGGTTAGTTAGTTTACTTGCTCTGTATATATATATAGAGGTTCACAGAGCATCAGTGCTGTAACTTTTGTTTTCCTCTGAAATCTTCCAATTTCAATAATACAAAGAGAGTTTCCCTTCTTGTTTTGTGATCCGTTGTGTTTGCCGATTGAATGGTTCTTCCAATTCTTGGAATTTAGCATGGTATCAAGAGCAGGAAAGATCCGCAATTACTTGTAGCCCAACAAGAAAGGCAAAGAAAGAAGAAAATGGCTGACAAGAAGCCAACAGAAACAAGAAAGCAAGACGATTCGAGGCTATTTTCAGAAAACACGAAACTACAGAACAATGATCATGCCACCATAAGCTTGGTGACAACCCCTTTCGACGGCAACAACTATTTCACATGGGCTAGATCAATCAGATTTGCCCTTGGTGCTAGAGGAAAAGAAAGGTTCATAGACGGAACCTGCACAAAGCCTGAACAAGACAAAACAGAAATCGAACAATGGAGGAGAGCAGACTGTATGGTCATCACCTGGATTCTCAACTCAATTTCAAAAGACATCGCTGAAGCCTTCTTGTGCACCACCTCTTCAAGAAACCTCTGGCTCGACTTAGAAGCAAGATTTGGCGCAAGCAACGGACCACTCTTGTACCAATTGCAAAAGGAAGTCAGTTCTGTGTCTCAGGGAAACACAAGTCTTGCTGCATATTCCATCAAACTCAAGAAGTTGTGGGATGAACAAGCCACCTTGGATCCACCGCCAATATGCTCCTGTGGAGCTGGAACGAAATTCGCAGAGAAAACCAATTTCACTCAACTCATCCAATTTTTGATGGGCTTGAATGATGCTTATGATCACATCCGTAACCAAATTTTGGTGATGGATCCACTGCCTTTGATGGGAAGGGCATATTCCATGGTTCTACAAGTCGAAAAACAAAGGGAAGTAAATGCCAAGAGCCTTGATTTTAATAAATAAGAAGTCATGGCAGTACAAACCGCAGACACGAGGAGACAAAATGGTTTCAAGAATCCCATCAAGAAGAGGAGTGCAGCTGAAAAGAAGCAGATGTATTGCACACACTGCAAGAAATCTGGTCACATGAGGGAACAATGTTTTGAAATAAATGGCTACCCGAAATGGTATGAAGAGCTGATGAAGCAAAGAAAGGGTGCCAACAAACCTGTGATCAATAAAACCTTCAACGTACAACTGGAAAATGGTAAAGGGACATACAAGCCTCTTCTCAGAATGAGAACAATCTGACCGAATTGATCAAGGCTGAAGTAAAGAAAATTCTACATAATCCAGAATTTTCTCAGAGTTACTCCAACAGCATATATGCAGATAATTCTGTAAATTTTGCAGGTACACTTCTTCACAAAACTAACTTTAATTCTAAAGAAGATTGGATCATGGACAGTGGTGCCGGCACATATGTCCATGAACCAAGACTTGTTCCATAATTTGAGGCCCCTTGACACTGTTAATTCTGTCAAATTACCTGATGGCAGCATGTACAATGTGAAAAAGGTAGGAGATATATACATATCTGACAAACTTACTCTTAAAAATGTGTTATATATCCCTGACTTCAAGCATAACCTTTTATCTGTCAATGCATTGTGTGAAGCTGAAAATGTTAGTATCATTTTTACCAACTCTCAGTGCTTTGTGCAGGACCTTGTGACTAAAAAGGTCATTGCCATAGGTATTAAAAGAGGGAGACTGTATCTGCTTAAACACACTCAAAACTGCAAGAAGCATGATCCGCACAAACACATGGCTCATTTCATTGAGGATTTGAAACATCTGAAAAGGGAAAATAAACATGTTGATCTATGGCACAATAGACTAGGGCATCTTAGCAAAGAAGTTATGTTTCATTTGCCCTTTAAAGTAGATAGGAATGAACCTCTTACTTGTTGTGAAGTATGTCCCCTTGCTAAACAAAACAGACTTCCTTTCAAGCTTAATGAAAATCACTCTAGCACTGTTTTTGATCTTATACATGTTGATGTTTGGGGCCCTTATAATCAATACTCTGTCACAAATTGCACATATATGCTCACAATTGTTGATGATTGTAGTAGAGCCACATGAATTTACATGAGGGTCCATAAATCTCAAGTATAACAAAACCTGGAATATTTCTTGAACATGGTTGAAACTCAATTCAATTTTAAGGTTAAAAAGATAAGAAGTGACAATGATACTGAGTTTACCAACAAACAATGCCAAGACTTAAAATAGAGGGATTCTTCATCAAAGAACATGTGTATACAGCCCACAACAAAACGGTGTAGTTGAAAGAAAGCACCAACATCTACTACAAGTTGCCAGGTTTATCATGTTTCATGCTAAACTCCCTCAGAAATTTTGGGTTGAATCACTGTTGACTGCTACTTACCTGATAAATAGAATGCCTACACCTACCTTGAAGTGGAAAAGCCCTTATGAAGTCCTTCACAATAAAATACCTGATTTTTCACACCTTTAGGTTTTTGGCTGTCTATGTTTTGCTACAAATGTTCTTCCTCACAAAGGAAAATTTGAGCCAAGAGCTATGAGGTGTGTCTTTTTAGGTTATGCTCAAGGGAAGAAAGGATACAAGGTTTTAGATTTGGACACTAACATAATGCATATAGCTAGAGATGTGGTGTTCCATGAGAATAATCTCCCTTTTGAAAACATGAAATCAGAAGATAACTCATGCCCTTTACCCACTGTTGAATATGAGCAAAATGATGAAGATACTCGGCCATTAGAACAGGAAGCCATTCCCCAAGAGGATGTCAGCCACCTTAGGAGATATACCAGGAACACTCACAAACTTGTGTGGATGAATGATTTCTTGTATTATTGTTATTCTGATTGCATGTCTAATAACTGTGCTAATCAGGTTCAAGGCTGTTTTGTAGAGAAAATTTATGTTGTGCAGGAACCAAAGTGCTTCTCAGAAGCTCAAATGCACCTGGAATGGAGGAATGCCATGAAACAAGAGATTGATGCTCTTGAAAAGAACAATACCTGGGAACTTTGTGCATTGCCTGAGGGAAAAGGACCAATAGGTTGTAAATGGGTTTTTAAGACAAAACTGAGACCTAATGGTAGTGTAGAAAGACACAAAGCAAGGCTGGTGGCTAAGGGTTTCAATCAAGTTGAAGGGGAGGACTACAGTGATTATTTTGCTCTAGTTGCAAAGACAGCCACTGTAAGGACCTTCCTTGGTGCTGCAGTTGCTAAGGGATGGCATTTACACCATTTGGATGTAAATAATGCCTTTCTTCATGGGACTCTAGATGAGACTATATACATGAAGCCACCAGAAGGCTATGAGGTACGAAAGGAAATGGTTTGTAAACTTAAAAAATCCTTGTATGGATTGAAACAAGCATCAAGGCAGTGGAAGAATGAGTTCACTGAAAGAATAAAGGGACTGGGGTTCAAACAATCCAAATATGATTATTGCTTGTTTACAAAAAGCACTAATGATGATTTCATTGCTTTACTTATCTATGTAGATGACATCCTCATTGCTGCAGCTACAAAGGAGCTGATACAGGAAGTAAAGAAGTACCTTGATAGTCTTTTCACCATCAAGGACCTTGGTGAGGCACAATACTTCCTTGGCCTTGAATTTTTTAGAACTCAAAAGGGGCTTATTCTGTCACAGAAGAAATATACTCGAGATATAATAAGGGACATTGGATTGCTTGAAGGCAAGTCTGTGGCAACACCATTGCCCTCAGGATTGAATTTCTCCTCAAAACCAGAGAGACCCTTGAAGGATGCAAGTAGGTACAGAAGACTCATAGGAAGGTTTTTGTATTTAGCATTCACAAGGCCATATATTTGTTTTGCTACGCAGCAACTAAGCCAGTTTGTCCAGGAGCCTTGTGAAGAACATTGGCAAGCTGCCATTCACTTGATCAGATATTTGAAAGGAAATCAGACATCAGGTTTGTTCTTTCCTTCTAATAATGAGCTTAAACTTACTGCATTCTCTGATGCAGATTGGGCAACTTGCAAGAGGACCAGAAGGTCAACCACAAGTTACTGTATTTACATGGGGAGAACACCAATATCGTGGAAATCAAAAAAACAAACTACAATCTCAAGGTCATCAGCCGAAGCCGAGTACAGGAGCATGGCAGCAACGGTATGCGAAATTATTTGGGTTAACAACCTGCTTAAGGACTTGCACATACAAGTTCAGACACCTATACCGTTCTATTGTGACAACAAGGCAGCACTACATATAACTGAGAACCCAATTTTCCATGAGCGGACAAAACACGTTGAAATTGACTGCCATGTTGAGAGGGACAAGTTCAAGGAAGGATTGATCTCACCCACATACCTGGTCTCGAGGAATCAAATAGCAGATATCTTCACAAAAGTTCTCACAGGAAATGCCTTCTCTCATCTATATTCCAAGCTGGGTCTGATCCCCAGTGATGCAGTTCCAGCTTGAAGGGGGGCTGTTGAAGTTCGAGAAGTCTTGAGCTGAAGAAGTCGAAGCTCTGTCAGCTGATCTTCTGTTGGAAGGAGCAGAGTATACTGGAGAAGATGGCTCTACAGTAAAAAGGCGCCACTTCACTTACAAAGTCGTGTTTTTCTTTTGACGACCCTTTATAGCCGTTTGACTCCTTCTTTGTTAGTTGGTTAGTTAGTTTACTTGCTCTGTATATATATATAGAGGTTCACAGAGCATCAGTGCTGTAACTTTTGTTTTCCTCTGAAATCTTCCAATTTCAATAATACAAAGAGAGTTTCTCTTCTTGTTTTGTGATCCGTTGTGTTTGCCAATTGAAAGGTTCTTCCAATTCTTGGAATTTAGCATCTTTATTCATAGTTTTAAAAGTATCGCTTGTTCTCTTGTCATCAATATTGTATTGGATAAATTGCAGCTACTTCTCCTAAAGTTTGGGATGACTATGAATACTTTTTCGTTGTTTAGAAAACTGCAAATATTTTCCTCAAAAGAAAAATAATTATAACTGCAAGCTGAAATTTACTACTTTACTTTTACTAGAATTTTCTTTTTGAAAAGTGTAAAATAAAAAAAATTGAGGGTAGGTAAAGTAAATAATCCATAGGGCATATTACTCCATAATTCATAGTTCTAAGGGCATTATGGCCAGTTCACTATAAAAATTGAATGAAAACCTAACGCGGGCAAAAGGAATGGGCATATTGTTAGGCGGTCATTAAAAATATGGGTATTTGCAATTTTTCAAAACAATAAGATGATATTTCTCATTATGTCAAATATTACAGGAGGTGTCTGTAATTTATCCTGTTATATTTTTCCGCAGTGTCTCTCAATAATTTCTCATATTTTCTTTAATATTAAGTTAAAATACAAAATACATTTTGTCACTGGTAAAAATTATAGGTACACCCTTTGAGGAGTGTTATCGTGTTAGTATAATGTACTTTAGGGGTGTTTGTGTGAACTTTTTTTCTTAAATGGAGAGTGTACTTGTAATTACGGCTATAATATTTAGGAATATACTTGTAATTTTGTAAACACATATCATATTTGTACATTTGAATCTGACCTCAAAGGTATCAATATAATTTGTCCCTTTTTTTGGCCTCCAACATTCTAATGAACAATAAGTAAGAATAGATGTTCTCGCTTACAATGACAAAAATTTCGGCTCTATTTTTTCAAGGGTAGACTATGTACATACTTCTTGATGTTTAGTTTTAATTATAAATACATCTCTATTAAATTAAAAATAATAATTATCGCTCTTGAGATTTAATTTAATTGAGATTTTTTTCCAAGTTTATTCCTAATCATATATACGCTTAGTATAGTTGATGAAAAAATATATTTTTGATCCCTCAACTTTATCACAAAAATGGATCTTATGCCCCATGTCCTACAACTAGTAATTTTGGACCTCGAGTTGTTTATTTTAAATACATTTAACCGCTGTGGTTTATAATTCATTAAAATATAATAAAAAATAGCACGTGCAGATCACATGCAGCTAGTTTTTATGAGGTTTACATGGAATTCATCACCAAATAAATTTAGTTTTATTGTTTAGTTCTTGACTATATTTATTTACTAAATCTTACCATACCTACATCATATATTAATATTTCTTTTATTTTAGAGAAAATGCATAATTGTGATAATTAAAAATATCTAAAGTTTCATTTGTATCTTTAACCATTCTTATTAAAAAAAATTCATATTTCTTCTCAATTCAACACTTAAAACCAATTTGAACATACTAAATCTAGATTTAAGTCTAAATCCATTAAAAGAGTACAGATTGAGTCACTACCCATTAAACGGGTCATTTTACCTAATTTAGTACAATTTTTTTTTCATAAATCAATTGAATTATTATTAATTTATATATTAAATTAAAGTGAATAAATCTTAAAACTTAAGATATCACAAAATTATTTATTACATAATTTTGATCCATGTACAAGGTTTTATCAATAAATAATTGAATTATTAGTTATATAAATATACCAATTATGCTATGTATATTTTTCAACATTTTCATAAACAATAATATTTAGTTGAAGTGATAATCAATAATATTTAGATGAAGTGATAAAAATCCTATAATATTAAATTCGAATGTATTAAATATGTATTTTTTTTAAAATAATACATTTTGCAATAAATTTCAACCAAAAAAGAGTCTTGTGAATTGGATTTCAATAATAGTGAATTTATAGATAAATTATTGATTAAAATAGAAAATAACAAAATACAAAGATATTGAAAATCTAATATATATATATATATATAGTAAATTATTGCTAATCACTCTGACGATTTTGATCTAAGTAATTTTTTGTTGAATACAATCCATATTTTATCATTTTTGCTTTAGTTTAAAATTGAATTTTTGGTCTGCCTCAGCTGTAAAAACCGCGTTTATGGTACTGCTATCAAATATTATCCAATAATATTATGGATGGAAGAAAAACAATTGAATTTAGGACCAACGTGATCCAAAAAATCAAGTTTCATATAGTGGGCTTGAGAGAGCTGTTATGTCTTGAAGAAGTTGGGTAGGATTTGAATATTAGTGAATACATTTTGTCTCTTTTCAATATGAACCAATGTAGAGTAAGGCTTTACCATAACAGCCCTATCTTAAAAGGGTGAATAGTAACTTATCCCCCTATTATATTGAAAATAAGTATATTATCTTTCTATGAAAAAATTATAGAAATTTATCCTCCTGTATTTTTTATAATGAAGCAATTTACCTCTTTATATAGGGGTGTAAATTGCTTCAGTTTAAAAATTATAAGGGGGTAAATTATTGTATTTTAAAAAAATATTGGGAGGTAAATTGCTATTTATTTTTTCATTAAGGGGTAATTTGTTCATTTGCGATATTAGAAGGGGCATTTTTCCCTATTTCAAAATATCCATTACAACTTGATATTTGGAGGATATTAGTAAAAACTTAAAGTTTATGCAGTGGTTTATGGATTGAAAAGAAATGTTTGCAAATCTGACTTTTAATTTCCAATATTTAAGTGGAAAAAAGGAGCTTAAAATTCAAAGTTGGGACTGGGATGCTTTTCTTTTTGCCCATTTTGGAAACATTTGAACTGATGGAAGTTGAAATACAATGCTTTAAATGTATGTTATGATTGTGGTATTTTTTTTTTTATAATTTTTGATACTAATAAAAAAGTTATAGAACAATTTATTTATTATTCTGATCGTCTTTTTGAGCAGAATCTAACCCTCAAAACATTTGAAGGGCCATCATTTGTTACGAATTTCAATCATTCTGACCATTATTTAAGCATTTCTCTAATATTTTTCATGTTGCGGTCGATTTCAATTAATTTTTATATTTTTTTGTAGTTGTCGTTGGAGCCTCATGTTTACCAAATATTGCTAGAACGTTGGGAAATTTTAAACCAAATTTCATATCTTTATTAAAATAGAAAAAAGATTAGTTGGCTTAAGGCCTATTTAACCTAGTTTAGGACTATTTTCTTTAAATACCTACAAATTTTTTTATCTTACACGAATTCAGTGATCTCGATGAACAACCTCCTCACAGATAGCTAACCCGTCCAAGATCAAGTGTTGGATTTCTGAGAATAAGACAAGAACGGTGAGCTCGTCGGGCACGTCCCCGACAACGACCCTTCGACGCTCAAATTAGGTAGATTGAGTTAAAATGTAGAGATCAAAGGTTTAGATCGAAAAGGACTTGGTATCAGTTATGTCGAAATATGGCGTCTTGGAGGTATTTATAGGGTTTAGGTGGATACTGTTGAATGGGCCATGTGGCCTTATCCTGTGAGCCCTCGCCCGTGATCAGACGGTATCCGTTGTTGGGATCTTCTACCGGGTATTCGGATTTGGATAAAGGGTCTTTTCTGACCAGCCTGATCAAAGGGCGCAAATCCAAGGTGCGGATAGACTAAACTGCCCTTCATTAAGGGCATTTTGGGCATTTTGTACTTTATTTTGAATAGATATTCATCACTTCCCAATTTCAAGTTTATAAAATATTGGAAACGCTTTTTCAATTAACTTCTCAATTCTTAATATAAGTTGAAATAAGATCTTTTCTGTAGCAGATCTGCTTACCACAAGAGAGTTGAAAAAAATACTTGACCATCATCTGTAGTACCATGTATGCTTTCTAGATAATGATTTTATTCAACTTTTGACACTGAAAACAAATAGGGATTATTACACTGGCACTTCTTCATATTTGGTGTAATTACACATAAATCCTTTATAGTTTGCAAAATAATATCTAGCACCTTCAAGATTTGCTTCCATCTAACAAATAAGTCATTCCGTTAATAAAAAATCCACCAAATTTATTGATATTAACAAAAAAAAAATTATTTTTACCACCAATTAACTGATCACTAATTTATTGCAGGTCAAATAATTTTTTTATAAACAATTGTTCTCATACGTCTTCACGCGTTAATGCATGTGAAAAAGGTATATCTTAATCGTTACAATGGTAAGTTTATTCGAAAGAAAATATATTTAACCTGAATAAATCAATAATAAATTAATTGAGTTTTAATACCAATTTTCATTCAACTTTTTGATTAATATCAACAAATTCAGTGAATAAATGGAAAGATTTATTTGTTAGACGGAAGTAAACTTCATGAGTGCTAGATGAAAATTTTCAAACCAAAAGAGGTCTTCGTATAATTACACCCAACCTCCGAAAAACAAAAAAAAAAAAGTGTAATTATCCCAAACAAATAATTAAAAGACCGGAAAGGCTCCTGTTCGACTCTTTGTTGTAATTCTTGATAATAATTAATTCTGTTACAGAAACTATCTACAAAGAAAGCAAAGCAAGCATAAGAAGAGGGGACAAAAACCAAGCCATGTTAACCTTCACAAGGTTCTTCCTGAGCTAAGCACACAACCATCCAGATACAATAGACCACATACAGGTCCGACTAGAATGAAGGTTGTGATTGCTCCTATGAAAATTAATACTTGTAAATACAGCTTATGAACGTAGCCGGAACGACAAGTGTGTTACGGAGAGAAGCATACAGTAGTCAGAAGTGATGGATATACAAAATGGTATTAAGAGAACACACTGCTTTATATTTTCTCCACACTTGCTTGATTTTAGCTAGCCAAATGCAATAAACAAACGCTGCTTAAATTTCTCAACGCTATAAGGGTACCTGGTCAACCAAGTGAAGTCACCAGGGTTCTTTCTCCAATTTACAGATCTTCTGCTTGGTAAGTCGTTCTGATGATAAAACGTCTCAAGCTCGAAACACACCTCCAAAAACCCTTAAGAGCTATGAACAGAGAAAAAAGCGGGAACTATGATGCATTCTTGTTTATCCTACTCAATATGACAAGCTTTCATATACAATTTGTGGTCTGTCAGTGGGCTCCAGCTTTAGGAGGCTGTCAATGGGAGAGGAAAGGGAATAGACGATGAGAGAAAGTTTCAATTTTAACCATTTATGTTTCAAGTGGAGAAGCGTTGAAAAACAAACAGGAATTGAGATATAAAGGAATTAGCCACTTTGGTGAAAAACGGATATAAGAATGGAGATATACCTTTTTCAGTGGTGTCTTCGAACTGCTTGCTGCAGATTTTAGTATCTCAAAAGAACATACTAGTGCTTCGTCAACGCTCAAAAGAGCACCAGCATTGTCGAATTCTCCACCATAGTTTGGAGCCGAAAATATCGTGACAACTCTTCTTTTAGCAAAGAATTCATACCCATCCTCCACAACCTGCAATAAAGAAATAAGTAGAGGGTAAATCTCATTTCTGCACATGATTGGCATGGCAAAACTGTTAAGAAAAGGTAAGGACCATGAGTAATGAATGAAATTCTGAGACGTGCGAAAAGAAGATGAGTAGCAATCCGACTTCCTAAGTTAGACTGAGTGGTTATCTTAGAATGCCAATATTATGCATGCCATTATTTCCCATTGCATTCTTTCCAGTTTTTGTGACTGGCAGGTTAGCAAGTGCCCCTCCCACAAACACAGAAATAAAGAAAACAAGGAAAGAAAGAAAAAGTGCCAAACATTATCAAGAAGAAATTTTTATACCTGATGACCTCTGCAAATGAGGTCCAAGTCATTTTTCTTCAAAAACTCAGCAACTGCATCGGCTCCAAAAGTACACGAAACGCCCCTATCACTATCAGCCCAACCACTTATCCTAGGATCGGGATCAGACCAGAGCAAATCGCACAGGAGACCATTATCGGGAATCTCAGTAGGCCTAGGAAGTTCATTAATTTGATCCACCTTTTCCAGCTCTGGAGAAAGTCCTCCATGCATGCAGAGTATCTTTTCATCTATGAGTGCAGAAACGGGCAGACAATTAAAGCAGTCAGTAAATATCTTCCAAAGCCGAACATTAAATCTCCTCTTGCATTCGTCATAAAATCCATAGACACGGTTGATTTTGGCATCTTCATGGTTTCCCCTTAAGAGGAAAACTTTATCAGGATACCTTATTTTGTAAGCCAATAGCAAGCATATTGTTTCCAGACTCTGCTTGCCTCTATCAACATAATCACCTAGAAAAAGGTAATTTGCTGAAGGGGGGTATCCACCATACTCGAAGAGCCTCAAAAGGTCTTGGTACTGTCCATGAATGTCACCTGTAATGAAATAGTTCCCATTAGGGCCGCAAGCAACAATATAAGAAGCATTGAGTTTAGCATATATAGCCAGAAATGATAATTCTGAATATATTGTTAAATTGTTAAGTCCATTCGAGCTGGTGAGACTTATTATGACAAGAGTTCTCAGTTTCCTCAGATCCCCTCTTTACCTCCTAGAAAAATGTTAACATTGAATGCAAATCAAAATGCAATTACATAGTGGCATGGCAAATTTTAATATGCGAAGCTATCTATTGACAATAGAAAACTCTTGAGAAACCAATTCAGCTAGCAGACATCTTAACATGCAGGGAAGAAGTCAAACATGGACAGAATGGTAGATTTGTTTTCCATCCTCCATAGCTCCGTTCTTCTCAAAAACTATACTTTCCTTATCAGTTTCTAAAGAGGTACAACATAAACGCATGAAAAGATCATAATGGTGAAAAAAGCAGTAAAAACACCATAAGTCTGATGCGCTAGTTCATCATATTTAATCTAAGGACTTCGTTGCTTCAACAAAAAACCTACTATCGTAAAAGAAGCGGGATGTTTCTTCTAATCATTTCAATGCATTGTAAGGTGCGGAACTAAAAGTGCTAAAACTCAATACAAATTCTTAGAGAAGTTATTTTTTTATGTTGATATGCTTTCAACGGTTAATCATGCCCCACGACAAGCGTAATTGAATGGGAAGTGAATTTTTGTCCGCTTTGACCTCAATATATCTAATCCATTATTAACCATCTAATATACCTTTCCATAAACACAACCGAAAGGAAGAAAAGAAACAAAAGATTGGGTAAATAAAAACTCATCAGATTGCATTGCAACCCCAAGAATTACTTGATCAGATAGATACAGCCCAATTTCACCAAACAACCATAAATCCAATTCATAATTCTGCACATCAATATTGAATTTCTCCCGACACAAGCCAAATTTCTTCATTTCCCAATATCAAACACCTTAACTCAATATCCACACACAGCCACCTTACTCTTCAACATAATTCCATATATTAACGCCCTAAAACCACGCAGTATCACATATCAAAATTCAGAAATAGAAACATAAAAAACTGGAGAAGGAGCAAGCAAACAACAAAAAAGAAAAGAAAAGAGACAGAGGGCAGAGGGCAGACGGCAGACCGCAGATCCTGATAGGGGCACGGAGCTGGAGGAGATTGGGCTGAGAGAGGAAGATTTGGCGGGAGTTGACGCAGAGCTGGCGGATCTCCGCCTCCGAGAGCTGCACCTGTTTCCCACCTTTCCCTTCCAACAGCCGCCTTATTATATCATCCAACACCCCCTCATCCATCATCCCTTCCATTGTCATCATCTTTTTCTCTCTTTGAAGGATTATCAATCAAATTGCACCAGGAAAAGGGCAAGAAATCAAAAGGGTTGTCATCTAACTATTTGTTTGGTGCTGAGAATATATGGTTGGTCTGGATAATTGAAAAAGAAATGAGAAATGACGATTATTGTGATGATGATAATAAGGATCAGGAAGCAAATTAAAGAAATGGGTTACTTTTCTTGGTTTTCATTTGGCTAACTTATGTACGAAGACAGATTATTCTGTTGGGTCGTTTGCCCATGTTGTCATTGACCCTTGATGCGTGTTCTCCTCGTTTCTCTCTCTCTCTCTCTCTCTCTTGCATACTCTCTCTCTCTCTCTTCGTAATACGAGGGTGAGTTTCCTTCAAGTCTTTTTATATGAGGATAAGTTTGGTTTAAGTATTTTTTTTAAGAAGATAAAATATACACAATTAATGAATATTATATGGGATTTTAAAATTTTTTGAAACTTTAATTTTTTCTTGCTTGACCCAAAATTGAAAATTTTAAAGAATGATATAAGGCAGTGTTTGGCTTCTGATTCTTTTAGAGGTGCTTGCTATAAAAATAAAAATAACAGTAGAATTGAAAGTTAAGAGTTCATTAAAAAATATGGTAAATTGTATTTCACCATCCGAATTATGCCCTATTTTATACTTTATCATTGAAATTTTTTTCGTGACAACTTACTATATCGACTTTGTAAAATTTGAACTTTGTCATATATGATCATCTTTTTGTTGCCCTTTTTAAAGAAGAATATCACATCCTCTACGTATGTGAAAAATATCACATTGCATAACCCTTAAATATTACATGTGTACTGCATGTAATATTTTTTAAACTGACTCAAAAAAAAAAATAGATGTTAAAACCTAAAAGTGACTATAGTTCTGATGGCAAAGTGTAATTAACCCTGAGAAATAAAAAAATCAGATAAAAGTTAAATTGTGAGTGTTTGTGTTTGTGTTGAGATATAAAGGTCGTTTTCCCGTGCCTAGGCCTCTTGGTATAAAGGTATAAGTTTGAAATCAATAACACACAATAGAGATGTCTTGATGCTACTAACGAAAACACTCCGACGATCAAATTAGAAATGATCTCAAGATCTAAGGTCAAAGTTATAAAGTAATAGTAAAGCATTTAAGATACATGAATATTCAATCTGCGAAGTATTTATCGGATTGAATTTTCTGTTGCAAATCGTGTTCCATCTCCTACTTTATTCAACGTACACACGTTACGTGTATAAAGATGATATTATGTATCCTATTTAGAAAAAAAATTTATACACGTGGCATGTATATATTGAATGAAATAGGGAACGAATATGATTTACAACAAAAATTTCAATCCAGAAGATATCAAGCATTCCTAAGGTGGTGTCACGTGTCCCCTATCTAAGAGTCTAGGTGGATCGATTTATGAAGACATTCGGGTTGACACAATGGGTTGGCCCGTGGACCATCTCTTGAGAAGGGCCTCTATTGGGCCTAATTCCCTTCCTACAATTCTAAGAAGGACTTGGGCCTTGGCAAGGGCTTAAGATAATAATGTTTCGGCTCAATATTTACACTTGTAATTTGCAGATATAGTTGTTCTTTTGAAACATAATAAAATTTATTCTAAATAGTACATTCATATTTAACCATGTACAAATAATTGTCATTTATATTATGAAATACTAATTTAAATTTAACATTAATTAAATAAAGATTTTACTCTCTAATATGATTGTTAATTGGATGCAAAACGAGTAAATTTGAATTATTATAAAAATTACTTTCCCATTAACTAAATATTGCAACTTAATTGAAATTTTTCTTTAGTATAAGGATAATATTATAATGTAGTGAATAAAATATAAAAATTCTAAAATGTAAAATTACAAAAACTAGGAAATCAAATTTGTTTCCATCAAGCATATCCGACACATTTTGGTCATTTTTCACACGCATCCTTAGGAAACAACTAGGTGTACTGCCAGTGAGGCTAAAATTAGTACTTTGTATCCCATACATATCACATCTATAGAAATACATAAAAAAAAAAAGGGACATCCATACTTACAAATAACGATTAATGAAAACCTGAAAACCGACACACCAATTTTATGTAAAGTAAAAAATGACCTTCAACCAATATGTAAACTAACTTATTCAACTGTCTAAATTTTTATTTTTTTTTCTTTTTTTTTACTCTTATTTGTAATATATTTTAAAGCGTAAAAGATTATTTATTATATGCATATAAGAACAATGTGCCACAGTGGTTAATATATCTTTAAATAAATCCAGATAGCTAATTAGTGCTGTCTAGCTTAGCCTTTTGGACTATATAATACACCACAATGAAGAACACTTTATCGCCCAAAATAAAAAATAATAAATGCCTCAAAGCAATAAAAACACTAACATATATAGAGAAAAACGAACACAAGAAACACAATAGAGAAATCAAAGACAAAAAATGTTGTTGGGAAAATTACATAAACAATTTTAATTTCATTTTGAAATTGACAATTGGATATATTAATTAGTTTTGAAATCAAAATACAAACACCCACATTGAAACAAAATAACAGAGATAATAGTTAGATATGTTGTTTTACGATAAAGTAAAGGAGAACTTACACTAAGAGTTGCAGCGTAACAATTCTCGGTCCTACGAAAATTGCATACTAACCGAATAGCAGAAAATCTGCTTGCGTTGAAGAAATTATACGTCCCATCCAAAGTGCACCAGGTACTATGCAATTCCTTTCAGGATAAGTCGGTTACCGTTTTTTCAGTATCCTTACTGACAAACACCTCAACCAACACTCAGAACCTTTTTACCGGAACTAGAGCTCAAAACTTGAAGTTTTGATAGAGAAACCCGAGAGCTAGAGATGAGAGAAGAAGATTTTGGTTTGAGATGTGTTGAAATGAGGAATCAACAGTTTTTTTATAGGCTCTACATGCAGCAAATCATTAATCCCGGACATTAAAAACCATTTGATCGAAAAACCTGTTTTTGTTCATTTCTGATAAATTTAAATATTTCTCCTACAAAAAGATATATCCAAAGACTAAGACATTCGCCCTAATGCCCGTGCCCGGATCTGGGACGGGCGGGCAGCGGTGGTGGCGCGTGTGTGGGGCAACCCTATGTTCACTCTAGTCTCCATAACATTTTAAACACAACTTGGACTTAAACTTATTATAAAGAGCTTATTTTGAATAACTGCCAATGTGGGACAAACTTGAGTGTAGAAACACTCATCCCCACATTTACCTTATATACACATCAATTACCACCTTAGTTCCCATTATTTTTCTATGTGGTACAAATGCATTTATCTCAATTTCTTACTTAATCTATGAATTTTAACATGTAATTTAATTCTAACTTACAACGATCTCCCATAAATCCATAGATTTGAACTCAAGTTTATGTAGCTTGTTTTTAATAATGGTACCTTTCGGTTTGAACCACTAACCAAGTTATCTAACGTCAGCAATCACCAGGTCAAATGGAACTAAGCCTTGAATTTGAGCCTATGATTGTGATAGCGCCTGTCAGTAACAACAAGCCATCGACTTTGTGTTGATCTTTAGGGTCGACACTTTAGTCCATGTGTCCTGATCCTGTTCATGAATGTTTTCAAGAACAACCTAATTTCTTAATTGCAGCCAAACAACCACATTCACTTAGCTGGGTGTTTTCAGGGTTGCACTGCTAGCATCTTGTCTAATGGAGTTGATCGCATTCAAAGTTAAACTCTTATTATACTTGCAGTATCAGCACCTTCCAGAATTATATGGATAGAATCCAGATACAAAGTATTAGTCTATTTTTGGTGCTTTGACATACCTATGACTTGTTAATACCACATTGAACCTTCTTTTGTAGAATCTCCACTTAAAAGGTTGGGTTACTATCATAGGCATGTGACTGACCAGTTTCAGTTCAATCCTCAATCTAGATTTTTGTATTTGTGACAAATCTAGTCCTTTGGTCAAAGGATCAACCATATTGTCCTTTATTACCACAAAGTCAATGCCTATAACTCTGTCTGACACTAACGCCTTTATAGACTTAAGTCTAACTTGGATGTGTCTTTTTATCTTTTAGTTGTATTTAGGACTCAGAATCTTAGCAATTGTGGTTTGAGTATGACAATGTACAACAACGGGTGGAAGAGGCTAGCTTACAATGAGAAGTTGTGGTAACAACCCATATAACTATTCTTCCTAGGTACGAGTTGTATCCAACGAACATAACTTGGCTTAAAAAATAAACCAGGTTATCAAAGTTTGTTTTGCAGATTTCTAGGAGACTGCGTCCTCACTTAAGGTAAATACATATTCTGAACACCTATTACTCCCGGAGTTTTTGATTATCCAATTAGCATCACTGTATTCCTCAAGAACAACAGGGAATTTTGCCATAATGTATGGCTAGTGATATTGTGCCCTTCAAGTATCTTAGTACCCTATCCAAAACTCTCCAATGGGTTATGTCCGGACAATTTGTATATCTAGCCAGTTTTTAGACAAAAAAAATATATAACTGGTCTCATGCCATTTGCCAGATACTGCAAACTCCCAATGATTTGGGAATATCTTAATTGTGCTATCAGAACACCACTTTTATTTTTGAATAGAGCCACAGAAGGATCTTATAGGGTCTTAGCAATTCTACTTTTCTAATAACCAAATTTCTCAATTATCTTGTCAACATAATGAGACTGAGAAATGACTATCCCATCAGTTGAACGAATTAACTTGATACCAAGAATTACATCGGCTTCACCTAAGTCCTTAGTTTCAAACTTATTTTTCAAAAATGACTTGGTTTCGATTATTATATCTAAATAGGATCCTTTTAACAAAATGTCATCTATATAGAAGCATAAAATAATAATTTTATCTCCTTTAACCTTACAGTAGATACATTTATCACTCTCATTTATAATGAAACCAAATGTAAGAATAGTTTTATCAAACTTTTCATGCCACTGTTTGGATGCTTGTTTTAGTCTACAGAGAAACTTAACAAGTATGCAAATTTTGTGCTCGTCACCATGAGCTATAAATCCGTCAGGCTGATCCATGTATATTGTTTCTCGAGTTCACCATACTAGAAAGCTATTTTTACATTCATCTAGTAAATCGGCAGACTATACACTGAAGTAAGTGCTATGAGCACCCGGATTGTAGTCAATCGAGCTACTGGAGAATAGGTATCAAATTAATCTATTTCCTCCTATTGTTTAAAACCCTTAGTCACCAATCTGACCTTTTCAGTTTCTTCTTAAAAAAATCCACTTGCACCCAATTGTAGTACATCCCGAAGGGAAATTGACTAGCACTCATGTTCCATTAGAATCAACTGAGTCCATCTTACTTTTGACAACTTCCATCCACTACTTGACTTCTGAAAAAGCCATAGCATCTTTGAAGGTTACCGAATCGTCCTCAATATTGTAAGTGACAGAATAATTTCCAAAATCCTTGACAACCCTAGCTTTCTTACTCCGTATAGGTTCATCTAACTCCTCATGAGTCGGATTAATACTATTAGAATTAATCCCCATAGTTGACATCTTTTCCATATGTTCAGAAATAGAAGTAGAGGCAAGTGAGTCATCAAGTGAAGCACTTGAAGGTATTCCTGTTATCATAGGAAATACATCTTCCAAAAAAATAGCATCATAAAATTCGACTATTGTATTGACCTTGATGCCTGGAATTTCTAATTTAATAACAAAAAATCTCAATGCATAACTTGTCTCCACATAATTCAAGAACACAACATCAACAGTGTTAGGGCCCAATTTCTTTCTTTTGTATTTTAGGACCAACGTTTTTGTTAGGCACCCCCACACTCGAAAGTATTTGAGGCTTGATTTTCTACCTTCCCAAAACTCGAAAGGAGTACTCGTATTGTGTCTTGGAGGGATTCTGTTCAGAATATGACAAGAAGTCTCTCCCCACAAATACTTAGAAAACCTAGATGTTAACAGAAGACTGTTCATCATATCTTTAAAAGTTCTATTCTGTCATTTAGTTACTCCATTAGATAAGGGGAATATGGAGGAGTTCTTCATGAATAATGCCAAATTTTTGAAAATATTCATTAAACTTACTCGACATATTTTCCTCCTCTATCAGGCCTTAATCGTTTAAGTTTCTTATCAATTTGGGTTTCTACTTTATTTTTAAACAAAATAAATTTATCTAAGGCCTCATTTTTATTTTTTGAGGAGAAAAACATAACAGTATCTACTCAAATCATCTATAGAGGTGATAAAATAACATTTATAACCCCTAGTCAAAATTCCATTGAACTCACAAATATCAATATGAGCTAAGTCAAGTATTTCCGAATCTATTACAATTGTTTGATAGGATTTTCTAACTTGTTTAGTTTCTACACAAACTTGGCATTTGTGACCTCGTTTAATATTATGACTAAAAATTAAATCAAGATTCATCATTTTTTTGATTGAACCCAAGTTTAAATGACCTAATCTACTATGCCACAAAGTGGAAGATTCAACTTTCAAAATAATAGGATCAGAAATATCAACTTTATTACTTTCAACTTGAACTTTAAACAAACCATCAGATAGATAACCTTTGCCAACAAAAATACCAAATTGTTGAATTACAACTTTATTAAATTTAAAGAATAATTCATAGCCCTCACTAACTATTACAAAACCACTTATTATAATCTCCTAACAGTAGGTACATGATGAACTCTTTTCAAAGACAGAATGTGCCTTGAAGGAAATTTCAAGTCCACACTTCTTATCCCAAGTACTTCAGTTGTACTGGAGTTCCCCGTACTTAGTGTCCTTCCATTGATGGCCTAGTAGACATAAACAAAGATTTATCAACACAAATATGCACATTTGCTCCAATGTCAATCAACCAATCAAAATGTTCATAAATAGTCAGGAGTTCGGATTGGTAGAAACATACGTTTCAATTGCTCCTGAGGTGCTAGCATCACTAGAAGTTCCTACAACCATATTGGTAATTGCCTGCCCAGTCTTGGCCTTTTTAGTAGGACAATCCTTGGCCCATTGTCCAATCTGCCCACAGTTCCAGTAGAGTTTGTTTATCTTTGATTTTTTATTTTTTACGGCTTTGCCTTTATTAATGATTTTTGAGTTTGGGTTCATTTTATTCACTTTTTTATTCCCCATTATTACATTTGCCTTGTGTTGATGCCCAATAGATATCTATGAGTCTGATTTCTGTGCTCTTCCTCAATAGTGGTCGCGATCATGAGGTTATCTAGAGACAGTCTTCCTTCCTGATGTTTGAGCGTCATGCCAAAACTTTTCTAGAATTTAGAAAATTTATCTATTATGGACATGTCTTGGCATCAGACAGAGCATGCTTCAGATTTACAATCTCATGTGTCTGTTCAGCCACAGACCATCCGTCGACTATCTGATACCTCATGACCTTGGAAACATATACTTTTCAAGCCCTTTCACTTCAGTATTATATTTCCTATCGAACTCATCCCACAAAGATTTTGCAGTGTAAGAGTCATAATAATAGACATCAAAGAGTGTATTTGACAGTGCTGACAAAGTAACTCCTCTGCCTATTTGATCCCGCTTAGTCCACTGCGCGATCACCGCAGTTTTGGGATCAATTTCAGTTAGTTTGACTCTAGTTACCTGAATCACTGTAAAAAACCCTTTCATTGTCAACAACATTTTCATTCGTTATTGCCAGCGTTCGAAAAATTGGCTTGAGAATTTATTCGGTAGACCGAACAAGTTGACTTTTGGGTGATCGGAATAGCAACAGAAATAGCCTCAACTGTTTAATAATTAGAGAATAAATAACAGATTTTAACCACAAAATCCGAATTCAAAAACAACAATATAAAACTATTTATGTTCCAAAAAATCCAATTTTCAAAATTGTATAATTTCTTCAAAATTGTTGGAAAAATTGCATAAACAAATTTAATTTTATGTTAAAATTAACAATCGAATACATTAATCGGTTTTCAAGCCAAAATATAAATACCCATGTTGCAACAAAACAATAGAGATAATAGTTAGATATGTTGTTTTATGATAAAATTAAAGGAGAACTTACAATGAGAGTTGTAGCATAACAACTATCGATCCAATGGAAATTGCACACTAACCGAATCGTAGAAATCTGCTTGCCTTGAAAAAATTATAAGGCCCATGCAAAGTGCACAAGGTACTATGCAATTCCTTCCAAGATAAGACGGTTACTGTTTATTCAATATTGCACTTATATTGACAAACACCTCAACCAACACTCAGAAACTTTCTACCGAAAATAGAGCTTAAGACTTGGAGTTTTAGAGAAACCCCGAGAGCTAGAGATGAGAGAAGAAGATTTTGGTTTGAGGTGTGTTGAAATGAGAAATCAACAACCTTTTTATTTTTCATCAGTTTTCTATGTGGGACAAAGGCACTTCTCAATATTTCTCACTTCTTAGTCTATGGATTTTAACATGTAATTTAATTCTAAATTACAACAGCTGCTTCATAAAAAGAGTGACACTAAGCAACCTTAAATCAATCAAATGTTCGAAGCCATAGTATATCAGCACATGAAAACCCTAGTAACACTAAAATATAGCATAAAATCATAAGATTTTGCATGATTAATCATCTTCTAACAAGAATCCTCAATTTCTGACCTAATACCGTAACTCACATTTGGGGTGTGTTTTTTTGGTTTTTTTTCAAAAACTAAAATCACACACGAACAAGAGATAAAATAGTATATAAATTTCACACATCATTTATCATTCAAATATTACTCCAACCTAAAAAATAAAACATAGAATCGAGTTCTTTTGAATAATTTAAGAAACACCTTTTTTGGTGAAAACAAAAAAGGAAAGTAAATTAACTTTATATGTAACATTTATCATCTCCAACAAAACATGGTCAATAGGGTAGAGCATTCTTACCTAATGCCTCCATAACAAACAAAATGTGACTACCTCTATACAACCACAACTGCGGGCCACCTTCAAACTCTTGAATAATGACATTTCATTTGATTTGTAGGCGAAAATGAGAGAAAAGAGGGTGAAGAGACGATGGAAAGTAGACTTTTTTTTGCTTGTTTGTTGCTTCTTCTTCTCATATGACGTGGAAAATGAACAAAAACACATAAAAGGGCGTTTAAGTCTTGAACTTTCAAAGATATTTTCTTGGAGTGTTTCAGATTTTTTTAGTTTATAAAAGGCAAATATGTCCTTTATTTCTTATCATAATTTCCTCACTTTTTAAATGTATATGAAAGAGCACTTGAAGAAGTAGATTAACACCTGAAGAAGTAGAACGCGACCTCGCGACTTATGGGTGCGGGTCTTTAATCTTTTCCAGATAACTTGCAAATAATTGCTTTAGCATGTGACCTAGAAACCTCGAAGGGAGTAGGTACTAAACCCTTTTTTGATGACTTTAAAATAATTGCTTTCAATGCAACTTGGTGACCTCATGGGTGTGGGTCTTGAATCTTTTTTAGATGTTTTGGGAATAATTGCTTTAGCATGCGACTTCAAAGGGTGTGGGTCTTGAATTTTTTAGATGACTTTGAAATAATTGATTTAAAATGAGATCTAACGACCTCATGGGTGTAGGCCTTGAATATCTTTTCCAGATGATTTAAAAATAATGGATTGGGAATGCAACCTAACGACCTCCTAGATTCAATTTCTTTGTGCAATAAATTTGGTTAGGGAAACCCTCGACCTGACCCCAGGACCTGATAGTTGCGCATCCTTGACTCTTTTTCAAACTACTTGATTCAAGAGTAATATGACATTACGATCTCATCGTTGTGGGTCCTTGGATCTTTTTCGGACTAAAATAATGGTGAATGCAATTTTGCAACCTCATGCATGCTTTTCCATTTGATCATCCATCAGCTAAATTAATAGAGTATGCGATTTCACGATGTCGTAGCGTGGCTTTTCTTCAAACCTTTTGCAGACTAATCTAGTTAATGACAACTGGATTCATAATTAAAGATAATCTTTTTCATATTTTCAATTCTAACATCTTTTAGATAACTACGTACCCTCCATGAATATGATCGTCTTAGATTTTTCATTTCCAATCTTTCTCAGATAATAACGCAACCTTATTAGAGGTATGTGACCTCCTTGAAGATAATGTTTTTTCAGATTTTTAATGATAATTTTTTTAAATAATTACACTCCTTTGTTGGAGGTATGCGACCTCCATGAAGATGATCTTTTCAAAATTTTCAATTCTAAATTTTTTCAAATAATAACTGGACGTCATTAATAGTACGCTACCTCCAGAAAGATGATCTTTTTACAGGTTTTTCAATTCTAATCTTTTCAGGTAATAACGCAATCTCATTGGTGGTACACGGCCTTGTTGGAGGTATATGACCTCTATGTAGATAATCTTTTTCAAGATTTTTCAGCTTTAATATTTTTTAGATATTAGAACGACATCATTGGAGGTACGCGACCTTATTGGAGTATGCAAATTCCATGAAGATAACTTTTTTAGATTGTTTTTATATGAAATTCCTTGATCCTGGTCATCTTGGAACCTGTATGTGTCTTACCTCACTACTGTCATTGGGATATAATTTTTTTTATATATTTTGAGACCTCTACCTTTTCCAGGATAAGGTCATCTGCAAATATCTCGGCTTCACTTTCTTGTAGTTATGTATCATCGTGTTTTCATGATGTAGCATTTGTGTTGAGCTTGATTTCTCCTTTTTCTAACATGGTCTTTTGAAAAATACAAACTTCTTGTTTCGAATGGGATCATAATTTAGTATACTTGTAGTTTCTTCCCCTATACTGGGATCCATCACGACTTTGCGATCTATAAATCATTATAAAAGGGGATCAGAGTTTTGCTGTATTTTTAGCTCCTTATATTATGCTACTATTTTCTTCCATTGGAATTGGGTTCCATTACCAGAGAATGTGATTTTTAGGATTTCGAGCCTACAAATGATATTTTTCCATAGGAAGCAATAACCTTTACCTTCGTAATCTTTGCTAGGGTTTCTGCTTCAACACAGCTCGATAAATATTCGGCTATCACTATTATATATTTTCTCTGTCGTTCGTCCATGAGAAAAGGACCCAACCCATACTCCATTGGTCAAATAGACATTGACCTCATTGGTCTACATTGGCAAATGTAATTGATAAATAAATTAGCATGCTTCTGGTAGCTCTCACATCTTTCTATGTCGTCCATTACATTTCATGCTAACGCTGGCTAAAAGTACCCATGCTTACTACTTTTCATGCTAGAGCTCGAGCTCCTAACTGATTATCAAAGCTCCCTTTGTGTACCTACATCATATATTGGGTTTGTTCCCGATTCTATCATTGGAAGAGAGGTCCAAATGTACTCCGTTTTTGCATATCTTCTTGTAGAATGACAAACTTAGTTTCCCTGGTTTTAATCTTCCTATCTCCTTTTGGTTCTTCAATAGTACCTTGTTCTCGAGATACTCTACTATCTTGAATCTTTTCTTCACCCTTCATTTATAGGAGTTACTTGTTTCTCATTCGAGGTCTTTTGTTCCTCTACCATTGTCTCTGGTGTGTCATTTATCAATTGCAATATCTATTAACTAGTTACTCCCCTCATTCCTGTTCCAATTTTGATAAAGTATCTACTCTTTTATTTTTTTTTCTCTTGAAATCTATTATAATCACCATCTTGCAAAGTTTCCTAATATGCCTGCATCTTTTTCAAGTTGGAGATCCTCAATTGTTCCATTTTTTCATAAGATCCCTTAATTCGCATCGATATCCATTCTAAATTTGGGTAACTATTTGTGTTTCAAACAAAGCTTGCTTACCTATCAGGTGATTCATCTTTGGCCACTTCACTAGGAAAAATACTAAAGCTGAAGTTTCTATAGCCAATCTTCATTCGTAGGATATATTGAACCAACCAACTCTTATTCCGCACCTAATCAAGCAAAGGAGTTAGACCTTGTTTTCTCTTGCCTTAATAGATCATTCATCAACACTAGTGATTCAATTAGAAGTATGACCTTAACTTTCTTGCAGTTGTTAATAAGGTGAGAGCCAACTTTTCCATTTGAATATTTTTCTTCTCGGCTCCTTGCAACATCTTGCTTACCTAGTATATTGGGTTGTGCAGACTTATATTCTCATGCATCAGGACTGAGCTTACTACATTTTCAATGAGACAAGTCTATAAAAATAATGTTTCTTATGGGTTAGGTTTTGAGAACAACGGTGATGACATCAAGTAGCTTTAAGGTCTTAATACCTTTCTGCATTTATCATTCCATTTGAAAATCTCCATGTTCCTCGATACATTTAACAAAAGCTGGTCTCTGTCCTTAGCAATTCATTTACTTATTCTCCATGATTTTATTCCTTTTTCATCCCCAACACTTCCTTTTTGTTTTGCCGGTCTTACCTTGGGATCCACATTCAATCTATGTACAATCAGTTCATGGTTAGTTCCTTGAAAATCATCTGACCTCTAGGCAGAATACCTCACAAAGTTGATTGTGAACATCTCTACTCCAGGATCATCTGCGATCTGATACAACAATAATTCCAAGAGTCATCTACGACCCAATCCTAGTAGTTCATTTCTTGGCCTATTCCTTTTGGCAATATCCTTGCACCTCCATCTTTTGAGGACATTTGCGATTCGATCCTATGATAACCTCCAAGGTCATCTGCGATCCAATCCGAGTAGTTCATTTCTTGGCCTATTCTGTTTTGCAATATCCTTGCACCTCCATCTCTAGGGTCATTTGTGACCCGATTCTATGATAATCTCCAAGGTTATCTACGACCTAAACCAAGTACATCTTGTGGCCTATTTTTTTATGCAATATCCTTGTACCTCATCTTCGGGTCATTTGTGACCCGGTCTTTGTGGTTTTCTTAGGATAATTTGGAATATGTTCTATATCTTATACTTCTCTGTTGGATTCATATGAACCTTATTTTTCTTCTTTTATTTTTTCCCTAAACATGCAATTATGGGATGTCTGCTATTGAACTCACATGATTCCACCCCCCCCCCCCAAGGGAGGATTCTTTCCTGTTTCACTATTCTTTTTCAGAGACATTGTAGCATTTTCTAGACTCCTTCTAGTTGCAACAAACCTCTCAAATTCCAACTGTTGTTGGGAATTTTATTTATAAGTGGTATGTTAACACCACAGCTTGGAACAAATTTAGAGTGAGCCTTCCTAGTATCACATTATAAGTAAATCAAATTTCTACCACTAAGAACTTTATCATCACTGTTTTTCTATTTGAATTACATCCTAAACAAATTGGTAAATCCACTGTGCCCAAGGGGTTATCTCTCACCCCCAAAATCCTACTAATGGGGGTGTATGTGGGATTGACGTTGGTTGTCCAACTCCATCTTTTTAACTACATCCGTAGATATTATGTCCATGGAACTTTTATTAGATACCACCTCCTTCTTCAATGTGAAGTTAGCTATGTGCATCCTCATCACCATTAGGTCATTATGGGGTCTCATTACATGCCCCAAATCCTTTCTCCGAGAACTTTTTTTTCTTGTTCACATCCTATATTCATAACTATACGTCCTATAGCCTTTTCTTTTCCTTCCCAATTCCTAGATATTTCTTCCTTGCCCTATGAGAATCCTATATTGTGGGATCTCTTATTATCATATATTTGAGTCATTTCCTTGGCATATTACATACTGGGCTTTCTTACCTTTTTCCCTCATTCATTGGTTTATTTCTATTTTCCTTCCTCACAAACCTTTGTACTGTAGGGTCTAGTCCTTGATCCCCTCATTTTTTTTCAACATTTTTCTCCTCACCTCCACCCTTCTTAACATACTCTTTGAAATATCCCTGTCTGAGTAACTTTCTATATCATCTGGTAACTGCTATCAATTCTTTGTATCATGCCCTTTATCTTTATGAAAATGATAGTAATATCTTTATGAAACTAATAGTACTTACTTGATCTTGCTTTTGTCGAAGTGTCCCTCGTCTTTTCTGGCCGCTTGATAACATTACTGTTCTCCGCCATCACCAATGCTTATGCCCGTGTCATGGAAAATAGGGTATACTCTGGTGCTTTGCATGATAATTCTTGTGATAGTCTTTTTCAGACCTCAACCTTTTATGTCCTCTCTGAGATCTCGATCTTGATCTCTAAATTCTTAGCCTTTTACAGGCCTTGCCCACATAGCATCTTTCATCATATTCACCTACTCCTCTTGTATATGTCTTATCATGTTGATATCGAGATCATGTATTTCTAGTATCTTTTGACTTCAGTAGTACTTTGGCATGTTGGGTAGTTTGGAACTCGATCAATTATTTTAACTAGAATTTCAACTGTAAATGAATGAGCCCTTTTGCAAAGCAGTTGTCCATTTTTTTCTTCAAGTTCCAATTGTGCTAATGCTTTCTACCTCCTCTTTGGGGATGGTGAGCGCATTTTGTCTCCTACACACCTTGCTTGAACCCTTTTGAGATGTAGATGACCTTTTTTTACCCGACGCCTTGTTCCTTCTGTTGTTGTAGGGTTAATCTGGGTTATGTCTCCTATTACGATTCCCTTTTCTTGATTGTTATTTGAGGGACCTATATTCTTTTGGAATAGAGGTCTTCTCAAGATGAGATTTGTGCCACCATAGGGATATTAATTATATGATATTCTTGCAAAAGTTGTCTACTATCTTCTGATAAATGGGTTGTAGTTCCCCTCGATTGATTTGTATGGCTTGATTTTCTTCTCTTTCTCGTTGTGGCATCCTTTAAAACGAAAGCGATTATTTGTCTTCCCTATAACTTCTTTGTACGCCTCCAAGTGATTGATTCATTGCATATATGTTGTTCCAACATACAACGCCAACTGATCTGGGTCAAGGTCCTCTACAACCTGGTGATGACTTGGCGCTGACTTGGAGATTATCTAGTGATGATATGTCAACTTCTTGGGGGACGAGTTTGAGTGATTACTTAGATCTGGATGAGTAAGGTCGCCTGTACACAAATCATTAGGTTTGTGGAAGGCGATCCTCCGATGATTAAGTTAGTATAGAATTCGAGGTTATAGGGGTTGTAAAGTGCGATTAGTAACAAAAGACATACCTTATAAAATGGTTCAAGTGGTATTGACAGAGGTTTATGCGCCAAAATTCACAAGGGCCACGTGCCTTTTAAATAGCCATCGGATGAGTTGGAGATCTATGGTTGATAATTCGGGTCTAGGTCAGGCAGCGTGAATCCATAGGGTGTTTGGGAATTTTCTCATTTCTGGAGGGCAAATATGTCCGTTCGGACTTATTCATTGTGTTTCCTCTATTACTCATTGTGACCTAAAAAATGCAACTTTTAAATTCAAATTAAATACTTATTAAATTTGGATAAACAATACTCCAAAATCACGCGATAAAAAATCTGGTGAAAATATTAGACACAAATAATTGTCTAGAAAAAATATTAAAAATAAACAATGTTCACTCAAAAATAAAAACTTCATAAACACCAAAATAATGATCAAATTAAAACATAGGAACTCCACAGTGAACCACAACCCTCCAATGTTATAGTCGTTTGAGTTGCATCATCTCATTAACTCCTTTGAGATTAAACGTTACAGTCATTTGAAGTTTGGCAAACCATGTATATATATTTAGAAAAATAGCATTTTTCATCTCATAATTTAGGATTTTTACACTTTTGATATCATTGATTACAAGATTATCACTTTTAATCTCACAACTTTCAAAACATAGTACTTTTGGTCACATAGCACCTTTTATCTAGAACTTTAACACGAAAAAAAAAGGTTATGTGCTTAGCACGTGACCATTGAGTGTTAAATCTAAAACTTAATAGTCACATGGCCGTTTTCATTAAGTATCTAACCGAAAATACCATAGAACTAAATATTTATTTTTTAAAAATTATGGAACTAAAAATACAAATATCCTAATTAAATTACTAAAGTGGACCTAAACCACGTATTCACTGGTACACGCCACTTCCACCGCCCAACCATCTCGATTTGATATATATATATATATATATATATATATACGAGTTTTTAGACTAAATAAATTTATTTTGTTGATCAATGGGATAAACCATTGGTGGGTGAAAGAGATATTGAAGAAGAAAACAAAAGTAAGTTCGAGTTTAGGAAGATTAGTGGCTAAAATAAAGACCCTGAATAGCAGGCTGTAAATGGAACCCAGAGAAGAAAAGTTGCTAACGTTATGAACCATTGACTAGTGCTCGAAAAATTGGTGTCCATCAAAATAAAATTCTAATCAAAATCAATTTTGGTCAATTTATTAAAAAAAGAATTATTATTAGCTACAATATTAACGGTTATGGTTAAAAATCATAATAAATAATTACTATTAACTAGTAAAATTAAATAGTGAAAAGAAAATTTTAAATCAGAGAGAGAGAGTGTGTGTGTGGGTGTGTGTGAGATGGAGCGTGTCGGTGTATAAAAGAGGATATTTTTGTCTTATAATATATTAATTTTATATTAACTTATAAAATCTTATAAAAAAAAGTTAGGAAAGTTAACATTTTTTTTAAAGAGCTTCTAAAAGATCAAAAACATTTTATTTTGAAATCTTATAAATTCTTTAAAAAAATAAATTGCTAAACACTTTATTGGAACTTATAAATTCTCTAATATTTTATACGATATTTTTAAAAATTTATAAATTTAGCCAAACACCTTCTTAGTCGGACGTTTGTATGATTGGATGATGAGACAACAATCTCAATCAAGGGCTCCAAAAGCAACTCTTGAACCCCATTGGAAGTAACTCAATTGTTAGGCTAAGCCAATTCAACTTTCATTTGTCTGCTTTTGTGTTGAGCGTGTTGCCTTGGTCAAAACAAAACCTTTCTTTAATGACCAAATCTAATTTGAATTAAGAAAAATCCACAAAATAATTGTATTTTACATTAATCTATGATGGTCCGACCAAGTTTTAAAGTGACGTGTCGGAAAGTCGTTTCTTCATGCTGGGGCTAAAGTGGGGAAACAATAGGATAATGAACGAAAAAATGGACTATGATAGAAATTTTGAATTTATATATATATACATATATGAAAAAATATAATTTACCTCTCTATAATATAAGAAATGAGCAAAAAAATTCCCTATAAAAAATAAAACAACAAATTATCAATTGTGTTAGTTGAAGAGATTAGACAAGCCATACTTAGTCATACCCTCCCCTCACAGTTTGTACACGTGCTCTTTACCGACTTTGGAGGATCCCTTGGTTTGAGGGAATCTCAACTACTTGAACCGTATTGTTGTATTTTTCTTTTTATCTATTTATGTAATTTACCTTTATCGAAAAAAAAATTATCAATGGTGTTCTGAAAATGAAGTAAATTGCTCTCTATTTAAACTATTGGGGGGGGGGGGAGAATTTGCTTTATTTTTTAAAACACAGGAGGTTAATTTACTAATTCTTTTTTTGTAGAGGGGTATTTCTTCATTTCACATATCATCGGATGAATTGTATTTAAACCTATATATATGTGTAATGGGATTTTTCCTAATAAAGGCATGAAAGCATATTATTACATAATTATAAGAACAAAAAAAGGCAAAAAGATCCCACAATACACAAGAACAAATTTATAAGTAACGGAAACTTTTGAGAGCTGATGAAATTTTGCATCAGAATTCTTAGGGTAGAATGGTAAGAACTGAAAATGTGGCGTGTGACGAAATAAAAGGGAACAAGGGTCGAAAAATGTCTGCGGGAGACACGCACGCAGAAGGCAAAGAAGAAGCAAGGAGGGAGAGGCAGAGGATAGCCTGGAGGTACGTGCATTGCGTGTTGAAGCGGCGTCGCACAGACAGATGTAGAGAAATGCTCATTCCGTGTTCCCTGTCTCACTATTTGCCGTCAACACTTGTTTCTGTCGCTTCGCCCCTTTGCTTGTATGCCCCTTTTCAATTTCCAACACAGCAAAGCCCCCACTTTCTAAGGCAGAATCCGAGTACAGGTAATTTGCTTGTGGGTAGGCCTTTCCTTTTCAACTGCCACATCGATCGAGGTGACTTCTTACGCCATCCTCATGCCTTTTTAAACTGTAAAAATGGGAGCATTGGGCGTGCGCTTTTACCAAGAATCGTCCCGCCTGCACGGCGGAGGGGAGAGAGATGAACGCATGCATACACTGCACGTGTAACACATATTTTCATGTGGCATGAATTTTGTTGTTGATATAGTAATTTTTAGGTTGAAATACATTTTGAACCCACTTTTATGTTTACAATGTAGAAAAAAGAAGACTTCGTTCAACAATTTTGGTCTGAATTTATTTGTTTTTTATTTTTTAAATATTAGATTTAGTCATTTATTTATCAATTTTATGTAGGTTTGATTCTTTAATTTAATTATGATTCTTTTGCCCTTTTGATGATAAACGCTAATAGTCCATTCTAATGCTCTAAGTGTAATATAAACAAATAATTTTTTCAATAAAGCTAGAATTTTATACCATTTTAGACGAATATTAGCTACGAGATGCAAAATGAATGGATATATATGGACTAAAATTATTTTGAAAAGCTGTGTAGGATAAAATTGTCCAAAACTGAGTCAAATGACTAAAATTAAGTAATTTAAAAAATTGCTGGACTAAAACTAAAATAGATAAATCTAAAGGATTAAAATTAATAGCAAACAAACTTAAAGGACTAAATAAATAATTACAATTTTTAGGTTTAAATATATTTATAATTGCATTTGTCCCTTAAATTAAACATGAAAGAGAACAAAATACACTAACAAAATAATACCCCTAGCTTACACTAGAGGAAATAATATTCTTTATCTTGTAATTTAATGTATTTTTACTTTTGGTCTCATTGATTGAGGAATTTTCAGTTTTGGTCTCGTAAATTTATAAAAGTAATATTTTTAGTCTCATAGCATCTTTCTGGTACATATCAAACGGGCAAAATCATACTTTTGGATCCACTAGATAAGATAGTTCTCACTTTTGATCCCAAACTTTATGAATCGACACATATTGTCACAAAATCCTAAAATTTGACACTTATGGTCATCTGACATTAAGCGTTTAACAAAGTCATATGTTTGGTATCGTGTCGTTGGTCAATGACTGTTAACCTGATTAATAAATAGCTAAATTTTATTTTACCCTCTATACTTTTCAAAACAGGCAAAAGACCCCATGTGTTTTCAAAATAGGCTAAAACTCCTTATTGGACTCAAGTTGACTAAAATACCTTTCTTGACAAAATAAAATCATCCTGCTTTAATTTTTTTTTACTTTGAGATTTTTTTTTCTCCTTCGTAAAGTAAATATTTCTTTTTTAAAATCTCTATTTAAAGAAGTATACAGGCCAGCAGTACATAGGTCCCGGCGAGACCGTGGGATGCACCACCACTACTTCCCCCAGTGGTCCAGAGGCGTTTCATCAGCCTCTCAGATACGAGGTACGCAAAATTGTTTAGTTAATTGATTTAATATTTTTTTAATTTTGAATTGATTTTAATATTTAATTATTATTTTCAGGTCCGACCGCGATTTTCACACGGCCATCAATAATGCGGTCAAAGGACATTATCCGCATCCCTGTACCAACATATTGCAGATCCCACAGGAGCACCAACTATTCTGGTTCCAAAAATTGAAGGTAATAATAATATTATTTAATTTTGAGTAATGGTTATATTTCTAAAATTAAATATTTATATAATCTTTTTTTCAATTTTTCAGATGTTGAAGTAGTGGGACTGCGACGACGAGTTGATGTTCAACATCACTTGAGGATATTTCGAGCAACATCATTAATGGTCGGTGTTATTTCTATTATAATAAAAATTATTAAATATTCTTTAACAGCACCATCTCACAATTAACAGCTCGTATAAACATTGTCTCACCCTCATTCACAGCTATAAAATTAATCAATGCTTTTCTTTTCTTTGCATTGCTTCATCTTATAATTTTGTCATCTCAATTATTTGACTGACATTTGCTTTCGGACATACTTTGATTTCAATTCCTCCAATTTTCAGTAAGTGTGCTTAGTTTTATGGGAGTTGAGTTTAATATAAAAAGACAAAAAAAGATAGAAAATGATAGTCAGTGACAATACAAACTTCGTAATTGTGAAAAATACAAATTAAACACTTCATTAATCAATAACAATGACCTAAGTGTAAACAATCCAATGACTAGTTTTAGTATTTATGCCCATATGAAATTAGCGGGTTAATTATTTAAAATATATAATATAAATATGTCGAATCGCAGACTCGCAGATCACAACTTAAAAGTTAACTTTTTTAAAAAAAATTAGCAAGTCGCGAACTGAATTCACGACTTGTTATCAATTGTGAATTAAATCTAATTCACAATTCTTTTTTATTTTTATTTAATTAATTTTTAAATGTATTAATTTTAAAAATATAATAAATCATACAAATATGATAATGTATATTTTTTTTATACAATTCTAAAAAAATACAATTAACTATATTGATAAGTTTGCGACAGTGTTGGAACCCTTCGATTGAAGCCCGAGACCAAATCCAAAATGTAAGAAAAAATATAAATAATTTCTGTGATATTATAAATATATAAATTATTATCTTATAAAAAAAATTGGCAATTTAGTTTCGTTCATTTTTTAAATACAATAATTCATAAAGCAATTGAAAGAAGAGAAAGAAGAGAAAGAAGAGAAAGAAAAAAGATAGGGAGAGAAGAAGATGAGTCAACCTGCTGAAGAGTAAAGAGAAACTTATTCAGATTTTGCCCAAATTTTTTTAAAATCGTAAAATAACCCCTAAGACATCGTGTCTTTTTTTTTTTTTTCTTAAATTTTTTGTTATCAGCATGTCCGAGCCATGTTCGTATAACACATGTCCGACATTGTATCGAGTAATTTTTCGAAATGTCCATGTATTATAGATTGCAAACACCCCTTAATTTGAGCATCGGGAGCTTTTCACCAAGCCCATCCTGTTGTCTCTAACGTTTGTTCATATTACAAGCTAACTCTAAGAAAAATAAAGTTAGATGCAATTTACATCATGTGATGTGTGAAATGAGCAAATAATCCCTGTGAAAAAAGAATTAACAAATTACCCCCTATCAATAATTTAGGCTTTAGACAGGGAGGTAATTTGCTTTATTTTTCAAACATACATAAAGTAATTTACTGTTTTTTTATAAAAAATTTTTGCTCATTTTTCATATAACATAAAGATAAATTGCATTTTTTTTCAAGAAAAATATGGATAGAGGAATTTTTTGAGGATATTTCGAGCAACATCACTCCACAACAAAATATTGTGATCAAATGTATTAAGTGCCAGTATCAAAATTATTATAAATTATTAATAATTAGAAAATATTTTTTGTATTTTTATTATAATAAAGGTTGTTAACGATCCAACATATCTTATTAGCTAGTAATGATGCAATCCCCGCAATTTTTTTTGCAAAGTTATCAAGAAAAAACTCTGAAGTAGTAACTTTAAACATGTCGGAAACCCATAAATTCATTTCAGCAACTTTTGATAAAATACTACATTTGGAAGGAACGAAATTTGAGACGCTTTGAGCATACAGAACGACCACCGAATATAATAGCCGCCATTATTGTAAAAGATATTAGACAGAGGATTATCAGTGTTAATTTATCTCGTTCTGTTAGTTCATGTGCGTTATATAGATTATAGCGTATCCCTTGGCCTGTTGAGGGAGAAACCACCAGTTGAGCATTGTTGTACTGTATGATCTTGTTTTATTAATGAAACTTACATTTACCTAAAAATAAAAAAACTTTTGATAAAATAAATCGAGCGTCAGTTCTTAGGGCAACACTGTTAAAGTTTAATGATTTTTAAATTGAATTGTCCTATTTAATTTTATCCGTCGATAAAGAAAACAATGAATCATAATTTCTATTTCAATTATAATATTAGTTTATAATGTTTCCGAGTTTTAAGTGTCAAAAAGAAAATATGTGAATGATAAAAAAAATTAAATTTCAAGAATATTAAAATCAGGAATACTTACATTGGCATCCTTGACATATAGTAATATTACGGAAATTACTTTTCGCTTTTGCATAATACAAAGGTGTATTTGTAATATATATTATTTTCTTGTTAGACAATTTCATCTCGAAAAATACTGATGTAAAAAAAAAAAAAAATTAGAGAGATCTAACCAAACATTCTTTATATTGTTTATTGGAGTGTACCTTGCTTGATTACTTGGCTACGCGCAATAATTCATCCTATTCGACATCTGTAATAGTAATTAATTTGCTTACGGAGCGACCATCGAATATCATAGCCACTATTATTGTGGAAGATATTGGACAGAGGATTATCAGTATTAATTTATCTCGTACGATTAGTTCATATGCGTTATATAGATTATGGCGTATCCCTTAGCCTGTCGAGGGATAAACCACCAGTTGAGCACTGTTGTACTCTACGATCTTGTTTTATTAATAAAACTTACATTTACCCAAAAAAAAAAAATTAATTTGCTTAACTGTAGTTCCCACATCTTGTATATACGGTGGTGTGGCAGTTTGGATCCTACCATATATTGATCATTGTTGTATTGTACGTCTATATTTTTACTTAATGAAATTTACATTTATCAAAAAAAAAAAAAATGATTTAACAGTTTAATTCATCAATTTATTAATTTTCATTGATTGAGGACTCTTTTTCGGCAAAATCCTCAGTTTCATGTCATCATTTAACATGCACATGATGGAAATCATTGAATTTTGAAAATTGCAAAAAAAAAATAAAAAATAATGATCAGATCTCCACAAAAATTAATAAACTAGTGAGCTAAATCGTCAAATCAACTTTTTACACGACCAAAACAACCCTCTCCCCCGTTCATCAATTTTCTGCGTTGGGGACTTTTTTGTCATCCGATTTTTCGATTAAGATCCCTAATTTTATGCCCCCGTGTTACGTACACGTGCAAAAAACATGACGAAAATTATGAATATTCCAACAAAAAAAATAATCTCAAATACGCAAAATTAACAGATTATTAGACTAAATTGTTAAAATCAACTTTTCACGAGACCAAAATACAGACCCTCGTGTTTGCAGGAGTCCAGGACGAGAACTGCAATTTATGATACTAAAATGTAGGATGTCCAATTGTCCATGTGTGAGTGGAATCCCACTCTTAGACAAACACATAATTCCCATAAGAGGATAAATAAGGGAGAAACAAGATCACTGCATAATTACCTAAAAACACATTACATTAATGTCGTTTCATCCAATGAAAACTAACAGGTTGCAAGAAAAATCCAACAACTTTGTCATGATTGCAAGTAGAAAACCCATAGTGAATGTAGCTGACAAAAGATATGGAGTACGTCAGAATACAAAGATTCGAAGACGCACTATTAATATATATCATACGCCTTTTCTTTTAAAGCTATTTTTGTCAATTTGAATTTATTGGTTTTTGTTGTTATTTTAAATATATATGTAAATGAATCATAACTTGTAATAATAAACTCAATGTATAAGAAAACAATACACTATCCCCGTAAACAAACACGCAAATGTGTGTGCACAGTTAATTTTAGAAAATTAAAAAATATGTATATATTTTAGTTGAATAAATAAAAAAATATTAAGAAAAAAATGAGAGAAGAAATAGAATGCAGAAGTTGATAGGAGAGAGAAAAATGGTGAATTAAATAAATTTTATATAAAAATAATATATGAATTAAAAATTTGAAGAGTAAAAATTAAGGTTGAAATGGAGAAGTTTTATCCATTTTCTACAAAATTAATTAAAAGGAAAAAAAAAAAAAAAGAGTGAAAAGATTTGGGCTTCCTCAGGTACATTAATTGGAATGCTTATTGAGTCTGCTATTCATTGCACAGTAGCTCAGAAATCCAGTGGATCTCTGCTCCCAAAATCTAAGCAAAGCATTTAGATTTCCATGGGCCACACAACATTTTAAGACATTACCTGACAGATCATCACACTATTATACACACACTGCCACACACACATACATATATATATATATAGCCCGCCCACCCTCACCCCCACCCCACCTCCTGAGGAGCTCATTTGTACTTCACAATGAACTATTTTGTATCATAATCCCTGACAAAAGTTGTTGACATCTACCAAAAACGAAAACACACACACAACACACACTAACAAAATAGTAATAAGTAGGTGAGTGTATAAATATATTACAGCAGCAGTGGGAGAAGCTGGAGTTGGGAAGTGGAGTGAGTAGCCCGTGTTGGAGAAGGGGAGCACGTGCAGTTTCGATTTTCGACGAGTCCCGAGAAACTATTGCACGTGCCCTGCTTCTCCAACGAGAGCTGCCCACCCATTCATAATCCACACCACAGAAACTAGAAAACCCTAAGCAGTAATCAATTTGTTGATGCGCGCAGCTGCAGGAAAAAGAAGGGAGAGGAGATGTATTTATAGAGGGGGAGGGGATGAGAGAGAGAGAGAGAGAGAAGAGAGAGTTATTAGATAGGATGAGAGAAAGTAAAGGGCAATGGAGTCTTGGAGTGGGCATTCTTTAAAGGCTCTATGTATCATCATCATGCAAGAAAAGCAATCAAGTAGACTTTCATATATATATATATGTGTGTGTGTGTGTGTGTGTTGATTGATTTTTGAGGGGGTTGGAGTGAAAGGAAGAATTTGAGACAGAGAGTCTTTTTGCCCATGCAAACTCCTTTAATGTAATTTGAATTTGTTGGGACTAAATTGATTGCATGAGCTTCAAAAGCAAGCAATGAAAATATGAAATGATGATGAGACAACTTTTTCTCTTTTTTCCCCCTTTCTTTTTGGGGTTTTTTCTCTACAAGATTTGACCTCAATTTGACACTGCCCCAGTGAATCTTTTTCTTAGAACTTTTGCATTTTTCAACATTTAATGTATATCAATTATTGTATATATATATAAGTAACCACTACATCTACACGGTTTGAAGCCAATTGATAATATTTATTTAGTATAATGAGAATATTTTAATGAAAATGATATTAAATATAACTTTTATTATTTAAATAACATGAAAAAAACAGCCTCGTTAGCAACTATGTGTACACATTTTTCGTGGGAAAATCATAATTTTTGTTGTATAAGTATGAGATGGTATTTTCGGTATATTTAAAAATTATTTTGATAATAAAGAACAATAATTTAAAAAAAAACACACGTTAAAAATATTTATCATAAAAAATTGTGAATTTAACGTAAAAATATCTCCAATTTGCAACGACCACACGACTGACCAACTTGACATTTTCCATTTTCGGAGTTGATCAACAATGGTATTATTTTTCGATATATGGGAGAAAAGCAAATATTAAAAGAAGGTGCGATTCGAAGTTGGTTTAGCCCCCCAATTAGGCAAATAAAGAAGAGGTTAATTACTCGAGAAATATAAAATTATAAGTTCATGTTCCATCAAATCAATAGTTCCCATAGTATATATTCTACAATGATCTAAGTGTTTATATTTTCATTGCTCGATGGAAGTAAGTGGATAATGATGTTGAGTTAATAATTGATTGATACATATTATTATAATTAGTACAATTACCCCTTCTTCAAAAATCATTTTATTACTAATGATGTATTAGCTTTGTGATCAAGATTGAGGTTATATGAACTAATCATAGATCATGGATTCGAATGCGCTTAGATGTCTGGATATTTGTCTCACTTTATATAAGTCTATCGTAATTTATTTCATATTTTTTTTGTTATATTGCTCAATTTATTGAAATACTTATGTAACCATATAATTTTCGCTTCTAAATTTTTTTTTTAATATAAATGAGCTAATGAGGCTTAATTTAGTTGGCGAAACGGGGCCTCATGACAAAAAAAAAAAAAAAAAATCATATATTGGAGCCCTACCAATATGCAGTAATAATTGTTGATCAATTATAATAGTAATTATTAATTAATTATATATATTTAATATTAATAATTAACATTTATTATTAATAGTTGATGATGGAAAATTATGATGTAATTGTAATAAATTTTACTGCAAAACATAATATCATTTAATTAAGGATGGATTCAGCATGGAAGATGAAAGGCTTGTGCCTCAATAGTAGAAGCATTAACACTGTCCCCATGAGATTGGACACCATGAAACACAAGAAAAAGCAAATTTCCACTAGCTATGGTACCTAAGCAAATAGGTGCCTCACAATTATTGGTAAATATTTGATAATTTCCATGGAAAGTCAACCATTGAATTATCTTTTAGGGAAGAAAATTTCATTTTTCAACATGTACAATAACTTGCTGGTTTAATATTTTAATCTGCAAGAATTATTTGAGAGTTCTGCTCTACACCGTTCTCTTTTAAAATTTGGTATAATTATATATAATTTTTTTATAATATATAAAATTATATTTAATATTTATGATATTTATTTCTATCCAACAAATAGATTCATTTATTAATAAAAATCTACAGAATTTGTTAATATCAACAAAAAAGTTGAATTAATATTTAATCGTAATTGACTTATATATAGGCTTATTGTAGATCGAATAATCTTTTTTGACCAAAAAACAATCCTTATAAGGGTGAAGATGCACCTCATCATATGTATTACAGTATGAAAATATATAAGGGTAGTTTAGTAAAAAAAATTTATTTTACATATAATAAGTCAGTAAGAAGTCAATTGGAGTAAATATGAATTTTCTTCAATCTTTATGTTTATATAATAAATTCTGTCAATTTTGACTGATGAATAATTCTATTTGTTGGACGGAAACAAGCATAAGGGTATTATACACGAGAAGAAATATGATTTTTACTATGAATAAAAGTAAAAAAAGATGGGATACTAATTAACCAAGACTATGTAATGGGCTTATTAGCCGTTGTTTTTGTAAGTGAGGCTCAAATATTTCCTACAGCTAAAAATAGTGGCAAATATTTTGGTCACGTAAAACCATAATGGATGTTTATCAACCATGGCCAAACTTAAGTTTTCACATCGATTTTATCTAACTTTATTCGATAGATGTACTATGATTTTTAAACTATAGTGAAATATAGTAGAGGGAATTAATAATTGTTTTTTGGGATGATTACACTCCCCTCTCCTGAGACTTGGTGTAATTACAAGTAGACCCCCTGTGGTTAAATTACATCTAGCACATTTGAGGTTTGTTTTACGTCTAACAAATAAGTTCATTTGTTAGTCAAAGTTTACTCAATTTGCTGATATTAACAAAGAAACTAAATGAAAATCGATATTGCCTTCGATTGACTTATTACTAACAGGTCAATTAATTTTTTTCGAACTAAACTATTCTTATAACTGTGAAGATTTGTGAAGACGTATAAGGGTAATTTGCTTATGAAAAAATTATTTGACTTGTAATAAATTAGTAATAAGTCAATTAAGGCTAAATACAAATATTTTCAATTTTTTTTTTTGTCAATATCAGCAGATTTGATGAATTTTGACTAACAGATAAACTTATTTGTTAGATACAAGCAAACATTATGGGGTATTAGATATAATTTATCAAACCATAGGGGCCCATGTATAATCACACCAAACCTCAGGGGATGGGATCGTGATTTTCCTTATTCTTTTAATAGTGAAAAATAATTTCTCAGATCACAGAGGATAAATAATATTTTTTGCCCCATAAGTTAGGCCCATGTCACTTTTGATCCCATTCGTTACGGATTAGCACTTTTAGTCTCATAATTTATAAAAATTAGCACTTTTGGTCCTTTAATTGTAGATCATGTGTTTAGCATGTTGCCGTTAAGTATTTTTTATTGGAGAAAAATAGGCCCTTTTCTCAATAGTAATATATAGTACTTCATTTGGCCTACTTAATTCATTTATGAAAGACTTGATTAATCTTTGTATTGTTTTACTTTGCTTCAACTTATAGAAACATGGAAATGATACGATTCAATTTTTGTGAGAGAAGAGAGAAATCGTTATGCTTTTTACCCTAATTTCCTTCAAAATTTATTTTTCCCCTAAAATGTAGTTATATTTTTTCCCCAAAAATGGTTTTAAGCTAGAAAACAAACCAATTTTCTCTCTAGCAAAAAATACTAACAATCAAAGGCTAGGCGCGCGTGCTACACCGTTAAATTATAGACAAAAAAGTGGATGAGGACAAAAAGTGCTAATTTTTATAAGTTACGAGACTAAAAGTGCTAATTTTTACAAATTACGAGACTAAAAGTGCCAATCCCGTAATTAAATTGGCCAACTGTTATTTGTATTAGCATCATCCACACACTCGAGTTACGTATGTGCTTAGTTAATCCCTAAATTCAAAATATTTATTAAAATATGTTATGAAATTAATTTTTCCAATTATCTGAATATTTATTTTATGATAACTTAAATAAAGAATAAACAATAATGAAACAATAAAAATAAACAGGAGATGGAAAAGTAAAACCTTACATACGAAAAATGAGATGATAGATGAAAAAAAACAAAATTAAATAATAAGAGGTTAGTGAAATAGGAGAAAGGAAGAAAAAAAATTACAGAGAGAAAACTAATTTGGTATCAACTTTTTCTTTTTTTCTTTTGAAGAAGAAGAAGAAAAAGAGATCCATCTTATAGATATTAACTAGGAATTGTGGAAAAATTGAAGTCTAGTTGTGAGAGAAGTTCCCGACCAGCAGATTTGGCCAAAGCATGAGCCAACGAATTCAAAGGAATTGAAAGCAAGGACATTATAATATCCATAATTGCAGATTGGTCCTCCTCACAGTGGTTGATCTTTAGTATGAGACCCTGGCAATCCCCCTCCAAGATCACATTCTGCCGCAAGCTCCACCTCCTCCCTTGTCGCTAGTGCCTATTTATGACACCACTACGCTCATCCTCCGTTCAACCTATTGCGAGATCCAAACCACAACCATGCTTGAATCATCTCTTGCCACCACCCCAATCCCCGTGGCCCGTCCTGAGTTGAGAACAACTCCATCGAAATTTATCTTAATAGCTCCAGTCGGCGGCGATAACGACCAAGTAACAACCTCCTCCCCTTTTTACCACTATGCCCCAAAGCTGCCTCAAGTTAAGAGTAGGCCTAGTGGAATGATAGACCTTGAGACACCAATTGTGCAGACCCAATCACCCACCCCTTTGCCCCCTTCCTGTTGCGTGCCCACCAAATAAACCAACACACACAAAAAATAGCTCAAACTCACCCTTGTCGAGGCATTTTGCAACTTGTTGCACCCATCCTTCACAGTCCTCCCTGCAACAGTCAATAGTCGCCCATCCAAGTCCAATTAGTGCCCAGACCTGCCATGCCAAGTGATAGCAAAGAAAAGCATGCACAATGTCCATCTCTGGCCTGTCACAGGCTGTTCTAGCCGCCTCCACCAGCCCCATCTGCCTTTGTAGATTCTAGAAAGTAGGGATGGCATTAGCATAAAGCTTCTAGCCAATAATTGCACTTCCCTGGAACTTGGCCACCCAACAGGAACTTCCACGATTCCGGACTAGTCTCCTTTCTCCCCTTGCTGTTGACAGAGGCCAATGAACTTAGCTGCAGCATGCACTACTTACAAAAAAGAGCCCATTGTTTGTATAATGCATAACATCCTGCAATGTTGAACGCCGAAGGGGTATGGAAAGAATAGCCTCTCTGTCCTCAGTCAATAACAATGGATCAATAATGGTATGATCCCACGCCCCCGATTGAGGATCGAGCAATGCAGCCACACATACATGCTCAAACCTCTCAAGTGGTGGTGCAGTAACCCAAAAAGTGGTAGGTCATGGAATCCAAGGATCCTTCCAAACTCTCACCCTTACCCCCGAGCCAATCCGCCGGCTCAGCCCCGATGTCACAACCTCCTTCACTCCAAGAACCGAAGGCCATATTCAGTACGGTCTATAGCCCACCTGAGCTTCCAAAAACGATTAGTGGGGATAGTATTTTGTCTTCAAAACCTGGGCAAACAAGTTGTCTAGATGCGTGAAGGGACGTCAAAGTTGTTTCACAACCATTGCCTAGTTGAGAGCCCGGAGTGACTGGAAACCAACACTCCCGTCCTGCTTCCTATGGCACAACCTATCCTAAGCAATCCAATAAGGTTTCAGGTACCTCTATTGTGCCAACCAGAAGTTGACTATCATCAACATCTGAAACACACTCATCCTGTACGTGAGAATAGCTTGTACAACCTGTTAAGTTGTGAAGATTGATTTGAAGAAGAAAAGGATAACCTGATTCAACTTAGAATTCCCAAGTTGAGTTGGAGAAGGATAACCCGATTCAAAATTGAGTTGGAGAAGGATAACCCCATTCAACTTAAAAATCCCAAGTTGAGTTGGAAAAAGGATAAGTCATGGCTATATATATACTACTCTTATTAGCATTGTTTATAGAGCAAAATAGAATAGAGTAGAGAGAAAAGAAAGAGTTGAGACGAGGGTGAGTATTGTCTTTCACGTGTGGTGAAGACTTGCATACAAGTGTGTGTGTGTTGTACTCCTCAATTTTCCTCCTCTTTGAGTGTTTTCTCCTGGCTTGGTATCGCCCCCAGACATAGGATTTATATCCAAACTGGGTTAACAAATTCGTGTGTCTTTTATCGCCTTCATATTCCACCTGTTATCCATCTTAACCCGATCCATTTCCTAACAACTGGTATCAAGAGCCTGGTTCAAGGAGTTAAGATGGAGGGAAAGTTTCCAGTCGAACGGTTCAATGGTTCCGACTTTGGGTTTTGGCGTATGCAGATGGAGGCCTACCTGTATGGGAAGGACCTGTACGAACCACTTGCAGAGAAGTCCGAGAAGACGAGTGATGAAGAATGGAAGGTGCTCGATCGAAAGGCGATGAGCGCAATAATCCTGTCGCTCTCTCGGAATGTCGCCTATCATGTGAAGGGAGCAAAGAGCACGAAGGAAGTTCTACAGACTCTTGCCGATATGTACGAGAAACCCTCAGCAATGAACAAGGTTATGCTGATGAAAAAACTATTCAGGTTGCAAATGGAGGAGTGGAAGTCGGTGGCCGATCACCTCAATGACTTCAACCAACTCACGACACAGCTGGCGTCTGTGGATATCGTGTTTGACGATGAGGTAAAAGTGTTAATTTTGCTTTCATCTTTACCTGACAGTTGGGATGTGGTTGTTACTTCGGTGAGCACTTCGTCTGGGAAGGAGAAGATGAAGTTCGACAACATCAGGGACATGATGTTGAACGAGGAAACCCGTAGAAAGCAAACGGGTGGATCATCTGGCTCTGCACTACATACAGAGTCCAGAGGGAGACCTGACACACGGGGTAAATACCGTGGAAGGTCAAGGTCCAGGGGGAAGAATAAAGGCAAGAAGGAGATGGTGTGCTGGAACTGCGAGAAGCCCGGACACATGAAAAGCGAATGTCGGGCGCCAAAGAAGGAAAAGGAGGGCCGGACAGCGAATGCCGCGACGGAAGAGATCACGGATGCACTCTTGTTGAGTGTGAGCAGTTCTTCCGATGATTGGGTTGTGGATTCAGGGGCCTCATTCCACTCATGCAGCAACAAAGACATCATGGAGCCATACACCTCAGGTGATTTTGGCTTAGTTTATCTTGCAGATAACAAACCCCTCAAGATTGTAGGAAAGGGAGATGTGCGGATCAAATCAATGAATGGGTCATGTTGGACCCTACATGATGTGAGACACATACCAGGACTGAAGAGGAACTTGATCTCAGTCGGACAGCTGGATAGTGATGGATTCCACACGACGTTTGGAGACGCGAAGTGGAAGATCAGTCGGGGAGCAATGACTTTGGCACGAGGACTAAAGTCGGGAACGCTCTACATGGCGGGAGGATCCAGTTCAAACATCCCCTTTGCAGGAACTGTATCGCAGGCTAACCTGTGGCACAATCGCTTGGGCCACATGAGCGAGAAAGGAATGAACGTGCTGAAGTCGAAAGGACGGTTGCCCGAGTTAAAATCGGTGGAGGTGGGTCATTGTGAACACTGCGTGTTCGGAAAGCAGAAACGGGTGAGCTTCTTGACCACAGGAAGAACTCCGAGGAAAGAAAAGTTGGAGCTTGTTCACACCGATTTGTGGGGGCCAGCACCAGTGTCATCTCTTGGTGGATCAACGTACTACATGACATTCGTCGATGACTCCACTAGAAAGGTATGGGTGTATTTCTTAAAAAGAAAATCTGATGCCTTTGATACATTCAGGAGATGGAGGGCACTAGTGGAAAATGAGACAGGTCTACAAGTGAAATGTCTCAGATCGGATAACGGTGGCGAGTACAGCAGTGAAGGTATCAAGAATTACTGCGCCGACCATGGAATCCGAATGCAAAAAATAATCCCGGGGACACCTCAGCAAAATGGCGTTGCTGAGAGGATGAACAGAACACTGAATGAGCGTGCGAGATGCATGCGATTGAAGAGCGGACTACCAAAGATGTTTTGGGCAGATGCAGTCAACACGGCTGCTTTCTTGATCAATCGAGGGCCTTCTGTCCCGTTGAACAACATGATACCGGAAGAGGTATGGAGTGGTAAGAAAGTGGATCTTTCTTTCTTACGTACGTTTGGTTGTTCAGCCTATATTTTGAACGATGATCGGACTAAGCTGGATGCTAAGTCGATTAAATGTACATTCATTGGGTATGGGACTGACGAATTTGGGTATAGATTCTGGGATGATCAAAACCGAAAAATAATTCGTAGCAGGAATGTTATATTCAATGAGGATGTAATGTACAACGACAGGAAGGTAAGCCCGGACGATGACAAGAAGGAAAGGGAATTTGTTGATCTCGATATTTCAAATTCCGGGATCATGAGACCAGCAGATACGGATTCAGTGGGAGTTCAGACGGACGAAACCGAACAAACGGAGATAGAGCCAGAACCAGTATCGGAGGAACCGATTACTGAAAGCAGCACACCCTTGGCACTAGGTCGAGAACCGAGGCTGAGAAGGGCCCCGGATAGGTACTCCCCCTCTCTTTATTACTTGCTTTTGTCTGATTGTGGAGAACCCGAATGTTACGCAGAGGCAGTCAATGATGTCCACAAGAGCAAGTGGGAGCTTGTGATGAACGACGAGATGAACTCGTTGAAGAAAAACAACACATGGGAATTGTGTCAGCTCCCAAAAGGAAAGAAGGCCCTACAGAACAGATGGGTCTATCGGGTTAAGGAAGAATCAGACGGGAAGAAGCGGTACAAGGCAAGACTCGTAGTAAAGGGATTCTAACAAAGATACGGTATTGACTTTACTGATGTTTTTACACCTGTTGTCAAGTTAACTACTATTCGTCTTGTGTTGAGCATGGTAGCGGCAGAGAACTTGGAGTTACAACAGATGGATGTAAAGACAGCCTTCCTACACGGGGATCTTGAGGAGGAGATATACATGGTACAACCAGAGGGGTATAAGGAGATGATCAGCAGGTGTGTCGCCTGAAGAAAAGCCTGTATGGATTGAAACAGGCTCCGTGGCAGTGGTACAGGAAGTTTGACAACTTCATGCTAGAGATAGGTTTCTCTAGATGCAATGCTGATCATTGCTGCTACGTGAAGAGGTTCGATGAGTTTTTTATCATTATACTCCTGTATGTTGATGACATGTTGATAGCAGGATCAAATGTCAAGGAGATCAATAGGCTCAAGGATCAGTTATCGAGGAAGTTTGACATGAAAGATCTTGGCGAAGCAAGACAGATATTGGGCATGAAAATCACAAGGGACAAAGGTATTGGTAAATTATGGTTATCTCAATCTGATTATATTGAGAAGGTATTATGCAGATTCAAGATGGAAAATGCAAAACCGGTTGGAACGCCATTGGGAAATCAGTTCAAACTATCCAATAGTGATTCGCCCCAGACTGACTCCGAACGTGCAAAGATGAGAGTCACACCGTATGCCTCAGTAATTGGGAGCCTGATGTATGCTATGATCTGTACTCGACCAGATATAGCACATGCAGTGGGAGTAGTTAGCCGTTTTATGAGCAATCCAGGAGTGATGCACTGGGAAGCTGTGAAACGGATTCTTAGGTACCTAAGGGGTACTAAGGACCGAGCATTGGTGTTTGGTAAGGGCAAGCTTACCTTGTTTGGGTTTGTTGACGCTGATTTTGCAGGGAGTGACTATGACAAAAGGAGGAGCACTACAGGGTACGTGTTCACATATGGCGGTACAGCCGTATCCTGGGTCTCAAAGTTGCAGAAGGTTGTCACACTGTCCACGACGGAAGCTGAGTACGTGGCAGTTACTGAGGCAGCTAAGGAGCTCATTTGGCTGCAACACTTGTTGGGTGAATTAGGGAAACCTCAGGCAGATGTGATTCTTCATAGCGATAGCCAGAGTGCGATCCATCTGGCAAAGAATCCCGCGTTCCATTCACGGACAAAGCACATCGAGATCAAGTACCATTTCATCCGACAACTTCTGGAGAAGAAGGCACTGCAGCTGGAGAAGATCCAAGGAGAAAAGAATCCTGCGGACATGCTGACCAAGGCGGTTGCGATGGAGAAGTTGAAGCTGTGTACGGCTTCGACTGGCCTTGATGACTAGAGTGGACAAACCCGGCGGTACCAAGAAAGAAGTGGAGAAAAGCTAATCAATCTTCAAGTGGGAGATTGTTAAGTTGTGAAGATTGATTTGAAGAAGAAAAGGATAACCTGATTCAACTTAGAATTCCCAAGTTGAGTTGGAGAAGGATAACCCGATTCAAAGTTGAGTTGGAGAAGGATAACCCCATTCAACTTAGAAATCCCAAGTTGAGTTGGAAAAAGGATAAGTCATGGCTATATATATACTACTCTTATTAGCATTGTTTATAGAGCAAAGTAGAATAGAGTAGAGAGAAAAGAAAGAGTTGAGACGAGGGTGAGTGTTGTCTTTCACGTGTGGTGAAGACTTGCATACAAGTGTGTGTGTGTTGTACTCCTCAATTTTCCTCCTCTTTGAGTGTTTTCTCCTGGCTTGGTATCGCCCCCAGACATAGGATTTATATCCAAACTGGGTTAACAAATTCGTGTGTCTTTTATCGCCTTCATATTCCACCTGTTATCCATCTTAACCCGATCCATTTCCTAACACAACCCCCCTTAATAAGTACCTCTTTCCCTTCTTAGGTGAGATACTTTTCGTTCCACCATTGTACCTATCACCATACACCATCTCGTACCAATGCAAAAACTTCTTTCATCGAATGACCACCACTGACGAGAGCCCCAAAAACTTGCATAACAATCCGCCATCTGAATCCCCAACAAACCCAACACCCACTCCATTACTCCATTCTCGTGTTCCAAATGCACACCACCACATATGTTTGGTAGTTCATGTCTTATCTAGATGCCTAAGCGAACACTCATAGAATCCCATGCACACTTGTTGCCGCCTACTCCATAGCCGGGTAAAAAAGATCAATGTATCATCGACAAATAACAAAGGTGAAAACATGGGAGGCGCAGCACACACCAACCCTTGTAATCTCCCTCCGTTTCTCCACACGCCTTAGTAAAGCACTAAAAGCTTCTGTACATTAAAAAAGAAAAATACAAACAAATAAGGGGAGAGAGGGTCCCCTTGGCGGAGGCCTCTCTATGGGGTGACGGAGAAAAAACAAGATCTATTGGTAAGAATCAGTATGACATAGATGAGACACAAAGCATAATCAACCTCACTAGACGCTGATGAAACATAACCTAGCTAAGCAAGACTCTTTGTAGAAAGGCCATTCCAATTTTCCATGTACTTTTCTAATGTCTAGTTTAAGGATTATATGACATTTCCTATCGGTATTAATCTTAAGGTAATGGTTGAGTTCATATGCTAGGAGAACATTATCAGTGATACGGTGTCCTCAAATAAAGGTCGATTGGCAAAGTGATATAACACGGTCAAGGATAGGCTTAATGTGGTTGGGCAGGGCTTTAAAGGTTATTTTATACAACAGTTGGGCAGGCTAATGGGGCGAAAAAGATTAAGACTATCTAGATACTTGGACTAAGGAATCAACACAATTTCATATTGTTTAATCCCGATTCAAAGACACAATCATGCAAAATACATTTAACATAGTGAATATCATATTTTCCAAATACTAAAAGCGCTAAAAGAATAGATGAGATATACCATCCACTCCTAGGGATTTAAATGCGGGCATCTATTCGCATCATAGCTTTTTTATTTCGCAGCATCGCTATTTTCATATCACATTTTTTTTATATCGCTCTTTTCATATATATTTTTTTTTTCATATCGCAGCATCACTCTTTTTATATCACATCTTTTTCATATCGTATCAAAACTCTTTTTATTTCATTTCGCCTTATAAGCTTTTCAACACATCAAGGAGTATTCACACCACAATTATATTCAATTTTCACCACTCTTCATTTCCACATATCGTCATTCTTGTAAGCAACTGGTAACGTAAAACAATATATCAACATATTCTCATTTCCAGACATCCACAACACATCAAAAAATATACATAATATGTCAACGTATTTCCTCATTCCAAGTACACAATATCGTCAATCAAATTAAATCATTCACCACCCATATATTTTAAGATGAACCAAGATCAACATGAACCACAAATTTATATATATATATTAAAGTAAACATATATAGGTCAGTATGCATATGCAATTATTTGAGTCTTCTCAAACGTGCTTCACCGATATTTTTTAATATGAATCTTTAAATTATTTATAACAATTAAAATAATTGAAGTAGCATATAATGAGTGAAAATTAACATCAAGCACAAAAGTAAATAAATCATGTAAAAACAGAAGAAAATAAGATAGTTGGCTAAATAAAGAGCCAGGACACTTGTTATTATCCTAATATCACGATAATGCTCTTACATAAAAATTAATTGTAAAATCATGATTATGTTCTCACTTGAAAATCCTAAAATAAGATAGTTGTTTATCATATTATCTTATGCACATGATCATAGAAGAGTGATAAAACACGTATAAGTCGACGCACAATTGGAGAAGACAATCACAATCCAAATCAAGCTATCTGTTAGAAGTGGATTGGTCTCCGGCACAATTTCAATATAAGTGATTACAGAAACTTAAAAAAATATTACAGGCTTTTCTAATGCAAATTACAAGGACCTTATAGAACAGAAATAAACATACAAGAAATAAGCCGGGAATTACAGAATGGGAACATAAACACCTTAGTAATTTTCGGCTCAGAGGCCTAAGACCCAGGGCCTAGCAAGGCCGAAGGCCGCAACCTTACTCACGGTTGCTTGAATTTCATAATAGTCACAAAGGCTAGTAAACCACAAAGGTTACCCAATATCCACCAAGGAACCGCCACAAAGGCTGTCAACAGAAACCACAAAGGTCTGGCCACAAAGGCTTTGTTTTTCGGAGAAAGGAGGAAGAGAGAAGAGGTAATTACTTCGTTAACCAAGAGCCAACAAGGATCAGCCATTTAAAGAGGCATGACCTTAATGGCTCATTAACCGCCATTATCGGAGAAAGGAGGAGCACAGAATACAAAGGGAACAGGGAAGACCCGAAGGGTCGTGTGGGAGAAGAAGACGAGGAGAAGGAGCGGCTGATATGGGATTAGGGTTAGAAATGGGGAAAGGTTTTAAGTAGTGAGAGCACCGGGTCAAACCTTTCCATGGGCCGGGTCGGTGGATAGAGGGTGGATGGGCTTAGTGAATTCAGCCGTCCAGTGAGCAAGGCCCAATCATATTGGTTTGGGCCATCATTTTATTTACATTTTCCACCTTGGTCCAAACCAAGATGGTGGGTCAAAAGGCTGTCATCATTGCCATAGCTTCCTTTTCCTGCAAAAGAGAGAAGTTATGGAATAACAGTTTATAAATGTAGCATATCAAGACAATTTTTAAATTTCTCTATTGCTAAGCATTTTGTTCCCATATCTGTAGGATTCTCTTCTGACTTTATTTTTTCAAGGTTGATTATTCCATTGTTTATAACATCTCTAATAAAGTGATACCTAACATCTATGTGTTTGGTTCTGTAGTGAAAGACTGGGTTTTTACATAGTTGGATACTAGACTGACTATCAGAGTAAACAACAAGTTTATTTTTCAGAAATCCAATTTCAGAAATCAAGCCTTTTAACCATATTACTTCTTTTATTGCTTCAGTGGTTGCTATATACTCAGCTTCTGTAGTGGAAAGAGCTACTATACTTTGAAGTTGTGATTTCCAACTTATGCAGGCATTACAAAGAGTAAAGATGTAGGAGGTAGTTGATTTTCTACTATCTTTGTCATTAGCATAGTTAGAGTCCACAAATCCTTTAAGTTCCACACTATCAGAATTTTTTGAAAAAGTTATTCCAACATTCTTAGTACCATTTAAGTATCTAAAGAGGTATTTCACTGCTTCCCAATGGGAAGCACCTGGGTTGGACATATACCTACTTAAGCAGCTAACTGCATATGCAATGTCTGGCCTAGTACTTACCATTAGATACATGACAGAACCTATAGCATTTGAGTAGGGTACATTTTTCATTTTATCTTTTTCAGATTCTGTTTTAGGACATAGATCTTTGCTTAACTGAAAATGTGCTGCAAGTGGTACAGAAGATGGTTTGCATTTTTCCATTGAAAATTTTTCAAGTATGCTTTGAATGTAAGAGGTTTGATTTAAGAAAATAGTTGACTTGGTTCTGTTTCTTTCTATGTTCATACCAAGTATTTTCTTTGCATTTCCTAAATCTTTCATTTCAAAGTTCTTGCATAAATGATGCTGTAAGCATTTAATCATATTAAGACTAGGACTAGCTATTAACATGTCATCCACATATAAGACAAGAAATAATGGCACATTGTTTTCATGCTTGAAATATAAACATGGATCATAAGCACTATTTTTAAAATCCAAAGAGTGCATGAACTGATCAAACTTTTTATTCCACTGCCTAGGGGATTGTTTCAGACCATATAAGGATCTTTTGAGCAAGCATACATGATTTGGATTTTTCTTATTAACAAAACCGTGAGGCTGAGACATGTAAATTTGTTCATCTAGATTTCCATGCAAGAATGCAGTCTTAACGTCCATCTGTTTTAATTCCCAGTCAAAATGAGCAACCAAAGCAAGCAAGATTCGAACAGTAGTAAATTTGACTACGGGAGAGAAGATTTCAGTAAAATCAATGCCTTCTTTTTGTGTAAAACCTTTTGCTACAAGTCTTGCTTTAAATCTTTTGACATTGTTTTCTTCTTTTATTTTGAAAACCCATTTACAATCGACTATAGAAGCATTTTTAGGTTTTGAAACTAGAACCCAAGTGTTATTTTCTTTTAAGGCTTTTATTTCTTCATTCATAGCAATTATCCATTCTTTTGAATTTGTACTTTCTAAAGCTTCTTCATAAGTACTTGGTTCTAAATTTTCAACATTTAGAGCTAAATGATAATCTTTAAGCCTAGAAGGAATCCTACGTTCCCTAGGTACTCGATCTCTAACTAGCTGATAGGTATTTGGATTTTCATTTTCAATTTCTTCATCATTGTGTTCTTCCTGATTTTCTTGATTTTCTTCTCTATTTACTATTTCTTCTCTTTGTTGGTTATCCTCATTACTAGGTTCCACCTTATTAAAAGGTATTTTCAATATTAAAATCTTCAGAATTTTTAGAGGAAGTGTTTAAGCATGGCATTTCTAATTCATTAAAGATCACATCTCTACTTACTATTACCTTAAAGCCAGGTTGATTCTTAAGCCATAGTCTATATCCTTTTACTCCGGGTGGATAACCAATAAATACACATTTTTGAGACCTAGGATCTAATTTATCACCATTATTATGACAGAAAGCAGCACAACCAAAAATGCGTAGAGAAGAGAAATCAACATCAGAATTTGTCCAAACTTTTTCAGGAATATTTCCAAGTAAAGGCACAGAGGGTGACCTATTTATCAAATATGCTGCAGTTAATAAAGCTTCTCCCCAAAAGGTTTTAGATAGACCAGAACTTATTAAAAGACATCTTACTTTGTTTAACAAAGTCCTATTCATTCTCTCAGCTACCCCGTTTTATTGAGGAGTATATGGTGTGGTTTTGTGTCTTTTAATACCATTCTTATCGCATAATTCAGAAAACTGTTTGTTACAAAATTCCAAGCCATTGTCAGTCCTTAATGCTTTAAGCCTATGACCTGTTTGGTTCTCAACCAGATTTTTCCAATTTTGAAATTTTTCAAAAACATCAGATTTTTGCTTCATTAGAAAAACAAATACTTTCCTAGAATAATTATCAATAATTGATAGAAAATACTTATTACCCCCATGAGTACTAATATTAGCAGGACCCCACACGTCTGCATGCACATACTCTAAAATGCAATTTGAAGAAGTGGGAGATGGGTATGAAGAAGTAGGAAACTTTACTTTGTGTTGTTTTCCTAATATGCAATCATCACAAAAATTTAAAGCAGAAGGTTTTTCATGCAAAAAACCATTTTTGTGTAACAACTCAAGCCCCCTAAAGCTGATATGACCCAACCTCTTATGCCAAATTTCAGATTTATTTTTTGTGAAAATATTTCCAGAAAAAGAATCATACTTAACGGTGCATAAATACAGATTTCTCTTTTTGATTGCTTTGAAAATAGTCATGGAACCCTTAGAAATTTTCATGATCCCTTTTCCCCATTTCCCCTCTAACCCTTCTTCCTCTAGGGCAGAGCATGACATTAAGTTATGGGCAAGATCAGGGACATAAATACAGATTTCTCTTTTTGATTGCTTTGAAAATAGTCATGGAACCCTTAGAAATTTTCATGATCCCTTTTCCCCATTTCCCCTCTAACCCTTCTTTCTCTAAGGCAGAGCATGACATTAAGTTATGGGCAAGATCAGGGACATACCTAACATTCTTAAGGGTTATTTTCGAACCATTTTCAAAAATAAGACAAGTATCACCAAAGCCAAGCACATCACATAATTTTTGGTTTGCCATTGACACAGAACCTAGTCTTTCAGTTTTAAAATTTGTTAAAATGTCTTTATAAGGTGTCATATGAAAAGTGCATCCAGAATCCACAAGCCATTCAGATTTATTTAAAGAACTTTCAACAAAATTTACATCAGACACCATGTAAACTTCATCAGTTGTTTCTTCTGAGACATTAGCAGATTCATTTTGTTGGTTCTTTTTAGGCTTTTTACAGTCTTTAATGAAATGACCTTTACCCCCACAATTGTAACACCTAAAATCCTTTTTGTTTTTATCTTCATCTCTTTTATTATTATTGTTATTATATCTATTTCTAGACGGACTTCTTCCCCTACTTCTGCTACGACTTTTACTGTATTTTCTGAATTTCGAGTTATGGTTATTATTCCTATGTTTAGGTCTTCCTCTTACCAAGTTCACTTCGTTATTACTATTATTAGAGGTATTTGTTTTTAAATCCATTTCTTTTGATTTTAAGCCACTAATTACAGTTTCTAAAGTCACATTATCACGTCCATATTTTATTGCAGCTTTAACATCACCATAAGACTCAGGTATAGCATTTAATAAAACTATAGGAGTATAATCGTCTATATTTTTATCCCCTGTCAATTTTATGTCTTGAATTAATTTAGTGAAATCATCAATATTTTCCTCAATATTTTTTGAAACATCTAGTTTATATCTGAAAAATTTTTCCAAAAGAAATAATTTACTAGGAAGAGAAGTTTCTGTGTAAAGTTCCTCTAATCTATTCCACAGTTCTTTAGCAGTGTTTTGTTTTCCTATTTTCCTAATTACAGAATCAGATAGGTTTAAAATAATAGAACTGTACGCATATTCATCATTTTCAAGCCGTTTTTCTTCAGAAACAGTTTCAGAATATTTTCCTTCAATGGCTTTAAAAACCATCTGTTGTATTAAGATGTCTTTCATTTTTTGTTGCCATATAGAAAAATCAGTTTTTCCGTCAAATGGTTGTAAATTATAACCAGACATTTTAGCAAGTTTCAGTAATATCACAGAAATTCACAGTTCAAGTAATAGAAGCAAATATTAAACAGCAGCAAATTCCCAATCACAGAAAATTCCAAACAACAGAAAATAAATTACAGTTAATAGTGCTAGGGCCTTGACTACGCCTCCACTAGATACCCGACGGCTTCACGAGCCCGGCCAAGGGAGGTTAGCAGTAAGGGGTCGGGAAACTGGGACCGAAAATAAAGAGGAAAGAGTTAGAACGAAGTTACCGTGAGTGGCCTCAGGCCAGAGACTTAACCCTGCTCTGATACCACTGTTAGAAGTGGATCGGTCTCCGGCACAATTTCAATATAAGCGATTACAGAAACTTAAAAAAATATTACAGGCTTTTCTATTGCAAATTACAAGGACCTTATAGAACAGAAATAAACATACAAGAAATAAGCCGGGAATTACAGAATGGGAACATAAACACCTTAGTAATTTTCGGCTCAGAGGCCTAAGACCCAGGGCCTAGCAAGGCCGAAGGCCGCAACCTTACTCACGGTTGCTTGAATCTCGCAATAGCCACAAAGGCTAGTAAACCACAAAGGTTACCCAATATCCACCAAGGAACCACCACAAAGGCTGTCAACAGAAACCACAAAGGTCTGGCCACAAAGGCTTTGTTTTTCGGAGAAAGGAGGAAAAGAGAAGAGGTAATTACTTCGTTAACCAAGAGCCAACAAGGATCAGCCATTTAAAGAGGCATGACCTTAATGGCTCATTAACCGCCATTATCGGAGAAAGGAGGAGCACAGAATACAAAGGGAACGGGGAAGACCCGAAGGGTCGTGTGGGAGAAGAAGACGAGGAGAAGGAGCGGCTGATATGGGATTAGGGTTAGAAATGGGGAAAGGTTTTAAGTAGTGAGAGCACCGGGTCAAACCTTTCCATGGGCCGGATCGGTGGATAGAGGGTGGATGGGCTTAGTGGATTCAGCCGTCCAGTAAGCAAGGCCCAATCATATTGGTTTGGGCCATCATTTTATTTACACTATCAATCAAGGCTCAATATGAGGAGATGATCACATCCTAGATCAAAGGCTGCAATCTCATCTCAAACTTATAGGTAAAATGAAAGATATTTGTCTCAATAAATATTGCAAAATTATAACATTCTATTAGATATTTTTGTATTCAATATTACTGTTGAATCACTTGTACAATGTATATATGTACATATATATATATATATCATTGTAATAATTCAAAAATGTATTCATTGCTTTTCTTCACTATCTTGTTTGTAAAATTCTCTTGGTATCAGCCCAGGTTTGGGAAAAAGAAAACAGAAAAGAAAATAACTTCATTTGAAGAGCCTAAACTATCTATTCAATCCTTCCACCATAGCTTTAGCTTTATTTCCATCAAATTATCTGCCACGAACTTTCTTCTTTGGAAAGCTCAAATACTTCCCTCGATTCGAGCACTACAAAACAAGGTGAAATTTGGGGCGGGTTTCAGAAATTTCTTTTTATTTTTTTACTTTGGAACGATTTAAAAAACACAACCTATTTGGATTAGACTGTGGAACGGATCAAAATCCATCCCCACAACTGGCGTTACGAAAATTTAGAAATGATTTACAGAAAACCGTTCGAACTTGCAATGGTAATTGAGGCAGGTCAATGCAGACCATTCCTAATATCGAGTTAGTCCAATATATTTCTAATTTAGCAATTGGAACTGTTGAGGATGGTCTTTGGAACGATTACTTATGTTTTTTAGGTGAAATTTTGGAATGGTATTTGTAATACTTGTGATTTAATTCTGGAACTATTTTCTTTTAATTGCGATCAATTTAGGAACAGTCTTTGAAACATTGTTTTGCAACAGGTTATTGAATTTGGAATACATTTGTAGAACTGTATTAGTAATAGAATTAGGAACGATTTGTATAATTTGGAACACATATTAGATACTGATTAGTAATTTTATTTGGAACGGTTATATATTAATTTGGAACGGTTCATCCAGTCTAGGAACACTTTTTTGGAATTTTCGTTGGAACGAGATCTGGAACGGGATTTTATTAAATTTGTAATATTTTCTAAACCCATTCCTAACTTTTGAATTTTACATATTTTTACAAATTATTAATATATTTAATAAATTTGATTAAATAAATAAATTTATATATTTTAATAAATTTTTAGATATAATTAATTTAATTTAGTGAAATTTGAATTAATTTTATTTATAAATTTAATTAATTGAATAAATATAAAATAATAAAATTTAATAAAGATTATGAAATAATTAATAATTAAAAAATATTATATTAACATAAGAAATTATTTAATTATAAAAATTAAAAAAATATAAAACCTAATCTAAATGGTCCTCGTCAAAGTCGTTTGATTTTCGGCCAGGGAATTCGTCGGAGGCCGTGTTGTAGTGGACGAGGAGACCCGCATCTCCCGCATCATTTCCATCATGTCGGCCATCATTGTCTCTCGAGACGGCTGATGCGGTTCTCCATGATTGAGTTTGACGGTGGCGGTGGTGGTGGCTATGGTGATGTGAATGTATCAATTGGAGATGTGGGCCTCAGAACCAAAGGCGAATACTCAATCGTTGTTCTTTCCCCCGATTGTAGCCAGCCACATCTACTGCTCTGTCATCGTCATTAAAGCCTCGAATTCGGCAAGGGCATCTAGATCGTCAGTCGTGGGCTGTGGCTGACGATCCTCTAGCATCCTCTGGAAAACTCCTATAAAACAAATAGTGTTAGTACTTTATTACATGAAGAATTAATTATTAAAAAAAATAATATCAATAAATTAGCTACTTACCGCTACCTCCGTCGCCCTTCGTCCGTTCCAACTGTTGTCCTCTTTCTTCTTGTAGCACTGCTCGAATAATTCTATGTGCTTGTGCGGCCGATCGAGCTCTGCCTCCTGTATAAGGAAAAACCAGTTAATTAATTAGCATCATATTTAAAAATAATGATTTGACACACAAATAATTTTTATTTACTTACCAACTTTCTCTTATGCATGCCGACTAAGGAAGACCCCCCTCCCCCGCCCCCCGTACACAGTTGAGGACGCCATGGGGTTAGCCGACCGATTCACCTTATTCCTGGAGAACTCTTGCTGGAAGTCCTTGTTGGCCGAGTATGCCTGGAGTTGGTGCCAGAGCTCATTAGCTAGCCATAGTGGTGTGACCAGGCTGGATCAGGCGACGAAGAAGGTCTTTCGAATGTACTTTTCGGCCCACATTTGGAAGACCCAGAACATGGATTCATCGTCACAGTCCCACCAGTAGGCCATCTGTAGTAATAAAATTAAATAAAATATTAGTAAAATAAATTAAATAATTAGCTTATGTATTAGATAAAACTAAATTAATTAAAAACTAATTACTTTCATGCTCTCAAACCAGAAATGATGGTGCTCTAGCAGCACTTGCCTCAGACACGGCCACGGGTGAGGAAAATGTCCCCGCACGACCGCATTGATGCGCTTGTGAAACCGCCGATCAGACCTTAATTTAATTTGATATTCAAAAATTAATTAATATTTTCAAGATAAAATAATTAACAATAAAAAAATTATTTAACAAACTTACCTCACGTCATCGAGGTTGATGTACTGGCATGCTGATGGTGGGGGGACTGATAGTGGTGGTAAATGTGGTGGAGCAGCCGCCGGTGTGGTAGGCTGCTGTAACGCGTCATCCGCAACCGCACATGCAGCTCTAGATGTACCAACATCATCTGTAGTTTGTGGGACGGGGGACGGTACTGGCGTATCAGGTGGTGTGGATGGTCGAGGGGATGCCTCCCCAACCTAGGAAGCATATGATGGTACTGGTGGTAATATCGGGCCACAACCGCGGCCACAACCACGACCACGCCCTCGACCACAGGTAGAGGTGACGTACCACTAGACATTATCTACACCAATTATATAAAAGTATTAGTCTAAATTTTTGGATTATCGACATTAATATGTTAAATTCAAAAGAATATACTAATTTTTTTTATTATTAGGTAAAAATATTAATATTGGAGAAATTAGTCAAAATTAATTTTTTGATTATTTACATTATCATATAAAAATATTATGGGAATATTGTTGTATTAATATGTAAAAGTGTTAATATTGGAGAAATTGATTTAAATTACTTTTGTGATTATGTACATTATTATGTAAAAATATTGGGAATATTGTTCCAATTTCCTTTTAATTTTTTTGATTATTATGTAAAAATTTATTAATGTGAATAATGTTCCAATTTTTGTGATGATTTATATTTATTAATGTATTAATATTAATATTGCATTAATTGTTCCAAAATTTTTTATTAATGTGATAAGATGTAAAATTTTATTAAATTGCATAAATAATTTGTGTAATAACACATAAATTGCATAAATTTAACATGTATTGCATAAATTTAATAAATTGCATAAATTACACATGTATTGCATAAATTATAAATAAATTGCATAAGTTACACATGAACTGCATAAATTTGTTAAATTGCATAAATTACACATAAATGGCATAAACTATACATAAATTTACAAAAAAATTTACAGAAAATTTTTAAAAAATACAAAAATTAAAAAAACTTACGAAAATTTCAAAAGTACTTTTATGAATTCAGAATAATTTCTGAAATATTTTTTAGATCAGACCGCTAGAAATATTCACATATGGTAAATATTGTTATACATTTAAAATTAGGATTAATTAGGGTCTCAGATGTAGAGATCTCGTAATCGGGAACAAAATGAGCAAGATGTGGACATTCTTTGGCATAGGCTCAGGAACATATGTAGGCACGGGTCTAGTAAAATATTTTAGGAACAGAGTTTTGGACACATTTAGTATGTGTCTAAGTAATTTTACTTTTAGGAACGGTGAAAAATAAATAACCGCTCCTAAATTAATTTTTCCTCCAATTTTTCTTTTGGCGCGTAATTAAATTTCTTGGAACAGCATTAAGAACGGGCAAATTTAATTGATCGTTCCTACATTTTGATTTTCTTCTCCCCTTTTCTGAATATCCGCCATAATTAGGAACAACTTTAGGCACGAGCTAGTATTTTTTGACCGTTTCTAATTAAAAAAATGTCATACATAGGATCGGTAATAGAAATGGTTTGGAAATTTTCTATTCCTATGTAGAAAAATATCTTACTTAGGAGCGGTTATAGAACTTCTAACCGTTCCTAAATGAAAAAATATTATGTTTTATTTAAAAAAAAATAAGCTTGAGAATTATACTTCTCTAAGTTTGAAAATTATACTTCTATAAGTTTAAAAATACATACACAAATTCGAATTAATGCCAATCATAATTATTATCTTGTTCAGTCTCGTATTTCTCGTCAAAGCTATTTTCGTCAGAGTCGTCATCAGTCTCGTAGGCCACTGATTGGGATGTGCCTGCTCCTTGTTGAGTAGCAACAGAAAAATCAACGACTAATTGAATATCATTTGGGTCATGCAGGCCATAATTATGATTGTCCATCGCAACTTGTAGAGTAGGTATTGCCTCATCCTCTTGAAATGCAACTTCGGTCCACCCCGCGTCATCGATGACTCTTCTGGCTCCTGTTTTGCAGGTAGCCATCTAGTCCACTTTGTCTCTCTTCATGCTAGGGTACTCAGTGTAGGAGACTTGTACTGCTTAGTGTGCTAGGATGAACGGTTCGTTCTTTTAGTATAATTTCTTGAAGTTTACATCAACGAGGTGATAATGACGATGTACCTTTGTACCTCTCACGGGATCGACCGAACGGCATCTAACAGAATGATCTGCAAGTTTTGAATAAGTGGGTAATCCAACTGAATTATCTTTCGAGAATCCCGTAGAAGTCGCAAAAATTCGTGTTGGTACATGATGAGCTCTTGACGCACACCCCACAGTTTATAGTGGACTTCCCTATGCTGGCACTTCAGTGTGGAAGTTATAGTCATTTACAAAGTAGTATAGGAACATTGTGAGCTCAGCTGTAGAACCCAATAGTGCAACTTCAAAAGTTCATTGTCTGTGTAATTCAATTTGAATTTAACCTGTGTTGAGAATATTAGAAGAAACATATAGTAACAAAGTACAATTGACATAATTAAAAACACATAACTTATATAACGTTTGAACCAATCCTTGAACTGAAATGCTACTAGCTCATCAATAATAGGAACCTTCGCATTATGGTACACGTAAAGTTCATTCGAAAAGGACCTGTTCACATACATTGGTTAAAAGTCCAAAATTAATAATAATTCATGTGAATACACTACATCGACAAAATTTACACTTACTCGTAGTATGGCGTTATTACATCATAGTTGGTCAATATGTATGTCTCAATTATGTGGCGTTCTGTACCACTGAGATATCTCTTTTTTGATGCACCACTACCTCGACCAAGGTAGTTGAAAACGAGTGTTGTTGATACAGAGGTCGTCATTTCTACTTGGCCTATTCCATTTGCAAAGAATCTGAGGCTTAAGCAGTGTGAAGTGAAGAGACTGATTTATTCTATAAGGTAAGCCTCTACAATTGACGCCTTCATATGTGCTTTGTTTTTCACCTTCATTTTCAAGCGTCAAAGGAATCTAATAACCGAATATTTATTAGAAACATAATGACACTAGAACTATTTGAAAAAACTAGAATAACTCGTGTAACAATTACCTCTCAAATGAATACATTCACCTGTACTGCACAGGCCCTCCCACGCGTGCTTCATATGGCAGATGAACAATTAGGTGCTCCATTGCGTCGAAGAAAGCAGGCAGAAATATTTTCTCGAGGTTGCACAAGATAGTTGCGACACTAGCCTCCAATTCTTGTACCTTGTCCACATCGAGCATACCGAATATTGGATCTGGAATAGAAGGCTGACATCAATTAATGCACTCCACACTGGCTTAGGAAGCATTTTACGGAAGGCAATCGGTATCAACTTCTGCATGAATACGTGACAAGGATGACTCTTCATGCTGTGAAACCTCATCTTCTTCATGTCGACACAACGGCCAAATTAGATATGTACCCATCAAGAAACTTCTGGTGACTAATCCATTCACATATCCTCCTCTTTTGCTCTTTGGTGATGGTATATACTGCTTGGAGCATCACGTTCCGCCTTCTTTCATCCACCTCAAGCTCTGGTCGAATACATATTACCTTGAGGTCCTTACGTGCATTCAGAGTATCCTTCATTTTTCTCTTTATATTCATCATGGTATTAAATATATTGTCAAACATATTCTTCTCAATGTGCATGATATCAACATGGTATCATATCAGATGGGTTAACCAGTACTCGAGCTCCCAGAAGATATTTTTCTTTATCCACTTATGCTCTACACCGTACCCGTTTGGGAGTGACAACGGCACCTCAACCGCAGGACTGAACTCTTCAACCCATTTGCGGATCTTTTCTCCCATCAATCTTGATCGTGCAACCTTCCTTTATACTCGGTTCTTAGTGAATGCTTTCTTATTCCGACGATAGGGATGGTCTGGAGGGAGGAACTATCTATGGCAGTCAAATAGCACGCCTTCGTACCATTCTCCATGTAGAATGCACATGTGTCTTTCATATAAACTGTACGCCCCATAACACCAGTGGAACTCCATCTAGACGCCATCCCATAAGTGGGTAAGTTGTTCACAGTCCACAACAATGCGACGTGCATTAAAAATATCTCGTTCTTTGCATTATCGCGCGCTAGTACACCCACATGCCACAAAGTTTGCAACTCCTCGATCAGTGGCTCCAGGTAAACATCAATAAGACGCCTCGGATTGGAAGGACTAGGGATCACCATCTTTGAGAAAATATATTCTAAACTAATGCACATTCCCGGGGGGAGATTGTACGGTGTAAGTATAACTGCCCAACACGAGTACATGACCGTACTGCCCGTGTGGTGAGGACCCATTTGTGCACAAACCCAGCTAATATTACGGGGATCTACTGCAAAATCGGGATATGTTCGATCAAAATGCCTCCATGCCTCTGCATCAGACGGATGATACATGAATCCCTCCTCCGTCTAATGGTTGGCATGCTATGTCATTTGCTCGACAGTCGCTTCCGAAGCAAACAACCTCTGCAGGCGAGGGGTAATCGGTAGATACCTAATAATAGCATATGGTGTCTTCTTGCGATTAGGATTTTACTCCCTTGTTGGCTTGTACCTAGCTTCTCCACAAACACTTACAGTAGTCCAAATCAATATCGTCCTTTTAGTACAACATGCAACAATTCTTACATGCATCAATCTTCTCAACAGGTAAACCCAAGTCTCTTATCAATTTTTTCGTACTATAGTAATCTTAGGGCAGGGTGTGGTTGCACGGCAATATATGATCAGCCCACTGTGATATTCGATCATATATATGCTGAGAATTATGGCCCTCGGCTTTGATATTCACCAACTTAACTACAACCCCCAATTGAGATTGGGTGCAACCGTTCCACAATGGCTACTCGACAGCATGCACTACATCATGAAACCAATCTGTCATATAATCGTAGAGGCCCCAACCGTAATATGAACTAGGCCCTGCATCAGTAGGATACAACCCCGTACCATCCTACTTATAATTAGAAGACCAGACAGGCGGCCCGACGAAATAAAAAACCATCCTTTGCGCCCAACCTATCCATGCCGGATTACCTCAAGGCGTACTCGTCCCCTGCATAACATGAAAAATAGGAGTTTGCTCCTCCCGCAACAGGGTCGCCGTTACGGCCTCAAAATACTCCTACACCCTCTTCTCGCCATGAGAAGTCCAATTATAATATTCCGGCATAAACCTTTCATAAACAGGTCAAAATTTAGCTCGTTCATAGTTTTGAAAACTTCATATTGCACTTCCGACAACGACACCTAATTTTCTCACCATCTATATATGAATGCTAACACTACGTTCATTCTACAAATGTAGCAATACTATCCTGAAAGTCCTACTTAAGACCCGTCCTATTTTGAAGTTCTTATCGTACATCAATCTCCTCAACTGTCTCAACATAATAATTAGTCCTACACACACACACACACACATATATATATATATATATATTATGGTAACATTAAATTTAATTAAATATAACAAAATTACAATAAATATATAATCAATTGACAAATAGAGGGTTAAAGTTGTTACCTGATCAAATAACTCCAAATATCAACAATAATTCAAGACATAAGTCACGAGTAAGAGTGCAAAACTATTAGTAAGATAGTGAGAGCATAAAAAATTTTGAGAGAAATTTAAAAAGTAGAGAGAGAATAAGAAGAATTGAAGAAGATAATGAGATTAAAAGGAAAGAGAGGAAAATATTTATATAGAAAAAATTAGAACGGGCTTAGGAACGGGCATAAGAATACATAAATAGCTGTTAAAAAGTAGCAGTTAGTTCCTATTTCAGGAACAACCATTGACACGATTTTTGGAACGGTTTTCCGACCATTGAAATATAGTCATTGAAGATCATTTGAAATGGACTCAGTAACGCATAGCAAATAATTCATAGGAACCGTTTCAATTTGTACTACATTTTGAAACGGTTTTAGACACGCATCGCTTATTAAACAAACTCATATTTTGGAATGATTTTTGGAATATTTTATTAACATTGTACAATGACCGTTTCAAATTGTACCTCAATTAGGAATACATTTTCGAACTGTCAATTTTGGGACATAATATGCATCAGATATAGGAACGGTTACCCTGTGTCCATTCTTAAATCTAATATAGAATTCCAAATTGAGTTCCTACGATTTTTCGTTACCATTTTGGCACGAAATGTGGAATGGGTTTAGTAAGTGTTCTTTTGGAATTCAACTTGGGACGGTTTGACTGTTCCAAATTTGTAACTCAAAAAAAATATTGCACCTGACATCATCTTTCAATATCCATTTCTCAGATGTTTCAAAGACCGTTCCAATATAAAACGGGTGCCCCGACCGTACTAAATCCCACCCTTTTTTTATAGTCGACGCCTAGGACTAGAACACCACAGCAATAATCCAAAAAATCGAAAGAGGAAATTATCGATTCTTCTACAGAGACAATTAAAATCCAAGCCTCAAAGAATGGATCAACAATGATGGTCTTCTCATGTCATGGCTCCTTGGAAATATGAAAGAATAAGTGTTGAGCATGATATTCCGAGGGGATACACTATACTCAATTTAGAGATCACTCCAAAGAACAGTTGTTGCCTAACACCAAACAAAATGAAGCTCAACTAAAAAAACATTCATGTGCATTATCTAAAGGGACACTCTCACTACACCAATACATTCGAAAGTTCTAGCATATTTGTGACAAACTCGCAGCTATTGGCAAACCTCTTGCTGATGTTGACAAAGTTTTTATTAAATAATATTTTGGTTTGTACCTAAAATTAAGAAAAAATTCTAACTCTTTTTCAATGTTTCCTTAACTTTCAAGCTCTTGTTGAGAATTTTTTTTGACAGGAAATTAGAAGTTTTTCAGTCCGACGACGGTTGATAATCACTTCTCATCAATTCAAGAATTACTTGGCACTACATGTAATTACACACCAAATACGTGAAACAAATTGGAGTTGCCGAACGCAAACATCGCCACATTGTTGACACCGTGTTAACCTTATTTTTTCATGCCAATATTCCTCTCGTATTTTGGATGGAAGATGTTTTAACTACAATTTATCTAATTAATAGGTTACCTATTTTTTCTGAAATAGTAAGAAAGTCTTTTTGCTAATATCTTTTATAAGGATCCTGATTACTCCAATTTACGTAGTTTTTATTGTCAATGTTTTTTCCTAAACTAAAATTCCACATCTGATAACGTGCCAATAGAACAGTCTCCAAATTCTAACTCCACTCTTGATTTAGATGCACCATTCAATGAAATTGCTACAACTTAAGAACCACAATCGTTACAACACAACCAAGATTCTATGACCCATAGTTTGAATTGGAAAATTGAACAGAAGCTCCTTCATTTTCTCCTAATGATAGTATCTCTGCTGTTAGGGAAAAATGCAAGCAATTCCTTTGTGATATTATAAATGAGCAAATTATCCATTTATAAAAAAATACATAGCAATTTACTTTCCTATATTTTTTAAAATACAATAATTTATCCCCCCCCCCTCTAAATGATTTTTAAAATGAAGCAAGTTATTTTGCTGTATAAGGAGGTATATTGCTTCTTTTTAAAAAGTATAGGGGGATAAATTGCTATATTATTTTCATAGGAGAGTAATGTGTTCATTTTCAACATCACATGGGCTAAATTGCTATTTACCCCTACTATTAATATACCTTTATTTTCTGATGAAATTGAGCACCCAACAACTATTAATCCCATAGTATATCAAGCATCTTCTCGACCACCTAGAGAAAGACATCCTCGTACTCATCTTAAAGATTATATTTGTCCCACTATTCCTTCACATCCCAACACTGCTCTTTCAGTTTCATTTGTTGATCCCAAAACAATAAAAATTGCACCTTAAATATGCAAATTGGAGAAAAACCATGCAAGAAGAGTTAATGCACTTAAACATAACAAAACTTGGTCTCTTCATGTCCCTCACCCACCAAATGCTAATTTTGTAGGTACCAAATGGGTTCATAAGACCAAGTATAAAGAAGATAGGTTTAAAGCACGACTCATTGCAAAAGGATATACGTAGATCTCAGGCCTTGATTTTGAGGAAACCTTTAGCCCCATTGTTAAGGCCACAACTATTCATGATGGCCCCCCAAGCAATTAGATGTAAAAAATGCATTCTTGAATGGTACCCATAATGAGAAAATATACATGGAATAATCACCTAGCTTTGTGCATCCTACACTTTCTAATCATGTTTGTTTACTGTATAAATCGTTATATGATCTTAAGAAAGCACCTCGCGCTTGGTTCGCTAAGTTATCACATTGTCTTTCGTCTCATGGCTATTCTTGTAACAAAGCCGATCCTTCTCTATTTATTTATAATCATAACACAGTTAATACAAATTTAATTCTTTTACATGTTTATGTAGATGATGTCGTTATCACCAGAAATACTTCTTCCCTCGTATCTCGGATTGTGATATCAATAAGGAGTTTGCCCTCAAGGATTTAGGACAACTCGCTTATTTTCTCAAATTGTGTTTATGTTGAAGTGTTTTATATGAATTGAAATTTAAAGTTTTCTTGTTCAATTTAGGGGTTTCACACACCTGATATTGCAGAAAGTTCATGATTTTTTTGTTTGATTTTATCTTGTAATGTGAAGTTATTTTATCTGTAAATTATGTATTGAACTTTTTCTCCATTTTTCAGTGCAAATGTTCCATACATTTGGGAGGGGGGGCGTTTGCATTTAACCTTTACAATTTTACCAAACTCAAAATTACCCTTAGGCGAGTGTACATATGTGAGTGGTGCGTAAGGGTAAAAAAAAATATAGGTCGGGGGCAAAGTACAAATAATCTCATTGATCAGGAGTGTCTTCATTTTTCCCAATTTAATTCCAAAAGCTATTGCCATTTTCCTAATGAATATCGGGGGAAAAAGAAATAATAAGCTCTTTCCCATTTTAGGTGAAACTATCTACCCTTTCATCATTTCACATGAGGACTTACAAGAAATTTGACAAAGGCAATAATGAGTAATGAGGTTGATGTGTGTCCATATTTGAAAAGTTTGCTGAGGCCAAAGTCTAATAAGGAAAGAATATCGAAATGTGATTAAGTATGGAATCTAAGAAAGGTGACGTGCAAATCAAGTAACGATAAAAACTACACTAGAAAAATTTTGATTGTAGCTTTACGATGTTTAAGTTTGCAAGGTCGTAAATGAGTGACAGTGAAAGTTGGAAGAGTAATAGATAACAAAATTGTACCTCGGACATGGAGGGTTAGTATTTATAAATTTAAGGATAAATTGCAACTGTGTCTTTTGAAATTTGACATAATTGCAAATATTCTCTTATTGTTTAAAAGATTATAAATACTCCCCTCAAATGGAAAATGATTATGTAACCCATAGACGGACGTTACTATTATACCCTTGTTGAATTTTTTAAAATAATAAAAAAAAATGCATGTAAAAATTGTAAACCAATTTGAGGGTGAGTAAAATAAATAACCTAGAGGGAATATTAGTTCGTAAAAGATATTTTAGAAAATTATAATATATATAAATAATTATAATACAATTCAAAAGGGTATTGTGGTCAGTTTATTACAAAAATTGGATGAAAACCTAACGGAATTGGCTCGTTGTTAGACGGACGTTAAAATCAGGGGGTATTTGTAATTTTTCAAACAACGAGAATATATTTATAATTATGTCAAACCTTAGGGGAGATGGTTGTAGTTTATCCTAAATTTTATGTTTAAGTATATTTTGCACCTCTGAACTATACATGAAGTACATTACCCCATTAAACTATAAAATATAACAAAATACCCCATCATGATATGAATCATTTCTACAATGAAAAATGCCCTTATTATCTACACCCTCTAATATATGGATATTACAATCGTTCCCGTAAAATATAATTTGAATTATTATAAAAAATAATTTAAAATAAATACTACCCAAGATTTACAATTTTTATAATGAGTATAAGATCTATATAAACTCTATAAATTTACAATCCTTATATTTTATATAATTTAAATTTATTAAATTTTTACTTGTGTTGTATATATTGAACTTTCTTTTATAATAAATTATCAATAAAAATCAAAATATTACACCGAACATATATATAAAAGTATAAAATATACAAAATTAAAATATAATTAATCAATAATATTCTATAATACTTTAAGTAATCATACGACATATTTTAATTATATGTACATATAACTGAATAAAGATTTATAAGTAATATAGCATACATACTTTATTATAAAATTATATGCATTATATATATATATATATAAAGCTATAAATTCTCAATATTATTTTTTTAAATAAAATCTGAGTGAATTTTAATTCATTAAAAGTAGTTTTTGGAGATATTTTTCAATAAAACATACCTTAGGGAGTAAAATGAACTATTTTGTGGTGCTTTTATTACCTTTCGTACTTTGGGAGGTAACTGCAACTACATACATAGTTCAGAAACGTAAAATACATTTAATTTTAAATTTTATAAGTCGTACAATTTTACACAAACTACAAATTTAAAAATAATTAAATGGTTACCAAAAATCAATACATACTCAAATTTAAATCAAGCAAAAACATAAATGGATACGATCCCAATATAAAACAGACACATTCATATAAATTTTCAAAACATTAAAATAGCCCCCGCACATCATGTGTGTAGGTAATAAAGGGCGTGGCCTCAATTTTCTCCGGCAAGTACATAAATAAGTTGTTTGCCCACAACTAAGGAAAAAGGTGGGTTTTGGTGATAATTAAAAGCTTTTGACCAGAAGAGGAGTAGTGATGGATGGGAAAAAACAGTGGTGGAGCAGACAGCCCACAGCACAGCACAGCACAGCAGTACTGTTACTGTAAGTAAGATATGCACGTTGGGCGGGTGGCGTGTTCTGCGCGAGTGTCCCATTAATACGCTATCAATTCAAATACCCCCTCACTTCGCTGGCGTGTGTGGCAGCACTTCCCCAAAACAAAAAGAAAAACATTATTTCAGTGTATTATAAATAAGGATTTATTGCATTTATATGTAATTTAAAAATACGAAATTATATTTTTTAAAAAAAAATTTAAAACTATATTTACACCCCTTTTACGGCTTTTTCATTTATATCTGACCTCCTTCCGTTTAAGGTTTGGAAGAAAGATATTGATGATAGCAAAGAGAATTACGTTACTTTTTTTATTTTGCCCCTTATATAATATTTTGTAAGTATATTTTTATATTTATAAAGGGATAAATGAAATATATATATAGAGTGAGGATAACATTGTTATATTTTTTTCCTTATAAGTATAAAATTATTACATTTGGAATTTTGAATGAAGGGTAAAATTAAAATTTTATGTAATTTTTGCTAACGCTAATATTTTTCATACTAACCATAACGAAAAGAATCAAGTGTGAATAGGGAATTCTCAAAGGGTGTAAGTGTAATTTTGAATTTTTTTTAAAAAAGTGTTATGTTGCATTTTTAGAAGGGGTCTAAGACGTGTAATAAACCTATAAATAAATATATCTTAAAAATTATGGTAAACTACAATAAGTTCTTTTGATATTTGATATAATTATAAATATCTTTTAGTTGTTTAAAAAATTATCAATATCTCTAAGGTTTAGTGAAATCATATAATATGAAAGTCTGAAATTGTCAATTTTACCCTTGTTGTATTTCTTTTTTTTTTAAAAAAAAAAACTAATTGGACTAGCTAGATGAAAAATTCAAAAAATTTCAAACTTGAAAAAATAAAATTATAATTCATAGTCCACCAGGACGTTTTCATCCGTTCATCGCAAAATGGATGAAAACCTAAAAGAGACTAATCAATTGAGCGAATTGTTGGATGGCCATTAGAATCAAGGAGATATATTGATAATTTCCTAAATAACGAGGGGTGCATATTTGTAATTATGTCAAACCTTAAAGAGCTCGTTGTAATTACCCAAAAACTAAATTAATATTTTCTAGTATGGTTAAATAAAATTATTGCAAAAATTCAAATATGAATCATAATTCATTAATATTTATCATGGTTTGACTTATAATCAAAACTTTAATTATAATTCTTTTTATTTTGTCTAATATTTTGACCTCCCATAAAAAAACAACAGTAGTTTCAATAATAAAAGTATAGATTTCTGCAACTTTAATGAGGTAATTTCACTTGGATTTACTTTGACCCAATTAGAATTAATTATCAATATTTGGAGTACATATAACAAAAACCATATTAGCGATTAAAAAATTAACTCACCATACTTAAAATGGTTAGTAATTATATATATTAGGTGATGACTTTTTTTTCTTTTATTTTTTTACTATAATAATTTTTATAATTTTGAATAGTGATAATATTTGCATTAAAAAATTGACTAGTAATAATTATTTAGAAAGAATTGTCATTATAAACAATTAGTGAGATAAGTAGTTATCGTCACTTTTTCGTGTTATCACTATAGATATGTTACTAATCGTGTAATGATAATTTTATGCTCAATCCTTGAAAACTTACATACAAATTCTCAATTTTAAGTGCACATTATTACGTCATTTGAACAATAAAATATGAAACTATAGATAAAATTAAGAAACTATAATATAAATTAAATTCCCACATTAGTAGAATTTAACAACCCATAATCTTTATGCCACGAGGCCTCAAACTTATCACACGATCAAGAGTACTAATATTCGGTTAAGAAAAAATAATAAATACAATTGGCTGCAAATAAAGATCAAAGGAGAACCACACAATACTTATTAATGCCGATGTTTTTTTATTTAAATTAGGTTTGATTGATTCAAATTATTCACAGAATAAGTGTATATATTTATGATGTGATTGATTATTTTTATTGAATTGTACACCAATTATACAATAAATCTGCTACATTTGTCATATAATTGACTTGACAAGGCCACACCAATGCAGTCATCACATGCAACACCAAATAACCTTGCATAGCCCATGCACCGGGATTGCAAGGCCCGTCACATGTATAAAGTATTGTTTGCACTTATTATAGAGTTATACGATTCTGTCATAAACAACAACTTACGAAGAAGATAAGATTTAGGCTCATAAATTGTGCAAATTCCTCGTCTACTGTCAATTTAAGATCGATAAAAGCAAACATAATTTTATTTTTCTATATTTTAATTATTATCAATTATTAAAAATATATGGAATTAAATAATTTTTCATTTTATAATTCAATAATTTTTAGTAATATAAAAATGTTGTTTTTTTAATTAATTAATTTATTTTTGCATTTTCCCTGTGTAGATAGGTTCTGCAGTGGTGATATTGTGGTGTGGTTGAGTGGCAGAAAGCGTTTTGTATAGAGGAAGGGAGACAGTGTAAGTTCCTAGGTAGATTTGATTCCCTTTATCCTACACTTTGCTTCTTACACTAGTCTATCTCACCGGCTTACACCCACCCCAATCCCCCGGGGGATAACTTTTCTTGCCAACCCCATCACGTATATATCACCTGCAGCAATGATAATTCCTGGGAAAATAGTATATTTAATCTTATAAATTAAGTTTATGTACTTTTGATTTCATTTAGCACGGAATTAACACTTTTAGTCTTATAAGTTATAAAAATTAATATTTTTGGTCCTCATACACTTTTTCATGTATAATTTAACGATATAGGTCACGTGCTTAGCACGTTGCCGTTAAGTATTTTGGGTTGGAGGAAAAATTGGCTCTTTTTTCAATAATAGTATATAAGTGTTTTATTTGACCTACTTGATTCACTTATGAAAGACATGATTCTTTGTATTGCTTCTACTTGGCTTCAACATATAGAAATATGGGAATGATAGGATTCAATTTTTGTAAGAGAAAAGAGAGATCGTTATGTTTTTTGCCCTATTTTCCTTCAAAATTCCTCAAATGTAGTTATATTTTTTCTCAAAATAGTTCCAAGTTAGAAAACAAGCCAATTTTCTCTCCAGTAAAAAATACTTAACGATCGCATGTTAACCACGTGCACTATATCTTTAAATTGTAGATAAAAAAGTGAATGAGGATCAACAGTGCTAATTTTTATAAATTATGAGACTAAAAGTTTGAAACGGGCCTAATTTATGGAATCAAAAATGTTATTTCCCACCTATTCCTTCTTTCAAGGTTTTGGATGTCAAAGTTCAGCTATCAAATTATTAAGGGACAATTACATGCCTTTCCTTTAAATTGGGTGTAATTATATGTAGGTTTTCTGTGGTTTAGAAAATTATATTTAGTATTTTGAAGTTTGTTTTCATCTAACAAATAGATTTTTCTATTAATCCAAATTCACTGAAGTTGGTGATATTAATATAAACAACTGAATGAACATTGCTATTTACCCTCAATTGATTTATTACTGACTTATTGTAGGTCAAACAAATTGTTTGTGACTAAATTATTATTATAATTGTGAAGATATAGCCGTTCACATGCATTAATATATGAAAATGTATAAGGATAATTTGGTTTATGAAAATTGATGGTCATTGGAGAAAAAATGATAATGTCAACAAAAAAACATAACATATATTTACAAATTTTTCCTTCATTTAATATTTTAATGTATATTGTTATATGTTATGGGGATAAATACACAAATATTATTACACTTTTTTCCTTTATAAGTACAAAATTATTACATGAGATTATTAAATGAGGTGAAATAGAAAATTTATGTACTGTTTTTTGCCAAAACAATATTTTTTGTTCAAACCATATCAAGAGAAAACTAAGTGTAAACAGAAAACTTTTGAAGGGGATGTACGTATAATTTTAAATCTTTTTATGGGAGAAAGTATAATTTTATATTTTTAGAAGAGATTTAAGTATAATTAACCCATATTTTTTTATGTAATACTTTATTTAGGAGCATTATTAAAAAAAATTGGTCTCGTTTCATCATATATCGATCAAAAAGTATTTTTCGAGATGCCTTATCATCTTATTTTTAAATGAGAAGAGTGGACTCACCTTATTTATTTGGATTAAATGTAATTTATCCTCATGTGTTAATAAAAAAGTGCAAAAAAGTCTCTGTAAAAAAATAAAGTGCAAAAAACTCCTACGATTTAAAAAATGATGCAATTTACCTCCCTCCGTCAATTTATGGAGGGAAGTAAATTGCATTATTTTTTAAATTATAAGGGGGTGAATTACATTTTATTTTTTTATAGGGGCTTTTTTGCACTTTTTTATTAATACAAGGGGGTAAATTATATTTAACCCTATTTATTTCGATTTAGTTTTGATGTTTAATCTATGGGGTCTATGATATTTGTCCTGTTAGAAGATGGTTGATGAAGCTTGGATTCAAAATGTGGCTAAAGTGTATAGGGTAAAATAAGAGGTAAAGTAGTAATTTTTACACAGTTTAAGGACTACACAATAATATTTTTCATTTGAGGGGTATGTATAATTTTTCGAATAATAAAAAGGTATTTGTAAATACACCAAACTTCAATAAAGGTATTCACATAAAATTAAAGTATGTAATATTTTACACCATTATAAGATAAAGAACGAATATCAATATTAAGATAAAATAAACTTGTTTTAAGCGTAGCAGACAAATATTCCATGGTCGACACACGTCAGCACCATGTCCATGTCCGGTGCTCTTCTGCTGTCGTATGTGGTGATATTTTAAAGTATCCGTACATTATGGATAAAGGAAAAAAAAAACTTAGAACAGATTGGAGTATTGAATAAAGTGAGATCATGCCCTGAATTCAATCAACTTTTGTGCAGAATTTTATAAAAAGAATAAATATTTTTCCTAGCATTGGGAGATAGATTTACCTTCCAACTAGATCAGCAAAAGAGGAAAGAAAATGCAAGAGATGGAGAGGAAAAAGAAACGTACTTATGTCCTTCATTCGCACGCCAATGTAATTTGTCTTTTATGATACAATGACTTACAATATCAAAGTAGCGGCACTACAAACTTTGAGAAACGGCAAACACTAAAAGAAAAATAATAAATAGCTACAAAAAATTTAATACTAAAATCAACGTCGAACTAATTAGCAAGTAAAACTTTCGTTGCTAATCTATATTATTTAATATATGTTTTAAATAGTTCGTATTAAGGGAGAGCACGCCTTTGGTGTCTCTCCCTTTTTTGGTCTGTTTTATTTTTTATTTATCTTATAACTTCCCACTTCCTCTATTATCTTTATTTACTTATTTCATTTTATTTTCATGCATCTTTTTTTTAGTTATTACACCATTTTATTATAAATTTAATATTAACTTATCATTTTTTAAACACTTTATCAAATAATAAATATCATTATAATATTCTATTTTAAATACTATTGTAAAATTTGTACATACATAGTGTGTACCGCAAATACTTATTTAGAGAAAGGGGGCGAAGAAAAAGAAATATGAAAAACAAAAAAAAAGTTATTGAATTTTTTTTAAAAAAAACAGATAATACAAAAATTAGATACCAAACAGGTGATTTTCACTAGTAATAAGGTATAGATAAATACAAATTCTCAACTTCCACGTCTGTTTCTGTCCTGTTAATAACTTTTTATAAGGGAATATTTGCGAAAATTTTTATTTTTGAAAACGTGATGTTTGTAGAGAAAGATGAAAGTTGCAGTATAATAAAAAGTGGGAAGTACGTATTTTTAAAAAACAGATAAAAACTAAATTGGATAGTGTTTGGGGAGAAATCACTTCTAAAGTAAATTTAATTTGATTAAAGACTATTTTGTCCGCATGTTAAAAAGATATTATTTTTTATTAGATTTACATTTTTTGTATGTCGATAATAATTATTTTTTCATAAAAAGTAATAAATTTTAGTTTGCTTAGTATATATCATATTTAATTTTTCTGAAATATTAATAGAAAAAATAAATTTTTAACTTAATAATTCTTTCACTAAGTAATATAATTGTTGATTGATACACAATAATTAAACTTGCATGAATAAAGAAAAATTTAATTAATCATAACTATTTAATTTATATTTTTTATGATAAGTGAACAATATAATTAGACAATATGGCAAATAAAATATTTAATATGTGAAAGTGTAAAATTGATTATTGTTAAATTATTTAAAAATTTCAATATCAACTCTAAAAATAAAAAAAATTATCTAAATAAAAAATGATAAAGTTGAATTAAAATTATTATAATGAGGGTAAAAATAATAAAAATCAAAGTTGAATTTATTTATAAAAAAATCAAATCAGTTATAAGCACCCCGAGGTGCTTAAAGTTTTTGACCAAAAAGCGCTTTTATTAACAATTTCAAAATAGAAGTTGACATTCTCAAACGACTTAAAAGTACTTTTTTAAAGTCAGGAATTGAAAAGTTCTTACCAAAAGCTCACATAAACACATAATATTTTCTCACCTAAATCTCTTATCTTTTTTAATTTTTTCAATTAAAATACATAATATTTTTAAAATAATTTTAGATTTTCAAATTAATTGTATAAACACATTTGGGCGTTCGTCAAAGAGAATGGCATGGGCCAGTCTGTCTTACAAAGATTGGGCTTCTTCAGTTTACTATCATTATCCCAATTTATTTCTTCTTCGGCCCATTTGTGATCTGCCACAAATAAACCTGTTAGTCATCTACGGATTGGATTTTCTGTTGCATTTTTTATTTAATTTTACATATGCACGTCATATATACAAAATATTTTGTAAATAAAATTGATAATACAATTTTTATGCACATAATATATATATATATATATATATATATATAATGAAATAAAAAATACAACAAGAATTGTAATAGAAAATTTAATCAAACTTTGAAGGCATGTCTATGATGATTTTTCCTTAACAAAGAGTATGCTTCCTATCTGGTATATATAAGCTTACTCTGTTGATAAATGAGTAAAATATTATAGTTTATTTCTTAAGTTATTACTTTTAAAAAAAATTAGTTTCTTAAGTTCATTTCTTTTTGAACGTTAACATTTTTTAATTTTAGTTTTAGTTTCATATTGGCCCCTCTTACTATTTTCCGGTGAAAATATTGTGACCGTATTTTGATTTTTTGGAGCGTAAAATGATTAGTTTAGATTTTTTTTCTTACTTTAGTCCTTTAAATATATAAAATTATTAGTTTTTTAGGTTGGAAAAGTACTGTGGCTTCCTGCCCAAAATGCTAAATGTTGAACCTTGTTTAAGGACTGCTTTTTTGGTGCCCAACAAAAAAATGAAATAAAGTTAAATTTTTGTGCTGTGGAAAATGTCATGAGAGGAGTAAAAATGCGGATGTGTAATATGTACATATTGTATGTGAACTAACTGTTGTAGTAAATGGTGTGTGTGATGTAATAAAATAAACTTATTCCAGCTAAGATAATTTTTTCTTCCTTAGAAACATTTGAAGCTACCCCTTAAAATAATTGAAAAGTTTGTAAAATCACAACCGGAGGATGATTCTAATAAAAACACGACTTTGGAATGAAAACACGCAGTTAGAGGTGGAACACAGTCTGGGCATTTTTTTTTATAGATTTGCACGTAGAAGATCTATGTTAAAGAACACGGCCATGTTATGAAACACTGTTTGAGTGTGTAACTCTCGATCCAGATACCAAATGTACTTATTTGAGATACGTGTTAGTGTCTCAAAACACAACCTAACCGCGTTTAACTTCTTTTTTTAAAAAACAAAATTGACAAAAGGGTCAGAGGGACCAGCCATGTGTATCACATGACTATTTTTTTACTACATTGTCATCGAAAAATAGTTAGAGGGATCAAATTGAGATAAAAATTAAGTCTATGAACGCTAAAGTCGATAAATGAAATTGATGGATTAAAATAATTCTAAATGAAAACAGAGATAGTGGCCACACTTTTGGTAGCGGTATGAGGTGGGCTGGAGCACAAGTTACTCAAAGACAGACCCAAGCAAGGATATATAACATGACTAGAGAAGAAACCCAGCATCAAATGACGTGATATCAGGTATGATATTATTATTTGACATTGTGGCTTATGTTCTGATTGATCCTGGCTCTACACATTCATATATTTCGTCCGAACTTGCATCTAAAATACTGGGAGAGAATAGCCCGTTGGGATATAATTTGATGGTTTATTTGCCCGTCAGAGGGGGTGTGGTAGTGAACAATGTTAGGAAAGGGAGCTTAGTGAGAATTTGAGATGTAAAGTTACCTGTAGACCTTGTAGTGCTGTATTTGAAGGAGTTTGATGTGATTTTGGGGATGGATTGGTTAGCACAACATAAAGCAATAGTTGACTGTTATAAAAAGGAAGTGATGATCGAATGTTCTGGTGAATCAAAAGTAATATTTGTGGGGGATCGTCAGGTGATACCAGTTTGTGTAATATCAGCCACGGAGGTAAAACGATTGATGTTAGAGGGTTGTGAAGCATACCTCGCCCATGTGGTACATACAGAGAGGGTTAATCCCACTTTGGAGGAAATCCCGGTAGTGAGAGACTTCCCTGAAGTATTCCCTGATGACTTATCAAGTTTGCCACCACTTAGAGAAGTTCATTTTGCTATAGAAACTCTTCTAGGAGTTGCCCCAATTTCTATTGCACCGTACAGAATGGCCCCAGTGGCATTACATGAGCTCAAAAAGCAAATAAAAAAATTGTTGGGGAAAGAGTTTATTAGGCCGAGTACTTCACCGTGGGGAGCACCAGTGCTGTTTGTGAAGAAAAAAAATGGTAGCATGAGGTTATGTGTCAATTACCGCCAATTGAACAGGGTCCGGGATGTGTGTTAATGCAAAACACAAAGGTAATTACTTATGCGTCCTGCCAATTGAGGAACCATGAGTTAAATTATCCCACACATGACTTGGAGTTAGCCGCGATTGTGCATGTACTGAAGATCTGGAGATATTATTTGCACGGAGAAAAGTTTCAGATCCTTACTGACCATAAAAGTTTGAAATATATCTTGACACAAAAGGAATTGAATTTGAGGCACAAAAGATGGATAGAACTGATGAAGGATTATGATTGCACTATTGACTTCTATCCAAAGAAAGCAAACATGGTAGCAGATGCTTTGAGTAGAAAGAATTCAAGTACATTAGCCAATTTTGGGAGTCACAATCAGACATTGCTACTAGATGATGTCTATGAATATGAAACTGGAGGTTGATCAGGTAGCGGGTTTATTAGCAGCCTTGCAACTTAAGCTAGACTTCGTGGATCAGATCAAAGAAGTGCAGACTCGAGATCCTTTCTTATTACGAATGCTAGAAAGAATAAGACATGGTAAGAAAATAAATTTTTCGATAAGAGTTGATGGAGTGATAGTCAATGGGGGACGAGTTTGTGTGCCTGATATAGACGGATTACACGAAGAGATTTTGCGAGAAGCTCATAATGCACCATATGCGATGCACCCTGGTACTACAAAAATGTATCAAAATTTAAAACCTTACTACTGGTGGCAGACAATTAAGAAGGACATGGCTGAATTTGTAGCTAAATGTATGACATATCAGCAAGTAAAGGCAGAACATCAGGCACCAGCAAGTAAACTGCAACCTCTATCAATACCAGAATAGAAGTGGGAGAAGATCACTATGGATTTTATCGTGGGGTAGCCACGTACATTAAGAAAGCACAACACTATTTGGGTAACTATGATAGATTGACAAAATCTGCTCATTTCTTGCTGGTACGAATAACTGATTCTCTGGATAAGTTAGCTGGATTATACATTTCTGAGATAGTGAGATTACATGGAGTGCCTGTATCGATTGTGTCAGATAGAGATCCTCGATTCACCTCACACTTTTGAGAAAGTTTACAAAGGGCAATGGGCACAAAGTTACAGTTCAGCACCGCATTTCATCCTCAAACAGATGGGTAGTCAGAAAAAACGATCCAAACCCTAGAAGATATGATGAGCGCTTGTACAATTGAATTTAAGGGCACTGGGATGATCATATACCTCTAATGGAATTTGCATATAATAACAGTTTCCACTCTAGTATCGGTATGGCCCCACATGAAGCTTTATATGGAAGAAGATGTCGCAGTCTGATTTGTTGGGAGAAGGATTAAGACAATTAGAAGGTCCTGAATTGGTGCAACAAACAGTGGAAAAGATACAAGTAGTTAAGAAGCGCTTGAAGGTAGCACAAGATCGATAAAAAAGTTATGTTGATCAACACTGAAGGGAGATGGAGTATCAAGTAGGTGATATGGTTTTCCTGAAAATTTCTCCTTGGAGGTGATCCTGAGGTTTAACAGGTAAGGGAATCTGAATTTGAGATATATTGGCCCGTATGAAATTATTGAAAGAAACAAATCACTGGCGTATCGACTAGCATTACCAGTAGAGTTGTCACAAATACATGATGTTTTTCATGTTTCGATGTTGCGATGATATCAGTCTGATCATGATCACATTATTCGTTAGTCGGAGATAGAAATTTCTGAGGAGTTAACATATGTGGACGAGCCAGTAGAGATTTTGGATAGAAGTGTAAGGAAATTGAGAAACAAGGACATACCGATGGTAAAAGTGAGATGGAGTCATCATTCCCCTAAAGAGGCAACTTGGGAGGTTGAGAAGCATATGAGAGAGAAGTATCCCTATTTATTCCATTGAACGGGTAAGTTAGTTAAATTTCGGGGACGAAATTTTTATTAGGAGGGGAGAATTGTGACGTAGAAGTTTTTACATAATTGGGAGACTAATTGATAATTATTAAAAAATTAAATTTAATTAGTAAACAAATTATAGATTGAATTTGGGATATAATAAAACTTGAACGGATTAAATTGGAGTTCGTAATAATATTTGGGGGCAAATTATATTAATTAAGAAAATTAGAAAGGACGTAATGAAAATTTTGAGAAAAGTCTAATTAATAAATAAAATAATAAAAACATTATATATATATATATTAGTAAATAATATATATATATATATATTAGTAAGTAATATAATATATATATATATATGAATTAGAGAGAGAGAGAGTTTAGAGTGGGCTTGGTGGGCCATCACCCCCACCGCCTCACTCTCTTCTCTCTTGCCTTGTACAGACACATATTACAACACACACATGTACAACATACAACACACAACACACAATTAAGAAAATTGCAATCCTCTCTCTCTCACGAAAAAGATAAACAGAGGTACGTGAATTAAATTTTAATTTATATTAATTTGTATAATTATATTATTTAATTAGTAAGTTTATTAAATATTGATTATATTGAGCGATGTACTATTTAACCGGAGTACTTTATGATTTTGGCTATTTAAATTAGTGCTCAATTAAATATCACATTTGATATAAAAATGATATAGTTGATTAATTAAATTATTATATTTGTTAGATTTAATTATTATTATAGCCAATTTACACAATTCCATCGGAATGATTAACTAAATATGTAATTCTATGAATTTTTGTTTAATTAAATTATATAGCAACGGTAAATTGATAAAAAATTCATGAAAATGGTTCAGAAATTATATTTAAGAAATATTATGTTATTAGAGAGGGAAGATGAGGTTTAATGATAATCTCTTTTAGAGATGTTGTTAAAAATGATAGTTATAGAAGGTGTTTGATTAAATGAATTCTTATGAATTAGTTGATAAAGTAAATATATGTTTGAGAAACTTAGAAAGTGAAGTTATCTAAAATAAAATAGAACAGGGGTTTGGACTTTTAATATAAATAGAATATTAAAACATTGGTGGAAAATGTACAAACATTGTATAATATTTTATTTAGAGTTTATGATATTCTATATTGATTATATGTATAATAATCTATTATAGGACGTGAAGACAAAGTAGAGAGTTGAGCAGTCACTCGTGAAATCGAAATATTTTGGGATTTAAAATAAGTATAGGTAATTGGATTTATATATATAGCTATATGTATAGTATTGTATATATCATATATATTGGTTTTTGGATGTGATCGTGAACTTGACTTTATATTTATATACGTGGATTTCGTATGTTGATTATTTATATAATTAGTTGTGGATTATTTGTTAGATTACCATAATATTGACGAAATTGTTACTATGTCTTATGTGATTGTAATGTAGGGACACACGAGATATGATTACGTGATGATTGTATAATTGATTGTTGTATAAAATCCAATTGGGAGTAATTATCATAAAGAACAGAATGATGATCGTGAATTAAAATAAAGGATAATGCTTACCTAGTTGGGAGTACAGTCAATGGTTTATGATAATGTGATTGATGATGATGTGATTGATGATGTGATATAAAAATATATGAATTAAGTTAGGTACCATGGCGCGTAGGGTATCGGGGTATTCGAGGCAGCGGAGAATATCCTGTGTTGTTAGCTACACACTGGAGTGGTGTGGGGATACCATGTTTGTGGTGATGTCCTGTGCTGATATTGCTACACAGCTGGAGTAAAAGAGTGTGGGGATATCACATATAACGGATATCCTTGTGTTGTGTATGATATGACGATGAGATGATGATGGCCGGCGAAACCATTGACTGATGTACTCCAATTAGAGTAAGTAGGGCCCTTAGCTAATGATAACGTCAAATATTATGACGTGGATTGATTTACAGCTGTGAGTATGTATTATTGCTTATATCTGATGTTGCCATATGACGAATGACTGTTAGTCGATGTGACTGCATGTACATGAATTATTGCCTGTGTATATATATAGACTGATTATGTATACTTATTGAGTAGGCAGCTCATTTCTTGCCACGTACTTTTCAGAAAATAGGTCAAACTGACTAGCCATATTGGACTTTGAGTTGTGTCGTGGTCTTTATTAGGTGGGTCAGCCGTGACAGCTGAAGCCGGAGCTTTTGGTTGTTTGGTTGTTAAATATTCTACTCTTTTGTCGGATTTGTGTTCAAAATTATGGTGCTACTTCCCTTGAGATTATGTAAATGAAGACATCTAGTGAGGGTAAATATAAACTTTTGGAGGTATATATTATCTTTTGTGATATATATTAGAATTTATTTTACGGGTTGAAAGGGAATTACTTATAGAATGAGTTCTAATTAAAGAAAGGATGAAATAATGATAATTAGATGTAGCGAGTAGGGGGTGTCACAGGAATTATTTAATATTAATATTTTAACAAAAACTAAGGGTCTAATTTTAAAGGTTCGGGAGAGTAAAAAAGTCTAATTAGCTAGTAGTAAACTTCTCCCATGAATTTATTTGCTAATTTAAAAATAGTAATTATGATGTGGGGATATTTTCTGCTCGTAAAGACTGTCGATTTTTAGATATGTTAAAATCCAATGTTGGTCCTTAGAGGGAGAGGTTCATCTTTGTTCAACCTGGCCAAGAGTGGCCCTTTCGTTGTGATTGGGGTGTGGATAAACTCAAACCTATAACAGAAGGAGGGGGCTGAAGGCGATTAGATTAACAGCCTTACCGCTTATCGGTATAACCCTACAAAGCTTATAGAAGAAGAAGTTTTGTGGCTCGTTCATCTCACTCCAGCACCCCTCCGAGTTAGGAGTTCTTTAGGTGATTTCATTATGCTTGCCTTTCCTCAATATTATTGCTCTATCGTACTCCTTTTCTAAGTTCTTATTATTTTTGCAGATAATGTAGCAATGAACTCTAGGATCACTAACTGGCTTCGTGCCCTTCGTGGTGGTCTCGTAGCTGAGGTCGCTTCAGCTGCATCAAGGGTTGATACTTCCAGGACCCCAGATCCTAATCTTCCTCCACTAGCCCCGGTGCCGATCGAAGTCGTGAGTGGTGACACTCTTATACACGACCCAGCCCCCGATCCCCTGTCAACAGCTTGTTTGCCTGCGTTGAAGTAGGTGTCTCAAATGTCAAATCCCACCCTTTTTTCATAGCCCAAACCCTCATCACATTTCTGAGTGTTTCCCTTGTTGGAAACTGCAAGTAATGCGAGCCCAAGGACTTCTCGTTAGCATTTCTTAATATTTAACATGTGTGGGTATTTCCTCTTGCACAAATGTTCCTAAGCCTGGTGTCTACCTACTGCTTTAGAGGGACCCACTACAAATGGGGGAATACGTACTAGGATAGCACTACAGGATCGAGAAGAGGTCGCAGATGACCAAAGTTACAATCTGAACTAGATTCGGAGTTAGAGGAAGACATGAGTACCTCGGGGACGGCGGTCGAGATCGAGGGACTGTAGGCAGCAAGCTCTTGTGAGTGACTGAGGTGGTGAGTAAAATTTGAAAGCAGCGTATACTTATAGGGGAGAAGTATCAAGGAGCATGCCCGGTGAAGACTGTCTAGATGATGACACATGGATAGGAGCCAAAGGACACGATGGTTCAGGTGTAAGGAAGCGACTATACATCTTCTTCTAATATAATTACTTGTATTAGAAGAAGTGGGGGAGTAATGATGAGGGTATTACTTCATCGTTCAAGAAAAGGACAAAAAAAAATCCTTACTTGGAGTAAAAATACCCAAAAAAATTGTGGAGACCCACATGACATATGCCTGGGTAAGGTTTCAAAACCCTACCCGCTCCAAGACCCGAAGCCCGCATCCAAATGAGCAATCCGATCCATCATCGCACGATTATGAACAAAGAAGCTAGGATGCCACATGCCCAATTTATTCCGTACATGTAGGCACTATAAATAACTCAAACCTGAAGCACTTATGGTAAGATATATTCATGCTTTCTACCTCATTTATATCTCCAGATCACATATTTTAACTTTGAACCTAACTAACTTGAGTGTCAGAGGTTTTTAGTTGAGGACAAACCCGACAAGGCTAACATTCTTATTTTTTTCCTTAGGACCCATCTTCAATATATGGAAAGAATATATAACGAGCTTGAATCCTTGAATGGAGGTCACATCTTTCTAATCGAATCAATACTTATCAACCGCAATACTGCCCAAAACTACATAAAACTACACATTTGGTTTTGATTCAAAAGAAGCAACTTTAATTTTCTATTCTCCAAAATTGAATATATCTAATTGTTTCAATTTAAATTGTATGAAAAACAACAACAGGAAACCAAAACAGCACCGTAACTATCCCTAACAAATATGACCATTGGATGAAGCTTAGCTCAATCAGAGAAATTAAGATCTCATAACTCTAACATTGTGGGTTCAAACTCTATCAATGTATGTGATATTTTTATTTGATTAGTAGATATAGTTTTACTTTAATTATAGGTCTTAATTAGATATTATTATCGAATATTGATGAATAGTATATAATATTATTGTTGTCGATATTTATTAAATATTGATGTTTGATATTACTAATTGTAATAATAATTTGCCATTTTCACTAAAAAAAACAAAAAACAAAAATAATAATATGACCATTTAACTCAATTTGAGTGGAGAGTTTTCAACAAGAAACACCTACGACTAAATTATCACGGGGTCGGAAAATTTTAGTTCAGAGCCGATTTAATCAAATTTGAATTAATTATACGACAAGTGTAATATACTTATTATATAATTGATGTACAGTTCAAAAAAAAAATGATCAATCATAAAATAAATATATCATACTTACTTTGTAATAAATTTAATTCGATCGATTCTAATCCGAGTAAACTTTCCGAACGGAGTATGGGACCAACCTTAAAGTTCGGTGGTTTTGACAGGAAGGATTTCACGTTATAGACCCCACTCTGGTCCACTTTGAATAACATGAGGATGAGGTCGACAAGTTGGACTTAAAGGCTGCTTGACTGAATTTATAAGGTGTTCATGATATTTTATCCAACATCTAAGAAATTATAAGCTCTATAAATTGTACTATATTTAATAATTTATAATCTAAATTCAAATATTTAGTTTTCTGAAAAAATTAAGTTCAATCATTTTTTTTTATCCTAAAGCAAAAAATTCTATTTACATGATTTGAAACTTAATAATTAATATGAAAAAGAATATTATGCCAAACGCCTATACATTTTATAACCTTTTAAATCCTATTTATCTAAATACTCTACAATTTTATATTCAAAACGAAGTTCAAAATTTTTTAACTTTTAAAGCATTTTATAAAGTAAATAAAATATTTTTAATATGTTCAGCGAAACACTTCATATGGGGTGTCTGCAAATGTTTATTTTAAATATTTATCAGTTTATTGTCGAAAACAAGTTGAAAGAGATTTTTTGTTTTACGATTTTTGTTTCTGAATCGCTTAAATTAAGTTGGTTTAAATTAAAAGTTATAAGCAACTCCCCATCGACTTTTGCAATTTATTAATAAAATTATAAATATTATTAATTTTTTTTCTTTTTCCCGACACTCTAACATTAATTTTTTGCTACTTTTAGATTTTATTTCTAAATAATTTTAATTTATCCTCAATTTTTTTTACAATTTATTACCGCCGTAAAAAGTAAAAATTATTACAAACAATCCTTTAATTATAGTAACTACTAATTACAGTATGTTTCATAAATCTTGGACCACCTACACCCCAGTTACGGATTTACAGGATGTTCAGGGGCATTAATGTACTTTCGATTTTTGTCCCGTTGGATTGCTGCCACGTCGAATTTTCGACAAGTAAGGAGTTTGTCTCCGGTCCTGTCACGTCGTTCTTATCTACTTGTCACGTGCTTATCTCTTGGTCATCCACGTCATCTCACGGCGTCCAGATCTGATCCAACGGTCCTCATCTAATTTGCATCCCGAACAACTGCCCGACCTTTAACGCCCGCCGTCAATAAATATCTCCACAAGCTTCGAGCGAATGAAGGTCAGCTGATCGAGCGCCGTCCTTGCTAACTTGCGCCTCGCTCTCTTAAACTGTGCCCCATGGGGTTACTTGACCAGCTCTGGGACGATACCGTTGCGGGCCCTCGGCCTGACAGCGGCCTCGGGAAACTGAGGAAACACTCCACTTTTAGCTTCCGATCTAATTCCGGCAAGGGTACGCCGCTCTTGCTATCTCAAGCCGGAAGGATTAACTATAACTAAAATGTTATTTAAGCAAATTATTTGTAAATAGTTTACTGTATTTAATCATAGTTATATTTCCATTAATGGGGTTTTGGACGAAATGGGTTGAAAACTTATGTAAAATTTATCAACTTATCGGAGGATTTTAGAATTATGGGCCTACTTGGAAATTCGACGAGTTTTCCCAGTATACATCAGAATCAACGTGTAATCTGCTATTGCAGAATCAGAGGTTGCGGACAATCGAAAATCGTTTGCGGAAGCCGCAGCGGAGGAGGCAGTGAGAGTAACCAGAAGCATCATGATCGTAAAGCCACCGCAAGCGGCTGCGAAGGACTCGCCGCCGGCGTCCCCCGCCGGCTCCACTCCTCCGGTATCTCCTTTCGCCGGTAAGCTTGCAATTGAATTATGAAATATTGTTATCGTTTAACATATTGCGGTCGGCCGTCGGGTCAAGTAGAAAACATTCGTTCGAAGGTAATCGACTCATTTGGTGACAACTCATTTGGGTGAGTCGGTGACCTAGCAGGAGCGTAGTTTGCTGGTTCAGGACCTGTTGATCCTGTGGTCCCACTGCGGGACCGGCGGGATCAGCGGCTGTCGTAAAATTGTATGGGCGCCGTTACGTGATGGGATCCAGAATGAAACGGATCTTCATCGAGGACCGTCCACAGCTTTGCTAAATTTTCCGACGGATAATGCCAGGCAATGCTCAAACTTCAGGTTCATCGCAGCCGTCGATGTCGTGGGGCCCACAATTCGCGGCCAAATTATGATGAACCTGCACCTAGTTTGGGTAGGGCCTAAGAGAATGACATTTGTGGAATTTTATATAGAACCTCCACTCAAGTAATTAATTGCTTTAAGAAAAATTGTTCCCTTTGCGGTCATATTCCCATTGCTCTGACAAACAACTGCAGATTTGATTTAGAACGTTTACCTAACTAATATTAAGGTATTGTTGAGATATGATCATCTGATTGCGATTTTTCATTTGTTTATTTGTGTTGCAGCTTGCAACTTGATACATGCTTTTTTTTATGCGTAATTGGGATTTATATAGTTTTTGGGTCTGTAGGCAGATTGGACTTTCTTTTTCAAATTATATTGCATTTTATATTCTATTTAATAGAGTAAAATTTCAATAAATTAATAAATTTTCTAAAATAATAAAATCTTTCGGTCCCAATTTGGGCTTTTGTAAAAATTCATCAAATTCGATAAGATAATAAGATAACAATTTTTCAAAAAATTCTTTTATAAATATTAGGTCCCATTAAAACTCTAAATTAATAATTCATAAGTATTATGGTAATTTGCTAAAATATGAAGTCTGTAATACTTTACGCATTTGATCATTCATGGATGATTTTGCGATGTCTTTTAGATGAGAAGACATGGTTGGGTGTCATGAATTATTTTATTTTCATATGAGATTTATATAGTATATGTTTCATTCATCATGCATTAATATATTTAATTGGCTATAATAGTTATTTAAGTGCAACGAATTAATGTAAACATATATATTTAAGTAATTTCAATGAATTGATACAATGCTCTATGAATATAATAGTTAATTGTATACAATGAATTGATATTATACATGAATATATTTAATTAGTTACAAAGAATTGATTGATGCATGAATATAATCAATGAAACATATATGAATTCATTTATTTTCAATACATATGTACTAAATTTGCTGAATTTAAAAAGTCTCTCTTTTAATTAATAAAATATTAATTTATCGATAAATTAATATCTCTCTAAATTAATAAAATTTCATGGTCCCAATATTATTAATTTATAGAGATTTTACTGTATGCATATGACACATATATAACGATTATGTCATTTAATTTAGGGATAATTTCACTGTCTTCTCTTGAAAGGAGTACGTGGCACGTCATGAGTTGCCAACACAATGTATTGTTAATTAGTATGTATATATATATACATGCATATATATAAATATATTTACATATACATGCATAAGACTAAATCCACGCAACGAGAGCATACAGTTCGTCATCAATAATATCATCATGAGTTGTTACAATATGATTCCTAGTTAGCTAAATCATTTTTCTGATTCAATTTAACATTGTGCCTTGTCATGCAACTCAAATCATCAATTAAATAGAAGTGTATCACAATCATTCACAACAACGTAATCACTCAACTCCATTTTTGTATAGTAAGATATATACTAATGGAACGATAATTGGGTCTAGTTCATGTGGAAGAAAACGGAGTAGAGATCCGAATTTTGTATAATGAGGTATTGAAAGATTAGGTACAATATTTTGGATTTGTTGATTATATGTGTTGTAGCTTGTTATAGGATATACGGATAAAATACATAATTGAGGCAAGTATGATCAACTGGGTCTATATCTATGTTGATATACTTGTTGCTTGTAAACTTTTGTTGTCTCGTGAAACTATGGTTATGTGTTTTCTTCGTGGTCATGGGTGTTACAGATATGGTGAATGATTGTGAATGATTATGATACACTTCTACTAAATTGATAGTTAAGTTGTATGACATAGTTATGAATGTGGTGACGTAAGTAGAGTCAGAAAGATGGCTTACCAAACTGCATATTGCAAAGGTTTATGATAATGTTATTGATGACAAGCTGTGGGATGTCATCAATTAACAGAGATAATGTGATATCGTACGAGTTGTGTGTTGTGTGATATGATGATGAGATGTCATACGTGTTGTGGGATATCGGGAATTAAAAGAAAAAATAGGAGGTATTATGTTGTGGATTGATAAGTGATTGTTGGTAGTTGTTGCTTCATGAAATATGGTAATTGCGCGAGGAATAATTGTTGGTTTGTGTTATTGCATGGAATTGTTCTATTTTGTATGTGTGTGTGTGTATATATAGATTCATATATAAGCCAATTAATTGTATTTCTCAGTTGACAACGCATTCCATGCCGCTTATTTTTTCAGGAAAAAGTTCACAGTAACTCATCTAACTGGATTATAAGCCTAGTTATTAATCTTATTAGGTGGATTAACAGTCATTAAGTCAGGAGTTCTTGCTATTTACTTATACAATTATTATACTTTGGCTGAGTTTTGATGAAGTATATAATTGCCTTACGTCTGTGTGATATATTGACAAAAAATGTCCGTTCCCTTATTGGAATAAACTGGAATTTCTCATGAGATGGTATGTATTTATAGAGGGAGTGCTACACTCCGTAGTATCCTTGTACATTCAATTGGGAAGAGTATTCATGTTCAAGTTGCCTTACTATCATAGTCTTTTTAGGTTTTAGAACTTTGTTTCTGAAAGCATGCCTGTGGACGATATTCAACTAGGTGCCGGAGGAAGAGAAGCTTTTCGGTTCCGCAGGAGGTCAGCATCATTTGCATACGAAAAGGCTAGCGGAGTTGGACCCAGGAGCCCTCCTCCTCCTTACGACCTGTGAGATTTGAGGAAGCTTCAATTTTTCTTGAGGCGGTGCGCTGGATGTTATCCATCGGGATTTTTCTAAGGTTGGGGATGTGCAAAGGAGTCGTTGGCCGTGTGTCGTCAGCCCTGTATGTATATGTCGGCAGTGTAGCTTTTTTCAATGTGTGTTTTTTAAAGCGTGCGCGGGCAGGCTCACTGTTCCTGAAATGAGACTCTTCGAATCTGTGGGGTACCGAGCTCTGCTTCTGTATGAAGGTTTTCTGTAATCAAGAAGTGTAATAGGAAACATAAGCTTTCTGATCATCTTGGAAGTACATCCATGGCCATGTTATGATCAGCTCTGCAGTGCTCATGAAGCATCTGTTCTTTGCGATGTGATGATGTGTTCATTTGTTCCCAAGTTGTATTGTTGCCGTTAGAGCTCCCTTGTGATCTTACCTTTTCAATTGGATTATTATTATCAATCATCAATGTTTTGAATGTCGGATCAATGATCGAATCTAATAATTTATTGCCTCGTTTGTTTCATCGGTTTAAAAATACCGATTTATCCAAATCATGGTATAGATTATGTATGTACATGAAAAATTCTAGTCCGAATTTGGTCGGTCAAAGTCAGATTAATAATATGATAAATATAATATACTTGTCGTATGATTGGTGTAAAATTCTAACGAAAAAAAAAAATCAAGTGCACACAGTGAATTTCGGAGGAGGTATTAGTGTAGTTTTTAATAGAAAAATTGTGATTTCACATTTTTTAATGGAGTTTAAGTGTAATCAACTCAATATTGTTTATAGAATGCTCAACAACATACATACAGATTAATGACGTGGTAAGAACCTTAAGATGGATTGATGGGATGAGAATATTTCAAATTTTTTTTATTTCGCTTGTTAATATTTTTAGTGTGTACGATTAAGTTATAATAATTTATATATTTCATCTATTATGATGTAATTTATCTACATAATGCCAAAAGATGACTATGTAAAAATTTTTATTATTTTATGAGGGTATTCGTAATACTTGAATTGATATAGGACATGCTGTGATATTGAAAATTGTGACAAATTTAAATTTCTATAAATAACATTAACATATACTTTTTATTATGAAAAAGACACTGACACCATCAACAAATTGGTTCCTTACTTTGATAACTGCTGTATAAGATAATTTTTTGATAATAATTTGTAGGATAGATAAAAAATAATTTTTTTATTATGTTTGCGATCGGGATTTTTTTTCATCCTAAAAACACAATTATTTAATATTTATGTTAGTTTTCGACATCTCTGCTTTTTTATTTTTTAAGTATTTGTATCCTGTAATACTAAAAAAATGTGGTTGAATAAAGTATTGTTATGTAATAATTATAACCTCACTCGATATATATATATATATATATACAAAAGTGAAAAACCCAAAAAAACACTATATTTCCATTTCCAACTGATGCAAGTATTCTATTACATTTATTCTTTTTAACCATATAACAATATACTTACCAGATATTTGATCAATAAAATATAGATTTAGATTATGAGCAGCAAAATTGAAAATGCAGTAGACTTACTATTCATCTTAGCATATTTTGTCTCACATCTTAACAACAAAATGCAATTATAAAAGAAATATTTTTCGAAAGAAATATAAGTACAATTTTCATTTTATTGTGGGTTTTGTGGACTTGGGGGTTCAATGGCATTGTTATTTATGCCTTTATATAACTAATAATAATAATTAAAAGAAAATAAAAAAAAATCATTCTTTTGATGCCTTCAATTTTTTAGTTCGTCGTTTTATAATTTTATATTTATTTTATAAATTTTTATTTCGCTTCTCTCTCGGACTTTTCATTTCTCTATCATCTTTCTCATCTTTTTTTAACTCCTTTTTAAATAATTTGCCGTAACTTTCTTATATTTTCTAACTTTTTTTATTTATCCAATTAATATATAACTATTCAAAGTAATAATTAATTTTTAGAATTTAATTATACAAGTGTTGTCATATATACTAGTTCTAGTTCTTTATAATGCTACGAGTTTCAATGAACCAAACTGGAAGAACCTTTGCAACTGACCAATTACAGCATTATAAAGTAGCAAAGAAAGGCTGTTGCAAAAGATCCAATTCAATCAAAAGCTATAGTTTAAACTTTCAGATAGAACTACAACACCTTTGGTCTGCGTAACAAAATCTGAAGACATGTCTAACAGAGGCAGCTGAACAATCAACTAGTGAAAAATATTACACTCTTCAATCAATCCTCCTCCTCAGCCTCGTTCTCAGCTATGTTGAAGTACCTCAACTCATAGACACTTCGATCTTTGTTGGAAGCAATCACCCGGAGCCAATCACGCACATTGTTCTTCTTGAGGTATTTCTTTGTCAAGTACTTCAAGTACCTGAATACCATGATAGAACGACACGCCAAGATGAGAACAATTCGCGAAAGTGAACATAAAGAACAAGAGGACCAAAAGACAACCAGACCAAGAGAACAGCAAACAACATCAGGATATTCAGCAATGCAGAGGGTTCGGGCCTATACAAAATTCTGGGAAGAGCTGCTCAGCATATTAGGAAAGCAGAAAGTATTTTAACTTCATGTAAAACAATTACAGGGGCCGGAAAAGGTCTGACAACCACTTAGCTAATTTTGGGCTCGGGTGGTTCAGGTCCTGTATCAGAACCATGTGAAGGGAATCATGAAATCAATCTGACCTTAACTTACAGACTACCCAAACTTTTTGGTATCCAAGGCCTAGATCAATAGCAGGAAAAATTATTAAATATAAGTAAAGAAAAGGAAAATTGAGAAAATACCACATTCTCAAGATGTTTGAAATTTAGGCAGAACCGGCGTTTTAAAAGCAGTCTGCCTTCAAAATTAGATTTTCTTAAAAAAACAAAAATCTGCGAAAATGACGGTTTTTTGGAAACAGGGTTCTTTTTGCTTAGAAAAATAATAGAAGAAAAAAAAATTGAACAGCACAGAACCATGTTTTGAATGCACAGTTCTGCATATAAATTAGAAAAAGAAAGTTTGCAGTTGCCTTCAGTAATGGCGCTAAAAAGTAGCAGCACTGCACCTTTGCAGCACCAAACCACGGCAGGGCCAGGCATCCCCCTCCCCTCCCCTCAATGATCCTTTACCCTTTTCTTTCCACACACACAATAAACTAATGGTGTGCACATGACAAATAAGTTCAGATATGCCTACCTTTGTAATAGACTAGTTGATCTTGTACAACAAAATAATCGGTTGTATATGGATGTACAGAACTAATAGACTAGTTTGTATATGGATTTAATAGCTATTTTTTTTTATTTTTAGGAAAGAAACACATTTCTAAAGTTTCTTGGTATTTTATCAAGTTTTTTCTTTTTCTTGCAACTATTTTTGAATAATTTTCCCTCAATAGCATCCACAACAAATTCATATTATCTTGATCTGCATACAATAGTTGCTATTGGTCTATAGCCTCTGAATATATTCAAGTCTCAACTATCTAACAATGTATTCCAAAAGACAATTGCTGCAATCTCATATGCATAAACTGAAATAAATCATACACCGCCCCACCAGAAATAATGAGCGTCTAAGTAGAAAATATTAGTCACATTGCAAATTCCCGACCATTTCCAATCAAGTATTACTTCTCATACAATAACATGAATCTAATTTCGAACCAAAATTCTTGATATGCACCAAATGATACATGGATGTTGCAGAAATGGATACTAAAAACACCATTATACAATACTTAGGTATAATATCAATTATTATATCAATGAGAAACACATTTCATTTGTCTTCGATTATGAGTCAGCAAATAAGTTCCAATTTCCCAACAACAGAAATAAACTAAGCTCATCAAAAGGGAAAAAATTCAAAATATAAATAAATAAACAACAGAAGTATCAGAGGAAGACAAAGTTACCGCTTGGAGAAGGTGGTGTCATTAGCAGTAACCGAAATCTTGGTCTTGTCGCGGGTGACTGTAACAGAGTCGCCAAGCGCCCCGGGCTTGCCTCCCACCTTGATGCGCTCCTGAAGAAACTTCTCCAGTGAGGCAATGTCCATGATCTTATCCTCGACCGGCTTCGCGCAGTCGATCACGAACGTCGACACCTTCTTCTTCCCTCCCTTCTGGGCCCCACCGCTCCCTGCTCCTCCTTTACTCATCTCTGAGTTTCCTATGAATTCTTCCACCACCTCCCCAAAAAGGCAACTGCATTTCAACCGAAAAATCAAAATTAATCAATAATCAGACCGTGACAACCGTCCGGAGACTACTGTAGAGAAAGCGAGCTGACCTGTGCTACGAAAGATGGATGGAGCAGCGGCGAACAAGGGGGATGTGGTTAGGGTTTTTATTGCTTGAGCATTTCATGGGTATAGGTCTGTGGGTCGTAATTCGGCCCAAATGTGATATATAATGGATTCGGCCGACAGTTAGTTATAAGGCCTCAACTTGATCTGCTCTGTCCGCAGGTCTATACCTTGAACAAAGACATTCTTATCTTAAAATTTCAGTTATACTTTCAAACTTAATTTAAAATAATTAAACTCAAATAATTTTTTGTTATAATACTTTCAATTATTATATGCTTAGGTTTAATACATGGATAATTTGATTCTAACTTCTGTCAATTCAATAATAGATTGTCGTAAATATGTCCTTTTGATGTGGGGATGATTTTATGAAGATCGTACTCAAACTTTTTTCCCAACTTATAGATGAGCTATGAGTCTACTCCATTCATTTAGCGTTTTTATAATATGGCCCTAATACCCCCAAAACTCTAATGTATATACTATGACGGTCTTATTATTCTAACTTCTGTAGTTTACGTGAAGTTGTACACTTAGAGAAAATCTATAAATAGTCGCCCTTGATGTACAAGGTACATCTTTGGTTGTCCTAATATTCTTATGACCCTAAAATATTTTTTCTCTATAATTTTTTCTTTTTACTTAGACATCGGGGGTTATTACCGGACCTTTTCGATGTGGTTCTAATAGTGATTTATTTTATAGGTCCCATACCCGAGAGATTTGAGGCGTCCTTTCTTCACTAAAGATAGCATACTAATAAATTCATTCTAAGGATGGTATCCAAAAACAAATTGTAACAGCTCCTTTACTTTAGAAATTAATCGTGCAAGTATTAAGAATACAACTCGTTCAAACAAAAAGTTTTGAAGTAAAATTTAGAGTTTATATCAAACTTGTTTAGTTATTTTTCCTAGTTGTGCAATTTTCTCCTAGAGAAATACGACAAAATTACATATTTGGTCCGATTGAAGGGGGTGTTGCATATGTTGCCCCCCGCTTTATAGCATCAACAACTTAAGCCCAAAAGTTGAAAAAAATTGACATTTTTGGTCTCCTAGCAGACATACATTAAAAAAGAGATGGAAATAATATATAATAACTTATCTCGATATATAAAATAATGACTCATTTAAACAAATACACCAATATAACAATGATAATTAAATTGTAATAATTTACGTAAAGTGAGATAAAATTTTAACTACATTATAATATTTGTATTCATTACGATAATTTATAAAAATTGATTAAATTTTTTTAATTAAAAAAATTGCAACACTAATTATAATTTAAAAAATATGTAAATTTATAATCAAATAATTATAACATATAAAATGAATAATATATATAATATTTTAAAAAACAAATACATCAATATAATAATAACAATTAATTTGCATCAATGTATATGTGCGGGTTGTAGATCATAAAATAATATTTGTATTTAAATTTATAATATATATAATATTTTAATATTTTCTATATACTAAAAAATATTTAAATTTATAGTACATATATATATTATTTTAATATTATACATATATATTTTTTTTCTTTTAACTTTTGAGCTAACACGCATCAGCACTAATACGTGTCAGCTCAAAGGCTGATCTTGAGCTTGGGGACTGAAGGTCAGTCTTTTCATAAGAAACCTATTATTATTTTTTTTTTAATATAAAAGGTGTGCTTCTTTTGTTTTAGAAAAATATATTTTTCTTTCAAGTCGTGGATATGGTCCACAACTTAACATACAAAAATATTGTATAGTTTAAATAAATTATATTTTTAGAATTTTTAGTATTAAAAAAATAATTAAGTGTGAGTTGGATGCTAGCACATGAAAGGGCACATGGACATTGGGATTAATAGACGCTTGTGGAAACCAAAACTCAAACCCCAAAATTTGATGAAAATTTAATTTCAAGTTCTCTCAAATCGGCAACCAAATCCTTGCTTAAAAAATCACTAAAATTTGTTAAAAGACTGGTGTTTTAATGCGAAGGAACTTCAAGTTTCGAGAATAGAGTTGAAGAACTCTCGACTAAATCATCTATCCTACTTACAATACTATAAGAATTTTTTTTGTTTGTTTGTGATTTTCTTTGTTTATATGATTCTGTATATAATAAACATATTTTATGATACCTTTATTAAAGTATGCAGATTATTGAATTATAAACTCTTTCTTTTTTTTATATATATATAGAGTATGGCTCTTTGGTGGCAAACATTGTTTTTATGGTCCCTTTTCGAATGTATATATTTGACTTTTGTCATGTAATCTTTTATTGTTGTATACTTTTTCCTTTGTGGGCCTTTTTGAATATTCTTTGTCTATTGTAGTTTACTTCAATGTGTAGCTTCTTATTGTTGTTGTTGTTTTTTGTTATTACACTAAAATTGTATCATAGGGATGAAATTGTACATGTTCCTACAAATGAGTGTGTGGGTAGTTTAAGTATATTTAATTATGTTGATGTGCAAGATATATTTGTTGACTATTTAGGTAAAATGTGTGGGGCTATGGGGCATATGGGTTAAAAGAAGTGTTATAGAGTTGATAGAAATTTTAATAGGTTGAAGAAAGTGTTGTATGCAAGTGATACTTACCAATTATGTGATGGTCGCATAGTACCAAAAAATAGATAACTCAAATTGTATTTAAAGAGACAAAAAGGCCTCCTTCAAACTCAATGTGATTCATTAAATCAACCAAATAATTTCGGGGATGGTGATGGGATAGAAATCATGAACTTTTTAAGGAGGATAATTGGGATGAAGTGTTTAAGAAAGTGGACAGTTAAGTAGATAAGGGGCAACAAAATAGGGATTCTGATGATGGTGATGGGGACAAACTGAGGGCTAAGGAGGCTGGTGGTAATTTGGGTATTGTTGGGGAGGGCGAAAACGTAAATGTGGAGAATGATGAGTATCTAGGTATGGATGTGGAGGGTGAAAACAGGGTTGTGGAGAGTGACAAGCCTCCAAATAATTGGAGTAATGTGTATTTTTACACTTTCTCAAAGTGTGACATGCTCTTAAACAATGTGTGGTGAAATCTCTAACACTCTATTAACAATGCTTAAGTGGATCGAAAAGTTTATGATGGCTAGGTCGTTAGAAAACAGGGACATAGCTGCAAGAAAATGTGTTGGGAATAATATACATTTAAGAATAAGAAAGCTACAGGATAAACATATGGACAAGGCACATGATCGCATTCACATTAAAGTTGATGTTTGGAACTATTCTTATGATAATGCTACATGTGTTGTGAATTTGCAAAGTAACACTTGCACCTGTCCATGTAATCATGCAACAAGTGCAATCTGCAATCAAGTTCTTAATCTTAAGGAATCTATGAATCCTTGCTACAGTGTTCACACACTTATGAGGGTCTATCGTAATGCTATTATGCCTATTAATGGCTCTAAGTTGTGGATTAAGTGATAAGGAAATCAAACACCATGAATAAAATAAAATCCCTAATCATAGCCTTCATACTTAATGTACATTTAATTAATTGATTATATTTATGAGGAATAATTATTAAGAATTGAGCCAAGGTTGACTAAATTCAAAGAATACCCATTCAAAAAATTATGGACATAACATCCATATTTGTTTAGGGGCATAAGGGAATCTTCATCTCTAAAGCCTTAACTACAATATTAATACCATCGTGGCTACAAATGCCGGTAAAAATCAGGAGAACTTGGAAAGAAAGAATAATTGCAAAATCTGGTAAGATTGTGCTTATACTTCATTTTCTCTCTACTACAATTTTATAATCCACATTGTACTGGTGTTGTCTGTAGGATAGAAATTTAAGCACCGACAATGAATACCATATCCTGAAGAAGGAAGGGAAGAAATATTTCTTCCTTCCCGAGACGAATCCCTTCTCCACATGTGATTCCTGACGAAATACCCAACAAGAGAGTGAGGAAGAACATCAAGCACACCTAGGAGAAGAGGTTGATGGCCAACATGCACCTCCTCCACCGTTGATCTAAATCATCCTAGAGGTTCTACAACAACTAGTTGAAGAAGTCATAAATCAAGTGGCAACTAGAGCAGTCGCATAGTACATAGCAAATCAAGTACCCCCTTAACCTCCTCCTATTGTCCCACAAGAGGAACCTTTTGTCCATGAAGGTCATGATTGTAAGAGACAGAGAGTGAATGAAGAAAAGCAACCTGATGAAGATGTCAACATTCGAGTATTAATTCTCGAAGATAGGATGAACTTCCCCCTTTTCCTTGTTGTGGAGGACAACTTTTGGAAGCAAAGTCGAGTTGAATGGAAAGATCTCAAAACCTCTCTCGAGTAACTAGAGTGGAAGACCAAAATTCCTTCCCACTTGTAATGGCCCCACCCAGAAGAAGCCCATTTATGCCGCATATTCTGGTGGAAACAATTTCATCAAGAATTAAAATACCCAGTATAACCGAGTATAATGAGGCAGGTGATCCCCAAGATCATTTGGATCGATTCATGGACAAAGCCGATATCCAAAGTGTAAGTGATGTTGCGTACTGCAAAATCTTTAGAACAACTCTATCAGGAAAGACAATGGCTTGGTCCAACCAATTGCCTTTAGGAATAATTAGCAATTTTGAACAACCCGCTCAACGATTTCTATAACACTGCTCAATCAATAAAAAATATCCCAAACCCCCTAGGATATAGCAAAACGGGGAGAAAGTTCAAAAAAGAAGAGTTCTGCAGGAGAAAATTTACCCACAACTAGAACAACCAAAGTCATCTCAGGAGCTTGCTTGTGGAGATTCTGTGCGAGCATGAAAAATAATGTTGCAAGCTGTGGACAACCCTAAAGCATATAGGCCATACAACAAAGAATTGATGAACAACTAACCATAGAGAAAGAGTGCATTAGTTTCGATGATAGACATCTACAAGATATAGAACTCCTCTGTAATGACAAGGTCGTAATTGCTACCATGATCTCTAACTTTTGGGTAACAAAGGTACTAGTAGGTAGCGAAAGCTCAACTGATATCATCTTCTACAAAGCCTACTCATAACTAAGGATGAACAGTGCTCAGTTGACGCAAGTGAATACTCATTTGACCAGATTCAGTGGAGATACAGTAGTCCTTAGGAGAAGTTGTACTATCCATATCCTTGGTATATATCAGAAGTGGAATACTAAAATCGTTAAATTTTTCATTGTTAACGCCCCTTCGTCCTATAATGTCATTTTAGAAAGACCAAGCTTGAATCTTTTTAGAGCAATCATTTCCACCTACCACTTGGAACTCAAGTTTCCCACACCACTAGGAACTGGAGAGGAAGTAGGAGATAAGAGGATGCCAAGGGATGTTATGATAGTTCCAAGAAAGATCTATCCCAACGAAAGCAAACAGAAACAAAACTTGATTGTCCCACTTCAAGAGAAGCAAATGCATATCAAGCCACTAAATGGTGGCAATGATGCAAAAAAAAGGGAAGATTGATGAAAAATAAAATTAAAGAAGTCAAAGTGGTATAACTCCATCCGAAAGAACATGGAAAGACAATAAGAGTAGGAACATGTGATGATCTTGAAAAGGCCACCATCATATTTTTAAGGGAACAAGCAATTTTTTTGCACGGGATGTTTTAGACATGACAGGAATAGATATGAACTTCATCCTCCATAGATTAAATGCCTATCCCAATAGCAACCAATAAAGCAAAAGAAAAGAATGTTTGGATCAGAGACTAGCAAAAGTGAGATATATCAAAAAGGTGCTTTTGAACTAGCTCGCTAACATCGTCCTAGTGCCAAAACCTAATGGAAAGTGGAGGATGTGCACTGACTTCCAACTTGAACTGGGTTTGTCCAATAAATCCTTACCCTCTCCCACTCATTGATGCACTCGTAGACTCGACGATAGGATGTGAAATCATGAGCTTCTTGGATGCGTTCCAAAGCTATAACCAAATTCAAATGGCTATCGAAGATTAAGAAAAAAACGAGTTTCATCACTATTAGGAATATTTTGCTAAAAAGTTATGCTTTTCGGCCTAAACAATGCAGGAGACACCTACCAAAGGCTAGTGAATCAAATGTGTATATACTAGATGGGCAAAAAACATGGAAGTTTACATCTACAACATGCTTGTAAAGAGTCGCGAAAAGGAAAATCATATTCAAGATGTACAAGAATTCTTCGAAATATCAAAAAGTTTCGGTTGAAGTTAAACCTCACTAAATGTACTTTTAGAGTACATGGAGGAAAATTCTTAGGATATTTGGCCTCACAAAGAGGGATAGAGGTAATACTAAAAGTGTAAGGAAATAATGGAAATGCAACCCCCTCACATGATCAAGGAAGTGTAAAGATTAACAAGAAGAATCATCGCTCTTAATCGTTTCATATCGCGTCTATCAGACAAAGACCTTCAAATTTTCAAAGTATTGCAAAATATAAAACGTTTCCATTAGACAGAGGCATGCATACCAGAACACCTTCGAAGAGCTAAAAAGATCCTTGGCCTTCCCACTGGCTCACCAAGCCTAAACAAGGAGAAATGATTTTTCTATATCTAGCCTCATCTGATGCAGCAGATATTAGCTGGGCAGAAGCTCATAACACCAAATAGTATATTATATTAGCAAACATTGTAGGGGAAGGAACAAAGATATCGTCTCATCGAGAGATTAGCACTAGCATTAGTGACCACCGCCAAAAGATTGCGGCCTTACTTTCAATCATATCACATAGTGGTTTTTGACGAACCAACCACTTAAGAAAATAATGGCAGATCCAAACATTAGGAAGAATGGTAAAATGGTGGTAGAACTCGGCAAATACGACATTAAAATACCGCCCAAGACCTGCAATCAAGGCTTGCAATTATGTTGATTAATTCATCATTCAATTCCTTCACTAACTTTGAAAATGATGTTTGGAATTTAATTACAATATAAATTTGCATAGTCGATTATGAAATTATGAATCCAATATCATAATATTTTTTTTAAAAATTATTCAGTTCAAAATAAATTCTATCATAATCAATTATCTTATACACTCAATTATGCAATCGTCTTGTGAAACTCGCTTGATAAAACAAAAACTAATTACATAATGATCTTTTATGAAATAATTTTGCAAAACAAAAAGAAATTATTTCCTAAAAAATATAAACTCATAAATATAAAATTATGTGGTGGAAGTCTCTTGTTGGGCAATTCTATCTTCAGACCATCAAACCTATTTCAAAAGACCCAATATCTTATCTACATCAACCTAAAGTAAATTAGAGTCTCATACAAAAGGCCCAATTCTATGAAGGTCCAAGATTTACATATGGCTAAGGTAAAATTTTCAAAAACCTAAATTAGTAAATCCATTTTCTTTACCATAATTCTATACATAGATTCTGGTGAAAATATCTACAGAATTTACCACCCAAAATTTACCTAAATTCGTGTTAGCAAATTTACCCCAAGATACGCTCGTCCCGACAGCATAATCAATAGGATCATCGAAGCCGTCCATATAAGATCTAGCGCACGGTGAAAATCCTGTTGTCACTGAACCCCCGTCTCCCCGACAATGCTAACATAACTCCGAAATAGTGAAGGAAATAAAAACAAAAAAAAAATCAATTTCTCTTCGATGTTCACTTTTTTAAAAAATAAATCGTAACAACACCTTTTTTTAGGAATTAATCATGCAAGTATTAGGAATACAACTCATTCAAAAGAAAAGTTTTTAAGTAAAATCTAGAATTTATAGAATTTATTTAGTTATTTTTCCAAGTTGTGTAATTTTCTCCTAGAGAAATATGGCAAATTTAACATATTTGGTCATTGGATAAGGGGTGTTGCATATGTTGCCCCCACTTTACAAAATCAACAACTTAAGCCCAAAAGTTGAAAAAAATTCACGCTTTTGGCCTCCTGACAAATAGACGTTAAAAAAGGGACAGAAAAGACAAGTGGAATGCACATGATCTATTAATTAACTGACTGTTTCACAAAAATAAAAAAATATGTTGCTGAGTTGGATGCTAGATATGAAGAGCACATGGACATTGAGATGACTAGATGCTTGTGGAAACCAAAAGTCAACCTCAAAATTTGATAAAAATCCTAATTCCATGTTCTCTCAAATTGGCAACCGAATCTCTGTTTCAAAATCACTGAAATTTGTTAAAAGATTGGTCTTTTAAGGCGAAGGAATTTCAAGTTCGAGAATAGCATTGACGAACTCTCGATTAAATCACCTACCCTACTTAAAATGTTGTAAGTTGTTTTCTAGTTAGTGTGTGATTTTCTTTATTTATATAATTCTATATGTAATAAATATGTTTTATGATTTTTTTTTCCATGTTAAAGTATGTAGATCATTAAATTAAAAACTCATCTTTTTTTTCTATATAGTGTATGGCTCTTTGTGGACAAAAAAAGTTTTTGTGGTCCCTCTTTTAATTTTATATATATATTTTTTTATCTTGTAGTTTGTTTTGTTTGTATACTTTTATTTTTGTGGTTCCTTTTGAATATTCTGTCTACTTAGTTGAGTTCAACATGTAGCTTGTTGTTGTTGTATTTTTTATTACACAAAAATTGCATCATAGGGATGAAATTGTATATGTCCCTACGAATGACAGGGTGGGTGCCAGTTTAAGTATATTTTATTATTTTAATGTGAAAGAAATATGTGTTGACTATTTGGGTAAGATGTGTGAGGCTTTGGGGTACATGGGTTAAAAGAAGTACTACATAATTGACAGATATTTTAATAGACTTAAGGAAGTGTTGTATGCTAGTGAACAAATATTGTTAAGAAATATTTGATGGTGTAGTGGTTGGAGTTCTCACTTTTCGCACTTTTGACTTAGGTTCAAAACTCATGGGACGCAAAAATAAGCACTTCCTCCCAACACTTGAGGACTCGAGCCAAAGGCCCGAGGTGGGTGCGAGGGTGCGCCTTGAGCCGCAGCACCAGGCGCCAGCTTGAGGCACCCGCCTTGAGCTCAGCCCAGTTAGGACTGCACGGCCCAGCTCAAGGAGGGGGGGCGCCACCCCCCCCCCCCAGCCCGGGTGCACCAGCTCGAAGTAATGCCCAGGTGCACGCCTTGCACTAGCTTGAGGCAATGCCTCGAGCCCGAGTGCCTCCCAGCGCACCAGACCCCTCCAGCCCGAGTTCTGCTGGTGCACCCCTTGATCGAGGTGCACCCTCAACTCGAGCCACCAGACACTGTTGGCCAAGCGTACTCGCACACCCCCAATGAATTGGAAATGATAAATGACTACCCACCCATCCACTCCCATGTGTTAACTAAATTCAGAAAAGTATTTACTCTCGGATAAAATATTACATCGGGTGTGTGCAAATTCCATCCGAGAGTGGGGGGCTGTATGATATACATTGGTAAAAATTATTAACTTGTAAGGGAAAAAATGTAATTTATTGTATAGAAGGCATACAGTAAACATATACAACCCACCACACCATATAATTAACAATACTACTATAAATACCAAAATATTAATTTTTTATGCAAGTTATTATTCAGTAATAGAGACACCATATTCTTGAAAACCGCACCTCTTTCGGAAATTGCAATTCACCTGGTGCGCAATTGTGTCGAGGTAAAATTTTTGATTTTATTCCTTAGTATAAAAACCTCAACCACATCACTTTCCTTTTTCATCAAACTAGTTCAACTCTATATATAGGTCATACATCCTTGTCCCTCTCATACATCTTACTTGTCGTAACATTCCTTCAACATGCCCAGGAGAGGTACTATCTATACGGTAATTACTCCTTATAAATAGTTCATATGTACTTCTTCTATTCAACATGAGTACTCAAAGTTTAGATTCTAACGGCAACAAGCGACGCACATGGGGGACAGTTAGATGGCCTCCGGGTGTGAATTGCGGAACTGGACATTCATTCTCGGTTTAACAGGCCAAGGCAAGGTCGTGGCCTCTAGCCTCAACTTGGTGAAGGTCGAGGTATCTCGCCTTGACTTGGGGGAGGTCGTAGCGAGTTGCCTCGACCTGGTTGGGGGGTCTCGACATCGGTCGAGATGTTCATCGATTATAGGGTTCTTCTAGATGGGTTGTCGGGTGAAGATTTCTCTTTCGAGCTTATTGATGCTATACAAAATCTAGGCGAATGTCCCGTTGATTCTTTAATTTGTTAATCTGAGTCGAAAAAAATTAACAATTCTTCTCCTACTCAAATTGTCCATGATCTGGGGTAGACAAAACTGGCCTTCCTCAACCCCTCAATCCAAGTCCCATTGTGTTGTCTTAGTATGGCTGGTTTGGAAGAACTTGATGCTCTCAACAAGGTTGTGATCCTTTGTCAAAGTGTGAGTTTTTACTTCCAAAGGATGAGGATAGGATAAAGAATCCTCCTCCCAAGTATTTTTCAGTAAACTCTTCTTTTTTCACTTTAGAATTCTCACTCCCCCCCCCCCCCTTGATAAGAATAATAAAAAGTATTCAACTTTTGTGTGAGTTAATTTATGCCTAATTCGTTTGCCTACTTTGAAGATTTCCGCCACCATTTCAGGGAGCATGAATTGATTCCTTCATTGGAAGCAATTTTTCACCCTTTTTTCAACTAGGAAGGTTACGGGTGAATCCTACTTTTTCTTCTTCCCTTGTAGTGGTTGCAAGCTTTTGGATGGTTGTCCCTCTTCAAAGGGACCTTGGAATGAAAAATTTGTTTATGTTAGGGATTGGGTGTTCCTTGGGGAGAGTATCCTTTTACCCCAATACCCATGCATGACCTTCGTATGTCGTTCATTTGAATAGGTCTATATCATCAGCCCTTTGACATTGGCCCTCTATTTCCTACTATCGCTACTATTCATCTTTTGTTAATTTGTTATTCTTGTTTGTTTTTTAGATGCTCTTGATTGTGTTTATTGATCTTTTTGTAGGAAAGAAGGTATACTTGCAAGATGTGCGAAGTTGAGAGGGAGCAGGAGGCTGCCCATCATTCTCAACAGTGGCGTCTCGTCCTCTTCCCCCCTCCCCCCCATCCGAAGAGGGGTGAAAGGGATTCTCGATGTTCATCTCTTCATTCTCGGTACCTTGAGGTTCTTCATATAGATGGTGATTCTGGCAAGCTGAGGCTTATGTTCCTACTTTACACGCTTCTAGCCCTTCGAAGCGTTCGCGAGAGAGTGCTGTTAATCTTTTTGGGTCGGGCATTGGCAAAGGTCTCTTTATCGTTGGTGATAATAAACAAGATGTGGTATCTTCTTCTTAGTATACTGGTGACAATGATCTTTCCTATGAGAAGACTCGTAGCATTATCAGTGAGTAGGATGTATGACGCTTCCACCGCATTTCTAATGCTTATCTTGCTCGATTTTTTAGCGGTGAAGCAACTAGGGTAAGTTTTTCTTTCCTTTTCTTTCCTTGCTTTGTTATTTGTGTGTATTTGCTTACTTCTCTCTTTTTTGGTTTGCTTAGATTTCCACTTTGGTCGAGTTAGTTGATCGGCTTTTCAACTATTACGAGAAATAGATTGCTAGGTTGAATTCTGTTGTGGTCCAATCTCTGTGGGTCATAGGACAGGTGACTGTCAGGCTCGGATGGAAGGAAACAAGCTCGAAACCTTCAAGAAAAGGAAGTGTCGATCTTAACTCTTCGTGAGCACTCCGACCCCCAAGTTAGATAGTACAAAGGATTAGGTCGTAAGTTGGTGTATTATATTAAAAGAGGAGTTGGTTCGTGAACGACATAACTGTCCACTTTCTTAAACTCTTCATCCCACTCTTCTTTGTTAAAGAGTTCATGATTTCTACCCCATCACCATTCTGGAAATCATTTGGTGGATTTAATGAATTACATTGAGTTCCAAGGAGGTTTTGTCTCTTTAAATATATTGTAAGTTCTCTGCTTTTAGTTGCTATGCGACATCACATAATTGGTAAGTATCACTAGCATACATTTGTTTAAAGAGACAATATTTGCTATGCGCCGAACTCTTTCATTTGTTTTGAGAAATTCGATGTCATCTTCAAGAGATGAGATTCCCCGTAAACAATTCTTACATTTAGTGATGTAGCCCCCCAAGACCTAGGAGAAGATGAAGCGGCGCAATTTTTTTAAGGACGTAGCCTCTTGGGGTGATTTCTTCACCATCTATTAGGTTGAAAATTTTGGTAGGCAACTCGATAGTCCTCCACATTCATAAATGTAGTCACTACACTTACTAAGTTGTTGTTTTGTCCTCATATGATTTGGATTCGTCAGATGTTGCCTCAAGGGGTGTTTTTGCTCAAGCCCCATAGTTAGGTTTTTACCAACTTCGAAAGGGGGAGAAAATTTTTTGAGCCCAATATTTTTATGAAGGGACATTGCCTTAAAAATTTGATAAGGGGATGTTGCCTCAAAGGATACTTTATGTCCCGGAGTCGGTCTTTTACCAACTTCAAAGGAATGTAAAGTTTTCGGGGCGACATTATCGACGAGGATCTCAATGAAAGTTCCATTTAGGGGGTCCCGGGGCTATAGCGACTTTTGTCTGTATGACAATGACGATTTTTGCATCTAGGGTCCTCGTGAAACTTCAAGGATCTCTACGTCTAAATTCGTTTCGTTTGTTGGGACTACGACAAGAAAACTAACTTCATTGATTAAAATTCGAAGTACAATATTTTTGGGGAAATCAAAAGAGGAGAAAGATATGTTGAGCTACCACTCGAGTTTTCTCCTATTACAAGTGAATAGCCAAAAAATAATTTTTTTCGCTACATGAACTCTGAGTTACTGCTTCATGGCTTGTTGATCTTTTTAAGGTCACGGAATGACTCCTGCGGTGGGATAGTTATCGTCACGAGGAGTTGGCACATTCGACCCACGGTCAAATTGGCGTCCTTGTAGATAGTGGTTGACATATTCCTTTAAGTGTCCCCGCTGGATCAATTTTTCTATCTCATTCTTCAGGTGATGACATTCTTCCATCGTATGTCCCTTGTCCCGGTGAAAACGACAATACTTATCGAATTTGAGTCTCTTGGGGTTATCTTTTATCTTTGCTGGCCATTAACTGATTAACCCTTGTTGTTCCGTCACCATTAATATCTCCCCCCTGGAGCGTTCAAGGGGGTATATTGAGCAAACCCCGCCGGAGGTACGTGCTTGCGTTCCTCTTTCTTTTTCGGCTCCTTTTCCTCTTCCCGGCCCTTCCTTTTGCCGCTAAGGGAAGGATCCAAAGCATTAGACTCCTCAATCCGGATGTATTTCTAGGAGCGCATGAGCAAATCTTCCATAGTGCTGGGGGGCTTGCCGACTATGGACTCCTTGAATCTTCCCGGCAGCAAGTTCTGTTGGATAATACTAGCCAACAACTCATGATTAACATGGGGAACTTCATACACTGCGTCACAAATCTTTGGATGTAGTCTCTCAAAGTTTCGCCCTCCCTTTGGCGAGTGGTGAATAGAGATGTGGCCATTTTCGAAACTTTTTTATTCATGGAGAAGTGATGCAAGAAACGTTGAACCAACTGCTCGAGGCTAGAGATAGTTCCAGCAGGCAGTTGGTTGAACCAGGCTAATGCACGTTTCGACGGCATAGTGCTAAAGACTTTACAGTAAGCGGCGTCACTCAGATCATACCAATCAATCTTAGCATAAAATTTATCTAAGTGTTCTTGTGGGTCTCCCGTTTCATCATATTCCGATAGATTCGAGACCTTGAGGCATGCTGGGAGCGCTTCGACTAGAATGTTTGGCAAAGGGGCTACGTCTTCGAGGAGCTACGGCCAATGACAAGTAGGAATCCTCGACTCCCTTAGGTGGTGGGGGAGCGGAGATTCTCGATTGCGGAGATTATGACCTTGAGTCTGCGCAACTTCAGGCCTAGAGATCTTGCTGTTCACTTCCTCCCGCCTCTGCTCCACCTCCTCGGGAGCCAAGGATAATTCTCGACTTCGGGGAGGGGAAGGAGGGGGTGGGTTTGCAAGTTGTCGGGCTACAAATTGGGCTACGACTTGTGCCACCGCTCGAGTAGATGCATCGCATATCAGGGCGAGCAAAGCTTCTTGCGTCAGTTAGATCGTCGGTTCTTGGGGTGGAGTTTCCGGGATGAGTGCTCTCCCGGGAGGCGCGGGCGGAGATTGTTGACGTGGTGGAGGAATCTCCCCATTGAGGGGTACTTGCTCATGCGTCAGGGGGATTACCTCCTGGGGTGGTGACTGTACACGAGGCGGGTCTTGTTCCGCCAAGGCTCGAGTCTTGGTTTGCATACTCAGTATCGAGATAAATGTTCCCACAGATGGCGCCAATGATGTGGTTGAGGTTTTTCTACTAAGGAATAAAATTGAGAATTTTACCTCGACACAATTGCGCACCAGGTGAATTGTAATTTCCGAAAGAGGTGCGATTTTCAAGAATATGGTGTCTCTATTAATGAATAGTAACTTGCATAAAAAATTAATATTTTGGTATTTATAGTAGTGTTATTAATTATATGGTATGCTGGGTTATATATGTTTAGTGCATGCCTTCTATACAATAAATTACATTTTTGCCCATTCAAGTAAATAATTTTTACCAATGTATATCAGAAAGGATTCATGGAATTCCTCAACCAAGAAAGAATAATCTTTCACAAGAAAAAGGGATCCTAAAATATCCAATGAAAAAGAAGTAAACAAGTGGATCATGATAAGAGAACTGTAGCAGATCCTCCCAAAAAAGGAAACAATGTTTGGAAAGGAAGAAAGATTTAAGAAGCTCATAAAAATGGGATTCGAATATACCAAAAAGGTAACACAATCAATAAAAATATAAGAATCCCTTAAAACTCCCAAGTTCCATAAAGAACTTGAGAGTTGAGGAGCTTTATGATGAGAAAATCAAACACCATGAATAAGAAAAGAAAGTCCTAAAGAAAATCCCTAATCGCAACCTTCATATTTAATGTATATTTATATTGATTGGTTACATGTATGAGGAATAATTATTGAGGATTAAGGCACGGTTGGCTAAATTCAAAGGATACCGATTCAAAAATTGTAGACCATAACATCCATATTTATTTAGGGGCATAAGGGAATCTTCACTTATAAAGCCTTAACTATAATATTAATACCATCATAGCTAGAAATGCCTGTAAAATTAAGAGAACTTGGAGAGAAAGGATAATTTCAAATCTAGTAAGATTGTGATTATATTTCATTTTCTCTCTACTACATTTTTATAACCCACATCACTAAGAAAGGCTTAATTCCACCAATTCCACCCAATTTTGGAAGGAGAGTAGATTGACCTTCAAGGGTTAAAAGATTAGACCCAGGTAAGCCAGTCTATAAAGAGAACTATAAGCCCAAAAAATGCCAATCAAGTTGATGAGGCAACCCATTCATCAAATTATATTCTCTAAAAACAAGTCAAGCAAGCACTAAACTAATGAGGCACATATTTTTCTAGTGTCAGTCAACCACAAGGGGAAGGGTTATAGTCCCTTACCTAACAAAATGAGGGGAAAAAGTTTGTTATAATGACAAATTTAGGTGTTGCAATTGCTTCGACAAGCAAGAAAGCAGTCAAAAAAGCAAGACATGATGGTTTTTGTAAATAATTAAATTGTGAATACATTGTCTTTATGTTACTTTTTAGGGTTAATTATATTTTTCCATTCGAATTATAATTATTTTTATACTTTGACATCTTTTTTTTTTTTGTAGACAAAATAAAGTTAAGGGGATAATTGTAATTCTCAGTGTAACAGAGATGCATTTATCGTTATGTCAAACCTTAGAAGATGTAAGTATAATTTTTCATATATTAAAACATGTCAAAGAAATAGTGAATTGTCTTATCAATTCACAAATATATTTCTCGAAGGAAATTTCAGTTGCGCTCATGTACACCACTGTAAGAATTGGGTTCAAGCTGTCGAATCTGACCCCTTGGTTGACGGGTTAATTGATTGGCTACCTAATCCTACTCATTCCGATTAAATACACCACTATAATAATCAAGCTGTCAAATCTGATCCCTTGACTAACGGGTGGACTTAATTGTTGCCCTAGTCCTATTCAATTCGATTAAAAAGACACATGGATTCTTATCTTATTTCAACATATCCCTACATTTCAGGGTTAAACTCACCGTTCTAAACCCCCACGAGATATGATGCAGGTAAATTTATACCTGCGAAAAATTCTTTAAAGTATTTAATCATATTGAAATTTGAATTTTTGATCGTGATAGTTTCGAAAACTATGACTTTAGACAACTTGCTAATATCAATATTTATGGTAAAAACCTCTGAAAAACATATATATTTATATTTGATTAACAGTCCATAGAAGATACTAAGACAGCAGTAAGTTGATTAAAGATTTTGCTGCAAATCCAGAAACATCTATATAGCCACACACTATTAGCTTTGATAACAAAAGAGAGCATTGGAATTTAGCCAAGTCATATTACTGGGATTCACTACCGAAAAATCGAATACGATAACAAAGGACATCTTAGGAAGGGGTACATGCAAATTAAAACCTCTTAATATAAACATGCCATCTTATTTCCCCCAAAGGGCATAGAAACAAGAGGAAGCCAAAGTCCATCACACAAGCTGGTGGCTGATGAAACCGATAATTTCAATGCCACCACAATAGTTTCAGCTCTGCCATGCTTGGCAGATTCCACCATCATAGATCGTTTGCTCAAACATATATAATCTGGGGTTTTCAGTCATAGTACTCAAAGTTCTCATTACAACAGAATAACATATCTATGACCGATTTTGAGATGGCATCCTCTCAGATCCATGCCTCTGGCGGAAACTGCTGGATCTCATGAGAGCATCAGCTCCGGCAGCTGGTGGGTGAAATGGTGCCCAAATCGAATCTCTATCGACCTGGTTCAACGGAAAGGATGGTTGGTGTTCCCGTTCCCAAGCATGGAAACGATCACGATGCGGATTTTCGGCTTCTTGAAAAGTTCTTCCAGATGAAGTCGACGAGAAGAAGTAAAAACCACTGGGCTGATCTGATGATGAGGCGATAGGAGCAACTTGTGCCAGACCCCTATGGTTACCGGATCTTCGTCCAGTGGATATAACAGGGGCACGTGCCACTGGGTTATTAGTGGACTGCTGAAAGTATCCTTGAAGTGATGAAGCACGATCACGGGGCCGAGCAACAGTACCAGGATAAGGTGGAAGCACTGATGCGGCAACTGAGCTGGGAGCTCTACTGCCAGAACTGTCACAACATTATTTAGTAGTTCACTATTTTTATGTTGTGAAATTACTTCATCGAGCCTAGCTACAATTTGAGAGGATGGTACCCAGACGGATAGTTCACATCAATCATTTTTTTAATATTGATAGTAATTCTAATAACTTAATATGTATTTATACTTTAGAATGACAGAAAAGCTATTTACTAACCCCAGTGGCCAAAAGTACTTGACTCGCACCCTGGCAATATTCACTTTACTGTGTTATGGAATCACATTCGTTATGCAAGAAATGTTCCTTCTAAGAATGTTTCATCAGAAGAGCCTAAAACTGATGACAACATGATTACCTTCAAGAAATTCAATATTCAAGTAATTTACTAACCTGTGACCAAGAATGAAGGGATGCAATCCAGGTCTTGGAATATCAGAATTGTTCCTGGTTGTTCTCTGACCTACGGCTGGAATTGAGGGTTGATCTGCACCACCAATGCGGTTACTTGTAGCAAAAGGAGAAGAATGGTCCCAACTTTGATAATGTACATCCATGGAAGGGAAGGCATAGGAGTTGGGAACTTCACTTGGAACTGGTGGGCCACTCCAGTGGTTATTAAAAGTAGATCCATCCGAAACACTTCCACTTGATGCTGAAGAAGATGGATGAATTGGCCCAAAATAGGCAACATACGGGCAAGGATGAGTTGTGGATGATACGGGCGTATGTTCAGCAAAGATGGCATGATGTCCAAGAAGATCATGATCTATGAAACAGCAAATGCTCCAATTATTACAGACGCTTGATCTAAACTTTAGCAGTTAGGTAGAGTAAATGAAATCTTACATGCACTTGATGAAAACTCTCCTTCACTGCCAAAAAGAAAAAAGCAGAGGATTAATAGCTGATCAGCTAGTAGATGAACCCAAAAAGGACAAAAACAAAAGTTATCAAATACATTTGAAAACTTCTTCCAAGTAAACGAGACATTACACCATATACCAATCAGCTAACAAAATGTCCCTCCACAAGAAACAAAAACAAAAAAGAAAGCAACGATAAGAAAAATTTACTGTTGGTGTCCAGATTTAAGTATTTGTACATGTGGCAAATGAATAATTGGCAAGAACAGAATGACTACAGGACCTTTGTTAAGATTCTCTTACAAGCATGTCTGAGAACTTCAGAAGACAATAGGCCAAAATACACCCTCCATTTAACTGAAGGGGAACCCCTGTAATCCCTTCTACAAGCACCTCCTCCAACGCATATGAAGACACTTGAACATTTCATAAACAAAGTAGATTTGCTCATCTAGATACTCGAGATGCATGTTCACCAGAATTTAACACGTGTTACTGTAAATTTGGGGTTTCATCCAGCAGGTTTCTGATTAAAAATAAATCCTGATACTCCGAACACACCCTTTCTTGATAGCTTTAAGCATTTTCGCTCCAACTGAGTCATTATTAGGCAGTAAGGACAAAACGCCAAATGCAAAGATGACCAATGATGTGATCCTTTTTCTTTTTTATGCTTCTAACATTGTCCTCGTTGTGTATAAATAGGAAATAAAACATGAGGATGGTTCAAATAGGTACCATGTATATTAGAACATCACTAAAGGAACTCAAGTCAACTACCATTGAAACTTGAAACTCGGTAAAAAGTATACTTTTAAGGTCAGATGGTGCTTACTCAAAAGATGAAGGGACCCTCGTTAATCCACTGAATGGACACCAATGAACTCCAAATGACTGCAAAATCCAATTACAGGATAAAAGTTGATCAGCCATGGTTTGCACCTTATGTTTACATACAAACAGGTATAGCTCGTGCTGAAGCCAATGGTGCATGGCATTCAATTTAACTTTGGAGTTCAATCAGAATCAAAGTAAATGACTAGGAAATTTGTATAAACCACATAGTTCAATAGTGACATGGCAAAACTAATAATGCAGTTACAGTCTAAGTAATTCAAACACTTGCAGAAAAAAGTGGTTCTATTTATTGTGTCATTTCTGAACTTCATCAGAAATCACATTACAAGACCCTTATGGAACATAATTTTTAAGTACATGCTTGGTGTCCATTAGAAGAGGTAGACATTTTGACATGGGAAGCAGCAACATCATTTTATTAACAGCAAGAAAACTGATTACCAAACTTGCAGATGTCTAAGTTTCAATTCATTCATGTTAAGAGTCACATACGTTTAGTTATATGATATGCAAAATTCAAGTATCTGAGAATCAACTCAGTTATCTGACAGTTTACATGTGATTACTGTACAGGAATTCAAAAAGTCTTAAGGCACACATAAGCTCTTGCCAACTTGTATGGAAGCTAAATGTTCATTTAATGACATATCAACCAATTTACACCTAAGTAATCCATAACAAAGACAAACTCACTGCAAATATCTCTCCGGACATTCCTCACTTGTCCTTTCTACTCGTTCCCCTCATTTTCCACCTCAAACAACCCAAGACAGATCTAGGGCATTAGCTGCTCCTATATGCTTATGTCATGTGAATATAGGTTATTGCATTTTTACATGCATATAAAGTGATAATATTTTGACGAAATTTGAAACGAGTAAAGAAGTGGGATTTCAGTTAAAGAAACCAACCCAACAGGAAGGAAGAGTCAAACAAATGATGAAATTAGAATATTATTCAAATTAAATAATCATTTCTTGAATTGTTTTTTTTTTTTTTCATGAAATGAGCAGGAAAGCTATTAAGTGGATGGACAAATTTTTAGGCTGCAGAGAGAGAGTGACCCATAAAGATTCCGCAAAGGCTTAAGTATTTTCACAATTAAACATTCTCCAACAAAAACTTACACCTCCTCTCAGCTCAAGTAAATAAGTTCTCAGTAAAGGAATCACGGAAATAATACAAGTCCAAATAGCACATGATATAGCCTCTGAAGCCTGGATGAGAACATGAAAAGTACAGACATGCAGAGGGATGGTTTATGAAACAAAAGAAGAGGGATCACGCCAATATAAGAACAAATATGAGAATGGATGAGAATATGATGAGTACAGACATGCTGAGGGATTTTGATAAAACAAAAAGGAGGCCAAACAAGAGAACATAAACACATGTTCAAAAGCAATGTTGATGCTGTAGTACATAACAAATGGTATATATAGCATTCACTAACGAAATAATACTCCACAAGATGTCAATTAGAAAGAGGATCAGATGTACAAGCACGTAATATGAAATGCTCCAATCATGCTCTGCTGGAACCATTAATTTAATCAACAATACCATGTTAATGACAACGAGGTTGAGGTTGAGTATTCAGAAGATAATACAATGAAGAAAAGAAAGACATGCAGTCAGTTCCCAGCTTCAGAATATATGTAAACCATCATATCGATGATTGATAAGATTTAGAAATTACCATTTCAGAATAACTTAAATCATATAGATCCTCATCATGGGCCCAATCGTCCATGGTGAACTCAGGTAGTGGCCGACTGCCATTGGCATACAGCCATTGTCCTTTCTCAATTTTCCGACAGTTGGGGCACTGCATTGCTCCCTTAATATTGAATGCTGAACCTATGCAATCTGTATAGATCAAGGCAATACATAATAAAGTAAGAAACAAAAAGCAGTTTCCTAAATATCTGACTACAAAATAGGGCATTCTGTACCAGAAATAAAAAGCGAACAGGAGGTGGGAACGTAAAGACCTCATGCTAGAGGAGCATTTCCATGAAAGCAAAGCAGCATAAAAGTTAATGGAGAGGAATTGTTAAGTATCTCATAAACAGAACAGCGCCAAACAACACATGCCATACAAATGCATGAACTCCTTAAGCTCTTTCTAGTGTTGCATAATTGCTTATCACTCCAAATATGAGATATAATTGACCAAAGACCTAAGGACCAAAATATGCTAAAATGATGCTTCACATGTTGCTGCAACCAGTAAATGACCAGTTCTGACAAGGATTAGCTATTTCACGTACTGACATTTTAGAAGCAGGAAAAAAAAAAAGGGGGTCACATGAATAAAATTATATAATAGTAATGTAAATATGTAAGTATGTATGGTAATGATTAGGTTTATGTAATAATATATGGAGACAAAATAGGGAACGGAAAAGAATTTGAAAAAGTTGGATATGGTTGTTTTGATTTCTGAAGGATGTGTTGTTGGTTATCAGAACCAACAAAAAACATAACAAAGCATAGTTAATATGAAATCAGAAATAGTGGTTATCATTTCAGGTCTTTAACCTTGTCTAGTGGTCAACAGAAAATTAAAGTCGCCATGCTTAACAAACAAAATGGTATCTGTTTCCAACAAAGGCATGTTAATCATTCACTACTATCAACATTGAAAAAACCAACCTATATTTGACAAAGTTCCACATAAAGGCACACGTACGTCAAACCATAGAATCACAATATTGCACAAACTAGAGGTAAATGCTTCTAACCGTGGCTGAGAGCTCTGGCTAATAACCAACATAGAGATAACAATCATCACATGTACATTGCTAAATTGGCTAATTAATGCCCAAAAGCTACTGCTAAAAACAGGCATGCAATATGTGGTTAGTAAAAGGAATGGAAGTGCTAATCAATCAACAGGCAAATTTTTTCTAAGTGGAAGCTCAAAACATGCGAAAAAAAAAATCATATATTGATGTGTTTACAACCCCAAGTTTGCTTTCATTTTGAATTTTGATGGAACATACTTTGAGCGATGAAGTCCAAATATAATTGTTAACAAAATAGCTCTTAAAGTAGGAACCCAACACACCTATAATGTTACCCCAAAACAAAAATGAAGATATAAATCTAACATGCATTGCTCCTTCGAAACGTGCAAAAACATGATATAGAGTGATCTCACACTGAAATATGGCAATATTTGATAGCATCAACACAATGTGCTAAGCGCTAAATGGAGTTTGACGCAAGCTTAGTTGCAGGCGAGATGATAAACCATCAGATATATTGTCTAATACTCCCTCCATTCCATTCTCAAAGTTCGTATTTCAAGTGGAATGGAGTTTGAAAGTGTTGAAAAACTACAAGCTATAGAAATCTTTAAATTTTTAACCTCAAAGGCAGCGGTTTAGAGTTAGCAGAGTCATATCATCACTTATGTGAGCTGCGTATGTTTGGAAATAAAATCATTACTTTAGGCTAAAACATTTTGTAACATCCCAGAAAGGATATAGAAGCATTACTAGTGGAGAATGGGTGTGATATTGAAATATTTCTTAAGAAAATTTACTAAATTGATCAATATTTGATTCGTAAAAGAATTCAAGTTCACAAGTGAACAGAGCAAATTCAGGACAGATATATTTAATCAACACATAATGTGAAAATCATAGTTGATTGTTTGCAAATGCCAATTTAAGGTTGCATCTCAATCTAACAAAAAACTGTTGCACAGCTTGATTATGCTTGTTGAAAAGAATTTATTTCTTAATATTTTTCCTAGGAAAAAGAAGAATTCCTGTTAGCAGGCACCATGGTTGCTAAATAGCATAAAGCAGGGTAAATTGCAGCAGAAAGGTAAAAAATTAGAGTATAGCAATTGCTATAATACATTACCTGAAGCGTAATGAACACATTCCAGGTTCAAGATCAAACAGATCAACTATTGTATACAATGATGTGTTTATGATTAGCAGCTAATCCAAGTGTCAAAGAGTATGCCTACATGATTTTCTCTGTTCAAATGACAGATGACATGAACTAATTACCATCAAAGCCTTTTCGAAATTTGGTCTTGGTAATACATAATAATATAACAAATCAAAATGATGAGAATGGACCTGCTCACTAATATCTAACAAATTATGTCTTCCCACTAGCTTCTCTATTAGTGGAAATCTCTGATTGGAACCTTTATTGTATAACCAAAACTTTTGTCAATATCAAATGAAGCTTGGTTTAAAACCCACTATCTTCATGGTATTCAAATAATAATTTTAACAAAGGATGCATTTTAGATTGAAAACTTTCTGGCATTAGTCAAAATATTACTAAGATCTAGATACAGCTACATATTATATCATTCTATAGTTTCTGAGGAAGTAAAGAAATCATGAATAACATCAATCCAAGGATGGAATTGGTAAATATGAACAAAATGTTGAAATGACTTGAAGCTAAAAGCGGACAGTGAATGGCAGCATTGTGCGGGGAAAAAATAATAAAAGATCATGAATAAGGTGGTTCCAAATAATATTACATAGAGAAGATATACAGAAGCTCTTTTCATAGTTCGGCTCCTTTAAAACAAAACCAAAAAAGTAAAAAAAACAAACAAACAAACAAATTTTAAAAATTATGAAATTACTCAGTTATGAAATTATTAACCTTTCAATTTCTTATTTTCAACCACCCATGCAGAACCTCTACCTCGAATGTACATTAGTAGGACACAGAATTATGAAGGAGAATCATCTTCACTGTTAAGTAATTGTTCTGCTACCACTCAAGGGATGGATCTCCTTAAGACACACTAGCTTCCTTGTCCCATTTCCATAATTAGATTAAGCAGGTTTCACCAGTTAAAGGATGTCAATTAGCAATTTTGTCCAGCACTAGAATCCATACCCGCAAGATGATTCTAGACTTTTTGGATCGTAGATTGTAATTAATGCAGGACACAGTATCATTTTGACAAGTTCCAGCGTATCTCTTAGCACTTGGCAATCATGTAGGAGCCTTCTCTGTTGGTCAGCAGACAACGACAAATAGAAGCATGGCTGGCAATTAGAAATAATTTTCTCATTAAAGTCGATCTTTTCATTAGCAAGACACTGACCACCACAACCACCAACCCCCGCAATAAAGATTTAGCACTTCCTATCTACCTAGATTCCTTTACCCAACCGGTTGATCACTATCACAAGTAAATGCAAAACAGATTACTTATTATCCACTGCTTAACTGATTCCAAATTTTACTGGGAAATAGTAGAACAATTATCCTTTCGCAATTTGCATCAGGAAAATGACATAATGGCATAAGTTCCTGGTATGATTTTACTGTACCCAATAATGCACACTGGAAAAAATCATCAACTAGGTAAAAAGAACATTCTACGCAGAGTTTAGTTCCACAGAGTAATGATCTCATCAACTCCCCCACTATCACCAAATAAATATTTCTCCAACTCACCAAGTACTTAACATATGAAGTCAATTTCCAGGTTTTTTACTATCCAATATCCCCACCAACATTTCATTCCCAGATCCTGAAACTAGATGAACTTCACTCTCTAATCGAGGAAAACAAAAATCAACCAAAGTTAGTCAACAATCTGCCGTCAAGCCACATAATTCCAGCTCAATAAAATTTAAGATGAATTAACCCCCACCCAAAATTTTCCCACTCCAACTAAAATCCACGAGTTGCAATAGGCAAGAGCAGAAAAAATAAGTTAGATCTCGGATATTGCCAAATGAATTACAAAATCTCTCACTCACCAAGGTGGAATTGATGGCCGCATTGAAGCTTAGCCCAAGATCTATCCCCGTTGTCAGTCACCACCTCCAAGCAAATGGAGCACGAAACCGCCGCCGCCTCCTCCGCTCCCTTGCCTCCACCTCCACCTCCATCGCCATCGTCAAGAAGATCCGCATCACCCAATCCCATAATTCAACACTAAATCGCCAAATTCCAAAAACCCTAAACTTATTACAATCAAAAACCAAAAATTGCTCCGCCCAGATCAAATTAAACGCAAAACAAGATTAGCTTAAGACAATCCTCTGAATTTTCGGCACAAAATTAACGCGTTCAGATGGGAGTTTTGGAAGCAGAGATAGAAGAAGAAATGGAAAAGATATGAACGGCAGTGTCAACGTTCTCTTCTTTTCTTTCTAATTTCCCAAATTTTCTCACTCATTCACCGTCAGAATTGGATTTTCTCTGTTTGCCTGTTGGTTTTTCTTCATTTTATAATTGATTTTCCTGTCTTAAAGCACAGGTTTTTTGGCGAAGTGGTTAACTGCTGTCGAAAGCAAAGGATATGAGTAGATAGCCCATCATTTATGGACGCTTCGATTAAGTACTTGTCTCTCACCACCGTTGGATCAGCCTAATCGGATTGCTTGATGATGCCCATATTTCCCAAAATTTGTGCTTTTTCCTTTTTCAAGTTAATCCATCCCAATTATATTATAAAATTTAATTATTATTAATCAATATACATTAATTATTAATATCAAATATATATAATTTATTAATAATTATCCAATATATATATAAATTTCACATTTATCAATCATACTCTAATTAATAATATTAAATAAATAAAATCTAATCAACATCTACTATTAGATATAGAAACAATTTCAATTATTCAGTAGATACAATATTCCACGCATAAGATCGGGTTCGAACCCATGACCTTTGAGATCATGGAGCCTCAACTTCGTCATTCGAATTAGGCTCATCAACATAATATAAATATATATATATATATCAATAATTATTATTATAATAAACTTATATTAAAATAGATCAGTTCATACATTAATAAGATTCAAACTCATAATTCCTCATCAAAAGATCACGGAGCTTCAAATTCATCGACTAAAATAGGGTTTGTTGGCAATTTATGCTCTTTCAAAGAAGTAATAAAATAATGCAAAAAGCTGTAAATTAAAATAGAAGGAAAAGTTGATGAGTGCTAACCAAATGCTGGTAAGGGGCAAATGCAAGCAATGGATCATTATATTTTATTTGTGATCTAACAATTCTTAATATTTAAATTGTGTAGCATCTTTATCCCTCAGAGTCAATTTTTTAATGGGAATTTCTTAGTTTTATAGTTTGTATGGTTATTTTGAAGAATTTTAGAAAATGAAATAAAAATAAGAAAATTATAAAATTATTTTTGAGAAAAGAAAAAAATGTTGGACAAATGATTTTTGCTAAAACTTTTTGTTGTTTGATAAATCGAGGTCAAATTTTATCTTGAGTGCTTTTCCAGATATAATTAAGAACTACAATAAGCATAACATAAGGCGTGTCACAAGTTATCATAAGAGTATTTCTGTGTCATAGATTGTTTCACAGTCAGAGCGGCCATAAGATAAGTCGTGGCCACATGATCATTTCTATTCGTTACTGCAGAAGCGCACATGAGATAAGTCGGTACACATGGCTTGTCTCTGCGTAACAGTTTATTTATGCAGTTCACTATTCAACTTCGAGCAACTTTAGGGTAACTGTTATATAAATCCATACGAGGCATTTGTTTTTATAGAAAAATGTAGATAAACATTTAGGTTTTGTTGGAGTTGTCTTTCGAAAACATAATTGAAGACATGGATACTCTGAAATCCTACGATTTTAAGAGTAAACACTATCGTTTGATTGCATAAGATTTTAGAAGAATCTAAATCTTTCTTCCTGCAGTCTTTTCTGTTTTCTTGGTAGATTTTTGTCATTTGAATCAAGGAGGTAAGTGTCGTAAACTCTTATGCTTCTGTAAGGGCATTTAGTCCACAGATAATTTTTATTGTCGATTTATTTCTCACATATTTTACATTGGTAAGGTACGATTAAGTTTGTTGAATCAATTTTGCAACATAAATATGTATATTGTTTTGCATTTTTTCGACCTGTGAATTTCTTTGATATGAAGTGTGATATTCTCAAGTTAAGAGGTGATAATTATAAAGTGTGGAAGGAAAATTTTCTTTTATTTGGGTTGGATAGACATTGATTATGTATAAAGAAAAATGAACGAACCTACATTATTGAAACTAGCTAGTCGGATGAGATTGATCTTTATGAAATGTGAGAACGATCTAACTGCCTCAGTGTAATATTCATAAAGACTAAAATAGAAGATATATATATTATTTAATATTGATCTACCCAAGGAAATTCTCTCCAGTTCAAGTCGCGATTGGCGATCTCAATCCGCAATCCGAGCTAACTCCTCCGAACAGTAGTTTCCTGAGAACACAAAAAGCGGTTAAGCCAGTTGGGTAATTTCCCGACGATGGCTCTCCGACGCTCAAGTCAGTTTTCATAGATTGATTGGCGTATAGAGTGAATGTATTACTGAGAGTATGTGGACATTACCTAATAATGAACTTCATCCGTGATATTTATAATTTTGTCTAGGACGTATTTGGCAAGTGCAAATTTGTAGTTGTCATGCTTAAGTCAAGCAACCCAAATTATAGCTGATTGATACTCCATGATTACTGCTGTCGTAAATCCCTCCTTAAGAACATTTAGTGGGATTTCTAACCTTTCTAGAAGACATCCCTGGTTGATAACCATGCATTATCCACAATGAGGGTCAAATTTGTCCTTAGATAAATTACCCTCATCAAATATATTAACCCACTTGGTACTTAAAAATTAAAGGGAATAATTAAAAAAAGAATAGAAGATATATATATTATTTAATATATAAACCCACTTGGTACTTGCCATTTGGACACGTGGCACGTGAACATTTATCTAGGGGCACACAAACAGGCTCGATTTGGAGCTTAACACTAGCTCAAGTACAAAATATTTTGTTCATAAGCTCGTGAGCTGGCTTGCGAGTATATCAATTTTATGATCAAAATTAATCATATATTGTAATTATTAATTAATTTTATATATTTTAATTTTAACTAGTAATAAGTTATGGTACTTTTATTTATATATTTAATCTCTATATAAAAATAAGCTTAATCAACAATTGAGTAAGTTTTAATTTTTTTTTTTGTAAATTTTTATTTAATATAATGCATATAAATGGTATGTTAGATTCCAATATCTATTTGTAATCTTTTATACTTTTCAAAATTAACAAATTCTACGAATTAACTTATAATTTTTTATATCTATGTGTGAATATATATTTATACCAAGATACATACTATGCAACTTATTTTATGACTTATAAACTTATGCCAAAATTTTTTTATGATGGTAATTATTTTAATTATTACTTTATTATATATATAATAAGATCAATCACTATTTTTATATTTTGGTTTAAAAAATTCATCTTTTAATTTTTGTTGGTATATAATCAGATCAACCTCTTTTAAAAAATGATTTATATCTATTTTTTTATTTAATATTAATAACTGTACAAAATTATGTGTAAGTATTTCGATAATTTGATGTATATATATTTTATACTTTTACTAATTATATTACTACTAAACTAATTAATTAGTACTTATATTTTTAACCAAGAATTAAAATATTATACCAAATATTTAATATTTTTATAATTCATTTAATAATATTTAATATTATTTATTTTTAATAATATAATTTTATTAAATTTATTGAAAACTTGAGCTTCAAGCTCTAGCCAAAAGTGCTCGAGCTCAAGCTCACAAAAATGGTCGAGCTTAGTTCAAACTCAAATCATTTACACTTCTATATTTATCCAGCGAACTAATATGATATTTTATTTTATTTTATTTCCAAAAATTATGTTTCAAAATTATTCTATTCTTTTTAAAGTCGTAAATAATGAATATCATTTGTCGAAAGAAAATGCCTTTTCTAGGAAACTTTAGAGCTGTTTTTCTGAGGCATTTGATCAGAAAAGAGATTTTATGGAACGTTGCAACTCTTTGATTAAAGGAATATAATTGAAGTGATGTTTTGAAAAGACAAATACGGTCTAATATAGTTGTTACAAGTCCTAAATAAATACTTTAATTTTCATAAGTTCTTTCACTTCATATTAGTTTAAATATTTTTCTTGCAAGGTGTATCCCAAAATTATTGTTTAGCAAGTCTCGATTGATTTTGTCATATCCTAAAAGTGAATTTGCTTTGACCGAGCAACAACTATTTTAGTAAGGGAAATTTCACTTTAGGAACATTGAATTTACACTTTAAACCTCTTTAGAGTTCATATATGCCTACATTGTTAAAGTGAATTTACTCTATTTTGAAGATGGAGTCGGGTTCAAGTACTGATATGAAGATGGCGAAATAAAAGTTTTGTCAAGTGGAATTCTTCTGACGGACCCGAACTATACATGCTGGAAGGACAAGATGATGTTTCTGCTGACTTTTCTGAAGTTTGCTTGTGTATTGAATGTTAATCAACCTGTTACAGAGTCAAAACAAGGCGAGTATGATGAAATCAAGGTAGCTCATGTCAAAAAAGATGAAGATGAATTATTGTGTTATGGCCATATTTGAAGACTTTTTTGATCGTCTGTTTGACTCGTATTCATCAATCAAGTCGTCGTAATAAAAAATAGGACAAAAATAAGTTTCTTGCTAGAAAATACTTAGAATTTTTTATGCGTGATGGTTCGTCTATTATGGATCTAGTAGAGGCAATTATTGCAAAACTTCCTCTAAGTTGGAACAACTATGGAAAGAAGTTATTGCGTCTTACAAAAGATTTTTCTATTGATCAATTATTGAAACATCTACCAAACGAAGATAAAAGTCGAGTTCAAGATAAGATGAATCAAGTACAACCAAGTTTCAAAGTGAATTATATTTCAGAGAAGAATAGGAATAAAACTCCAAGTGGATTGAGAAAGAAATAGAAAGTCTTCTAATAGCAATTCTGAAAATCATGTCACTTGTTACAATTGTAGGAAGAAAGGGCATATCAAGAAACATTACACCTAATGTTCAAGTGGTTGAAACCAATATTGAAGAGATTATTGCAATAGTTCCAAACTTGTACGTTGGTATGGCACTTAATTGAATATAACGACAACAGTAAAATTTTTTATTGCTAGTATGATTTTGGAGCTACCTGGTTATGTTCGTATTGATAAGAATCAGTTCAAGTGCTATGAAGGTGCTGCCAAAGGACACGTTTTGATGGAACATGCGAATATAACAACGATTCTTGAAAAATGAAAATGTTAAAATGTAGTTTTCTTTTGGAAAGAAGTTGTTGTTGCCCAACGTTTTAGAACAAATTATGAAGTTTTTTATCCTACGAGAATAAAATTTGGACCAAAAGCTATAAAAACTATATTTGTGAGTATGCTGAAAATTAAAAAACTTATGACTTTTGGACTTGGATTCAAATACAAATTATAAAATCAAGAGATGTAGATTTTATTGAAAATATTCATTGGAGATTATATTGTTCAACCTACTCAAGTACCAATAGTGAATTCTATTTGTGAATTTGACAATAAAAGGAAGTTGGTTGACGCTGCCATTGAACTTAGAAGGAGCCAAAAACCAAGAAATAAAAAAAAAAAGTTGATCTTGATTTTTTATTATTGAAGGTAACATACAATATTGATTCTCAACTCCTAGTGAGGCCAAATAATGGAACTTATGAAGTTAGAGGTAAGAAAGGTGCAATGCCCAGGTGGGGAATTCTTTTACTTTTCCATATTTGTTTGTCAAGGTAAACTCAAAAAAATAAGTTGGATACATTTTTATGGATTTACATTTACACCACTTGATATATGAGCTCTTTACACAAACTACCTCTACTTTTGGAATAAACCACCATGATAACTAAAAAACAGGGGTAGTTTGTGTAATGATATTTATACTTTTTGTAGGATGAATATGTAATTTTTTTAAAAGTAGGGGTGCTTTGTGTAAATGGTGGTGATCCTAGACGATCTATGGACAGGTGGTTGAGAAGATGAGGTGGAATGCAAGTAAGGATGAAACATTATAGGAGAGTTGGAAGTAAATGTGGATATTACAGGAGTATTGAAGCGTGTAGGCAATGTAACGTCATCATTACCATCAGAAAGAGGAACAGTAGGTATGGAACTTGGGATAGGTGCTAGGGAAATAGATTTATATGAAAAATACATGTTCATGAAATATAACATCCCTAGACATGAAGGTAGTGTGTGAATTCATATCAAACAATTTATAGGCCTATCAATGGGGAAAATAACCAATCATAATACATTCATTTTCTCTTTGGTTGAATTTGGTCCTATTCGGATCAATATTAAAGGAGAAACAAAGACACCTAAAGATTTGAAGATGATCATAAGTAGGTTATAATCAAGAAGTAGCTCAAAAGAAGTCTTCCAACCAAAGGTATAAGATGGAATTCTATTAATCAAGTATGTTGTTGTAAGGACAGAATCGCCCCAAAATTACTTGGAGAGTAAAGCATGTTGCCATATTACGAAGATGTCTATGTTTTCTCTCAATCCTCACATTTTGTTGAGGTGTATATAGACAAGACCTTCATGTATTATATTAATTGTATGTAGAAGTCACTGGAGTTAATTACTCAAGACCTCAGACCCATTGTTTGTCTTAAACTTTTTAACTTTAACATTGAATTGAGTAAGGATCAAGCTAAAAGAATTGGTTAAAAGAGAATAGACTTTGAGATTTATGTTTCATCAAGTAGGTCCAAGCGGCCCTATTGAAATCATCCACTATTGTTGAACACAACTATATCCAGAAATGGTATGTTGTTGATATGGTCCTTGTATATCCATGTGGATAAGGTCAAACATATGTGGAGCATGATAATCGCTCATAGTGAAAGTTAATCTAGTTTGTTTTGCAACAAAACATATGTCAAATGGATATGTATCACTCTCAAAAGACAACTTAATGGAAGATATGTGCTCATTACTTGTATACAAGAGCATCAAGGTGTTTATGCCAAAGTTTACTACAACATGAGGCACTAAAATTAACTAAACAAGCTGTATTCACTAAAGGCAATGTAGAAACTATTGAATCATTGAAGAAGGCATTCAAGATGTGCAAACTTTGAAATTTTCTCGCTATGTCCAATGTGTCTTTTATTGCTTGGTCCTACAAGAAGCAATATAATTGATCAAATTTGAATGGTAAAGAGTTGCACAGTTGGCTCACTAACAGAAGATTAACTTTTAAATCGGGAATGTAAAACACATCAATAAGCAAGGTAGTGGTAGAAAACTTTACATTTCCCACAAATGCAACATGTCTTTGGGAACCATTAGAAAAATGAATCGAATGGTGAAGCTTTAGTGTAGAATAAGATTGGAACATAGTGGTATCGGTATATATGTGACTAGTTGCTCCAATATCAACTATCCATGAATTCAAGTCGAATATGCTAAGACTAAAAGTGTTACCTGTAAAGTCCTTTAATTGTGCAAAATTGACTCAAATAGGATTTATTGGAGTCCTTTGTTTCTTCATCCTTCATAACTGTAAGAGCTCATTCAACTCTGGAACTTGTACAACTCCTCTCATTCAACCATAGTAGTAAGTCTTTTGATTGCAACACCTCTCATCTTTTTCTCTGTCATTTGGTTATACCAATCAAGTATACCATGAATTCTAAAGTATGTTTACTTTGTATATCAAGGTTTCTGGCAGTTCCCATAGTGCAGATTCTTTTATCAGTAAACAACTTGGTTTTAGCACCAAATTTTTGGACAAGTTTTAACCTGAAAAATTGCACCCTCACTTGTAGCAACCAATCCTTCATTAACTGGTCGTTTTTTTCTCAACTTGGATTACAATGGAATAAGCCTTTGCCACCTGAGACAGCGACTCCAATAGTAAAATTTGGCTATGCACATGATCATAATCATTGGTGAGCAACAATAAAAAACTTAACTAGTTGATTCGAAGTGTTTAGCTTAGCAATTTGTGTACTTATATCACATGTGCAACTACCACATGCTCAGCTAGATGTAGGCACCAAACATAGTAATTCACCCCATAGTTTTTTTTTTTTTTAATTTTGTTAGTACGCAGTGATAACATACTACATTATGAACTTGAAGCGATTTCTGGCTAGATTTTATAGATCATCGGACCATTACTATCTCCATATCTAGCTTTAAACTCAATCCATAAATCTCTAGTAGATATCATGTAATAAAAAAAATTAGCAATATCTTTTGAGAATGTGTTGAACAACCACAATCTAACCATACAGCCCACGCAACTTCAACACACAAAATTTTTAGAGTTTCTCGAAGGTTTTAGATATAAGGAAACCAAGTTTCAACTAGGTTCCCAGAGCAATTTGTATAGCAGATCTCCATGAGAGATAATTGCTTCCATTTAGTTTTGAAAAAAAAAAGTTTCATATAAGGGTGATTAGTTGTATGTGCATCTCATTGAGATTGAGTTAATCTCTCAGTGAGATCAATCCAATCTTTTTTTGCACCTTGCAAAACACTTTCACCAACCTCAGTCACCATTGCATTTCCTTGATTGTTTACAAGGTTCAAATACACAAATTAGATAGGTTTGCAAAGACCTTCAAAATGAAGGCTCTGATACAGTGTAGAAAAATGTAAAGCAAATCCGGTTTGAGAGTGAAAAAGTCATGTTATGCTGAAAATATTTCTTCGTGTTGAAGAAAATAAAGTAAAACACGCTTAAATACTCTACTCCTGCCTAACACGTGAAGTAGCTAATGAACTAACATACTAACTCGTTGACTAGGACTACATGGTCCAATAAGAGGAAAAATAATAAAAGTGTAATCCTGCTCATTATAAACTTAGAAACAAGAAATACGACTTTAAGGACTTCTTCAATCTTCTTCAATCTAGAGTTGTGCTCGTTGATGCTAAAGCTAAAGCTTCAACACTCTCATCATCCTGCTCCAGCTCCTGCAAATCCATCAATGGTTCAACAAGACCAAGAATACCTAAGTACAGACAAAACAACATGGATCAATGTTGCGCTCACCAACAGGCAGGAGTACACCCATTGCCTCCCATGCTTGCCCACCTTGCAATGTTACTGTCTGATATATGAAATTCAAACATAACTAATTGCATTAATGGAAATTTCATCATTCATTTACATTTAGGTTTCACGAAATATTGACATCATCTACCATAACTGGTAAGAATTCTACAAGTAATAAATTAATTTTCGAGATGATACTTGTGGTTATTTTACTAATTTATTTATACACTTATATGTCACAAACTTTGTTAATCAAATAAGTCTAATTTGAGTTGAGATATGATTATAATTCAATATTCAGATTAGTAAATTAATTTTTTATCATAAGCCAATTTCAATTTACAATTGGATATGAGAAACCTAAAAACACGGTGGAAGAATAGGATAAGGTATAAGAAACTAAGAAAGCTCAATTAAAAAATGGACTGATGATAGCTTTTAACTTTTTCCAGTGTATGTAATAGTTCAATAAGAAACTTAATTTGAAAAGAAACTAATGATAATTGAATCTTCTTTCTTAAATGGGGATCAAAGTTGGTGCCAATTCTCCAAGACAGGAAATCCTGAAAAGGTTGTGCAGTGAGAATGCAATAATCAACCTTCTTGAATGTAAAAATTGATCCATCATAAAGAAATTTGGATTTATAAGTTTTAGGGTAAATAATATAATTGAATTTAGTTTGCTCTAGAATCACTTTAGTCCCTTAAGTTCATTTATTGACTTTAACGTCCCTAAAGTTTAGCTTTTGTCTCAATTTGATCCTTCTAACCATTTTTCTGCCAAAATTTGGTCGATTTGGACTTTTGGGAGGGTATAATGGTAAATTTGAGTTTGATTTTCTCACTTTAGTCCATCAAATGTGTAAAATCATCAAAATTAGTCCTTTTTCTTTTGTACGATGCAATTATCTTATGTGAATAATTAAAACTTTAAACTCTTGTAAACATAATAATAAAAAGCTTAAATTAAAGCAAATATTTTTTTTTTCAAAAATTACAAAAAAAAATCAAAAGTTATGACTAAATTCTATAAAATTATATAATTTAAATATATATTGAAAAATCTAAATTAGTAATTTTCAATCTTAGAAGTTAAAGATAAATCTAAGAAAATTAAATTATTAGTGTTTATTAAATATTAACAGTTACTGTTTTAAATAAAAAGTTGGTGGAATGTACCTATTAACAAGATTTTGTAGTGGATTTCATGTATATAATTTATATTAAGAGGTTTTTATAAAACATTTTCTTTAAAATGAACTATATATTTAGAAAAACCTCTTAAAATGAGCTTTATATAAGCTCAAAAGTCGAATTCACATCGTCTTTGGAGCCTTAGCAACCAAGGCCGATCAAGCGATATCACTTCAAGGTGTTGTGAATGAATTAGGCTGAGTGTGAGCGGGTTATCGCTGATGTGTAGAGGGGGGCAGGTTCACAAGGGATCAATAAGAAGCTGGAGGAGTGTTGAGAAGGTCTGGCTCAGTGGTAGTGGAGGACAGGAGAACCCCCACCACCACAGAAGATCAAAAAATTGGAGACGAAAATAGATTGACTCAGGACGTTGGATGTGGCGGTGAGGGAGGCATTGAAAGAGCTGGAGGTCTTGTTTGTATAGGAAGAGGTGTATTGCAAGCAACGGAGTAGGCTACAATGGTTGAATGAGAGGGACATGTGACGCTCCAAAAGATTATAATATATAATTGGGGAATTAATTGGTAAATTTTTATGAAAATAGGTTAATTAGTAAATAAATTATAGATTGAATTTGGGATATAATAAAACTTGAACGGGTTAAATTGGAGTTCATTATAATATTTGGGACAAATTATATTAATTAAGAAAATTTGGAAGGACGTATTAGGTATTTTGAGAAAGATTTAATTAAATAAAATAATAATAATATATATATAATAATATATATGCATAACTAGATATATATATATAATAATATACATATATATCTATAGTGAAAAGAAAAAAAAAAGAAGAGGGTGAGGATGAGAGTGGGGGCCACCGCCCACCCCACACCTCTCTCCTCTCTCTCATTACATATAATATATATAAGATTACATTATGTAACACAATTGTACTTTATGAAATTTGCAGTCTTTTACTGCGGACGACCAAGAAACAGAAAGGTAAGAATTTTTGTTTTAATTTATATAATTATATTATTTAATTAGTTCATTTATTAAATATTGATTATATTGAGCGATGAACTATTTTATTGGAGTATTTTATGATTTTAGCTATCTAAATTAATGTCAGTATTAAATATCACATTTGATATAAAAATGATGTCGTTGGTTAATTAGATTATTAAATTCGTTAGATTTGAATATTGCTATAGCCAATTTATATAATTCCATCGAAATTGTTAACTAAATACGCAATTCTACGTATTGTTGTTTAATTAAATTATATAATAGCGAGAAATTGATAAGAAATCCGTAGAAATATTCCGAAAATTATCTTTAATAAATGGTATGTTAATAAAGAGGAAAAACGAAGATTTCTACTTCGATAGAAGTGGAATATTAAAGAATTAGTAGAAATTGTATGAATAATATTTAATATTGTATTTAAAAGAAATTATGATATTCTTGATATATTAATTGTATGTGGTATAACTTATTATAGGATACGGGGGTGAGGTGAAAGGACTGACAATTAGCGATTGAGTAGAAAGAAAGGCGTTGTAAGGTCGAGGTAAGTAAATAATTAGTATTATCTATATATGTATCTTTAATTATGATTTTACTGTTATCTGAATTTGTGGTTCATGCTGACATGAATTTATCTGAAAGTATATGAGTGATGGATGATTTGATTTGATTGATGGTATTGTGTACGTGGAATGAGAAAATACGTTGAAATATTATGTTTGTTATTTGATGTGTTGTGGATGTCTGAAAATGAGAATATATGGATATACTGTTTTACGTTATTAGTTGCTTACAAGAATGGTGATATATGAAAATGAGGGAGTGGTGGAAATTGAATATATATTGTGGCGTGAATACCCCTTGATGTGTTGAAAAGCCTATAAGGCGAAATGAAATGAAAAGAGCTTTGATGCGATATGAGAAAGAAATGAAATGAAAAGAGCTTTGATGCGATATGAAAAAGATGTGATGTGAAAAGAGCTATGATGCGAAATAAAAGAGCTATGATGCAAATTGAAAGAGCTATGATGCGAAATGAGATTGATGAGCCGACTGTCAAGGGGATTCACTTAAATTTATATAACGGTGAGATTGAGTTGACGGGAAAAACACGATATCACCTTCTGGTAAGCAAACTAGGAAAAAGGAAGTTTAATTGATTATTTTATTGTGAGATAGTTATGTGGTATACTACAATTGATTATGTTGGAATTAAATTGACTATAATCCATGCATGTTGCCTACTTGTCCTGTTTGGGCTGTGTTTGATATACATATATAGATAGGGCTGAATATTTACTTACTGAGTGGCAGGCTCATCCATCTATTGGCATTTTCTTTCAGGAGTAGACTTTGAGGTGTCTAACTGTTGAAGAATAGGTTTACGCGCTATACTCAGGCAGGTAGGGCCAGTATGTTATTTTCTCCTCTTTGTCAGCTAGAGTACAAATCTTATTTTGTTTGTAAAACATAGGCGTATAGATCAACTGTGGTGAATCACCTGTGGTGTTTTGATTTGTATATATGTGATGTTGTGGGTTGACTATGTTGTTATGACGTTGTGATTACGTATGCACATTGACTAGATGATTATGTGCATTTATATATATAAACACAGGGATTACTATAAGTATGACTTTTAGGGTAGATACAGCCTTTGTAGCGAAGGGGGTGTTACAGGACAGGAATACGTCATTCTTTCATGGTTGAGCATGCAATAGGTCGAATACAAATACCATAACCAGACTCAAGGATGAAGTGGGAGGAGAGGGTATAAGGGTTAAATTTTATTCATATCTACCCATTTATTAAAATTTTTAAAAATGAATATTTTAGTACAAGACTTGACTAAGAGCAATTGAAATAGAATAAGGAGTACTACTCCATTTACAATGAATAAATTAAATCTTATAAAGTACAACTCCTCACATTAAAATGTAAAAGAAGGAAATCGTAACCTTGTCTTTTATAGTGAGACCGTTCAACAGGTCAGGTATGTCCAAAGCCTAAATCTTCATCTCTTTAGTGCACATGGCTTCTGTAGCTAGCTAATGGGCCCCTTCATTCCCATTTCCGTAGTTGTAGCTATATCGAATCTATATTCTGCTCACGAGGTTATTCATTTAGGTTAGCATGTTTTGCAATCTCTAATTCCCTGTTTTTCCTAATTGAATCATGGAAATTACAATTTATGCATCCAGCTCAACCCAAAGTCTTCCCTTTAGTCACGGTAGCCAACTCTTCATATATGTTGTGCTCCGTTCTCGGGTATCTCTAAAAGTGTCGCCATGGTCCTTTCACCATCCTAAATTAAGCTGCCCGTACTAGCTCAACCAGCAGCGTTGCCTCTATCCGTGCTAAGCTTCAGCCAATCTGTCCCTGATCGTTGTCAAGATATTGATACGGCGGGTGCCACGCTTTCCACCGAAAATGCACGGTAATCCATGACACAAAGTGCAAGAGGGAATGAGGGATTATAGGCGAGTGTCTTCCTTACTCTGATATAAGTGGAGAAATATCTGAAGAAATCCCTTACAGTATAAGTTAGTATGTTTCCACTCTTCTCTCAATGTTAGTGTTTGGAGAGAGTACAACAAGATCACTTTTCAGCTTAGTTATTCTGCTAAGCATGAAAGTAAGGAGGTGAGATATATTTTAGTAACGTAAAGCTAGATTGCATAATTGTCTTGTAAAAAAAAAAAAACATCCAAGGATTTTAGCCAAGACTGAGATGCAAGCTTGATTTTTGTCTCTGTTATTGGATGTCATAGTGTGGCACACACTTTGTCAACTCTTACCAAGTCTGCCTGATGTGATTTGAAAAATTTTCACTCACTTTTTCACTACAACGGCCTTCTCAGCCCCACTGCATGCAGTCGCTGAACGAATTCTAACACTTTATTTATGACTCGCTTGTTAGCAAATGTCCGAATTTTGTGTTTCGCCGAGTCTCTTAATGGAATCCAAGACCAGAGGTGAGAGCCCACATTAGTGCAACACTGGCATTTAGATGTTGACGAGGCACCCTGTCATTATATCCATTTGTGTACTAGGATGATGGCATTCAGCAGTAGCAAAAAAAAAAAAATCACCATTATAGGGGTAATTGTCCTTCTGAAGTATCAACCATTAGTTTTAGATCCTTCCCTGGCTCACTCTTAATACGCCAGGGGATTGCGATAGTGAAATGATCGTTGGTCATGTCTTTCTATAGCCAGTCACACTCACCCGCATAGTTTGGACCACAACCACTAGATCTACCACTTCTCATGGGAATTCGACCGCTTCCTACATAAGATCCCACACACTATTCTTCTAATATTCTATAACAGATTCTAAGCCACATTCCACTTTCCCCATGAGCTGGTTGAGGGAGAAATCCCCCAGCCAATCATTAAACCAAAAACTTATATTGTCATCACCAAGTACCTAATATATGTGTTGTTCCGCCTCCTCCCTCACAAGGCATAGTCAGCGTCATACAGTTGACCCATGACACCGTAATTTGATATTCAACGGATGTTAAAGTGGAAAATACTCAGACATCATCTCCAAAGAGACACATTTTGCCAGAACCGCTACCACAACTTCCATAAAACACCATTATAATATCCTGCAAGGCACGAACCCCGAGCCATCCTTCCATTGTGGAAAGACAATGCCGCCACCATCTCATCCAATGCAAGTGGGAAACAAAGAAGTTAGAGCCCTAAATGAATTGCGTCATGAGCTTCTCCATCTGTCCTAGAACTAAGGCTAACGATTGAAAAATGTGAAAGAGGTGCAGTGGCATTCTTGCAACATTGAACTGATCAACACTAATCTTCCCCCTTGTGACGATATTTTTATCTCTAACCGTTGCATAAAAAACCACATATTCCAGCATTAACATCATCAAATAAATCAATCTTTACCTTTCCTTTATGTAACAACGTTCCCAAATATATGATCGACAACTTTCTGAACTAAAAGCCCGTGTATCTCTTTACTCGGAGGATCTGTCACATTGCCGCTAAATTAATAATCATGAAGAGCTTTTCACGTTATGTACTTGTGGCCCCAAGTCTGCTCATAGTGGTGGACAAAGTCCATCATTCTTGTAAAGCTAGATGGCTTACTTTCAGTAAAAACAACGCAATCATTAGTGTAATCCAAATTGGAGAGTTTAGCCTCACCTTGGACATTATAATACATTAAGGGATGCTACCCGAATAATTGGTCAAACCCTCAAGATAGATATTTTGCTATTGAGATAAACAATGCTAGTGATTGTGGATCACTTTGTCATGATCCATATTTTGACTCAAAGAATCCTATCTATTCCTCATCACCAACAAAAAGAAATAACACTTCCTCTACCACGTTCTTGAAGAGTGTAATCTAGGTAAGATGAATTCAAGCTTCTGTAATACCGCATAAAGAAACAACCATTAGCATTTGCCATGTCTAGTTTGATGATGATGTTATGGAATCTTTATTTAGTGTCTATTGCATACACTAATTCATGTACCCTCAACACATTGTCTCTCAACAAATGGCCTAACACAAACCCACTCGTATTTACCAATGCTAGTTGGTTTGCCATGCATGGTCGTGATGCAAACCTTATTTGTGATGTAGCACAAACTTATGGGGTGGAACTCCTTCCATGTGGTGGGATATGTAATCTTTGTATGGGAACAATTATGGTGGCTTTAAATGCTCGTAGCATAGACTGACCATAAAAGAACTCCATTATGTGTGCATGCTATGTTGAACAATATCCCTACAGTGTTGATAAAATTTGAAATTAATCCATCAAGTCTCGTGACACTATCCACCTGAATACCTAAGACCGTTGCTCGTCTATCCTCTAGCATTAATTGCTCAAACAAACGGTCTGTCATGACTAGGTTGATTACATGCTGCAAAATGGTCTAGTTCGGGCGTTGACGGCATATCTCTGTCGTCAGTAAAAAGCTGTTCAAAGAATGTGACAACCGACTCCTATACTTGACTGTGGTCCGTAGTGTATGTCTCATCCACCTCGATTCCATGGACCCTGATTTTGCATTATATTCTTCCTTGTGAGTGAGTGAAAGTACTTTGTACCACGTTCACCATCACTCATTCCCTTATAAGCCTACTTTTTTTTGTCCAAAATATCTCTTTAATAACTAAAGCGTGCAACAACTAAGCAGGCACATGGTTCGTAGCCACAAAGTTATCATAAGGCGGATCCTGCTTAAATCTCTCTCTCTCCAAGTCACCTCATGTTCCTCTTTGGCCACTTTATCTTGCATATTCCCAAAGACTTCTTTATTCCACCAAATTCAACTGAAATAATTTATGTTGTAACCGCCGCATACGGTGTTGATCATTAGTATAGCCCAAACTAATCCATCTAGTCTAAAACACCCGAATGTTTCACCCACATGTGCATAAAACAGAATGAGGATGAGACTGTTTTTGTCTCCAGCCTGACCACGACAAGCATCAATCGGTATTTGGACTCCGTTATCACGAGATGGATAACCTTTGTAACTAAATTAAACTTTCTCTATGCTAGCAACAAGAACACACTGCCTAATCATTGCGATGTTCGTCACTGATACCATGTAGATAGACTGCCCCCAAACCCCCCATCAATCAGCCTTACGTCAATCACCATATTTGCAAAATCTGTCAATGAGGTAATGTTGGGCGTTGTTCCCCCTTTTGTTCTACTCCTGAAAGAATGACACTGAAATCACCACTGACTAGCTTTCTTGAGTACCTAAGATGCCCTCAGATCATTCATAACTCACTTCGCTCCGCTGTACCACATTTAGCATAAACCCAAGTAGCGAACCATGGGTCAAGCTATTTCGGAAAACATAGCCAGATACGAAGGAATTGTTCATCATCACGTAAGGCCTCCAATGTAATACCTCCAAGATTAAAAGCCAGATTTGGTTGTTACAATTAACAATCACAACCAATTAGCAATCACTTGACATAAACCAAACAATGAGCCAGTGATATAATTACTTTTAACTTATTTCTTTTCTTGATTCTTTTCAATCTTTATTAAGTCAACTTATTCCCTATCCCTTTAGTGTTCCATATAAGGCACTTCATTGACAAAGACTTAAGGAGTTTGCTTGGGACCTCGTTATGCTTCTAGCTTGGATTTTACGTTGGAAGTGGACGTCCTTGGATTTTCCTCTTTCCTTGGCTCGACCAGCATCCCACACGTCTACCAACTGGTTATGCTTATGAACGATCTATATTCAAGTAGCTTCATCATTGTATGCAGGAACATAGGCTTATATATTTCTTTCCGATCAGGCAAAAGTATCATATCTGCCAAGTTTAAATCATCCTCCGATACCATTGGATCTTGATTAGCAGACTTCCCTACAAATTGAGTATTCTTGTTGACTAGATTGGTGGCTGGACCAATAGCTACTAGATCAGCCAACCTTCGTCTTCTCTAAATCATCACTAGTCTGGAACACCACTTTGTCCTCGTCAAGATGGTTGTAGGCCGATGGATCTTGTTGTGCCACTCCTATTCGTGTGGCCTCACATGTGTTATCCACTTTGTTGTCTGTGTCCAGGTTAGGGTAATTTGCCTCTTGACAGTCGGTCGCCTTGTCATTTAGGTAGGATTGCACTGTGGTGGCAGTCTGTCGTGCCTCTGCCCCTGTATTCGTGGTGCCAGGGTTGGCGACCTAATGTACTTGCGCCTATTGGATTTCTAAGGACTAATACACTCACCACATTTTCCCCTTATTTTTGTTCCAATAATTTTCTAAGATCTTTCTCTTGAGTTAGTTTCTCAATGATAACTTTCTTTTGAGGATTATCTTTGCAGTCGACCAACCAATGTCCAAGGTGATGACACAAAGTGAAGTAATGTGGGAGGCGTTTGTAATGATTGGTTGGACTACTGTGGCGGCTCTAATACCCAATCCAATCTCCTTCTCCATAGCTCCAAACAAATTCACTTCCACACAAACATTGGTGACACTTGAGCAGACAAGGTTGGCAATGGACTCATCAATTCTCAATGGCGTACTAAACATTTTATCGATGCTAAATAGGGCATTCTTATTGAAGAACTGTACCATAAGCACCAAAACCCTCACCGGAATAGGAACAATGGGAGAACCTTTATTAGCATTGAAGCTAGGGTTCCCTTAGGATTTGCATTGGGAAGTCATTAGGATACCAAATTCTCTTCATCGATATCTTTGTATATTCATATTCTAGAGTGAGCCGAATCAGGACATGCTTGACATTAATTGTGCCGATGGAGAAATCACCTTTATATCCCAATCCGTACATGAATTTTTGTAGGCTTTGCATGACGGGAGATCTGTGATAAAAGTTTTTGAAAAGTGAGTACTTGAATGGGGCTGCTAACTTTTGATTTTTGCCTTCGAGAACTAGACGACCTTGAGTCCTTTATGAGTGGTGATCTCCCCATGCGAGCGGTGGTCGTCGTCGAAGGCGACAGTCTGACAGGCATCCATGCGCTGCTCAGGGACAACCCACCCCATAATTCCTATAGTGCTACGGATCCGATGGCGTAGGATCAATAGTTGATGAGGGTCCAACGGTGGGAGAATTTTCAGTCATGAGGAGAACTAGAAATATCTTATTAACAAGAATAAGTTGTTAATATAAATGTATCAAGAAGTCGTGTATAAAATTGTTACTAAAAATAATAAGTGACAAATATATGATTGTGGTTAATATCGATGCAGCATTAATTCATATTTACAAATTTATATACTTCTTGTCATTAATAATTATGTCATAGTAAAATTAATATTATTGTCACTTAATATATATTATTAATAATAATCTAAAAAATATTATTTGATATTGTCACCAAGAATTTTATAGCCAAAACTGGTTGCATGTACTTGAACTATTTGTTTGTTAATTGGTACATGAATCCGGAGACTGACACACTGTACTTGGACACTTTTTGGGAAAAGAGACAATGCCAGCTCTTTTACTATTTCAAACTGATTGGATACGCTCAAGCTACCCACCATAGCTCCTTTTTTTCATTTTATTTTGATCTTCAAATATAAATTTTAAAAATATTCTGTATGTTTAATGTGTATTTGTAGTATTATAATATAAGATAAGAAACTAATTAAACAAAAAATATAAATAGCTAAAGGTATACAACATGGATGTGCACGCCTCTAATGATGGTTTCGATGTAAGGCCATTTAAAATAAATAAAATTAAGTTATACAATGTATACTGTAATATTTGTTAAATGACCATTTCATTTAAATTCTAAATTATTAAAGAAAAATAATTTTTAATATTTGATATATTAACATAGTCTTCTTGAATGTCTCTCGTAATAAAATTTGTAGTTATTCAAAGAAAGCGTTCTAATTTAGGTAAAATAAACCTAAAACAAGCTAAAAGTAAGGGATATTTCAGGAACCCATGAAATTCGGCTAAAAAATAGCCTAACACCTTAGCAATGATATGAAAAGTATTAAATTCAAACAATAACTGTAGAAAATATGAAAATTAACTATAATCGATTGAAAATAAAAAAATCTAAATAAACATCCAACGGTGATCGAAATAATGAAATTTTGCGATAAATGGTGAACAATGGCCCCTCACAATGATAGTAGTGATGGATTGAGTTTTCCCCGAAAAGAAGATTGAAACGCTAGGTAAATTCCTCCTTAACTCTTTCGAATCAAATGTTATGCAGTTTGTGGTTCCACCACCAAACCACACAACAATGCACTATACTTCGACTTGAAACTTGAGTTATAAGTATAGATGCCTAGTGTAGGATGAGAACCGACATCCAATTTTGTGTCCCAGAATGAGGCCAGGAGATGGTTGATGAAGGCCCATTCTCGTACGGACTCGAAACCTAAATATTCACGTCACTATTCATCTAGTCTCTAGTGTCATGGAGTGTTGCTAGACTATCACCCAGGGTAATGGACTATTTTTTATTATCAGTTAATCGAAAATAATTAATTTAATTAATTATGTTGGTCACGCATGCCTAAGTCTAGTCGAAGGTGAACTTAAAGAGACACGTATTTACCACTAGAATGGGATGGAGTTAATTTAGAATTAATTTTAGAAGAATTGAATTAAATTAATTCTTGGAGTGAATAAATGATTGGATGATTTATTTAGATCAATCCATTGGATGAATGACTTGAAATTTTAATCAATTGGATTAATTAAAATTTTTAGTTAGTCCTTAAATTAATTGGATTAACTCATTTGGACTTGATCCAATTAATTATAAATTGGATTTATAAATTGAAAGAGAGATAAAGGGCTTGAATCTTTTAATTGTATTAAAATATATGGAGTTTAATGTTGGGCTTGTAATTGAATTTGATTTAATTAATGTCCATTAGCCATAGGCTTCATTTAATTTTAATTAAATTGAAACCGATCAATTGAACACAAGCCCAAGGCTTTGGAGTACTTTGACTTGGTCATATATATATATATATATATATATATATATATCCTCAAATCTCAAGGAGCCAAATACAACTCTCCTCCTTAGCCTCGATTTTTTTCTCTTTTCTCTCCATCATTTTTTCTTTGGATTAAAGAAAATTCAAGAAGATCAAATAACGTTAATTGAATAATGCTTATTTGATTTCTTCCATAATCGTTCTTGCTGGCACCAGAAGGTCAAGTCTTGTTAGTGGAAGCGTGGACATCTTTGGATTTCTATGTTGAGATCTCAGTTTAAGCGAAGGAATCAATGTTTGTAGTCCGTTCAACAAATCAATAAGGATATGGTTTTATTTTTCTTTTTGCGCCCTTCGTTCCTTTTCTTGTATTATTCTTGGCCTATATTTATTTTATATATACCGAATGATCAGGAAAGATCAATGATACACCCCTTGATTGGGTATTTACATGTTTTATTTTGATTTAATTTAATTTTTCATGCTTTTGCTGCCCTTCCGTGATCGATCCACTTCCTTTAGATCATTCCTAGTATCCTCTTAGATCCATCCCTATAGATCTTCATCCCAAGGATATGGGAATCCTTACCTAAGTCCTTTATGGAGAATTGAGTAATGGTCATGCTTTCATATCAACTAACATCCTCATATCATTTTCAATAACAAAGATGTCGTTCACGTAAAGCACTAGAAATACAACTAAATTCCCACTGACCTCTTGTATACACAAGTACAAATTTGTTCTTGACAAAATAATAACCCTTTTTTATTTTGTCAAACAAATATTTCAAACTTCGGGAAGCTTGTTTCAACCTATAAACGGACCATTGGAGACGACAAACCTTTTGTTCTTCTTCAATAGATATAAACCCTCCAACTGTTAAGGAACATTGTTCTCACATCCAACTTCCATATTTTATAGTCATAATATGCAGCTATAGTAAGCATAATCCGAATGTACTAGGCCATGGCCACCGAGTAGGTTTCCACATATTTCATGCCGACCTCTAAGTATAATCCTTCGCTACTAACCTAGCCTCGAACATTGTAACCTTCACATTGGCTCCAATTTTCTATTTGTAAACCAATTTACAGCCCACGGGCCTATCTCCTTTAGGTGGGTCTACCAAGGTCCATACATTTTGGAGGCCATTGAGTCTATCTAGAATTTCGTAGCCTCAAGTCATTTTCTAAATTTATATCTGACATCACCTTTCCCTATATCTTTGAATCACTAATTCAATTTAATCGGCCAGCCCAGCATACCGTATCTCATAGGCATTTGAGACACTCTGGCTGGAGAGTTGGAATCTCATAAGTCGAAACTACGGGGGTAAGGATGTTGTCATTGTTTGAAAATTCACCTCACTTGACTCCTCAAGGAGCAATTACTCAAGTTAAGTAGCCGATGGAAAATCCTTTTCTAGGAACATTGTATTTCTCAAAACAAATATCTTTTGTTCCAAGAGGTTGTAGAAATAATACTCCGCAGTTTTCTTTGGATAATCGATGAACCTGCACAAATTAGTTTTCAATCCAGTTTGTCTCCTATTGGTATCTTGACATAAGCAGGACTTCCCCATACTTGAAGGTCTCTATAAGAAGCAGTTTTGCCATATCATATCTCATGTGGTGTTCGCCATGGTCTTAGAAAACACCATGTTCAACAACTAAAAGAATCAATACAGCTTGGGACCGCGGTGGAAGCATGGAAATTGAAGAATTTAAAATGATTTTAAAGGGGTGTTCCCTTTGAAGTTTCTTAGTGTTTGGTATTTGTCAAAAGCATAATAAAGATAAACATATTTGACATGTGGCTAGAGGATGAAAATAAAAAAATACAAAAATTTAAATGAAAACTACCTTGTTTTTTAAGACGACTAGAAGCATGCGTTGTTTCTTTTATATTCTCCCATTCCGTTTACGTGAAAATTTAAGGTAGAATTCCTCTAAGTTGTCTACATCAAAAAGTAGATTTAAAGTTTTTAGTCTATTGCTAGATAGAACAGGGAAAAGAAAATAATTTCAAACAAATATTATTTAATGCTTTTGGATTGTTTAATATTCAAACCTTGAATCAAATTCAAGTAGAACAAGTAGGAGAGTATTTTGAGAGCTTATTAGGGCTGTAATTTCGTGAGTGATATTGAGAGAGAGAGAGTAAGCATGCATGAGAATTATGTGTGTAGTTTCGTATTTTAGATACAAATGAAATTCAAAATTCAAACTTCAAAGTTGACCTCCAAAGTAACCTCACACACACTGACACGCATACAACCTCCCACCATGATGAGAAAAATCATCCCTTTTACTACATCATAGCCGTCCATCATGCTTACATGTAGAGGAGTTTCAACTCCTTCTTAACTTGCTTCAACTTTTTTCAAATGGGTTTGGACTTCAAGTTAGGAACTGACTTAAATTAATCAAATTAAATTAAGCCCAACCAAGATCCATTAGACATATAATTAATACAATTAATTTTAATCCAATTAAATTCAATACTTTATTTAATCTAATTAAATAAATCTAAAACTCAAATACTAATTAATGGATCCAATCAATTAATTAAACCATGCCTAATAAATTAGTTTGATGAATTAAAAGTATCAAGTCCAAAATTAATTAATCCAATAAATTAATTTTTAAACTATCCATCAAATAAAATTTTCAATAATCCAATCATTTATATTCTTATATCCAAGTTTATATATTTTAAATTGTATTCCTCTTTGTTTTTTAGTAATATTATTTTCTTCTTTTAGAAATTATTCTTTATTTCTTCAAAGTTTTGCCGTTGTATAATTTCTATATTTTACTCTTTTTTATGAATTCCGGAGTGTTTAGTTGAAGTTTCTTTAATTTTTATTTTTTAATTATCTTTGTTTCTTTATGTCCCATTGATTGCTTTTGTTTGTTTCATTTATTAGTGATTTTCTATTTAAATATGTCTTTAGTTAAAATAACCCTTTCATATTATTTTCTTTTTTTTTTTTGTCAACCATATAATCATAATTTCTCTACTTAATCTTTAAATGAGTATAAATTTTTAATCCAATAATAATATTTTATTTATCAAATTTTGGATTTATTTATTTAAAATTCTTATTGAATAATAGGTGTGGACTATGGAATAATAGGTATGCAAATTGATGGGTTTTTTTTTTCCTTATATTTTCTAATCAAATTTTCTTTTTAGTCTTTCACTGTTATTCAGGTTGTAAAATTGAATTGCTACTATTTTATTTAAGAATTTAGTTGCTAAGCTTCCGAATATTTTAATTTAATTTCTCCTACTATCGAAATCTAATTAATCTTTCCATGTTCTTCCATGAAAATATTTTTTTTCCTCAGTGGAATGATTTTATGAATATTGCTCTATCAAAAATTTAACATAAAATATATTATGAGTTTTATAGATTTGCATTTATTACAATACAAAACAATTTCAGACTTGATTACTGTATGATTTTTTATTTCAAATTTTGTTAGATTTTTTATTTTTAGTTGCCAAACCCAGACCCATTGTAACGAGTCCAGATCCGGCCCCATTCCCGTACTTTTAAATCAGGGCCAGGCCGAGACCAAGGCCCATTAACTTAAAATGATTTGGTTTGGGTCTGGTATTATACCCGTTCCTATTTGTCTTACTCGGACCCAATTTTACCCAAATTCTCTCTGCAACTTCTGATTTCATGAACGAAAAAGTGTTTTTCATCTCGCAATTCTCAATCTTCGTCTCCATCAGCTCCACTCCCTTTCCAAATGCATTGCCTTCATCGCCATCTCAGTCGCTTCCATGCTACTTTCTCCGCGTTCTATTTATTTTCTTCGTTAGCTGCAGAGCGACTATCCCTGTGTTTCAATGGATCCAATGAAATCCCTTCAAGTAAATAATCAACAAAGTACATCCATACTTTTCTAGCCTCGACGCTATTGCTTTTGAAGAAAATTGAACGATTTTCTTCAACATGACAGACAATTGCTCTAATTCTTTCCAAGTTTTTAGCTTTTTGACATCTTCATAGGTTTCCCAAACTAGAAGTATATAAGAAATTGTAAGTAGAATAAGCAACTCAACTATATAAAACTCGTCATGTGCAAAACTTGCACTTCCGTCCTTTTGACAGGAAGCAATTTGCATTTTTGCTTTTTCTTGAGTTTTCTTTTAAGGGGTTTTCCTATATTAGTGTTTTCATGAGAGCAACTATTGAATTTAACTCGATTTTACATAGAGAGTTAAATATATAATTTTTATATTTCAACAGATACATACTAAAATACAAATACATTGCGTGTGAGGTGTAATCTTAATTTTTCAATATTGATTATTTTTGTTCTTTCTCTATCCTTAAATAATGTGTTGACATAATATATTGATATTATATATATTTATTTATTTTTTATTTTGAATTTAAATATTTATGTATGACAATAAGTAGATTTGAAGAAAGAAAAGGAAGAAATGAGTAAAATATTTTAATGACAAAACTTTAATGGAAAATATTGATAGCCAAACTTGATTATTAAAAATAAACTCCTAACCAATATTTATACATTTGGCCTCCTCAAATGGACGGTAAAGATTAATTTCAATCTTGTGGTGCGAAGCTCTCAAAACCTCTTTAAAAATATTTTCAAATCCTATAAGCTTCTAGACTTATATAATGATCTTTCTTAAAACTTCTCTCAATTTTTATAACTGTCTAAAATCTTACATCTAGAAAGACATTATTTCTTGAGGTTATATGCAAAATATCCCCTGTATTATTCAAAGGTTTAAAAAAGATTCTGCGAAAAAAAGTATACCATTTTAAACCCTCATCTTGTATTTTACAAAAAGAGCACATTGCCTCTATAGAGAATTTTAACATTAGTCTAAAGCTGCAATGACTAAAAATCCTTCCACATATACATAGCCTAACTGCATTGACATCTTAAATTAATTCAACTATCGAAAAACCTCTATAAATTAATACTTTATAAATTAATAAATTTTTTAAAATAATAAAATCTTCCGTTCTCAACTTGGGCCTTTGTAAAAGAATCATCAAATTCGATAAGTTAATAAGATAATAATTTTTTGAAAAATTTCTTTATAAATATTAGGTCAGATTAAAACTCTAAATTAATAATTCATAAATATTACAAATATAAATATTAATTATGAAGTTTGTAATGTTTTACGCATTTAATCATTCATGGATGATTTTGCCATGCCTTTTAAATGAGAAGACATGGTTGGGTGTTATGAATTATTTTATTTTCATATTGAGATTTATATAGTATATGTTTTATTCATCATGCATGAATATATTTAATTAGCTATAATAGTTATTTAAGCGCAACGAATTAATGTAAATATGTATACTTAAGTAATTTCAATAAATTAATACATGCATCCATGAATATAAAGTTAATTGTATACAATAAATTGATATTATACATGAATATATTTAATTAGTTACAAAAGAATTGGTTGATGCATATATGAATTCATTTATTTTCAATATATATATACTAAATTTGTTGAATTTAAAAAGTTTATCTTTTAATTAATAAAATATTAATTTATCGATATATTAATATCTCTCTAAATTAATAAAATTTTATGGTCCCAAGGTTATTAATTTATAGAGGTTTTACTGTAATTTAAAATCGAACAAAAGCCCATCAATTTATTTTAATCAAATTAAATAAACTAAAGCACAGTCTATTGATTAATTAATTCAATTAACTAATTAAAATAATTCCAATTAACTTAATCGTATTAAGTTTAATATTTAATTAATCCAATTAATTAAATCTTGAGCTTCCATATATTTAATTAAATCTTAAGCTATCCATCAAATTGACTTTCCAACAAATGATTCAATTGTTTAATAATTTAATTTCCACGAATTTAATATAATCAAATTAAATTAATTTATTTGTTTAGAATTACTTTCAAATTAATTATACTTTTGTAATGATTTGTGTGTGACTCTTTAGGTTCACACTTAACAAGACTTAGACTTGTATTCAACACAATTAACGAATTAAATATAATTTAATTAGTTGCTTCTGATTAACCATTAATCTAGAAGCGCCTGGTTAATCAAAAGCGCCCGCCACCATGAGTGACCGTCTAGAAATCGTTTATGCCACTACAGACTAGGAGAATGTGTTGTGAATATTTAGGCTCCCAAGTACCATACATGTATGGTCCATCTATCAACTGTCTCTCAGTCTAAGTCTAGGATATGGAATTGGGCATCGGTTCCAATTCTGGACTAGACAGCTATACTGAATACTCGAGAAACGTTTACTCTATTGATCTACATAGAAAATCATTCTCTATGTAGATCATTGTAGCTACAAACTTAAGGAGCTTCAAACACATCTCAGAGCGCATATGAAACTTAACTATCATTTAATGAGAGGTGATATATTCTATCTTGAAATCCACCGTTTTTACTACATGCCATGACTGAACCAAGCAATGCTTATAATGACCACATCAAAGACACGCTCATCTCTCGTCAAGTCCAAGACATGTATGTGACTGTTGTGATTCCTCAAGTCGAGAACTAAATCCCATACTATCAGAGTCGATGAATACCAATTCTACGAATCAAGCCTCAAAGGTTTAGATATGACGATTTCTCTCTAGTAAGTTTAGTCGACTTGACAATCATTGTCAACCACCTACTAAAGTTATATACACATCCGATGTATGACATAGATGAAATGCGACATCATCTAATGAATGTAATAATTAGTTAAGTCTCAATAAGGCTGTTAGTGTAAATGTACACAAAAGGTTGGTGGTTGTGGTCGTTCATGGTCGTGGTTTAGCAGGATGCAGAATATTAGGCCTAGCTCATATATTAATATTGATCATTTAATAACTATTTGAAATTGGGATAGACTTTGATAATAGAATTTCACAAAATTATTTTTTTGGATTTAATTTCTAAATCAGTTGCTGGGAAATACAATAGATAGGATAACATAATCAGAACACGGAGAAAAAAAAAAGAAAGTTAATATTTCTACTCTATTTTCTAAAATTTTATTTATTGAGAAATTAGATGTAAAATCCAATCCTCTATTTCTTTTTAAATAACTAAGGTTTCGTTTGATTCAAATGAGAGAAAAAGAAAAGTGGAAGGCTGAGGGGGAAGGAAAGATAATAATTTTCCTTCAAGTTGTTTGGTATGATTGGAAGGGAAACAAATCTCAAATATTTCGAGAAATAGATTGAGAGGAAAAAATTAATTTTTGTAATTTCCTATATAACTCTTCTTTTCATTTTTTGTATTAGAAAATAAAAAAATTAATATTATATTAGTATGATTTTAGTATATAAAAATTTAAAAATCTTATTAATAAAAATATTAATCAAATAAGAAGAAGAATATTTTCTATTAATAAAAATTTTAATCAAAATGAGTAATGTTCATTTATTTTAAACTGTTTAGTTTAAACAAAATAAAAATTACTAACAATATTTCAAATAACGAATTCGAGTTTAAACATCAGTACCCTTGTTGGTACCAAAAATAATTTCAGAGAAAAATTATAATATACATATATATATATATATATGAGTAATAGGGTGAATAAGAATAAAATTGTACTTATTTTGTCATTTTTGCCTTATACTTCCACATTTTCACCCAATTCTGAACGGAATTAAAATTGGACTCCGGATGAATTTCATATATAAATTGAATTTTACTTTACTTCCATCTCTTCCCCTTAACCAAATTCCAAATTATCTTACACATTTATTTTTAATTTCACTTCTCTTATACTTCCTAATATTGTTAGTTAAATATACATAAGTGCAATATTATTTGTCTTTATCTAAAAAAGATTTACCAACTTGTTAAGATAAATTGGTTAGTAATATAATCTAAAATTTATTTTTAATATTAAATAATACTTTAATATTTTTATATTTGTTGATTTATTTTAATTTTAAAATTTCAATTATTCATTTATTTTAAAGTTTTAACTATTTATAATTTATTGATTTATTTCTTAAACACATAATCCTGCTTATTTTGACTGCCATATCTCTATAGTCTCTTTGAAATTTTATTTTGCCACTAAAAAAATTATTGTTTACTTGTTACTTAAATTTAGATAAATGTATCGTCATTGCTTTTATCCAAAAGATATTCTCATTTTTCTACACTTCAAATTTATTTTCGTATTCAATATATTTTTGTATTTTTAACTTATTAATCACCTTAATTTTAATTTATTTATTATTTACTTATTTTTATATTTGAAACTAAATTATTCGTAATTATAATTAAATACAATAAAGATTTTAATATTATTTATAATATAAAATTCAATCCATCAATTTTGAAGTATCAGAAAAGAAAATCGGAACCAAAAATTCATTCCGTATAACTAATATACTGCAGAAGTGTATTTTAACCAAAACGTCGCAACTCAAAATTCTAATCCGTAAACATTGCAAACTCAAAACTAAAACTAAAACTAGAAGTATATAAAAAACAGTAAGTAAAATAAACAAAACTCAACTATATCAAACTTGCGGGTGCAAAACTTGCACTTTTGTCCGTCATCAACACTTCACCTCCTTCAGCCCATAGGCTAAGTACAGAAAAGTTGGATCAGTCGCGCCATCTTTGTAATATGCAAACACTACCGTCCCATCGTCGTGCATGCTCTCCCCAACAAAACTGTTATCAATCAAATTAAACGTCATATTATGCACGTACTAATGGGAAGATGATCAACAACTTTCAACATGAAGTTTGTTTCACCAATATCACTTGAAACATAATGCGTATATATGACTCCCTTTGTAAACTTAGGTTCAATGCAAGTAGGCCCTGTTGTGATGATAGAAACAGATAACAGCAATTTAAGGGGGATAAGAAAGCGTTTGGTGCCGGAGGCAGTGATTCAGGGGTCACGTTGCGTTTTTCCTGATTTAGGGGGATTTTCTATTTATTAATATTTTCACAGGGAGTAAAATGCAATTAACCCACGCGGATTTCTTTGTAAGAATGGAGATTCTTGAAAGTGGAAATAATCTATGAAAGTACAAATTCACTTACAATTGAAGATCCTTCAGTTTCGAGAGAAGGAACTTAGTAGCTCCCTCGATGTTTTTCTTGAACGACTCTTGCTTCTCGGATGCCAACTTGGGCGTCAAATTCTTGATGTACTTTTTGATATAAGCAACAAACTGCTTCTTATCAAAAGCAGGTTGCTCCTGGAAACAACCACCACAAAGTATTAAAATACACAAGTAGAGAAATAGTAGTTCAATTTTTCAAAGGAATAAAACAAGAACAAAGAACGAGCAGCTTAAACCATGTCATGAATTACCTGAAGCCTGAAGGTGTCCACAATGTCGACAACCTTGACGGCTTGGTCATCAACGCCTTCATCTTCTCCCCCACCTTCGGCAGAAGGATTGGCCCCAATATCTACGTTAACCGCGCCTTTAACGACCCACTATACATGAAACATTGCAGAAAAATTAATCTAACCAACCAAAAAACTTCACAACATAAAAACCAATATCAAATCTACAAAGAAAAGATTTTGATGGTTCCTACCTTGCCTGCCACTTCCCACAAAATCCCATTCTCGATTTCCTTGTAAGGGAAAGAATCAGAAAGAAGCTCGTCACCTAAAAATTAATAGACAGACTTTAGCAATTATCATGCAAATCAATCATATATAAGGGAACTCAGATTGATTAAGAAAACTTTGAATCCTGCGTATTAGCTCTAATTATGAATTCGTAACATAATTTAGGCAAACAGCAAAAGCCCGTTTCGATTCGTGCCTATATCAGAATGGATAAACCCCGAAAACTCACACTGCAGACCCTCATTAATCTTTAAGCAGCACAACAACATATCAAACGAAAGCACCTAAATTCTTGGGATCCAAAAAGTAATTTAAAATTTCATGTCCAAACCGCGACTTATACAAACTCCATCAATTCACGAACCAAATTTCAGGCAGCCCATCCATGTTCAGATCAATCTTCAAGTTTTCGAAAATAATGAAATCATCCCCAATAAAAAGCAACACATAATTCCAAATTCAGCACAAAGAAAAGGAGAAACAAACTCTCCGTCATCAAAATAACCACACAGAAGCAATGAAATACAAACAGAATTTAAAGAAGAAAAAAGCCAAAAATTACATAACTCGAACAACACAAAGAAAATAGGAAAAGGGAAAGTACCAGAGATAAGATCCTGGTAAACCAACATGATTGGAACAGCCTTTTTACTTTTCACAAAGATTTGATCTCTCTTTTAATCTCTCATAGAGAAAAGACAGAAAAGCTAGAAAAGGCTGAGGCAGTAAGAGGAGGAGAGGAAGACGGATGTATCTGAGAATACTTGGGGGGTGGGACAGGTTTTATAGAGGAGAATTTAACGTTGAATGAGTGGAAGAGGTTGTATTTCACCACGTTTCTTTTCTACTTGCAATTCATTGTCCCAATCCCACTCTACCTGGTTTATTATGTGGATGGAATTTTCTACTTTAAATTTTATTTTATTTTATTTTATTATATTTAATATATGTTAAATATGTTTTTCGAGTGTAAATGTGAATTTTGTACCATTTGATTGATTTTTTAGTAATATTTTTTTTATGATTAAATTATATCAAATTGCGTCTTAGTAAAAAGTTGTAATTTTTAGCTTATAATTCCACCTGGATTCTTTTATATTTAATTACTCATTATGTATATTAAATATGTTTTTAATTTTTTAAGGTTAAATTACATGGATAATTTTGAGGTTGGGTCTCATAGCACAAACAATCTTTGCCTCAAGGTGTACAGTGGGCCGAATCGATTCAAAACTGACACGAGTCAGTCCGAAAAAATCTAGTCCAAGACCAACCCACTACTGTTCAAGACGGGTCCTATAGTGGTCCTAGGCCTTTAACTGGGCTCCAATTGGGCCCATTTATAAATTTAGGCCCAATTCATGAACCGACCCAATGAGGCATGACCCGACTAGACCAAGAATAGGCATGAATATGCCTATTTTATTTTTCTCTTTTTTTTTTATGAAATAGATGTTTTCTTTTGATCAATTACGTAAATTTATGATGTTATTATAAAATAAAATAAATAATAAATTAAATAACACAAATAATAGTTAAGATTATATAATGAACTTAAATAATAATTTGATGAACTAGCTTACAATAATAAACTTAGATAATAATAAACTCAAAAAGATTTAAAATAAACTTTAATAAACAAAGAGTATTAATGAATGAAAACACTAAAATTTACATGTAGAACAATAAAGATAATAGTTTTAGAGTTTCAAAAGTATAAAAGACTACAAGAATAATTAATTATTGGAGAATAAAATGAAACATATATACCATGCATTATTTTCACAAAAAAAAAAAAATGGTGCAGCAAGTCTGCCCAGGCTTGACTCAGGACAGGTGGTCCTCAGCCATTGGGCTGGATTGGTCCCATATTTCAATAACCAACCCAGAACTGGCTCGATCCTAAGCATGCTTGGGCCAATCTAGTCAATTTTTTTATTGGTTTAATCTGGTCTTGGATTGGACTAGCCCAACTCACTCCACTACACATCTTGACCCCTGTTGTTTGCGAAATTAAATTAGGAAGTGTCGATTTAATTTTTCAAGTGTATTTATAATTTTTAAGGAGGTGCACATGTAATTTACCATTTCTTCAGTTAAATTTAAGGGAAAATTACACAAACACCCTTCGAGGTCCTGTTAATTATACAAATACTCCTTGTGTTGTGAAAAATTAAAAATACACCCCTCAAATTTTAATTGTAATTATAAACATGCCCCCTATTTAGGGGAAAAGTTCTACAAGTTCACACCTTGTAATAAATTACAATAATATCCCCTCAAAGGATGTGCTTTTAATTTTACAAATAGCAAGAAGTATTTATATAATTAAACTAGTTTTTAAATTGTGTTGATATAATTTACAATACCATAAAAATGATGGTACTTTTGAAATTCAGTACAATTTGCATTTATATCAATTCTCTCGCAATCCATTATTTAATAATCAATTATGCAACCATAAGATCAAACTGAGCCATATATATCACGTATATATAAATCAGGTCGCCCATCTTATTTAAATCAAATTTAATTTTTTATTATAATCTTTAATCCATACATAAAAATATACATGCTATGTGTAAAAACTTTTCTTTAAATATGGTAACTGACATATATAGTATGCATATACTCAATCAATAAGATTTGGAATATAATCTTCCAAATATGGTTAATGACTATATGTAGATACCTTTGAATTGTTTATGTTTGGAATTTTAATTCTTCTCAAATTATATATTGTTGAAAATTGGGTAGATTTGGTCAATATTTGCCGGCTCAATTGATAAAATATAGGGTAAATTGTATCTTTTGTTTCCATACTTTAGGTCAACTATTAAAATCGACTTTAGTTTTCAATTTTTTTTCAAGCACGATTTCGGTCCCTGATCTTTATAAAATGTTAAAATTGAGGTTAAAACTAAAAAAACCGCCATGTTCCAGAGTTAGCCGATCGTGTTGGCAGGTTTGCACAACTGAATATGAATAAATCAACATGGTACAGAACAAATACAACTTAAGTAAAAATGCAAGCTGCATCTAAATTTGCTGGCCAAGATGGTCAGCTTCGCTGCCTTCTTCTTCTTCTTCTTCTTCTTCTTCTTCTCTTTTTTTTTTCCTTATAAAGTAAGAGCTGTTAACTATTATTTTTAAAGAGATTTTGAGAGCTTCGCACCACAAGATTGAAATTAATCTTTACCGTCCATTTGAGAAGGCCAAATGTATAAATATTGGTTAGGAGTTTATTTTTAATAATCAAGTTTGGCTATCAATATTTTCCATTAAAGTTTTGTCATTAAAATATTTTACTCATTTCTTCCTTTTCTTTCTTCAAATCCACTTATTGTCATACATAAATATTTAAATTCAAAATAAATAAATAAATATATATAATATCAATATATTATGTCAACACATTATTTAAGGATAGAAAAGAACAAAAATAATCAATATTGAAAAATTAAGATTACACCTCACACGCAATGTATTTGCATTTTTGTACGTATCACTTGAAATATAAAAATCATATATTTAACTCTTTATGTAAAATCGAGTTAAATTCAATACGTATCAATTAGTTTGGGAAGTGTTACACTTTAAGTATCCGGAGGTGCTAACAGAAAAACATATGCGGCGAGTGGTGATTATTGGTATTGGTTTTGTGGCCCAAATCCAATGTAACATTTGGTATTTGCAGCGCGCCATAAAAGTCGCATGCATGAGAGGTTTTGATTCCGCTCCAACCAAATTTAACAGTCATGAGCGAGAAGAGGAGGAGGGCAAGCAATGAATAGAGAGGGACGAGAGCAGAAAAATATCTCCAAATTCTCTTCTCTACTCTCTCTCTGCCTATATCGAGAATCTCATTCAAAGAATCGGCTAATCACATTCCATTTCCTGGAACCAATCTTCTTGCGGATAATAATAAACAAGAGCTCTATATATCCTGCTTTTCCATTGCATTCTGTGTGGTCTTTTATTTGTAGGGTTTCCCGTGGATAGTTGTTTCTTTCTTTCCTTTCTGTTTGTAAGGATGCAGATTTTGGAGCACGGAGACGATCATTATGACCCTCGGTTTTCGACTGAATCCTTGTCATGTATACTTCCCCCAATGGCACACATTGATTCCCCCAAACGGAGCCTTTCTTACCATGAGCTTTTTCAGCACCCCCTCTGGCTCTCTATTCTCAAACTGGATGGCTCATCTTTCGACATTGAGGTGTCGAGCACGGGGACAGTTGGGGAGCTGAAGGAGGCAGTGGAAGCAGCATTTGATCATTTGCCAAAGAAGGGACCTGGTAGTGTTTCATGGGAACATGTGTGGGGACAGTTTTGTCTTTGTCATGAAGGCCAGAAGCTACTGAACGACAGCGATTATATTGGAATGTTAGGCATCAGGGATGGTGATCAGCTGCAGTTTGTTCATAATGCTTCCGATACCTACAATTTGGTTAAGGAACCATCAGAGAGAGAGGACCCTGATTCTGATCATGAACCCTGCATTTGCAGTTGTGAAGACGGACAAAAAGATGATGGTCATCATACATGGAATTTAGAGGAGAACCAAGATGATTGTGCTGAGACAGAGGACGGTATCATTTCACGTTGTGAACACAGGATAAATCACTTGTTAAGAGGGTGGTTCCCATACCGTAGGTTGTTGAGCGACAAAGAGAGGGGTAGCTCAAGACATTCTGACAACAGATTAGGAAGTTTCAAGAGTCTCTTACGATGTTCCAGCTGTAAGTGTGAATCTCGGAGAGAAACTTGGGATGGAGAGTAACTCGTGGACAGTTGTATATCCAACTCTTTGGGACTGCTCGCATTGAACACTGGTGTTAGATTTCAGTTGGAAGTTAACTTTCTAACCCCACATGGTAATGCCAGCAAGGTCTCAATAGCCATCGAAGCTGTATTTGTGTAAAGGAATACGCAGATACATGCAGTTGCAAACTGCAGAAATGAGTTGTTTTGTGCTTCATATTCTTCAAAAAAAAAAAAAAAAAAAGAGTATCCGGAGGTGGAGTGCTGTTGTGCTGTTTTCGCAGTAGTTGGTTCCGTTTATGCAAATATGGTTGCTGCTTGAACGTGAAATTTGAATTCGTTTTAAGTTGAATATTTGTGATTCAACCTACATTACCTATTGATAATTTTTGGAAACTAGCAAGAGTCCAGTTGCACAGTTGATTTAATTTTCATTTTCCGTTTTGCAAGTATTTCTTATTCCTTTTAACGTCGGCTACATTTTTTATGAATGCGACTACTCCATAAATAATGACAATCTTCCACACGATTTCTTTATTTTGTATCAACAGAGTACAACTACTAGAGAAAAAGCGTATTTGAAGAAGCCATATTGGGCCTGGGCTCAACCCAAGAGCAAATAGGCCCAAAGCTAAAAGAGGGAATTGCTCTTTTGGAGCAATAGCGTTCTAGCGTTACACACATTTTTTCTGCACTCTATGTGCCGCCGCCACTGCATCTCCGACTACAAAACCACTGCTAAACCAAAACACTCCCATAAACACACACAAATGTGGTAAAAAATGAGTATTCCATTTTCTCCGTCGCCATTATGCAGAAGTTCCTCCATTCCCCAATCTTCCGTTCAATCAAACCACAACACTTCACCCCGTCCTCCAGCTTCTGTTCATTGTCCGACAATGCTCTCGAAAATTTGAATATTACGAATGAAGTCCTCGCCCTTATCAATTCCGTACACCACATTGGGCCCGCCCTCCAAAACTTAGTTCCTTTCCTTAATCGAGAAGTTATAATTTCAGTCCTTCAGTACAAGGCCCAACTGAAGAAAGATCCGCGGATTTGCTTTCGGTTCTTCATCTGGGCAGCTCAGGAGGCGCATTTTCCGAAGTGGGCTTTCGCATAATTTAATTCTTGACATGCTTTTGAGCTGTAAAAGTGGTAATTCGTTTCATTTGTACTGGAGTGTCCTTGATGAATTGAGGGATGAGAAGTTGCCCGTTCCGGCAGATGCCTTTGTGGTATTGATTTTGGGCTACTGGAGGTTAAAAAAGGCGGAAAAGGCGGTGGAAACGTTAGGGAGGATGAAGGATTATGAGTGTAAGCCGAATTTAGCTGCTTACAAGGTGAAGCATCAAAGTTGACCGAGGAATCTTTTCAAAACGGTGAATTGGTGAAGGCAGTGAGAAGCTTACTTGAGATAGACACCAAAATGGCAGATTTTGATTCAGCACCTTATAACATTTGGCTTGTTGGACTCTGTCAGGCAGACAGAGTGGAGGAGGCTCTGAAGACATTTTCCATTCTTGAGGAGTTCGATGTCACTGTGTCTGCCCCTGGGTGTGTTAAGTTGATTTATTCTCTCTGCTCCGAAAAAAAACTCAATGAGGCAGTTGATATTTTTCTCTACACCATGGAAAAAGGTCACCGATTGATGCCTCCAGTCTGTAACAGTTTACTTAAAGTTCTTCTCAGTTCAAAAGATAAAGCCCGATTTGCTTTTGAGCTTCTTGACAAAATGAAATCTATGGGTTATGACCTAAATTATTTTCTTCATCGCAGTACAAAATCCCTTTTACACCATCATTATAGGATGAGGAAAAGGGAGAATGTGTCAAACGTGTAGACCTGAGAAGTTTTAACTTTCTTGCTTTTGGCTTTACCTAGCTACCATACTTATATTTTTTTATTTTTTATTTTTACCATGAGAGATGTTGTACAACTTGTTGAGAGTAGTTAGATTGGCTGCTGACCTTTTTTAGCTTTATAATCTGCATTGATGGAGGTACTCAGTCCTCCTAATATTACTTAGGTATGTTACATTACAGGAGTGAGAACTAGACACTCCGCATCCATCCCAATTTTGTAACTTGTACCTAACCCTCTCCTGTCTTGAGAGCAGAAATTGTTTTTGATATCAATGTTCATAGTATCTCCCAATTTGATTGGTAAACTGCATGGCTTGATTGCTTTTTTTGGGACCATGTTTCTTTCTTTCTCTCAAATCAAAATATAAGTGCATGATGGAAAGCCATTAAGCTGTAGCTTTGTGTTAATTATTGCTTATTGGCAAGTGTCTAGATTTGTCCTCGAGTTTTTCTGTTCCACTAAGCATCCAATTATGTGATTCTTTATCATCCTCAAGGGGTAAGCTTACAGAAGCAATTGCTGCTTTATAAGAAACTTAAACAGTAACAGTTTTTACATATTGTTGGTTTAACAAATGACGTTCATATTTTATCTACATATATGATATTAGTCACGACAATGTCAAAGACTCCAAGGTATGAAGAATGCGGGGAAAGAACCTGTTTTTTCCGTCTTCTTTTTTTCTTTTTCCTGCCTTGTGGAGAATGCTGATATGGGGCACGTTAAAATGTTGTATAGCTGGTCTTGTAGAGTAGCAGTGTTTATTGTTTTGTTCTTTGCTTTTAGCTGTTGTATGCCGATGTTAGAGCTTGTTACTTTGAACGGGCCTCCACCACCACTCGCTCCAGTATTTGGTACCCCAGTCATGTCATTTTGTTAGAATCTTCCTGGGAAGAAAGGCTCCAGCTGGAGTTGCAGTTGCAACTGCTTCAGTATTGCTTCTTGGCACACTGAACTTGCAACTACATATGCTGAGATATATTCTTAAGCATTTGGTTAGAATTTTGATTTGCTTCTTCAAGTGATGATGATAGAGTTTTATGAGTTTGAAAGTAGATAAATTAAGGTTGCTGAACAGAAAATCTGCAATCACAGGGAAACCAATGCAAAATGGCAGATACCTCTGAAACTTGCCACCACTAATAATTGGCACTGCATTCATTTGTACTAGTGATGAATTCATTGGAGGACCATGCTCACTGCTGCTTAAGATGGGATGACCAGGTTTCCTCTTCAATGATTCTGTTGAAAGGAAAACAAAACATAACAGGAGGCTGATATCTGATGTGGAAATCCAACATTCAGCATGTCATCTGCTTCAGATACATCTCATAAAATCAAAAGTAGTAAGCTTTGTGCATAAGTGATCATGGAGAAAGTCTACACTAGAAGACTTGATGTTCTCTAAATATAAATTCCACCAGAAGACCAGAGTGCTCAACGATGTTAGGCATTCGGGAAACAAATGACAACAGCAAAAGATCCCTTGCCATCTTACCTGCATCCTCCATCCACTGCATCAAAATTTGTTTCGATTATGCAAACTGCACAGCATTAAAAAGAGCTAGTTTTCGGCTGGTCACAGTTGCCAGTGATTTTCACAGTGAAATGCCATGAATCGTATGACCTACATGATAGTTGGTGCAAACAGAAAGCAGGTCATCTCCGATGGGTACACTATTCTGAGTGAAGGGGCCTACCCATGCAGAATGCTACAGTTAAGCTCATGCACGCATATACCTTAATTAATCATCAAAAAATTAAGAAAAAAGTAGTGTATCTTGTATTAAATTAATATTTATTTAAATTCAAACATAATATATTTATAGAAATTCTAAATATGATTATTTAGGAGAAAATAGATTATTTGACATAATTCATGTTTGTTATGTATTTACGTACATTCACCATTAATATTATAAATTGTATGTACTGTCAACTAGATTTTCATTGAAAATTTTATAATTTAGTTTGTTTGTTAACTGGTATCTTTTAACAAATTAATTCTTGCTAAATTATATCAACTAATTAGACTTTTTGTAGATAATTAAACAATTTTGGTTGGAATTCAGCAATTGAGTTCAAATATAAATAGTAATAAAAAATAGATAACGGATATGTTCAATTAAAAAATTACTCCATTTTTTAAAATATGGAGTTGAGCTAGAATATAGATGATCATACTGAAAATTATGAATTTTGAAAAAAATAATATTGATACATATATATAAAGTCAATTAGTATATTTTTTAAAAAACTATTACAATTTAAAAGTTAAGCGTTGAGTTAAAATAAAAATAATCATATTGAAAATTATAAATTTAAGAAAATATTGTATTGATACATCTATATAAAGTCAATTATTATATTAGTTTATATCAAACATTGAAGCTAAATTAATTATATAAGTTATATATATATATAAAACATATAATTCCATTAATGCCTACTTACCAAATAGAGAATTTTTACAACTAAAAAAAATTTCAAAATTCTAGAAAATTAAAATTGAGTCAAAATTGCTCAATTTTGGTCAAAACATTTCCTTCAAATTTCCTTCAAATATATATACTAATAGATATGTTCAGCATTCCAAATCAATTGGTAAATTAATTATGGCGAGTACATCTTCAAGCTGAACACCCCCCATCCCCAACCCCCCAAAGAGAGAGAGAGAGAGAGAGAGAGATATACAAGATATAGGGAAGCACAAGATTTCAAGGGATAAATTACAAAAATGGAAACAAAATGATCATAGTGAGTTCGGAAACACCACGGTATACAACTTTTCTACGCCAGAAGAGAAGAATCATTTACTGCTTTCCAGTCCCAAGTTCTTCTGGATATCTCTGGTCAGGCTGAACTGCAAGGTGTTATGCCATGGAAATAGCGTACGTGTAACAGGAAGCTTCCGCCGAAGGTCCTAAATTATGTAAAACAAAGAAGTTGGAGACAAAAATGTCTTCAATGTACTGGAGTAAAGATGATATATAACTACAGACCTTTTTCGAGAAAGTATTCAGACTAGACTCAAGATTTGGTAGTTTGATGAATAAAATCACAAGGCTAAGACATTTAATTCAAGGTATAAGAAAAATATTGTTCCTGGGAACAGTGTATAAGCAGTTACATGATGCTCCAAAAATAGCAGGCTAGAGATTACGAAAATGATGGGAGGAGAACAAAGAAGTAGGCTGGACCATCAGAAGCTACAGCTTGGCCTTGAGAAGCATGCTTGCATTAGCAAAACTTTATTACGTATAATGAAAAGCTAAACTATGTAAACTCGAAGACAATGAATAAGCAGCATAGTAATTTTGTACTCAACTCTGAGGAGATGACTAAGAAAATAAAGTACCTTGAAAGTGGTGTCAGGCAAATTGGAATATGACACCTGCAAATAATCAGGTTCACTAAAAGAGTAGGTATATTAATAAAAATGCTTCGTCAGAAAGAGAAAAGGTAGGAACCTGAAGGGAATTCAGATACTCCGTCTCATGGTGGCGAATAATGGTGGTCAAGGAAACCGCACAATCATCAGGTGACTGAAGGGTTAACACATAGCAACAATATTTTGTTATTTCTGCAAAAGCTAAGCACATAGCAACTATGCATCTCTTTTCATATCATGCAGGTCTTCACCATACATACAGGTTTTCCTACTAACTGCAGTTAAGTCGGAGGGATAGTAAGAACAAATTGTCTTGATTTTGTTGAAGTCCTCTCCGAGGCATGGCGCATAAGAGGACCGACATGGAGGCAAATTGTCATAGAAAAATTTTCTAATTGCCGACTAGATTAATATTAGAATATAGTGTTACAGTTAATCTAGTAATGTCTTTAACAAATTACATTTGATATCAAGAAAGTTGGAGATTAGTAATAAGTCTCCCTTACAGTGAATTTTACATCTTTGAAACCTCAATGTTGTCAGCATGATCAGGCAAAGAGGGAATGTAGTGTCAAAAACAGAAATCCACTCAAACTTTCCAGTTTATGAGTTACATTATTCCGGCTAATGGAAAACATGCCTATCTAGACCAACCATCTCAGCCTTGTAAATATGTCTCATGAATTATATTCTAGATAGACCTACCATGCAATGACACCATAGTCACAACTATGCTTGTCAACATACCCTGTGATTGGACTGAAATGACATATCTATGTGAAAGGGGATGCTAGTGATACTAAATCGTCATTCATCCAACCAAGCATAATAGAAAGAATCTTGGTGCAGAATTCATTCTTAAGTTTTACCTGGAATATTGTGGAATCTTTGCATTCATGCTTTGCATCCAACTGAACATTTCCCTCTTCAAAGTAGTGGGCTCCAACCTAATAAAGTAGAAAGTTGCTATTTATTTCTTTTTCTCTATGGTCCCTCTTTAGCCAAAGTACAACAATGAAAACAATTAAGTAAACTCACTCCAGAGAACGATATTACATCGAGAATGAAGGAATACCTGAAGTTTACCTCTAACTTCAACAATTTGTAGCTCATCCTTGAATTCCATGTGCCATATTGACCGCCAACTTCCATTGCTACAAGAAACAATGGAAGTAATGAGGTGAAGCAAACATGAAAGAATCAGAAATCTCGTAGGGCGATAATGTATACTTAGGATGAATTTTCCAAGAGATGAAATCTACTGTATCATGTACCACATACACATAATAGTATATCTAATCTATTTTATAGTATTAGTGACATGTGCAACCAGACTTCCAATGCATCAACTTTGTCAAATCCCATTTGACAGAGGGCACTGACAGTACATTTTCCTGTCTTGTAACAAGTCTAAAGTAAATGAATTAATCACATTTTCTTTAACTTTCCAACTTTTTCAAATAGTTTATACTGAGAATCACAAGATTCTCCATTTGATTCTAAGTGAAGTCTGTATAAATTCATCATTACAAAATTTGAATGGTTATAAAGGCCTAATGTTATTTTGCTCATTTATTCCAATGGATATATTATTTATTCATCTTTAGAGTTGATTTCTTCAGTTGTCACTCAGTTACCTGGATGCAATAGAACTTCTGCACATTAATCATTGGAAAATCACTTGGGTTGGGTGCCTGTTTTATCATCCTTCACAAAATTGATGGTAATATACTATGTGAATTATGTTATATACAATTATCTATTGTGATTAAAAAATCCATGCCCACTATCTCTCCATCACAAAGCATGAATTTTACTCTAAAATCTGCGACTCCTCCAAGCATGTCTAAAAAAAAGCTTAGTCATACTTCCCGTAAATCAGCTCTAAATAATTAATTCATGGTGTCTTTCCACAAGGCAAAAAGGGCAAAAGACAGGAAAAAGAGAAGAACATTCCAATAGCGTAAAGTAGCATTCTGAGAATTGTTCATTTTTGTATTGGACCAAATAGGCATGGGAAGTTTACTTATTTGTATAGCCCACTTTAAGATAGAAACCCCTAGACAACCTAATAGAAATTGTATATTATTAGGTCAAAAATTCTTTATGCTTCATTCTAAACACAAAAACTTTGAAGAAAAGGTAGCACATCTATGTCCAGTTACAGTGAAGTCAAAAGATGCGTCACATAGTACAGAACTGAAAGCATAACATAATTAACCAAGAAACATAAGAATATAGCATATGTTATAGTATTGCAGTACTGGTGCTATGATAGACAGGGCGTACCAGAAATTTTGAGGGCTGTGTCTAGCAGCAGAAATTAGCACAACAAGCTCAAAATCTGACCCTGGTTCCTCCACGTCTTTTCCATTGGCACAATAAACTGAACACACTCCTTTTGGATATGCTTCACTGACATACTTGATAATTTCTGCATCCAGGGCACACCTGCAAAAAGGAATTTAAGGTTAGAAGGAGAAAAAACACAAGCAACATATAAACTCCCAGCAAGTGCAAAGGATTGGGGGAAAAAGAAAAGGAAAAGGAAGAAATAAAGGGAAAAAGCACAAAGAAAAGACCAACCACATCAATGCTTATTACATACTAAGCTTTATCAAACAAGATATAGAAATGCGTATCTATATGTGAAGCTTCCCTGTTTTCTCTGGCCTAAAATGAAGCAAAAACACAACCGTATGTAGGCTTTTAGAAGATATGTCACGTCAAATGCTTACATTTTTTGTCACAGGATCTAACCTTTCAATGATTGAACAAAACACACACCGTAGGTTTAGAGGGATACGTTCACATTTCCAAATATGATTCACATTAACACAATTGAATAGCAAATTCTTCATATATTCCAGTCATGCAGAAGGCAGCACATCGTTCCAGAAATATTTAATGAAGTGATTGAAACATCAAAATTAATACACTGTACCCTAATGCACCCCTAGCAGTAAGAACGAGGAGTTATTTGACATTGGCGGTTAACCAGATGACTTGGTTTCCACTGTCAGCTACGAAGAAAAACTGTTAGAATTATCCCACTCACATAAGGAAAACCTAGAATCCCAAAGTCATTTGGCTTGCAAGTAAATTCCGACTAAGTACATTACCAAGTATAACCTATTTCACTAAACTCTGATGATGTAAAATTACCAACTGTCACCACTAATTTATTGGAAAAATTGAAGATATCCAAAACTATGGCTTTTCAACCTCTTACCTAAAACTGCTCAATCAAACAGGACACTCAAATTGGGATGTTGGAAGTATCTTATAATCTCAGCAATATAGAGCATATTTTTTTATTACCATCTCCGTAAAGATTATATTGACTAGTATCCCATATTTGAACTTGCTCACGCTCCATTTCATGTGCTCAAGATCTGTTAAACAAGGCTCCCTAGGACTGGTAAAAAATCAGCTTAATCTTTGCCTAGCAATCTGAATATGTTAAGTTTCACCAGCATCCTATTGACTGAATCAATGGTTTTTTCAAGGGCCCTCAGAGAGCGAAAACCTTAAAGATAATGCCCGCAGGTCTTTATCTTTAATCCAGCTTTTGACGACCCGAGGGAAATAAAAAGCCTCCGAAAGAGGCGGCGAGAGCTGATTCGTAGAAGCAGCTCGAAGCTAACATCTTGATAAAAAGCATAAAACAATTTTTTTCTGAAGAAGCGTACAGTTTTGCAACAAGTAAGCACCATAGCATACCGATATTCCTCAATATATGATGAGGGAAGCTCTTCATCATTTGCTGGTCTAGCATCTTCACAGACCTGAATCAACATAAATGCTATAACATAACGCAAGGGAAGAAAATATAAGAGTTTGGCACGTATAAGATTGAAAATTTCTGACGGGCAAACATCCGTTTTTTACCTATTCCATGAAAAGATTCTACCATGTTCATGTTGACTAGTTTAAACTTTAAACCATAATAATGAGGGGACTGCTTACACCATGCTCATTACCTCCATCCCAAAGTAAAAGTTCTTTTCTTGAATTTAGCTTTTCATTCATATGATTGTGAAGTGAAAATCAGAATGCTCATGGGGTACTCCAGAGGAAATAGCAAGCATTATTGATGATAGAAAAGCATTTTGTAAATTTGCCGACAATAGAGAAATCTACAGGATAAAACCTTAATTATTCTAATCAAAGCACCAACGATCATGATTCACATAAACAAGAGGAGGTATAAGTACAAATGACAGAAGTAACATCTGAAGAAATGGTAAGTCTTCAGGCAGCTGCTACGAAACAGCAATTGAATAAAGGAAATTTGACACCACCTTCACCGTTCCCCTATTATTATGGGTAATTACGCAAACTCCTCTCTTAGTTCCACAGTGACAAATATCCCTCTCCCATAATCAGAATTTGGTCAAAGCTTGACAGAATTCATTAAAAGACAAGTTTGCCACCGACTACAGTTTTATAGTTACAGGGAAGTAGTTATAATGCTTTTATAGTATGAAAGGAGGTATTATCTTATATTTTGAATCTGTTTTTACTTTTTATCCTTTTGCACAGGAATTATCTGCAGCCACAAATGAATTGCTCCTTATGCAATTAATAGAGTACGTAGTGGATGCATTCATGTAAACTCAAGATAAGTTAACATTCAGGGGTATGGCAAGATATGAGAAAGGCAAAAACAATCATTGCTTGAGCTATCAACTGATAGTAGAGGGTAGAATATTTTAAGGAAACACATCGAGCACTGACTTCAGCTTCTACATATTGCTGAGCTAGGTAATTTCCTAATGTTGCTTCCGTTGGATCATGCTAGCCATAGTTCTTGGAAATGATAAACCATTATTTAGACAATTAACTTCCACGACGCAATGTATTCTACCCTTTTCTTTGGCAGTTGAGTATCTTTGCTGACAACGAGTATTTTATTAGTAAGTTGCTAAAATGGCAGGAACTTAATTAGATTGGTTCTTATGGTTTGTAAGTCCAAGGATCTATAAAATAATGGGATAACCCTTGAAAGGATGTGAAAGTTAGGTTTCATCACTTGACGGGGGTATAATTGTAATACTTTGTATAGCATCATCTAAATATACGAGCACCAATTTGGGAAGTCCTAGAAGTTCCGAAAATGACATCATCAGATGCTATCAGATTGGCAAGTGATGAATGTTAATCAGAGACATAAGGTGATACGGTATAAAATTAAAGATTGTTGTTTTTCCTATTCAAGCTAGGAAGGGCTCCAGAATTTAGAGGAAGATAGAATTTCCTTTTAAAATTGTGCTCTCTTTCTTTTCATTGCTTCACCTTCCATTAAATGGAGAGGATTGATGGTACATTTGTTTCCTTGTTTTTAGGATCAACCTACAAGTGGCATTAATCTATCAAAAACCTATCTATCATAACATATATATATATATATATATATGTATATAAGTGATACTAGCAAGGGGATATCTGAGTGGCCTTCCTTGGTGGACTTTTTGCATTGTCTTTGCAATGGGCCGTGACTTAGTGATTCTTTCTGGGCCTAGGTGCTGGGAGAGTGGCCTGGTGTATTTCGTTTCCAGGCCAACCAATATCCCATTCCTAGGCCTATCACCATATTTTATTCCTATCATAAGGGCATTATAATTTCAACTGAAGATGGAAGATTTGGGTAATTAACCAAAGTAACAAGTGAGGGGGCTGTAGTTATCCCTTGAATTGGGGATGCATCTACTAATAATAATCCGCCGAAGAAATGTTTCCAACAATTTCAATATGAGTGTTTGCCTAGAGACAAGACAACCTACTAAAAAAAGGAATGGGCCAAATCACTTTCACAAATCAGATCAAACTCCACAAAATAAAACAACCACCTAAAATTTGGCATGCAACGAATCGAAAGTTCAGAAAACCCTTAATTGACAGAGCAAAAAATAACGGACAAGAAATAAACAACAATTAACTTCATTCCCCTTAATTGAGATGGATTGTCGTTGCAACTCACTTTTGCAAATTCCAATATTCTAGTTCGGAGTTGATCATCTAGCTCTAGCTATAATCTTGGGTGAGAATAGGATATAGGAGAATTTGCAACTTGTTGGTTTGTGTAGAAAGAAGTAATTTAATAAAAACAAAAAGAAATAAATTTGACTACTTATGTTTCAACTTCTTCATGTCCTTTCAACAGAGTACAGGAAAAAGATAGATTCTTTCGCTGGACTAAGTCGAATCCTTTATTCTTTGTTCAGTTTATGAAATGCTATCCCTTCCCATCCAGCTTCCCAAAAGGGAAGAAGGGCAAAGAGGGAAGAAAAACAATGATTATCAAACTTGTGCAGTGATATAGACAAGTGTGATGTGAATCGTCAATCCATTCCGAGTATCAATTGTTTACAAAGGGCAATAGGAAATGCAGTGGGGACCTTTATACGACTTTAGGATCTATATCTTATATGTTATCACATAACATTCATTTTGTTTGATGCAGATACTATTTCTATAATGCCCAAATATGTTGTGTGAACCTTAAAGAAATAACAATATAATAAATATTTCTCCACTTGCGAGGATTTGTTTTCTTCAGATGTGAGAAATCTCGCAAGGACTGCTTTCATTATGACCCTCAGGGATGCACAAATGTAACGATTTAGTAACACAAACCATTTCTTTAGCAACTTTGCCTTTTGTGCCCAGAACCTACATTAGGTGAGAACATAGAGCAAAGAAATATGAGTTTATGAACAATTCTAGCAATGAACTGAGTGCTTCAACAATTCCTAGAAGAGTGGAAGAGAAAAGCAGACTTTAAAATTGTTCTTTATCATGCAAACCATGGAAATCAGTAGTCTAATTTAGTTCCTGAAATTGGATCAGTAGGAAAACTGCAGGCAGCAAGTAGTTCAGAGCACTTCGGAGCTGGTTTTTTGCAACTGCGACAAAGCTGCCTAATTACAAACTCATTTATCTCTGAACTTTGACAAACATATAGGGCTTGTGTCTAGATGATCATTGAAATAAGCACTTCAATGAAATGGGGCATCCCGTGCCCCCACTATGTCCTTAAACCAGAAAAAGACATCACCGCTTTGGTGCTCTTTGCAGATCTCATAACTACATTGAACAGCTTTGGTTATTGCATATTGATTACCACCTTTCTATTTTGCAGCTGTTCTTTTATCACGTCCCTTAGGACACCTTCATTATACATATACACGAGATGTCTCTTTCTCTTAGACTCTTAACACTTTGATTGATTGAGAGTTTTCTTTGTGATCAAAATTAAAGAATCAACTGGTTTCTTGACATTGCAGGTTGTTGGCTTGGAAGCACTTTGTCCTACCCCCCAATAATTATTAGGTGATCTCACTATCTACTAAACTATGTGGTGTGTCAACTCATTAGGCATCTTTTTAGTGTTCATATTGCTAAGCTGTTTTGATATGTTGATGTGCAACCATAGGATAAATACTAAAATGAAAACATTCCTCTCCAGATAAATTCCAGATTAATGTGAGCAAGGCCTGATCTTGTTGCCAATAAGAAAGCACCAGAGTCGAAAGCTTGGTAAAAACAAAAAGGCATCATAAAGTCCTGCAAGCATATTGATTTAAGACTCATCACTCATGGCAACAAGACGAACCAACTTACCTGTTTCACATGGTCAACTCTTGCAACTTGGGCAGTCCTAGGATCAAGATATTCATTCTTATCAATCTCGCTAAATGATGAAACAATAACCTGCTTACAGAAGATAAGATATTGAATCAAAAGGCATGAAGAGCTAGTTGTCTATTGGACTTCATTTCATTAGGGCCTACTTTAGCCAGGAAAAAGGAATAACCACAAATATTTCAATTCTAATTTCAAGGACAATTTTGCATGTCATCAATTATAAAACTATTTTATTAGAGACTCTGTTTACGATCTGCCAAGTTATGTCTGTATAAGTAGATTGAGAAGCTTCTATATCAAAACGGGCTGAACCAATCCAGAACATTGAAACTCCAGAAAACCATGCTTGAGAGAGAAACTACTGTAATCAAGAATTCTGCATTATATATTTCCAACGAATTTTCAATATTGTACAACATGTTCATAAAATAGTTACCAAAAAAGCTATTCATAATTCCTAAATGCATACACACAAATTATTGAAAGTGGCCAATCTTGCATTATCATTATGAAATGGTGTAGGCATCTGATACAGCAGATGCTTGCAGAATTGAGCTAATTAAATGAAATCTCCCAGAAAGATGCTCTATAATTTTCAACCTAATCTACACCCAAATGCCCCTTCACTTGAAACCTCACCATTTAGGAAGAACATTTCTTAAGTCTGAACAATTTCAAGATAAGAATGGCACCCAGCAAGCAACATCAGAAGCAACAGACCAGTAAATGAAACTCACACTTCAAAATAAACCAACAGTAATTAAGCAAAGTTCTCACATCATCGGCGTTACCTCACCACTTCTATCCGGAAACTCGAGGCAAATCATGTGGGCTTTGTTGTAAAGGGGAAAAGCCTCGGCCACCGCCGCTCTATACACTCTCTCGTTCTTCAAAACCGCCCTAATATCTGAAGCCAACATTTTGCACAAACAAATTTCATTTCTGCCATTCACCAAGCTTACATTCTTGTTCTATATACACGCATTCCTAAGCACAATGTTAGATACCTCTGGCGACGTATTGGATTTCTCCGGCCGGAGAATTGAGGAGAAACCATTTGGCTATCTCCATTTTCTGCTTGTCAGTGAGCTGAGACGCAGTTTCCTCTTCGTCAGACATTTTCTGAGATCCCAAGGGTTTTGGAAGTTTTTTCAATCAAAACTTTTCCCTCTGATGTATCTAAGCTTATATACAGTTAAATAATAATAATAATAAGGGGATGCTATAGTGCCATGTTTGGTTGTGTTTATCTTTAAGTGGAAAATATGTATTTTTAATTTTATATTGATGTTGGTGTACAAAATGAGAATATAATTTGATTAGTAAATGAAATCTTATTTTATATTATTAGTGGTGTCAATCATATATACTTTTTTATTTGATTAAAATTATAGTTTTAGTTTTCGATAACGGTAAATTGCATTAATGAAAAATAATAGTACAATACGGTTCAAGCATCAAAAGTCCCTTCAAATCAGGGATCTTCCATAGTCTATAAGGTCCCCGTGTACTAACAGCTGAGGGGAGTTTTAGTTTTCATTGTTAGCTGTGGGTGTTAAAGCAATATATCTCTTTATTTGACTTTATTACTAGTAGTGTCAAATTAAGTATATTTTTTATTTAAATAAAATTCATAGTTCTATTTTTTATTGATCCAAAATTATTAGTAATGTCAAGAGTAGTAAGCAAAGACGAGTGTAGGGTCTGACTTGTTGGCATCTATCGGTAACGAGTCAAAAAAAATATTTAGACCATATACTGTTAAACGATTATCTTCTTGTGCTAAGGTTTCAATCTTTCAAAGCTAAAAGTATGTTATTGGACAACAAATTCTGTTTGTCCGGAACTTGTGACATGTTCTCAAACAAAAGATTTCAAAAGCCTCAATTGACGATATTTTATCCATGAAAGACAAGGTCCAAGTCGTGTTAGTCTCCATGACGAGCGTCTGAGAGATTGATGTTTCTCTTATAGAAAAGAAGGCAGTTGATTATGATAGGGCGAGACCAATGTCTTCCAAAAAGTTTACCGAAGGAGAGACTTGCTTGGCAACTTATTAAAATTAAGGATTGTCCCGCCTAAATTAAAGAGTACAAAGAGATTAATCAATTTAAGTCTACAAAGAGTGAGTTGGAGCGTATTAGGAAAGGATATGATGATTTGGAGCGACAAAGGAAGAACTTGTTTCATACTTAACACGATAACATGAATTGCTGCAAAGTGCTCAAGCTGATGTTCGTGAGATCAAAGATGGATTAAAGCACTTGAAAGTAATTCTCCTTTGAGCAAAGAGACAATGAAGTTACTTGAAAACTTCAGCAATAACTCTTGCAATTGCTACGGAGAATTTAGGAAATTTAGGTCCCTTTGTTTGTTACTTTGTCCTTTTTTTGTTGTTTTTTTTCTTTGCCCCTGTGTCTTGACTGGGATTATGTATTAGAAAATATAATTTTTTTCATCTTGAAATCTATGAGTATGCTTCAATATATCTTATTTTGACGACTTTAGATGAGAAATAAAGTTCCTTCAAATGTTATGACTGAATTTAGAAATATCTAAGTTGTCTAAGCAGCTTATTGAGAGACTCAAGTCATTATGTAGTTCAAAAAGTACAAAATATTTAATTGGAGGGGAAGGTTGTTTACAGTTTACACTCATGCGGGCTAGGAATATCCATAGATTAGTCACCCTGGACAAGGTGAAGTATTTCTACATTTTAGCCACATGAAATACTTTTAGTTGGAGTAGATTAGAAGTTTAATCATATGCGCTATCGCTAGTGATAAGCGTGCATAGTTTATGCTCATGTGGGTTGGGAGTTTTTTTTTTTTTCTCTTTCTTTCTTTTTTTCTTTTCTCTTTTTTACTTTTTCTTTCCTTCTTTTTTTCTTTTTTTTCTCAAGCAGTATTGTTAAAAGATTTTCATTATCGAGCCTATTCTCAAGCCGTCTTCAGCACCAACTATACGCACATTTGTGTTGACTTTTATGACAACATATGGACCATCGGATTTGGTGAGAATTTATTCCCTATCTAGTAATTATAGGCCTCCTCACTGTGAGTGCCAAATCATTAAAAGAAAACTGCCAAACCTTTTTATTAAATGCCTGGATAGTCGAGCTTGGTAACACTCGAGCCTTTGTTGTACTTCAATCTCTTTTCATCGAGAGCTTCCAATTTTTCAAGTCGTATCCGAGTATTTTCTTGTTTGGTAAGTCCTTGTATCCCTATCCTTAAAAGTGGAATTTGTTGCTTAGGCGGAAGGACTGCTTCTACTCCAAAACCAACACATAGGGAGTTGCTTGTGTAGGTGTTCTATGAGTACTTCTATATACCTAAAGAGCTTCTCCATCTTTTCATGCTAATCCCACCTTGACTTCGCCACCATTTTTTTTCAATAGGTTGCACAAGGTTTTGTTAAATGCTTCGACAAGACTGATGCAACAACCTAGTACATGGAAATATTTATTGCTTAAAACCAAACTTTTTAAATAACTTGTCTATCAAGCTATTGCAAAAGAGCTTCCCATTATCAATGATGATATACCTAGGCACCCATAGCATAGCTGTAAATGATATTAATGCATATAAAATAGTGACATTTTGTTTCTTCACTTCCTTAAGAGGTACCGTTTAAGCCCATTTAGAGAAATAATCAGTTACTACCAAGATATACAAGTGACCACTGGAGGACTTTGTCATAGTTCCCACAATACCCAAACCCTAAGCGTTGAGAGGCCATGAAGCAATGGTAGGATCGATGCAACGATTCAGGTGGTTGGTGGATAAGATTGATGTGAGATTAACAAGGTTGACATCTCATTTCATAGTTCATGCAATTTTTAACCATAGCAGGCCAATTATAACCTATCCTTTTTATGTGGAAGTGCACCTTTGGTACAGAATGGTGAGCACCATAAATTTCTAAACGATCATCTTCTATAGTTTGAATTTTTTCATCATCACTTAGACAGCATAAGAAAATTCCACCACACAAACGTCTATAGAGTATGTCTTTGTAATAGATAAAACGAGATGCTTGTTGTCGGATGTCGGCCCTTCATCGTGGATCATTAGGTAACTTCTCGTACTTTAAATAGTCAATGAGTAGTTGTCATAAATCTTCCTTTTCAACTTTGGAAAATCTAAATGACATGATTTTCTTCTTCTTGGAGTGTGTCGTCCTCATCATCACTGAAGATTGGTAGTATGATCCAACTATTATTAGTATGATCCAACTATTATATATCGATATACGTGTTTTTTTTTTATCGGTCATTGAAAGTGAGAGGTAAGTTCGCTAATGCGTCAGCTTGTCTATTATCTTTTCTTGGTAGATGCTTAAATTCTACATCTCCAAGCCATCCCATAAACCTTTTATGTAGTCTGGTACGAAAGCAACTCAAGCTTTTTGACTTCATAGAGACCAAGGAGCTAATTGACTACTAACTGAGAGTCTCCATATACCTTGAGATGCAGTCATTCTATGTCAACAACCATTTCCAATCTAAGAAATAGAGCTTGATATTTCGCGATATTTTTTAAACGATTCTGAGTCAAAGTAAAGGGGTAGGGTAATACTTCTCCTTTAGAGGTAACAAAGACAACTCCAACATTGGTTCTTTCTTTGTGGGGGGCTTAATTAAAGTCATTTTCTAGGGAGGTGTGACTTCAATTATAAGAACATCTTCATCGGGTAAGTCATCGGATAACTCCCACTCTGCAGGCATGAGATGATCACCTAACAAGTCTGCTAGAACTTGCCCTTTCAGGACATTTGGGGGAGCGTATGTCATCTCAAATTGTTGCAGTTGATGGTACCATTTCACGAGTCTATCAAAAAGTACTGGCTTTGTCATGACATATTTCAAAAAGTTTACTTTTAAGACGAGATGAACACTGTGGGATTGAAAATAATGCCTCAACTTCAGCATCACAAAAATGGGTGTCAAACATAATTTTGATATGCGAATAGTTAAGCTCGTGTGGCATCACCTTTCTACTCAAATAGTATAAATCATTATCCTTTCTTTTATCGCTCCTCTAGGCAAGTAAGACTCCCACAGAGTGTTGTAAGGCAGCAACCTAAAGACTTTAGGACACTTAGGAATAGGTACAACCAACAAGGGGGAATGTTTTATCACAAACTTCATCGTACTCGAAAGGTACATCCTTCCTCGTCAGACGACTATAATGGTTGATGACAACCTACTAAATTTGAAATAATCTTTGAAGATATGTTAGCTTTCCATGCAGGCTCTTAAGCTTGTGGATGTTTTAAGGTTCTAGTATTCTCATTATGGCATCAATCTTGACTTGCTCAATTTCTATAGCCCGCTGGTGGATGATAAACCCAAGACATTTTCCAAATGTAACTCCGAATGTACATTTAGAAAACGCTCAAAAACTTTCCTCAAAGTCACGAAGATGATCCCTCTTTTCTTTTATTTCACAACTAAATCATCAACGTAGCATGCGATACTCTTGTGAAACATGTCGTCAAAGATCTTTGGCATAGCTTTTTGATACGTGGTGCCATCATTCCTCAGTCGAAGAAGCATTACTTCGTAGCAACATATACTTTTAGGAGCTCGAGATGCCGTCAGTCCTTCGTTATTGGTGCCATACATATTTGATTATATCCAAGTGATACATCCATTAAAAATAAGGCTTCATGAACTATAGTGACATCTATTATTAGTTCAACAATTAGTAATGGAAAGTCATCTTTGGCGCATGCATTATTCAAGTCCCTAAAGTCAACACACATTCGAATTTGCCCATTCTTCTTTCTCATCGGAACGATACTAGAAATCCATGTAGGATACGTGACCTCTTGAATGAAACCAACTTTGATGAGTTGTTTACTTCACCTTTAATCAAAGAGATCAACTCAAGTTGAAATCTAAGTTGGGCTTGTTTGATAGAACAAGCTCTTTTCTTCACTTATAGTAATGCGCAACTACTTTTGGGTCTAGCTGGGCATTTATCTATAAGACCATGCAAACACGTCTTTAAATTCCTATAGTAGCGAAATGTGTGTTTTCTCTTCCTCTGGAGTTAGTGAGGAACTTGTGTAAATTGGCCAAGGATCTTCTATGTTACCTAGATGGACTTTTCGACTCATCGACGACGGTTTTAACACATTCCTCATCTTTTAAAGGGCATTTTCTGCATTTTCTTCTTCAACTCATCATTTTCAATTTAAGTGATGTGGTAAGCTTGGGCAATATCTTCTTTGGCATCACCACTCTTCTAAAATATACAGACTTATCGTAGTCATTACCACTGCTAATATAATTAGGCGAGTGGCACATTTTCCCTTCATCCTCATCGTCATGCTTGCATGAAGATCATGTTTTTCGCTTTAACCTTTAGGAACCAGTTAGAGTCGTGTGAGATTTCATTCTAGAAGGGATCAAGCTTTTACGCATTGGTGTACACGAAGACTTACCTTTTTTTTCTTTTAATGTGTATCTTAAACATGTTTTTCTTTCGACAGACCACTCTTTTGCAGAGATCCAGTCTATTGAAGATGGATTAGTTGTTGTCCCATGCACCACTATTCTATGTGGGTCAACTCTATTGAAGACAGATTTTTGTAGATTTTCTTCCCTTTTGTCATCTTCAATTGAAGAGAATTCTTCAGTGACATGATTATTATTGCCCCTCTTTATGGCAATGCAGATAGGCTTAGGAGGGGTAAAAGTCGAGGCCTACTCAAGAATCATGAATCACATATCCCTTTTCCTTCAACATTACTTGGGTAACGTTGAGTCTATAGCACTTATTGTTGGTGGCTTCAGGAGGAAGTTTCCCAATGGTTAACCTTTCTTGTGGATTATATCTAACTTTAACGAGAAGTTTGAAGGCTTTAGGATCATATCCTTTTTCATCTATGGCCAATGCCTCATGTCTTCTTTCTTCTTCTTAGGTTAAGGGAAGAAATCCTTTGAGTGGAGGATTAGATGGTTGATTCATATTGATCTGAGTCAATGGTAAAGTCAGATTCTTTAATAATTCAGCTTCAATAATATGTGATTCGTTCTTTCTCATGCATTGAATACGACTTGGTTTTTCTAGGGGTGGAATACTTTTTCCTCTTTTAGCATCTTCAATAGAGTACTTAGCATCGGCACAGTGTGGTTCGACTCCGGTAAAAGATTTGTTATCACCAAGCACTTTTTTTATAATGTCATTGCGGCAGTATTTGAAATATTGATGCCATGTCAAAGGGACCATAGAATTTTCATGTAACGAGGGGTATTGAGAAGCATGTTATAGGAAGTTTTGGCATCTATAACAAGAAAGAGTGTGGTTGACATTCTCATGCGTGGTATTACATGAAGCATTGTTGTCTTCATAGGATCGATATATGACTGTAACAAGATTTGTTGATGCCACATCCTCTTTTTAAACACGAAGCACTTTTGTATCAAATGCCCATCTAAGGGAAGGTATTTGCAATACTTTGGATTATCTACTTCATTTAGCTACTTCAGTTCGCTTCATTTTAGGTAGCTTAATAAGATCAACCTTCAGTAAGTTATCAAACATCGCGAAAATATGAGAGTCAAGATATTGCTTCTCTTGTATTTCCTTCAAGGTTAAGTTTTTCGGTGGTTTCTCGTATGAAACATTATTCTTTAGGATAATGTTATCTTTTCTTGTACTTCGAAGCTTGAAGGGTGCTACATTCACCGCCATTAACCCCTTGCCCGAGGCTTTTGGAAAAGGTTTGACCTTTCTTAACTTCTTAGTTTTTCTTAGTTTTGTGAAGCTCCTGAATAGGTGGTAACTCAACTCCACTCGTTATCATGCTTAATTCCATATCACATGCTCGAGTGTCTAATTCTTCAAAGGATTTGGCTAAAATTCCTTAGAGAATATACCAAAGGTCCCAATGCATCTCTTAAATGCACATATTGATGGCAGAAGCTTCAGATAATCGATCTTCACATTAAAGCTCATATTTCTCTATCTATTCATGTAATTGATGATAGGTTCATCTTTCCGTTGGTGAGAATTTGTAAGTTCAATCACGGTAACAGTTCACTGAGTCATATTAAGCAATTAAGAAATTCTTGTTCTAATTGCTCCCACCCATCAATTTGGTCATGCTCTAAGTCAATATACCAGTTGAGTGCATTGTCTTTAAGTGATTGCACAAATTGCTTGACTAAGTGATCCCCATATGTTCTAGCATTGTTGCATGTTTCAACGAAGTGAGCCATGTGCTGCTTTGGATTGCATTTACCATCAAATTGCTGGAATTTTGGTGCTTGATAACCCATTGGCATCTTCAACCTGTCAATCCTTTAGGTGTAAAACTTGGAATAAGTAAGGGATAACTTAGATCTCCCCTCGATCTTACTTCTGATGGTTCCTTTAATAAATTCTTCAATTAGTCCATAAGAATCAATCCATCAGATGAAACTTGAACCTCTTTCGCAGCCTTATCATTCTCATTATAATGTTGCTTTGATGATGCCTCTACTTCATTGTGAGCATCAATTGTTTCCCCATGATATAGCTCGTGTCAACGTTATCTGTCTTGTTGATCAATCTAGCAATTTGAGCATCTTGCTCTTGGATAGCTTTGTAACTCTCTCTATGGCTCTTTCCAAACTCACAATTCCCTCTTCTATACTCGTAGCATTTGTCACCATGACTGATGCCACATTTTTAACGAAAGAATAGCTAGACACGGAGTGAGGAGAGGATGGAGGATATTTATTTCCATCATTTTCACTTGCATGGCTAGGTAGGATTAAGTCATTCTGGCAGGCTCAACGTGAGGAGTTATCTAGGATTATTCTTTAAGTTTCTTTGGCATGCTCCTTGTAGTAACATTAATACTCTTGGTACTAGAGTTTGAAGGTTTTTTGATATGGCGAGTTTGGAGTTCATCGTCTTCAAAGCTTTTACTTAAATATCCATTTAAGTGCTCTAGATCTTGATGAAGGGGAAGAGAAAGGTAGAGAGGTCCCGCTGAGCATGCTAAAATTTGTGAGGGTGAATTTTATCACGTCTGTAAATTAAAATAAAAGAAAATTAACACAAATAAAATGTATAGATTCAAAGAAATTGAAATGGCTACAATCTCTATTCAATCCTCCAATTCTTCTCTTCAAAGATAGTGTTTGTAGAGTTGACAAATTCAAAGGCAAAAATCTTCTTGTAGATCTCATTTGGACTTGAATTTGAATTCCTATAGCATTGATTTGAGGGCTCACGCTTGTAATCCCGAACTACTATAGCCTTAACTTGAAATTTGAGAACTTGATAGTGGATTTGCACTTTGATTTTCTTGAAAATTTACTTGGGTATTTATAAAGTTAATTCAAGGGCGTAACAACTGTATTCCCAAATTAAACGATATATTTGTTCCGCATCTTCGATGAACGACTCGATCTCTGCTTCGAGTGATTGAATATTCTTGAACTCGAGAAACTGCATAGAGAGAATTATTTTGGTCTTCTTCTCTCGCTTCACCCTTCGTTCTCTATGTATACATGTGTGTCTTTTAAATGAGTTTGAAGGATCTCATTTATATAAGTGTCAAAGAGGTAGTGTTATAATGTATTTGAACACCTTTCATATTATATTTTGGGCAAAATGCAGACACCCCTCCCCCAACGTATGGGGTCATTTGCATTTTACCCCCCAACTTTTATTTTTACACTTCCCCACTCAACCTTTTGAATTTGTTGGACTTTGCACTTTCCGATGAATAATGATGGAATATTTTGTCCGGGTGTGTTCACGGGTCTAAGAGTGATTTTGAATTCGATAAAATTGTAAGACTTAAATGCAAACACCCCCTCCCCCAACGTATGGGGTCATTTGCAATTTGCTCCCCGATCTTTTAATGAAAACAAAATAAATAAAAATAGGAAAAATGAAAAAAAAATAAAAAAAATGGAGAAAAATTTAATGCCTGATTTGTAAATAAACTTCACATTACAAGACAAAATCAAACAAAAAAGCCATGAACTTTCTCTACATCAGGCCTGTGAAATCTCTAAACGGAACAGAATTTTTTTTTAATTTCAATCCACAAATAAAAAACTTCAACACAACCACAAAATCAACAGAACATTATAAAAATTGAGAATAAATCATAGAGCTACTATCTAAATTGGATCATAAGCCAATCATCAGTATCACTAGTGGGTCATTGGTGTTATTTAAGTAGGGAGTTCTACCTACATAATAGGATAAGCATTAAACTTTCAGTAGATTTATATCTTAAATTTATAACAACTAGAAACTGTGATTTCTCATTTCCATATACTTATAAAATGCTAAGGTCAAAGATAGAATCCAAATCTTGATGACGTATGTCATTATGTGATGTTTATATAAAATATATCAAGTAAGAATATGGTTTATCTTATTGAGTTAAATATAAAATTATCATAAGATGGAATGTAATTATGGAGGGAGTTCAAAAAACCCAGATGAGAAGAAAAAGAAAAACTCACCAACCCAGATGAAGAAATTGAACTGCAACTAGCCCAAATGAAAGAACCACGAAAGAGTGCAACTTCACAATAAAACCAAATACACTCCTATTGTATAAAAAGAGGCAAAACCAAACCAAACCAAAAAAAGAAAGGAAAAGTAAAAGAAAATTATGTGTATTTCTGTCGATCGCCACCATCAAGCATGTGTATTCTAACTGTGCCAACATTACATTTGGCTTGTAATGTGAAGTGGTTTATCTGCAGATCAAGCATTAAATATTCTGAAAATTTTCTCCTTTCTTCTCCATTTTTTCCCAATATTCTTAATTTTACCGAATCCAAAATGGCTTTCAGGCGCATGTACACATATGGAAGAAATATTCCGTTGTTATTCCCCAAAAAATACAAAGTGCAATAAAATCAAAAGGTTGGGGGGAAAAGTGTAAAAAAAAAATGGTTGGAGGCAAAGTGCAAATGTCTCCATATGTTGGGGGTGGGGGTGTCTGCATTTAACTCTTATATTTTTATTTTTTAATTTAAAGAGATAAATACATAAAATATTTGACATGACATAATTAATTAATTTTGAAATTATCTCCTTAATAGTTCTATTTTCTAAAGATAAATATCAAATTATTTGTTTGGATTTGATTGAAGCATACATTAAGTATTTTGAATTTTTTATTGCGTAACATAGTTTGATTGGCCGAAACAGTTCAATTCTAACACTTGTCGTTTGTTGATTTGATAACGAAATATATATTAAATTATCAATTAAAATAACAATTTGCACTTGGAATTGATTTAGTAAGTTCTAAAATATAAATAGAAAAATATTTTTTTTATACTTAATATATTACTTTCTACTTGTCATTATTTAATTGGGTGCAAAATTAATTTGTCTATAGTATCGCAGTAGGTCTACTATTAGAAAAAATAGGTATTAATGTCAATACAAGCATGATGAAAATTCGTCGTTCTAATAGTTGGAATACTTCAAAATTCACCCACATTGGCATGGTTGCATCCCCCAAGCCTTTTACACAGGTATTGATCAATCTATGTAGTCCTGTCAATAATCAAAATCCCACAATTACAAAGTCTCATACAGTCTAAGTCACTGAGTTTGATTGCTTTCCAGTACTGTTTGAATATTAAGTTGTGTTCCTATTAATTTGACCACAAGTACCCAAGTGAATGCTTTCGATTAATATAGAAATCACCCATACTCCACAATTTTGAAATTTGAACCTTCCGGTCCGCAATTAAAGCTGAAATAAGCAGCAACACAGAGCAAGCTATATGAGCATCATGAACTTGCTTACAACCTTACAAATTTTCCAATTTAATGCAGAAAATAACACATATGGTCGCTAAACTGTATTAAAGTATAACTAAACTATGTCAATGAATCTGAGCAACAAAGTCTCAACTAGCACCCTGAAAATCAGATAAAAGGTCGCAAATGAATAGTGAGTGGTGCTCGCGGGGCCGTAGAACGCCTATCGATCAATAGGAAACAAATTCCCTCCAAGAATGCTAATTACCAGTGTACATTTGCCCTGATTCCCAAATGCGTATAGTCACCATAAAAGCTGATAATTTGAAGTATGATATATTTAAAAATATAGCCAAAATGGTAGTATTGAGTATTCAAGGATGAGACACATCAATTATCCTTAAATGTTAAAAAAACTCACTTTATAGATACAAAATTCACATGGTTTAATCAATGTTTACATCGTTGGATACAAATTTGAGGATTATCTTGTCCTACCATTATATATTCAAGCCCAATCCACCACTTTTATCAACTATAAAACAAAACGACCTAAAAAAGAATTTGATATCCTCTATTTGCCATGTTATAAGGTGGGGTACTTACATTTTTCATCCTTATAATTAGCAGCTTATTTGCTTCAAATTCTTAAAAATTTTGGTCCCTTCTTCATTTGATCTTGCAACAGAAATTGTCACATTATTAACTGAATTGTTAGTTTTGATGGAAATTAACATGTGAAGGCATGTAAGGCAATTTTTCGGAGGGAAACAAATGAGCTTTGAGCCTTTTTCTTCGTCTTTTTCTTCTTCTTCTTCTTTTTTGGTTATTTGGGTTTATATATGTCAAATGAGCAATTTTATCGTATATTTGGCTCATTTTCACAGTGGTGGGGGTGTGAGTGAAGAGGATGGACTAAAAAGTAAGTGCAAACTCCTCAAGGAATTCCACAATTACGGAATAATTAATGATAGTAAGACACTCAAATTGTGGATTAGATCTTCTCCAACTTATGGACTTTAAAAAATCCATCGAGAAGATTTAAAGAAATTTTTTTTGCCATAATTTGAAGTGATAACAAAGGCATGTTTACACTCACTGAAAAAGTAACCACTCAATCAAATTGAGATCTTCTTCACGTACAACATCTAAAGCCTATATTTCTTAGATTAAAACTCAAAATAAGGCTTGAAAATTGGGATATTGACTTGGGAAAAAAAATAAAGAAAAAATTGTATTACTAGTTTTATGGATTTATTTGGCTCAGAACTTTAAGTTATTTGAGGTTTGGATCAGGAACTTCTTAAAAGAAAATGAGAGAATGGGAAATAGATAAGGATCTAAAATGAATGAATGACAAACTATAGGAACCATAATGTAATTTAAACTAAAGTTATAGCAAGTTTGAAAATACCAATCCCTCTTTTATGGTGAAAAATAAAGTTTACATCCCTTAATTTTGTCATTAAAATGAATTTGATTTATCATGTTCCATAAGTTAAACACTTATTCCTTCAAATGCCAATTCTTAATCATTTACATTAACTATCCATTAGAGACCAACAAAATAATGCATGTGTTTCTCACATATTGTTGCTTTTTGTAATGGAAAAGTGGAGGAATTTGACACAATTCAAGTTCACAACGCTATACTACCATTTTTAAGGGAAAATTTGCCCATTTTCTAGACAACAAAATAGAGCACAACAAAATTCTTCCTCTCCAATCTAGAAGTGATTATCAGAAGCTTCTAAGTCCACTCCTCAAACTCCAAAAATGAAGAGAAAAAACATACAAGAAGATTTTTGTTTTCCTTTAATGAACTTGTACTTTGCGAGCGTGAATTCAAACTTTCGTATTACAGCCTCATGGATATGCAGGTGAGGATTTTCTATTCATATTATTGAAGATAAGCCCATGAACACAAAAATTGAGAGATAATATAAACTTATAATAAAATGAGATCGAATGCCATGTTTGCTACCACTGAAACTCCAAAACAACCAACCAATAACTTGAAAAAATATTGTTCACACAAATTTTGTGTCTGCAAAAAATGGATTACAAGATAAGAAATAATATGGATCAAATGAGATTTACTAATTTAATCTAAGGGGTTTACAATCGTTGAATTCAAAGTAACCCTCTGATTCTTCTCTAGGATATGGATTCAAGGGCCTGGAGCTTGTTCTTGAATAGAATGTGCGATCTCCTTCTGATTTGAGGAAGACCACTGCGTACCACCTTGAAAGATTGTATCAATGCCTTGTGGTTGCAGAGCTTCGTATTGGCAAAAAGCTTTTGGACTTGCTCTTGCTTGGATTTGCTATGTGTGTGTTTGTTTGTATGTATGCCATCACTTGTGAGTGACAAAGGCTGCCTTTTATAAGCGTGAGTAGGACTTTAGGCAGCTTGGGCTCACTTCCTTGTGCTTGTACATCGTGGGCTTTGACATAGATTGGTTTCCTGATGGACTGCTGTTGGACATGTATTCAGCCGACTTAACCAATCCAAAATAAAAGAGATAACTTTATATTTATTTTGGATCGACCCATAAAAATAAATATGAGTCAAATTTGGTATGGACTTATTAATTCAGTATATTGAAAATATGAAAAGCCCAAATTTATTATGAACTTTTATTTTGAAACCTAATCATTAGCCAATTTATTTGGGCTTTAATTAGTAATTTATTCTAGAATATTTTGATGTCAATAGATGCCCCCACTTCAAGCCTTGAAGAAGAATATGCCAATCGTTGTCGGAGACGTGACTTGAAGTCTTGATTTTTTTCGTCCCTCTCATTTTTCTTTTAATTTTGTATGTGTGAAATCTGGGCCATCCCTAAAGAATTAACTTTGCACATAAAAGGAAAGAAACATTTTCTTTTTTCCAATTGCATGCTCTCGGTTGCCAACTCAAGATTTTGGCTAAGAAATATTCTCCTTTTTGTTTTCTTTTATTTGTTTCCTGTGCAAAAGGAGCCACTGATACAAGTAACTTTGTACACCAATGCTAGCCATTCTTTGTCACTTATGTAAATGAAACCATAACTAAATATCTTCCTTTTACAAACAACATCAGGCATGTCTTCTAAAGAAGAAACAAAAAAAATAGAGAAAATCCTAAGTTGCCAAATTATGAAAATTGACAATTGTATTTCCTTCTACGTAATCCTCCTCCTCCCTCAGAATTTGAGAAGTATGGCAATTTTTCAAATTTCTTTCATGAAGAACCATTATAAATAGGTGATTTGGGCTATTGAATTTCATCAAGTAAACAAGTTCAGAGTGATTTTTCTACATTCCTCTCATTTTTCTTGACATAATCGCTTGGCGTTTGTGCTGTTTTTCGTCCTGAATCGGTGAGTATATCGTTCCAATTTCTTACACAAGTCTTTTGAACGACCCCACTCATCTCGTTTTTGTGAATTTGTTGATGAGAGCATTTTTTTGCATTCTTGCATGCACATGAACATGTATGTACATTCTCGACTTGTAGTTTCATCGTGCTTTCAAATTTTTTTTTCAGAAATGGACTTTGAGGACCATACTGAGCCATTCCCAAACATCATTATCGAAGCCGCAAGGACAAACTCAAAGTGGAGGGCAGCACCCTATGTGTTCATAAGCTGGCCAACATAACTCATCTTTCAAGTCTCGATCTTCTCCAAGTCTATGCGCATCCATGAATAGTCTGAAGAGGCGACAAGAGACATGCTTGACCCTCGCTCTAACGTTTCTTCTCAAACCAAAGTGCAGTTGTTTAAGTCTTCCCTTCACGACGTCAAGGCTAATGCTGAATTCACTCTTCCGGATCACAACCTTGCAGCCATTGAGACTTCATGGAGAACTTCTCAATCCAAGTATAGTGAAGTATCATTTTACCTCGAGTATTAGGAGTGGACTGAAGATGTGCTCGGCCACCATGCAAGCATCCTTCACGTCGCCAAGATTCAGGTAGCTGTGCATGCATCTCTTTTCATGTACGTATGCAACAAGCATGTCATTCAAGCCTTTCTTGAGTTATGGTGCCCCTCTACGAACACTCTACATGCTGCCATTGGAGAAATATCCATATCTTTGTGGGACATTCGTGGACTTTGGTTATCCCCGTTTTAGCAAGCATCTACTGAGGCCTTAGGAACATATCTACTTCCACGATCAGTTCGAGTCTTTGGTCGTCTTCCCTATCCACTATGTGTATGGCTGGATTGGACAGTATCTCCAAACTTATTTTCCTCCCAAACTTGAACCTGTTCAGCTCAGATGGTGAAATATGCGGGGGGAGAACATGGCCAAATACTTTGAACCTACGGAGGCGCGTGATCTATTTCATTGCATCAACCCTTCGAGACTTCTAAAGTTTCATTTTCATCATCAAGGCCAGAGTTTGGTGGCAGACGATGGGGACTCCTTTAAGGACCTCTTTTTGGCTTTGCGCTCCAGTTAGTTAACGCTTCGGATCGGAGCGGAATCCATTGTTGAAGCTGACGGTCTCTATCATTTTAATCGTCGATTTGCTTTTTGGAAAGTCGTCCCGGGGAGTTAAATAAGAAAATTTTGACTTGCAGCTTGAAGGAACTTGGACGGCTTTGGCAGTCCTTTATCAGGTACCTTATCTAAACTCCTCATACCTGGAGCGTTTCTTCATCTCCCCTAGTCACGAAGGAGTATGCGGATTGGTGGGCAAAGTGCAACAGGACTACTTAAGAGAAGAACACGAGAGTCGTCCTTAAACTGAATCATTCTCCAGATTTGGAGAAGGGATCCAAAGATAATCGAGCGACGTCGACTGTTGAGACTGATGCAAAAAGCCTGTTGCAGCCACTTCCAAGAGGAGACATAATGTGCTTGTAAACACTCCCTTACCACTTTGTCCAGCGAAAAGGATGTGATTTCTTCATTATCCATCTCAAACAGGAAACTTAGCAATCCTCAACCGCTTAAGAAGGTTTTTAACTTAGACACTATTAGTGTGAATTCCTCGTTACTTTGAGGGCATTCCAAGTTCTTTCATGCCTTTAGACGAGTTGGCACTCTACATAAACATATTACCATATCAATTTCACTTTTATTTTTATCTTTCTTTCTTATGCTTCTTTATATATATATATATTCTCAGCTTGTTGGTCTTCAAGAAGCGATTCCTACAACTCCCAAAGGTAGCATAGGCTCGGTTAATGGGATTAGCTAACTTGCCCAAGTGGACGTCGCTTTGAATGGTGAATTGCAATAAGTTTCAAAGGATGACCATCTTTCCATCGAAACTCCTAGAAAGCATCTAAAAGTTATGCTGCCATCTATTATGGAGAAAATCACCTCTAATATAATACGTTCTAGAGAAGCCGAAGAATACTTTTGAAGCTCCATTTTGGCCATCTTCTTCTACCGAAGTTAATGATTTCTACCCTCAACTCATAAAAATGGAGGTCGTGCAAATTCTACTCAAATTCTATTAGGAGCGCATATGTCAAAAGATCGCGATGACTCCCACTGAACGACTTTCAGAGGTAAGACAAGTTACCGATGATTTGATCAAGGAGATGGGCACATACATGAAGGACATATCTCTATTAGGAGCGCATATGTCAAAAGATCGCGATGACTCCCACTGAACGAATTTCAGAGGTAAGACAAGTTACCGATGATTTGATCAAGGAGATGGGCACATACATGAAGGACATATCGCCTTTGGAGAGTCACTTGAAGGTTTTGTTTGAAGGTGCTTCCAATTAGGACCAAATTGGAATCATCTCAAAAGGTCACTCGGGAGGTCTACGAGGAGTCTCTTTCAATTGCTAAAGGCGATCTTTCAGCCGTCGAAGCAAAAGAGAAGAAGCATGTGAATGAGATGAAGAGTCTTGAAGCCGAGATCCTCCAAGTAGTTAATACAAAAAGTTGTGTTGAAGATTCAACGCAATGAAGAGTTCATCAACTCATCACTTCATGGTGCTAAAGGGAACTTGACCAATTTTCGGAGGGAGATGGCCGCTAAGGAGTAGCTCTCAATGTTTGAAAATACTCTTTATCTTTGCAAAACCAAGGTTGAAACTTTGAAGAAGATGGAGGTACTTCCTGACGAGCCAATTGAGACTTGGCAAATTTTAGTTTATTTGCATGAGTCTTTTAGATTTAGTGCTTATCTTTATCTCGTTATTTCATTTCCCTCAATGTAGACGAATCTCCTTAATGCAATAAAAATGCTTTCTTCTATGGAATCCCTTTATGTATCCTTTGTAGCATCTTATTTTTGTTTATGTTGTCTAAGCGGCGAATAATTGCTATACATTGCACAATAACTAAAACTCAAAGACTTGTTTAATCTCAGTGAAATTGACTCACTTGCACTGTTCTTTTCTCATTCGTAATAGAGATAGGGCCTCTTTCTTTTTCTTTTTTTCTTTTTTTTTGAAGAGCTGACTGAACTTGAGCGAATATACCCAAGCTACCTACGTACCCCGTGAAGAGATCAAGTCAAAACGTAGTTCAAAGAAAATTAATTTCTTTTAATTACAAGAGGGGCGCTATGCACAGTTTATACTCATGCGGTTCAGGAGTAACATGCAATTTAGGCTCATGCATCTTGAAACATTTCTTTCATGGGTAGTAACGCTTCAAGAATTTGTCATTTATGGGACCAATCTGCAGGCCATCTTTGTCAACCAATTTCTAAGCACCATTTGTGTAGGCTTCTTTCACCATGAGGGACCATCCCATTTTGACACGAAGTTGTTTTCCATTCGTTGTGTAAGCATGGTTGATCGTCTAACTGCTAAAACCAGATCTCCAACTTGGAATGACAGTGGTTGGATTTCTTGTTGAATGTCTTTCATGCGGGCTTTATAGCACTGGAGTTGTTGTTGAGCATCAAGTCTTTTCCCATCCAACCCTTCTAGTTCTTCTAACATTAAATGGGCATTGTCTTCGACAATGAGTCATTCTTGTATCGTAATGCGAAGCGAAGATATTTGACTTTCCAAAGGAAACACAACCTCAACATCATAGACTAAGGAATATGGTGTAGCTTGAGTAGCAGTCCAATGCATTGTCCAATATGCCCATAATGCTTCGCCTATCTTCTCCTGCTAGTTCTTCTTCGTCTTTGACACTACTTTTTTCAAGAGGTTGCAAAGGATCTTATTGAATGCTTCCACCAAATGATTCGCTGTTGCATTTATAAATTGAAGAGTAATGTTGCTTGAAGCCCAATTGTACGCATAATTTATCTATCGACTTGTTTTAGAAAAGTCTTCCATTGTCGATGATGATATACGAAGGAATACCATATCGGAAGATGATGTTGACGTTGATGAAATCCACTACGGTTTTTTTCTTCATCTCCTTGATTGGAACTGCTTCAGCCTACTTCGAAAAGTAGTTAGTGGCTACAAGTATGTAGATGTGTCCAGTAGACGACTTAGGAGTGATAGGCCCCACGACATCAAGTCACCATGCCATGAGGCAATTGTAAGATGTAGAGGCTACGGACCAGATTGATGTGCACCACAAATTTCCCAATGAGCTTTCGTCATTGCTTCATTGCTCAAGCAATGCTGGTAAGTACCTTCGAAAGATCGCCGATATAATATGTCTTTGTACAGGATGAAATGGGATGACCTTTATCGCACCTCTATTTCTTGGCGAGTATCATCTGGCAACTTGTCCTGTTTCAACTACTCTATCAATGGTTTTCTCCAATCTTTTTCATCATTGCTAGCAACTATGATCGCGTTAGAGTCTTCATGATCGGATGTATCTAGTGAAGGAAGTACTCATCAATTGCACACAAAGATGTTGGTTGTTCCTCCTTCGGATAGGGCTAAGGTGGTTACTAGGTTAGCTCATACATAGCTATCCTGTTTTCTTTCCTTGGGATATGATTCAAGGTCACACTCTAGAAACCTTTGAGTAGGTGTGATGCCCACCGGAAGAAGGGCACCAAATCTTCTTTCTTAACTTCATATATTTTGAGGAGTTGATTGATGATCAATTTTTAGTTGAACATAGTTGAACATGTATTCGACCGAACTAAGCCAATCCAAAATAAAAAAAAATAATTTTTATATTTATTTTGGATTAACCCATAAAATGCATATGACCCGAATTTAGTATGGACTCATGAATTCATCATGAAAATATGAAAAGCTTAAATTTACTATGAACGTTTATTTTGGAATCCAATTAGTAGCCAATTTATTTAAACTTTAATTGATAATTTACTCCAAAATATTTTGATGTCAAGAAATATGTATTGGAACTTCAAGATTACGAAATATGGTAAGCGTTTGAAGAAATTGGTCTAATTTGAATCAATTGGCTCCAAGTTGGAGGTTAGGGTTTGGGAAGAAGGAAAGAAAAGTTCGACAGTAATTATGCAGCCACCAAATTTTCATTCCTTTGTCCATCAAATACAGCAATATGGCAACAAGTGCATCATTCGGTTATTAGTCTTACGTTTTAACAGACAATTAATGAAGAGAATTGACTGCCTACAAAGTGGGCCACTTGAAGGACTACGCAACAGAACATGGAGAGTTGAGGGACAAAAATGAACCTTTTCCCAGAATGCGTAGAGAAGGATATTTGCACAACCGAGAATGAAACTGCAAATATCATACAAATCCGAATAGACTATTATAAAATTAATACTCAAGCACTCAATATACTGTAAACCAAGTGAATTAGAGAACCCAGCCATCTTCCACAGGAGGGGAGGAGAAATCCCTTGGGCAAGAATATTAGAATAAAATAGATGAACAGAAACAAAATTTATTCTTTCCAACGTGCACTTTTTCAACATTGCATTGCCTCAGTGAAAACTGAGTTAGCTGGAAAGTGATGATTTCCAGACACGGACTTCCAGAATTTATTCCATGCCTTCAAAGGACTAACTCCATGCAGATTAGCAAAATATTCATTTGTTCTATGATTAGTAAATAAACCTCTGGCTGCAAAAACCATAAATTCTGTTGAGTCCATATAACCTCTTATCCTCGAAACAAATCCACATTCACCGGAGGCACCGACTCTAGAGCACCGCTCGTCATGACTGCTTTCTTGTGGATAGAGTTGAGCTACGTTGGGCCCAAGCAACGGTTCTTGCCTCGGCGAGTTATCATCAATACCTATGTAGTTTTCCATCCCGAGTGATTCCCAGTCGACGTTTTGCAGAAGACCAGCGGCTCGTTCAGTGACATGTGAAGGATATGTTTGCAATTGTAATGCTTGCTCAATGGCCAAGCCTTCAACTTGCAGCTTCAGCTTTTGGAGTCGATCACCAATTCTAGCAGAGACAGCATCATAGAGTTTACCTCTCGAAATATTTTTATTTGCTCCTTCATTTATTAAATCGTCAAAACTAATGGGGTCGCCTACAAGTATAGTCACCTGACAATTTACCAAATAGACCAACTTAATCTATCAGGAAAATTATGGTGATTGTCCTGAAAAAAATGCTGGTTGTAGATTGATATAACTGACAATAGAGTTATCGGGAAATAATAACAATGCAAAGTTGATGAACTGGCAAAAAGACAATACGTACCGTTTTGCCAATCCTAGGAAACTTAGCTCCAACAGGCATGACATCCTGCATTCCAGTGTGCACAAAAGGAACAACCATGGGTATATTGTCAGCATCCAGGACCAACCTATGAAAAATGTAAGCAAATATATTTATTCTCCCGGAACCCAGAATTCAATTAAAGAAATTGGTGACTTGTTCTATCTACAACCTGTAGTTTGTATCTACAGTTAATTTTGGCATTTGAAGTCCTTCAGTGAAAAGAAACTTGGCAAAAGAAACCCATTAAGAATCTGGCATGAAAACACAATTGGAAAGCCAGTTCAAATATGACCTCCAATTTCAGTAAAGCAGACCAAAATATTACCCTTAAATTTTGGTCTTATCTAATAAGGCCAATTGTAAAAAAAGAAGGCAAAATCGCACTTTTTTTGGTTCCGTTAAATATAGGCCGTTCTCACTTTGAATCCCATACTTTACAGGTTTAACAAGTAATATTAATTGTTACTATTACAGATTGTACTTAAGTATCTTTTTATTTTATTACAATCTATTATTTTTAAAATACTAAATTGAAATTTTATTTTGTATAACGTTTTATGAGATCCATTTCTAAAATCACTGGATTTCTTGTTCTTAAATTTATAAGATTTCATATCTACTGCGTGAACGACTGTTTAAGGTGGAAATTAGTTGATACGTCCATATTATTATATTTAATTGAAAATTTTCAATCACAATTGGTAGTCCAGTCTAGGAACTTAATCGAATGAGTCCATATCACCATTTACACAAGAAGTGTTAAAACTTAAAGCAATAGTAGTTAGTAGAGAGCGCTCGATCAAGACTCACTTGCAACTTATTTCTACAGTTCAATGATTGTTACTCAAAACTTATGCATGACATACAACTACTACATAATGATTTGTGATAAAATGATTGGAGAACAAAAAACTATAGTTTAATTTTTCTCAAACTTCGAAAAAATTATAGAAAGTTATGATTTGATTCCCTTATCCCTACTTGTTTGTTCCTCACCATTGCAACTTGTTGATTGTCCAACTGTTATAACCTTCCCCAAGTCAAAGCCATTACCACTTTAGACTTTGACGCTGCCTCTTCCAATTAGGAATGGTAAAGGGACAGCTTTTAAGTGAGTCTATCAAAACTCAAGTTTTGACCCATAAAGAATTTTTTGGATTGAGGACCTGCTAACAGAAGACCCGAGATTCAGTGGGTTGGACCCATTTTATTTTTACCTGATTTTAATTTTAAAATATTAGCAAATAAACTATCTTTTAATAAATTTATATGTCATCTTTTAGAATTTGAAATATTAAAACTATCAAACTATATGACTTTATATAATATTAATGAAGAGAATAATCTATTCTATATAATTATTTTAATTAACGAGTAAGTATTTTTATGTATTATGAAATGTCTTAGTATTTTTTAAAATATATGTATAAATACATATCTAACAGAAAAAATATGAAAAAGTGCAAAATTTACTTCATATAACTAAAGTGGCGAGATTACAATTTTGGTCCCACTAGATAGGGGGTGCCCACTTTTGGTACTGTGGTTTATAGGTTGGACATATATAGTCCCAAATCTTGACCTTCCTTAACCGTTGACTAACGTCACTTGATCAACACGTGACTTTTCTAGTAATACAACGGCATAGGACCAAAAGTGCCCATTTTCTAGGGTTTAGGGACTAGATGCGTTAAACCCGTAAAGCAAGGAACTAAAAGTGATAACGGCCTTATCTAATGGGATCAAATGTGCGATTTTTTGCCTAAAAAAGAAACTCCAAATAATTGTTCTTAAAAGTGGTTAGATGTCACTTGACATATGAGATGCATTTCACGAGTACCGTGACATAACCAAATGGTAGATATTTAGGTGGCAGTACAATAGATCACATGGAAACACATCCTTTCGATAAAAAAATAATAAGTTCGACAAGCATTGCACTTAAATGGAATGGGAGTGGGACGATATACGAAATTAAACCCCTAGTAACTTGTATCATTTCCTAAAATTTTAAATGAATATATGTTACAGAAGAGAGAAAAGATCAAAGAAAAAATATCAATGGATTTAAAAGATGTCAGCATGTGAAATCAACCAGTGAAGAACTTGTAAGCAAATATATATAATCAAACAAGTTAAAGGTTTGACAGACTACAACCAGCCTTGTAGGTTCTGAAAATTATAGAAAACTCCATACCTGCTGTCAAGGAAGTGGCAGAAATAGCAAAATATCCTTTTCGCTTACAAATAGAGACAGATATACACAGACAGACATGCATATACACACTTCCAACAGAGAATATATACAGACACCACACACATAAGGGGCACCTGGGAGATGGGGGGCGCAGTCCTGCAATGGGTTGGGCAAGGCCAAGGGGACTCGGAGTGGGAGGTGCAGGGTGGATTGGTGAGGGAAATACAGAAGGAAAACAAAAAAGAAACAATGGGAAGAAGAAACAAAAGCAAAAGGGCGAAAAATTTTATTTATTTATTTGCAAAAGTGACAAAGAAAATGGAATTATACATTTAATTGTTCACTAGATTAACTATATATTTAATTCCACTGGAGTCATTAAATGACTAATTAATTATTAGTCAACCAAAAATCATGATATAGGTTGTAATATATTTTTAATTGCATCTCTTGATCAGATGTATATTAGTACATTTAATTATTTGCTAAGTTACTAATTAATCAATCAAGTAAGGACTAAAACAACTTTACAGAATTCTTTTAATAAATGCCATTAAGAATACTAAGCTTATCAAGATTTTCAATGAGTTTTGAAGTTTTTGCGTGTAGAACATCACATTTACATCCGTTGTGCTAATTAGAAATTACTAAACCCATAAGGATGGGCAGCGCACGCAAACATGACCAAGGCTTTTCTGTCGGCATAATTAGGTCAAAAAACAAGGGCAGGTCAAGTGGGCATTTTTTGGAATACCAACACCTTTTCTTAACATCATCTTCTGGGTGAGAGAAGGAGGTAGGAGAAATTTGTAATCAAATAGAGTATCTGCGAATCGTTTTCTAAAACCATTGCGACAGATGGTAATATGACTAAACCTCGAAGGTAATTTTGTGCCCCCCAAGCCCCAAAGCTGGGGATGAGAATTGCCTTGTTAGGTCCCAACACAACAATAGGTTCATCTAGCAGTTTCACATTTTTCATCAAGACATCAACGAGCACTAACATGGGTCTTGTGCTTCAAAGACAAGCCAATCAATAATCAATATCAGCAAATTGATATGCCATTAATATTAAGAAAAGGAAAGAAATAGCTCTCTCCAGCACTGCACTGACCAACACGTAAGGCTCAACCCTGTTCATCATACATGTGTATTTGTGTTGGCTGGGTGGGTAGGGTGTCGGGACGACTAGAAGCATGGTAGGAGAGGGAAATTTCTGGTCAGGTCCTATGATGTTTAAACTTGCAAAAAATTCAGTCAAAGTTGGAACAGTTCAGCAGAGAGAAGGGGCAATTTAAGGTGGGAGGAGATGCAAGCCTGGAGGCAAAATCTCTAACAAGTACTAAATAGACAGTGAAGCATACCTTCCAATGCCTCTTTTGGCAGATCCCATGGTCTTTCCACCATCCCGAGAGCGACTCCCTTCTGGAAATATGTGAACCCACCCACCACGGTTCAGTTTGGAAATAGCCAAGTCCATTCCCTGCAGCAGAGAAATGAAATGAGAGCTAGCTTTATCTTGTTGGCATTAAAGAAATAGTTTTGAAAGCAAAACCAGTTTGGATCATATTTCTTTATTATTACGTAACTAAAATATCGAGAGGGAAGCATAAACTTAAAATTCAACAAACAATAATCATGAAAAGACATCACTGCTTTCATGAACAGTATAAAGAACTTTCCAACAACTTATCAAAATTAAGAATCCTTATAAAGACATGCAACCAACTCTTGCTCTTCTTTTAAAGAATGAGTATGACGGGAGAATCGAAAAATGAAACTCAAAGTCCAACCAATTTACTGATATAGAACAACAAACATTCATGAAATTCTATACTTATGAGCAAAATAAAACTATGAAAACATCTGCAACTTTCTAAAGGAAGAACTACACAGTAATAGACAAAACAAATACCTTCTGATATATCCCATCCCCACGGGAAACTGGCAGCACTTTCGCATACTTGAAAAATGCTGAAGTCACTGGATTTTTGAAACATCGATCAGATGCGCAAAGTGTCCACCTCAAACCATTTGCATCTAACAGCATACCAGGAGGGAGTAAGGAAGCAATAACCAAAGGGTCATCCATAGCCGCAACATGATTACTAACCTACAACATTGGAATACTTAACCATCACTTTGAAGTGACAGTGACAGCAAAAGTTCAAGATAATCTCCTCAGATACCAAAGAAGGCAGAAGAAGTACTGCTAGTTAATTTCTCTTCTCCATTATCTTCATATTAATTTATTTGTGCACTACATTGTGGAAAGCTATTTATAGAATGTAAAGTGAAAAGGATGCAATTACGCATCTCACTTAACACACCGCGCACTTATCTCAGTACCAGAGGGCCAAGGCTCTTTTTGCCATCCGGCACCTTAGCCTCTAACAAAGTATGTGTTGATAGTGCAAGAAATTGATCATCACATCATAATGAACCCAGGAATGTGACATACCGTAATAAGAGACTTGTTCTCAGGCCTATTCAGCACCGCATGTTGCAATTTTTCTGCACCAAATATCTAGAAAACAAGACCAGTCAAGTCATCTTTCCTAAATGCATACACAAAGAGAAGAATATGATTAAAAAGTGAAGGGATTTAGGTTACCTGAATACGATTGAGCCCATGCATGAAAACATGGCAAACATTTCCAATCACAGGAACAGCGACAGCCTGAAGCATCCGGGTCAAGACTGAATCATCTTCTGCATCAATATCCTTGCTCACTGAAATATAAAAGTGAACAATTAGGGATCTAAACAAGCTACTTAAGTTCTTGATTAAACCAAAGACTAAGTGAACAGAGGCATAATAGTTGAAACTTGCAACTGTCAAGCCTAAGACACAGGACCACCATTTGTCAAGAAATTACCTAAACCAAAACCTTCCAAGTTTCACCAAGATAGAAATTTTATTTTAACATCTTTCAAACCACCCAAAAACCCTACTCCCTTCGTCCTCTCTCCCCAAGGCATTTCACAGCTCTGCTTCGACCGAATGAGTTATATTCTGATTTGTATCCTATAAACTAGTGGCAATTCTGAAGCGTACAGGACATACACACTTCTAAGAGTCTTCCACAAAGAATTACTTCTTGCACTAGCAATAAAGGCACACTCGATGTGTGTGCTTAATTCTACACATTCTATAAACAAAGCTGACTTTTTAATATAATAATTTTAATATCATGTGCACTCGGATAAAAAGAAAAGAAAAGAAAAAAGAAAATGTGTATCAAATGTAGTTATATATGTAAAAGGCAAAAAGAGTTAACTGTTAACAGTAGGGACATCACTTACTGGCATTTTAACCAAGGCACATTTTTGCTCCAAACAAAGTGGTAACCTTATCAATTTCATTGTCATGCTGTATACATTTGTTGATGAAAATTAAAGCATGCTGGTAGGGAGGCTTCTTTCTGGTCTCAAGAAAAGTCAAGCAAATTTGAGTTTTGCAGTTGCATGCAAGTTTTGGATGAACTGAAATCGGAAGTTACTCAAAAAGTTAAGGACAATTTGGATGGAGATGGATAAGACTACTTGTCAGTATAAATTTACTTTTTAAATTTCCATGTGATTCTTTAATAAATAACTTAAACTCTAAGGTCCTAACACAATAAAAGAGTATAGATCTTACTTTTTAAATTTTCTATGTGATTCTTAAGAAGAGAGAGAGAGAGAGACAGAGAGGGAAGGTTATTTTAGTACATCTATATTTAACTATCACATTTAAACTAGAAGGCCCTCAAACTTATTAAAAGAGCACAGACACGGGTGGTTCAGATTCATAAAACAAGGATGCTACAGCTTGCCGGCAATGCAGAAAATCTTCAGAACTTTACAGATGGATTAAACATTTAAGATAAATTAAGTTCAGATGTCTGAGTACTATGACCAAGAATAAAGAACATCATCACATTTGAACTGCCATTTCTAATCATAGAAACAATGGTTATAGCTAAGCTTTTTGGCCTTACAGCGATAGCAACATTCTTAAGCCCAAGTTGTGAAGTTCAGCACCATCATAAGCGATTACGCTAGGAGCCTAGGATTGAGCAGCCCAAAGAACAAAATCCTAAATGCAAGTTTTATCGCTCCGATCTTACAGAACGGAGAATTTGCCTCTCCATGCATACTTCACAGGTAAGCGCAAGCAGTGTGGGTTAGTTCATATCTATCGCCAATAACTGAATATGATATTTAGTTATTTATGTTGAAATGTTACAGCTATGCTGGGGATATCAACACTTGAGCTCCCTCAGCTATTAAATTAGTGATTCTCCTTCCTGTCACCATTGCAGGACCTAGTCATTTTTCATGCAATCAGATGTGGATAAATCTGGATCAAACAGAGGTGTGCTGAACACAATGCACACTCCAAAACCACATTTACATTTAAAGCCAATCGTGGAGGGAATATGGCTTAACTACTCCAACTGCTTAGTACTAATACCTGCTGTAAGAAGTTAGCAGGGGTACCTTCAAAGGCTGAGCTATTGCTATCGCACATCAAAGGAACATAGCAATAAGTAAAGCACTTATTCCTAATTTTATTCAGCATTATTTCCTACATTGTTGTTCCACAAGAGGTATCTTCAGACTTCCATATATGAACCCTATCTGCCTATGCATTTGCCATCCAAGAAAGTTCAGAATTCCCGAATATACAATCTAAGTCTAAGAACTCATCAACTTTCATAATATGCCTTCTGAACCAAAGTCAACATTTACCAATTACGCTTCACAACAGACACATTTCGTGCAAACATAAGTATCGTAACTAGCAGGGGAAAAATCCTGCAGTTAAAAAATGAAGAAAAAGTACCCTTTCATTCTCAAATAACCTTTAAAGTCATGAAGCAACGCAGACCACCACCTACATGTTTTGTGAATCACCATTTGCTTGATTATCATTTTCCAACAACAGCAGCAAATTACCGACAGAAGAAAGATGATGCCAGATAGAGGTTCTAATGAATATATGACAGGGGAAGGATATGTAATTTGTGATATCAATCAAAGGAATCATATTTACTATCTAGCAACTCTATCCATATAACATCACAGAGTAGGAACCAGAATAACGGGCATAAAAACACTCGTTTTATTGCAGTAACGGTGGTCATATTCTACATTACTCACTATGCTATTCTTCTTCAATTGACAACTTATGTTTCATATGCATTTAAAACTATCAGACCAACAGCAGTTTCATCTATACTCATGTCAAATTATCAGTCACAATTCTTTCAGGAAGCTGCAAAAGTTGGTTGTCCATGCAATGTCGGCTACTCTCAGTACTTGCACATGCATATTGTAAATTGTCCAAGATTTCCATGAAACAGCATATTCAGACATTTTTTAAGTTAAATTTAAAGATATGCGACCCTACCTACAAAAATATTTTCTACACTAAATCTAAGAATGCCTCTCACTTCATAAAAAGCATCTTCTGGAGTAAATGCAAATGCATGTGAGAAAACATACAAAATTATTCTCTAGATCAAACTTTTGGTAGATGTGAAAGAACAGTTCAACATTTTTACATTTATGTGAAACTAAGAAAAATTCTTCTTTCACATAAAATTGAAAACATACGAGACTACTACAATAAAATTTTGCCATAAAATACTAAAACGTTGGCAAACTAACAAGTAGGAGAAAACAAGGACACACCTCTTTTGCGGTAAAAGGTGGAGGAGGAAGGCAGAGAATCGCGACGAAAGTCGGAGAACCGATCGAGCCACCGCTGGACAGTGGACGAGAAGTAGCCGCCGCCTCCGCCGGCGATTCTCAAATTCCGGCGGCGGTGATAGTTCACCGTTACCACTCTAAAACGATCCCTCAGCCGAAGCTGCAGCGATTTAGCCCCCTCCGCCAACAAATCGCCTCTGCATTCTATCCACCGGCCCATCACCATCTTCTTCAACTTCACGCCCACAAAAAACGACGATCAAACTCGATATTTCTATATTGTAAGTCTGCTAAAATAAGCGGTAGAAATGAAATGTCAGATGTAAATGTTTATAGATCCAAGGATTATGCAGAGGGAGAGAGATGCGCTGCAAGGCGCGAGTGTAGTGAGAGAGAGAGAGAGAGAGAGAGAGACGGGAAGAAGGGCGTTTAGGGGTTTCGCTGTTTCAGGTTTGGAAAAACGGGTCTAGTGTGCGCCGGGGGGTTGTCGGGGGCAATGGTTTGGTAGCAAAATGGATAAAGGATTTTGTAGTTTCCTGAAATATCTTTGTGGGCCATCATTCCACGTGGCAAAGCTCAAGTGAATACATAATTTGCGTGTATTATGTACGTGACGACATGATACCAATTCTAGAACAATCTGAATCATGGAAGCACATTCTTCGTCGTAAAAAATAAAAAATATATATAAAAATGAAAATGAAAATGTTACGCTAGAATAAATTTGATAAATTATTTTAGTTCAGTAATCACAAATGAAAAAAAATATAACGACTTTAGCTGGAAGTGCAACTTCTCTTGAAGGACGTTGGATGAAGAATAAGAACAAGAACTGTATCAAGGGCCAATCAAAATTAAAAGAGGGATTAGGAATTGAAGTTACAGACGACAGCGTTTCCGCAGGATTAAGGCAAGCAGATGATTTGGGATTGAGCCCGAAAGCGACGTCGTTTTGAAAATGACTGAGAGCCTGAAGGATGGACACGTGGCAACTGCTGAAGCAGGCGTGGGTGGCAAAATCTGAGCAGCTAGAGCTAAGATTACTACAATAGGAAAGAACCAGACTTGGGACGCGAGCTTTTGTTTTTACAATTCTTGGAATAAATTTTTTAGAATTGTAATTTCATTTATGAAGGATCCCGTTGGTTCTATATGTACTGGGCAAGGTCATTTTGAAGATTTTTAATGAAATTTTTATGAAGTTTCCTGCTATTCCATCTCTCTTTTCTTCTCTGTTTCTCATCTCTTTTCTGCGAAAATTGTGACAATTTGGCCTCAGAGCCAGTCGATCCTTGGACAATAATGGCAGATGGCACTAGGTTGAAGGAGCTACAAGAAGCTCAGAAAAAAAATGGACATTATGTTGGTTGATGAAAGAGCAAAAAGGCAGGTGGCTGAAGAATAAACTCACGCTCGTTTAGATCAACTAATAGAGGCGCAGAAGGGGTTACACTCAGCGGGGTTACACTCAGCTGTGATGAACATTGAACACACCCTAGTCACTGTCCAGCAACAACTTCAGAGTGTAGTTGAACAACTACAAAACTACAACAGAAACAAGTCCATCCTTGGGGAAGGACTAACTACAACCATGGAAAAGGGATCATCCTCACGCATAGCTCCACAACAAACTACGGGGGGGGGGGGGGGGGGGGACACCAATCTAACTGAGGTAGGATACAACTCCATTCACAAGATGGAATTCCCACTCTTTAATGTACACGTTGCTTTCAGATGATACCTATCCCTGAAAATCAAAAGGCAGCCTTAGCTTCAATTCATATGCAAGATAGGGTAGAGTTGTGGTACCAGGGCCATGTGGAGAAAAGAGGAGAACCCACATGGCAAGAACTCATTGTAAATGTTTTAGAAAGATTCGAAGACTTAGACTATGAAAGAGTGGTGACAGAATTTAACAAACTTCATCAAGAAACAACTGTAAATGTCTATTTAGAGAGATTTGAGGAGCTTGAAGCACAAATGTTGATTTATAACAAACAATTAGGTGAAGAGTTCTTCATGATGAAGTTCATTAGTGGCTTGAAGGAAGAGATAAAAGGGTATGCAGCTACTCTGAAACCTGTACCCTCAACCAAGCTATCATGCTTGCAAGGAAACAAGAATCACTTGTGGATGCTATCATCAAAAAGACACAACAACCATTGAAGAACAACCCTCTGAAGAATGTCCACTAATTGTAGAAGTAGGATTTTTTGAAAGCAATAAGCACTTAAATAATACAATTCAAGTGTACCATCTTCTTTCTCATTTCGAGGAAAAGGTGCGGAAGGAAAAGGAAACAACGGAGTGATCCGAATCGTTTCTTCATTACCGGAATTCGGAGATAGGACTTATCCGGGTATATGACTTCAACTTAGCTGCTTTACAGGCCTATAAGTAAGGTGCCTGCCTACAAACCCTCCTACATACTTGCTTACAAAATCAGGAATGAAAACAATCAACTTAAAAGGTTAGTCATTGAAGCTTCAATGAGATCAAGAAGGGAAAGAAACTTATGCTATAATTATGGAGGTCTTTGTACTTGGGCATAAGTGCAAGGTAAGGTATTCATACGTTTTGATGAATGAAGAAGAAGTCAAGGCTTATGAAGAGGACACAGGTCAATTGGAAGGACAGACAGAAGAAGTGGAGGACGAAGATGTCACTATTTCACTAAATGCATTATGTGGAAGCTTAGGCAGTGGGACATTAAGAATCAAGGGGCAAGTAAATGGAAGGGAAATCCACATACTTATTGACAGTGGGAGTACTCATAGCTTCATAGATGAGAAGGTAGTGAAGGCTCTAAACCTGAAAACTGAAGAGACTACTCCAATGAGGGTGTGTGTGCCTGATGGATACAAGTTGGTGAGTAAAACTCTTTGCCCTATGCTTCAGTGGGAGATGCAAGGATCTCAGTTCTCTTACCCTATTAGAACACTCAAGCTAGGAGGCTGTGATTTTGTGTTGGGTTGTGATTGGTTAGAGGCTCATAACCCAGTTAAATTGGATTTTCATGAATTAACAATTACTGTAACTCACAAAGGGAAGGATATTGTTCTAAAGGCCCTGACAAAGAAGGATGAATTAAGGGCTTCAATTGCAGAACCACTGAGTGAACTGCTAGGGAGGAGAACTTACAGCTTGGCAAGTGAGCTGTTTTCTACTCAAAGCAATGCCAGCTAGAAAATGGAAAATTCACTAATTTTGGGATTGCTACAAAGGTTTGAAGATGTATTCTAAGAACCTCAATCCCTTCCACCTGAGAGGTCCATAGAGCACAAAATTGATCTCATACCTGATGCCATTCCAAGGACACAACCACCTTATAGGTATGCTTATGGTCAGAAAACAGAAATTGAACACATTGTACAAGACATGCTGAAAAGTGGAAATTATTAGGGCAAGTTAGAGTTCATTTGTTTCACCTGTCTTACTTGTTAAGAAAAAATATGGAGGCTGGAGGTTGTGTGTGGATTATAGATACCTTAATAAACTCACCATCAAACATAAGTTTGTTATACCTGTGATAGATGAGTTGTTGGATGGATTACATGGTGCAAGGTACTTCACTAAGATAGACTTGAGATCTGGGTATTTCCAAATCAGGATGAGGCAAGAAGACATCTCTAAGACCAGTTTCATCACTCATAGTGGCCATTATGAGTTTCTAGTCATGCCATTTGGATTGTGCAATGCTCCAACCACATCTCAAGCATTGATGAATCAGGTACTTGAGCCATTTCTTAGAAAATTTGTGCTAGTTTTCTTTGATGACATTTTGATCTATAGTAAAGGCTGGAATGATCACTTGTTGCACTTGAGGAAGGTATATTAGAGCTATTGAGAGCACATAAACTCTATGCCAATAAGAGTAAATGTTCCTTTGCACAACCACAGATAGAGTACTTGGGCTATATCATTTCAGAAAAAGGGGTTGTCGCTGATCTATAGAAGGTGTAATGTATGAGAGAATGGCCTGTCCCAACCACACTCAAGGCATTTAAAGGCTTCTTGGGCTTGACAGGATACTATAGAAAATTTATAAAGGGTTATGGTCTTCTAAGTAAACCCTTAACTTCACTATTGAAGAAGGATGCATTTCTATGGAACCAAGAAGCTGAAGATGCATCCAGACACTTAAAGGATGCAATTTCCACTGCTCCTGTGTTGGCATTACCTGACTTCACCAAACCTTTTATAGTGGAAACAGATTCCAGTTGAAAGGGAATTGGTGCAGTGCTCATGCAAGAAAGGAGACCTATAGCATACTTAAGCAAGGCCTTGGCACTCAGAAACCTTGGACTATCCACATATGAAAAGGATTTTTTGGTTTTGTGTGTAGTTGTTACTAAATGGAAGCATTATCTCCAAGGGCATCACTTCAATATTAGGACTGATCAAAAGAGTCTCAAGCACATACTTGACCAAAGAGTGGATTTAGTTCTTCAACAAAGGTGGGTAACTAAATTGTTAGGATTGAGCTATGAAGTCTAATATAAAAAAGGAAATGAGAATAGGGCAACTGATGCCCTCTCCAGGGTGAAGCATGATTCAGTGGAAGGAAAGAGTTATGCTATTTCAACACAACTGCCACTGTGGACGCACGAGTTGTAGCTAACTTATGAAGGAGATGTCTTGTTTCAGCCCACCATACAAGCTAAGGTCTTAGATGCTCAGTCACATCTTGAGTACAAGTATCACTCTGAAATTCTGAAGAAGGGGAAAAAAATATGTGTTGGCAACCATGGAGAGTTAAGGAAGAAGATTATCAAGACAATGCATGATTTTGCATTAGGCAGTCACTCTGGAATTACAGGTACTTTACAAAGGTTAAAACTGTTGTTCTTTTGTCCAACTACTAAGGAAGAAGTCCACACTAGGGTTAAGGAATGTGAGGTTTGTCAACGAGCAAAAAGAGAGAACAAAGTTTACCCTGGTTTGCTACAATCATTGCCAATACCTGAGCAAGTTTGGTCTTGCATTTCTATGGACTTCATAGAAGGATTACCTAAGTCTGATGGTAAGGAAGCCATCTTGGTTATTGTGGATAGATTGACTAAATACTCCCACTTCATTGCCCTTAAACATCCTTACACAGCAATTAGCATTGCAAGGATTTTCTTTGATCACATCTACAAATTGAATAGCTTACCTGTCAGTATTGTGACTGATAGGGATAAGATTTTTTACCAGTCATTTTTGGAAGGAATTATTTAAGCTTAACTGGAGTCTCGTTGGACATGTCATCTGCTTATCACCCCCAAACAGACGGCCAAACGGAGAGGGTCAATCAGTGCTTGGAAACCTACATCAGATGTATGTGTCATCAGCATCCTAAAAGATGGTCATAGTGAATTTCTCTTGCTGAGTTCTGGTTTAATACCACCTTTCACTCAGGATTGAAGGCTACTCCTTTTGAAGCCTTGTATGGATACCCTCCTAACCAATTATCTATTCAGCCATACTTACAAAGTCACCACACATATGTTGAAGAACTAATGCAGAATTAAGATTCTCCAATTACTGAAGGAAAACCTTCAACACGCACTAGAAAGGGGAGCTAACAACCGTAGTAGACCCTAACCTTAGGAAAGGAAACCTCGCCAAAGAGGAAAGAACTCTCATAGAGAAAGAGAGAGAGAGAGAGAGAATTTTTCATGCTTAGTTTGTTTTTACTGACTATAAACTTTTTCCAAATTTTTTAAACTATATTTGAGTTAATGAATTTTAAATTTTTGAAACAAATTATTTGAATTTATTTGGATATTTATAATAATTTTAGTCCCTTCAACTCTAGAAAAAATTCTACTTTTGGTCCCAACACGATAGAGTGTATTACACTTTTGATTATACAGTTTACGAGCTTATTACATTTGATCCCATAAGATAAAAGGTTATAATATTTTTGGTCTCTTAGGATAAACTATGGCACATTTGATTACATGGGATAAAAGATTGAGGCATCTTTGATCCCAAATGCTATAATTTTTTAGCCTGTAAAATCAAATGTGCTAAACCTGTTAATTATGGGACAAAAAAAGCAATAGTCATTATCGTATGAGAGCAAAAGTGCAATTTCTCCTCAACTCTAGATACAAACTACATTTCATTGATCATTGATAAATTTCAAGTTCCTCTAATGTGACGTCATTTGAAATTCTTTTTCAAAATCCTCTAAGATCCATCAATTCAGATAGGAAAAGTGCATTTTTTGTCCTGTAACTTATGGGGGGTGAAATTTTTGTTCCTATCCAAATTTATTTTCACAATTTAGTCCTGTAACTTAAAAAAAAAATTGGTACTGTTCATCCTTTACTAACCAATTTAGCCAGAAATGCATGTGCCGAAATTAAAGTTATTGAACTAAATTGCAAAAATCAATTCGCCACCCGACCTAAATTACAGGACTAAAATTATAATTTTCTATCACAATATCACATTAGAATGCATTTGAATTGATGGATATGAATTTGAATAATGATATGGACAAATAATTTCAAATGACTTTATTTAAAATTTAAAATTTATCAATATTCAACAAAACATAACTTAAAACTAGAACGAAAGAATTTAAAAACCTTCAAAATTTAAATTTATCCAAATAAAATTAAATTTAAATTCCACAATCTCAAACTCTCCCGTCCAAATGCAACTACAGTAAAGAATGGACTCTCCAAATTCTCTTTCTTCTCTCACACACACTAGCACACTACAAAACATACACACTCATGCCTTTACTTCCATGCAATCAGCCGGCGACGGTGGGGAAGCTCCAACCGACGAGGGGGACGTTGAGGATGATGGTGGCCGTCGTGAGGAGGTCGGCCATGGCGATTTTCAAGGCAAACCGCTGTTTTTTCATGCGGAATACGAAGAGCCACCGGCGGAAGGTGAAGAGTTGCCGGCGAAAAAGGGCGATTTGGCGGCGACAGAGGACCTTCCAAAGCATTGCAGAGGCTGGAAATGACATGCCGACAAAAAAAGACACAATCTTGGCCGTAGACGAGGAAGATGGGGTGCGCCGCCTTCAACTAGGGTTTGGCGGCGCACCTTCGAATGACTTCAATTGCTGCGTGGGGAATGGATCAGTGGAGGTGGAAACTGGTTCTGTCGTTGTTGGCGGCTATGGGCCAAGCTGCTACTGAAAATCCCCTTGGGTCTGGGGGGCGCTACCATGGATGAAGAACTTGGTTGCCATAGCAGCTGGACATGGGCATCACAATTTAACATGGAGGAATTCCTACAACTTGCACACAAGGTGCTAGACACCAGCGACGAGGCTTCAAAGGCTACCCTTGAACGCCTGAAATTTCAATGGGAGTCGAAGTTTGGGCGTTGGAAAAAAATGATAGCTTTATCGGCGATGGGCATGATTTCTTTCAGTAGAGGGCTGTGCAAGGCATGCAGACATTTAATATCGCCGGCGAATAAGGAAGCAGCTGCGGATATAGAGAAAACCAGGGTGGTGCCGCATTAATCGCACACCCTTGATGGTTTCGGCGCAGCAGACGTTTGGCGTGCGTTCTGCTCTTACTGAGCCGGTGATGGAATAGGTGGGTGAGATGGGGCTTTCTCTGCCATTTGGAAAGTCGTTGGCGGTGGAGAAGGAGATGGGTCACGAGCAGCCGGCGACAACGGCAGTTTGGCCAGCAACGGACAGCGCTGATTTTTCTGATGCAGCATCGCAACTGCTGTAGAATGGCTGGCCTGTTCTTTCTATGGTGGGAGATACTGCTCAGGTGACTGTTGACATGCCGGCACCAAAAAAAGGTCGATCATTGGAGGTGCACGTGGGTACTCTGAATGTGGCGAAGGCAACGTCCGTTAATACGGGTTTGTTTGTTGGAAATGTTCCACAACGTACCAGTCCTCAAATTCCTATTTTTGATGATAAAATTGCTTCTGCTTTTCATAATTCCTCCCAAATAACATTGTCTTATGTTGAACCAGTGATGCAAAATGGTGAAGTCATAGTTCGTCCGATGTTGGAACCGATTCGTGATGCCTCTCGTAGGTGGAAAGCAACAACGATGGGATATTTTCTAGGAAAACGGCCATATTTCCATCACTTAAAAGAGTATGTTACTCCTATTTGGCCTACATTGCGGGACGTTACTGGCACGATAAATGGTTTCTTTCTCTTCCAGTTTAAAACGGTTATGGACATGGAAGATGTAATAGAATGAGGGTCGTGGCTGTATCAGGGCCAACCAATAGTGCTTTAGAAATGGCAACCAGGAATGGCGATGCGTAAACTCAAGCATACCCAAAACCCAATGTGGATCAGATTGCTTCACCTACTGATTGAGCTATGGACAACAGAGGGCTTAAGCACAATAGCTAGTGGAGTTGGAAAGCCATTATATCCAGATGCTATTACGAGAGCATGCACAAGACTGAATTTCACTCGTGTATGTGTTATGCTCGATATTAGTTCGAAATTGCCTAAACACATAATCATTATGACACCGGATGAGGATGGCGGGGAATCGCTATGCAAGGTGAACGTGGAATATGAATGGCTTCCCCCAAAATGTAATGTGTGCATGAGTCTAAGGCATTCGTCTAAGGAATGCTCGTTGATCAAAGGTCCCAAACCAATGAAACCACCTGTAGCGGTTCACGTTCCTAAAGTTAGTGCCTCTAATGATAAAGAGGCTAGTCCTACGTAGCAGCCTGGCGCGGGTTCTATCCCCATGGTTGGTCCTTCTATATCCCAGCCCACGGGTGATACGGACACAGTTATCACGCAGCGGCCCGTCGCTCGTGAACCTCCCAATGAGCTGATGAGTGTCTATGGATGGAATAAGGGTAAAGAAGCCGTCATCTTCAATTTCTTTGATGTACTAAACTTCACTGATAATGCAGAAACATCCACGAGGGGTCCTAACATCAGCAACCCCACTAGTGGTGACCATATTGAACGCTGCAATCTGGAATGTTCGCAGCCTAAACAAGAGGGACCATTAGCTAGCTTTAACAGACCTTGTAGCTGAGTTCAGGTTACACTTTCTTGGCCTATTTAAAACCCGTGTACGTATGAATAATATATCTCGCATATGATCTATCATTTTAGCCCAGTGGAAATGGTTTGTTGACAATGATACTACTGGTAATCGTATTTGGATAACATGAAACGATGATTTTATTGATGTAAATGTGCTCGACTTGGGGGCTCAGTTTATTCATTGCTGTGTGGTTATACGTGCATGTCGATGCTTATTACGATTATTTATGGTGCTAATGAAGTTATTGAATGTAGACAATTATGGGAATCCCTAAATTTGCTAGGTACCCAGATGATGGATGAGTCATGGTTAGTAGGGGGAACTTTAATGCGGTTCGTGACCTCAGTGAGGTCTGTGGAACCTCCGGAGACATTAGGCTGGCCATGGATGAGTTTAATGCATGTATTCAGACATCTGCTTTACACCCACTTCCCACGCAGGGTGAATGGCATACGTGGCATAATTGTAGTTCGAGCTCGCGAAGCTTATGGAAGAGGCTAAACCAGATGCTCATTAATGATACATGGCTCTCACGATTCCCCACATAGTGTTATTCTAGTCTCTTGCCCCGGACTCGGATCACTCGGTCCTTATATTGAATGGGGACAGACAAATGCAACTTGGAGGTATGTTTAGATTTGACAATTACCTTACTCTCTCTTCGGATTTTCTCCCGAGTGTGTAGAATGTCTGACGACATGTTGTTGTGGGCGTACCTATATATGCGGTAACACGGAATCTTAAAGCTCTCAAACTTGTCTTTCAAGAGCAGAGGAGAAATAAGGGTGATCTATCACTTAATGTCCAGTTAGCCAAAGGATTTCTTGAGACAGCCCAGACATTACTGAGTATGGACCGACTGGATGAGCTCTTTCTATTGCTTGAACACTGTTGTAAGATGATTTATGCTAAGACCGTGAAGTTTGAGCAAATCATGCTACAACAAGGGGCTAAGATGCATTGGATGAAAAGTAGAGACCAATGCTCCAAAGTCTTCTTTCGCAAGATAGCCCAAAGAAGAACTGCCAGGAGGATCTTGCAGATTAATGACGAGCAAGGGAATACCTACACAAAGGCAGGAGCTGTAATTCATGAGTTTGTCTCCTTTTATCAGGTCCTATTAGGCGGGGAACAACGGCAACTGGTGATTGATATACGGTATCTAAGACCATGGACGAGACATGTGCTGAATGAAGAAGACGCCCAACTCCTCCTCAAACCAGTTACGGCAATTGATGTTAAGGAGGTAGTTTTCGACATCATTGAGGACAAGGCACCGGGACTTGATAGATATTCTTCCGGCTATTATAAAGCGGCATGGTCGATTGTGGGAGCGGAAGTTACAAAAGCTATATTGGATTTCTTTGCAATAGGGAAGCTGCTAAAGCAAATTAACACCACGTTTCTAGCACTAATCCCTAAGGTAAACTCCCCTGTGATGGTCACGGATTTTCGCCCTATCTCATGTTGTAATGTCCTTTATAAAATTATTGCGAAAATCCTGGTTCAGAAGCTGAGTCTTGTTTTGGAAAAATTAATCAGTCCTTATCAGTCTACTTTTATACCTGGGCGTAGTATTGGAGACAATATTATGCTTGCACAGGAACTGTTTATAGGATATAATCAGGCCCGTCTACCCCCACGTGTGCACTTAAAGTGGACATTCCGAAAGCATACGACACAGTGGAATGGGACTTCCTTCTTGCAGTTATGCAACTTTTTGGGTTCCCGGCACAATTTACTAGATGGATGGAGGAATGTGTCACATCACCATCGTACTCAGTTGGGCTGAATGGAAAACCGCATGGCTTATTTGTGGGTATTAGGGGTCTACAACAAGGTGACCCTCTTTCACCCTACCTCTTCGTACTCGTGATGGAGGTGCTTCACTTACTATTCCTATAGCGGATTGAACATGATATGGGATTCTCCTTTCACTAGAAGTGTGACGCTTCTAGATTATTTCAGCTTAGATCCGTAGATGACTTGTTGTTCTGTAAAGCTGATATGGCGTCCATTGGGATGTTCAAACAAGGGCTTGACCAGTTTGCGTACTTATCTGGACTTCGTCTTAATGTGCAAAAGAGCCATCTACCAATGAGGTACCTGGGCCTTCCTTTAATTTCATCGAGATTATCAATCACAAATTGTCAGCCTTTATTGAGGAAGATTGATCAACGCATTGCTGGTTGGAAGGGTATGGGGTTATCGTATGCGGGACAGATCCAAATTATTAAATCGGTTCTTATGGCTTTTAGCATCTACTGGTGTTCAGTCTTGCTATTACCTAAAGGAGTTATAAGGGCTATTGAGATACGCTTTCAAGCTTTCCTTTGGAAAGGCTCAGGGAATAGTGGTTTTGCAAAAGTGGCATAGAAAGACGTCTGTAAGCCTTTATCGAAGGGAGGACAGGGCTTACAGGACTTCGCCAACTTGAATCGGGCTTTATTATGCAATAAATTATGCGATGTCATTCGCTGTTATAGAACGTCCATCTGGGTGGAATGGTTATACCACGACCAATTACGAGAAACATCAGTTTGGATGGTTTATGATCGTGGGGGTTCGTGGGGGTGGAGAAAACTCTTATGTTTGCATATGATCCTGAGACTGATGGTTGATTACTGAAATTGGTGATGGGAATAGATTTTGTCTATGGAAGGACCCGTGGCACCACGTTAGCCCTCTTATTGATAGATTCCCAAAAGGGCCAAATTTTCTTGAACTTCCGATGTCAACGAAGCTTAACAGTATTATAAGGGAAGGGCCAATGACCCATCATCATTGACATTGAGTGCTTGGCGATTACAGAGACATTGCCTCAGATCCATGGAGGAAATGACTGCATCATTTGGCGCTTTGATCAGGGGCGACCTACAGCCCAGGCACTTTATAGATTCTTGGAACTGTTGGGAACATAAGGTAGGCTGGGCTTCTCTACTTTGAGGTTCCCTGAAGATTCCAAGGCATTGTTTCATACTTTGGCTGTCTATTTTGGGGAAGCTTTCTACGACTAACCGATCGTGGTTATCTCTCGGTGACGGTGTTTTATGTGAGGATGGGGTGATTGAGACTCATAATCACCTATTTTTCGATGTCGTTATGCACGACAATGTCTCATAACTATTAGAAGGGTTGTGCGCTTCGCCTGGCCTAATCGAGATTGGCCACGGGATGTCAACTGGGCTGCACGAAAATCAAGAGAAAAACACATCGTTAACGCGGCCTATCGAACTCTACTGGCTGCTTGTATTTATCATATCTGGAGAGAACGGAGAGATGGTTGGAGCAGACTAGGCGGCCTCCATCTATTCTTGTTGCCGTCATCATTAAAGACGTTAAACAGAGGATCCTTAGTACAAACTTATCATTTTCGATTAGCTCATGTGCTTTACACAGACTATGGCATATCCCTTTGGCCTATCGAGGGATAAATCAATCGTTGAACGTTGTTGTATTGTACTATTGTACCTTTTACTTAATGAAACTTACGTTTACCCAAAAAAAAAAGTATTCTTTAGGTTTGTCAAGATAATTTCTCCAAGGAATTAGGAAATAAAATAATTAGATAACAACCAATATTGATAGGGTTAAATGTGATTTATCTCATGTGCTAATAGAAATGAGCAATTTACCACGTGTGAAAAATAAAATAACAATTTATCCTCCTGTATTATCAGTAATAAAGCAATTTACCTCCCCCCACGCGTTTTGTGAATTACACGCACATTTTCTTTTATTTTTTTAGTTTAAAATTTAGAATAACATTGAGGACAAAATGCCCCCCAGAGTTTTAAAAAATCGGTTAAAAATCCATTTATGTTTTAAAAATAGACTAACCCCCCCCCCTCCCCGTGTCTATTAGACATAACTCAATTACCCCCTCTCTGTTAATTCTAACTAACAGAGTTAATTTTTATAGAAAATAACCGTTGTACCCTTACTTAATACATGTTATTTTTTATTTTAATGGCCGTTCGTTAGATCTAATCAATTAATTTCAACCGTTGAATTTTGAAAAAATAAAAGATTTAGATCCAATAAATTATTATAATATAAATAATTTTAAAATTAAAAAAATATATTGTTATTATATATATAAAAAATAACTTCCCCAACCCCGTTGTCCCCGTCTTCGTCGCGTTAGAATTGGCGGTAAATTCTTTAATATCCTAATAAAGGACCATACAAAAAATTCAAAAGATGCTAGAAAAATTTAACAAAAGAAATTTGGAACTACCTACAAGAAAAATAAAACAAACGAAAATTCAGAACCACCTACAAATTCCTAACGCACATCAATCTTGGCATTTCCTACAAACCAAAAGATGATGGTGCTGATGGCACTTTGACATTTCTAGCGGTATAGTAGCTTTTTCAGTCGATCATTCCGTCTTTCTACAAGGAAAGGGATACAAAGGCATAAAAACAACTGACAAAATTATGCAGAACCTGAATCCAACTGCTTCACGTCCTATTAAAAGCAGCTAAACTCGCAATAGAAGAATCGTGCCCTGTTAATGAATATGGAAATGATCGAGATAGGAACCATAATACTCACAAAATCTGAAGCAACTAATATTCATCAAGATGATATCATTAATCTTTCAATACAAGAAACTGTCCGAGAAAAACAGCATGAAACGACAGACGAAAGAGAAGGTTCAACTACCACAATTCACAAATTTGGCTGCAATGGCGCCTCTGAAAACAGCCGCATGCTTGACTTCTATGTGCTCAGCACCCTAGCAATCCTTTCGGTCGGTACCAAAGGAAGATGTGCTGCGACCTTATATCCTTTCTCAGCAGCCTGTTGAACAGTTTGGTTGTACATCTCTGAGCAATAGCTGGCTGTTGGACCAACGGCCTGCGCCACTCGGGGGAAGAGTGGGAGCTGATTCAGCTGGCGCCAGGCTGATGTTACGTACTGCTCAGCCACAGGTTCATACTTGGTGTAAAGATCCTTGGCTGCAGGCTCGTACTTGGCGTACACTGTCTTTGCAAGTCCTGAGGCAGTGCCCACAACGCCAGTGTTCTTAACTTCTGTCACCACAGACCGAGCAGCAGCAGGAGCTTTCTGGGCTGTCTCAAAGGCTTGGGTGGATACCTCCTTCAGAGTCGGCGGAACTCGACTCTGTACTTTGTTCACGGACTCATCAACCTGCAATATTGATCTCAAGTTTGTTGCATTTCTTAATTGCAAGAAATCTCGGGATGATTACACAGACAAAATGATTACACGCGGGGGACTGCAATCCAATTGAACTTCATCTTGCTCTATATACAGAGATTTTCCCGATTGAATAGATCACATATCAAATAGTCGGGGAAAGGAGTTGATCACTAGAACGTCATAAGGACTATTCTTCAACCCATCAACCAAAAGGTTGAGAAGAATTCCAGCCCATCAACCAAGTTTGACCGACAAATGGTGGAAAACGCAATTAGTGAAAAATGGATTGACAATAATTCTTCTCATGATGTTTAGAGTTAATCCAATCATAAAATTCTAGCTCATGATGTTAAGAATTCTAGCTCATGATGTTGTAAAGACTTAATCCAATCGTAAAAGCTGAAGCCCATAAGTAGAAATGATTATTGATGTATACAAGAGCAACGGCTTGTCAATAATTCAAAACAAAAAACTCCCCAAGTCATAGATGAAAACTGATATATCATTTTCCAGTCAAGAACTTCGTTAACCAATATATTAATCCGTAAAAACAGTTAGACCAATCCTTGATTAAAAACCCTCAACATCTTCAAATCCATAAACCGAACGTCCAAGTAATCATATCCCGGAAAGCAACAACAATCAATCCGATCAAAAAAGTATGCAATTTCAATTCCTCCAAGACGAATACAAACGAAAACATGTACCTTCCGATCGATGAATTTCAGAACTTCAATAGGGAAGCCGTGATATTTGTCGTAGACCGGGCCGACGACGGTTTTAACGGTGCCCTCAACGGTGTCGACGCCGGGCTTCAGAGGGCCCGAATTCTCCTTGGCGTAACTGTAGAGTTTCGCGGCGCACATCAACGCATGGAGGGCCATAACCTGAACAAATTCAAAGTACTTGAGCCTCTGCTCCTCCTCGCTCTCCGCCTTCACATCAAAACAAATCAATCCAAACGAAAATCAACAAAAGTCCTAGATTCACAAAACAAGAACAGAAAAAACTAGTGGAGGGATTAATTTTCGTACGAGTAAGGGTTGTTGAGGATTGCAGTCAGCAGCATCCGCCATACGATCAATCAACAATGAACAACAAATGCTTTCCTCTATTTCCTCGATCGAGAGTAGAAGCTCGTTTGGGGTGAAGGAGAAAAGAGAATGTAAGGCGTATGAAATGCTAATGTAGGAATGTTTCTTTTTGTTGTTGCCTGTGAGTATATATAGAGAGGGGCGGAAGCGCGTGGAGCAAAGTGTTGACTGCTTAGAGGCTAAGGAAACGTCATTCGTGTTCTAGAATGCGGAGTCCGACTTCTTTTGTTTCGGGACTAAGTTACGGCACGTGAGGTTCCATGCACCGTCACTAAGGATGCCAAAATTGCAATATTGGTCCCATAATATTGGGGAATTTCAATTTTAAGGCTTATATATATATATATATATATTGGTCATGTAATGTTTATAGTTTGGTATTTTTATTCTCTATTTTTTTTAAAATTATAAAATAATTCTCTAACATTTTGATATTTAGCGATTTTGGTTATCTTAATATCGGATTTTGAAAAAATTGTCAGAATAAATAATGTGTTCTTTGCAATTTTAAAATTTTTATACTTTGTCTTTCTAAAAGTTGTAAACAAATAGTATAATTTTTCAAATTTTATAATTTTGATTCTTTCAGTGTCGAATTTTGCAAAAGTGGCCGGATAAATAATGTGCCATGTTATTTTTTTTAATTTTTCGTTCATATTGACAAAAATGACCCAATCAGAACAAAAGCTCCAATTTGAATGAACCACGTGAGGCGTAAATGATTTATTTCGGTAATTTTTTCAAAAATTGGTATCAAAAGGACTAAAATTGAGAAGTGTCAAAAGTTACAGCACACTTTTAAAATTCTAGAAAGATCAAAAATAAAATTGTCAAATATTAAAATTACAGAATATAGAATATATTTAAACCTAATTTTAATGTAGTATTTTATGAGATTTTATTTTTTATCGTAGATTACGTTAAAAATTTGAACTGTTAGTCCATAATTTTCTATTGGTCCCAGTCATTTTAATTTTAGTCTCATACTTTATACGATTATATTTTTTACTGTATATTACGTTAAAATTTGAATTGTTAGTCCAAAAATATAGATATTTAGTCTTTTCTTTTTCACAATGTTATTAAAAATTAATGACACAGTCAAAGTAATCTTCATGTGGTTGTTAGCTAGTGATATTTTAGAGAGAAAATCATCTTATGATCCTTAATTATGTGCATGCAGTAAAAAGTTATATATATAGGGTGAATAGCAATTTACCCCACTGTAATATTAAAAATGAGCACATTACCCCTCTATAAAAAAAATACAGTAATTTACCCTCTTATATTTTTTAAACTGAAATTGCTTCATTTTAAAAATTATAAGAGGGTAAATTGTTGTACTTTAAAAAACACAGGGAGGTAAATCGTTATTTATTTTTTCATAAGGAGGTAATTTGTTCATTTGCGATATCATAAAGAAATTGCTTGCATTTTTTCCTATATATATATATCAACTGTCATAGTAGGAAAAAGAATTCCTTAAGTCATTAATTATCTACATATTCTCTCAAAATTCCTCCAAATCTCCGTCTTTCAAGTGTTTCGAGTGTTCTACACAAAAAAAAAATAAAAATAAAAAATAAAAAAATTGGGCTTATTTCTACAGGTTTTCGAAAAGACTAACAAATGGTTTAGGGTTGAGGGGTTGTTTTCATTGTTCTGACTGGTAATTTTGTTTTTATTACATACACACGAGGATCATTTCGTATTTCTTTTCTAAAAAAAATCATCAATTAATAGCCACGTGCGGATTACATGCATTATGTTTGTTTTCATTTTCAATTTATTTTCGAGATAAGTCAAAACATACCCAATGTTTGCCATCATTCAAAAACACCTTATTTAGGTGTTTTTAACTGTTTTAGCATAAAAACATACATATATATATACACACATATATACATAAATATATATAAAAAAAGCATGATTTGACAATAAATAGTAATTTTTGTCTCCCAAAATACAACATTAAACATATAATACTTATTTTAAATTATCTCCAAAGACATGATTTGACAATGAATAGTAATTTTTGTCTCCCAAAACACAACATTAAATATATAATACTTATTTTAAATTATCTCCAAAAACAAATCCAAACATACATACTATCTCTAACACACACTTATTTATCTTTGTTTTTCTCTCTCTATTTCCACAAAACACTCAGAAAACTAATCCAAACATTATGATGAGTTGTGTAGTTATTACGTATCTAATGATGAGTGGAATATTTTTGGACTAATCGTATAAAATTTAATAGGTCTGGGGTCAAAAAATAAAATCTTATAAAATGGCAGGATCAAAATTGAAATGGCCCATTCTTATGGGATCAATATCACAATTTTGCCGCTAAAAGATGTATGTTACCATTAATTATAAGGATCTTGCACTAAAATTGATATTTTTCTAATCACTATTATACTTTTTCTGAAATTAGTAAAATTATTGATTATACTTTTTTGACAATTGAAATTATAAAGTTTCTTATTCTATGCTTTTGTGTTAAAGAATTACATAAATGTCTTTCTTTTAATATTGCATAAGGAACAATCCCGCCCTTTTTATTTTTTGGAAATAAATGTTAACATTCTTTCCAAACTTTTCAAATATTAATATTTATCTATAATAGGAGATTATTGGCTAATTTTTTTAAAAGATCTTAAATGCTCATATATTTATAAGATGTGATCCTGCTGGAATGTACGACCTCGATCAACGAGTTTGACCCGGCCAAGTGACACTGGCCGCACCTTGGGCTAGACGGTTGGCAGTGACTTGTGGAGGACGTGCGGGCGGATAGGGGATGCCGACCATCACGCAAGGGCACATACGGTCTTCGAGCAGAGACTCTTACCGATTGGGGATCGCAATACTGTTTGTATGGGAACTTCCTTGACGTGTGGGGATGCTGTCCGCCAAGTATGAAGTCATTCTGAGGACCTTTGGCCACAGAGATATAAGGGCGATGATCAAGCGCCACCCTGTGCGTGAGCAGGAGAGATATGTGTGAAGCAGAGTGCTTTATTCTTGGAGATTTACAATACTGATTCATTGGCGAGATCCTTGGAGTATTGGGAGCACCTCCAAGATGTTTTAGAGGTAAAAGGTTCCGTTCCAGTAGGAAACGACGACGATGTTTAGAGTCTGCCAGTGTAGAGGCGAGACTGTAGTTTCAAAGTATTGTGAAGACAATTCCTCAGCCATGGATGATCGGATGAGGCTGAAACTCTATCGTTATGATGTGCAAGCCGTAGGCTATGCTACGGTTCAAGCGGGACATGATTTGGAGGTCGGTCGAAGGAGATACTGAAAAAGTGCACTCCTCGGTCCTTTAAGTGTTCTACTCTTAGAACAAGAGATTATTTTCTTAGGCCTATTACAAGGGGGGCATGCAGTGGTGAGCTCCAGCCAGCCCTCCCCGCCCTCCCCGTGCATGACGACAGAAGATTGAGAAGACGTCTGCACTAAATGAACATCTCTTGGGGGCATGATGGGGGCCTTCAAGAGCCGGCTCTAGGCAGCTCAAAGAGGAGCTCTAGAGTCCCCGAAGGACTTGAAAACTTGACGGGCGGCGTAGGGCCAGGATGCCTACGTTGGGCGCCAATTCGGCCGAGAGGCTCCATGTGACGTGCAAGGTTGTCCCGCAGGCTGCGTGATATCAGGGGCAACGCCTCTCGTGCGAATGGGTGATCGAGGCAAGCATTCCAAGACCTCGTGATCCAACTTATGGAATGCGCTATCGAGTTCTAGCCGTCCATGGGGCTCCGTTGGTTAGAGATGAGCGGTCGTGGGACGACGCCGCTTGTGGGCATATTGTGAAGCCAAGCCGAAAGGCAAGAAGGCATGTCGGGCATGCCATGTGAGATAACGACAAGATGTCGGCACATCGATTGGGCCTTGGACTTATGATGCGGTCCTACTCGGGTGAGGCATAGAAGGCGGCCATGGCGAGGGCGAGCGCCTAGGATGTACCGAGTGAGTATTGGGCATGAGATGGGCATTGCGGGCGCATACGTAGCGCCGTAATGCTGAGGTGGAGCGAGAATGCTCATTGAGCAATGCGTCGGCAGGTTCCGAGATTGTGTGCGAGACGCCAAGGCACGAGTGCCGAGAGCCTCAACGACTATGGGCATTCTGGATAGGCGAGCGCAAGGGCACGCGGTGCCCCGCAGGGAGGCATTCAGATGTTGCGTTAGCGAGTTTCAGTGTCGAGGACACGCGACGGACTGTCGCTATACTCTGATATGTGCGAAGGCTGGTTGAAGGTTAGGCGTAACCTTAGACGCCGCACAAGCGAAAAATATATGAGAATTACATTCCACTGCGAGAAAGAAGAGCACGCCTGTGACACCACGTCACCTCTCCAGGTCTGTGATATGGGGCCTGAGGATAAAACAATTACGTTAGGCTAGGCTGGTGATCGAGATGAAAATATGCGATATGAAGTTAAAGGATTAATGCAATAAATGTCAGTTATCTCGATTTAGTCAGATATGAAGTATTTATAGGGTCCAGATTGACACTGTAGATCTATCCACGTGTCCTGATCCAAGTTTCCCTTTAATCACACGGTGCTTATTCATTCTTTGAGTCCGGGTCAAACTGCAGGGCGGGTCCCTGCGATCCAACCTGCGACCTCATGCGCGGATTGGCGAAATGACTTTTATACCCTTAATGAAGGACTTTTTCATCTTTTAATAATTAAATCCTCATCAAGATGCTTTAAAAAAGAATAAAGGTGTCAAAAATCTTAATTTTAAAAATAAATTCTTGCAGTGTTTGAGTTTTTTAATAAATTTAGTTAAACACCATCTAACTTGTAAAAATACCTGAATTGTTTTTTTTCTTCCTTTAATTATTCACAGGGCCTATTGAGCGAACGAGCAGCCCAACTTTGTTATTTAAGTTCCTCAATGGGCCTATTGCTGGCCCATCACTGAACCCACCTTTCGTTATGATTTAGATCATATACTGGGCCTGAGTGGCCCATTCCAATTTAGCTGAGCCCAAACTTTTCTTTGACGGCCGAAGACCTGTTTGATGGACCATTCTCAAATCAAATTTTACTACCAAATTCAATACCATAACGGATCGAGTATATACAATCCATCATCTAAAAGCAAACAAATCATAAGAAACTTTTTCGCCCTCCATTCGTCTATATCTATACTAATATAAAAACAAAAACTACTTCTCTCCCACAGTCGGAGGTTTATAACACAACAACGTTAAATTTTAAAATATGAGTTATATCCTTACGTATTTGTCCTGATATAATTATTTATTTATTTAAAATTATCAAAGCCATCTTTTAACAGTCAATATACAATTATATTTATTCTTCACTTTAGCTCATGTTCATCACTTATTCCGCTTTTAATTATATATAAATTTTTATTTTTAAATTTTTTGTGTTGTATCTATCAAATTATATGCATGCAAGTTTTGTGTGTTACGGTGGCTGATTAATTATAGAGTAAAACACTATATTTTCTGAGATTTAACATATTTATCTTGTAGCCTCTATGCGATGAGGTAGAAATTATTGATTTATCGCTATCATTCTTTTTAAAAATGGTTTTAAAAAATATATAAAAAAAAAGAAGCTTGAGAATGAGTAAATTAAATAATTCATAGCACATAGTAGTCCATCAAAAATATTTTAGAAATTTTTTAAAAATATACTAAAATTATAAATCATCATCTAAAAGGACATATATGTGATTGATTCACAAAAATTGAAAGAAAATCTAACCGAGGTTAATGGTTGAGCTCATTGTTAGACGAGCGGTAACATAAGGAACGCATTTGTAATCTATACTATTATAAAAAAAAAAAAAAGAGAATTTTTAGATTCAAATGGTAATTTTTATACCACTACATCAAATTATTATAATACCAAAAATATCCTTTAAACTTTCCTGCTCAATCAAGTTCCTTTAGAAAATTAATTCCACGTAATTATATGTACTCAAAAATTAAATTTATTCCCATTTTATTTAATTTTATTGTTAAAAGAAATTAAAATAACATATTAGTATTTATTTTGCATGTATATATAATCATCATTATCAATACAATAACAAAGTATCAATTTTTAATTTAATTTGAGTAAAAATATATTTATAATTACTGCATTAAAAAAAGTTTCAAATAATTTTTGTATGTGAGGTTGTAAGACAATAACAAAGTTTAATATAAAGGAATAATTATGAGCTTCAATGAAATAAAAACATTACTAAAAAATTATATGCACAGATAGTGCGTGCCGCCGTATTTGATTTTTAAAATAAAAGGTGTTCGTAATTATATCAAATTTAGAAATATGAATCATTTGTTGGGGAAAAATAGGTAATGAGATTGAGGGATTGGTTCCACATAAATTAAGAATGGACACAACAAATTGCGGTGCTAAAAGTCCATGTAGACGGAGAGATTCACAAGACACCAGTATGGAAGGAAAATTTTAGTTCAGATCTGATTCGATCAAATTTAAATTAATTATATAATAAGTATAATATATTTATTGTGTGATTGGTGTACAATTAAAGAAAAATGACCAATTATATAGTAAGTGTATTACATCTGCGTTGTAATTAATTTGATTCGACAAAATATAATTTGAACTAGAGTTTTTCGAACATGGAATAAAATAATCTTCTCCGCCTCATTTCATCCGGCTATGTAGATCATGTTTGGTTGTGGATAATTTTTTTTTAAAAAAAAGTTTAAATACACTTTACTACTTAAAAAAAAAAAAAGAGATAATTACACTTCCATTTTTTAGAATTTGGTGTAACTATACCTAAATTTTCTATAGTTTGAGAAAATATATCTAGCATTCCTGAAGTTTGCTTCCGTCTAACAAATAAGTCCCTTTGTTAATTAAAATTCACCATATATGCAGATATTGCAGAATTTTTTTTTTTTTTTGACTAGACTACTCTTATAACAGTGAAAATACACCTCCTCAAGTGCATTAAAGCGTGAAGACGTATGAGGGTAATTTAGTCATAAAAAGATTTATTTAACCCGCAATAAATCTGTAATTAATGAATCGGGGTAAATAATAAATAAAGATTTTCTTTCAATGTTTTTGTTAATATTGACAAATTTGGTGAATTTTTACTAACGAAGAAACTTATTTGTTAGACGGAAGCAAATCTCATGGTTGCTAGATGTAATTTTTCAAATCACAGGAGGTCTAAGTGTAATTACACCAAACCTCGGGAAATGAGAGTATAATTATCCCTAAGGAAAAAATAATTGAGCACCATCAACCATCATCCACGTATGACAAACTTGTTATGTATCACATGTCGTAATCAATCACTTATTACTATATAATCTGATAAAAATAAATTTATTTTTTAATTTATCAATCATCATTTTCCAACATGTAATTTACCCTTTTATATATTTGCTCCTATTGTAACTCTTTGGTTTTCACTTTTCCCTTAGTTCATATCAAGATTTCTTCCGTGTCCTTTATTTGGTTTCATCAGCAGCACAGTCTAAAAAATTTGCTAATAATCCGATGTAAGCATCTCTTGTTTGTATTTTCACGTGAAATGTATAAAAAATCACCCTAAAAGATATAATCAGACAATATGGCAAAAAATAAAAATAAAAATTAGTGAACAATTAAAATTGTGATTAGAAATATATATCAAATGATAATAATTTTAATTTTATTATAATATAAGTGTTAATGATAAAAATTTAGGATACTTATTATATTTACACCCCCAAACTTATAATCTATTTACATGTACCATCCCTATTCCTGCATAATTACAGAAACCACTCCTAACAGCCAAAAAATAGGGGTAGTTTGTGTAATGATGCTAATATTTTAGAAGCATATTTGTAATTTTTCAAAAAAGTAAGCGGTATTTTGTGTAAGTGACATTGACATTTGGTGGGTGTATGTATAATTATCTAAAGGCTAATTGTTTAAGATTTACATTCATGTACATATCTAAAATTAAAAAATAAAATTTAGTTTATTATTTTTTATAATTTAATTTTTTTTTATTTTTTGGTAGTTTATTTTTAATATAAATATATTTTTAAGAATTTTGAAATAAAAAAATAATGTATATAAATATGTATAAGAAAATATATTTATCTTTTTGGTATTTTCAAAGAAAATTGAAATAAAAAATAGTAAGGTATAATTTTTTAATGTAATAAATTTAAATATAATTTATTTAATATTTAAATTAGTTGATAATGTATAAATTTTTTATATTTCATTAATATTCACATTTGTTAAGATATTCAAATTTTATATTATGATTGTAATTCAATTATTTAATTTAAATTATTAAATATTAAAACTTTTATATGATATATTTTTATTATTAAATAAGTATATTTAAATTTTTTAGAGAGATGAAAATAAAAAAAAATACTCAAAACAAGTCATAAATGCACAGAAAACAAGTAAAAAATGTCTTAGTCTCTTCCACAATTTTCTTGAAGGTTCACTTGAGAGATAAATGGGGGGGGGAGGGGAATCTCATTCTCAAAACTCCTTAGAAGCCTAGTTTCCATTCTTTTGCAATTGTGGATTTAAATTTTCATTTTTAACATCATGGACTCCTTCATTCTGGGTAGAAAAATTCATGCTTGTCCATATCATGATTAGGGTTTAAGGGTTCTATATTTAGGGATTTGGGAGCTAAAAAATTTCAAATGGGTTTTGAAGAAAAATGAGAAAAATTGGTTAATTTAGTGAATAATAGAAAATTATCAGTGAATTTGAGAAAAACGAGTGGAAATTGAACAAGGGTTTTTGTGGGAAAGAATGGGAGCTCGAAAAAAAATGAGAGAATGAAGCACAAATTATAAAAAAATTGTTAGATTGAGAACTAATATTGTCAAGCCCAATAGTTTCAGAATCAAAACTGAATAAATGGTTAGCCTTAGGAACCAAAACAACAATTCTCCCTATTTTTTCATGTCATTTTTGCCTCACATGCACATCAAATGACATTTTTCTGTCAATTCTAACGCTGGTGTGTACCAGAAATTCAGCCATACCACAAGGGTCGAAGGATCTTCCGTGAAATCTTAAGATTATCCGTAACTGACCCTGCAAAACAGAAATTAGCACTCTAATGCCTAAGTCAGTAACGGATTAAAGAAGAAATAAAAAGAAAACTCGAATCAAAATGAGAATAATGGTATAAAATGGTGATAAGATGTATATATCCGTGTGGAGCGCAAAATATAAGCTAAAAAAAGCCTAAGAATAGAGAGAAAAGACTGAGAATAAGTGAAAGTTTGAGAGTGTGGAAGAATGTTACCAAATGACTGCAAAAAATCTCTATTCATAGGTATGTACAGAGCAGGATATGGGGGTTGTTGCAGAGTGTTGTACGATGTTGGGAAGCCCTTCGAGTTGGCTATCATCCAGAGCAAGATATGGATAAATATTGACTGAGATACATCAGGTGGACAGAGTCTTGACATATCTGCCTAAAAATCCAAAATTGGTTACTTGTTGATCCCAGTTCATTTGCCATTGATTTACTCAGAACCACCTGGACATTTTTTAGGATGATGTGTCTTAATGTGTTGGAAAGTTTTATCACGTGTCCGGCTGGTATGGGCTTATTTCTTGGGCCTACGAATTCAGTAAGTGGCATATAAGCCTGTGGATTTTTCCTCCCTATTGATGAGCCAGCTGGGTGTGAGCTGATGTATCTTGCTTGTGGGTTTTGCTTCCCTATTGGTATGCCGATTGGGCTCGGAGCCAGCTAGGCTGACCTATTTTGTTTATGGGTTCGGTCTAATATTTTTAGTGGGTATCAAATGCCAAATCTAACGGTAAGGACCAAAAGTATAAAAAAAGTATCAGTTTGAGGTTTAATATTGTCAAGTCCAATAATTTAGTCCCAAAATATTAAAAATTGTTGCATCGTTAGTCCCAGTTGCATTTTTTCATTGATACTTAACAGAAAGAGGCAAAACTGTTAGGCGACTCACCTACCTCATTTTTTGTTGTTACTGCACGTGAGGGATGTTTAGGAGGGAATTTTTCCACCAAATTGGGTGCTCTCTCTCCATAAAGAGTGGCTTGCTTTTTATCCATAGACACGTACTTGCTTCTTCCAAAATTTGCTTCTCTATTGCTCCTTCTCTATTGTTGTCAAGATGGTGAAAATGTCCAAAGTTAGCTGTATCAATTGGTTCTGTGGACAGGTTGCAAGGATGCGTACCTCTTGGACGAACGAAAATCCGAGTAGGTGATTCCATGCATGTGCAAGAAGAAACGGTTGTGGGTTCTTTGCTTGGGAGGATAGTCCACTTTGTGCAAGGGCACGTCTAATTATCCCTGGGCTACTTCGTCGAATAAACAGAGTGAAAGAAGAGGATCCCAAGCTATGTCGAAGGAACAAAATCGTGTACTTCCTTTTGTTTTTGTGTTTTTTGATAATATTTTGTAACATATGGAAATAGGAATATTTCAATCAACCTGTTTTGCTTATAATAAAATGAACCATATGTTACAAAATGAAACAAAAGTACAGAACTAGTGCAAAAAAAGATTATTTTTTATTTTCAATAGCATCCACAAAATAGAGCAACATGCTCAATACACAAAGCAACCGGGACTGCTAAAAAAGAAATAAACAGTAGCACAGTCACGTGAACATACAATTGAGATTTGGGTATTGACCACCTCATATCAAAAACAATATATAGACTTCAAAAAAACCAACTATATACTTCACAAAACCTTCAAATTCTGCATCATAACATCATTCCTCGCTTGCAAAAACCTTCAAATTCTGCAGCATATGCGTGGTTTTCGATGACTTCTTTTCTTGAAGTGGCCTTATAACTGTTTTCAAGTTGTTAAGTGTGACAAGTTGTTGTCCATCCTTAACCAACAAAGGCAATTCGGATCCACTACCTTATGTACTAACACAATTTGACAACACATGATTGTTGGAAAGTGGGGATGGTGCCAATGTAGCCTGAAGGTATGTAAACGAATAAATAAACAAGTCATAGGCACTAAATTGTCATTTATAGTTAGTAATACTTACTTTTCCAACTTTTCCTTTTAATGATGCCCTTTTATTGCTCACAACTGCAGTTGTGGTTTCAATTGCAGCCCTCATTCTTGTTCTTGTCTATACAAATAATTAAATGTTAACACTTGTAGTATAATATACATAAAGCTGAGCATACCTACAGTCAATTTTGAAACTTGAGCTTGTGTCTGCACTTTATTGGACACACCCTCTTGCACTTCATTAGAAACTTCAACTTGCACGTCATTGGGAACTTCAGCTTGCAAAAACATGCAAAGAACATAAATAAGTACAGAATTAACATAAAAAATGTAGCATCCCCTACTCACTATATATAATTATCACTATTTTATCCTTTCCTTAATTAGAATTCATTCTATAAGTAATTCTTTTTCAACCCGTAAAATAAATTCTAATTTATCAATATAATATATATATTACAGAAGATAATAGATACCACCAAAAGTTTATATTTACCCTCACTAAATGTCCTCATGTACATAATCTCAAGGAAAGTAGTACCACAATTTCAAATACAAACCAGATAAAAGGCTAGAATATTTAACAATCAAACAGTCAAAACTCCGGCTTCAGATGTCATGGCTAATTCACCTAATAAAGACCACAGCACGGCTCGAAGTCCGATGTGGCTAGTCAATGTGACCTATTCCCTGAAAAGTACGTGGTAAGGAATGAGTTGCCTACTCAATAAGTATAGCTAATTAGTTTATATATATATATACACAGGCAACAATTCACGTACAAGCAGTCACATCGACGAACAGTCATTCGTCACATAGCGACATCAGATATAAGGAATAATACATACCCACAACTGTAAATCAACCCACGGCATAATATTTGACGTTATTATTTATTAACTAAGGGTACTACTTACTCTAGTTGGAGTACACCAGTCAATGGTTTTGCCGACAATCATCATCTCAGTCAACATCATATCATATACAGCACAGGATACCCTTTCTATGTGATATCCCCATACTCTCTACTCTAGTGTGTAGCAATATCAGCACAGGACATCACAACAAACATGGTATCCCCACACCACCCCAGTGTGTAGCTAACAGCACAGGATATTTTCCGCTATCCGGAATACCCCAGTACCCTATGCGCCATGGTACCTAGCTTAATTCATTTATTTTTCATATCACATCAACCATCACATTATCATAAACCATTGACTGTGTTTCCAACTAAGTAAGCATCATCTTTTATTTCAAGTTACAACGGCAATATCCCTACTTCATCATTATATTCTCTATAATAACTACTCACTCAGTAATAACTTATCAATTCGATTTTATGCAACAATTAATTATACAATCAAATAATCATACCACTCTCACGTCCATTCATTACAAACACATATGACACATAGTAGCAATTCCACCGATATTAAGGTAATCTAACAAATAGTCCACAACTAAATATATAAATAACCAATATACAAAACCCACGTGTATAAATACAAATCCAAGTTCATGATCAAATATAAGAAACTAATATATATAATATATAATACTAAATACATCAATATATATATATATAAGTCCAATTAACTATACTTACCTTAAATCCCAAAATGCTTTGATTTCACGAGAGATTTCTCAACCTTCTACTTTGTCGTCACGCCCTATAATAGAATATTATACGTTTAATCAATATATTTTATAAACTCTAAATAAAATATTATATAATGTTCATACATTTCCACCAATCCTTTAATATTCCATTTATATTGAAGTTCAACTTCTATTCCCTTTTATTTTACATAACTACACTTTCTAAGCTTCACAAACATATATTTACTTATCATAAGAATTCATTTAATCATACACCTTATATATTTATAACTATTATTTTTAATGACATCCGTAAATTATGTTACCATTAGAACCTCATTTTTCCTCTTTAATAACATAATATTTCTTAAATATAATTTTAGAAATATTTTATGAATTTTCTATCAATTTATCGCTACTATATAATTTAATTAAACAACAATACATAGAATTACATATTTGGTTAATCATTCCGATGGAACTGTGTAAATTGACTATAATAATAATTAAATCTAACAAATCTAATATTTTAATTAACCAACTATATCATTTTTATATCAAATGTGATATTTAATTCGACAGTAATTTAAATAGTCGAACTCGTAAAATATTTCGATTAAATAGTATATCGCTCAATAAAAACAATATTTAATAAATAAATTAATTAAATAATATAATTATATAAATTAATATAAATTAAAATTAAAATTAAGATTTCATACCTGAAATATTACGGCTGTGTATGTGTACATGTGTGTTGTAAATGGTGTGTGAATGTGAGTATTCCACTTCCCAAGCATATATATATACATATTTTTTTAAGAGGGGGGGTGAGGCGGTGCCAACTCCCCCCTCTTTTATATCTTATGTACATATATTTATATATTATTATTATTATTATTATAATATATTTGGTTTAAACTTTTTTAAAAGACCTTTCACGTCCCTCCTAATTTTCTTAGTTAATATAATTTGCTTTCAAATATTATAACGAACTCCAATTTATTCGGTTCAAGTTTTATTATATTTCAATTTTAATGTATAATTTATTTACTAATTAAATTTAAATTTTTAATTAATTATCAATAATCTCCCAATTATGTGAAAAATTCTACGGACGTCACACAAAATCTTGAAATTAAGAATAGAAAAATTACTTACATTTGTTTCTTATTCATAATCCAAGGAGACTACAAATTTCTCTGCTTGTTTTCTAATTTCACAGTCTTTTCTATTGTGGCCAACACCACCACAGAACTTGCATTTGATGTTGTAATAACCCCTCTTCATTCTTGTCTATTTTTTTGGACCCCTGACTCCGTTCCATTTTTGTTGGGCACTTCATCAGGCTCTAATCCCCTTACTCTAGCAGGCTTTTCTTCTATAACTTGGTAAGGCTGGAGCAATATACCCAACTTTTTTTCATAATTGAGGTCCATTTATGGGTGCTATTGCAGGATTATACACCTTCAGAAAGGTCTCAACCGCATAATACTGGTGCGCAAAATCTTCATGGTCCAGATGTTGAGAAGCAATGGCACAACATGCATGATTGCAAGGGATTCCACTAAAATCCCACTTCGTACATGAACAGGTATGCTTCTGCAAATCAACCACAAACCGTGCTCCATCATAGTATGCAACCTCATAATGTAAATCATTTGATTTAATTGGGATACAGTTTGAACTTCTGTCCTTGTTTCTTTCTAATATCTTCTTGATTCGTGGGCACAACTTTCCTTTCCACTTTGACCTTGCTTTATCCCTATTTTCCTGCATCCTTGTCATTAACCATGTTTTAATCCACTCCAACATTAAAACCACTGGTTTTTCCCTTGCATCCGAAATGCAATAGTTAAATGTTTCACATATATTATTTAAAAGCAAATCACACTTTGGAAAAATAGATAAACCACTCATATGCCCCATTGACTTGCAGACTTGTCACTAAACCACTCATATGCATCCTTTCACAAGAAGCCATTTTCTGCATCCTCCACTGCCAATCCTGAACTGTAGTTGTTCTAGTTGCATTCCACAAGTCCGTTTTGTAGGTTTGTCCTCTGAAACCTGCTATTTTGAAGTTCCCATGCAAGTTCCTCACACAGAATTGATTATCAACGTTTGGGAATACACTTTCAAAGATTGGCACGAAGCCTTTTTGTTTATCAGAGATGAATGTATAAACATTATCTTTGATAATGTCCAAATCAAATTTAATAAGCTTAAGAAACCACTCCAAAGAAGCCCTTGTTTCCCGCTCACAGTAGCATATGTAATAGGAAATAAATTATTATTTGGGTCCACATCAACAAATGTCAGTAGTACTCCCCCAAAAGGCCCTTTCAAATGACACCCATCATCCACTCCTATAACAATTTATAACCTGCTTTAAAACCTTTTTTTAATGCACCGAACCAAACATAAAACTTATCAAACTTTCTAGCTGCAATACCATCTGCACTATCTTGCATTGACATTAGAATTGAGGACCCTTGATTACTTCTCCTTAGCTCTTCAGCATAATCCTATAATTGTGCATATTGTTCTTCATCAGACCTCTGTATTTTTTTTAAAGCTTTTTTCTTAGTCCTATACGCCTGATGCTTGAAAATTGTAAATGTTAGATTTTTGCATACATCATGTTTGAATCTTTTCACATTTTTTTAGGATCTTTTTTTAATATATCCTCAAATTTATTAGACAACCATCTTGATGTGAAGTTTTTTACTTTGTGAGTCATGCTACATTTGTGTTCTAAAATGTTTTCTTTGGTTTGAAATGTGCAGTCCTTCCCCAATTTCAGTGCATTAATCCTCTACTCACAACCTTCTTCAACACATCTTGCATACACTGTTCTGTTGTCATTTTTGGTAATCTTCAATTTTTTTTTTTTTTTTGTTTTTATAGCATGTGAGTGTATAGCCTCTCTAAGTCATGTCTTGTTACGGAACAACATCCCTAATTTAAAGACAGGATCCATTATATTAGCAGCATTGAAAGCAGGAGATTTGTTCTTCCCTTTCCCATCAAACTCCAAATCAGAATCAAGTTCATCCCCACTGTTAAGCACATCAACATCATATTCAGATTTGTTATTATCCTTATCTCCTGTTTCAGTCCCCTCATCATTTTTTTCACCATCACTACAATGCAACTGGGACTAACGAAAAAATGCAACTGGGACTAACAATGCAATAATTTTTAATACTTTGGGACCAAAAAGTAAATCCCATAAATCATAGGACTTGTGGGACCAAAAATGCAATTTAGCCAGCTTAGACTTCATCATTGTTAATTACTCCCATGTATTTTGGGAATTGAATCAAATTATTTCCCTAACAACGATTTAGATAGGGAGTAATTTATTTTATTTTTAAAACCACAGGAAATAATTTGCTAATTTTTTTCATAAGGACTTTTTTGTTCATTTTTCATATAACAGAATTGAATTTAACCCTTTTAAATTTACTTTAGAAACATGTATTATAGAATAGGGTTAATTACACTTAGATCCCCTCTAAAAATGCTAAATACTTTCTCTCAAAATATTTTTGAAATTACACTTACACCCCCTTTGAAAATTCTAGATTTACATCTTATCCCCTTTCATTAGTGTTTGGATGAAAAATATTAGTATAAGCAAAAAAATTACATAAATTTTAAACTTTACCCCTCATTTAATATTTTCATGTATATTTTTATATTTATCAATATATAAATGTAATATAATATACAAACTGAAGTTAACATTATTATACTTTTTTTTCTTTGTAAGTAAAATCTTATTAAAGAAAAACATCTAATGAGGTGTAAACTTAAAATGTTATACAATTCGTTCTTATAACATAATCATTTCTCATTTAAATCCTAATAAAAGAGGTTAAATATAAATAATAAATTTTAATAAAAGTGTAAATATAATTTCAAAACTCTTTTAAAATAAAAAGTATAATTTTGTATTGGGAAAAGTATTATTTTAGTCCGTTAAGTATGTCTAATTTTAATTTTAGTTCGATAACTACGTCTATTTTTATTTAGGTCCAATAACTTACGAATTGCTTATTTTTAGTTCTCTGGCAAATTTCGGACAATTTTACCCCTATGAGTGCATATGGACTAAAACTGCCTTTCAAAAGTTGCATAGGGATAAAATTGTCCGAAAATCTGCCAGATGACTAAAAGTAAGTAATTTCATAAGTTACTGGACCTAAACAAAAATGAATATAGTTATCAGACTAAAATTAAAATTAGACATACTTAGAGAACTAAAATAATACTTTTTCATTTTATATTTTCAGAGACCAAATAAGTGAAATTACCCCTATAGAAAACAATTTTGGATGAGCAACGGGGCTGTCGGTGATGGCGATGACTAATAATATCTATGTCAATTATGCAGATGACGCAGACTTTGGATCCAACACATATATGTTTCAGATGTCGGAGGGCCACAAATTTCGTTACTTTTTTCAGTTATGGTTTAAAATTTTCATATATTTTCATTGAAATTATGAAAAAGTTTTAAATTTCCATGGTATAAAAATAAAAATAAATGGTAGTTTTGAGTTTATCAAGTTTCCTTCACAAACATAATATTTCTACGAAGTTCTTGAGTATATTAGGAAACTTTTATTTTTCTTGATTTTTTAGTAAAATATTTATTTCGTACTTTTTGCTGCAAATATATAAATTCTTGCGTTGCACGTAAAATATGTCATTTAATAATAATTGGTTTATATTGCGCTAAATTAGTAATGTTATATGTACATATATTAGTGTAATAAAGATATTTTATAACAAATAGTTAAAATATAAATACTAGATTATTTAGCTTCAATAGCAATTACATTAAATAATAACTCTAACTATATAATTATACTGTACAAAAATAGATTATTTTGATTGGCATAAAATGTGCGTGTGTGCAGAAAGAGCGATATATGTGTGTGTGAGAGAGAGAGAGAGAAAACTGTGAGACTGTTTGTGTGTGTACAAGAGGAGTTGTGACCGAATTTGTGTGTGTGTGTGTGTGAGAGAGAGAGAGAGAGAGAGAACTGTGAGACTGTTTGTGTGTGTACAAGAGGAGTTGTGACCGAATTTGTGTGTGTGAGAGAGAGAGATGTGAGAGAATGTGTGTATATGAATAAAGATGAAACAGTCGGTTCTTTTAAATTTTTGTCATTTTAATTTATGAGTTGAACCCATTAAGATTCATATTAAGTTCATTATCGATCCATATAAAATATAATTTTATTTAACTCCAACCCATATCAACTTATTTTAAAATATAACCAACCTGGCCCGACCCAAAACTAGTTAGGTTGGGTTGAACCCATGAGTTTAACTCATTCTGCCACTCCTAGTATTTACTGTTTCAAAAGAGATGGCAGTTGTAAATAATTTTTTTAATCAAAAAGAATTTTAAATGTTAAAAGATTAAGAATAGAAGGGCTAAAAAATTAATCAAACCACTTGATATTCGATCTGAAAGCAATAAGTAAAAACTCGTTCAAACTCGATTTATTAATTTAAGAAATTAAACTCAAACTTATATGTTTGTTCGATAAGTTTTTAAGCTCAATTAGAGCTTGACTCGATCACTAAAAAATAATAAAATATACTTAAAAATATCAGATTATTCACACTCAACCGGCATCCAATATTCAAATGAAACTCGTTTGAGCTTATATATATATATATATATATAGAGAGAGAGAGAGAGAGAGAGGATTCATGCAAGTATAAAGATATTGATGATGTTTGTAGTGCTCTAATCATTAATACCACTTATACAAGTTTGTGAATCCAGCCTAATTGCATTCTTGGTCTTACAATTATAATTATTTGACATTTTTGTTCTTATAATTCAACTACGTACATTTAATATGATCTATAAGTCATTATACCTATAGTATGTACGGCATCTACGGTTCGATTCTTGCTACTTTCGGTATTTTATATATTGGATGCATGGATGATATCCACGTATTAATTAGTCATTTTGAAAAATTATGTAACATCTGATGTATTCAACAAATGGAGTGTAATAAATGAGGCGTCTCAACATAATGGATTCTCATCTATAAATATTGATGGGTATATCATAGTATGTGCAATATCAATGCTACATATCATGTCTTCCTCAAGACAAGGAAACCCTCTCAATAAATGAGTGGCCCAATAGCAAAACTTCTTCACTATGCTTGGAATCAGTGGTCAAGTCGGAAAAACAGTTTAGTCCTATCATAATTTAATTAGTTAATTATTTAATAAAATATTAAATTCGTCAAAAGTTAGCACAAAAAAAGCAAAAAGTAAAACAAAATTTAATGACACAAAAAATTGAGTGATAATTTTTATATCGTCAATGACTATAAATAATGATTATTGTTTTTTAGAATTTGTTTGTTATTAGTAAAAATTAATAACAAAAAATGGTGCATAAACTTGTCATTATCGATAATTAGACACATATATAACGACGACTTAGTGACAATAAATAATTTAGGGAGAAAGATCAATTCGGTGCTTTAAGTTTTCATACGATTAATTTTAGTCCTTTAAGTTTGTGCATTTTCAATTTAATCCAGTAATTTTAAAATGGCTTAAATCGGGACCACAGATGGATTTTCGGATATTTTTACCCTCGAACAGTTTTTAAAGAGCTATTTTAGTCCATTTACACTAAAATTTTAGTTTTTCATCCATGCTCGCCAGAATGGTATAAGAGCCTAGGTTTATTGAAGAAATATATGATTATATTATATTTTGATATTATTTATCCACTAATGGAGGAGACTCTTTGAGAGAAAAATTGAACCGAATGAAAGTTCGAGTTACTTTCAAAGCACGAAATATTTCCAGATTGTGGAAATACAAAGAAGAGAACTTCTCATGGAAATTCTTGACAAGTGTTTTCACGGTCCCAAGAGGATTGATCCGAGACTTCTCACGCCAGAAGAAGAGCAAGAATGGTTGAAAAATTTTGAAGTTCGACAATACTACCAGGAAATGCAGGGAGGTGTTTACACTCCACTGAAATCCATGGTAGAATCCCAACCAGGAGAAATGGAACGAGTAAATTCCTACATAATTTCAGTTCTAAAAATTATGACTGATTGGAAAGAACTCCAGCCGGATACATGAAAGATCTCTCAAGATCTAAGAGAGATCCAAAAGACAGTTCAAGACTATGGACATAGGTTAATCCATATACCTATTAAAATAGAATCCTTGAGTCCAAAGGTGGACGAGATCCTAAAGATCCTTCCCGATCTACACAAGGATCTTACAAATCTGAGGGCAGAAATTACGGATCTAAGGAGAAACCAAATGGAGAACCCTAAGACATCTAGATCCAGACAGGACTGAATCAGGAACGCCTTTGGAACAATACCTCTTCTACACCAGAAGGGGAAGGCCACAGAGATTCCAAAGTCGAAGTCTAGAGAAGATCTGATTATTGAAACTATCAAATTTAGAAAATAATGGAGGTAACAAGAGTGGATCTATCAGATGTACAAGAATTGGCAGAATCCTTTTCCCAACTTGGGATTGTGGATTTAATCAATATCCAAACCATAAAATGACTCCAGCACTACCACAGCCGAAGGGAAGTACATGCTCTAATAATCCTCCACAGGATCAATCGATGAGAGAAAGTGCGAATTTCCATACTAATGCCACTCTAATGTTTGTGGGAACCAAGTTAAAGGAAAATCCAAGAAGAAATCCAAAGAGAGTGCCTGAAAATACACCTTGGACAAGGACCATGCTCCAGCCGTTACTTCCATATAGCGCTATACTGAACCTAGATATCATCGATTTTCGAAATACCGAGAAATTGATAGACGAATAGGTTGCAGTCATCAAGATAGCAGCAACTACCCTAGAGCTCGACAAGAAAAACTTCATAAAGCTTGTGGAGTTGAGCTTGGAGGGATCTGTGAAGATCGGATGGGATAATACCCCAGAAGATACTAAAGCCAGTATCCTTGCCGCAGACTTGAAAGGTGAGATAGCAGACTGGCTAGGAAGGCTTATCAAGATACACTTAATCGGAGATCTATACTTTGAAGAAAGTACAACAGAAAAGGCTAGAGAATATGCACAAGCTCTCTTCAACCTTGAATTAAGAAGTATTTTTGAAGTAGATGAATATATCTATTGGTTCTGCAAGTATCTCTTTCAGAGTAGAGTAGCAACAGAAGTAGCAGCTCCAATGTTCTTCGCAAAGATATGCAGTCCATGGAGGAAAATATTGATCCAGTCATACAAAGTACCTGAAGGACAACTAGATTCAGTTACGCGAAGAATGTCTTTCCTTAAAGACAAACTAAAGGACTTATCAAGCATCCATCCAGAAAAACATGAAAAGACTGAGAGGTAAAATCAAACATACTCCTCTCTATTGTGATAACAACGATTCTCCAACTATTATAGGAGAATCAAGCGAGCCAAGAAAAAGGAGGAAGCAAAATAGTGACTCCCCCAGGAGTTCCAGTAGAACCTTTTTCCGGTGGAGATCATGGTGGTCCAAGTCCAAAGCTAGAAAATACAAATCTGGACAGAGAACAGGACCAACAAGGGCTTCATCCCAAGGATCTAGACGAACAGATGCAAGATCTACAAGACGAACCCCTACAAGAAGAACTTTCAGAAGAGCCCATACCCGAGCCAATGAAAGTTTCAAAGACTGCAATTGCTGGACTTACGAAGCAAAAGGACATATATCTCCTGACTACCAGTAGAAATCTGGTGAATTGAGAAAATTTAAAGCTATGGATGATATTCTAGATGCAGTTTACTATGGTAATTTGGTACCCATCTACTAATTCAAAGATTTTTCTTTAGATGAAAGCATCTATGAGGAGGAAATAGAGACTGATTCGGATGGATCTTCAACCGAGTTAGAATAATTACAACGAACGGGATAGGCTTCAAACTTCTGAAAACCTATCAGGATTCTTTTCCAGGATGACGGTGTCAAACAAAACTATGGAAAGAATCATACGACAAGATTCCAACCTTAGGCCATATGATGGATTTAGGATCGGAGGAATCGGGAAAGTCCTAAACCAAATAGGACTAAACCAAAAAAAGCATCACATAATCTATAAAGTGAGTTTGCTATACCTATAGAACTTACTGGTAATGTGATGGAGATGCAATTAATTCCTAAAAAAGAAATTCTTGAAGAATTAAGTAAGCTTAGAGAAGAAGTAGTTGTTGCTATGAAATGGATCCACATAGGAACTATTGAAGTAGTAATAAAAGCAACTTTTAAGGAAGGAATTGATTCAAAAATACATTTATGGATAATGGATAAAAGAATCAATAACTTAAGAGATGGCTGTCTTGGGCAATGATAGGTAATTTATATGCAGAAAAATTGATGTTTGACATTCATCCTAGGATTTCATACAACCTAGCAAACCAAGATTTCAGTAGAGTCTTAACCCTTCATCAAGACTTTAAGAGAAAAGATCTAATGAAAGAAGGTAACAAACCATATTCTATAACTTACAGAATAGCTTATGCCCTTTCTAATACGCATCATTCAGATTGATTCATTAGGAAAGAGTATATTGAGATTCCTAAAGTTTTCAAGGAATTCGCCAAGGTAAAATGACACTAGATCCTATTAGGAAACCTAGAATAGGTGGTGTCGATATCATCATAAAAGATCACCCAGTTTTAGATAGAACACTTAGCTCTAGAACTGAGTTTAGTAGTCGGATGTCCTTCGGAAGATAGGATTATAGGCTACAAAGGTAAGAAGAAAGAGTTATTAAAAACTTTAACTCCTCAAGAGATTAGGGTAGATAATGTAAGACTTAGATGCCCTGAAGGATGGAAAGAAATACAAGTTATATTTGACATCACTAAGAAAGAATTTTTTTCCCTTGTGATGACTTATACCATCTGCAACAACCTATTGTTGGAAAATATGAAGGCATGTTAGAAATAGCAGGCTATGAAATTTTAGTCACAGGTGTTGCAGGACGAGAAAACGGGAGTATGACTTTGGGGTTAAGTTTTCTCAAAGATCATAAACCATGGGGAAGAAAAGGTAACGGAATGGAATTCAGTCTTGATGGTGTTACCACAAGGATTAAATGACGAGTCCCTTTTCTATATACATATCTGTTGGTATGTTGTATGATCAATATAAAACAGAATATTTTGCAGCTTATATTGATTTAGGATCAGGGATTTGCATGGCAAAACCTGGAGTTTTCCCTAAGGAAGCAAGGGAAACCTTATCCGTTATTACAGGAAGGGATTTTTCAAAAAAAATCCTGATACTTAATAAGGGAATACGAGAAGCCAAGATCATGATTGGAGGAGCATTTGGATCACCCTGGTTCAGGGTAAAAATACCTCCTATTTACTTTCATGATACATGTGCTGATATCTTGCTAGGTAATAATTTCATTCAAACATTTGCAAGATATATGCAGGATAATCAGAGGAATTTGTTAATCTTTACTACTAACTGTGGTAGTGATATACAGGTGTTGCAAAGAGAAAAGGCATTTAATAAGATAATGCCAATAAATTTTCGCAGCAAACGTAGTGATTTTGATGCCAGATGAACTCATCCAAAAATGCAGGATAAGAGAAAATTTCGTAAGGTTCTTTTGTCTTTCAGGCAACAAAGACTCATAAACAGCGATAGCTTCTATAAGGAATCCGAAGAGGAAATTATGAACCTTAAAGAAGCACTATTGGAAATGAAGTCGCTAGAAACCAGTGAGGAAAGCAGGCTTTCTCTTGAGAATGTCAAGAGGCTCATGTAGAGGAACTTTAGTGAACACCCTCTAGCATGGTGAGATAGGAATAAGATCGAAGCTACTCTAAAACTCAAAGAAGGGTGCAAGTAGTAGTACGTTCGATACAGACCTATCCAGATGAACATAAAAGATAAGAAAGATATGCAGATGATTATCAAAGAGCATATCGGTCTTGGACTTATCGAACCTGGAATCTTTGCCTATAGCAGCCCTGGGTTTCTGGTAAGAAACCATGGCGAGATTAAGAGAGGTAAACCCAGGTTGGTAATTAACTATCAAGGCATTAATAAGATATTAGAATTTGATGGTTATTACATTCCTAGTAGAGAACACTTAATTGATTGTATTAAAGGAGCAAAAGTGTTTTCTGAATTCAATTGCAAATCTGATTTCTATCAGATTAAAATGGAGAGTAATCAAAGAAATTTACTACATTCTCCACACCACAGGGACAATATATCTGAAATGTGCTTCCAATGGTTTTAGCTAATGCATCGCAAATATTTAAAAAAAAATGGATAATCTTTTTAAAGATTATTTTGAGTTCATGTTTGTCTATATTGACGACATACTTATTGCATCCAAAAATATGAAAGAACATATGAAACATCTTGAAATATTTTCCGATGCATGAAAGAAGGTTTAGTACTTTCTGAAAAGAAAGCGCTCTAGCTGTCAATAAAATTGAATTTCTAGGAATTCTTATTGGCGAAAGAGGGATTGAGTTACAGATCATATTGTGGAGAAAATCCGCTATTTTTCAGACATTCTCAAAGACAAGAAGCATTTGCAGAGCTTCTTGGGAGTTGTTAATTTTACAGGTATCTTCATTAAGGATCTTGCAAAATACAGAAAGGATTTCCGACCACTCTTGAAAGAAACAGAGAGTTCAAAGTGAAAATGGGAAGAATCCCCCACAAGAAGGGTTCGTGAGCTGAAACAGGTTTGCAATAGCCTGCCAAAGCTTGCTATACCACAAGACGAGGATGAATTGGTAGTTTATACAGATGTCAATGATTACAGATGGGCAGCAGTGCTCATGAAGAAGACAACTATAGGGGAAGAACCGTGTAAATATACAGGAGGGTTGTTCTCTGAACAACAAGCCAAAGTTTGACACATCAACGAGAAAGAATTCTTTGCGGTTTGGAAGGCTTTTAAAAAATGGCCTTTATTTTTACTTGCTAAAGAATTTACTTTAAAAGTAGATAATACTAATGTCAAAGCTTTCTTAAAGAATATATTAGAATCAAAAATAGAGAAAGCTCGTATTATTAGATGGCAAACTGAATGCCAATATTATTGTTATAATATTATCGTTATAAAATCTCACGAAAATATTCTTGCAGATTTCCTGATGAGAGATGGAGGCATCTGAAGCAAACTCCATCATATTGGACTCAGGCATCTCGAGGAAAACCTCGAGGAGCTTGACAGAATGTTCGGACAGCTAGCGGTTAATGCCTAAGTTGCCGGACAAATTCAAAAAGTCAATATGGACACTGTCCAGATCGCAATAAGGAGTTACTTATTAGCATCCACCTCGCTATGGAACAACTTAGGAGAATCAATTCGAAAGGCATCACTTTCGGGGATGACTCACGAGTTGAGGGAGCATGGCCCAAAACATGCCTTTAGAGTACAAGGCTTTAGACCTATAGCGTCGGATTCAAGTATAGATTGCACAAGGCCATCACCAGACTCTGATGAAACGACAACAATTAAGTCACAGGAAGTGCAAACTCCTGTTGATTTAAATCAACCCAGCACCTCCGGGGTTAAGGAGGGAGGGATTAGCCTTAGGCCAATGACAGACGCTTCTAAGGTTAATAATAACGAGTTAATATCTTCTCCTACTTGGTAGGACTACCAGTGTATGTGGGAAAACTAATTTCCCGCAAAGGAGTAAACCCAAGTAAGACCATCATCGAAACATCCAGAAAATATAATAAGGTCTGGATGCTAGAAGGGTCAAACCAGAAGATGTTCGGAATGTTATGATTTTCGAGCTCTTGTTTCAGTTCATACTATGTCACCAAATTTTTGGGAACTCTAAAAACTTCCAGAGTGGATTAGTGGGGCAGTTTTTGATTCGTGACAAAATAATCCCCACCTAAAGAGAGATGATGTTTTGGAGATAAAGTTCATATCAGTTGCTCCAGAAACGGCAGGAAAGGGGTCTCATCCAGCATTTCATTTCATGAAATTGCAGAGGCCAGGTATGGTGGCTTTCAACAAGATCAAAGCCACCTAAAGCGAAGATCCCCTGGTATCGGCCATTACTGAAGACAGTATCTCCACAGGAAGAGCTTGGAGATTATGGGTCTGTCTCATAAAGATGGACAAAGTCAAGTATCCATTTAAGATTTTCTCAAACAAAGTGAATGGATCGTTCCTGTTAAATTTCATGACAGGAAAAAACACTGAGTTCGCTGAAAGCTTATTCGAAAAAAAGAGGATGTTAATTTGGAAAAATAAGCTGCCAGCAACCGAAGCCACAAGAATGAAGACGTGCAACATGTTGCATGTTGGGCAATGGCACAACCATTTGTGCCCTTGTTGCGAAAAATAAAAAAAGCCCCTGTTCGGGACAAAGATTCGGGTCATGAGAAACAAACCCAAACCGGACCAAGACAAAAAAAGAGAAAAATTTTTACTAAAAGAAGTAAAAATTAAACGATGTAAAAAAATCGAGAGGATAAGACTGTCGGTAATAAATGACAAAAGCCAACAGTCAGCAAAACAGGAAAGACAACTAGAAGTCACATGGCCGACAAACCATAATGACCAATAGCTGGAAGAGGCAACGATGAACGCAGTGACGTCATTCGAAAAAGACAAAATGATGACGGAAGCAATTACATCATCAAAAAATCAAGTTGGAGTCCAAGTTTGAAGTCCGCAGACGCCTATAAATAAAGATGCAATTGAAGCATGAGGGGATCATCAGAAAACTTCACCTACTCTTCAAAGCATTAGAATTATAAGTATTTTTCAATCTTTTGTAGTATTTTAAATTTTCAGTTTATGGGGGTTTCCCCAACAAGTCAAGTCCTCTACACCATGAGAGGGTAAACAGTTGTCTCCTCCAATGGAGGAATAATATCTATGTAATACTCTCGATATTTCTTCAATAAAAGGTAGGCTTCTGTTCAGCTTGTTTATCCAAAATTCTATTAAGTTCCTGTATTGGAGTCCCTTTTACGCCCTAAGGTAGGAAATGAAATAGGGTTGTGCTGTTTTGTTACTGAAGGAGCCAAGTTCCTGCGAACCATCTGCTGTGGTAGTGTGGTTGGAAGATGTCCATAAAATCAAGGACTTGAAATACCCGGAAACAGAGCGGTCAAAGCAAGGTATAAATTTATGGGGTCTTAATTTATTTCGAAAGCATGTTGGGCCTTTTTAAGAGCATAAATATGGATTATTAAGCTATTTCCTTTGAAAGGGTAAAATGGTCATAAAATCGGCTGAAGGACCAAATTTACGCCAAATTGAAAGATAAAGGACTAAATCTAATATTGACAAAGTTAGAAGACCTAAATTAATCTGTGACAAAGATAAAGGACTAAAGTTTTGTTTATCCCAATAATTTATGATATTATATTTTATTATTATTTAGTTGTCAGTATAGATGCATCACTAATTAACTATAGTGATAACTTCATGCTTAATTCTTTAACTAATGATTACGTAATGACAATATCAATCTTGTTATCTTTTCTAGCGACAAATTTTAAACTTGTCATTTATATTTTGTTACTAAAATTATATTTCGTTGTAGTGGGTTTTAAAGTTGTAAAATAATAATTGCAAATTAAATGCAACATATAATGGTAATATAATTAGAAAACTTATAGAAATTAAGTTTTTTTTTTGGGGGGGGGGGGGAGGGGGAGGATATATAAAATTTTTGAGATGAGCTATTTATTACATCCAAGAATAGGAAAATAGCATTTTTTTTGGGCCGCAACTTAGAATTTTTTCACTTTTATTGGTTATGTAATTTTTATTTTTAGTTCTATAAATTTCAAAAAATGGCATTTTGGTCCTCTTGGTTACATGATTCTCGCTTTTAGTTTTGTAGCTTTCAAAAAGTAACACTTTGTTCTCACTATACCTTCAATTGTATTGTGCTATTTTTTGAAAATTGTAGGAGAAAAGTAATAAAATTATATAACTAATAGGACCAAAAGATAAAAACCCTAATAGTCACGTGCTAAACACATGGTTTTTCATTAACATATTTAACGAAAAGGTGCCGTATGACCAAAAAATACTATTTTTTAAAAATTACAGGACCAAAAGTGAAAATTTTATAATTAATAAAATCAAAAGTAAAAAAGACTTGAAATTGTGGGACGAAAAGTGCCATCTTACCTCCAAGAACAATATATCTTATATGTTGTTGGTAATGAAGCATATCACTTCAAAATGAAAGAAGATTAGTCAAAAATAATAATAATAATAAATAAAGTGGCGATTTTAATATTTTCACTAATTGTAAATGTTTAGTGATAAAAAAAAATTATTTTGTCATAATAATTAATTTTTTATAATTTTTATAATTTTAATTATTTTATGAAAACTACCATTAGTAAGAATTAGCGACAAAAATTGAGCATAAAACAGTTAGTAAAAGCAAGTAGTGACACTGATACTTATATAGTGACGACAACCTAGTGACAATAATTATTTATTTTCACTATATAAACGGATCACTAATTATCTGTAGCGAGAATTTTATACACAATTTTTTTGATCACTAGTAGTTATGTTTTGACAAAATTAAAATTATTGTAACTTAAATATATTTTTAGTGACAACTACAAAATTATCACTTGATTTGTTGTTAATATTATATTTTGTTGTTGTGTATTAAATTCTATAATCAGAAAGTTTTTTATATGATTCCATTTCGTATGAATATTTGTAATGAAATGTATAATTTTATTTATAATAATCAATTGTATATAAAATAATGTTGAAAGATTTTTTTTATGATTTTATTTTTGAAAGATAAATATATGCAAAGATCTTGATCAAATTTATCTAAATTATCTTATTTTTTAAAGATAAATTCATCTAAATTATCTTAGAAACTACATTTCAGGATTTTGAACCCATATGTTGGTTATAATTAGCTATTAGTTGTGGAATCTTTCAATCAATCTCATGATGTGTGCGGTGAGTGCCACGCGATTCTCTAAGAATCTCAATTTACATGTAATAGATTATCAATCGGAAGTTAATTCATTTGATCTTTGCTAGCTAGGGTAAAATTTATTAGAGGATAAATTATATTTTGCGATTCGAACTGTCTATATTAATACTTTGTTATTTTTTTATTTTTGATAAACTTATCATTTCAACTTTGTAAAATTTGCACTTTGCTATATATAATTTCATGTTTTGGTTAATTATTCTGCTGGGAAAAAAAATCCCAAGTGGCACATGTGATATTTTAACCATACATTAATTGCCTTTAAATATCATATGTGCAATGCATGAAATGTTTTTTCTGATAAACTAATAAATCAAAGGTATATATGGCAAAATGTAAATTTCATAAAGTTGAAATAGTAAGTTCATACAAAAGGAAAATTCGGATTAAAAAATAAAAAAATCAACATAGTTCGGATAACAAAATGTAATTATCTTTTATTTAGTTTTCTATATTTGATTTCAACTTTAAAATAGTCCAAATCTGATGTGGTTGTGATTTTAACGAAAAGGTGAAATGGAAGTTTTACCTACGACACGATTGCGCACCAGGTGAAAACACACATAGAGGATTTCTGATTTGTGTGGGATATCAAAATCAATGAATAGTAGATGCCTCTAAAAAATTATATTTTGGTATTTATAGTGGTGGAATTTATGTAGTATAGTAGGGTGTATGTATTTATTGTATAAGTTATATATATAAAAATTACTTTTTCGCCCTTGTAACTGAATGTGCATTATACAATATATACATCATATAGCCCCCCATTAAATATTTTGTCCGAGAGTAAGAAGACGCAATAAATGTTTAGAGCCTTCACTTAGTTTGAATAATTATTTGTCTCAATATTTAACTAGTTAATAAACCCAATATTTATGACCCAAGCCTAATATTATTATTGAAGGTAGCCCAAGCTGTTGGGCCGGACAGTGGGGAAAGGGTGGTGGTGAACCGCGACAGTTGGGGTGCTCAAGTCCGCGCCTGGTGGGCTTGAGCTCGAGGCTCGACTTGAGGTGCCCAGGTCAAGGCTGGGTTGGAGGAGATGTCCCTCGAGGCTGGTATCTCGAGTCCAGCTCGAGCTGGCGGTGCTGGGCTCAAGGCTCCCTCGCACCCAGCTCCTGTCCAACTCGAGCCTAAGGCTCGAGTCCTCAAGTGCTGGGAGGATGCTCATATTGTTGCGTCCCATGACTTATTTTGTCGACTTATTGATGCTCATTTTGTTCTCTCATGACTTATTTTCGTCAGATGTTGCCTCTCCCCCCTCAGATGCATTCAAGGGCGTGTAGTGCGCGAACCCCATCGGAGGTAAATGTTTGTGCTCCTCCTTCTTTCTCGATTCTTTTTTCTCTTCTTGACCTTTCCTCTTGACTCCAAAGGAAGTGTCCGAAACATTGAGCTCCTCGATTCTAATATATTTTTGTGATTGCATGAGCAAGTCTTCTAGAGAGCTAGGGGGTATTCCAGATATAGATTATTTGAATCTTCCTGGTAGCAAATTTTGTTGAATTATGTTGACCAACAACTCGTGATTGACATGCGGCACCTCGTACACTGCCTCCACAAACCTTTGAACGTAATCTCTTAACGACTCATTTTCTCTCAGGCAAATGGTAAACAAATATGCGGCCGTTTATGGGACTTAACTAAAACCGTGCCTAAATCCAACCGTTCCTTATTATTTATGAATAATAGTAAATTTAAAATAGAAACGGTAATAAAAACATAACAACCATGCCTAAATACATTACAATATCCTACAGAAAAAATGAGAAAAATTTAAAATATAGGATTGGTCAAGATACATTGACCGTTCCTAAATCAATTCCAAATAAATTTAATTTCGCGCCAAATGAAAAGTGGAGGAAAAATCAAATATAGAAATGGTTTTTAAATATTTGACCATTCCTAAGATGAATTTAAAGAAAATCGTGCCTAAATGTATAAATTGTCCGTTCCTAAAGGAGTTCCAAAATCGTTCCTAAATATAATAAAAGATTCCTAGTTCACTTCTCGATTACGATATCTCAACATCCGTGACCCTGATCAATTCCAAATCTGAACGTGTAACAATACTTTACATATGTGAACATATCTAGCGGTATGATGTAAAATCACATGGTCGGATGGACAGTTGCATCATTTTTAACTTTGTTGATTGTGTATCAGATACGATATCTTAGTATCTGTATAACAAAAATGTCCAAAACTTCATGAATGTAGTAGTTTGTCGATTTAATCATATCCAACAGTTTGATTAAAGTTTTAACGATTTGTCCTTGTTGCTTATAACTATGTAAGACTAACAATCTTATATATACAAATATACTTGATTCTCCGAATATGTATCAATTTAATTCAAGAAATTCTATGTTTTTAATGGCCTTAACTAATTTATGGTCTACTTTTGTTAACATGTTTGGGACGGTTTTTCTTTATTTTTTTATTTAAAAGGAAAAATAATTTTGGCACGATATTAGGAATGAATTTTGAAAAATAGGAACGGTCATCTAAATATCCTTTGAATACGACGTCGTTTTTAATGAAACGGCATCGTTTTTTAATGAAACGACATCGTTTTTGTAGTTAGGAATGGATTTAGGAACACCAAGACCAACCGTGCCTAAATAAATCACGAACACTTGACCAATACGCATCAACTGAAACGACGTCATTTTGGATTTTTAGAACGGCATTTAGAACGTGTTTTTCAAAAGTTGCTCGTTCCAAAATTTCAATATATATACAACACTTAACAAATTCTCTCTCTCTCTCTCTCTCTCTCTCTCTCTCTCAAAAGTTGCTCGTTCCAAAATTTCAATATATATACAACACTTAACAAATTCTCTCTCTCTCTCTCTCTCTCTCTCTCTCTCTCTCTCTCTCTCTCTCTCTCTCTCTCTCTCTCTCTCTCTCTCTCTCTCTCTCTCTCTCTCTCTCTCTCTCTCTCTCTCTCTCTCTCTCTCTCTCTCTCTCTCTCTCTCTCTCTCTCTCTCTCTCTCTCTCTCTCTCTCTCTCTCCTATTCGCCTTCCCGTCCCGCCCTCTCTCAAGGTTAGTGGTCTTTTTTTATTTTTTTCCCCCCATTTCTGAAACTCTTTCTGAAAAATATTTTCAAAAAGAGGTTATGAAATTATTAAAATTTTTTTTATGTAATTTGTTTTCAGTAAATCCTTACAAAATCTTTTTTCTGTAATTTTTAACAAATTTAAAAAAATTTAGAAATTAAAATTTGATCTTTCCTAATATTAAAATATTTTTTTATGAAATTAAGTTATTTTTTAATAATTAAAATATATTTTTCATAAATTTTAAGCAATTATTGTGTAATTTTTGTTTAATTATTGTAATAATTGTCTAATGTCTGCAATTATTGGTAATAACTGCGTAGTTGTGTAATTTTTGAAAATATTGTGTAATGTTTGTAATTATTGTGTAATTGTGTTATTTTAGCAATTATTGTATTATTTAGGAAATTAATGAATTTAGTACACATTTGAACATAATGGATATCAATAACATAACAATTACAATAATCATAAAAATGAGGCTAATAAGAACAATAATAATATTATTTACATAATAATATCAATAATTACAAAATTAGATAAATATTATAAATAATAATATTATTATGTAACAATGTCAATAATCATCAAACGAGGTTAATGATTCCGTATAATATTATTTACATAACAATATCAATAATAAGAACCTTAGACTAATTAAATTTCCAATATAATATTATTTAAATAACAATATCATATTCTAAGACTAATTAATATTTTCAATAATATTATTATCTACATAATAATGTCAATAATCACAACCTTAGGCTAATTAATATTTTCAATAATAATATTACTTACATAACTATATCAATAATCACATGCTAATATTGCCAATAATGTCAACAATAACAATGTAATATTTTAAATTAAAATACAATTACATAATCATTACAATGACCACAAAATGGGGATAATATTTTCAATAATTATTAATTATTAAAAATGTATACTTTCTTTGTAATCATGTAGAAAAGGATCACGCATGCCTTTAGGTTTCTTTAGCCCATTAATTGAATTTTTGCCGATAGAACTAGTTAGGTTTATCCATTTTCATCTTCAACAAAAGAAAATATTGATAGAAAAAAATGGATAAACTTAAGTAGTACTATAACAAAAGGTTCAAGTGATAGGCTAAAGAAGTTTAAAGAAATGCTTGATCGGTTTGTATATGTGCACAAAAGAACTATACATTTTTAAATATTTAATGAGTACAGTAATCATAACTTCATGATAATATTTCTAATGTGTAAGAATTAGTATATATCTTTTTAATAATTATTGAATTAGGGTAATTTTTCAAAAATTACAAAAATTAATACTTCCAATAATTTGTATAGATTATGTGCAGTGGTATGCTTCCTGTACGATGTGGTCGCGGTCGTGGCCCGCCACTTCCATGCGTATAGTCTGCTGCTTTCCGGACTAGAGAAGCAGTCTTTCGACTGCCCCTACCACCAGACGCTAGATGATGCTGGACCATCTGATGTGGCATTGGCAGTTGAGGAGGTCGGACAGCCGTCTGCCACACCAACTACTTATCCTGCCATCCATGCGCTACTCCACCACCAACAATCACCCAACCATCAGTGCGCCAGTATATCAGCCTCGATGACACAAGGTAAATTTGTTTATGAATATTTTTTAGTATTATTTTATCTTGAAAATCACTAATTAAATATTCTTTCAGGTCTGACAGCCGCTTCCACAAACGTATCAATGTGGTGGTGCAAGGACACTATCCCCACCTAGGGGCATGTTTCAGGCAGGTGCCGGCAGAGGACCAACATTTCTGGTTTGAGTCTATGAAAGTAATGTACCTTAATCTCAATTTGGTATTATATGTTAATCGAAATTGTTTAATGAATTTGACTAATGTTTTCTTTCATTTTATTTCTCTAGATGATCTACTGGTGGGACGTGACGATGAGTCTATGTTCTGGTTCTTCCATATGTGGGCCAGCAAATACATCTGGAAGAAGTTCGCCATCGTCCAGGCGAGCCTGGTCAAGCCACTTTGGTTGACCAACGAGATCTATCTCTAGCTCCAGGCGTACTAGGCCAGCGAGGACTTCCAGGAGTAGTCCTCTAGTGTGTACCGCGGGGGATCCTCCTCTGTCAGTATGCACATAAAAAAGATGGCAAGTAAATTATTTTTTTTAAGTTTTATTATTATTTTATAAATATTATGCTAATTGTTTAATTTTTCTACAGGAGGCAGAGCTTGGTCGGTTACCCAAGCAGATGGAACTTCTTGCCAGATGCTACAAGAAGAAAGCGGACGGCGGTTGGATCGAGCATAGGGCAGCTAAGGTGGCGGTAAGTTAAATTAGCTATTTTTTTTTAAAAATTATTTGGGGTAAATTAAGTTCTAATAATTTTGTTTGTTTTGCAGGAGACGTTCCACAAATTGATGGAGGATCATCAGACACAACCCACAGCCAAAGATCAGGATATCTGGCCAGCCAAATCAGTGATTTCGGTGGCGATGACCGAGCATTAGATATGGTTAGCTGTAGCCAGGGGCAAGAACAAGGATCGAGTATTCGGCCTTGGTTCTAAGCCCACGTTTTCAGCCGGACCTTCACATCACCATCGCCACCCCACGGACACCGCCACAACCAAATTCAGCCATGGAGGTGCCCATGAACAGGCTGGAGATGATGATGGCCATGATGTAGGAAATGCGCGCCAGCTCCTCCACTACGCCGCCGTCATAGTCGATCGCCGAATGATAACGATATGGACGAGTCTGATGAGGAAGACTTACATTAGGTGTTCATTTTTTTTTCAATTATATAGTTGAACAATAGTTATATTATAATAATATTTTTTTTAATATTCATGTTTGATAATGTTTATTACATTCTATTATTTCATATTTATTCAATCAATTAAATTCATAAATATAATTAATTAAAATTTCATTAATTAATTTAATTATTTATTATAATTTTTAAAAAATATATAAATTAAATTATTTATTAAACTTTATTAAATATATAAAAAAAATAATTTATATAAAAAACATGATTAAATAAAAAATTAGAAACGATTTTAGTAATTGTAAAGAAAATGGTACAAATCTAAACAAATAATCGTTCCTAATATAATTGCTAAAATATCTCTAAAAACGTTGTCCTAAATAAGATTGACCGTTCCTAATACCATTGCTAAAACAGTTTTGAACACGTGTTCCTAAATAAGATTGATCATTTCTAATACCGTTACTAATATAGATTTTAAAATATATTTCTAAATAAAATTGACCGTTCCTAAAATAGTTACAAGAGACTGCTTCAAATAAAAATTTGACCATGCTTAATACAATTTGCAAAAATTGACAAACAAGTCATTCTAATGATCGTTCCTAAATATATCACTAATACGAATAAATATAATTCCTTCAGGCATGAGTATTACAAAGACCATTCCAAAAATAACTCAAAATAAATAATATAACTATTCCAAATAATATTTTTTTTATAGAAAATCAATATTTGGATCGGTCACCAGAATGTGTTATAGTGATAGTTCCAAATTAGAACTGTCCTTCACCAACTATTTCTAAATATTTGTAACGTTGTTTATATGGATGGAAGGTGAACAGTTTCAAAATTCGGTTCAAATTAATTCAATTAATTTGAAACTTTCTCAAGGGAAAAAAAAAAAAATTGTTTCTAAACCCGCCCCAAATGCGACCTTTTTTGTAGTGGAACTTGGACTCTATTACAAGATTTATGTGTGTACCAATTGGTTATCATAAATTTTGCAACGATCTTTGGGATTAATTGTAAAAGTTGTGGATTTATGTGTGTAACAATTGACTAGTAATAGTTTAGCCATCAACACTATTAAGACAACCTTTGCGAATATTGAAATTTTTTTTTGTAAATGCAAAATTCACATAACTTAAATAAGACGTATTTTTGTTGGTTTTCTTTGTTTGTTTACAGATATTAGTGCGTATGATCAACTTTTTTAATTCATGTCTGAGTGATGAATTTTCATTCATATGTTCAAAATAAAAAATAATGTGATAATGATTATTGAACTAGTTTTTAACGTTTATGATGCATGTCCGAGTGACCGAATTATTGTGTGCATATATATATATATATATATATATACATGTACACATATAATATATTTGTACTCATATAATTTTGGCAATTTAGATACCTTTATCCTATATTTTTATAGCGTTGTTAAATAATCCTCCAACTTTTTGACATTTCGCAATTTTGATCATTTCAGTATTGAATTTTGCAAAAGTTGTCAAAATAAATCGCGTGTCTCGCGACTTTCGTATTTTTATCCTTTATCTTTCTAGGAGTTGCAAAAGAGTCCTGTAACTTTTTTATATTTGAAGATTTTTGTCATTCTTGTGCTGGTTTTTTGCAAAAATTGCAGAATAAATTATGTGATACTTTTTTTACAAAAAAAAATTATCTATTTTGGCAAAAGTGAACCAATCATAACAAAAAATCCCCAATTTAAATGAATCACGTGTGGTCCATATAATTTATTCAAACGACTTTTGTGAAATTGGCAGCGAAAAGACTAAAATTATGAAATAAAAAAAAGTTACAGGACTCTTTTACAATCTTAGAAAGATTAAAAAAAATGTCGAAGTGTCAACATTATCAGACAAAAAATATATTTAAGCCTATATATATAGTATTTAAGATCAGAATTATCATTTTGTAGTTCTTGATAAAATATGTGAATGAATATTTTTTTATGCTCGTAGTAACATTGTTGAAAAAAAAAAAAACAGATATATCAGAAGAACCTATATGACAAATTATGTGTTAGAAATGACTAAAGATGATCCTAATGATTCCGTAAATAGGGGAAAAACACAACAGCCAAATTGTTAAAGGTAAAATATCCACACTTGGTTTAGTCTTCTTGTCCAACTCACTGCACAAAATTTGCATAATGTTTGGATTCGTTTTCTGAGTATTTTGTAGAGATAGAGAGAGAAAAACAAAGATAAATAAGTGTGTGTTAGAAATAATATGTATGTTTGGATTTATTTTTGGAGATAATTTAAAATAAGTATTATATATTTAATATTGTATTTTGGAAGACAAAAATTATTATTCATTGTCAAATCATGTGTTTTTTATCTATATTTATGTATATGTGTGTATTTATACTAAAACAGTTAAAAACATCTAAATAAGGTGTTTCTGAATGATGGCAAACATTAGGTATGTTTTGACTTGTCTCGAAAATAACTTGAAAATGAAAACAAACATAGTGTTGATGTTTGAACACATTTTTAGACTTCCATACTGAAGAAGACCTACTAAGGAGTTCTGATGATTAACGGCTACATCAATAATAGGGATATGTCTCGGGAAAGTTGAGGAATTTTATTGCCAGAGTGGATGTGGTTAGGCCTGCAAAAACTCATTTGTCATTGCTTTTATGATTTTGAAGAGATTTCAAACTCAAATAATCAATTTAGGACAAAACGTTCAATTATGACTAGCGGACAAAAAGCAAGTATGCAAGAGATGGCACAAGAAAATTTAGTAACAAGTATAATATTGATGTCGTCATTCTTGAACCATGTTGTTTATATATCGAAAGTAGTCGGTCCACAGATCAAAGTCTCGCATTTTGAATCAAGTTTTGGGTAAGGCATTTGCGGACACTTGGTCGGTGTCGTGCTACTTTATATTGAAGATTATTTACCCCTTAATTAGTTTATATTCATTATATAATTTGGCATCTCACTATAAAATAAAATAAAAATGAATCAAATAAAATCCTTCCAAGAACTTTACTTAACTCCAAATAAAATCTACCCAAAGTTTCCCATCCCTTTCTTGTTTCTTTCTCCCTTCCACAACTTTTCCTTTGCAAAAATGGTGGGACCAAATTTACAAACCAAAAGCCCAAGCAAAGGAAAGAATCTATTCCTCTACCCTTTTAGAGACAGAATTAGAGACATTATTTAATATGTCAAAAATATTGGATAAGCAACAATCAGTTACATTAAGATTTGACATAATTATCCTCTTTCTCGTTATTTAAAAAAGTATAAATAATTCTTTTTTCATCCCTTTCTTTTATTTTAAAAATTAGGCCAATTCGTTAGTCTTTGTTAAATTTTTGTCAATTTTTATAATGAATTGACTGAAATGCCCTTATGGACTATGAATTGTAATTTACTTATTGTAGAAAAATGATTAGTTTTTTTTTTTTTTCGTAGACTAGGTGATGATTTGTTTCTACAACTATTCAAACTTTTCCATCCACTTCATCCGATTCTTTTATAATTTTTGTTTTTTTTTTTTAAAAAAAGAAAAGTATAGCAAGAGCAAAGTCGACAATTTTAAATTTTCATTCAATGATTACATAATTTTATCAAATATCGAGGGGTACTGAATGTAATTATGTCAAACCCCAGGAAAACTCATTGTAATTTACTCTAAACTGTTTAAAAATAATTAAAGTATAACTAAGAATTCTAAATAAAAATAGGGATAATATAGATGTACCCCCTAGAGTTTGAAAAATTACATTTAGTATCCCTAATGTTTGTTGCCGTCTAACAAATAGATCCTTTCGTCATTCAAAATCCACCAAAATTTATTGATATTAGCAAAAAACTTGAATGAAAAATCCATACTTCCCCCAATTGATTTATTTCATGTTAAACAATATCTTTTTCTGACCAAACTACCGCATACATACTCACACGCTAGCGCATGTGAGGAAACAAAAATATATCTGCATACTTGTAACAATAGTTTGGTCATAAAAGATTTAGTTAACGTACAATACATCAATCTAGAGCAGTATGAAATTCGATAAATTTTGACAAATAAAGAAATTTATTTATCAGACGAGCACCAAACATAATTTTTTAAATTATAGGAATTTTATATACAATTGCACCAAATCTTAAAAAAGAACGGTGTAATTATCCCTGAATAAATAAAGAATACAATGGAAGTATGTATGTCTTTTTTATATGGATATGTAGTGTGGAATGGCATATGGATGACAAGTAGTTAGCAGTTTAGCACCCACCAATTCCAGCTGTTGTTTAGGTGGTATCTGGCTGTCTCCTCATCACTTCCAAATCTTCTTGTCTACTTCTCATTCGGAATATAAACAAGTTGGAAAATAATTGCAATACCACTCATTTATAAATAAAATGCAATAATTCTTTTTCTAGACTCCTACCCCACAAAAAAAGACAATTTTTTACTCTAATATTCATCCAAATAAAACTAAATATAATTTTACATCTTTTTTTTTAGCTCCTCAAGAATTATAAATCATTATTATTAGTTCGATTTAATTGCATGTTTACCCCTCAAAGAATATTAATAATACAAAAATTTCCCGTCATTATTAAGGAAAAAGAATGACGACCGACGTATCTGCTAAATTTTTAAAAAAGAAGCTCATTGCAACCTATCCATAGATCGGTGGCATTGCCGCTTCACAAAAAAAACATTGGTCATATTATTAATTCTATTTTTAGTATTTTCACAATAAAGGTAATTTGCATTTAGATTTGAATTATTATTTATTTTTATATACTATATATTGCATTGTATATTTTATTTATCATATGTACATTTCGTATGTACGATCTTTTTTAAGTAAAATAAATGACACTAATATTTCTACATTACTTAATTGGAACATAAAATGCAACAAGATTTGTAACAAAAACATCCAAATTCTTTAAATCTTTTCAAGAATACGTGATATTATAAACAAACAAATTTTCTAAAAAAAAAATAGTACTTTATCCCGCAATATTTTCTAATATGAAGCAATAAATTATTTTATTTTAAAACATACAGAGGATAAATTGCTACATTTTAAAAAATATAAAAAAAATAAATTATTATATATTTTTTTATAAATAAATAATTTACTCGTTTACAATATAACTTACATTTTTTTTCTTTCATAGAACTCATCATCACAAGTAAATTTTGTCCATATCTACCACAAATCCCACAATATGCGAATTCTCCATACCACATCCAAAGAAAGGAAAACGAAAAAAAAAAAAAAAGAGGATTATTGATAAAATCGCTAATCAATACCACAAGCACCATAATCCAAAAGCTCTATAGTCGCATATTTGTCCATCTACGATTATTAGATTGAATTAAATTCCAAACATGAAATAAAAATTATGAAGCAATTAGAGGAAATATGAGTGTGAATTATTATTCACAAAAGGAAAAAAAATTAAAAAAAAAAAAAAGAGTAAAAGTTGTGTACATAATACAGCACAAACATAAGTAACACAAACACCAATATCTTCTTCCTTAATTTCGCGTATACCAAACACCTCCTCTCCCAAGAAAAAGAAAAAAAAAATTAATAATAATAATAATAATAATTTCGGAGTAGAATTTAGAAAAGCATTACTGGAGAAATGATGGTTGCGGTTGTTCAGCTCCGGCAACGGGTGATGGCGCTGCAGCCGCGGCGGTAGGGATTGGCCTGAGCACCGGGGCGGCAGTTGTAGTACGATGCGCCGCGGCGGGAGCAGGGGACGCTGTTCCGCTGCAGGGCTCCGTAGCTGATGTAGCGGCGGGCGGTGGCTAAGATGCGGCGGTTAGACTCCGAATCGAGCTCGAACTCCTGGTCTTCGTTGTCGAGGCACTCGGCGACGGTGCCCCTGCACCCGGATCTCACCGACGGCATCAGCCAGGCAACGGAAGCGGCGTCGTGGTCGCCTCCTGCCGACACCTGGGAGAGGAAAAGCGATCCGATTATGCAGAGTAGTGTCAGTAGCGTTTTCCAGGCGCCTGCCATTCCCGAAAGGTGTCGATCAATTTGTCCGCACTGATTTCGGTGAAATTCTTCTTGTTATTGGAGTTTTTAGCAACTGGGTTTGTTTTCTCTCTCTAGATTCTTGGTCTTTGGGGTTGGGAGGAGAGAAAGAAACAGCAAAAGCAAGTGGAGAAAAGGGGCCGATTGCTGCATTTTATATGTGGGAAAACAACAAGAAAGAAAAAAAAAAAGAAAAGAGAAACAGAAAAAGAGAGTGGTAATAATTGAGGCGAATGCTTTGTTATATACTACGAAAATGCCACTAGAAATTGAAATTTGTTCCTTTATTTATGGCGGCACATCATTGGTAGCTTCGGATTGAATTTTCTATTTTAAATACTATTATATTTTTTTATTTAATTATAAATTTTTATTCATATCAAATTTGATCGAATCAAGTCAATTACAAAATAAGTGCGACATACTTATTATATAACTTGTCACTTTTTTTGAATTGTACGCCAATCGCATGACAAGTGTACTGTACTTATTTATTTAATATATTCACACTATTCATATATGCATGTATAAAATTTTTGAATAAAATATATGATGTTATCTGCGTACACATGACGTGTATATGTTAAATAGAACCAAAAAAATTTAATAAAATTTGAAATAGAAAATCCGATCGGTGTTCTTTTCCTCTTCTTTTATCGTATTTTTACCACTTTATATCTTTCGAAGAAGGTTAGAAATGTCTTTTAGGTTATGTTTATATCTCGTCCGGTCCAAATTCATTCCATCAATTTATTTGTTTTTAATAAAATGAGATGAAATCACAAATAATCAGAGCCGTACGATTAATTTGTTGTGAGTTTATTTAATGGGGGGGATGTGATCCAATGCTGGTAGTGGGAGAAAACGATTGCTTTTGAAAACTGAAAATGACCGTTGAGGGGTCAGCCAATCAGCCATGTTGCATATTTATACCCTCACTCCTCCCAATACCCCCCTTTTGATTTCAGGGTTAAAAAAAATGGTTAATACACTTTACTTTGCTGAATTATAAATTTATTTCTGTCTAATAAATTAGTTTATTTTTTAGAATTCATCGAATTTGTTGATATCAATTAAAAAAAATTAAATTTATATTAACCCCCAATTGACTTATTACTGATTTATTGTGGGTCAAATAAATCTTTTTATGATTATGTTACCTTCATACGTCTTCACATGTGATATACATGTGAATAAGCATATTTTCGTCGTTATAAGGATAGTTTAGTCAGAAAAAAATTGTTTGACATCCAATAAGTGAGTAATCATTCAATGTATGGTAAATATCAATTTTCATTCAGTTGTTTTTTTGTTATTATTAACATCAACAAATTCGGTGAATTTTGACTAACGGAGGGATTTATTTGTTAGACATAAGCAAATCTCATGAGTGCTAAATGTAATTTTTCAAATTATAGGAGATCTATGTGCAATTATACCAAACTTTAGGGGAGGACAGTGCAATTATCCCTAATATTTACCTCTCTAAATTTACAAATGTAATAATTAATCCTAAAATAAAGTATTTGATAATATTATCTTTATATTATAAATATACATATTTGTAGTTCAAAGGATTTTTTTTTAAACATTTTGTATTCTAAATGCAATTAAAATAATATATTTTAATTACAGCAAAGTAAAATACATTTAGTAAGTTAAATAGTATTAAAGACTCAAAATTAAGCAATGAAAGAGTATAATAATTACACAAAAACTTTCATGCAAATTTTTTTTATTAATTTTATAATAAATTTAAATTGTTAATTATTTAGTTCTTTAAATTAAAATGAGTAATTACATATCAATTTTTAAATATATCTTCTTTAAAAGATATAATAAAATATATTAAACTATTTTTCTTAATAAATATCTTTTGAACTACAAATATGTATATGTATATATATCTACTTTTATATATAAAGAGCACTTTTTTTGTATTTTCAATTATTTAAACAATCAATTTATTTTAATTATTTTACTAACCTCTTTCTCTCCTCAACTTCTCATTTTTACTATTCTCAACTTCCAAATTCCTAATTTTTTTATTAAAAAAACTTCCACATTCTTTTTTCTTTTCTTTATATTTTTCAATAATTTTGCATATTCTTTTAGTATTTATTTATTCCATTAATTAATATATATTATTCAAAATTTTATATATTTTTTAAAAATATATACATTATTATGCACATACCATATATAATAGTATATATACAATAAGGGCAATATTATCAAATATTTAGTTTAAAGAAAGGGTAAGTGTTATATTTATTAATTTAGGGAGGTAAATGTTACCTCAAGTATACTTAACCTTTTTCCAAAAATTCAAAATTTTGTATAATTCTAATAGTATTGATGTTAAAAATATATTAAAGTTTTGGGTAAATTATATCGATATTTCTTGAAATTAGTCTTAATTATACAAATATTCATTATCCTTTATAAAATTATAAGTACACGTCTTGATGTGGTGTAAGTGCAATATACCTAAAGGACGTTTCTATAAAGTTAGTAGCATTTTTTTATTATTTTTTATTTTCCAATGATAAAAAGTAAAAAAACTTTAGCAAATAAAACATAGTATTATCTATATATGATATGATAGATATATCAACAACATTCAAGTAAGCATCATGTACGTGCATATTTAGATGGCGCTGTGCAATTTTCTTTTGACACATAAGCAATCATTTTGTTAATTCAGTTTCATATAAATTTATGATTGTTTATCTGAATCCTAAATATTAGTGTGATATTTATTGATAATTTGTTTTATATTATGATTTAGATAAGTGTATAATTATTCATTTTATCGAAAATATAAAAATTATCTAGCCCAAATTCGCCTAAAGCCCAAAGCCCATCGCACAGGATGGCTAAAACATCTCGATCCAGTTAGCCTCTCAGCCCATATCAACTATCCAAGCCCACTTCCGTTACTCGGTCCATCAGTCCGACTCGATTCCCACCTCTTTAAATATGATCTCTTTCTCTCTCTCTCTCAACCCTAACCCTAATTCCCAAAGCCCGGATTCTCTATATTCTCTCTCCTTTTGTCTGTGGTCTTGGTTTCTCTTTTGTCGTTTCTTGTTGCTTCTTCACCGCCTCTTTTCTCGATCATCCCTCCGACTATTAATGGCTTGTCTCTATAAATATCTTGTTCCATTCTGGTTCAAATAGATCCTAAAATCTTATACTCTAACGTTTCCCTCTCTGTGTTTCCAATTAAAAGTTCTTAGTGAACTAACCTTTGTGATAGCTAAGTGATACTGAGTGGATTTGTGCCTAAGTGGCTTTGGTTTAATCTGTGCCTTTGTGGCTCTGTATTTTAAGCAACCGTGAGTTGGGTTGTAGGCCTTTGTGGTGTTTGGGTTTACAGTCTTCGAATATGGTTTTTTGAGCCTAAGATCTTCTATCTTTTCTTATTCCTTTAACTGCTATATTATTTACAGTATACATCTGTTTGTATTTGTATAGATCTTTAATTATCTTTATTCTTTATATTATTTGATAATTGTATAATGTTTTTTCAAACCTATTAATTCTCTGTATTAGTTGAGTTAGGATTTTGTTGTTTTGGGCTTACTACTAAAGGGTTTTACACCTAACAGTGGTATCAGAGAATGATTTTCTTTTCCAGTGGCATCTCTGGTAAGATCTAAACCTTTCTACTTCCTTATCTGCTGGAATATTATTACTTAGTGCTATAATTTTTCTATTTTATTCACTGTTTATTGATTATTTCTCCAAACAACGACCAAAACTCCTTGCTAATCTCTCACCTGGCCGAGCCCTTGAGGCTGCCGGGTATATGGTTGAGGTTAAGCCAAGGTTCCCTCTTAATCTGATATTTTTGTTCTCTGTTGATATTAAAATTTGATAATAATCCATTCGAGAAATTCTATACTCTGTGTTTAGTGGTATTCTATATTCTGTGTTTCTTCCTGCCTTAATTAATATTTTTTCTGCATCACAAATATTTTTGTTATCATGTCTGGTTATAATCTACAACCTTTTGATGGTAAATCTGATTTTTTTTTATATGGCAACAAAAGATGAAAGGTTTTTTCATTCAACATAAAGTTTTCAAAGCTAATGATGGTAAATATGTTGATAATGTCTCTAATGATAAAAAACTTGAAAATGATGAATATACCTACTCTTCTATTATTCTAAATCTATCTGATACAGTTTTAAGAAAAGTTGAAAAATAAAATTCTGCAAAAGATCTTTGGAATAAACTGGAAGAACTTTATACTGAAGCCTCTTTACCCAGCAAATTGTTTTTACTTGAAAAATTTTTAGATATAAACTTGATTTATCTAAAAATATTGAAGAAAACTTGGATGATTTTACAAAATTAGTTCAAGGTATAAAATTAACTGGTGATAAAAATATAGATGATTATTCTCCTATAGTTTTGTAAATGTTATTTCTAAGCCTTATGGTGATGTTAAAGCCGCAATAAAATATGGTAGAGATAATATAAGTCTTTTGATACCGTAGTCAATGGTCTTAAAAGTACGGAAATGGATCTAAAAACTAATATACCCAGTCAAAATCAAAATGAAGTTAACTATGTTAGGGGAAGAACTAAAAACAAAAATTCTGACTATAAATTCACAAGACATAATAAGAGCAAGAGTAGAAGCAGAAGCAGGAGCAAGTCTAGTTCTAAAACTAGGAAGATAGATATAGGGAAGAAAGAACAAATGAACAAAGGTGCTATAATTGTGGTGGCAGAGGCCACTCAATAAAAGATGTAAAACACCTAAATGTAATAATACTAAAGAAGCTACAAATGCAACTGAAGAAAATACTGATGAAGTTTACACGGTTTGTAATGTTAATTCTGCTAAATCCTCTCTGCGTATGAATGAATGTCTTATTGATTTTGGCTGCATTTTTCAAATGACTCCATTCAGAGAAATTCTTACAAATTATAGGACTGAAAAATAGGGTTCTGTTTCTATGGCTAATGAGAAATTATGTGATGTTAAAGGCCTTGTTTGACGTATGTTTAACATTTGAAAGTGGTTATAAGTTAATCTTAAGAAATGTTAGATATGTTTCTGATTTGTGCCATAATTTAATCTCAAGTGCTGCCCTTGAGAAAGAAAGGCTAGAAGCAAGATGGGGTAAGGGTGTTATGAAAATTTTGAAATGTATGCGTGCTATGTTAACTATGATTTAGTTGCTGCATCTGTTTTGAAAAATAATAAAATAGATTTATGGCATAGAAGACTAGGTCATATCAGCATGCAAGGCCTTGAACTACTTCAAAAGGATGGGTTTTAACTGAAAAACTTGATGAAATAGATTTCTGTGATGACTGTGTATTAGAAAAACAACATAAAGTTCATTTTCCTTCATCACCTTTCCCAAATCCCTCATCATCTTCTTGCATACTTAACTATGTTCATATTGATGTTGGTGGACCTGCTTTCTTTCTAAAATTGATAATTACTTTAGGAAAGTTTTTGTTTTCTTAATCATGCAAACGTTTGAAGTTTTTGAAGTGGAAAACTTTAGTAGAAAATCAAACTGGTAAGAAGTTAAAAAGCATTAAGAATAGACAATGGTTTAGAATTCTGTAATCAATAATTTTCTGTAATTGAGTTAGAATTTTGTTGTTTTGGGCTTACTATTAAAGGGGTTTACACCCAATAGAAAAAAGTAATAATTTTTTAAATAAATTAGCTAGTAATATAATTCAAATTTTATTTTAGCGTCTATGAATAAATTTTAATTATCCATTATTATGGTACTAATTTTAGATTATTTATCAATCAATATTTCTATATTAAAATTATAAAAATATATATAATTTTTTATTTCATTAAAAAACCTTAAAGTCTGGAGTCAGAAAATTTTCTTGGAATTTAAAATTATTGATCCCTGAAAAAGATATTGTTCACAACAAATAAATTAACAAAAAACCAATGTACAATCTATACATAAATATTTAAAATTTATCCTAGCCATTGAGTTGCCGATAAGATGAATCGTAGTCATATAACATGTCGAAACTTCGAAATAAAGTATCATAATTGATGTAGGTAAGTGTCCCACATTGATTGAGACGAGAAGCTTGAGTGGTTTATAAGTCCCAAGACCTCTTCTTTCCAGCGAGGCGCCTTTTCAGGACAAAATCGTGAGGCTCATATGAGGTCAAAGTGGATAATTTTTCGCGCAACGGGGCACCATCGAGTGGCAAGCCGCATCAGTAATGTTTTTAAATTATTATTATTTATTAAAATAACTAAAATTAATGGATTACAAACTGTTTAATATAATTTTATTTTTTACTCTAAATTTTATTGTATTTTTATTCTATTTAATATATACACCTAATGCGCACAATTTGTTTTAAAATGAAATATATGACTTATTCTCTATACGCGTAATTTATAAATATTAAATCAGATAAAAAAAAAATGTAAAGTTTGAAATAAGCAATCCAATTTAAAATCTATTATCAAGTCAACGATGAAACGTGTTAAAAAAGTCCTACTTTTCCAGTGGCTCACAGTCACCTTAATCACCGTCCAATATTCTGCCGCTGATCATTCCTACATTAATAATAAATATGATTTTATAAGTTATATGTCTATGTGGTGTTCTATATTAGGATAAATTATAAAAATTTCCTCAATCTTACTATAATTATAAATATTTTTTATTATTTAAAAAATTACAAATATCCTTTTGGATTTAACGACCGTCTAACAAATATCCTCCTACAATGGTCTGTCACTAAGAAGTATTTATTAGACAACCATTTATTTTTAGAAGTGCACTTGTAATTTTTCAAACAATGAGAAAAGTGTAATTATAACAAATCTCAGGAGTGCCCATTGTAATTTACCTTTTATATTATAATGCAAAGCATAATGGAGACAAATTCATTTAGAGTAAATGTGCATTGACGCTGCTCTGACGTAAGGTCTAATTATATAAATATTTTTTGTAATAAATTGACATTATCTTATTACAAATTCATACTCTCAAAACACGGGACACATTTAACTGTTCAGATAATTAGATTTGTTTGAAACTTATAAAATGTCAGATTTTATTTTAAAAATAAAATTTTAAAGTGTTCGAATAAAATGAAATGCTGGATCTTAAAAATGTCAGCAACGCCGATTTTTGATCAATCTGAATGGTATGTTGAGATTTTATAATAAGTTAATAACTCTTCTTTATTTTTTTTTCGTGTTATTTTTTTTTTGCAAGAGGAGCTTTTAACGTCTTACTTCTGGATATTATAAGTTTTTCTGATGATAAAGAAATAGCAAATGGTTTTATAGAGCATATAAGTTCTCAAACATCTTATAAGATATTTTAAAATGATTATAAACTCAGCCAAACATCTTTCTGAAAGATTTTATCAAACACTTTTCAATATCTTATAAGGTATTTTTACCAATTTTTAAACTCAGCCAAAAAGCCCTCTTCGGTCATTTCCCCAACCCCCAAGCAATTTGTTCATATTACAGTTCCATCTCTCCACATTTCAATTTATTTAGGGTAAATCACAACTCCCTTTCGAATATTCGATATAATTATAAATATTTCTTTATTATTTGAAAAATTACAAACACCCCTCATTTTGATCACCTTCTAACAATAAGCCCATTCCATTAATCCCGGTTAGGTTTTCATCCATATTTCGTGATGGACTGACATAAATGCTCTTTTTGGATTATTAATTATAATTTTTTACATATATTTTTTAAAAAAACTAAAATATATTTATGAACTATTACTTCATAAATCATTAATTTTAATTTTACATATTTTCCCTACACTCAAATTAGTTAATAATTTTTCAATCATTTGAAAAAATCAACAAAGGTAAAGTAATAATTATTTTTTATTTAAACGAAGTTTTCATAATTTTTTAAATAATAAAAAATATTTATAATTATATGACATCAAATAGCAATAAATAATGCTATAATTTCGTCGTTTATTTAAAAAGATTCACCTACATCTATTAATGTACATGAGATCGCAGGTGATGTTTGGTGATAATAAATTGGCCCTCCACTCACATCACAATCACAACAAAACTTTATTGAGAAGCAATCAGCTGATGCAACAACCAAAGGCTCCCCCTTTTACCTCTTTATTGTGGATCACGGGCTTACCCCACGCTTACTCACCAACCCTAAAAATCTCGGATCGATTTTCTATTTTAAATTATGTTGTATTTTTTAGGGATAATCATACTTATTTTTTTAAAAATTTGATATAATTATACGTAAATTTTCTTTGATTTGAGAAATTATATTTAATACCCTTAAGATTTGCTTTCATCTAACAAATAAGTCCCCCTTGGTCAAAATTCATTGAACTTGCTCATATTAACAAAAAAAAACTGAATGAAAATTGATATTTTCCATTGATTGACTTATTACTGACATATTGCAGGTAAAATATTTTTTTTCTGAATTAAACTACCTTTATAACAGTGGAAATATACCTCCTCACATGCATTAATGCGTAAAGATGTATGAGGTAATTTGGTTATAAAATATTTATTTGACCTGTAATAAGTCAGTAATAAATCAATCGGAGTTACATATAAGTTTTTTGTTTATTTATTTTTATTAATCAGCAAATTCGATGATTCTGACTAATAGAGAGACTTATTTGTTAAACGGAAGCAAATTTTAAGGGTGTTAGATGTAATTTTTCAAACTATTGGGGGCCTACATATAATTACACTAAATTTTAGGGAGGAAAGTGTAATTAACCCTATTTTTTATTTTATATAATATATAGACACCTATGTGTAAAAAAGATGATGTATACATGGCGTTTATATGTTGCATAGAATAAAAGATGTAATATAAGTTGAAATAGAAAATTCAATTTGCAAAAATTAATGTCTTGTTTCATTTAAGGGGAAATAGCATTTTTGGTCCCATAAATTAGACCCATTTTATTTTTGGTCTCATTCATTATGCAAATTAACACTTTTAGTTCCGTAATTTATAAAAATTAACACTTTTGGTCCTCATCAACTTTTTCATCTATTATTTTAATGTTGTAGGCGCACGTGGCCATTCTGCCCACAAAAGTATATGGATGCTCCATTTGGTCTACTTGATTCATTTGTCGAATACATGATTATTTTTGTTGTTTCTACTTGGCTTCAATTTATAAAAATATGGGAAGGGTGGTACTTAATTTTATGTGATAAAAGAGAGAAATCCCCATTTCTTTTTCTCTAATTTCCTTCAAGATTTATTTTTTACCTCAAATATAGTTGTATTACCCCTAGAAAGTGGTCCCAAGCTGAAAAATGGGCCAATTTTTCCTCTACTAAAAAATACTTAACAGTCACATACTATCCACGTTGCCTACGTTATTAAATTGTAGACAAAAAGGTGAACAATAACCAAAAGTGCTAATATTTATAAGTTGTGGAACTAAAAGTGCTGATCCATAATAATTGATAAGGGAGAATGAAACGAAACCAAACAACAGCTACTACCGATCAAATGAAAAGAAAAAAACCAACAAAAAATCTACTCTATGCTATTTTTTTTTTCCGATAATGCAAAATGTTTAAATATTAAATTTATTTTACTGAATAAAGATCACATTGATATTTAAATCTTAGTATTAATATTTGATGCGTGTGATTTTAGTACGAGTCCAACGATCTTGGATCTTGATAATGAGTTTAGGCTGATTAAGCAAAAGACCTTGAAAAAGAGGACCTGCAAAATAACATGTTAACACTCGGCGCTCAACTTAGTTTCGGATTTAGGAATAAATAATTTGTAAAAATAAATCGTAATGAGAAATTGAGAGATAAATATGAAATTCATGAGAAAAATATGATTAGAATGCGAGTCGATAGCTGTAGGAAGAGTAGAAAGCAAATTTCTAGATTTTGGAAGGTCTCCTCGTTGGGGGATGGTGTCTGTATTTTCTCAATATTAATCTTTACTCCATGTCTTCTTCCAATGAGTCTGTACGTTTTCTCAAGGAAACCTCTTTGGGCAATTATCCTTCTGAGGCCACCTCAAGGAAGACAAGTCCTGTTTTACATTGATTTACTAGGGGCCAGAGGAGGAGCTTAAGAAGGCGACGGCTGCTCCTCGACGTTTGATAGATGATGATTCCAATGAGGAGGCAAGGGAAAATGAGGGTGAGGGTTCTTCCCCTGAGGAAGAGAGGGAGCTAAGGTCTCCTTTAAGGGAAGAAAGGACGCTTGGGTCTTCCTTTGAGGAGGACAGGGTGTCTAAATCTCCTCCTAGGGAAAAAGAGAAGAGGTCTCACCAAGAGGAGGAGGAAGAAGAGGAGAGGGTGCCCCAGTCATCGATAGACTGGGGGTCCTCTACCTCCTCCATAGATCAGTTGCTTCAAGAATTTCATGTACTTTTTTCCTTTGTTGTGTATACTCCTTCTCCTACAAGCCGTCCATTCAATTCTCCTCCTAAGTGTTTGTGTTTTTCTGTAGCCCAGCTACGCTCAGGTTTGCGTTTTCCTATTCCCCCTTTTTTTATTTAGAGGTTGCTTGTCTTTCTCAAGTCCCTCTGAACCAATTTGTTCTCAACTCCTTTAGAATTTTGGCTGTTTTTTTTTTTTTTATGGTATTTTGCTTTAATGGTACCCTTGTAACAGCACATGTCTTTACTAAATGTTATCACCTCCAACAGGCTGAAAAAGGCTTCTTTTGCTTTGTCCCTCAAAAGGGGGTGTCCTTATCGCCTCCTAATCCCCCCAAACACTGAAAATTAGTTATTTTTATGTCCTCCTCCCCAGTACCTGGTCCTTCCCTAGCCAGTGGGTTCGAGAAATCCTGCTTCTTGTACATGTAGGGGCGAGAACAACAACTTGGCTTAACTCCTCAAATGGAACTTTTAGGGGATCTTATCTCTTTGTTTTCTATTTGTTGCTACATATTTTTTCTTGTGCATCATTGGGGTATTAACTTCTCTTTCGATTTTGGCAGAAAGCATCATGTTTAGGAAACTCATAAAGGATCACGTCTTGGGAGGTCATTCTGGAGGTACCCCTACTCCATGATCTTCGGAACCCCCCCCCCCCCGGCTCTAGTGAGTCAAAGGGAAAGCGTCCGTCTTCCTCCTTCTCTGCGGTCCCAATAGCTGGAAGTTATTAAGGAAAAATAGCCTCGTATAGGCTCCATGAGGCTCCCCTTTCTCGTCCTTCGTCTGTGCCTCCTTCTCCAAAGAAGAGGTGGAGACTCCCCCTAGATCCTCGCGCGCTTTTCCATGCCTTCACAATCGCTAATCCTTGGATCAAGAGAGGGGGAGAAATCTCTTGGTGGCTAACTTGAGGAGGGGGATTTTATATCATGGGGATAAGAAATTTTTGGCCCCACTTCTGAAGGAGGATCTTGACGGGATGTGAATTTATTATCTATTTTTTTATAGTTATGCCATGTGCTTCCCTAACCTGTGCCTTTCTAGCATGATGGGAGTTGCCTTTACTCGGATCACCTGCGATCATTTGTATAACCCTTTTACTGGGAGGATCATTAGCTTCAGCCTTCCCCCCAGAAGTACTCCTGTGCTCTTCGTTTGGTAAAGACTCTGGATTGAAAATCTTTGCTTCCTTTCCTTTGTTTGTTTCCTACTTTCAGTATGATCTTATTCCTTTGGCTTTTTCCCAACAGACGTACTCCTGCAGATATACATTTTGGATAAGCCTTTCAATCTCATTCTTGAGATGCCGACACTCTTCAGTGGTGTGGCCGTAATCATTATGGAAATGACAAAATTTTTCAAACTTAGGACGTTGGGGTTGTTCTCTCCATGATCTGAGACGAGCTAGTAAGCCTTTCTGTTAGACTGCCATGAGGACTTGGGTGATAAGTACCGTCAAGGAGGTGTCTACTGCATTAACCCTTTGGAAGGGTACCTTCGAAAATCAGCTTTGGGGCTTCTTGGAGGGGGCCTCCTCCCGAACTTCTTTCCTTTTCTCCCCACGACTCTCTTTCTGGTAGCTTGGGCATCTTCCATGTTGATACACTTAGCTGGGCGAGCTAGGAGGCATTGAAGCTGGAAATGAATTTTTTGGCTAGGGACTTGAAGAAGTCCCCATCCAGAAGTCCTTGCGAGAAAGCACTGGTTTTCACTTCTTGAGTGGCGGAGGGTATCTCCATGGCTGCAACATTGAATTTCTACAGGTACTCCTTCAATGTTTAGTTATCTTTTTGCCATATGGAAAAAAGGCCGAGCTCCGTCTTCCGAAGCTTTTGACTATTGGCGAACTGGTGTAAAAAGAGAGATCTAAACTCTTTAAAACTTCCTATCGCTCCCATGGACAACTAATTGAACCATTAATGTGCGGCTGTAGTGAAGGTGGTGACAGAAATGCAACTTTTGATTCCGTTCGAGTACTTATGCAAAAGAGCTGCATTCTCAAATTGTAAGAAATGTTCTTGTGGGTCAGTCGTTCTATCATATTCAGCAATAGCAGGGGTGCATCAATTTGTCGGGAGTTCATCCATCATCACTGCGCCCGTGAAGGGGACACCCGACAATTCTAGGGGGTATTTATAATTTTTGAAACAAAGAGTAGATTATTGGAGGTATTTATAATTATGAAAAACTTTGGAAGGGCCCATCACAATTTACCCTTATATTTATATTTTAATTATTTTATTAATTGTTTTGTCTTTTTCTCTTTTTATTTTTTAATTTAAAGTTTAAAAAGGAAAAAAAAGAATAGAAGAACTAATTAGGAGGGGTGTTTTCACTAATTTTTGCTTTTACGGTGATAATAAATTATCAAGAAATTTGTGATTTAACAAGTAGGGAAAAGTTGAGAATTTTCAGTGAAAATTAAAAAAAAAAGTTGGATTATTTAGGAAGCAACTAAAATATTTATATTTTATCAATAAAGTAATAGAAAAATTGCTTATACACTTATATTAAATTCATTAAATCAATTCAAAATCAAATTTTTTTAGTTAAAACTACTATAGTTTAATATATTTTCAACAATAAATTAATAGTTATTTATCTTATGCAGAGACACCGTGAAATGTGAGACGGCACTAACGGCGCCGTTACATATCTTTCGCTGAAGCGGACGGAATAAAGATGATGCGTCTGTGGTGGGCCAGAACTCGGTGTTAGCGCGTTGCTGGCCGGCGCACAGCTTTCCAACACAGCTGTATCTTCCTGTGACCATCACTTGTCAAAATAAAAATATTATTCAGACATCCTTTTTTTTAATTATTAACTTATAGATAATTATTTATTTCTTTTTCATTGTCTTTTTCGATGAAGGGAATTTGAAGACCGTTTGCATTTGCACCATACCCAATAAGTATAATATTTTCTCAATCATTTGATTCATCATTTTTATCAACAATTGTTGGATTTGATTGGAGGAGAGAAGAGAAGACAATCATCATACACCAAAATACAACCGTCCTAAGGAATACTAGTTTCTTTTTTAAGGTTAAATGTAGCAAGCTCCCTATAAACTAATACAAATATAAAAAAGTTTTCAAAATGGTAATAGAACCACTTGAAATTATAAAAAAGAATGAATAATACGACTTCCTCACACGGCAAGTAATGAGCTTCTTTTTTAAAAAATTGATGTGGTTGCATTGCTTTTCTTTTAATATTTTTTACTATCAAGAATTGAACTCGGAGCTGGTAATGGAACCATCAGTTAGGCTGGAGTGGGCAATCTGCAAATAGCTATGCTGAGAGCATCATCGATGATCCTACTGATACACTTGTTCAAGAGCACGTTCACATGAGGGGGAGAGGTTGGTGGATCAAGAGCAGTGGGAGGTGCGCTATGAGAACCAAATGAGTTGTTTCCCCCGTGGCCTAGCAACCACTACTCTGGCAAGGAGAGGGGTGTTTTCTTCAAATGAGCCATTGTATGAATTAGCCATACTCTGGCAAGGAGAGGGGTGTTTTCTTCAAATGAGCCATTGTATGAATTAGCCATTCTTATGTCTTTAACTTAATGTTTCCATAGGCGATGCCAATGATACTAATCAAGGTCTAGTAGCACCACACTATTCCGAAGGATCTTCTGAGTATTGTAAGAATATCGAAGGATTAAGATGCAAAACAAGGATTAATACTTTGATATGTAAATTAGTAATTAGTTTGAGAAAAATAAATCAAGAACACTAAGCAAAACTATGAGAATTAACAAGTTTGGTGGTGAAATGTGTACAAGCCGTGTGGAATATGCTTGCAATAGAAAATATTATAGAAAACATGAGTATTTGTGAGCTCAAATGCGTATCTAAGAGTCAAAGTAAAGTTAAAAATCAAGTTACCTCCTTTGACCTACCTAAAATCTTATTTGTAGGAGCTAAATGAGAGAAATGAGGAGGCTGTTGAGAATGGTTAAGATTCTTGAATAAAAAGTATTTGACAGCTTATAGAGCTGGATGATGTTCTTAAAGACTGTCATGTGTTTTTTGGGGTCCTTGGATGATGTTCTTAAAGGCTGTCATGTGCTTTTTTGGGTCCTTGTCACTCTTTTATCGTAGAAAATATGGAATTTTGACCCCCCCATCCAATGTTTCCACGAAGATCTCTGGGGTGAAAGTTGATCCTCGTCTCAGTAGCATTGTCCAGGGCAGCAGGTAACCCCTAGGGAGTTCCTTAATATGCCTAGTTAAGCGATCAACCTATTGATTCAGCTCTTAGACCTTATTCCTTCTTGGAAAGTCTTCTAGAGCTTGGTGTCTCACTACTTCTTCAGAATCAAGCCTATGAAAGTGTTTAGGGCCTCTTTCCTAGATGCTCGTTCTTACTTTGGGAAACAACTCCTAGTTCTCAATGTTGGATGTGGGGGGTGGCTGGAGATTCGGCTGAGTCGCAGCCTTAAAGTTTGTTTCCTCATGTTGTGGTGGGGCACTCTATCATTAGTTATCTCCAACGCCTACTCAATGAACATCTAATATATAGTGATCAGATCACCCCTTGGGAGATTTTCTCCCAGGATGTTTACTTAGGTCCTAGATCGCCACATTTTTGCTAGAGTTCTTTGCGACATATCTTAAGAAACAATCATAGTGATTTCCCACAAACGACACCAGGAGGTTTACTAAGGTTAAATTTAGATAAGGAAAGATCCATGAGGCGCTTAGGAAAGTATCAAGATCAATTTGTTGAACTTGGCTAGCTACTTGTGCTTTAACCCTCAGATGTCCAAATTTCTTATCGAGCTCCTTAAGGTTTTTCCTATGATGCTTGAGTTATGATGATGAAATTTGTTCCAAAGGCTTCCATCTCTTGCTAAAAAGATTTGCAAGAATGTTTTCATGAGATTTAATGATGACAACATTATAACAATATAATACTAGCATTCAACTTGCCATTTAATAATAAAAACCTTCTCAATTTGAGATTCACATTTATTTTTGCTGGTTGAATATGAAATTATTGTCAATAATTAATTAATTCTATCAAATTATTTATATATATAATTTATCAAAAATTAATTGTACATTCCAACAAGTGCAATGCAATTTTATTCTAGAATTACGATTTGGAAGTTAAATCATTAAAAAAACTATTCAATTAAGTTTGATCCGGACGATTTTGACGATTCGAAAATTTGTTTGATCACCCCCTACGTATAAACATCCAGCGATTTCTGAAAATTAAGGCACAAAAAAGTCCTCAATTCACAAAAATTAATAAATTATTGGACCAAATTAAATTAATTTATCACGGGATCAAAAACTGCTATACCCAAATATTTATAGGATAAAAATTGAAAATAAGAGGACCATAATTCTCGTAGAAAGTTTAATTTGGCAATATTTGGTGAAAGTTTAATTTGGTTCACCAATTTCTTAATTTTCATGGATTCAGGATTTTATTCATTGGAATTTCCAAAATCCCCATTACTATAATTTATACCCTCATGTGACGTGTATGTGGAAAAATCTGGCACGTCAGAAAGTTCCTGCAAAATAAATCCTCGATTTTCAACGATTAGGTCCGTTCAAATCCAGCTAATTACACGATAACTGATATATACTTATTATGTGATTGATTACTTTCCAACGACTTATATTAGACTTGTGTAATTGATTTAGGTATGATCATACCAAATATGAACTAGAATTATTCCAGAAGAAACTTCGGCCTTATTCCTAAGTTAAATATCAACCGTATAGGAAATGTTTGTAAATATTTCTGTCATGGCTTAGTTAGAAGCTCTCTAGCTATTCTTCCATTTGCTCCCTTAGGGAAGTACCCGCCGGGAACATGCTCGTTGCCTGTGCCATACATGATTCTTAGTATCTCCTTGGGAGATCTGCCGTAGGAGAGGGAGTTGTAGTCGGCTGATAACACGTTGCTTACGGTCCGATTCTCTGCCCCGAGACATGGAGGCACAATGATGCCTTCATCTCTTATTCCGCACATTGCCAGTCGGTTTCTCAGCTTAGAGATTTGAATCGTGAACACCGCGACTGTGTGATTGTATGGATGCACCACCTTTGCTGCCCGCTCGTAGAGGTAATGTCTTATAATTGCATCTTGCCCTGCTTCCACCCCCAACAGTCCTGCCAAAACCTACACCGATCGATGTAAAATGAGCTCTAGTTTTATTTTACCCAATGTGAAAATATTAATACGAAAAAGTTTCCCTAAACAAAAAATAAAAAAAAGAACAACACGACTCCTGAACTTTTAATACTGTAAAATAACTACATTTGCTTGTCTTGTTAGTAGTAACTTTTATTTAGCTAGGCTTAAGAGACAGGAAAATTTTACACGATTCAATAAATCTAGTGTAGGATTCACAACGTCAGGATCGACATGAGTAAACAAGTACCCCAAGGGGAACCAACTATATAGCAAGTACAATATACTTGTCATGTGATTGGTGTACAATTTAGGAAAAGTGACATCAATCACACAACAAGTGTGATATGTTTGTTCTGTAATTAGTTTGATTCAGTCGAACTTGATCTGGATAAAAAATTTTAGTATCGAAAGATTGGGAGGTTGGACTCACATGTTTTGGAATATACCCGATGAGGAACGGGTTTGTGCCCACGTACCCCAGCAATCCAACATATGGAATTACATAAGAAGCCAACATATAGCTGAGGCTATTACGGTAAGGGTCGAAAGGCGGCACCAACTTGTAGCCAAACGCTTCATCGAATACCTTTGCAAAGTTTTTGGCACTAAGGTCCATCAAAGGCCTAGGAAATCCTCCTACGGTTGTCTTGAGGGCTCTACATGAGCATCAGGATGTACGTTTAATCAACACAAAAAGAGAGAAAAACAACTTCAATTACAAGAACATACATACCTTAGGTGGCCAACTTCTTGATAGCCAAATTCTTCAATGATTTGCCTTGTGAGGAAATCAAGATTGGCTTTCTGAGCACCGATTGGTGGAGGGCCGCCCATCACCAGCTCTGGTGCAACGTGGTCTAGTCCATAGCCGAGGGCGCTCCAGAGAAAATAGTCTGCTTCCAAGTGCTCTAGATTCTCTGGAAACTGCATCAAATCTATATCTCCTTCATGTACCGGAATGCCATGTTCCGGATACTCTGGCGGGCACAACGTGTTGGACTTAACTATGTGCTTCGTGCATGACACCGAGACAATAAACCTAAACATCAGAATGGATGTAAAGGCTGAAAGAACCTGCATCTTTTTTCGGATTTTACGTTCTTCTTCCGTATTTTGATTGAACTTAGTGGATCAGAAGAGGGCAATTGGATTATAAAGACTTCACAACCATTGTCAACAAACCCCATCACCCTCAATCCCCCACGACCAACAAGCAGCAGCAGGCAAAGGGAGCCTAAAATAGGCTTCTCAACCTCAACAAGTGATTTCTATATTAAAACAGCAGCATTGAAGGTTTATGCTACTTGTAGCAAGTGTACATAGTCCTGTGGAGTTTGCTTTTTATGTGTATGCTCCACCTACATCTGATGGAGGAACTGAAGGAAAATCTCACAAGGGCAAAATCGACTTTGCGCAAGAAAGCAAAATTTAAGGAAGGCCACATATTTGGATTCGTCGGACTAATTACCGAAATACCCACTATACTAGATTAGTAACCGTGGATAAAATTGTATTTTCGCCTTGCGTGTACTAAATGCACCCCATAGTGTGTGTTAATGGTTTCAACCCCAAAGAGAGAAAAAAAGGAAGGAATTAAGTTGGAAGAGGAGAATACATTGCAAGATCAAATGGTTATTCATGTGTGCCCGATCGCTTTACAAAGAATATAATTACTATTATATCCCGTAATCTGTTGCGATCTTACTTATTCTGTAATCTATTGCAGCTTCATCTAATTTCGTGTTCTTTTACGACGACATCAACATCGTTCGTCCGAAAATTTCAAAATACGAGTGAAAGGTATGCAAAATTAAAAAAAAATATTAGCTATATATAATTACAATTAGGGGAATGATGGAAGAAGAGTTTTTAACAAAGGGCAAAGTAGTCTTTTTCAAAGAAGATGGTGAAACTATATATTTCTAGAGTTACGTGTACTTAGGAAATTAGCCTTAGCAGAATAATTGGATCCACATATAGCACACAATGAAGAGGTAAAATGATTCTATCCCCCCCCCCCCCCCCCCACCCACAATTGCTAGAGACAGTATAAATACCCCTCAAACATTATAAAGTCGAGTTTTAGAGAGAGAGAGAATTTTGCTACCTTGGAATTAATGCGTATTTAAAGTGTATATTCAGATTGCTTGTTATTAACTTATTCATTTAGTGTATTTTAAGAAAGTATTGCGACTTCTTCTATTTTAATTATGTATTCTATTTAATATACATGCCACGTATATAAAAATTACATTCAGATAACTATATATATATATATAAATTATGTTATTTATTGTATTTAGGAAAATATTTTCTTCTATTGACTTTCTATGTTTTTTTTTTTTTTATTATTATAAATTGATTATAACCATTCATGTCGGATATCAATATTTGACAAACTAGTAGAATGATCATACTCAGATCAATAATGTTAAACACACTAAACCTAACCAGCACCTACTATTAGAGTAGAAACATAACCTACTATTTAATAGAAACAATACACCTACTATTCAGTAAAAATAACATCCCACACATAAGAAGGGATTCGAAACCATGAGTCTCTATGCCTTAACAACCATTGTTGCTACTGTAATCTATTGAAAACCGATTGACACAAAATTTGGTTACGAAAGAAAAGAAGTACGGTACCGAATTATCCACCGAAATATTGTAAACGAGCAAAATTATTCTCTATGAATAAAATTTAGCAATTTACGCTCCTATATTTTTTAAATGCATCGATTTATATATTTTCCTATATTTTTCAAAATGAAGCAGTTTACCTCCTAACAGGGAGGTAAATTGCTATTTTTTTTATCATAGGGAATAATTTGCCCGTTTGCAATATTACAGAGAATAAGTTGCATTAAGTCCCTTTATTATACTTGTGATTTGATGGATTAATTGTACGGTTTTATTTTCAAGAAAAAATCGGGTTGTATTAATACAAACTCAGTCGAAGGCTAAACATGTTTGAAGAATTAAGAAACAGCCAACTAAAGAAAATACGGATTAATTATACGTTATAGATGACAAAATTTGATATAAAAAGTACAGTCGGGTCATTTGGGCTATTCATTTTGCCAACAAAGCCATTACTGTGAAATGTTTGATTAAGAAGATAAAACACATAAATAGATTATCAAAATTACAAGTTTCAACAACTCATACCCAACTTTAGATTTTTTTGTTTTAAAGTTTTTGGTTTGTACGTGCATTCCTAGGTTTTGGGAAAGTGATATGATCTTGTTTGGTTATATAATATATACTTGTGTTATGCACAAAAAAATTATAAATTTTATAATATATGAATTCTAAATTTTATAATAGTATGTCATATTTTAATAACCAATTCACTATATATATAATAAAGCAGACTTATTTATTCAAAACTCAATATGATATTCTTTACTAAGTCAATTTATGAAATATTTTGAAAATAACAATAGAGTATTATCACATTTTGCTTATTGATAAAAAAATTATAGAAATTTTGAATACTATATATATATTCTTATTGAATTAATATAATTTTGGTGAAACAAAAATATTAGTATTAAAATAAATTTTATGAAGATATTATCCTATTACGTTTTGATATAAATTCCCCTATAGAAAATGTGTTTCGTGTTAAATGATCCTATAAAAGTAAGCATAAAAAAAGCATAACAACACTTTTTATTTCCTTCATATAAAAATTAATAGTATTTGAAACTAATAAAAAAATAAATATATAATATTTCTAAATTATATGTGATGTGCATGGCTTGAGGAGGCCCAATCTAAGAAGGACAACAAGGCCTAAAGGCCACCCGATATGCCTACTCCAACAACCCGAAGGCCTAGCAGCGCAAACGAAGGATGGAGGCCCAAGGCATCTTTAGATTTGACCCATAATCATGACCCAACAAGGACGATCGATTCAAATATTCACAAGCTCGGCAATCTCCCCCCTACACTTTGCAAATAGTTGGCCCGCCAGTCAATCACCACATCAGACCACGTGAGCCTTAGGGACTCAGCTTAAGAAGGTCTGCTTAAAGCCTGGGACTCCCTAGCGGCTAGGGTTCCCTAGTGGTTGGGACTCCCTGCTAGTGAAGGGTTTCCCTCGATAAAAATACATTCCTATTAGATGCATCCAATTGCGGATAAAGGCATTTTTCCACTTATCCAACCACCTTAACCCATCTTTCCTGAAATCCGGGAAGAGGGAAAGATCCCTAGTAGGCGGAGGCACCCCCTCCTATATATACAGGTTTGATCCTCCATGCGGGGATGGCTCTCAGATTCTTTGCTAATTCCTTCTAGCATTCTCTTGTAAATTTGCACATTTCTTTCAATCTAATCAACATATCTCAATTCCTTATAACGATTATTTATTTTCTTGGGTTATCTTTTCTTGGATGCAACACTGACTTGAACTTCGGAGTACTAACGTGTTGTTTTGCAGGTCTATTATTTTAGGATCATAAAAGCGTTCCAGTCCAAACCCTGAATGATAGTCCAAGTTGCTTAGACCTGTGCCATTTTCGCACGCATCAATTGTGTTGTCTGTCGAAAACATAGAGTTGAAGACGTGAGTAACAATGAAAACACCTAACAACACACCAAACAAGCAGAAGGCCGCGGAGACAAATGGTAGCACCCGGACCCTGCAGGTCGTGATAGGGACGTCCCTAGCACCCGCCAGCAGAACACACCAGTCCCAGCACCCCCTAGACCCGTTGATCTGTTGGCTAAGCCTCCTCGTCGCAGCATCTCCTCCAATACTTCTTCGGGAGAGTTATCCCCAGCACTCCTAGGAACTATCCAGCAAATTATTATAGCTGTCATTGGAGAACAAATGGAGACACTGGTCCCCACCCATGTGGCAACTCTATTTGATGTGGATTCCACCAAGGAAGAAGGCGAGATGGGCCTCCTAATCCTTGTACCCCCAGCAACAGGAGGTCAAGGACTCCCTCACACGCCCAACAAGAGGTCCCATCCTAATGGCTCGCTCGTCTATAGTGTCTGCAGAAAGGCATCCAATGTGTTCAGTACCAGATCGCAAGGACGCCTTCGGAAGAACAACAGTGTGTCCCCTTCACAGAAATGGTGATGGTAGACGAGCTCCCTATGAACTGTCGTACTCCAGCTATCCCCGAGTATGATGGTTCCACAGAACCACAAGAGCATCTCTCACGCTTTGAAAATGCAGCCTTTCTACATCGATACACGGGTGGGATCAAATGTCGTGTTTTCCTCACCACTTTCGCCAGAGTGGCCCAGCAATGGTTTAATTAGCTGCCTGTGGGAGCAATAGGAAGTTTTCAGGAGTTCCGATTCCTCTTTCTACACCAGTTTTCTAGTAGTAGAAAACTTTGAAAGGTTGAACTTAATCTCTTCACTGTACGAAAAAAGGAGGGCAAGCCTTTGAAGGAATACTTGTAGAGATTTAATGTAGCTGCATTGGAGGTGCCCTCCTCTACCTAAGAGGTGAAAGCTAGTGTCTTCTCTCAAGGACTCCTGGATGGGGATTTACTCAAGTCTCTGGCCAAGAAGCCTGTCTCCAATTTTGTTGCCCTCTTAGCTAGAGGTACAAAATATATCAACACGGAAGATGCTCAAGCCTCCAAGAGAGAGAGTCGGGGTGAGAAAAGGAAGAAAACAAAGGAAAAGTCCCCCACCAAGAAGCGCCAAATTGATCTCCAAGATAAAAATTGCTTTTCTAGAAAGTGAATTCTATGTACACCACGTGATGGTCCCTATCACTCAAGCTCTTATGGCTGTAGAAGGAAAGGTGTTTGTTGGTGCGCCCCAAACAGTCAGGGGTGGCCCCATTGTCCAAGTTTGATAAATTATGTCGTTTTCACAATGATTATGGCCACACAATAGAGGAGTATCGACACTTGAAGAATGAAATAGAGTGACTTATCCAGAATGGGTATTTACAGGAATATGTGTGTTGGGAAAAAGCTCTGAAAACATGGCCATATTAAAAACAAGAAATGAATAAACCTAAGGTATCGAAGGATTCCAGATCAGAGCCCCCGCCCAAGGACTTCTAGGTCCACATCTAGAGGAAAGTTTGAACCCAACAACCCCCCACGTAATGGGATGATGTAGATGATCATGGGAGGCCCCATTAGGGGTGATTCACACCATACTAGAAAGACACAAGTGAGAGAAGCTCACGACATAATTGTTTAGGAGTTCCTGGACGTAGAAGCTTTGGAAGAACCCCTCCCCCCTTTTATTCAATTTCGGGCGAGCGGAGTGATCTAGGCCTAAGGCCTCCCATAATGATGCTTTGATCATGACATCACTACTAAACCAATTACGCAATAAGGCAAATCTTTATAGGTTCAAGCAGTTTAGCAGATATATTGTTTGGCGAAGCTTATGACCAAATGCAGTTGAGGGACATCCCCTTAGAAATGATTAACACCTCACTATAAGGTTTCACCGGTGAAGTGGTACATCATCGCGGCATGATCTCACTGCTCGTGACCCTAGGGGTGGGTCTACTCAGAAGACCTACTTGTTGAAATTTCTTGTTGTGGATATACCCTCAACTTACAATGTTATCTTGGGAAGGCCTACACTTAATATTTTTTCTGGCTATGATATCTATTTATAAAATGAAAATTAAATTCCCTGCACCTGGTGGCGTGGGAGAAGTGCAGGGGGAACCTTTGCAGTCCTGTAAGTGTTACATAGAATTTGTGCAAAAAGGACGAAAGAGGTGTTCAGACGAAATACCTAAGTTGGAAACCCCAACCAGGCGAGGAAATGACCGGTGTTGGAGGAAGGAGCTAAGGAGGAAGGAGAGAGACCTACTAAAGTCCAACTAGCTGAGGAGCTACTGGCTATAGAACTCAAACCCGAAGGTCTAGAGAAAACTACCTGAATTGGCTCCCAAATGGAGGATACGATTTGAAAAAAAGTAATTCAGTATCTACAAAGAAATATAGACATTTTTTCTTGGACCCCCCACGAGTTGGAGGGAATTAATCCAAGCATTATCACTCATCACCTATACATAGACCCTAGCATCAAGCTAGTTAAACAAAAGAAAAGAAACTTCGGACCTAAGAAAGATAAGATTATCCAAAGCGAGGTGGATAAACTATTAGCTGCAGGACATATTAGGGAAATACAATTCCCTAAGTGGTTTTCAAATGTGGTTCTAGTACCTAAGCTAGGAGGAAAGTGGAGGATGTGCATACACTTCAGGAATCTTAACGAAGAATGTCCTAAAGAATTTTATTCTCTGCCTGGATCGACCAGTTGGTGGACTCCACATCTGGTTGTGAATTACTGAACATGATGGACGCCTCACAAGGATACCATCAAATAATATTAGCTCTTGAAGATCGTAAAAGAGTTAGCTTCATCATTTCTGTCAGAACATTCTGCTACATCGCCATGCCATTTGGCTTTAAAACACGGGAGTTTACCTATCAATGTTTGGCAGATAAAGTATTCTGACCTCAATTGGGGAAAAACATCGAAGTTTACATAGACGACATGCTAGTGAAGAGCAAAAAAGATGAGTACCACATTATAGACTTGGAGGAAACATTCTCGGTGTTGAGAAAGTATAGGCTGAAGGTCAATACGGGGAGATATGCGTTTGGAGTACGGGAAGGCATTTCCTAGGATTCATACTCAAAGGGGCATTGAGGCCAACCCCCTCAAGATCAGGGCCATTCTTGACATGAAGACACCGACCAACGTTAATGAGGTGGAATGACTGACGGGGAGGATATCCGCACTTAGTCGTTTCTTCTCTAAATCTATAGGGAAAAACTTACCTTTCTTCAAAAACATTAAGGAAATCAAAGAATTTTGAGTGGGACACTAGTTGTCAACAAGGCTTTGATGAACTTAATGAGTACTTGGTGGGCTCCCTCTGTTAGTGAAACCCTCACCAGGAGACACCCTCTACCTTTATCTTTCTGCCACTCCCCAAGCAGTTAGTTCCATTCTCATCTGAGAAGATAAGGGAAAAAAGATGCCCATTTTATTATGTCAGAAAAATGCTAAATGGAGCTGAAGGATAATATACCCCCATCAAAAAATAGCCCTTGCATTATTGGTGGTCCCGGCTAGGTAGCTGCTCCCTTATTTCCTCTCATATCCCATTGGAGTAAGAACAAACTTACTTTTGAAACAAACCTTGGGCAAAACCTGACACTTTAGGACGATTGGTGAAATGGGTGATGGAATTAAGCGAATATGACATCTCCTACTTGCCACGAACAGCTATCAAAACCCAAGTTTTAACGGAATGTCTCCGAAATAACTAGGGCACCCCTGCAAGAAATTCCTAAGAAGAGAAATGGATGCTCCATGTGGATGAATTAGCCATAACACAAGGAAGTGGAGCAGACATAGTCATTACCTTACCTCATGAGAAGATATGGAGTGGGCCTCTAACAATGAGGCCGAGTATGAAGCACTTGTAATCGACATGAGGATGGCTCATAAAGTTGGGGCTAGACATCCTGTAGCCTACTCGAATTCGCAATTAATAGTCAAACAAGTAGAGGACACTTATGAAGCCAAAGAAGAAAGCATGGTACAATATATGCAATAAATAATAGAGCTAAAAGTGAGGTTTGAAAGTTTTTAGATCATACAAATCCCAAGGGAAGAAAATGGTAAGGCTGATTGCCTCTCCAAATTAGCAAGTGTCTTGGAGGATTGTCGAATCAGGCACATTACTATAAGACACTTACCAAAACCAAAGGCTCCTTTCAGCATCCAACTGATCTCCCCAGCGAAGTATTGGCGGATACCTGTGATAAGATGGCTGGAAGAAAGACACCTCTCTCAGAATAGATGGGACGCTTCCAGGCTTAAGGCTCGAGCCACCCATTTTTTGTAATGGGGGGATCTTATATGAGAAATTTTTCACACACACCCTGCTTCGATGTTTATCCCAGTAGGAAAGAGTACACATACTAAAAGAGATACATAATAGTTGTTGCGGTACACATGCTGGAACATGGATTTTGGTTAACAAAGCCTTATGGGTCGGATACTTCTGGCCTACTATGAAGCAAGATACAAGACAATTAGTAAGCAAATGAAAAAAATATCAAAAGCATTCCACCCTCATACATCAACCAACAGAACCTCTTACCACTATGTTATCACTTTGTCCTTTCTCACAGTAGGGCATGGACATAGTGGAACTTTTTCCTCTAGCCTCGGGACAAAGAAAATTCCTCCTCATAGTCATTGACTGCTTTACGAATTAGGTAGAGGTAGAACCACTTAGTCGAATCATGGAAGAAGAAGTAATGAAATTCATATGGAAGAATATCATTTGCCCTTTTGGGCTTCCTGAGGGAAATAATTTCAGACAATGGCTGATAATTTCAAGGATAGAAAATACAAAAATGGTACGAGGGTCTAGACATCAAGTAAAGATTCACTTCAGTGGCACACCCCGAGGTCAATGGGCATGTGGAGGTACAAATCGAATATTAGTTCAAGGGATTAAAAGAAGACTAGAACAAATAGGGAAAATTGGGCCGAAGAGTTAACCAGATGTTTATGGGATTACAGGACTGAATGTCCATGAGGTAGAGCCCTTTCACCTTAGTATACGGGACCGAGGCCATCATTCCTACTGAACTGGAGATGCTCTTTCACAGAACCTTACACGTTTTTGGAAGAAGTATTATAGATCTCCTTAAGGAAAATCTAAATTTCATTGAGGAATTGCGAGAAAAGGTGTTCCTCCCCATACAACGATATAAGAACATTATGATCAGTACCTACAATAGAAGAGTAAAAGCTCGAGGCTTTCAAGTCGCAGACCTAGTCTTGGGGAGGGTCGACGCCCTAAAACCAGTAAGAAAGCTTCATCCCAACTAAGAGGGGTCTTACAAAGTCAAGGGTTTAATAGGTTGGGGGTGATATGAATTAGAATACAGTGAAGGGCGTTCTTTGCTTTGCCCATGGACCGTACATAATCTCAAGAAGTTCTATGCATAACGAAGTATATCCTCCTCAACAAATAGGTCCTCTTGAAGGACATCCTCCTCAACAAATATATCCTCCTGAAGGACATCCTCCTCAATAAATAAGTCCTCCTAAAGGACACCCTTATCAATAGATAAGTCCTACTGAAGGACAATCCTTCCCACGCACCCAAGACACCTTCAGCCTAAAGACATCCTTTGTGAAGGTATGACATTTTTATGCTTTATATGAAGTATTAAGGTGAGGCACAAATTAACATAGGAATAAACTCTGCAAAGAAATGCACAGGCATCTAGGGGACCCTGAGCTCCCATCAAAAGCCCTCGTATGCCCTTCATATCTACATGCACGCTAATTCATAGCTAGATAATATGAAAAATAATCATGTTTCTAAAGAAAAATGGAATATTAGAAGTGCAGGTTTGATAGCACAAAAAAACATTAAGCAGGGCACCCTCATCCCTAAGCCCCCAACACGTACAACAAAATCCTCTAGCCAAAATGTAAATACATCATCTATAATTCATAGCAGGGCAAGGCATAGACAGGGACAAGAGAGGAAGCACCGATGATTGCAGTACGGCCCTCGGCCTAAAACTTGGCCGGGGGATAAGGAAAACAAAATTCTACATCTAATAAAACAGAAAAAAGAAAATATTATTTCATCCCCACCTACGGTGGGGGAAGAAGTAGAGCAAAGCAAGTAAGCCAGTTATTTTCAGGATTCAAGGGAAGGGGGGCGAGTACACTTCTCATTCATTCTCCCACAAGTGAGGTCCTTCTCTATTCCATTGGCCTAGGCAGTCGTGAGGGGAGTCTCCTTGGGGGGCTCTCCATTGAGGGCAGAAGGGGCGTCCTGTTCTCTTGGTTCCGAGGTCCCTCACTTGGGACATCCCCCACTATAGGAGTTAATGCGGCTTTAGGTGGGACTTCTTACCTCAACCTCTCTTAGTATATGATTTACATCCTCGTATGAAAAATTCCCTCGAGTAAGCATAAAACAAAATAAAGCCACAAGTAGTTAACAATCAATAAAAAGGAGGGACTTACCTGACTTAGTTGTGAAAGAATTTGCCACGAGAATCGGAGGATTGGCAAAGGGGTCTGGAGAACCGTACACTATGGCATCGAAATTAAGAAATTAAGACTCCTCTCTATTAGGGGATAACCCTGGGCCATGAACTGCTCCTTGCAAGCTATGAAGTTATACTCTAGGTAGCGCCCGGCTATTTTCGTCATCTCTTTATAAAAGTCTTCAGACTTCTAACAGTCCATGAAGCGACTAGCCCAATACGCCTCCAAATACTCTCGGCTTTCATCGGTGTTGGGGAAATCAAGCTTAGCCTAGTTGACCGCCTTTTTTACCTCCACTACTCGGGAGCAGTTTCCTTATGCAACTCCTTTAAGTCCTTCTCTGCCTGTTGATAGCGCTTTACAACCTCCTTTTTTGCGTCATTTAATTTGGCATTTTCAATACTCAAGAACTCCACCTTATTCTCCAGTTTTCGCCTCTAGGCGTCCCCTTGAGAGGCAAGAGGCGTCCCATGAAGACATGAGAAGAAGTCCTCGCACAAAGAGGTTGCCTGAAATATAGAAAGAAAATCAAGAAATGACCCACGAAACGAGAAACTAGAAAGGGCAAGAGGATGTACCTTGACCAAATGCGTGGATCTCATTCTCTCAAGTTCCTCTTAGGACACGGGGGCAAGGAGGCGTTTATCCCTCTAGGTTAGCATCCCCCTCATAAGTTTAGCCACCAGGGGGGAGTCCTTTTCCCTCTCTTGATCAAGGGATTGGCGCATATACAAGCTGTCCGAAGAGGAGCAGAAGGACTTGATAGGGCACCCCCTCAGCTTGGAGAGGAGGAGGAGGTGTAGCAAAAGGTTGTGTAGAGTTGATCGGATGAGTACACAAAGAACTCACCTTAGCCTTCTTTGAGGAGACCCTTAATGTAGACGAAACAGACCGCTTTCCCTTGGAGTCACTTTAAGCCGGGGTCCCCTTGGAAGATCTGGATAGAGGGGTAGCCCCCGAACGGCCTCCAAAAACATTGTCACAGATCAACTTGCTAAACATGATGTCCTTTGTTAAAAACAAAACAAGCTAAAACCAAATTTTATTAGAATACAAGAGTTAAAGAAAATATGAAAATCATAAAGATAATCAGGGGCTCTCTCAAGGGTTCAACTCGAGGACTCAGGCTAAAATGTCCCAGGAGTCTTTCATCAACCAAGACACAATAGTCATAAGACTTTCCATTCAGCTCCTCCAATAAGGATGAGAGGGCAACCGTCTTTTTAGGGACCATAACAACAGGAGGACAGTTATGTATCTGATGACTAGGAAAAGTCCAAGGACGGGAGGGCAACACATAGAAAAAATATTTTTCCAACGTTTGGGGAGATGAAGAGTTGGTAGGAAGAAACTCCCCCCCCCCCCCCACACACACACACACAAGGAAGAGAAATGGAAAACACCAGTTTCAATGCGCTTTAGTTGGAAGCACTGTGCGAAAGCTTTTGTTGTTACAAGGGCTTTATGAAAACGAAAAACTATAAATAAAAAAAAAGCTGGCTAAAGCAAGAAAGGAATTGAGAGCTAATTAATTGAAAGCAACCTAGAAAAATTGAGTGAAATCTGTGTAGAAAGGAGGGATAAGGAAATGGAGAACTACTCTTAATTGGGAAGAAAAGAAACTCAAGCAATTTAGGGGGGGAGACTATTGGGGAAGGGAACATAAATACTAAAAGAGTGATGGATGTAAAACTCCTTCACCAGTTGGACGGTGGAGAGCTCGAGACCGAAGGGGCCTCAATCCACCGGCAACTGGGCTACATCCCTCCCCCCTTCCCCAAGAGAGGACCCCTCCTCCTCATTACTTCCCACCTCCTCCTCCTCAAAAGCCTCATCCAACAAACGGAGAGCGGCCACCACCACCTGCAAGCTCCACCGCTAGCCATTCGAGGGGTTCAGACGAGCAATGGCCCATTCTCCTCAAAATTACCTCAGAGGGATCATCACGTGGAACAGTCTCTCTCACAAACCTCACTGACTCGTTGGAAGATGCCATGAATGTACAAGAAGATGAAACAAAGGAAAAAAATACTGCAGATGAAAAGCTAAAGAAGAATATGGAGAGGATAACACTTATAGACTTGGGAGGTGAGAGGAGATGGGAGATTATGCCTTGAATGAAGGAAAGTGGATGTGGGGTTAAGCCCATGTTCACCCTCATAACTGCCTTTCATTAAGCAGTTACCAAAGATGACAAACGCATGGGAGGGGTCGGTTATCGAACGCTCCCTAGAATAGCAGTCATGATGGCTAGGTGAAGCCCTATCCATCATATCAAGGCTGACAAAAGACTGAACACAGAGCTCCAGATTGAAGGTAAAGGTGAGAAAAGGAAAAACGAGGGATATCCGATGGAGAAGGCCCTCCTAGAATGGTATAGGGGAACTCATCAAATATGAAGACCTCCTAATCTAAAGAGTCGACGGGCATCCTTTTTCTTTTAATTGGGGGGACTGAATGATGTATATGGCATGAGGAGGCCTAATCCAAGGACAACAAGGCCCAAAGGTCACCTAATATGCCTACTCCAACAGCCTAGAACGAAGGATGAACCCAAAGCACCACTGAACTCGACCCATAATCGTGACCCAACAAGGATGATCAGTCCAAAGGTTCACAAGCTTGGCAATCTCCCCCTACACGTGGCGCACAGTTAACCCGCTAGTCAACCACCACATCAGACCACGTCTGCCCTAGGGACACAGTTTAGACAAAGGTCTCCCTAAAACCTAGGACTCCCTAGCAACTGAGACTCCTTGCAAGTGAGGGGTCTCCCCCGAAGAAAGGACACTCCCATTGAATTCATCCAATTGTGGATAAAGACATTATTCAACTTATCCAACCACCTTAACCCATCTTTGCTAAAATCCGGGAAGAGGAAAAGGATGGGGTCCATGTAGCTTCTGAGCAAGCCCTTCCAACAACAAATTCAGTTGCAGGGGGTACCCCTCCCCCTCATATATACAGGTTTGATCCTCCATGATGGGGATGGCTCCCACATTCTTTGATCACTCCTTCTAGCACTCATCAAGATTGTCTTGAGAATTTGCACATTTCTTTTGATATAATCAGAATATCTCGATTCCTTATTATGATTATTTATTTTCTTGGCTTATCTTTTTTCAAATTCAATACTGACTTGGGCATTGAAGTGCTAACGTATTGTTTTGCAGGTCTCTTTTCTTAGGATCATAAGTATTCCAGCCCAAACCTTGAACGATAGTCCAAGACCCCTGGACCCATGGCATTTCCATACACATCAATATGATAACAGTACAAATATATTATAAAGAATGTAAAATGGTACGAACATAACATATAATAGCAATAATGTGCACACATAATAAAAAGGTTCTAGTAGTTGGGTTCATGCTCATTAATTGTTATAGATATTGTAAGATAATTGAGTTACTTTTTAATAAATAATTCCTTTTATCATATGTGATGGGTATGGCCTAAATACGATTAGCCCAAGAAGGAGGCCTATTTCCTCAAGATCGGCCCAAGAGCGGCCCAAGAGGGAGGCTCGTGGGCTCAGCCTAAGGAGGAGCTCCCCACCCTAAAATCTGTCCAAAGATGAAGCCTGGAAGCTTGGCCTAAGAAGGAGGCCCAATAGCTTTCCAAGGCCAGTCTGAAAGGAGGAAGGTGCACTCAAGGGGTTGAACTCTTCAGCCTAAGAGGACTTCCCACTAGGTAGGAGTCTGCACGAAGAATGAGTCCCCCTTCATCCGTAGACTTGCTGCTTAAGGAATGGATAAGGTGGAACCTTATCCCCTCCTGAATTCTGCCTTCCTCGCCAGGCATGCAGATCCTCCTCACTGAACCTCCTAGCATAGAAGGATTCCCCCTCTATAAATAGGGAAAGTTATAAACCTCGATCCATTTAAATCCTCCATCAAAATTTTGGTATAATATTCTTCACTACAACATATGAAAATTAGAAACGTGCAGTTTTTAGCTATTACAAAATATAAGATACCAATAGTCACACTTTAATACTCTTGTGTCTATATAGCTAGAGCTCCCGACTCAAGACGACACCGCTGACCTACCTATAAGGCCGACATGTGCTTGCGCTCTAGCTAGATAAGCCACTGCAATATATCTCTTGGAAAAAATACATGGCAAAGGATGAGTTGTCAACTTAGTAAGTATAGCTAATTAGCCTATATATATGCACATATAGGCACATATAACATAATCCCAATTTCACTCCACACAAACAATCAACCAATATTGGTTTGTAATCACAATATACCAATTTGAATGATACTAATCAATCGATATTTGTTACACAATTTCATAGAATCACGAAGTAACAATGTCAATAATCATATGAAACCAATATCAAAATCAAGTAACAACCGCAACATTATTTCATACATCATTATAGTTTTATTTCTTAGTTATTAATTATTTTCTATGGGCCTTGCTTAGTCTAGCTGGAATATATTCAGTGATTCTGCTAGCTATCATCATCTCCATCACATCATCTCATCTTGATATCATACAACACACAACTCATATGATATCGCATCGTTAATTATCATATCACACAACACACAACTCATATGATATTACATAATCCAACATATCACACAGTGCGTATGATATTTCAATCATCATCCATCATACCATACAGCACACAGCTCTTAAGATATCCCCATCAATCATCCATCATATCATACAGCACACAACTCGTATAATATCACATCATCTTTGTTAATTAATGACAGCACACAGCTCGTCACCAATCACATCATCATAAACCACTAAATATACCCCAAGTTAGGTAAGCCATCTTTCATCTCAATTTATCATTCTCATTCTATCGACCCCATAATTCAACTTCCTTCGACAATTCATTGTAATTTATCATCTGTACATTGACAATTTTATAATTTAACTACAGTCAATCATTGAATAGAAACGTGTCACTATCATTCACAACAAATCCATCATTCATCTTCCTTCAATAACCAAAATGATGTATTTCATAATTAATCAAACCATATATTATCCCAACCATAGACAAAACATATAATAGTCATTTCACTAGACAACCACAATTCAGTTAAGTGCATGACAATTTCTAATCAAGTTTGCACCTAAGCAAGTAGATACATATATATATATATATCAAATTAACTATACTTATCTCAGTTTTCCCGCTATTAAATATTTGAATGATGTGTTCAGTCTTAAACATTGTTTTTGTGTCCCAATCAGGTATAGAAACTGCTCAAGCTTGAAGGTAATGGAGCACAACACCAAACTCTCTCTCTCTTTTCTTCTCGTTCTCCCCCTCTTCTCTCCTCTTTCTTCTCTTCTCTCTCTTTCTACCGCCTCTCTCTTTTGTCTCTTTTTCTTTTTCTTTTTTGGTTTCTACATGTTTCTTTGTATATATCTTATATATCTATATACACATATATGTATATCTATGTTTCTATCCATATAGGTCAAAAGGGGTGTATCTGTATATATATGAATATAATATCATTTATAATTGATGATAATGAGACAATAAATGGATTTCTCTTCCCTCGTCCTACTCCACGCTCCCATTCCCCCTTTTTCAATTTTGTTCTTATTTTCTTTTGTTAATTTTATTTTATAGTATGTATATACGTGTGTATATATATATATATATTAAAAGAAGATTGTATTTTTCCCCCTCATCTTTACGATTTTTCCTTTTTAACTCCACAAATTTCTATCATTTAAATTTTCACTTACCTCCAAAAATTTATAATGTCAGATAAAATTTCTAATTAAACACCAAATATTATATAAATCCTCACACCATTTATCCATATTCTTCTACTAATAAATGATAATTATGTATTAAGATTTGCGGATGTTACATCATATGTGGGCAGACAAGTTCATTCGAAAGCGGTTCACCATCAGCAGGAGTTTAACTGAACAAACCGATGTGATTGGCTAATAAGGTCTGGCACCAGCTGCAGCTATACTGGGCCAGCATGGACCAAGGATGACTTCACCAAGCAAGGCCAACCAATCGGTCAAACCTAAGGTGGCATCTACTGTCTGCCACAGGGGATCTTCCTTTATCTCATCACAAGAGGAAGATGGTAAGTAATTTTTATTCTTTTAAAGATTTTACTAATTATTTATAAATATTTTTTTAATTGTTCTTTTTTTGTACAAGAGGCAGAGCTCGGTTGGCCTGTGAAGCAGATGAAATTATTTTTCGGATGCCACAAAAGAAAAGGATTGATGCTAGCTAGAGTTGCCCAAGAGTAGTGGAGGTGGTGGTATTATTAAATTATTTTCTTTTGGTTTATTTTTTTGTCTAATACTAACATTTTTGTTTGTTTTGTAAGAGATATTTCAGAAGCTGCTGGAAAAAGCCAGCCTCAGACCACGGTCGATGGCCTAGATACTCAACCCAAATCAAAGGGCTCAGTGGTGATGAGCAGCAGCTTTGGCTGGCAGCGATCAGGGACAAGAACAAAGGTCATGTATTCGCTTTGTTCTGAGGCCCACGCTTTGAGTCGGACCTACACGTCAATGCCGCTACCGCCACCACCGCTACCGCCACCACGCCCAAACATGGAAGATCGGATAGTCCGGCTGGAGACTATGACGGTCTACATGATGAGCATTTAGGAAGCAAATCCAGGCCACCAACTCGACTGGCCCGTCATAGCCCAACACCTCGAGTAATGACCTATCACTACCTCCTGCAGACCTTCGTGCCTCAGATGATGACGACATGGATCACGCTGATGAGGGGGAGGGTGTAGATTAGGGATTCATTTCTATATTTGTAAATGTACAATTCTTGTGTTAATATAATATTTTTTCATAATTATTTCTTTTAATATTAATTTCATTCTATAATTCAATATTTATTTGATTAATCAAATTAAAACAAAATAGTTAATTTTACTAATTAATTATAATTATAAAATTATTATTTCATAATTTAAAAAATATTTTTTTAATAGATATATAATTTTGGAACGGACTTTTGCATGGTCTGTAATGTGTTTAAAAAAATAAATGCCTTTCCAAATTTAATGACCAAATATCATATGAATCATCCCAACAAAATGTATTAAACTGTGTAGGAAACGGTGGTGCAACAACGTTCCAAAACATGTATTCCAAATACAGGACAAAGCCGTTACAAAGTATATTTTAATGGAAGATTCAAATTATATTCCAAAGCCTATTGCACAATACATCACCAGACATACAAAAATCGTGCCAAGATGTATTTCTAAATGAGTGGGAACATGTGCTTTCTTGCATTCAAATTTATGTACATAGTGTTACTATGACCGATTTAAAACATGTAAAAAAAAATATTTATATAAAAGTTTCACAAAAATAATTTATTTTTTCAGATAGTTAGGCATATTAGGAATGGTTTCATGAGCAAGTGGTACAAAAGCCATTACTAATTAGGAACAGTTGGTGGCCTAGCCATTCCAAATAATTAGGAACACCATCTATTACGACGAAAGAGCTCCTGTTTCACAATTGTTCCAAAGTCTGGTCCAACCGTGTCCAGCTAATAATTGCTCGTTCCAAAAAAATTCGTTCCTAAACCCATTCTAGATCTCGCATTTTCTTGTAGTAGCCTTACATAGAATAATAATTTTTAAATTAAAATGTACATTCAATAAAAAAAGTACCATAAACTACTATGAAAATAGAATAGATACTTACATTTATAACACTAAAACCTACAATATTTTAATTGTCAAGCATCAATTTTACCACTTCAACATGAAATCCTTAGTTAAATATAAGTGACTTAAAATGAATACTTTTTAGTAGGATTGTGATGCATAAAATTCCTTTTATTATCAAATTTTCCAATTTAATTTTAGCACTTCGAGTTATTAGTCAAAATCCAATAACCCATTTGTTTTTCCTTAAATATTAATATATTGAATTCGACATAATTGAGATATATGTTTTCTAATTCTCATCATGCATTGACCAATACATTTTTTTCAAATATTATTAAAAACACAGAAAAAATTTCTTATTCATTTATTTAAAATGGGACAAAAAATTTGAACGTCTCAATTAATGAAGACTGAGTTTTATTTCAAAAAAAAAAAGTGTACAAAGAAATAACATTACATTTCTAGTACTACCTACTAATAATAAACACTTGACCCTCACAACTTGTATATTTATTTTACTGGAAAATGCGGAAGAAATTCTCATTCTACAAGAAGCACAAAAGTAATAAACTGATAACATGTACAACGAATTTAATGCAATTTATTAGATATGATATTAAAAATGAGTAAATTATTTAACTGTAATAAAAAAATAGTAATTTGTCCCCTATATTAATTAAAATAAAGCAATTTACTCTCTTGCCTAAGGCAGTAAATTGCTTCATTTTAAGAATACAGAGGGATAAATTGATGCACTTTAAAAAACACAGGGGATAAAATTGTTATTTTTTCATATGAGGTAATTTGCTCATTTACAATATCACGGGGTTGCTTTCATATCCCCTCCCCCCCCCTGCAAAATGCCATGAAAACAAACCCGCTTAAATGTTTTTTGGTCCCATAATTTGGTGTTTTTGTTTTTACTTTCTCGAGTAACATTTTAGTGATACAGGTTTTTAGTTTTTGTGATTTTAATTATTTTTTTCGCCAGTGTTCACACTTCTTGCTGAAAAATGCATGTAGATCTAACGTGGTCTTTTAGAATCTGGCTCCTGTTCCTATTGATTCATTTTTGCAAGCATTTTTATCTTTTAATTTTTTTAGGATAATATTTTGGTCCTGCATTGTTTTAATTTTCACAATTTCAGTTATTTTTTCATCGAAGTTCACCCTTCTCATCGATGGAGGGTGAACTCGGGGCAAAAAAAGAAGTAAAATCGTAAAAAATAAAAAAATGAAGGGCCAAAATGCTACATTAAAAAATTAAAAAAACGAAACCACCAAATAAATTAATTACCAGACTGAAAGTGCACTTAATCCAAAACAAACCACCAATTCCAAGACACAAATGAATATTTTACCAGGAGATCAATCAAACATAGAACTAAAACAAGAACAGCAAGAAGAGAAGCAACAATTTCAAGAACAAATGCATTCAGCACTGATCTCCACCACCACTCAGTAAATGGAGAGACATCTGTCTGTACAGTTTGTATGTACTCATCATCTTATCAAAAGGTGGAAGATTGTCCTTAATTATGTCAACTTGTAAGAAGTTTTTCGTCCATTGATCAATCCCTGGAAACCTTGTCGGATCCATTACCTTGTAACCACCAGCTTCTTGAGTGAAGTGAAGCCAATAAGCAATCCAACCAACCACAATATCAAGATATCCAAATGTCTGTCCTCCAAAGAATTTCTTTCCTCTGATTTCCCCTTCCAGAATTTCCAGGCTCTCAGACATTAGTTTAACCCCTTCTGCCTGTTTGTTACCTGTGTAGTGAAATGCTAATCTTGATGCCTCCAGTATCTGCGTCAATCCAAATTGAGAGAAATGTCTCAGATTTCTGTACTTGTACAAATTAGATTTGTTTCAGGAAATAGTGGTAATAAAGCAGAACTATGTTAAATTAAGTAGTAAATTACGTCGAGTTTCCTGAGACTGAGACTTCATATAATTACAGATACTCTTTGTCGTTCAAAAAATAATTGATACTCATAATACATGACATATTATGCGGGCCTTGAAAATAAAGTCAAAATATACACTTTAATTACCCGTGTTGAAATTTAATTATTAAAAATAAATTGAAAAAATTATATAAAAATATGATGTTGGACGGATGTTAATATTAAAAAGTTATAAAAATTTGATATTGAATGTATGTTATTATCAAAAAATATGTAAAATATATTGTAAGTTTATGTTCAAAAGCGCAATATTGAAATATTCAATACAAAATTTGAATTAAACCATAATTGAAGCTAACAGAATAAATCAATTGTTGGACAGACATTATTATTAGAGAATATCTTTAATTATCAAACAATTATGGATATATTGTATCATAATTAAATATGACTATTTCATTATAAAGGAAATCAATTATTTAAAGAATTATAATCACTATAGAAAACCCGAATTAATTTTGAAACTACTATCATATTCTAATTATTTAAATAAATTCTATGGTATTTCTTATCGACCCCGCGAGACAATTTTCTTTAAAATTGACCCCAAAATCTAAACAATTATATAAAGTTAAACCAAGAAAAATTTAAGTACTTCATGGAAAAAAATTCTTGCCCAAATCTGATTTGGTCGAACCAATCCAATCAGTATCATACACCATGTTATTAATATAGGTTTGACCAAATCAAATTCGGCTAGAATTTCCCATACTTCACCTTCTCCTCAGAAAACTTGGCCCAGAAACGAGCATATGCTCTTTCTGTCGGATCTGCGGGCAAAATGGGGTTCTCTTTCCAAGTCTCATCGATGTATTCAAGAATGATAAGTGACTCAGATACGGCATTTTGGGCATGAAAGAGCACTGGAATCATCTTGTAAACCGGATTCTTCTCCGACAGCAACGGGCTCTTGTTGGATACATCTTCCTCAATGAATTCAAAGTCGATGCCTTTCCATTTGAGAGCCCATATGATTCTCCACTCGAAAGGGCTCACTCCAGTTCCCAGAAGCTTCACCGTTTCATTGTTGCTCATACTTTCTGATTTGGGGGGGCTGCAAGAAGTCAATGCGTATTATGGTTCTTGGACGTGTAAAAATATTTCTTCAGCTTTCAGTTGGTGGCTTTTGTGGGGTTTCTGTCCAATTGAAAATGAATTTTAGGTGCGCAAGGCTTTTCTGAATCATGTTGTCCGGGAAAGAATAGATTAATGGAACAGCAGACGACGAATAAGCTGAGGAAAAGTGGATGAATAATGAATCATGAATGGTTTAAATTTTTCTAGCGTCATTTAAGGGTGTTTGCTTGTCGTTTTGAGCAAATTTTGCTCATGTTATGTGTTCACAGGAGTGATTAAATATTTACATGAGTTCTTTAGTTTAATTTCATTATAAGAGCATATATATTTATGGTGTATACCGAATTTTAGACGCATCACGAGGGTCTAAGAATTTTCAAAGAAATTATAAGATCAACAGGGGACTAGCACTGCAAAACAAAAATCAGCACTCCGATACTTAAGTCAGTAATAGTTCACTAAAAAAGATGAAGTGCAAAATATAAACTTAAACAGCCTAAGAAACGAGATAGAATGGAGAGAATAAGTAGAGCTTGAGTGTGAGAATCAAATGACTGCACAAGATCTATATTTATAAACTTTTACAGAGCTAAATACGAGAGTTCGTTGTAGAGAGTCATATGTCATTTGAAAGCTCTTTGAATCAGTTAACTAACCGAAAACTCCATATGTAATTTAGACTTAAATTGACTGAGATACACCTTGTTGATTAGGTATTGCCAGTAGGAAAATTATTCACTAGTTGAGGCCTTCCCCCTCAGGATGGAGCCACCAACTAGTGGTGATGAGAGCATGAAGATGGTGTGGGAGACCAAGGCCAAGCACCCCATAGCTTACTCTGATTCACAACTAATAGTCAAGTAGATAGAAGACGCATATGAGGCCAACGAGGCCAACATGATACAATATCTTTAGGAGGTCGAGTAGTTGTAGTCAAGCTTCAAGAGCTTTTAACTTCAACAAATACCTCAAGAAGAAAACTTAAAAGCGGAAAACCCATCCAAACCTGCTACCTCAACGGGAAGACTATCAGACACTATAGGTAACAATATAGCAACTCGCTCGTCCAAGCGCTTCTTCAAGGTAATAGTATAGATATCAAGACACTATAGGTAACAATATAGATATCAAGAACAAAGCAAAGTGCAGTAGTTTCAGAACCCATTATATCCCCTTCAAGGTGGAACTGTTGCACATAATTATTGCTTACTAATCTAACTGTTCCCTTCTCATTACTGGACACTACTAGTTCCCTAGCTGCTGGAGGCTCGGCCACAACCACCGGGGCCAGTATCCCTCTTGCTTCCGAAAGTAAAACCACACGACTAACTGTCAAAGACAAAGTCAAGTCAACATTAGATCAACTGAATATACACAAAATGGGGAATGAATCATTGTTGCGAAAACAACTTACAACTAGAGAATTTGAAACGCGCATGGTCTAGAAAATGATGGCTTATGTGAAGAAAGTACTGGGCTGCTTCCAACTTCGAGGATATGAAGGTGGCAATCGATGGTTTCAATGTTACTGGTATTACCAGCAGTTTGAGTATTATGAACTTAGTATTCAAAATGGTCAATAAAGAGTAAGGCAGGGTACCTTATGTCCACTGCCTATATATGCAGCATCTTCATTCTTCACCAAGTCCCTGTTGGCCTAATCAATTAAACACATAGCTTCTGACTCTTTCACCAAGTCGTCACTCTGCTCCTGCGAAATCAGCACCTCTGCATTTATGATTCTAAACATTCCAGTTTTAACCAAAATTTTAGAGAAAAACAAAGAAAGGACATCCAGAAAATGCAGTGTTCCAGCACCAAAGAGAAACAAAAGTAAATCTTTTGTCATGAACTTTATCTAACGAATTTACGAGGTTCAAGCTCTGTCAAGAGTCTACCTGTTATAAAAATTCTTGATTTTGAACTCGAGCTTATCTACCAACAAATTGCAAAAACCAACAAATACTTTACAGCCTCAAGTTTCCAGCTGCTGATCAATCAGTGCCGGCTCTAATCTGCCTCAATTCAAACCAGCTTCGGGGCCCCATGTCAAAGGTCACTGCCTCCATATAGTTTCATTAGTATCAGTAGTTGCCAGAAAGCAGATCACTTCAGATGAGATGTTTCCTCAGAGGTTTCAATCGTCATTGCAGTATCCTAGCTGTTTTGCGGTAGCAGCATTGCATTTGTTGGACAATTTCGCTTTTTATCTGCATTTTCAGAAGATGGAAATGAGAGTGAAAATTATGACAACCATGAAGCGTAACCATCAACTAGAGCAAGGAAGTCGAGCATGAAAAGTAGAAGAGATAAAAGACGACATAACTAAAAGTAAGTGCCAAAGGAGAAAATGGTCCTTCATCAGACAACTCAATACTATCCAACTTCGACATGTAGATTGAAAGCAAAATTGAGAGAGAGAAAACATAAAAATGATGAAAAAGCACAATATAATTTGAAGTTTGTTAAATAAATATTACAGACTTCAGGTAAAGTAATCAGACCACAAGTAACCAGTGCTCTACGCAGAGTAACATAATAAGAATGGAAACTATATGGATTGGTTTTCACACTTTCTGTTGCTCTTGCTACGTTAACTATAGTTTTCCCTCATCAATAGTATCATCAGCAAATATTTTTCAGGAACTTTCCTGTCATTGATTACAAAAAGTGGCCAGACAACTAAGGATACCGTGCATTAGTCCTTTCAGATTTTAGAATGCTTCAAATTTCAGCCACATACACCCAACAATGCCCTTTGCCTCACCGAGCACTAAGTCAACCCATTAAACTCCAAGGTTGATAGCACAGCCAGTCCCAACATTACGAATTAGAAATATGAAAGTGTTAGGTTCCACCCCACCCCCCAACAATATTCCCACAAAACAAAAGCAATCACGGAAGCCTTTGTCCGGCTTGCATGACAAAGTAGGTTGCTGCCTTTTCATGAAAGCAAATTAGTGATAAATGTAGTAGAAAGTCTTCCAGGGCCCAATGGGCAATATTTGTATTTCACAGTTAATAAAGCACGAGAAGATCCAAATAAAAAAATATAAAGATTGCAAAATGAACACGGTACATTCACTTACTTCCGTGAATTTCGACCTTTTATGCAAAGGACTTCACATGCTCCACGACATCTGCTATCTTTTCCAGATAAGCTTTTAATATTTTCTTTCACCAGATTACCATTTTTCCATCTATTCATATCTCTCTCTTATATAGTTTATTTAATAACCTTTGAGCATCAGCCACTTTTCCTGGTTTTGCAAGAACAAAACCCAGTTGATTTAAAGTACTTTCACTGGGAGTAAAGCATTTGTCACTCATCTCTTTAAACAACCTTCTTGCCTCTGCTTGATAAAATTTCTTCATGGTCTTTTCCTGAGATGATAGCTGACACCATCCACTTATCAGTATGTCATAGGTTGAGGAATTTGGGGGCACCCCTCTAGCTTGCATTTCATTCAAAAGCTCCATTGCTTGCTTCATCTTTCCTACCTTGGCAAAATCATTGATGAGCAAGTTATAAGTGCTAGTTCGAGGAACGAAACCTTTGGTTATCATTTCACAGTAAAGCCTTACGGCTTCCTTCTTATTCCCGACTTTAACGTGGCCAGAAACCAAAATTTCGAATGTGGTAGCATTTGAAAGAAAGCCTTGTTCTTTCATTTCAGATAGTAGATCAGCCACCCTATGCATTGATCCTGCTGCTGCTAAACCCCCTAGAAGAATGTTATATGTTGTAATATTAGGAGAAACTCCTTCAGCCATCATCTCAGAGTACATAGCAAGAGCCTTCTCCAAATGAGAGCTTTTGCAATATCCTTGAATCAGAGCATTATAAGTGACAGTATCTGCACGAAAACCAGCTTCTTTCATTTCCTTTAAAACAAATGCTGCTTTTCTAGGCATCTTTAGGCCACATAAAACAGTGATAAGATTATTATAAACTGTCAGACTCAAGTCAAGTCCCATTGCAATAAGTGTTTTGTGCATCGTGAAGATAATTTCAGCCCTTTTAGTCTCAGAAGCAGCAGTAAGCACAAGTTTGTGAGTAATTTCTGTTGGATGCAAGCCAGATATAGACAACTCACTCAACAAATCCATTGCCATACTAACTTTACCTGACTCGCAAAGCCCTTCCACCAAAATATTACAAGTTATTGCATTCGGACTTAATCCATGAGTTTTCATTTCATCCAAGAGCTGGAGAGCAGTATCTAATTTCCCTTCTCTGCAATATGCCTTAATTAAGATGTTAAATGTAGCATGATCTGGAGCCAATCCAAACTGCTGCATTCCAGTATAAATAGATTGCAGATCATATTTACCAAGTGTAATCAACCCATTGAGCAAAACATTGTATGTGATTATATCGAACCCTATACCTTTAGCTGTGATCTCTTGGACAACTTCAAGCGCAGAGGACCCTTTTCCTGCTTTGAACAGTCCATCCATCAGGGAGGTGTAATTAACACGGTCAGGTAACAAACCCCTTGACACCATATCTCTAAGAAAGGCCTCTGCCTCAGCAATCCTTCCCTCCTTCTTCAGATTGTTCACAAAAGCATCGAGTATGAAAATGTTATCATCAACTCCTCGCATTTTCATATCCTCATATAGACCTTCAGCTATCTCCTTTTTACCAGCTTTCAAAAAGCCATCTATCAGGGGGCCATAGGTGTAAGCATTCGGCATAATATTTTGAGAAATCATGTCCGAGAGTACATTAATAGCTTCTTCAAACATTCCACTTTTCATATAGCCATTAATTACTGAAGAATAAGTTACCACATTTGGCAGAACGTTTCTCTCCTTCATTTGCTGCAGAACGGACTCCACACCCTTCATGTCAGCGATTTTACAGCGACCATCAATCAATGCAGAATAGGTTATGTGACATGGCATGACATTGGACTGCAAAAGATTTCTAAACACATTCTCAGCTTCTCCGTGCCTTCCAACCTTGAAGAGCCCATCAATCAATGTAGTGAACAGAACCACATCAAATGCAATTCCACGAACCACCAATTGACTTAGCAAGTTAAATGCAGCCATTACATTACTGTTTTTAATTAGAAAATCAATTAAAATTGAGTAGGTAACATGGTTTGGGTCCACACCTATCCTTATCATCTCCTGAAATACATAGTTGGCCTCAGCTGACCTCCCAGACTTAAGAAGTCCATTTATAACACAACTGTATGTAACTACATCTGGATCAACTCCCTTTGCAACCATTTCCTTGTATATAGCCAATGCCTCTCCAGTCTGGAGCCGCTTGCCATATCCACTGATCAAACTAGTATATGTAATATGATTTGCTTTCATACGTGCTCCGCCAACTACACCATGTTTTTCCTCCGCATCAGCAACTGTGCAATCACTGCTCTCTAAGAGTTCATCCATGAGCCCCTTGGCACTATCAAAATCCCCCATCTCGCAGAAACCGTTGATCAAAGTGTTATAAGTAACAGTATCAGGTAACACACCCTCTTTTGCCATACTCTCCATCAACTGAAGAGCGCCACTAACTTTACCAGCCTTGCAATAGCCATTTATCAAAGTGTTAAAACCTACAGCATCTCTACGAATTGTTCCATCCCTATCTACGTCACTACACAGCATGTTCATAACTAGTTTAGCATTCTCCAACATACCCTTCTCACAAAATCCTTTCATTAATATATTACAAGTGAAATTATCACAATTTACACCCCTTTTAACCATTTCCGATACCAGCCCAAGCCCCATTTCTACATGCCCATGTTTACAAAACCCCCAAATTACAGTATTATAAGTAACTCCATCACTCTCGAATTTCCAATCCTTGTTATCTCTTAGTAATTCAAGGGCACTGTCAAAGTCTCCAACTTTAGACAGGGTGTAAACGACTATGTTCTTGGTAACCACATTTGGTCCCACACCAGAAAAGATCATTTCTTGATAAATAAGCATCACCTGATGGACTAACCCTGTACAACCGAAATGGTGCAAGAGGCTGTTCCAGTCCTGGAGTTGCGGTGTCAATTTGTAACCTCTCATGGCGGTGAAAGCGTCTATGGCTTCGGAGAGGCGGCGGCGGCGGAGGAAAAGGTGTATGATAGTGCAGAAAAGTGAGGTGCAGACCTGCTCCGGGTTTCTGATCGTGGTTCTAAGAGAACGTTGAGACGAGAACGAGGCAGCAAAAGGCATTCTTGGCCTGTGGGCTGAGCGTGAGTGGGAGAGAAGTGGCGTGGCTCCCTCTGCAAGGCGTTTGATAAATTGCCCCTTTGGCTTTATCATAATTGGCATGTCGCTTGATGGAATTCAATTGCAGCCCTGGTGGAATCGACTTCATCAGTAACACCAAGGACCTGAGTTTTCACGGTTGGCTCTCATGGGAGACAGATGCAGCGGGAGACATGATCGAGCATATTGAAGCTTCACTCGGGGGTCAGACAGTATTTTCATTCTGACTATAAGGTTTTCGAGCAGTTTGTATTAGTTATTGACTTGTATGGGAACAAGGAATTGTTGAGTGGTATAGCATAGGTCTTACCTAAAAAAGTTAGGGTGGTAAGCTTTCGATTATCATGATAGGTTAAGATGATGCCTTCAAAATCATAATTTGTCAATAAGTTAATACAATTGATTAAAAAAAAAACGTGATGAGGGGATATTTTTTATATCCCTTATTGGGACCTTTATCATTCAAGACGAGAGACCTATAAAGGTCAAGAGAAACAGCATACTGAAGGTATACGTAATAAAAAAATAGGATCTTATAGGACCTATAGAGTGAAAGTATTTGAAGGTTATTGTACCTTTGAAAACAAAGGAGAGAGTGTAAAAAAAAATACTACCAGAGCCGTCTGCACAGTATTGGTCCCCTGGACCACCTCCTGTCTTTATCAACTGTCCTGATACAATTCGTGGCGACCCATCAGATGAACATATGATCCAATGGATCATAAAACATTATACTAATCCACCCTTACGTACAAATATGACTTTCCATTTCCATAATAAAGTTTGAACTCTATACAAAAATACTTATAAAACATTCTTGGGATTCTTACTGACTTGACCATTGGACAGCCATCACTGGAATCCCTTCCGACTTGGCTCTAACGTGCTTCTGTCTTTTAGGTTCATCCTGTCCACACGGCAGTTAGTAATATCAGTTCTTGATACCTTCAGAGTCCCTCTGCTCATTATCAAGTACCTTGGATATTTCCAAAGTTCAAAACAATCGATAATTATTTTTATTGAAATTGATTCATTCTTATTAATTAAACGAACAAATGTTTCTCAATGTTAAATTCTTTATCTAGTAGGCTTTAACAACTTTGATAATTGTCCTATTGTGTTTTTTAAGGTTTTATGATTTTTTTTTCTTGAGAAATTTTAAATACTTGTTTTGCGCTATAGTTGATATGATCGAATAAGGAGTTTGTGATCAAAACACACTTCATATTTTACCATTAGAAACTTTGGCTCTTTTATCGATCTTTGAGTTAAATGCAACTTACCCCATGTCATATAACAAATGCGAGGAATTGATGATAACATTTTCATATATATACATCAAATTATAGAAATATAAATGACTAATTAGTTAAGTAATAATGTAATAAATAAAAGTACAGAAAATACATATATACATCAAATTAAAATATGTTCACATAATTTTGTATAGTTATTGATATATATTAATAAATGAAATAAACATAATTTCTTTTTTAAAAGCGGTTGATTTTATTATATACCAAAAAAAAATTTAAGTTCAACCATTATCATCATCATTATTTTTATTATTTTCTTTAAATTAATCCACGAGAATACCCAAATCTTGACATAAGTTTATAAGTACTAAAATAAGTTGCATCTTATGTAACTTGGTATAAATATCTACTCACAAATAGACATAAAAAATTATAGGTTAATTGTTAGGACTTATTAATTTAAAAAGGGTATAAGATATTACAAATGGATTTTTAAAATTAATCTAACATAAAATTTATATGCGTTATATTAAATAATTATTTAAAAGAATATTAAAACTTACTAAATTATTGATTAAGCTTGTTTTATATAGAGATTAAATATATAAATAAAAATACCATAATGTATTATTATCTAAAATTGAAATATATGATATTAATTAAGAATTATAATATATGGTTAATTTTGAATATAAAGTTGGATATGGTATTGAATATGGAGTTAAATATATAAAAAAATAACTCGCGAGCTTATGAACAGAACATTTTGAGTTCGAGTTCGAACTCAAGTTGGCTCTATCAAACTTAATCGAACTTCAAATTAAGTCGACTCGGAAAGATCGCGAAACGATTCGACTTATTTGACACCCCTTTTCATATTATGTATGACATTGTAATAGCAAAATTACCATATTTGTGGTGCAGTAAATATTTATACCGACGCAAAATATTACCATTCCTATAAATTGGATTTTTAAGTAGGAAGAGGGGGAGATGGGGCAGTAGTTGACAATGCCCCTTATGTCCGAGAGTTTACGACACACGCTCTCTGAATGCGATTTTTCTCAAACTTTTAGATGTAAAATAATTTTTACCTCATAATTATGAACTAATTGATTTTATCTAATATAATTATGGTTCAATTTAGAGCTGTCAATGGGCGGTTATTTTTCTACTCGAATTCAAATTCAACAAATACATATAATTGTTATTTACATATTTTACTCGAATTCTACTTTTAAAATATTCTTTGACGTGAAAATTTTAGTTTACTGTTAAAATTAACAAATCAAGATAAATAATACATGTGATATATGTAAATAAATATAAAACGGTTGGCATGTAGGAGTTACGTCACTTGACATTCTCCTAAGATCGTGATGGCCTCCTTCCGTGCAAGTACTATCGGCTCACCACCATCCTAAAAAGGCCGCAATCGGCGTCTTCTATTGTGAGTAAGTTTACAAGAAAACTAGAAAACTAGATCTTATCAAGTTGCCCAAAAGTATATTGTAAGAAGAATAGGAATGCGATAATCGAGATGCTAGAGTAAGTTGTGTATGTACCTAGACCCATACGACCTCCTATATATAGTGTTAGAATAAGACATATAATACTCCAAATTAAAATAAAAATAATGGCCATTAGTGGGGTGCTACAAAATTTAACGGGATTTTACACAATTTAATTTTAATGATTAAAAATTAAAATATTATTTTGAAGTTTTAAAACTTCAAATTATAACGGTCTTAACCATTTTATACCCAAAGTATATGGGACTTACCCATTGGGTCTTTCGCAAACTAAAATGAATGAAATAATTATACGTATTTTTTTACATTGATATCACTAAAACATAATACTAAATTAATATATTAAAAACATTTCACGAACTTGCAATCAATAAAATAAAATTATAACTATTTGAATTTTTAATATGTGCAAATTAAGTATCGTTGATATATATATATATATATAATGATCTTGACTTTATTCTTTATCGTTATTAATCAATTAAACAGTCGGCATAAATTCTAGAATAAAAAATTAAAGAGCTGGTAGAAAGAAAAAAGGGTATGAAAATCATATTTTAATTTTAAAATGATTTTTTTCTCGATTTAAACTTGTGTTTTAACTTTAATTTCATGAATTTTTACAATTGAAATTCAAACAGATTCTATTAGTTTCATATATTAATCGAGCTTGACTTATCACTTTATGCTCGAATTAATTTTATTATAAAGTTAATCAAGAGTTACCACTACAAAAATAAAGATAAAAAACTCTGGCAAATTTTTGCAAAATATCAATACGGAAAAAAATTAATAAACTATGTACAAAATTTAAAAATTTAGATGATAACTAAATCTTGTTGATTAATTTATCAAAAAAATTTACAAATTAAATAATTTTAAGTTAATATATATGTATGAATTTTTAGAGCATTAGATTTTTAAATATTCAATATCCACAGCCATGAGTATTTAAAGTCTAAACCTTATTCATGTTCAAAATACTTACTTTAATAGGTATGGGTCCGAGTCTGAGTCTAATTTAAAAATAATAGGTTTGAAAGGTCCAAATAGTAGCTATTATCATAAGTCCAACTCTAGGTAATTTCCCCCGATTGATAGGTCTAGTCCAATTTACTTAATTTAAATTTAATTGGCTAGATCTAAAAATTGTATATAAATACTATATATACATATTTCATATTTATGGTAATTAATATTAATATCAATGTATTTATATTGGGAAAAAAATGCAAGCAACCCTTTGTGATATTGTAAATGAGCAAATTATCTTCTTATGAAAAAAGAAATAGCATTTACCTCCTTTTGTTTTTAAAAATGCAACAATTTACATACTTATGTATGATAGGTATACATGAAAAATGCCTATAATACCCTTAATGAAGGGCATTTTAGTCTTTTCGCCCTAGACCTGCTTCTTTTCTATCGGTTGGGTCGGAGCAGATTTGACCCAGACCCTATTATACACTTGAAAATCCCCAGGCAACGACAGCCGTCCGATTGCGGACATAAGCTAGCAGGATAAAGCCACGTGACCCATTCAACAGTATCCAGCTAAGCTTTATAAATACCCCAAGACGCCATATTACGAGGTAATTAATGCTAAGCCTTTTCGATCTACGCCTTTAATCGCACACATTTACCTCGATCAACATAACTTGAGCGTTGGAGGGTCGTTGTCGGGGACGTGCCCGACGAGCTCACTTTACTTGTCTTATTCTCAGGAACCCAACACTTGATTTTGGTGGAGTTAGTTAATTGTCGTGAGGTCGCTCATCCAGGTTGCTGATTTCGAGCAAGATCATTATGTTTTTTAAATGAAGCAATTCATCTCCTTAGATAGGAAGGCAAGTTGCTTTATTTTAAAAAAACATAGGAGTAATAAATTATTATTATTTTTTAACTTGTAGATAATTTGCTCATTTATAATATCATAAGAGGTAAAATTGCATTAAACTTTATTTGTATATCACATATATAAATATTAACATAATATATATATATATATATACATATACAGAGAGGGTGGAGGGGGTGGAGACGAGCGGAGGAGGTGAAGGTGAAGCGAGGGAGGGCAGCACAGCGCAGTGCAGCGCGTGCTGAAGCGGAGGTGGGGGAGGCCAGTGCTGGCTCGAGGGAGATTGGGGAAGATGAATAGTTGAAATAGGGAAAAAATATTTTTAAAAAAAAATCATGACTAGACATAATAATATATTATGTTTTTAAAAAATATTTTATTTTATTATTGATGTGTGAAAATTAAAAGGACCGTTGGATTGAAATACATAAGAGGGTGCAGACCATAGATTGTCCAAGGATTTTTAAATAAAGGTATAAATGTCTTTATAATAAAATAAATTAAAAAAAGAATAAGAATGCATGTAATGTACTGTTCATGTTAGATGACAGGGATAATTATATTCTACCGTACATGAGATTTAATGTAATTACACGTAAACCTCATATGGTTTGGAAAATTCCACGTGGTACTTCTGAAATTTGTTTCATCCAACAAATAAGTGCCTCCATTAATCAAAATTCACCAAATCTGCTGTATTAATAAAAAATAAATAAAAATCTATATTTACTCAAGATTGACTTATTACTGATTTATTGTAGGTCAAATAAATATATTTATGTTTTATAATGGTAATTTGATAATAAAAATATTTATTTTATTTGCAATAAATCAGTAATAAGTCAACCAAGGGTAAATATCAATTTTTATTTAAAATTTTTGTTAATATAAAAAAATTCAATGAATATTGACTAACGAATAGACCTATTTGTTAGACGGAAGTAAATTAAAAATAGATATAATTTTTCAAATCATAAAAGATCACGCCAAACTCCGAGAGAAGAAAATATAATTATTCCTAGGTGATATTTTGCACAAATATGGATCATGATGCGGCGGTGGTGGTGTTGGTGGTGGAGTGGGTGGGTGGGAGCGGGCCCGGAGGCTGAGAACAAAAAATGGATTATTGTAGCGGCGGCGTGTGGGAGGGATGGGGAATGAGGGGTGGAAGAATGGGTTGTCGTTGGATGATGGTGGAAGGGGCATGGTCAGGTTGGGAAAGAGACGGATTTTGATTTTCCATTTTGAATTTTATTTTATTTTTTTTATTTTACGATTTTTGTATGTGAAGTGTATATCATTTAAATAAAATTGAAAATGCAATGGAAAATTCAATTCATGAGAGGGAGGGGTAAGTTGGGTATTTGAAAAGTTAATGATGTTAAAATTTGCGACTTTACAAAATTGAACAAGTCGATCAAGTTTGTTTATAACACCAGCAAAAATAGTATCTATATTATATATTAAGGTTTAAGACCTTAGAAAATATTTTTTTGATAGATAATATGTGAATTTATGAAAATACCCTTATTTAAATTAACTTTTCCAACAAATAACTATTTCTTATGATTGGGTGCAAAGTTTGCAGTTATATAAAATTAGTTAGTACATGTTGTCAAGGCGTGGGAGAATTTTATTTTTCTCTGAAAAAATAAATAAACAATTGAAATTTTATGATAATTTAAATCTTAAAATATAAAAAAAGTAATTAAAATTATGTACCATTTACTTAAACTATACAAATTTTTATAGTGACACTGTAAAATAGAATTTAATGAGACTAACCAAATTTATGTATTTTTGCCATATTTGAATCATTTTGTTACGTATATGAATAAATAATTTATATATATTAATTTTCATTCTAGATTGGTGTCATTGATCATACTTTGTGTTACTTTGATTTCCTTCTTCTTTATGCTTAATGGTGCAAGCTTTGGGTTCTTGAAGTCGAAAAGGAGTCTCCGTCAAGGGGATCCCTTTCTCCTATTTGTTTCTGTTCTGTGCAAAGGCCTTTAGCAGCATGATTCGACATGAGGAGCAAGTGGGGTGGATTCATGGAGTTTTGATTAGTCGACAAGGTCCCCGCATATTGCATCTCTTCTTTACAGATGACACATTTCTCTTCAAGGCCAGATGGGAGGACATGCTGGCTGCTCAGGAGCTGTTGTGGCGTTTTGAAGAAAGCTCCGGCCTTATGATCAATACTCAAAATTTTACTACATTGTCAGCAGGAACGTCCTGATGCTGTTGCCTCGAGGAGCTTGCAGACGTCCTTGGGGTCCCAATGGTGGCTAAACATGAGAAGTACTTAGGGTTTCCTACCATGGTGAACAAGTCCAAGTGCGAGTTTTTTGATGGACTAAAGGATAGGGCATGGAGAAAGATTCAGAGTTGGACAAAAAAGAGACTACGCAGCAAGGCGGGAGGTGTTGATCAAATCTGTGATCCAAGCTATCCCTTTGTACCATGAGTTGTTTCAAAATTCTGGATGCCTTACTTAGCGAGCATGAGATCATGGTTGCAAACCTTTTTGTGGCACTAAGATTGTGCTAGGAAAATCCATTAGCTCTCTTGGGAGAAGTTGTGCCAAAGGAAGAGTGAGAGTGGTCTTCGGTTCCGGAATCTGAAGGAATTCAACTGGGCACTTCTGTGCAAACAGGCGTGGTGAGAGGTTACAAATCAGCGTAGCCTACTACATCAAGTGCTTAGGGCCAGATATTTTTTGGATGTCTCATTTCTGGAAGCCGAAGAGAAAAGCCAGTGCTCTTACACATGGTGGTCTATCGTGTCGACTCGCCCTTTGCTGATGAAGGGGTTGAGGTGATTTATTAAGGATGCTCGATCAATGACAATTCCCCATGACCCTTAGATCTCTTGGCCATCTTCCTTTTGGTGTTTTTTTTAAAAAATTCAAATCTTCAACCAAAAATCAAATATTTTATTTACCAAAAATTGTTTCCCACATCTATATGCTCAACACTCCCACCAACACATAATCTTCGAAAAGATTAATGCATACAATCATGTCTCCAATTAATCAACGATTATTAGCAAAGTCGTACCACAACAAACTTCCCCTACACCAAGTACATATATTATCCTCACTGTATGTATAAAACACCACACACAACAAGGGAATGAAAAATATAAAAAATAGAGAATGCCCCTGAATGTGGAGTGGTGTCAAGCCGGGTATATGGGGCGCGATGGGCAGTGGACGAGTGTAGCGACTTAATTTGGCTGCGCGTATGGACAAACGGCAAGAGGCGCGGCATTAGAGAATAATGCAGGCTAAATTGAAAAACCTTTTAGGCATGATCATGCCTAAACCTCCCCTCAAGTCTATTATGCAAGATAATATTTAGGTATAACTTGTAATACAACTACAGATAGAACAGAAGGTGAGATAAGGCATGATTACGTCTTATAACTCGATGTAATTTATTGGGGTTATAAGTGGAGGGCAACTTTCGGCTTTGAACAGGGTGTGCTCACGCCCTATGTGAAGTTCAAATCTGCGAAATCCAAAAGTTAAATCCTAAGAAAACTAAAAATAAAGCAAATAAAAGAATTGGGTTGCCTTCCAACAAGCTCAATTATTTAACGCCGTTATGCTCTACGGAGTGCTTTGTTTTCAATATGTCAACCGTTGGAGTAATGCCAATGCAATAATGCTAATAATGCTTGTAACTTCGTCACCACCAAGAAATGGTTTTGATCGATGGTCATTCACCTTGAAAATTTGTCCCATGTCTAGACTTTTAATCCTTGTTACACCATGAGGAAAAACATTAATACCTTCAAAACAACCAAGCCAAGAAGAGCTCAACTTACCCGGGATGAGCTTTAAATGAAATTTGTGGAATAGCACCTTTTTTCTAACCTAAAATAGCTTATTTAAAATTATAAATCGCAGAACATCTTTGTTTTCTCCTTAAAGGTTCTCAAAACTTCTCTTCCATCCAACTTTAGTTCATTTTTCTCTTTGAACAATCCTTGGAAAATGATGGTGGATAATGAATCTCTTACACCCAAATGAAGACATTATAGATGATACGGCAAGGCTTTCAGCTCCAATAGTGGGATATTGATTTAACCTTGTTTAAGGTATTCAAAATTTCCTTCTCATCCTCCTTCGCTTTGGGCATCTTGTAAGGGAAGGGAACAACACAAGTCTTGGAGAAAGGAGGTCGAATGAGATCAGATTCTACCTTTTTATTTTGTGCTTCAGTGTCTTTGAGAGTTTTTTCGTCTTCTTTGGCTTCCATCCGTGCTTTCCCAATCGTGTGTAGCTCCTTTCCATTCTAGGGTGTTATCGCACTCACGTTCTCAATTAGATGTGTTTCTGATTGAGATAGTAGCTTCTGGGATGCTTAAATTGTTATTTTGTTGATGGTCGTGGCTAGTTCAGAGATTTGGTTTTCCAAGTGTTGAAAGCCCGCCTTGGTATCTTGTTGAAATTGAAGAGTAGTGAGAGCAAGAGCTTTAACAATATCCTCAAAACTCATACCTGAATTAGGCATTTGCAGTGTACCTTGCATAGGAGATGTAAGAGGTTGGTGTCTCGGTTGTTCCTTGCCATCCTAGACTGTAGAACTCAGAGTAGGAATCATATCGTTGTTGAGGTCTCAATATGATGGAAATCCATATCGTTTATGATTCTCGCCCATCGTTGAAAATCATTCTATTGTTACAATCCTTTCTTCAATTTCTTCAAAAAATATTCACCACCAACAGTTACAGGTACTGCACGAATATTCCTTGCAAAACAAAAAGATTTGCAAGGGATGATAAAAGAAAAATGAGACTAAGAAACTAAAGTAGTTCCTCGGCAACAAAGCCAAATTTTTGACCAGTTGTCAAAGCCATCAAAATTAATGAATAATTCTACAACTGTTGCAGTAGTGGGACTAGGTCGAATCCCTAGGGAACTACGAATTTATTTCTCAAAAAAGTTGCGGTAACCAAATGTGGGGGAGTTTGAATAAAGAACTACTACTAACTAATAGAAACTAAATAGAAAACAAAGATAAGTAATTGAGGAAGAAATCAGTAAAGAAGAATTCCGACCCAAGAGAGAGTATCACACAATTATTATTAATCATTGATCACGCAAGATTAATTTTGCAACCCAGCATTCAACTTTGAAATCAATTAGGATAGACATAATAAATTTCTGTTTTCCTATTATAATTGACTAGACTCAAGCATCTAAGTCAACACTTATTATGTCGCGACTGGACACGATAGCATTGCATATCAATTCAATAATAGCATTTGCATTAGTGAGAACAGTTGAACCTGGACCAAATAATTGAGATAGCTGCAATTATCTAACCTAGTTTTCTTGTCCCTATAAATAAATCATGTGAAGCACACAATTAATTTGCTTGCTATTCATACCACTCATTCAAGACAACTATAGATCACTGAACTCATGGACAGTAGTAGAATAATTAATATCGCATGTAATTTTTCAGATCTATCAATAATAATCATTCCATAAGATGTAAATCAAGATAAAAAATACTCCATAGAATCATATTAAAACCAAGACTTCAAAACATAATAATTAGGTTCAACGTTTCTCTTGAATCAGAAAAGGAGATTAGTTGCACATTATGTGTGTAAAAAATCCTAGAGAACATAAACTAAAATGAAAAGAAAAGATGAGAAATAATCTAAACTAATAAAGTAATAGAATATGAAATTGGATACATATTTTCAGCCTTCACACCCCTATTATAGCACCAAAACACGTCCTCTCTTACCTTCTAACTTGTGTTTTGGGAAAAGAAATAAATCGCAGTAACAAATCTTTCCAAATTGATCTCCCACTCGCAGACACAACTTTGCCATTGAATAGGGCGTGTAATGCTCAAGTGTTTTCTTCGCATCTTTCCCTAATCACTTTCTGATTTCATGTGCGGTTTTTTAGTTCTCTTTTCTTCAAAACAAGGTTAATATCAATTCTTCATCTAAAAGATGCATAGTTCAATTATCAATAGAATAAATTCATTTTGTAATACTTGAATTAGGCATGCATTTGAGTGATAAAACATATTCTATTATTGGGGACATTTCCCTGAGCCTTTAGGCCATTGTAGGGCGAGATGCTGGTCAATTGCTATGAGCATCTAGCTGGTTGGTGATGAGTAGTAGTGTTCATTTTTTGGATTAAAGGGATTGAAGCGTCCTCTGAGCTCTCCCTTGCTCCTACTGGAGGAAGACAACTGGTTCTCCCTCCGCCTATCGGTACTACTCATTCTCACCAGCGTCGTCTAGGTTCATGTACTTTTTAACCCAAGCCAACACATCTAAGAAGTCAATGGCTGCCTTCTTAGCTAGAGACTCAAAAAGGGGTCTCTACGGAGTCCTTGGGTGATGGACTAACTAGCACCTTCTGGTGAGCTGTTGAGACCTAAAGGATGGTTGTGTTGAAGCGTTGGACATAAGACCTTAAAATTTTCTTCTCCCAATTCGTGCATCCCGAAAAGGCTAATAGCCAATTCAATACTTTTTGCTGCTAGCGAATTGGTGTTCGAAGAGGGAGCTGAATTCTGCAAAGATCTAACTGATCCAACTGGAAGCTAGTTGAACCACTGCTGGGTAGAATTTGTTAGTGTAGTAAGAAAGACACAATATTTAATACCATCAGTATACCTGTGCAGCATGGCTGCACTTTCGGACTCACGGATATGTTCAAACGGATCGGTGGTACCGTCGTAAGTAGGTAGATGCAAAGGTGCTCGAAAATGAGTAGTGAATTCTTCCGCCATGATGTGCTGACTGAAAGAATATCGCACTCAGTAGGCATGGTTCTTTTTGTCACTTGTCGGCAAAGCTCCACCACCTCTTTCCTCAGTGATTGGCATGTTTCAGAGGGCTATAGGGTAGCTGTTTCCTTGTCTGAAAAGTTAGTGGGGGTGGATCAAACCTATTGGAACCGAGCAAGAATCGGTTCGTCATTGCCTTGGCTTCCTAGTGTTCCACATCTTTCTAGCTGGGAAGAGGGCCCTGCTCCGCTAGGTTGAGAACTGCGAGGGTCAAGTTGATGGTATCCATGATGAATTGACGAAGCTGCTCACAGAAGAGTGGGTTCATAACAGCAGGTCCAGCTGTTTAGTCGAGAACTGGAGCTGGAGCATTGGAAGCACCTAAGGTCGGATCAGGAATGGGAGCATAGGTAGCTCCGGAAGCTAGATCTGCAGGTGGAATAGCAGAACCAGCTACAACAGGGAGAGAAAAGTTTTCATTATAGGATCCATTGTCACCTCTATTATCTGAATTAGCGATTTCTCACTTCAAAGCTCAAGCGTTCCCACAAGTAGCGCCAATGATGTGTACCAGATATTTTGCCACACCACAAGGTCGAAGGATCTTAAAGAAAAATCCTAAGATCAACAAGGTCTAACCTTGCAAAACAAACATTAGCACTCCGATGCTTAAATCAGTAACTGTTTTACTGAAAACGAATAAAGAAAAATTGAAATTAAAGTGAGAATAATGGTAAGAAATGATAATAAAATGTATATATTCGTTTGTAGTGCAAAATGTAAGCTTAGAATAGCTTGAATACCGAGAAAAAATAGTGAGAATGAGTGGGAGTTTGAGTATGAAGAATGATATTACCAAATGACTGCAGAAAGACGTGTATAGAACAGAATATGGGGATTGTTGTAGAGTGTCATATATCGTTGGAAAGCCCTTTGAGTTGACTATTATCCATAAAGAATCGTTTATGATTTGGATAAATGTTAAAAGATATATGAATATTTTACCAAGTCATGCCAGACCTACCTAAAATTTTAAGAATCCATTTGCCATCAATCTACTAGGAGCCAACTCGAGATATTTTAGAATGATAGATGAATAAAAAATTTGGTACACCAAAACATTATTCAGGTCGATTTCGTTAGTTATTAAATTTTTTTCAGTATTTCAATTTTCTAATCTGTAAATTATTATTCTGTTAAATAATAAAAATGGTAAAATTAAGATATTAAATATATAATTGGATTTTTGTTTACTTTCTTAATTTTTACTAAGTAAAATAACAACAATGATGTAAGAGTAAATAATATATATAAAAAATTATCTAAAAATTAAATGTAAAAATATATAAAATAATTGAATATCGAATTTTTTAAAGATAACTAAATTTTTTAATTTGATTTTAGTGTGTATGAAGTTTTCAATTTCGATTGGATTCAATTGGGTTACTAAATGTGAAAAGAACTAATAAAAACAAAAGTTCAAATTATTTGAACATAATTTTATTTCTTATAACAAAATAAAGCAACTTTAAATATATATATATAAAAAAACACTCAAATTGAACTCTCCTAAGTAATTGGCATTTTAATATGTTAATTGAAATAACAATCACAAAATTAATATATAGATTAGATCGTAAAAGAGATGGTATGATCCATATCTAAAATTTTTTGAAAAAAGAATCTCTTTTTATTAAGTTCAAACCTTAGTTAGTATTTGAAGTGTTATTAAAGATTGGAGTGAACTTGTGAAGACCTAGCACGTCGCCACCGTTGCCCAACCAGGCCAAGCCTCGAGCGAGGGCGTGAGCGTTAGGGCGAACGTCTCAGTATATATTCTTTTTGCAATAAAAACATTTTAAATATACATGAATTAAATATTTTAACAGTTTCTGAACGTTTTAAAACGTTTCAGTAAGGCGGCAGTTTCTTAAGCTGCTGGCATTTCTGGACGGTTATTGAAATGCTATTTGTGTTTCATTGTTGGAGTAACTAGTGCTGCTGTTGGAGCTCTATATAAAGAGCTCATCTGAACTTCAAAACATAACAACATTTTCGAAAATACTACTTCCTCTCCCACCGTTGTTACAGCCTTTTCGGTGACTGACCATTATTCGAGGAGAATTATAATATAGTGTAATGTTAGAATTTTGTACTGTCTTATTTTAAAAAAAGTTACGATGTTTCCGGTGCTTTTGGAATGGGAAAACTAATTTTTTCAAGGCAAGCAGATTATAATCTGTAATTTGGTTGAACAAGAGTTGTTACGATATAATTTTTATTCAAATAAGTCACATTTTTATTTTAATAAACAACACATCTAATTGTGTTTCGTATTTGTGTTCCAATTGATTTATTTGCAAACTGTGTTTAATTTCACAAAACTGTAAATTTTGATTCTATTAAAATTATAATTCATAAATTTCAAAATATTACCTTGAGTATTATTTCCAACAGTCAAACACATATGTGCAATTAAGGGTGCTGGCCGGACCGTACTGAAATTGAATTCTTTACTTTGTACTTAGTTCAGTATTTGGTATGTACTTTTTCTAGAATTAGCATTCGGTCCAATTTTGATTTTGAGTATTGGTCAACTCGACATAATATCACTTTTTTTAGGGTAAATTACAACCACCTCCCTTAAAGTTTAGTATAATTACAAATACCTTCTCGTCGTTTGAAATATTTCAAATACCCCCTAATTTTAACGTTCGTCTAACAACAAGTGATGGGTGCCAAAACCACCAAAAATAATTCCTACAATATTTGCGAAAGTGGGAGTAGGGTAGATTCCACAGGGACTAGTTTAGGTCGATTTCTTTAAGAAAAAGAAAATAGTTGGGGGATGTTTGATGGTAGAGAGAAATAATTAAAAACTAAATGAATTAGAAAGCAATTAAAACTACCAGGTGAAGATATGAGAGGGAACTTTTCAGGTTAAGGTCAGGATCATGCTTGATTCTTGTGAATTGATCATTGGTGCAAATATAACACTTGTATAAATAAATAAATCAGTTATGGTCATTCGTACGATCTAACGACCTTACCCTTCCTTACCGTTTCGTCAGCGAAGGTATGACCATTGGCTAAATCCCTAATTAACAGACAATCCTGGGAACATCCACAAGTTTTAATCTATTAATGGCATTAACAATTAGAAAATCCTGATTCTAATTAACAAATTCCTACGAGGATAATTAATTTAAATTAGATCATGTATTTCCCATAACATAACTAACTAATTTGATATAATTAATTATGCTACATTGCTACTAAGTATTAAACTAAACAAACAAGTACACGGATTTATAAAGTTCAATTAGCTAAACAAACCTTTTTGATAATGAACAATTTGCCACATTATTTATAAATTAGATGTTTATAATAAAGGCACAGAGAATATCCGTTTTTGGCTTGATTTTGCCATTTTTATCCCATATCATCCCTTTTAGCTAAATATGCAATAAATTTACAAGATTAGAAGAATTTTTTTGCTAAAAAAGAAGGATTAAATCACTATAAAATCGTGACAATTTGTGTAGTTATCAACAAGCCCATTTCATTAGGTTTTTCATCCAATTTTTATGATAAATTCACCAAAATGCCCTTTTAAATTATAAATTATAATTATATATATTTTATAATTTTTTTAAATATTTTTATGAGCTAATATTCCCTCTAGATTATTTATTTTACCCACCCTAATTTTTTTTATATTTTTTCAATTACTTTTTTATTTTTAAAAGAAATCAATAAGAGTAAAATAGTAATATCCACTTCACTATTTAGGGGTCACATAATTTTTTTTCATTTGAGAGAAATTTTGTAATTTTTAAACAACAAGGGGTTATTTATAATTGTGCTAAATCTCAGGGGAGGCAGTTGTAATTTATCCCTTTTTATATACTAATTATTACCGCGCGTGGTTCTCACAAGCATATAAAAAAACTTTGGTCTGAGATTATAAGAAAAAAGAAATTTATGAAAATAATAAATTATAATAAATATGAAGAAGTGGTGGGTGTCGAGATCACCAAAATAATTCCTATTACACTTGTGAAAGTGGGAGTAGGGTCGATCCACAGAGATTGATTTTAAGTTGATTTCTTTAAGAAAAAGAAAATAATGGGGGGAGATTGATGATAAAAAGAAGTAATCGAAAATTAAATAAATAATTAAAATTACTTGGTGAAGATATGAGAGGAGATTTTCCGCTTAAGGCTAGGATTATGCTTGATTCTTCTGAGTTGATCATTGATGCAAGAATAACACATATATAAACAAATAAATCAGTTATGGTTGTTGGTACGACCTAACAACCTCACCTTTCCTTACCTTTTCGTCAGCCAAGGTACGACCGTTGGCTAGATCCCTAATTAACAGACAACCCTGGGAACGTCCACAAGATTTAATCTATTAACAGTATTAAGAATTAGAAAGGCCTGATTCTAGTCAACAAACTCCTACGAGGACAATTCGTTTAAACTAGATCATACATTCCTCATAACATAACATTACTATGACATAATTAATCATGCAACGTTGCTACTAAGTATTGAACTAAATAAACAATTACACGGATTTATAAAGTCCAATTAGCTAAGCAAACCTTCTTGATAATGAACAATTGACCATATCATTCAAAAATCAGATGTTTGTAATTGAAGTACAGAGAATAGCATGAATATTCATTTAATAAGTGTAAAAGATAGATTAGATCTCACAACGATTACGAATCAAGCAATCACCATACCTTAACTAGAAAATAAGGAATTTAGCCGGACATGTTAATGGAAGAACACACTAAAAAGTGGAATTTCATTAATTCCGGTTATAAAATATAAATAAAAGAGAAAGGATGAACAAAAAATTCTATAGAGTTCTAATCAATAACTGAATGCTTCGAATGAAGAGCCCCCCCCCCCCCCCCATTTATAATAAAAGTCTCCTACGAATCTAGACGTGGGGGGGGGGGGGATAAATACATTATTAACTTTAAAAAGGTAAATAAATCACAAGAGATAAGTACTAAAGAATCCTTTTTAAACCTAAACACTTCATTCTTTTTTCTTTTGCGGAAATTACTCGTTTTCTCCTTGACCCGAGTTGACAACTCCACTGAGCGTGGGCACGCTTAGTCAATTCTGCAGAAATTTTCTTGTAATCTACTTTTTTCTTTTTTGATGCCTTCAATTTCGATTTTAGCTTAATTTTTGCCATCTTTGCCTCATATCTTCCTTTTTTGCTAAATATGCAATAAAAATCACATAATCAGGGATGTTTTAGCTTAAAAAGAAAGATTAAATAGCTATAAAATCATGACAATTGCAAAGTTATCAAGAAGTAAGTGAGAGAAAAATATGAAGTAGTGGGTAGTTAAGAGGAAAAAAAATATAATTGTGAGATTATTAAAAAAATATTAAAATTACATATCTAACCAAATTCTTTTTAAAGGGAAAAAAATGAAATAAAGGATAAATTTGGGATACAATAAATTGGTACGATAAAAGGTTCTCTTTTATAATAGTATTGATGTGAATAAAAATAAACTAGCCCAAATAGGCCCTAGCGATCCGAGAAGAAGAAAGAAAGAGAGACCCATAACATCATAGGGGGCTCAAGTGGAGCTATCAGGTGACCCTGGCGGGTTCCCCCAAGAATAGATTGTCAAAAAGGAAGGAGGTTCATGACATCATCCTACTCAGACCATTATCAAAACCCAATAAAACATTCAGCCCAAAAGGCCCACGTGGAAGCCCACAATCCACCGTGGCATTCAATTGGCCTAGGTGTCAGTAGCTTTCTTGGAACTACATCAGCCCTAGCAAGGAGGACATTCCTGACAGTGGGACTCCTTACAGACGAGGGGAGTCCCCCCAAAGTCTTGGACTCCTTGGCGGCTAAGACTACCTAGCGGTTAGGAGTCCTCGCTGATGAAGAGTTCCCCCCAAGTTGGAGATAAGCATTGAAAGGCACACCTAATAGAAGATAAAGGCGGACCATGGCTTATCCAAATTTTCCTTATCCATTTCTCTCCGAGAATGAACGAAACGTGCAGAACCCCATCGCAGGGGGACACTCCCCCTATAAATACAGGTTACTCCTCCATATGGAAGACACCTTCATGGCACATTCCAGACACCCTTCTCACGGCCCTCTCATTCTCAAGACACCTCTCTCACTCTCTAAATCATCTCTCTCACTCTCTAAGCATTCTCAAAACATTCTCTAAACACTTTAAAGGCGCGCTCTCTTACACTTTTCATTGACTTTATTCACCATATCTCGATTTCAATCATATTTATTTACTTTTTGACTTTATTCAATCTCAAATTCAATACTAACTTGAGAGTCGGAGTCTAATGCCTTTCTTGCAAGCCCCCTTCAGAATTTGTATTTCGGTCCAAGCCTTGAACGATTGTCCAGATCTATTGGAATCGTGCATTTTTCAAATGCATCGTTGGCGCAGTCTGTGGGAATATAGAGTTGAAGACTGAGTAATAATCGAAACTCCTAGCAACTCTGCAAACAAGCAAAAGGTTGTAGAGGCACCTGTTAATGCCCAGACTTTGCAAGTTATTGTAGGAACATCCTTGGCCCTCGCTAGTGGGACGGTGGTCCCAGGACCACCCCAGACCCGCTGACTGAGCCCCCACACAATAGCACCTCCTCGATGGGGCTCCCCCCAAGACTCCTATGAACCATACAATAGATAATCACGTCGGTCATACGAGAGCAAATGGCAACGCCAGTCCCAGCCCATGCAGTAACTTCATCAGACCTAAAGAAGAAGGTAAAAGGGCACCCCTTTTCCCTCCACCGCTGGTTGCAGGAGGCTAGAGACCCCCATCGGAAATCCAGCAAGACGTCCCTCCTCGGGCTCGCACGTCTAGAATGCCTGTAGGAAGACTTCGAAAACATCCAGTACCAAATCGCAGGAACACCCTCAGTGGAGCAGCATGGTATCCCCTTTAGTAAAGAAATCTTGGCAGACGAACTCTCCCTCAACTGAAAGGAGTCCAGCTTGCCGGAATATAACAGAATAGAAGAGCACCTCTCCTGCTTTGAGAATATTGCCCTTCTCCACAATTACACTACTGGGGTTAAATGTCATGTGTTCGTAACCACCTTCACACAATAGACCTAATAGTGGTACAATCAATTGCCCTCGAGATCAATCGGATCATTCGAAGAATTTTGCTCTCTCTTCTCTCCACTATGGCATCTAGTTGGCCTAGGTGTCAGTATCCACCTTGGAACCACATCAGTCCTAGCAAGGAGGACATCCTTGACGGCTGGGTCTCCTTGCATATGAGGGAAGTCCCCCCAAACCCTTGGATTCCTTGGCGGCTAGGACTCCCTAGAGGTTAGGGGGTCCTTGCTGATAAAAGAGTCCCCTCAACTCGTAGATAAGCATTCAAAAGCACACCTAACAAAAGATAAAGGCAGATCATGACTTATCCAAACGACCCTCATGCATTTCACCCCGAGAATGAAGGAAACCAGCAGAGCCCCATCGTAGAGGGACACCTATCCTATAAGTACTTATTTATTCTTCCATACGGAGGACACTTTTATGACACACTCCGGAAACCTTTTTCACGCCCCTCTCATTCTCAAAACACCTCTCTCACCCTCTAAGCATTTTCTAGACATTTTTTAAGAATTCTACAAGCATATTATTACGTGTTCTTACACTTCTTATCCACTTTATTCATCATATCTAAATTTTAATCACATTTATTTAGTTTTTGGATTTATTCATTCTCAAATATAATACTAACTTAGACATTAGAGTGCTAATGCTTTTTTTGCAGGCCCCCGCCCTTCAGAATTTATATTCGCTTTGGTCCAAGCCTTGAACGATTGTCCAAATTCATTTGACCCCATGCGTTTTTTAAACACATCAATTATGTGTATATATACATATATATATAAACACATTTTTTTTAAAAAAAAAAAATAAAAGGGATAGACATGTCTATAACCTGTTGGATTTGGTTTAAGATATTTTGGATATAAATTATAAGGGTTTAATGCAACTTACCCCCTGTGATATTGGAAATGAGCAAATTACTTCCCTATGAAAAAACAATAGCAATTCAACCCCTTATATTTTTAAAACTAAAGCAATCTAGGAGGGTAAATTGCTATATTTTAAAAAATACAGGGGATGCTAATTTTTTTATAGAGGGGTAATTTGCATATTTGCAATATCACAGGGGGCTAAATTGCATATTTTCCTAAATTATAATGATATAAAAGATTTATAAGTAAATAATTTATGATTTGGAATTGTAATGGTATTTCGAATTTGATTTCATGTGTTGGAATTTATAAATGATTAATTGTCTTTATAAAATTTTAAAATCAATTATTTTAATTTTCAACTGAATCGAACCAAAAATTTTCCGTCTTATATCAAATTTCTGCAGTATTCAGTATGCATTTTGGCTCAATTCAATGCCGTATGATCCAACGATGGATATAAATTGAAGTCATATAAAATATTTATAAGCAAATGATTTATGTGTTGGAATTGTAATGATATTTTAAATTTGATTTCATGTGTCGAAATTATAAATGATTATTTATCATTATAAATTTTTGAAAATCAATTATTTTGATTTTTAACTAAATCGAACCAAAATTTTTCAATCATATATCAAATTTCTTAAGTATTCAATATGCATTTTAGCTCCATTCGGTGCGATAGGACCGAACACCTCTGTACGCAGTGCATGAAACATGTTTACGTGCATATAAATGAAAATTCAAAATTCTTAACCCCTTTTCTAGAAAAAAACATAATGAAATATTTATTGAAAGTTAACTACTAATTGAAGAAACTGACAAGTAAAATCAAGAAAAAATTAAATAAATACAAATGTCAAATAAACATATATGTGTATATGTAATATACACTATGGTTAATTATCATAGTTAATAGTAAAAAATTTTAGTGAATACTAATTAACTACAGCTGCACAACGGCTATTAGCTATTGTTTCTGCAAGCGAGTTCAAAGTATCTGCTACAACTAAAAGCTGTATCAAATACTTTAGCCATATGTAAAATCATAGCGGATGTTGATTAACAGTGATTAAAACTCAAGTTTTTATATCAATTTTTTGGTAGATAGTATTTTTTTTCAACAATGTTTAAGCCATAGTGATTAATAGTATAGGTGATGTTCCTCAAAAGGAAAGAATGGTGCTAACAAACGCTCTCTCCCTCTCTCCCCCCCCCCCCCCTCCCCCTCTCTCTCTCTCTCTCTCTTTCTTCTTTCTGCTTTCTGTTTGTGTTCTGCCCTTTCTTATAATTCCTATGGACTACTTATAGGCGTGCTTGGACGGGTAGTTCGTATGACAATCTTGAGGAGAGACTTCTTCGATGATCACGTCTGACTTCTATTCGCTCTTGTCTGTTGAGTTCGTACCCGTGTTCTAAGATTCCTCTTTGTATACCGTCAAGGTGTTTTAACCTTCGTCTCTTTATTCTTCGTAGGTTCTCTTTACTTTGTAGGTTCTCATTCCTCGTAAATTCTAAATTCTTTGTAAGTTTTTATTCCTCGTAGGTTTTTGTCCTCTACAGGTTCCTGCTCCTCGTACGACTCTTCAACTTGTAGGCTTTTGCTCCTCATAGGTTTCTGTCTCTTGCAGGTTCTTTTTACTTTGTATGTTCTTGCTCCTCATAGGACTCTTCAGCTCATAGGCTTTTGTTCTTCGTTGGCTTTAACTTCTCATTGGGTCTTATTCCTCATAGGGTTTTACTTCTTGTAGGACATCCACTCCTTGTAGGGCCTTACTCCTCGTAGGTCTTTTATTTGTTTTAAAATATATTTTTATTTATTACTCTCACAACAATAGGGAATAGTCATTCTTTTTAGTAGTTTATGTGAATAATATGCATGCTAAGAATGAAGAAAAATCAAAAGTGCAATCATAAAATATTGAAAACTAGAATAATTAATTACCTATAAATTATGTAATTTACACATGTATTAGAATTACGAGATATTTATAAAAAAATATTAATCCCAATTACTAAAACAATTTCAAAATAATATTGATAAACTTTATTGTTATTTATATTTTTTTTATCACAAAATATATTTCTAAATTTTAGTGTTTTTTCTTTGAGTGAAAATAAAAATATAAAATTAGAAAAAATTAAAGATTGTGATATGCAGAACTGCGTATATATATTAGCAATGTTACTAGGAATTAAAATGGTACCGAACAAAATGGGACTGTATGTGTTAACCAACAATATCATTTAAAAATCTAAATTGTTAAATAGGAGAATCATTTAATATTAGTGTTCATATACACCCTTGGTGTGCAAATATTATGCGTGAAATCTTTAATTTTTTAGGGTTAAATATATGTAGACCTCATCTAAAAATGTAAAATTATACTTTCTCCAAAAAAGTTTGAAGTTACACTTACGCCCTCTTCAGAAATTTACTGTTTTTATCTGCCTCTCTTTTGTTAGGATTTGGATAAAAAATATTGGCGTTAACCTAAAAAAACTGTATAAATTTTTAGTTTTACTCATCATTTAATGTTTTCATGTAATAATTTTATACTTATTAAGGAAAAAGTGTAATAATACTCATCCCATTCCATATATATACATATCCCTTTATAAGTATAAATATATACATAAAAATACTAAATAGGGGATAAAATTAAAAATTTATGTATTTTTCTTTGCTTTCGTTAGCATTTTCCATCAAACCCCTAACGAAAGGGGATTAGGTGTAAATTGAGAATTTTCAGCGGGGTTGTAAGTATAATTTTAAGATTTTTTTAGGGAAAAATATAATTTAACACTTTTTAGAAGGGGTCTAACTATAATTAGCCCTTTTTAATAGGTGGCAATGAGATTCAAATTCAAACTTCTTGATTGGCATGACTTTAATATCATGTTAAAAGACCAACACATTCAATAAATAGGATAATTACACAGACATCTCCTGAGTTTGGTGTAATTAAACATAGACCTATAATAGTTTGAAAAATTATATCTAGTACTCATGACGTTTGTTTTCATATAACATATAGATCTATCCGTTAGTCAAAATTCACGGAATTTGTTAATGTTAGAATAAATTGAATCCAATCATGCATGTCCGATACCAATATGTAACAATGACCATTACAACAATCATATTCTCATCAATAATGTCAAATAAACTAAATCTTAGCAAAGTTTAGCTATTTTGATTGAGCTCCTACCAACTTTCGTTATTGGGTGTTGGGTTTTCACCCCATAGTGATGAACCTAAAATTACAACCTAACTCAACTATTACAATAATCAGAGATATAACAATAGTAACATTAAAATAAAGCGAAAATATGACAATACATAAAAATAGAATAAAATCAAAGAGGCTCAGGGAGCTAAGAGCAGGGGGAACAAAACACAGCCTCAACGCCGGCAACCCACCACCGGTTGCACCAAGAACCACGGCCACAAAGGCTCAAGTCACAAAGACCCACATCTCAGAAAACTCTCAATTTTTGCTTTTGTAGATAGTATATTTCTTAGATCAAAGGGGGAAATATATACTGTAGAAATATGACTGAGAGAGGGTGATTTTGGGCGATGGATTGCATTTCCTAAACCATTGAAAAATGAAGAAATAGAAAAACTAAACACAAAAGAGAGACGAGAAGGTGCTGCAGCCACAACTATGTAGAAGAGAGAGAGAGAGAGAGAGAGAGAGAGAGGGTAGGTTTAGGGGTTTTTAAGGGATGTGGTTGGGTCAGGTTGTGGGCTGGGTCGGGTTTGGGTTGTGGGCCATCCAGATGGTGGGTTGAGCTTCATAGGCCTACCAAAATATGTAAATGGTCCTGAGCCATTTTCCAATATTGGGAAAGGAAACCGATTCTTCATCTGTAGTTTGCAATCCATATGATTTCTTTTCTCGATCTACTGCTAGCTTTTACTTATCCGATGCACTCATCTATTTTATTCATCTAACTTGTTAAAGTCTTGTGAAATCAATAAAAAGAGATTAAGGAGTTTCAGGAGGACACCCCCCAAAGCCCTGAATTACCCCCAAAACACCAAACAACATGCAAGAAAGCACCTACGAAAGACCTCTATGCCACTCGCTAGCAAGATCGAGACATTTTTTCCACTTCGAATGAGCTGCCTGAAAGAAATAGCTCGAAAGAAGTGAGAGAAGTCTTGGCCTCGAAATATGAACTTCCTGCTCGTATTCGCTTCTCAAAGAGGTACGCTTATTCTTTTATGTTAGGTTTTTCTTTCGCCAGCGAACTTACTTTCTTTACCAATGTCAATGCTAGTTCTCGGTTCAGATTGCTCAAACGCGACGGTTCCGATTGTGTCGTTGGCAAATGCTAATGCAATAACAAAAGGGGTCAGTGATGAGTGGAACTTGCGATCGGTCAATCCTCATTCACACATTCATCCGAGCATCACATCAATGGATCGGAGGGCTCATAGACGGATGCTTTCACTCGGATTTCCCATTGGTTTGGTCTTAGTCCAGCATGAACCACATCCAGGCATCCCATACGCTTCGCAAGAGGATCTTTCCATATGGCCCCAGCATCCGCATATCGATCAGCAGATAACTCTAACTAGGATTCTTCTGAATGACAGACGACTGACGAACTTGAAGCCAGCGCATCAACAACAAGCTCCAAAAAAGATCATACTGTTTACGAATCATAAGGACACGGACCTCTAGATTAAACCCATTTTTTCTCCCTGTTCTCAGTGCAGTGCCAATGCCGTTGCTCCTCACTTTGTCCAATCTCTTTTCTTTCATTCTACCAAGGAAAGGGCTTTCAAGCTAAAGTTTGCAAGTGATAAATAGGTTCTTGGCTCTCCGACGGGCAAAGAAGTTTCCATACATAGAAGAAGGCAAGCCCATAGTAAGTACTATAAAGAAAAGAAATGGGGGTGGCGGCAGATTCTTGCTCGCCGACCATGGCTATTACCTTATATCGACTTTCGGGCTGGTAATGGGGATTTATTTTCCCTTTGGCAGGACCCTTGGCATCAATTGGGGCCATTGATACATCACTTTCTACTGGCCCGACAGCGAACATCCCCCCGGTTACCCTCCTACACTCTGTCATTGTGAATGGGGAATGGAGCTAGCCGCTAATCACTAATGAATTCATGGCGATCATTCATTTTCTGCCTGTCATCTATGGTGGGAAGGATCGTATTATTTGGTGCTTGAATGGCTGTACTTTTACAACGGCGGCAGCGTACCACCTCTTTTGTCCTAAAAGACCCAAGATAGGCTGGATTTCACTATTCTTGGGTCCTTTCAAGATTCCCCCAATCAATTTATCTTATGGCTTGCTATTTTGGCGAAGTTATTTACTCTTGACAAACCATAGCTACACCACACTGGTGGGGCATGTGTCCTTTGCCAAGATGGGATCTCTGAGACACATGAGCATTTATTCTTTCAGTGCCATTATGTTCGTCCGTGCATTGTAGAGATTCGAGGAACTGCACGAGTCCGATGGCCTATTCGATCGTGGAATATTGCTGTAGAGTGGATATCGCTTAAATGGAGGGGGAAGTATGTCATCAACGCCTCATACCGAGCACTGTTGGCGTTGTTAGTGTATGACTTGTGGCAAGAATGGAATCAACGGATCTTTCAGCATACTAGTTGTACATATGACACACTTGCTAGGATTGTAGTTGAGGAGATTAGACATGTCATACTTAGTCATACCCTCCCCTCAGTAGTCAGTACACGTGCTCTTTACCGACTTTGGAGGATCCCTTGGTTTGACAGGGCCTCGACTGCTTAAGCTGCTTAAACCATGCTATTGTATTTCTCTTTTTATCTATTTATGCAATTTACATTTATCGAAAAAATAGAAAAGAAATGAGAATTTGGAGCTTTCTGCCCTGGAAACCACTTCTGTTCTCACGAAGGATCAATAAATGAATAAGCGGATGCGGATCGATCAAATTCAAATGAAGTTGCTTACCGATACGATAGCCATTCGAAGTTCAATCCTCAAATAGGTAAGCATCGGGATGGAAGGCCTGTTCTTTTGGGTGATTCATGAAAAGAGAGAAATTCCTGACAAAGTCAGGAAAAACTTGTGAAATTATTTCAATATTGAACCTTGGACATATAAGAGTCACGAATCGAATGCAACACTTGCTATTACAGTGAAACAACACCTACTATTCAGTAGAAAACAACATCCCACACTTAAGACAGGGTACGAACCCATGAAGTCTAAGGTCATGAACTTTAACTTCGCCAATTGAGCTAGGCTTCATTGGCAAATTGACTTATTACCCACTTATTGTAGGTGAAATAAATTTTTCAAACCAAAATATACTTATAAGGGTGAAAATATAGCTCCTCACATGCATTATCGTGTGAAGATGCATGAGGGTAGTTCGAACAAAAAATATTTGTTTAACTTGCGGTAGATCAATAATAAGTCAATTGGGTGGTAAATATAGATTCTCATTCAACTTTCTTGCTAATATTAGCTAATTTGATAAATTTTAACTAATGAATAGATTTATTTTATAAATAAAAACAAACATTAAGGAACCAAATATGGTTTTTTTAAATCATATAGGATTTATATATAATTATTATACTAAATAAAAAAAATTAGTGTAATTATCCTTTAAATTTTAAATTATTCAAAAAAAAAATATTTATTATTAATATATTGACTTTAACCGACTGGAAATGGGTTCCATTTTGACTACTAGTTACACTAACGCACCACCCAACAGATTGTAGCTGCAGAATGAACCGTGAGGTAGATGTCATCGCACGAGCGTTCCCCAAGTAGCGGCTAAGCCAAGCCAATTTGCTCTTTGCAAATTCAACGTCACTATTTGTCGGTTTGATTCTCTCTCTCTCTTCCCTCTCTCTCTCTCATGTGCTCTGGCAAGAGACATGGATCAAACATTAAACCCATCATTAAATGTACTTCACTCCACTTACTGCTAATTCAGAAAGGCTTATGAAAATGACACACTCCATCCATCTCCTACCCACACTCTGTCTCCCCTCCAGATACCACATCCAAGCACATATTGGATGTGGTTTAATTTTTTAAGATTGTAATTTAATTAAAAATTATATTTTTTAGAATAATATAAGCGACTTCCGTATAATATTGCAAACAAGTAAATTACCTTTCTATAAAGAAAAAAAATAATAATTTACCTTCCTCTGTTTTTAAAAATGCAGCAATTTATCTCCCTCGTTTTTCAAAATGAAACAATTTACTTCCCTAAACAGAGAGATAAATTGCTTCATTTAAAAAAATACAGGGGGTAAATAGCTATTATTTTTTTATAGAAAAATAATTTTGTTCATTTATAATATTACAGGGAGATAAATTCCAGTAAACTCTACCTTTTTTAATTTTAAAAATAAAAAATATACATATTTGATGGGGATACCCTGAAAATATAACACGAGAACTAAAATATCCGCAGAAAGACAAAATTCTTAAATAGGCAGGGGATTTGTGAATTCGTTTCGGGTTGGATTGCTCCTTATCCACAACCCAGAATTAGTATCGTTGGATCACCCTACTCATGAAGGTTCCTGATCAAGCCACGTGGGTTGTACTTATACAGACACCTGAATCTGTAATACACCCTTCAATTCTATTTATTGATACGTTATTTATTACTCACACCAGCATTCATTACCTCATTTCCGATCTTAATAAGTCGATTTAGACATTGAAAAATTTTCACTAAACACCGTCTACTAAATCTAACGAACTTTTTTCTTCTCAAATCCCAAACTACGTATCCGACTCGAACACTTGGAGGAGACTCTATCTCCAACTGAAAACCGATAGTAATAACACATTAATACAATATTAATATACAAATGTGATAGAATATGTTACTCCAAATCTTGCTTTTCACCTAAAAAATATATATACTAATCTGAAAGAGGGGAGATCACGTGAAAAGGCGAAGAGACCCCAAAGTTGTGTCTCTTTCGGACTCGAGTAATGCTGTAGTTGGAGAGCTTACACTATCACTTCACACCCTTCTGAATTCTAAGCCACCCCCACCCCACCCCACCCCACCCCCAACAAATTGTGGACCCCACTCAGAACTACACTTTTAGATACAATCATGGGATTTTAGCTACATAAAACCTTGTCTCAAATGTAAGTCCCATGATTCTTATTTGCACTCTTAACAGCCTTTTTGAGCTCCCCCCAAAAGGCCAATACTTAAAGGAAACACTCAGACGTGCCTTTTATAATGCAATCAAGCCCACAATTATTCTCAACTTTTTCCACCTCTTTGACATAAAAGATTTGTTTACTTTCGCTTGTCCGCTCAAGTGATGAGAACAAACTAACCATCAAAGTATGGGGATTGCATCAATGAATAATTCCTTAGTATCTTTATAAACAAATTGTAATCGAGGGAATAATGTCCTGACTCGTCGTGACGATCAGAGTGGAGAATAATAACGTGACTTAGAATGGCGGTACCCAAAAAAGAAGTTAATGAAAAGTACACGAAAGATGGTCCGATTCGACTAAAATAATTTTGTGTGGATTACAATAAAACATCGTCTATCAACTATGTTATACTAAGATAATTGTAAAACATTAGAAATTTAGGATAAATTGATGTGAATGTAATATTAAGACAGAAATCCCATTGGGAAGTGTACAAAAGAGGGGATGTTGATAGAATGGTAAGTAATAGTATTAACAGAGGTGAGCAGAGAGAATTAATGGAGGAGAGAAAGAGAAAGAGGGTAAGGAAAGAGGACAAGCAAGAAACAGAAGAAATAAAGGAGGACCAGTACAACCACAACTGCCAGGCTCAGGGGTTCCTTGGAGTAGCATTAAAGACTCTGCTGCAAAATTTTTGCATCTTCCTTCCTTTCTTCTCTACTGCTGCACCCCACTACAGTTATACCATCCACAAACAAACTTCTCTTCTTTTAAGATCAAGAGCTGTGGATCATACCATGAGATAGAGAAGAAATTTTTCTCTATGATTTTGGATCCAAGAACATGGGTCATGCTTCCCATCTTCTCCACATGCTATCCCTCGTCATTTTCTTTCTTGTTTCTTTCTATTTCACCCACATTCTCATTGGAAATTCGTCGCTGGGTGTAGAAGGGAGGAATGGAGGTTATCTGAGACGAAGAAATCAGGATCAGAAGTTCAGATATTTGTTGGGTTTTAAGAGTTTCGGCATTGGGAAATCAAGGAATGGTGGTTCTGATTATTTCTCCCCGTCTCCGTCTCCGTCTCCTGTGCCCGGCGGGCCCAGTATTGCTCCGGCTCCTTCTCCGCCACCGCGGTACCATCTGCACCACGGCCACCCGCCGTCCCACCACCGGCATTCAATCCCTGAAGCCCATAAGGTACAGAAGAAGAATGAAGAGAGAGCCGCGAGAGTGTTGACGGCAGTTCTTGCATCTGCCGGCGGAGTCACGTTTGTTTTATGTGCGATTGCGCTGTTTTTCCTGTGCCTGAAATTCAAGAAACAGAAGAGGAGGAAGCGGAGAAGCAGAGTTACATCCAAGTTCAGTGTGAGTTCACAAGTGAAGAAGGTGAGCTCTGATCCGGGCCCTGATCTTTTCTACCTTAATTCACTGCAGTCTGCTTTGGAACCAGAGAAATGTTGTCTGAAACTGAGTTCCAGCACTGAGAAAACAGGGGATGAGAGAGAGGGGTCGAACAAGAAGCTCATAAACTCAGAGTGTGACAGTGGCAGGTGCTCTTCTTCCTATGGAGAAATCACCACTGTGCATGAGATTTCAGAGTCGTTCAAGAGTGAAAATCATCATCAAGAACGGGTAATTCCAGAAGAAGATGTTCAGAGATTCGATGATAAAATTGTTCATGAGGAAGCTCATTCATCTGATGATGATGAATCTTTCCATTCTTTCTGTGATTCACATTCATCCCAATTGAGGCTTTCTAATGCTTCAGACATCATATCCGAAGATGAAGTTAAGGCGACACAGATACAGATTCCACACTCTAATCCCATTTTATCAGCTTCCCCGCCACCACCACCACCGCCACCGCCACCACCGCCACGATTTGTTCCTGTATCGCCTCTTCCGCCTGTCCCTTCTTCAAAGAAAACGAAATCCAACTTTCTGAATTCATCCACATTGTCGAGTTTATCTCAAAGTAGTTTGCCAGCATCAGCGTCCACTCCTCCGGCTGCGCCGGCCGGAATTCCTCCTCCACCGTGTCCACCTCCACTGTCGAAAGGCCATGTTAACAACTCCCACAAGGCTCCACCTCCTCCACCGCCGCAGCTCACTCAGCAAATGCCATTGGGAAAAGACGGCTCTCCGTTGCCAAAGCTCAAACCACTCCACTGGGACAAAGTTAGAGCTGCTCCAAATCGTTCCACGGTGTGGGACAAGCTGCGGTCCAGCTCGTTTGAGTAAGACATTGCGTTTGCTCGATGAACAAAAGTGAAATTTCATAACTTTATTGTTCTTGTTTGAGTTGTTTACGATTATGAGACGTGTTACAGATTTGACGAGGAGATGATAGAGTCGCTTTTCGGTTACAACCTGCAAAATTCCATCAAGAATGACGAGGGGAAGAGCAAAACTCCATCCCCAAGCAAGCACGTTCTCGAGCCTAAGAGGCTGCAGAACATTACCATTCTTTCCAAAGCCTTGAATGTGACTGCAGAGCAAGTATGCGGGGCTTTAATCCGAGGTGTGAGCAAGATTTATAATTGAAGTCCCAAGTTAGCATGCTTTATAGGAAGATTTTGATACTAGAACCATTTAAACGTGATCGAACAATGACATCTTCGTCGTTGCAACGAAATGTTGATTGTTCTTGTGTATGATAAGCTCATAAGCTTTGCTTTGTTCATTGTTTGTTAACAGGGGATGGCTTGTCGTTGCAAGATTTAGAAGCGCTCTCAAAGATGGTGCCCACGAAGGAAGAAGAAGCTAAGCTTGCAAACTACAAAGGAGATATATTTGAGTTGGGGTCGGCGGAGAAGTTAGTTATGGCGATGCTTAAGATACCCTTTGCTTTTCCAAGGATTGAAGCGATGCTTTACCGTGAAACATTCGAAGACGAGGTTCTCCATCTCAGAAAATCGTTCTCGATGCTCGAGGTAAACAAGAATGAATCTTGGAAACTGAATATTGTCATATCATGAGTAGTACCATCTTCTAAAGAATCGTCGAACTTGCTTGTTATTAGGAGGCGTGTAAGGAACTCAGATCGAGTCGGCTCTTCCTAAAACTACTTGAGGCAGTGCTCAAAACGGGAAACAGGATGAACGTTGGTACAATAAGAGGAGGAGCAAAGGCTTTCAAGCTTGATGCCCTTCTCAAGCTTGCTGATGTGAAGGGAACAGATGGAAAAACGACTCTCCTGCATTTCGTTGTCCAAGAAATCATTCGGTCCGAGGGGTTAAGAGTGTCGGAAAGCATTATGGGCAAGATCAATCAGCGAAGCAAGAGTGGAAACGTTGAAGATAAAGAAGAGAACTACAGGAGAATGGGCTTAGATCTTGTATCGGGCTTGAGCACTGAGCTATGCAATGCCAAGAAAACGGCTACGATCGACCTGGACGTTCTTGCAAGCTCAGTGACAAACTTAGCAGACGGAATGCATAAGCTGCAAACTCTTGTGGAGAAGGATATGATAATGGAGGAGAAAAAAGGCAACTTTGTGAGTTCGATGAGATCATTTCTGAAACAAGCGGAAAAGAAGCTGAAGGAACTGGAGGAGGATGAGAATCGAGTGATGTTGAATGTTAGAGAGATTACCGAGTATTTTCATGGAGATGTGAGCAAAGACGAGTCCAATCCACTCCGGATTTTTGTAATTGTTAGAGATTTTTTAAGCATGTTAGACCATGTTTGCAAAGAGCTTAGAAGCTCGAAAACGCCCCGTAGTCCTAATCCCCTAGCCCCCTTCCGGTAGATTAGATTGCTCGGCTTGTCTTATAGTTTTCTACTTCATCTACCCATGGTGGATGAAATATGTGTAACATATTTCAAATTCTAATGAGATGTCAAAAGGTTTTTTTTCGATTTTTAAGTTAAAAATAAATGGGATTGTAGGGTCCCTATAGCTGAATTAAATCTAACTACGTGGGAATCAATATTCTACAAAACAGCAAATTAAAGATTGTGTCTACGCCTACATAGTGGTTAATGTCCTTACAGCGCAACGACGGTCACAAACAACCAAGTCATGATTGCTTTTATGCTTATGCGGCAATCAAGATCACTGTAATTGACTAATAGTCCTCAAGAATCAATATTTAACTACGTAAAAACCGATACATATCAAAATGCACTATTAATCCCACTAAACGTCTCGACAAGAGTATTGGAAGTAACATCCTACTCTAAATTGTTAGGCCACAAGGCCCACAACATTTGATGGCATGTGAAAAGGTTTCCAACATTGCATCTGATTGACAGAGTAGAAGTTATCATTTGACTTAAGCCCAGTGACGAAGTAACATATTCTATTTTTGCATGAAGAGGTCGGAAAAAGCACACACCAAAAATAAGACATAAGATTCTCTGACCAAAATGTTTGAGTGTTACACCTATGCTTTGATGTTATTGCTATCGGTGTAGCATGGAGTGAGCGATGCAGACAGGATCATAAGTTTGACTTATTGTCTCAACAACACATACCATCCTTAGCTACTAATTCACCATCATTATTACACACCACCAAGACTTTTGGACAGTGTTCAGGTGGATTTATGAGTTTTGGACGTGTACGGTGTAATGTTACAAGTATATCTACATCTATACCTATGAATTTTATTAGTAGTCTATGAATTATTATGTCACTTGTATTCATGTGATCATAGAAATTATAACATTAAATGAGTTGATGAATCAATAATATAAATCTGATATATGGTAAGTAGTTCGGTTAATCGCATTAATCAACTCCAATTTAGACATGAAATGTAAAAAAGGGAAAAGAGAAATGACAATTATGTAATTAATCTCTCGTCCTACATTTAACATTTAACCCCACATTAATAGCCTAACTAACAAATACATAAAACTTATATTTTAGAAATTAAAAAACATTAGAAATAAGTCTTCTTTAATATTGAAAATTTTCAATTCCGAGTAATTGAAACAACGTTCTATAACAATTGGATTTAAAAATTAAAAGCAATTAAAGCCATGTTGGAACAAATAATACAAAATAGTTAGAAACACTACTCACGACAAGAAAAAATTAAATCGAAAACTTACAACGAGAATTGTATCGTAACAATTCTCAGTCCAATTGTAACTGAATCACAGAATTACTGCGTACCTTGAAGAAAATTTACGTCCCGTATCAGTAGTGCACCGGGTACAACGTAATTTTTTCAAAATAAGACGGTTGCAGTTCTTTCGATTTTAATATTATACCGAAGAACACCTCCATCTAACACTCAAAAGTTTGTTATCAAAACTTTAGAGCACAAGTCTTTAAAATTAGAGAAGCCGAGAGAGAGAATTCTCAAGGCTTTGTTTGGTTTTGTATTTTCGCATTTTCCGAAACAAGATAAAACACACTTAATGTTTATTTTTATATTTTTACACCTTATCTGTGTGTTTTTATATTTTTCAACTTTCTATATATAATATACATATACATAATATAAAACAGACATGATTTGACAATAAACAATAATTTTTTGTCTCCCAAAAGTACAACATTAAACATAAAATATTTATATATATACATATTTATATATTAAAATATATATAAAAATATATGATTTGACAATGAACAGTAATTTTTGTTTCCCAAATCCCAATATCAAACCTACACCATTTATTTTAAAATATTTTAAATTTTCCCAAAATACAAATCCAAACATATCATCTACTTTCAATACACACTCACGTATCTCTATTTTTTTCTCTCTATTTCCAAAATACAAAACAAAACAACTAAAACACATATCCAAACATAATGCAAAAGTTTGAGAATTGAGTTGTTGTTGTGAGAAAATTGAGAAATGTCAAGCCTATATATAGGCATGCCGAACCCGGCTATTAAAACAACAATTAAGAAAAATATAATTGCATTTAAATTCCCCAACAAAAACCGACCAAAAGCATTGAAACAACATTTGAAAATTGGTGGTTGTTTCATTTTTCCAATAATGAAATTCAAACTCCAAATGAAACTGAAAAACTGTTTTAAAAAAAAATTCCAATTAGCTGCTGCAATCCAAGGTTTCAATTCTATGCGTTTTCATTTGAAATCAAAATTTCAACAATCCCCCATCAACTTATAGATTTGAACTCAAGTTTCTGTGATTTGCTTCAATAATGGTACCTTCAAGTTTGAACCACTGTCTAAGTTATCTAACGTCAGTTATCACCAGGTCAAATGGAACTAAGCCTTAAATTTGAGTCGTGAGTGTGACAACGTCTGTCAGTAACAATAAACTACCGGCTTTCTGTTGATCATTAGGGTTGACACTTAGGTCATGTGTCTTGATCCTATTCATAAATATTTTCAGGAATAACCCAATTCCTTAGTTGCGGCCAAACAACTACATTCACTTAGTTGGGTGTCACCAGGGATGCACTGCTAGCATCTCGTCTAAATGACTTGACCCCATTCACAGTTAAACTCGTACTATACTTGCAGTTACAACACCTTCCAGAATTTTAGGAGACAGACTCCAGATACAAAATATCAGTCTATTTTGATGCTCTGACATACTCTTACGACTTATTGATACCGCATTGAACCTTCTTTGTGGGATCTCCACTTAGAAGGTTGGGTTGTTGTCATAGATACATCACTGATGGGTTTTCAATCCCATCCCCAATCTAGACTTATGTTAAAGGATCAACCACATTATCATTTGTTCCCACAAAGTCAATGCCAATTACTCTATTTGTTATTAATGCCCTTATAGATTTTAGTCTTGGATGTGTTGTTTGGTTTTTTGATTGAATTACGACTCCTTACCTTTGCTATTGTGGTTTGGCTATCACAATATACAGCAATAGGTGGAAGAGGCTGATTTACAATAGAAGGTTGTAATAACAATCCAAATAGCCATTCTGCTTCGATAGCATTCGTATCTAATGCACATAACTCGATTTCAAAGGTAGACCGGATTATCAAAGTCAGTTTTGCAGACTTTCAGGAGACTACGCCCCCACCTAAGGTAAAAATATATCCCGAACACCCATTACTCCTGGAGTTTTTGGCTACTATCTAGCATCACTATATCCCTTAAAAACAACAGAAAATCTGCCTAATGTATGGCCAATGACAACGTGCCCTTCAGGTACCTTAATACCCTATCCATAACACCCCAATGGGTTTTGTCAGGACAACTAAGTGTATCTAGCCAGCTAAGAGATAAAAAATGATATATCTGGTTACGTGCCATTCGCCAGATACTATAAGCTCCCAATAATTTGGGAATACCTTAGTTGTGGAATCGGAACACCACTTTCATTTTTGAATAAAGCTACAAAGAATCACATGGTCTCTTAGCAATTCTACAGTTTTGATAACCAAATTTCTCAATTATCTTCTCAATATAATGAGATTGAGAAATGACTATTCCATCAGTTGACCGAGTCAACATGATGCCAAGAATCACATTAGCCTCACCCACATCGTTCATTTCAAATTTATTTTTTAAAAATGACTTGGTTTCGTAATTATATATAGACATGATCCTATAAACAGTATATTATCTACATACAGGTATAGAATTATTATTTTATCTCCTTTAACCTTACAGAATATACACTTATCATTCTCATTTACAGTGAAGCCAAACGCAAGAATAGTTTTATCAAACTTTTCATGCCATTGTTTGGGTGCTTATTTAAGTCCATATGGAGCAAGTTTATAAACTTTATGCTCGTTGCCATGAGCTAAAAATCCCTCAGACCGATCCATGTAAATCTCTTCCTCGAGTTCACGATACAAAAAGGTTGTTTTCACATTCATTTGATGAATTGATCGATTATACACTGAAGCAAGAGCTATAAGGAACCGGATTTTAGTCAACCGAGCTACCGGAGAATAGGTATCGAAATAGTATATTCCCTCATTTTGTTTAAAACTTTTAGCCACCAATTTGGCTTTAAACTTATCTATGATCCCATCAGGTTCCAGTTTCTTCTTAAAGATCCACTTACACCTAATAGTAGTATACCCTGGAGGGAGATCAACTAGTACCCATGTTCCATTGAAAACAATGAAGTCCATCTTACTTTTTACAGTTTTTTTCCATTGCTTGACTTCTGAAAAAGACATACCATATTTGAAAGTAATTGGATCATCCTCGATACTGTAAGTAACAAAGTCACTTTCAAAATTCCTGACAATCCTAACTCTCTTACTTCGTCTAGGTCTATCTGACTCCTCATGAGCCTGATTAGTACTACTAGGATTAACCCCCACATTTGTCATCTTTTCCACATGTTCAGGAATAGATGTTGAGGCAAGTGAATCATCAAACGAAACATTTGAAGGTATTCCTGTTTTCACAGGAAGTACATTTTTTAGGAAAATAGCATCACAAAATTCGACTATTGTGTTAACCTCGATGCCTAAAATTTCTGACTTAATAACCAAAAATCTTAAGGCATAACTTGTATATAGTCCAAGAACACAACATTGATATTTTAGGGTCCAATTTCTTTCGTTTGTATTCTGAGAACAATATTTTTGCTAGGCACCCCCACACTCGAAAATATTTAAGGCTTGATTTCCTATCTTTCTACAACTTGAAAGGAGTACTCTATTGTGTTTCAGAGGGACTCTTGGCAAGCCGTATTCAAAGCCTCTCCCCAAAAATACTTTGATAACCTGGAGGTTAGTAGGAGATTGTTAATCATGTCTTTGAATGTTCTATTCTTTCGATCAGCCATTCCATTAGACAAATGGAATATTGAGGAATCTCTTCATGAATAATGCCAAAAGTTTGACAATATTCATTGAACTTACTCAACTCATACTCTCCTCCTCTATCAAACCTTAGTCGTTTAAGTTTGTTACCAATTTGGGTTTCTGCTTCATTTTTAAACAAAATAAATTTATCTAAGACTTCATCCTTATTTTTCATGAGAAACACATAACAATATCTACTACAATTATCTGTAAAGGTATTTTAGTGGTCCCTGGTCAAAACTCCACTAAACTCACAAATATTTGTGTGTACTAAATCAAGTATTTCTGAATCCCTTTCAATTGACTGATAGGGTTTCCTAACTTGTTTAGCTTCAACACAAACTCAATATTTGTGAATTTGTTCAATATTTTGACAAAGAATTAAATTCAAATTCATCATTCATTTGATTGAATTAAAATTTAAATGACCTAACGTACTATGCCATAGAATAGAAGATTCCACTTTCAATATAATAGAATCAAAAGCATCATTTTTATTATTTTCAACTTTAAAACCTAATTCATATCCCTCCCTAACTATTACAGAACCATTAATAATATTTCTTCTGATAGTGGGTACATGATGAACTCTTTATAATGACATAATGCGTCCCGAAGGAAACTTCAAGTCCATGCATCCTATCCCAAGTACTTCAGTTGTACTAGAGTTTCCCATGCTTATTGTCCTTCCACTTATGGCCTGATAAGACACAAAGAGACATTTATCAGCCCAAACGTGCATATTCGCTCCAACGTCAATCAACTAATACACGGTTCGTAAATAGCCAGGAGTTCGGATCGTATAGATACATACTTGCCAGTTGCTCCTGGGGTACTAGAACCGCTATATACTCCTACAACCATGTTGATAGCTGTCTACTCAGTCTTAGCCATTTTATTAGGTCAAAGCTTGGCCCAATATCCAACTTACCCACAGTTCCAGCATAGTTTATTTGCTTTTAATTCTTATTTTTGGAGGCCTTGCCTTTATTGATGGCTTTCGAGTTCGAGTTAATGTTGTTCACTTTTTGTTTCCCTACTATTACATTGGCCCTAGGTTGATGTTAAACCGACATCTTGTGGGTCTGATTTCTATGTTCGTCCTCAATATTGATAGCATCATAAGATCATCCAGAGATAATCTCCCTTTCTGATGCTCGAGTGTCATGCCAAAACTTTCCTAAGAATTGGAAAATTTGTCCATTATGGACATGACTAGAAACTTCTCGGGAAGTTTCATCTCAGCATCAGCCAGAGCATGCTCAATATTTATAATCTCATGAATCTGTTCAGCTACAAACCGGTCCTCAACTATTTGATACCGCATGACCTTGGAAACAGAATATTATTCGAGCCCTAGTTTTTCAGTATTATATTTTCGGTCCAACTTATCCCATAGAGATTTAGCAGTGTAAAAATCGAAAAAATAGACATCAAAGAGCGTATTTGAAAAGGCTGACAAAATCATTCCTCTGCCTATTTGATCCCTCTTTGTGAACTGCGCTATCTCAGCAGTTCTGGGATCGGTATTCGTAGGTTCAGGTCTAGTCACTTGAATCACCGACAAGAGTCCTTTCATTGTTAATCAAATTTTTATTCGTTGTTGAGAGTGTTTGAAAAATTGACCCGAAAACTTGTCCAACAAACCGGTCAGGTCAACCTTGTGTGTGATCAAAATTGCAACAGTAATTGGCTTGGGCATTTTTAGTATCTTAGGAAACTGAAAACAACGTTCAAAAGACTGAGTTTAAAATAGTGTTTTCCCAGATCGTTTCAACAAACAACAAATCTAATTTTTCAAAGCCTGTATATTTTCTTCAAGATTGTTGAAAAATTTTAGTTTCGAGTAACTAAAACAGCGTTTTATAATAATTAGATTTAGAAATTAAAAGCAATTAAAGCCACATTGGAACGAATAATACAAAATAGTTAAAAACACTATTTACGAAAAGAAAAAATTAAATAAAAAAGTTACATCGAGAATTGTATCGTAACAATTCTCTGTCCAATTGTAATCGTTAATTTTAATCGAATCGCATAATTAATGCTTGCCTTGAAGAAAATATACGTCTCATATGAGTAATCCATCGAGTAGAACGTAATTTCTCTCATGATAAGACGGTTGCAGTTCTTTGAGTAATATATGCTTGCCTTAGAAGTAGGTGTTTATTCTTAGAGTGAGGTGCCTACTTGGATAGGTTTAATTTTTAAGCGGTGCCCGCCTGAAGGCAGGCCTTGTTTATTAGAAGTGCATACCACGGAAAAGTCCATCTTTCCAATAGGGGTGTAACAACTTTCATTCCTATTGAGTACCTCGCTGATGTATTATATGGTCATCTAATGCCCCCCTTATCCTGGAGAAAGACATAACTTACCGCTTGAGAGGTTGCGAATAGCTCTAGGGAGTCCAACTTAAACCGTAGGTAAAGGAGCGAGTGAATCATTAGCGTAACGAGGTGTAGAGCTCGCCTGGTAATAGAAAATCCTTTTTATGCTATTTTTGCACTGGTATAAATATAAAGTGTCTCCCGAGGAGGGTTTGACAAGCAATGGAAGACTCACCAGGTATTTCTTAAGTTCTTCATTTGAACTTTGGCATTCTAGCCCCCGCTCAAAGTTCTTGGTCTTCTTTAATACTTTGATGTAGGACAAGCTTTTTCTTGACAGATTTGGTAATGAATCGACTGAGAGCCGCTACTCCCCCTATGAGACGTTGGACCTTGTTGACATTGGTAAGAGCCTTCATGTCTAAAATTGCCTTGATCTTGAGGGGATGCGCCTCGATAACCCTCTCGGTTACCATGAATTCTAGAAAGCATCCACCTTTTACCCTAAAGGCTGATTTGACAGGGTCGAGTTTTAATTTGTACTTCCAAAAGACTCTGAATGTTTCTTCTAGTTCAGTAATATGGTCACTAGTTTTTTTATTTTTACTAGCATGTCATCTACATATACTTCTACATTCCTCCCTAAGTGGGGTTGGAAGATCTTATGTACTAGTCATTGGTAGGTGGCCTTGCATTGTTGAGTCCGGAAGGCATGGCCACGTAGCAAAATATCTGTGAGGAAGTGATGAAGCTACATCTCTTATGATCCTCAAGGGCTAGCATGATTTGATGGTACCCTTGGGAGGTTTCCATTATGCTCAGGTTTTTGCAGGCGAAAATGGAGTCTACCAATTGATCGATTTGTAGGAGTGGATAAAAGTTCTTGGAGCATGCCTTGTTGAGGTCACCGAAAATCTATGCACATTCTCCCTTTGGCTTCTGGCTTCGAGACTAACACCATATTAGATATGTGCAGTTGCTAGGAGCTTATCTACCTCTTCCTAGATATTTTGTTTTTCTCTAGCTTAAATTAGCTTTTCTCCTACTTAATTTGTTTCATGAAGGAATCTATGTTCAGGTGGTGAATTATTACTTTGGGATCTATGCTCTCCAAGTCCTGGAAAGTCCATGCAAATATGTTGGCATTCTGCTGAAGGCATTAGATTAATCCTTCTTTAACCTCCCCTTTCAATTTGGAACCAATGTGCGTGCTCTTGTCTGGTTTTCCTGGGATTAATTCTATGCGGTGTAATTCTTCTGCAAGTTGTTGTAGTGGAGTATCCCTCCTCTAAGCTTGTTTTAGGTGCGGGATCATTTCCCTGTCGTTTACGGGATTCAGGTCTTCAAAGTTGTGCTTTTGGTCTTTGCATACAGCCTCAACATAACATCTTCTAGACTGGAGCTAGTTTCCAGCCACTTCACACATCCCCCCTCCCACTGAGAATTTGATCTTCATATGGAAAGTGGATACCATTATTCAGAAGGTATTAATATTAGGTCTCCCTGGGATCATTGTAGGTGAAACGAATATCGACTACCAAGAATTTTGTTAAGTAAGTCCTCCTCAGAAGCTCCTCCCCTAGGGAGAGGGAGAGTGTCACCAGCCCCTACGATGGACCATTTCACCTGTAAAGCCATAGAATGAGGTATCCACTGATTCCAATGTGATCTCCCAGTTGCATCTGATTGATGCTCCTCCAAAAAGGAAATGAGTTGATCTCCTGGAGTCGATGAATATCCTACTTACTTCACCATTAGAGTGGCTGCAAGCGATACCTGGGCTGAAATTCTTGTGAGTCTTAATAAGGGAGCCTGCAAGAAACACATTAGCACTAATGACGCTCCAATTAGTAAAGAGTCAAAAAGATAAAATTGAGCAAAATCGAGTAATAATGAATGATAAAAAGAGAATGCTTTGCATATAGTGCTCTTGTATGACTGTTATTGCCAAAAAAATAACATTACCCTTAATTAGGGTAAAATAATTGCTTTTATAGCCATTGACCCTCACCGGGTGAAGAAGTCTGACCCTTGGGATTCAAATTAATGGTTATCGCAGATAGACCTCCTCAAATCCGGAGATAGTTGGCAATGTTCTCAGAGAGTTATATTGGTTAGGGAGTCCTTGAATGGATAAGTCTTTTAGTAGAGATAGGTTCTGAATTTCTAGGGGTTGTTGGGGTGCTAGGCACGATCTTAAATTTGGTCGTCCTTCTACCTTGTGGACGAGTGTTCTTCTGCCATTTGTGTGCGTCGCCATCCTGGCAGCTAGGTGGGCACAGGGTCACTCTTCCTCTAGAGCTGATGGGCTTATGCTGCAGTCTATTTCTACAAAAAAAAAAAAAAAAACCGCAGGCAAATACTTGGGTGGAGTTCCCTCCTCCTCGGCTTTGCGTCTTTACGGGTTCCTAAATGTTGTTTTATTCAAGTTGGATCTCTTTTTGAGTTGAGTGTAATTTTGGGCCATCATTGTCTATATTGTTAACTTTTTGCACAATTCATATTGCTAATAATTATATAATATCAAATAAAAATTATATTTTTAGTGATGATTTTACAATTCTCGTCGGATTTCTATCACTAATATTATATTTTATTATAGTGATATTCTGTGATAAATTTTCTTGCGAAGGACTACTTATAACAAAAATATATTTGTGGGTTCTGATGTTATATATTGTAATTCTTTTATATGAAAAGACTTGATATTTTATAATAATTTTTTTATATAAAAAACGTAATAAAATGTCATTTTCTTATAAAGAAAATGACATAACCAAACATGAACTTACTAATTTAAATACTACATAATTGAAAACAAAACCAAACAACTCTCTTCTTTCCATTTGAGTATTCATAAGTAATTATTTCTTCTTTTTTTTCTTTTTATTGTACCAATGTACTCAATTATTATACATTATCTTTTAATTTATTTATGAAGATTACATCCCTTTGAAAGTAGAATATCACGTGTCTGTCAAATGCGGAAGAACAAAACATAATGAGCCAATATCATCTGTCTCTTTGCTTTTGTCTTTCTCTTTGTTGTTTCTGAGAACTGCTCCTGAGGGAATAAAACTCTGATTTTCATGCTTCAATTTATCCCCATTTTTTATAGGTAGTGCCCATCCCACTTTTCTCAACCTGTCCTTGCTTTTTGGTCTGCTATTTATACTGGTATTTTGGTCTGTTCACCACAAAAAATAAATAAAAATTTAATGAATTGGGATTTTTTAGATAGTCATTCAAATCATGAAGAAATTGGTAATTTTCCAAACAACGATGGGGTACTTGTAATTATGCTAAATTTTATGGGAGGTCGTTGTAATTTACCCTATTATTTCTACAGTCAAACAAAACAATCAAAAGTTCACATTGGGATCGGTGTTGATCAACATTCTTTGTGGTTCAGCCTGTCGTCAAAATTACTATCATAATTTTTAATTGTAGCTAATGGTTTAGCCTCACTTACAAAAATAATGATTAATTGTTATTGTGCTGTCGTGATTAATTAGTATTATTATATTTTTTTTCTTTTTAACATGATAGTTTATCATAATTAAAAAAATTATATTTCTTCTGGTGATATAAAACTACAAGAGCAAATTTTTTTTAGAACATGTGTTTCAAGTATAAACGGAATTTTTTGTGTCAATTGATCCCCTTTCTACTAATTATTTTTGGGATTAAATTCAATTAGAATCACATTCTGATGGGGGAAAATGCAAGCAACCCCTTCTGATATCGTAAATGAGCAAATTACCCTCTTATGAAAAAATAAATAGCAATTTACCTTTCTATATTTTTTAAAATACAATAATTTACCCCTCTATAATTTTTAAAATAAAGCAATTTACCTCCCTATACAAGAAGGCAAATTGCTTCATTTTAAAAAGTATAAGGGGGTAAATTGTTATATTTTTTTCATAGGGAGTAATGTGCTCATTTTTAATATCACAGGGAGATAAATTGCTATTCACCCCATCCTGATAATAGCTTTTAATCCCACTTTATTTACTTTTTGTCTAATTATTCATATTATGACCCAATTAAATAACTTTTAATTCCTTCATTAATGTTAAGAATGGTGTTAATTTTGAAATTTAGCTATAATCTCCACTTACATAATCAATTATGAAATTGCCAACTCAAACTCATAATCACGAAAAAAAATTATGCCAATAGCTAGAAAAATTAGAAATAAGAGTAAATTTCTTGGTCATAAACAATGGATTCAGTAACGGATAAGAATTTTAACTTTTTGTGATTTTAAAATTAACATTAGAACTAAAATATTGTTTTTTGCTATAGTTAAAATTAATTTTAAGGGAAAAGTATTATTTTAGTCCGCTAAGTATGTCTAATTTTAATTTTAGTCCGATAACTATGTCAATTTTTGTTTAGGTCTAGTAACTTACGAAATTGCTTACTTTTAGTCCTTTGGGAGATTTTCGGACAATTTTACCCCTATGAGTGCATATGGACTAAAACTGCCTTTCAAAAATTGCATCGAGGTTGTCCGAAAATCTGTCAATGATGCAAAAGTTCGTAGCAAGATTTGCCCAAAAAATTGAAATTTCTACCACAAAATCTTATTAATAAATATCTTCATTAGTAAATTTTTTCTAGCAAAATCAACAACAAATAAATCGGTGCTAAAATTTGCTACTCGTGAATTATTAAGTAAATATTTTTCTTGTTAAATTTATTGCTGATATAAATTAGCAATAAATTCCACTATTTTGCGTAAAAGAACATTATTTCTTATAGTGAATCACTTATTTTAGAATTAATTATTTGAAAATCTGTTATTTTGTAATCAATTATGTAATAACATAAGTGTTTTTTGGAGGAAAATTAAATTAGTTGGTTTATAATTGGAGAAAATAAGGGTCTGGTAATCAAAATGAAGGAAAACATAAGTGGAGTAGAGTTTCTTTTTTTAATTTTTCCTTCACTTCTTCACAACTGCAACATTGATTAAGGACTTTGTGACTTAAATTAATTGCTTGCAAGATAGCCTTTGTCAATCTTGAAATCTCTTCCACTCATTATAGGTACCTTTTTTTTTTTTTTATGTTGAATATATGATTCATTACATTATTTAGTATATTTAAATTTAAAAATTAATTTTATATATTAATAATTTTTATTAATGAATATATTAAAATGAAATACAAAAACAACATACTATTATGTAAGTAAATAAACACCCATTTGTAGCAAATGGGAAAATTGTAATTTTGGTCCCGTAACTTATGTTTTTTGCGATTTTGATCCCATTATTTGACTCCTCACCACATTTAGTCCTATAAGTGTAAAAAAGTTTGCAATTTTAGTCTCATTAACAGTTTCTGTCCAATTCTCCATGGAATGAGCACGTCTGTTGCATGTGCTCCATTATTTTAACCTTGAGTTGACTGGAAGAGTTGGCTTGAGAGAGATACCAATATTTCCCCAAAATCTCAAACACGAATCCTAGCCCCTCTCACATTCAGACTTGATTTGCAGCAAATTGGCAAAAATTTGTGAAGAAATTTAAAAAACCAGGAAAGTAGCAATTACTTGTTAGGGGCTCATTTGCAATGTCCATACGGCCAGCAAATTTGTTGGGTATCCACCGCCATTTTACCTGAGTTCTCCTTCTCAGTTTTGTATGTGTAAAAATTGTTGTATTGTGATTTGAGATCGTAAAGTTATTGGATGTTGATATATATATATATGTGTGTGTGTGTGCGCACGCGCGTGTGATACATGTGAGGTTGTGCCTTGTTATTTGCATGTTCTTGCTTGAGCTTGTTCTTCTCATGGCTTTGAGGAGCTTGAGTTTTTCTTTAACACAACCACATTACTGCTACTTTATTCTCTAATGAAGTAAGTGAAGAAAAAAACCATTTTTTTTGTAGTCTTTACCCTCCAAAATTTCCTCCCCAAAATCTTATACTCTCTGGTCGGCTCTGCCAGTCAACCCATGGTTAAAATAGCCGCATGTGCTTATTCCATGAAGAATTGGATGGAAACTATTAATGGGACTAAAATTGCAAACTTTTTTATACTTGTGGGACTAAATGTGGTGATGGGTCAAACAATAAGACAAAGATTTCAAAAGACATAAGTTATGCGACCAGCATTGCAATTTTCTTGTAGTAAATCGAACTAACAATATTTTGTTCTCAATCTTACCAATTGAGCAATACCTCATTAGTAATATAAATATTTGTAATTTGTGGCACACCTTATAAATGTGCATAACTCTTTAGTATTATTTAACACAATCTTTTTATGAAATTTGTATTATTCAATAAAAATGTACAAAATTATAAGTTAATATTAAATTTGTAATAAAATCGTGACCAAAAAAATGCATGAAAAGGAAAAAATCGATAACTATCAAAAGATATTAGGAAGAGAGGTTTGAGATAATTAAATAAATAAATAAAAATATTTAAAAAACATACCAAAAAAATGGAAGACAGCGAAAAGATGCTCAACCTTAATATATAGTATATAGATTTTCATATTTCAAAATTTGGTAAAACGGCATTAACTTTTTTTTCGGGTAAAGGTAAATTTCACAGATAAAAATAAAGTGAGTAAAGTACAGCAGTGCTCATATGGTATGCTCTCCCTCAACAGGCCAAGGGATACGCCACAGTCTATATAGTGCAGTAGTACTAACAGAGCTAGACAAATTTATGCTGAGAATCCGTAGTCTAACGTCCTCTATGATCAAGCTTGCTAAGATGACCGGTGTCCTAGCGGTGTGCTCGAACCGCCTCCTGTTGCATTCCCTCCAGATGTCATAGACGCATGATGCAAGTAATGCACAGTAAGCCATATTAATAATGTATTTGCCCCTCCACTTCCTAGAAGCTCATTCTATGTCCAACCGCCACTCTTTGTTTGGCCATAGAAACCGTATAATACGTTTGACAGCTACCAAGCACCTTCGACTATATTGACAGTGAAAGAACAAATGTGAGTCTTCAAGTTCTCCTCAAAACAGCATTAACTTTAGTAGTTTGGATCTTATAGTTTTGGGGGTTAAATGTAACAAATCCTTTTTTTTTTTTAAATGTAACAAATCCCTTCATAAATTTGATATACATAAAATAGCATATTCCTCATTATCAAATCTTGGCCAACACGTTTGTTTGATTTATTGTAGTTAGTTGTTATTTTTTATAGTTATAATTCATCCCTTGATCCTTGATCATTTAAATAATTGCAGATTAGTCATAATTTCGCTACTTATATTTAAATCCTCGTGGGATTAATATTTATATATTACTTGATAGTTAGTACACTTGTTAGTGACCTATACATATTTTGGTAATAAACGCACATGGAAAAATACCCATTTATTATATAATTTTTGAAAAAATAAAGAAAGAAAGATAGAGTTAAATGTCTTTCAACATATTTGGTTAAAAAACAAAAACATGTTAGAGCAATTAAACGTTTAGTTTATATATAAAACTATAAGTCAAAAATTCACCATGTGTTTTTAAAATAAACCAAAAATAGAAACAAACATCATGCCATAATTTAATTAAGGTTGTATATTTTTAGTTCCACTGCTTACGAAATTCTCAAAAATAATTCTATAATTTTAAAGAATTGTCGCTTTCAGTTATCCGGACAACTCTTGTTAGGGAATTGATGAAAAAGAACTGCGTACAAGTCATGTGATCATTTCCCTACACTCTGAGAATATTATAATAGTCACGTAACTCATAATACATTATTTTTCCGCCAATTTCCCAATCAAAATTAACATAATTGATCAAAATCAGGTGTTTTCTCCAGTTATCGGACTATTTTTAAAAATTCTATAAGCAATGAGATCGAAAATATACTAAACTTATATTATAAGATGAGAAATGCAATTTACCCTTATCAAAACCAAAGCAATAATATAAGATAATTTATAGTATTATCTAAATTAAAAGAAAATGAAAGAAATTGTTTTACTTGAGGATAATTACCACAAAAAGTTTTACAGAAACAATTCTCCGGTCCAAATGCTAAAGATAACAATCCAATTCCAAAAACAACTCGGAGAACAAACCCTTTCCCCGCCAGAACTAGGAGTCATACCCACCACATGTCAACCTCTAATAGGTTGAATTACGTCAAGTTTCTTCACCCTTGACATGTATTGGCTGATTTAGATAGCCGTTTCCTAGTTCACCTCGACCACCGCAACGTATATATATAAGAACCCCTTCTCCCCCACCTAAGACAACTATCTATCACACACAACCATTGCTCCACGAAAAAGCAGTAAGCAGACATTATGGGTTTCAAGAATGTGCTTTTCTGCTTTCTTCTTCTCTTTGTCTCAGGTAAGCTTCTCTCAGGATTTTCTCTTTCCGTACAGTTTCATGTACTGTATTCTCAGTAATAATTATATTGTAACAAGGTCGTCGTGTCAATATTTTTAAGGACAGCTTTGAGATTGTCATATAATAATTTTGTTGCTAATATTATCTTCTGAACTTAATTTTTGTGTTTCCTTTTTATATCGAACCACTTTTTGCAGGCATAGCAATAGCTGCACAAGATTCCCAAAACCGGGATCTTGGGACAGTGATCGGTATCGACCTGGGGACGACGTATTCGTGCGTGGGAGTCTACACAAACGGTAAAGTTGAGATCATAGCGAACGACCAAGGGAATCGGATCACTCCATCATGGGTTGCATTCACCAATACAGATCGTTTGATCGGAGAAGCAGCCAAGAATCAAGCAGCCCTCAACCCCGAACGTACTGTTTTCGATGTTAAAAGGCTAATAGGGAGAAAGTGAGTCGAAAATTTAGTTACTAATTACTAGTTGAATTTTTTCGAAATCAAATTTTGATGGCTTGTTTTCGTAGATTTGATGATCCGGATGTCCAGCGGGACATGAAGATGTTGCCTTATCAGGTCGTGGACAAAGACGGGAAGCCTTACGTGCAGGTGAAGACTAAAGATGGAGAAGTTAAGGTCTTTAGTCCTGAGGAAATCAGCGCTATGGTGCTCAGAAAAATGAAGGAAACTGCTGAATCTTACTTGGGAAAGAAAGTTCATGATGCAGTTGTAACTGTTCCAGGTATGCTGCTTTATTCTATTTTATTTGTAAGATAGTCCTTTCTATTTTTAAGATATTAGCCGTAGTGATCCTCCGTCCATATAATAAATAATTTTTTACCTTTTAAAGAATAAAATATATTGGTGTGTCGTTAATCATCGTTTGTTTGTGAGTGTGGATGGCCGTTTTGTTTTATATTAGTGTCTCAAATCCTAATAATTGTGTGATTTTTGGAATTTTAGTATGTGAAATACTGAACATACAATGTGGGCTGTGCAGCTTATTTCAATGATGCGCAGAGACAAGCAACGAAGGATGCCGGTGCAATCGCAGGCCTCAACGTTGTACGTATAATCAACGAGCCCACGGCAGCAGCCATCGCCTATGGCCTGGACAAGGAAGGAGAGGAGAAGAACATACTCGTTTTCGACCTGGGAGGCGGCACATTCGATGTCAGCGTACTGAGCATGGACAATGGGGTGTTTGAGGTTCTTGCCACAAACGGCGACACGCACTTGGGCGGGGAAGATTTTGATCACCGTGTAATGGACTACTTTGTTAAGCTGATCAAGAAGAAGCACAACAAGGACATCAGCCAGGACAAGAAGGCTCTCGGGAAGCTGAGGAAGGAGTGCGAGAGAGCGAAGCGAGCTCTCAGCAGCCAGCATCAGGTTCGCGTTGAGATCGAGTCGTTGTTTGATGGTAAGGATTTCTCGGAGTCTCTGACAAGGGCGAGGTTCGAGGAGTTGAACATGGACTTGTTCAGGAAGACGATGGAGCCCGTGAAGAAGGCGTTGAAGGACGCGAAATTGAAAGTGTCCGACATTCATGAGATTGTGCTCGTCGGGGGCAGCACTCGGATTCCAAAGGTGCGACAGCTGCTTAAGGAGCATTTCGGCGGGAAGGAACCGAACAAGGGTGTGAATCCAGATGAGGCCGTCGCCCATGGAGCTACCATACAAGGGGGAATCATCACTGGGGAAGAAACCAAAGGTACGTCTGCAATAACTTCTGCTTTTGTGGCGGGAATAAATTATAAATCAAAAACACTTTTTTGAATTTATTGCAAAAAACCCTGTAACGAGTGCATTTAGATAATGTCATTTCTTGATAATTAGCATCATAATGTGGTTTTATGAATTGTTTTTGGCATGCAGATGTTCTTGTGCTTGATGTGAATCCCTTGAGTTTGGGCATTGAGACTGTAGGTGGAGTTATGACAAAGCTGATCCCAAGAAATACTGGGATTCCGACCAAGAGATCACAGCTTTTCAGCACTTATCAAGACCAGCAAACCACAGTATCAATCAAGGTATATATATATGTCTGCTGACAAAATTAATGGAGAGGTTTCTTCAACTATAAGTTGTCTGATATTGGTTAATTTACGTTCCTAATACCCAAACTGCATCGAAATTAATGTTTTAGGTATATCAAGGAGAAAGGGCGATGGCGAAAGATTGTCACGAACTCGGACAGTTCGAATTGTCCGGCATTCCACCGGCTCCACGGTATGCTTTTAGCTTTTGACCCAAAGGTGTTTTGTTGGAAATTATAAACAATTCTTTTAAGAAAAGCTTACGAAACACTTAAGATGTTTTAAGAAGCCTATAAACCAATTCCGTGCAGAGGAGTGCCTCAAATCGAAGTTACATTTGAGGTCGACGTAAACGGCATACTACACGTGACGGCGCAAGACAAGGCTGCCAAAAGGTCTAAGTCCATCACCATAACCAACGACAACGGCCGTCTGAGCGAAGAAGAGATCCGTAGAAAGGTGATGGAAGCAGAGGAGTTCGCGGAGGAAGACAAGAAGGCCAAAGAGAGAGTCGAGGCCCGCAACAAGCTGGAGACGTATGTATTTAACATGAAGAGCGCAATCAACGACGACGACAAGCTGGCTAACAAGATTGAGCCTGATGACAAGAAGAAGACTGAAAATGCACTGAGGGATGCAGTGGAGTGGTTGGAAAACAATGAGGAAGCGGACAAGGAAGAACTGGAGGAGAAGATGAGAGAGTTGGAAGCAGTGTGCAGTCCTGTTGTCCGGAAAGCGTACGAGGAAAGTGACACGACTTCTAGTGATGATCATGAAGAAGAAGAGCCCTTTCATGATGAGTTGTGATGAAATACAGAGAGGGTTATATATCAATATTTGTTTCTGTTTTTTTCTTTTTGGTTCTATTCTTCACATTTTTATGTTATTCATAGGGACTTTTTGAGGTTGTTACACTTAAAAACACTTACGGCCCGTTTGGTTGTGTTTTCAATGAGATTTTTTTCACTTTTCACTATTTGGGTAGTTGGGATTTTGTTTGGTCAAGCCATTTTCATTGACAATGCATTCCTATTTTAATTCTCAATTTTTTGAAATTATAGGTCACATAGGTTTGTCATACTTGTCTTATCTTGTCAACATGTCTTTTTTTGTTTCAAATCAATTAAAATTGTTTCAAATGACAAGACTCACTTTGATTATTTTGTAATTTTACATGTTCAATCAATTTGGTCATCTGTCACATCGAAAATACATATATCTATATTCAACATTCTCACACCATATACCTATATTTGAAAATAACTAATCCAAACATATTCTCAATTTTCGCACAAAAACCAATAAAGCATTTCGACACATTTCCAATTGTTGGAAACTGAAAATGAAAATGAAAACACAACCAAACGGGGCTTTGCTTGTTCTATTTTCGGTTAAAACATAGCCAATTTTTACTTATCTAAAGCTCATTAGTCCTACCAATTTTAGATCATTCCAACATTTTATCTTTTTAAAAAAAATTACCCATAATAATAATTTTAATATTTTTTAATTATTTTTTTCCTCTCAATCCACTACTCCATTTATCTGTGTCATGTTCTCCATATTTTTTTACCTCACAAACTTCCTTAATTTTAGTAAATCCTATTAAACTTAATTTTTTCTCTCACCTTCTCCATATATATTTTATTAACAAGCTTTTATATTTTTAATAACTCACAGTTATAATTTTTCTTTCTTTCTTATTTTACCCCACATTTCTTTTTTCTCAGATGCTTCTTTCTTTTTTATCACCTCACTACGTTTTGCTTCTTTTTATTAAAAGCAAATTCTCTTCATTTTTTACTACAATATTTTATATGCCCGGAAATTATAATATTTCTTATAATTAGAGATGGTTCTAATTATGGTCAAACTTGCACTTTTCAAAAGTACAATTTCTTAGTCAAGCTTCCTTCCATCAATTGGCTAGTAGACATCAATTAGTGGGCCGAATTAATATAAAATAAATTCAAAACTCAATGAATTTTAATTAAATTCAATTTAATAAAATCGAACCAATTTGAGCCTAATATGTATTTAATCTAGTTAAATACATAAGCTCAAAACATCTTAATTAATTCATAAATAGAATTTATTAATTAAGATGAGCCCAATTAAGTTAATCTAATAAATTTAATCTTGGGTGATCCATCCAATGATCACCCCCACTTGTAAATGATCCAATTATTTACACTTTTCGAAATTAATTCTTTGTTCTTCCTCAATGATTTGTGTATGACTCTTTAGGTATATCTTTCAGCTAGACTTGGTCTAATGTCCAATACTATCGATCATTAAATCTAATCTAACTAATCGTTCTTGATCAACTACTGATCAAGAAAGCCAACTACCATGGTGGTCGTCTAGCAACGATCCATGACAGTAGAGATTGGGTGAATATCCGTGTGAACATTTAGGCTCCCGAGGCCATACGAGTATGGTTTTTCCGTTTATCGTCTCCTAACCTTAGTCTAGGGCATGAAATTTGGTATCGGCTCCCATCCTGGACTAGACATCTATGCTTTATACTTGAGACCATGTTATACTTAATTGCTCGACCTAAGAACCTCTTTTTTCTATTCGACCAATCACTGTAGCCACAGGTTCATAAGGTGTGAACACATCTCCAAGTGCGTAGGAGATACCTTTGTCATATACTGACAGGGGATGGATCCTCTTCTTGGAACTCACGGTTTTCGCTACATACTTTGACAAGGCTTATAATAATCATGTCTATGATACAATCACCTCTCGCGCAGATCCAAGATACAGTCATCGTATTCACGTGACTGCCATGATTCCTCAAATTTAAGGACTATTCCCGTATTATTGGAGTCGGGAACTCGAGTGATACTGATCAAGCCTCCAAGGCTTCCCTGCAAGTCAGTTTAGCCAGTTGACCACTTTGTCAACTAACCCACTGAAATTGCATAAATATCCAATGTATGTCGCCGATAAAATACGACATTCATTCAATGAATGCAATACTCAATACAAGTCTCAATAGGACTCTCGGTGCCCAGTCTCGAGGTCCTCTTAGAATGTTTTTTAGAGCAACCCTCAAAAGTTGGTTTCATATCCTCCATTTAATGCGCAACCCAACTATATGGGTTATCGAAAATGGTTTGTGGGTCTTTGTTGTAACGTCAAAGCAGTGCTTAACGTAATTTGTAAGCACAACAGACGCATGAATCAAGGATGAATACTTACCATGTGATCGGGATAATATTACTTAAATAAAGATCGCTTGAATAGTTCTGAAAACCACCATTTCAATTGGCTTTTTGGTCACCTATTCTAAAATAATTACACGTAGACCTTCTGTGTTTTGGAAAAATACATCTAGCACCCCTGAGGTTTGCTTTTTTCTATCAAATAAGTTCCTTCGTTAGTCAAAATTCACTAGATTTGTTGATATTAATAAAAAAAAACTAAATAAAAATTGACATTTACCCTCGATTGATTTATTACAAGTCAAATAATTTTTTTTATTAAACGACCCTTATAATGGTGATGATATACCTCCTCACATGCATTTAATGCGCGAAGACGTATGATGATAATTTGATCATAAAGAAATTTATTTGACTTGTAATAAATTAGCAATAAGTCAATCGGGGTAAATATAGATTTTTTTTGTTAATATAAGCAAAATTAGGTGAATTTTGACTAATAGGAACTTGTTTGTTAGATGGAAGCAAATCTCAGGAGTGTTAGATGTAATTTCTCAAATTACATGGAATTTATATATAATTACACAAAACTTCATAAGAAGGCAGCGTAATTATCTCTAGCAAATATAACAGTCTACATATTAGTAATTAATATCTTATGTTTATAACTAACTAATAATTACTATGAAAGAAAAACATGACCCACATATTGATAGGACACGATCCATAACTTTATAGTTATATGGTATCAACTTCGCTGACTAAATTAAGTATCAATTAGAAAAATTACCGGCAGGTTGAAACAGAAAAGTTGAACCTTTAACTACTAATAACTCAGTACAAGGGTGTATGTTTGGACGCTTCCCTTTTCATTTTGTGAAAATGATCAAAATTGTGATGCTGATCCTCCCTTAATATTTGGCTATGTAGTTGGTCACTTTGCTTAACAAAGAATAGGAGATCATGATCTATACATATTATTCCTTGTTTTATGCCATTTTCCTTCTTCATTTGGATATAACATATCTAACAGTAAATGGATGAATAGCAATTTACCCCTGTGATATTAAAAATGAGCACATTACCTCCTATGAAAAAAATATAGTAATTTATCCCCTTATACTTTTTCAAATGAAGCAATTTACCTTCTTATACATTGAGGTAAATTGTTTTATTTTAAAAATCATAAGGGGGTAAATTGTTGTATTTTAAAAATACAGGGAGGTAAATCGCTATTTATTTTTTTATAAGGGGGTAATTTGCTCATTTGTGATATCACAAGGGGGTTGCTTGCATTTTTCGCAAGAGTAAATTACATACATTAGCATTTTCTGAAGTAATCTTAAGTTATAGAAATGTCAAGTTAAGACCCATGAATTCAACACAACCCTTATAATTTTGGATTAGGTTGAGTTTGTTATATTTAGTATGGGTTGCTAAGGGTGGGATTTAAATAATTGCATATAAAACCCCTTGTATTTTCGTATATTTGCAAAAAAACTATCCTGTGTTTTGTATATAGCCTAAAATCCCCTCTGTTTTAAAATTAAGCTCACATCCCACAGTCGTCTAAAAAAGATAACGGTTGAACTTTTTTAATTTTTCCCGTTTTGTCCTTTTGACTGAATAACATGAAATCGACTATTGATTTCTCAAATTTACCTTTTTACTGAGGGACAAAACGAGAGAGAGTTTAACATTGTGTTCAGATTTGTAAAAATAAACATTGACTGTGTTTTATCTTGTCTCGAAAAATACAAAGATAAAAATCCAAACACAGCCTAAGGGTTTTTAGATTTTAGAAGAATCGTGCTAGGTTGTAGAATTTTTGTGAAAATCAACAAAAAAAAATTGATATGTTCATCTAGTTTATTGACGAAGAGAAGGGTGAAGGGTGAACATATTGTTCGCTTCTGGGGTTATTTGTGGCTTGAACAACAGTCAAGGTAATATAGTTTGTAGGATTTTTTTAAATTTTCTCTTTCTTTGTTAGATGATAGTACATACAACTGATTTTGTTAGTTTTTGTTTGTTTTATTTTTCTTTGGAGGCAAAGATTGTTCCTAAGTTTTTGGGAATGATGAAACACTCAAAAAAGGTATGTACACTATAAAACAATTATATTATAGTCACGATTTTTGTAACGATAAATTTAATATTTTGTAATAATTTTTTAATTAATTATAACGACTCTTGTAAAGGATAGTCTTTCGAGATTTTTTTAAGCGTTACAAATATTTGTAATGGCTTATCTTGTGGCCGTTACAACTTGTAGCAGACTTTATACTGTCCGTGGAAGCCGTTACAATACTTGATCAAATGTAGAAAATGAGTCTGGACCTGTTTTTGTAACGGTCAAATTCAATATCATATATGTATAATTAGAACGGCTATTGTAACACAAATAGTTATGAAATTGCTTCAAAGTTGGAACAGTCTTTTTAATTCTCGATGTAGCGGCCTTATTTTATTTTGTAACAATTTTTGTTCCGAGTTTTGTAATATTGTTTTTAGCACATGTTTTAACGGTCTTTGTGGCTCCTGTTGTGAATGTTAGTTTTAGTCTTGTACCAGTCTTTGCCACTATTTTTATCCTACTTTAATAACAATTTTTTAAACGCCCTTTTAAAAATTGATAACTCTCTTTTACACGATGTTTGGAACTGCTTTTGTAGTTATATGATATTAATTCCTAATCAAAAAATCGTTAAAACAGTCCTTACAAAATTAAAATATTTTTATATTATTTATTTCTATTTAATTTATTTTAATATTTTTTTTTATAAAAATAAATTATTGAATCTTTTGTTATATATAGCTTAATTTATTAAATGTGAAATATTATATAAAAAAACATATAATATAGCAATAAAATAAAAACAATTTAATTAACAACATAAAAATATTGTTTAAATATTGTATTTTTCAAATAAAAAAATCTTAATCTAAATTAGCTCCTTGTCGGCAACGTCTATACCATCGTCCTCGAGTGCTGGGGGATCAACTGGATGCTAGGACGGTTGGGACAGTAGAGGGGCGGGCCAGGTGGTCATTATCCGCTACATCCACTCCTCGAGCCTCGCGACCTGATCATCAAGGTCGGGGCCTGGCAGTTGTGGTGGCAAGGGCGATGGAGAAGTGGATGAGCTGGGTTGTGATAGTCCAGTAATTGTGTGGTGGGCCTCAGAGTCAAGATCGAGTACTCAGCCCCTCTTCCGTCCTCCTACTGCTAAACCACAATTGTTGCTTGGTCAAGGCCACTGATCCTTGAGCGGATAATGGAGGATGTTGATCACTATGTGGTTAGATCAGACATTCCTCCATCATCCTCATGAATAGCTCCTACGAATAGATTATTTATTCAAAAATTAAATTATAACATAATTATTGTGACCTCCGCTGCCCACGGGGTGCTCCATTAGCCGTCTATTTTTCTCTTTTTATAGCACTTCTCCAATGCCTCCATCTGCTTGACAAGACGTTCGAGTTGTGCCTCATGTTCAAAAAATATTTAAAAAAATAATTAGTAAATTAACAAATTAAATTAATTTAATACTACAGTTTAAAATACTTACCATCTTACGCTTGTAGGCCCCAAAGGAGGACGACCCCCTGCAGTAGACGGTAGCTGCTGCCGTCAGGTCGGCTGCCCGATTGGCCTTATTTTTGGCCGATTGTGATCGAAAATATGGGTTAGCCTAGTACTCCAAGAGCTGCCGTCAGATCTCCTCAGCCAGTCACAACGGTCAAACCCATTGATTTCAGACATCAACGAACCGCTTTCATAGGAACTAACCCACCTACGCCTTAACGACTTTGAACATAGACTCGTCATCACAGTTCCACCAGTAAAAAAAACTGTAAATTCAAAACTAAAAGTATTAGATAAAAATAAATATTCACATTTCAAAATAAATACTTACTATTCTTACCTTTAAATTATTATGCCAGAAAAGCTGGTGCTTCTGTGGAATCTGCAAAACGAACCCCTAGGGATACAAACAATGACAGCGGATTGTAGCATTGATCGCTCTGTGAAAATCTTGGTTCGACCTGAAAAAATTATAGAAATATTATACACAATAAAAGAGCAACGAAATTTTAATTATATAATTTAATTTATTTTTCATACGTTATCTCGCATCCCCAAGGCTAATATAATGGAGGGAATACTGCGGTGGCAATGGTGGCGCTGGTGGTGGTGGTGGTGGTGTTGCATCCCACGGCTTGTGATGCTGCTGTGGCGGGATCTGCAGCCGTTGTCGGCGGCATGGATGCAGGCTCCGATAGTGGGGGTGCATCCGCATCAACGGTGAGAGGAGGATAGGGAGTGCCCCAGACATGACCTCGTCCCTGAAGAGGCGAAGCACTGATAGTCATGGATCTATAATTTAAAAAATATTAATATTAAAAATTATTAGTTGTATTTTATTATTTATAAACATTATGTTTTTTTTAATTTTAAATTTTCTAAAATTTTCATTGAAGTCCAAAAATTTCCTAAAAGTTTGCTATAAAGTCCGTTATTTTTCTAAAAATTGCATTAAAGTCTAAAACTTTTCAAATTTGTATTAAAGACCAAAATTTTCTAAAAATTGCATTAAATTCTATGATTTTCCTAAACTCCATAATTTTTCTAATATTTGTGTTAAAGTCCATTACTTTGATAAAATTTGCATTAAAGTCCAAACATTTCTTAAAAATTGCTATAAAGTCCAAATTTTTCTAAAATTTCATTAAAGTTCAAAAGTTTCATAAAAGTTTGCTATAAAGTCCATTATTTTGCTAAAAATTGCTATAAAGTCCAAATTCTCCTAAAAATTGCATTAAAATCCAAAATTTTCTAAAAATTGCTATATAGTCCAAATTTTCCTAAAAATTGCATTAAAGTCTAAATTTTTCTAAAAGTTTGCTATGAAGTCTATTATTTTCCTAAAAATTGCTATAAAGTCCACATTCTCCTAAAAATTGCATTAAGGTCCAAATTTTCCTAAAAATTACTATATAATCCGAATTCTCCTAAAATTGCACTAAGGTCCAAAAAATTTACAGAAAAAATATAATTAATTACAGAAAATACCAAATAATTAGAAAAGTGCAAAAAAAATGGAAATTACATAAAATTTCAGAAAATTACGGAAAATTTCATAAAATTATAGAAAATCACATAAAATTCTTATATAGTCCAAATTTTCCTAAAAATTGCATTAAAGTCTAAATTTTTCTAAAAGTTTGCTCTGAAGTCTATTATTTTCCTAAAAATTGCTATAAAGTCCACATTCTCCTAAAAATTGCATTAAGGTCCAAATTTTTCTGAAAATTACTATATAATCCGAATTCTGCTAAAATTGCACTAAGGTCCAAAAAATTTACAGAAAAATATAATAAATTACAGAAATTACCAAATAATTAGAAAAGTGCAAAAAAATATGGAAAATTACATAAAATTTCAGAAAATTACGGAAAATTTCATAAAATTACAGAAAATCACATAAAATTCTTATATAGTCCAAATTTTCCTAAATATTGCATTAAAGTCTAAATTTTTCAAAAAGTTTGCTATGAAGTCTATTATTTTCCTAAAAATTGCTATAAAGTCCACATTCTCCTAAAAATTGCATTAAGGTCCAAGTTTTCCTGAAAATTACTATATAATCCGAATTCTCCTAAAATTGCACTAAGGTCCAAAAAATTTTACAGAAAAAATATAATTAATTACAGAAATTACCAAATAATTAGAAAAGTGCAAAAAAATATGGAAAATTACATAAAATTTCAGAAAATTACGGAAAATTTCATAAAATTACAGAAAATCACATAAAATTATAAAAAAAAATGGTGGAGATTACAAGATTTTCCAGAAAAGTACTGCAAATTACAAAACAATTACAGAATCTTTTTTAAAAAATTACAAAATTACAGAAAATTAGTTTCCTAAATTATGAATAAATTACAGATTTTTTTGAAATTACAGAAATTACAAAAAAATTACAGATTTTTTTCAAAAAGAATCGCAGAAATTATTTTAAGAAATGAATTTTTTTAAATTTGCAAAGATTATTTTGAGAAATTTTCCGATTTTTTTTTTCAGACACAGTTCATTACAGAAAATTACATAAAATTTACAAAAAATATAGAAATAAGCAATAATATATGCAGAGAATATAAAAAAGAAATTCTAATATTTTTAGCTATAGAAATTTTAATTACAGAAAACACATTTTAATAGTTTTCAGAAAATTTAAAAAAGTACAAAAAAATCAATAAAAACCAAAAAAAAACTATTCTAAACAATTTTAGTTACTAACATGGTATTATTAAGCAGAAATGCTAGTAATTTTATTTAATCATAATTTAAGTGCAGAAAATACTTTTTAATTCATATTTAAAGAAAAATTCCATAAAAATGGCGTACATACATTCAGAAATATTTCTCCAAAAAAATACATTCATATTTAACACTTAAAAAAATTACCAACTTGGTGTGGGTGAATGAAGGCAAATGAGTGGTGGTGGCGAACGGCAGCGGCTTCAACCGACTTAGGGGAATGGTAGCAAATGAAAGGGGAGATTTGGGATGGGTGGGGATTTGGGTTGGGTAGAGAGAGAGGTGGTGGTGCTGACGGTGGTGGCGGGAAATGGGGATGATGGTGGTGGGGCAGATTGCTGGAAACGGGGGGAGGAGAGAGAGAGGGAGGAAGACGATGAGTTAAGTACCATTTATGGCAAAAAGAAATTTAAAATCTAAAAAATTTTCAATATGTAGGACCAAAATACTATTTTAAAAAATTAAAAAATATATATATAAAATGACCTAAGTTACGACAACAAAAATACATTTAAACCATTAAATACTTTATCATTTATAAAGTTACAAATACACTCCCTGAGGGGTTGTCAATGTATTTAACAAACGGATTGTACTTGTAAAATTTGGCCCTAAATAGAGGGTATACTTGTAGTAACAAATACAATTTCAGGGTGTATTTGTAATTTTATATAGAGTATTTGTATAATTAGATCCAACTTCAAAGATATCAATGTAATTTACTCGTATATACTATAGGCATAAACACAAATATGGCATTTGATTCCAGCAACACATTTTGTGATTAGATATATGATTCAAGATTTTGGGCTTGGGATGTTGCCTTGATGTATACTGCACATTTTCCTGATCAATATTATAATGTTGATCTCCGTTAACATTTGACAATGTAGTTAATCCCTTTTGCACAAGCTGGGCATACCCTCACTAGTGATATTTTAAGCTTTGAAGGTAAGTGTAAGCCCCTTTATGCAACATTAGCTGTTGGTGCGGCAAGCATGCGCATCACTGCATGTTTTCATATTTATCAGAGTTGCATAGTGAGTTGTGTGTGCAAGTCTAAGCGTTCCTTGTATTCTTGTTTAGTGATTAATGCAAGGTTAGGTTAATTCTTATAAATGATTATGCATTATTTATGTTTACTATTGATCTGCGCATGTTTGTATTGTTGGCTTGTTAAATTTATTTCAGAACTATATCAAACATGGATGCTTGTGAGATTGAACGAAAGGCTAAATGATAGCGGACAGAACCATGCAACAAATGGATGAAAAATTACTAGACGTTGAAACCCCTGTGACAATTGGTATCAAAACTAGGTTGCTCTTGGTTATGTGGATTTTGGCTATGGAAAACCAGACTTCATTCAAACATCGTGTTGCTGAATTAGCGACTCAAATCCAACGGATTACGAAATTGCTTGGGCAACCCTCGGATTCCTTACTTGTGGTGCTGTTTCCACGGGTTTAGATCTTGCACTTTATTTGTGAAGCTTAGTTGAAGGTCATATAACTTCTGTGGTTGAGGATGTGAGCATCCTCATTGATGTTGTTGACATGAAACTCGATGGCATGAAGACTAAGGTGAATCTCTTGAAATGTGTTATGGACAGGGAGGATGACCGTGTTCCCTCGTCCAAGGTAAAGGTTCTAGATCCGTAGCCCTTTGGAGGTGCTTATAATGCCAAAGAGCTTGAGAATTTATTGTAGGATGTGAAAACATATTTCCAGGCGGTTCGCGTTCCGGATGCTGAGAAGTTGCCAATCACTACTATGTATTTGACGGGTGATGCGGAACTCTGGTGGCGTATGCATTTCTTTGACGATGCTAGTGCAAACTGTGACAAGATCGAGACATGAGATGTATTAAAGAAGGAATTGAAAGATCAGTTCCTACCTTGCAATACATCTTGGCTTGCAAGGGAGTCCCTTAGAAAGGTGAAATATTAGGATACTGTGAGAGATCATGTGAAGCAATTTAGTTCGCTGATGCTTGATGTCTGAGATATGCTCGAGGACGCCAAATTGTTCAATTTCCTATCAGGATTGCAAGCTTGGGCTTAGATGGAGTTAAGGGATCAGGGCGTTAAGGACTTGCCTTTTTGATTGCTACGCAGACCAATTAGTGGATTAAGAATCACTAGCGGTGTTGATACAGATAAGAAGAAGGAAAAGTCTTGAAGGGATAATAAAGAAAATTTAGCAAGGTGGGTAAAGATGGAAAGTTCAAGAACAAGAAAAATAAGGAGGTGATAGGAATCGGGTAACAAGGATATCGCCCAACCTGTTGTAGATAGGAAGAAGAAATATTGTTAACTCTGTAATAGTGACCATCGCACGCGAGACTGTCCCAAGCATGGGAAATTGAGCACTCTAATTACTGAGGCGGATATGATGATGAGGGTGGATCATCCTAGTTTAACCCTTTGCAGCTGCTTAGTGTAATGGAAGGAAAACCTCGAAACAAAAAGGCTTGATGTACGTTAGAGTGTAGGTGAAGTGCAAAGAGGTGATGGCGATGATTAATACAGGCGTCACTCGCAACTTTATGGTTGACCGTGAGATTCAGAAGTTGGGACTATCTCTCACACAACTCTCTAGCTATATTAAAGCGTGAATTTTAAGGCAAAATTGATTTAGGGTGTCGCTAGTGTGGAATTAAAGGTTGGCACTTGGCAAGAGAACTGTAGCTTAATGGATGTTCCACTGGACGACTTCTTTTTTTTTTTTTTTTTTCAGAACTGCTAGTAGAGTAAAACTACTACAATCACTCGGCGAATCAAGCAACTAAACTTATGAGATCCAAGAACTACATCAAACTCGAGAAATTCAAAGCGAAACATCAAGATATATATCGCTACGATAAGCAAAATCAACACAAATAATCAAGCATTTATGAATCGTGACTATCGGCATTGCGTTGAAACAAAACAAATATCAAACAAAATGTAAGTACCATCAAAAGTAACATTATATGCCATAGTTTTCCTCTCTCTTCCTTCATCAATATAAATCCAACAACGACCAAACAAAAACAAGCATAATTAACCAACCTACTAATCAATGGTCTGCATAATATCTTTGGCGGTAAACTTAGTACCCTTGTCCTTATCGGCAGTGGCTCGTCCCTTCGCCTTGTGGTCGAGAAGCGATTTATGATCCTTACCGAGACGGAGCTTAGTGATAACAACCTTGGATGGGTGAATACTGACGTTGACGGTGGAGCCATTAACCTTCTCATGAGTAATGCGTTCGATGTGGATAACCCATTTCTTGTGGTAAACCTGGACCACCTTACCTTCACGACCCTTGTAGGTTCCTCGAACCACCTGGACCTCTTCGTCCTTGTGGACTGGCATGGAGCGGACGTTGTACTTGGACCGAAGGTCGCTAGAGAGCGGCGCGCTTATCAGGACACGATGGACGCTTGACGGCACCGTGAAGTGAGCCTTTCGGCTCTTGCACCGGGAAGAAGACACGCGTGGGTTGTACTTCATCTGCGTCGCTGTTTCTCTACTCTTGATGGGGTGCTGCAGCTTCTGGAGGGCCACTGGACGACTTTGACATAATATTTGGGATAAATTTCCTATTGTTGGCTAAAACAACAGTAGTACCTTACTTGAGTAGGTTGTTTATTTGCTAATTTTAGTTATCCTGCTTTTGTACAGGGCATATATTTGCAGGATTTTTTTAAGCCAATAGAGAAGAAATATGGCTTGCTGTCGGCCATGCAACTAAAGAACATGTTAAGGCATGGTGAGGAGACCTACCTTGCTGCATTAATCAAAATTAAGCAGAATGTGGTTCAAGAGGTGCCGATGAAATAGTTGAGGAGTTGCAGGAGTTCGGGGATGTGTTTTCTCCCAAACTACATAATAAATTACCACCACAAAGAGCCATTGATCACATTATTAAATTGGAGCCTAGTGCATGGCTACCGGCCCAGACCCTTTATTGTATGTGTCCAGCATAGTTGGCTAAATTGAGGAAGCAGTTAGATGATTATTGGAGGGAGGGCTAAACCAGCTATCCAAGGCTCCATATGGTTCCTCGATTTTGTTCCAGAAAAAGCAAGATGGTTCAATGAGAATGTATGTAGATTACAGGGCGTTGAATAATGTGACTGTAAAAAGTAAGTACTCTACTCATAACCAATTGGATTTGTTCAAGAAACCATGAGAGCTAAGTACTACACCAAGATATACTTAAGATCGGGCTACAGGCAAGTTAGTGTGGTTGTGAGAAACAAACCAAAAAGTATGTGTATGACAAGGTATGACAAGGTATGGCTCTTTTGTATCTGAAAAGGTGCTGATGTAAATTATAATTAGGGTTAAATACATTTAAAATATCTGGATTATGCATGTAATCACATTTACCCCAATAAAGTATGAAAAGTAACAAAAACATCTTGACAAAATAATTTCACATTGATAGGATAAAAATAACCTTATCTCTTACCCTTATACTTTTTTTTTTTACTTCCTAAAAAATATTTTATTATAAAATTTCCCCCAAAACTACTTTTACTGATTGAAAATTTTACTCAAATTTTATTTATAAAATAATATTAAAAATGTATAAATTTTTTACAAATTATGTAATACAAAAAGTACTTATAAGCTCAGTATATGCAAATATGTTTTACAATGTAAATAATTTATGTCCAAAAATACATATAAATATGTATAAATACATAATACATATAATTTAATAAAAATTCTATGTTATATAATTTATAAATTTTTATTCAATTACATATCTATATAATTAAAATATATCATATAATTACCCAAAAAATTATAAGATATTATATATTAATTTATTATAAATTTCACATTTTACGGTGCATAAATATATTTGTTCGATGTAATATTTTAAACTAATATTGATAATTTATTTTTTTAAAAAGTGCAATTTATGTAACAATTCACACAAAAATTATGTAAATTTTTTACCTACCATATAAAAAATAGAAATATTATAAATTTATAGAGTCTATACAAATTCTATATTTAATATAAAAATTATAGATTTTGAATAGTACTTATTCTAAATAATTTTTTTATAACAATTCAAATTTATTTAGGGGGACGATTATAATAGACATTTTAAATGGTGTAAATAATAAGGGTATTTTTATTATAAAAAAATTGATCCACATCATGAGGGACTATTTTATTCTGCTTTATAGTTTAAGAGTGCAAATGCACTTCATGCATAATCCATATATTCAAAATGTATTTAACCCTTATAATTACAATCTCAAAACAATATATTTGTAATTTCCAAAAGATAATAGATATTTGTGTAATTATATCTATTTTTCATATTTATGTAGGCAAAAGGTAAATTCAACACGAAAGTAAACACACTTGAAAATTTAGTGTAATTTATAAAGAACTTCAAAGAATTCCAGTAAAATTAATTTTTTCCTTTCATTTCTTTTATACTAATTGTCTTCGCACATCGTCCTTGCATGCATATAATAAATAAATTTTTATAATTTAAAATATATTTAAAATATCTAAATCAACTCATCCCATCTTATAAAACTAAAAAAGAAAGAAAGAGAAAAATAAAAAAAATAAATTCAATAATATTATCAACACAACAAAAAAGATAGCTATCACGATATTACAAACTGCCTTTCGTGAGTGAAAAAAATATTTTTTTATTATATTAGTATAGATGAGACCATTGCTTTGTCTCCTAATTATTATGAATGTATGGCATTGTCCTTATTTCTTAATCAATTTGAGAAATGTGGATAATCCAATTTGCATCAATGTTTTTCCACGTCAATGAAACCATTTTGATTTTCTTTTTAAATTCAAAATATTTCCCGCCTTGATTTCGGAAGGAACAACCCCCCACATAAAGCAAACGCCACCAGGAACAAACTGATTGGTTGATGCAGAATCACGCGGATCGCCAATGTTTCGTCATTCTCAGCCGTTCATATCATTGTAACTAAATCCCAACCGTTCATACATGAATCCAATCCTATATGTGGAAACAGTAAGACCCTGGATCCCCGACAACCCGCGGATCAGTATAAATTCATTGCTGCCAGTGGGTTTTTCCACCTTCACCTCAAGTCCTGATAAATTTCTGTGCCCAAATCTCTCTGAAGGTAAAAAGATTACTGAAATGGAGAGTGTGAAGACGACAGCGATCAAGGGCGCCGGCGGAAGGAGAGGCGGCGAGAGGAAGAAGGCGATACCAAAATCCGTGAAGGCGGGCCTCCAGTTTCCCGTGGGTCGGATTGCTCGGTTCCTGAAAAAGGGTCGGTACGCGCAGCGCATGGGCATCGGAGCTCCCATCTACATGGCCGCCGTCCTGGAATACCTCGCTGCTGAGGTAATATTCCATTTGATTTGAATGAATGAGTTCTCAGTTCGTTACGCTCGTAAGTGTTTGATAAAATGCCTGTTTGACTTGTAGGTCCTGGAGTTGGCTGGAAATGCAGCGAGGGACAACAAGAAAACCAGGATCATCCCGAGGCACGTGCAGTTGGCGATCAGAAACGACGAAGAGTTGGGGAAATTGCTACAAGGGGTCACCATTGCAAGCGGTGGAGTTTTGCCCAACATCAATCCCGTGCTTTTACCAAAGAAATCTGCAGTTTCACAGGATAAAGGCTCGCAGAGCAAATCTCCAAAGAAGGCATAACATTCTGCTGTCTCTCCCCTTCTCCTTCTCTTGGGCACTTGGCCATTTTCATCTGGCCCAGCCTTTCTCATTGTCTTTCTTGTTTGTTTAGGAACAGATGTAGCCATGGAAGTAAATAATCTCATAAATAATAGAAAGTTGCTTTTATTTTCTTGGTAATTCTTTCTTCTTTTGGGAGCTTTATTCATTGTGAAAACACTGATAAAAAGCATTTAACAGTTCAAATATTCTTCAATGTGCAAATGATTTTGGTTTTGAACACTGAGAAGAACAACGCTCTGCATATTCCTTGACCGGGAAAAATTCAATTTACTTAGATTTTAATTTTCTGTGAAAAATAAATAGTAAAATTGTTTTTGTATTTTGAAAAATAAAGTAAGTTACTTTTCTAATTTAAACTATCAATGAGGAATAATTTGTTTTATTTTTTGAAAATTTTCAAAATGTAGTGAAGTAACTTGTTAGAGATTTATTTGTTCATTTTACTTATCATAGTAGTAAAATTGCATTTAACCCTGTCTTGATCTATGTTTGGTTGAGTGAGCAAACTTGAACTGCCATTTGTTAGGTAAAAGTTTATGCATGTTTCGGACCAATTTTTGATATGAAAGTCCATTTGAACATAGTTTTTTAAATAAGTGGCTAATGTGAAGTTTATTATTTTTTTTATATAGACTGTTTTGGTACGTTTTTATGTGCATATAATAAATTTTACGCTTTAAAATATATTATAAATAAGAGTAAAATATATAAATCAGTATATTATATTAATAAAAATGTATACTCCCAGCTGATCTCAATGTGCTAAAAGAACATGACAGCTTTTATTTCCACTAAAACATGCCTAGAGTTGTAGATCTTATTTCTATCAAAACTTGCATACAGTCTCTCCAAGCCCATCTCTTTGTTTGCTCCAAATACCATTAACCAGTCTCCTATCCAAATCCAGGACATTAAATGAAATCAATTGTACAAGATTTTCTTATAGCTTTTGGATTATTGAACCCTTCTCTTGAGAAGAATGCCACAGTAGATGTGCTCATATCAGTATTTACTGTATCCTGTATCCAACTTACCTTAAAATGAACAAAAGACCAAGGCTTTTTTTCACTGAAAATGCAATTCTTACTTCATTCAATTCAATAAAAGGCCGTTTGAGGTAAAAGAATTATGTTATTATGCAATTAGACACGAATCATGAATCATAATAGTAGCATTAAAGTATTGAAAACTGTAAGGAAAACCAACATACAGCAGGACTAAACTATTCACAGAATACAGTCATTAACTGCATTTGATATGACAAAACTGAATGCTAAGCACGGCTATTACCTTAGATTAGATGCATCATGTTGTATCAGAGACCATGCATCATCTCAAAGTTATCAAATGCATAGCCAAAATAATGAAAATTTCCAGATATATTCAGAACATCAAATTCATTGAGTTGCTTATGTTACAAAACAATACATAGAATTCATGGAAGATACTGACTTTGAGTGTATACAATAAGGAATTTGTAACATGCCAGATCCAAATTCTTTCAACTGGTGTCATTTTGGAAAATATGGTTGAGAATGGAATTAATTCAGAATAAAAATTGAGTCACTGCCTATCTTTCTAAGCTTTAAGCTATTAAAATATCACTTACTATCATACCATGCCTGTAATATAGCATGCCATGATAGGAACAGAAGTCAATCATTTGCAGAGAACTGAGGTTATGAGCATGACGGAGGTATAACTGATCGAAACTTCAAAACCATCCTTGGATCCTTACAGTATTGGTGAAAACTAATACTAGAAAAAGGCTTTCATGCTAGTTAATGTAGCTGTGGATTAACATATATTGGTCTACTCACCAAAGCCATGAATGAGTTGGAGCGGATGTCACAGGTGGCTCTTCAACTCTCCAATCCCAGCAACTAGTAACATTGGATGCCACATGCAGCACAGATGTTTCATACTCTCAGTAAGCCAAGAGGAAGAACAGAGGTCGTATACAAAACAAGTGAGAGTGCATTTGCTTCCTGTCTATGCATCTCCTTCAAGTGCTTTTTTTGCTGGTTTTCATATTTATCCTCCTCCAATGTTGAATTATTCTATGCGTTTCTCTGAACAGTATCCCCCAGTTAACCATAATAGTGGGATTTGACTGCAAAAATTTACAAAAGAGAATGATTGTAGGGTGTCATCATGTAGACTGACTTGTATTTACTGTGTAATAGCCGGCATGTGCAGAGTCCAGAGGATAGTTGCAGCTATGGAATACCATATCTAGGTCAAATCTTTTAGCAGCTCAAAGAACAAAAAATAGAAGAAACTTGGAGAATATTGATCATCAATGGGCCTCTTCGGGGATAGAAAGATTATTTTCATCTGAGATGCAAAAGAATTTCCAATTAATGGGCCCAACAATGTGATGAAGCAAGACATTTGATGCCAACGTGTCGAGCAAGATCACCTATTGCTGAGATTCAGAACACTCCATCCAACTAGACCCTGGTATCTTGACAAGACCCTTCTCTTCAACAGATCTCCTCAATCTTTTAGCATCATCCCACCTCCCAGCAGAGGCATATATATTGGCGAGAAGAGAATGATAACCACTACTATCAGGCTCTAGCTCACAACAATTCTTCCAAGCAACCTCTGCAAGTTCTACATTGTTATGCAAGCTGCAAGCAAGAAGCAATGCACCCCATACTCCAGCATGAGGTTCCATTGGCATGTTTTTAATCAACTCATGTGCCTCTTCTAATCGCCCAGCCCTACCCAAAAGATCAACCACAATTGCATAATGATCTTGTGATGGGAGAAGCCCATGCCTCTGCATGGACATAAAGCAACGGTAGCCCTCTTCCACCAAACCAACATGATTATAAGCAGTCAATATCCCCGTAAAAGTAACCAGGTTTGGGATAATATCAGCATCCATCATCTCCTCAAATAGCTCAATTGCCTCCTTTGCTCTACCATTTATACCATACCCCAGGATCATTGCAGTATAAGCAACTAAATCCCTCTTTTGGAGGCTTTTAAACAGCTCATAAGCTTTATCGATATTTCCACACTTTGCATACAAGTCGATGAAAGAGGTGGCCAAATGATCATCCATTCCAATCCCCCACTCTCTCATGTATGTTTCAATCCAAGTCCCATATTTCGAATCTCCCAGTTGAGAGCAAGCAGAAATAGCACTAGCCAATGTCATTTTATCAGGCTGGACATTAACATTTGGCTTCAGCATCTCATCAAACAACTGCAATGCCTCTTTTGCCCGGTAATTCTGAGCAAAGCATGCTATCATGGCGTTGTATAAAAGCAAATCTTTCTCAGCCATTTGATCATAGAGCTCTTTGGCAGACTCCACACTCCCGTACTTTGAGTATGCAGAAATCATCGTGATATAAGAAACATTATTCCTATCTGGCATTGCATCAAAAAAGCTGCGAGCTAATTCTATTTTCCCACATTCTATGTAACCAGTAATCATTGCATTCCAGGAAGCCGAATTCCTCTGTGGCATACGGCGAAACAATTCATACGCTTGCTCCATATTCTTGGCTCTTGCATATCCTGAAACCATGGAATTCCAAGATATCACGTCTTTCGCTGGCATTTCATCAAACACACTCTGCGCCATTGCCAAGTCCCCATACTTCACGTACCCAGCTAGTATCGAGTTCCAAGATACCACATTTTTCCCTCTAATTTCATCAAACACCTTACGCGCAATCACCATATCGCCTAATTTCGAATAGAAATCCACAAGAGCAGTTTGAACAAAAACAACCTTACAAAAACCACACTTTTGCACTTGCCCATGAATCATTAACCCACCTATTTTACATAAAATCCTAGCACAAGCCTTGAGGGCAGACGACACAGCAAATGTGTTCGGAAAAAGTCCCGAGCTGTGCATTTGCTCGTACACAGAGAGCGCTTCTCGAAACTGCCCATGTTGAGAGAGATAACGGATTGTAAACGACGTGGCGAAAACATCCGGCTTCTGCATACGCCGGAGGATGGCTTTCACGTAACGAGCAGTTCTTGGAGAATAACGGGCAGCAGAATTAAGGGTCTGACGAATCAACAGTGGCTCGAGATCGTTAAGCCCGCTGACTACTATTTGGCAGTGGGTTTGCTTTGCCTGATCGGTTGTGAGAGATTTTTCGAGCAAAGATGTCAATCTTGCAAGTTGCATTTGGAAAAACAGATTGGGAGATGATCACTTGGAACTATTATTAGTGGCTTCAAAGTCCTTACATCAGTCTCTACTTGAAGCTGCTTCTTACCTCTCTTCACCTTCTCTCCAGCGCATAACAACAAAATGATTTATCAAAATACTACCATTAAATATTGAATCAAATAAATTAATTTAATTTCAGTGATTATTTATTTATTTATTTATATTTTTGTGTGTGTTTGTGTTGCTTTATACTTTCGGTAAATTGATTTTTTTGGGTAAAAAAATAGTAAATTTACCAAACTAAATATTACAAATAATAATCTATACTATATATAAAAGTATGAATTTCTGGTGTGTTTGCCTCCATTGTGAAAAGACATATATATATATCCTTATTTAAATAATTTTTTAAATAATAAATTAAAATGAGTTCTAGAAGATAAAATTCTATATATAAAAAAAAACCTCTTTAAGAGTCCTATATCCTAATTTCTCTAAATTGCTTGGACATTAATGATAAATATTTTAATCAAAAAAATAAATAAATAGGCAAATACTAATTCTACATGATTAATTTGTTAGAAGTTATTTTCAAATATTAAAATATTAATTTATTACGTATTGTAAAATTTAAAATGAATAGCATTAAAATAATATATATAATAATAATATAAACTTCAAAAATTAAATATATATATATGGAAGAATAAATATCATAAAATTTTAAATAAAAATTTTCAATCTTATTAATTAGAAATACTTTTGAAAATTTTAAATGGGTGACTTCTAACTCATTGATTTTAGAAAATCTTACCATTATGTCTCGTTTATTTTTGGAGTGTTTTGTTTTCTGTTTTGGAGATAGAGAGAGAAAAATAGAGATAAATAAGTGTGTTTTGGAGATAGAGTGTATGTTTGGATTTATTTTTAGAGGTAATTTAAAATATTTTAAAATAAATAGTGTATGTTTGTTGTTGGGATTTGGGAGACAAAAGTCACTGTTCAATTTAGGCCTATTTATTACGATTTTATCATATTACATCCTGTAAGTTGAAAGTTTTCTCAGTTTTAGTCTCCCTGTACCCTTTTTTGCCCAATAATTAAAGGAGTTGTTAGCATTTTCCGTTAATTATTGCGGCCTTTTTCAATTTAGTCAAGCTTATTACGATATCCCCACGTTGCATCCCATAAGTTAAAAACTTTCTTAATATTATATTAGCATTTTTCATACATTTTTCATTAATCATTGGACAAAAAATGCACGTGAGAATAACATTGAGAAAAATTTCAGCTTATGAAACGCAATTTTTTTTTTTTTTTCAGAAAATCATAATAAATGAGACTAAATTGAAAAACACTTTAACATATGTGATAAAAAAGTACAAATTTCCCTTGATTTTATTTTAATATGAATTGTAGAAACTTGTTTTGATATTGTACTTTAATTTACGTACTTTTGATTTTTACCATTGAATTTTCTAACACTATTTATTTTTATTTTCATATTAATTGGTTTGATGCAAGATAATAAAATATAATCATTATCGAATACGAAGTACAAAATTTCCACTTTAGGGAATAATTTTTAGGGTCGAATAAATTTTGTCTCCTCGACTATTCTTGATGTAACATTTGACTCTCTAAATTATAATACTTACTCCTTTGGTTAGATAAAAATGCCCTTCATGCCTTGAATAATTATATTATTCTTAATATATTTTGGTATTTTGCATATTAAATCATTATCAAATTATTTTTAAATTAACTTTTTGTTAATATGTGAAGAACTTAAATTAAAAATAAAGTATAAATTAATATATAGTAGAACATAACAAATATAATATAACTAACAGCTCATATACGCTTTTTAAAAGAAATTAACGAATATATATGCTTAACCAAAAGTTAAATATTTTTAGGAAAAAATAAATATATTTTTTCATATTTTTTAAAAGAAAATATATTTAAAATTGATATCTAATTACTCATTTTTATCTAAAAGAATAAATAGTTAATAACTTAGTTTTATTACCAAATTATAAAATCTTTTCGTGAATTATACTCATTCATTACTTAACTTTGAGTCTGTAAAATATAATAAAATTCAAACTATTTAACTCACTCATTATATTTTATTTTGTTATAATTAAAAGATATTTTTTTCATTTAAGATAAAATTAAATTATACTTTGTCCCAAAGAATTTAAAATTACACTTACACCCCTCCAAAAATTCTTGATTTACCTCTATTAGGATTTGGATGAAAAATATTGATACAAACAAAAAATTACATATATATTCTTTTTAAAATTTTGCCCCTCATTTAACATTCTCATGTATTTTTTTTAGATTTATAAATGGATAAATATAATATATATATATAGAGTGAGGTTAAGATCTTACATCTTTCCCCAAAATTATTACATGAAAACATTAAACAAGGGGTAAAATGGAACATTTATACAATTTTTCTTACTTTCAGCATTCTTCGTTCTGATCCTAACAAAAGGGGTCAGGTGTAAACCGTGAATTTTTTAAAGGAGTGTAAGTGTAATTTCAGAACTTTTTTGAGAAAAGTGCAATTCACATTTTTTAAATAGAATTTAAGTATAATTAACTCTAAATAATATCGTGATCTTAATATTTTTATGACTAATTATAAATAATGGATTTACCTCTAAAAATATATTTTTACACGTTCGTGATTCCTAATTCCCAAAAAAAGTGCATATAAATTCATCCATAGAAAATGTTATGCAATTATAATTCATAAATTTCACCAAATAATGAATACCAGCGGCCCATCAACAGAATTACCAACAAAAGTTATGACATATCACCACATTTTCATAAAACACAGCAAATTAAAAAAATTATAATTCGTCAACAAATTTTCAAAAATTACAGAAAATATACACAAAATCACCAACAAAAATCTGCAATCCATCAACAAAATCACCAACCAAAAAATTAAAGAGTTGATTAATTAACAAAAATGCAGAATCAGAATAAAATAATATCTATATACACATAGAAATTCAGCATCATCCAAAAGGAAAAAAAAAAAATTATGCAAATGTATCGCATTTATGAGTAAATAATGTGTCTCACAACCGAGAAAATTTTTTTTTGGGGGGGGGGTCGTTTCGGTTTTGGATCTGGGACGAATAGGTTCAAGAGATGAGAGAATTAAGGATACCCACCAGAAAGACTAACCCAATCCATAATGATGTACCAGAAAATACAACATTTTTGTTACTTGACCAACCATCAGGAGAAGCAAATACGACGGGTACGCTAATCAATAAGATTGATGAAGTAGCAATTAATGCAAAAACAGCCAATTGGAAAACAAGATAAGGGGGTAATTTACTCATCTGCAATATCATAAGGGGGTTGCTTGCATTCTTCCCATTAAATAATATAAATTAATAACAAAAATTTTACTTGCTAATTAATTCGACACTGCTCCCCTTTCTTATTGTATAAGAACGAGAAAGTGAGAGACAAAATGAAAGTGACAAAGGACTTGTTTTGCAAATTGTGTGTGTGTGTGTGAGTGTTTGCCTGCTGAGCTTAAAAAGTCTTGCCATTTTGGTCTCATTTGTTTTTGTTTATTATTTATTTGAATTTATAAGAAAAAACATGCTAGAAGTTTTAGCAAGATTGGTGGCAGCTACTACCTGCTGTCACCCTAGGTTTTTTATTTATTTATTTTTGTTTTGGATAAATTTATAAAATTTATAATTTAGTTCTTAATTGTTTAAGTATATATTATTTAATTTTAAAAACTTTATAAAGATATCCTAAAAGCTATAATAAATCTAAATTAAACTCAATAATTTATTTTTTTATCGATTCGAGATTTCTAACTTTTACAAATTAATTTCTTCTTCATTCCTAATTAACTCAGATATACTTTTCATAAATAAACCTTAAAAGAAAATAGGTAAAAGATATTAAATCTCATTGGTGCATGAATTAATTTAATAAATATTTTATTATAATAAACACGGGGTGTCACAATAATAGTATAATTTAATTTTTATATATTTAATTATTAATTCTTTTCAATTTAGTAGCAAAGTTCTCTATAGTTTATATTTTCTTTATTTTTTTCATAAATTAATCTTATTTTGTACTTGAGAATTCTAATAAGTGTACAATAACTAGTGAAAAAAAATTAGACTAGTTGTCTTATATGATATATATGTATATATATATATAATAAATTAAAATAAATTATATATGAGACAAATAATTTGTTGCGCGCTCTGTGTATTTGCGTAATTTTTCTAAAATTATTCAAAAATAAACTACCACCTCGTCCGTTTTCCCATGACCCAAAACAAAGGAAGTAGACCCAAACCATTAGCCCAGCAAGTCTGGCCTTGCTGGCCCACGAGCAAAGGTATTAAGCTCATAGTATGTATATTTATACTAACTTGACAAGATCCAAAAACTAGCCCACTATAGTAGGATGACTCAATAGAGAGTAGGGATTCCAGATCATATATGTTTCTACCATTTTGGGACACATCATACTAACAAGTGTCCAAAACTCTTTCTGGATCCACTGTAGTTGACTTGTCAATAAGTAAAATTAATTCTACAAAACTCAGATTGACTAGAAATGACTAACTCAAATGGTCATATCTCCATCCAAATAAGTCTAAATCTTAATCCGTTTTTTCTTTTAACTTAGCTAACACATACAACTTCCAATCATGTGTTATATCCTACAACTAACCTCTAGATTCTACTATCAATTAGCCTATAGGTAAATGCGATAATGAAGTCAGAACTCAGAACGGTAACTTTTATTCATCACACACTTTTGCTCTTGATTTACTTGGAGTTTTGGTCGTTATTGTAACAAGGCTCTGATACCACTTTATTGGAAACAATGGCGTGTTGGATTGTATTTCTACACTTTTGAAGTAAGAGAAGAGTATATTTTAAAATCTTCCCACTCTAAATAATTACTCTCTATTCACTTAAATAACATCAAATTTTAAATCCTTTTAGAACGTATTTACTTTGGGTGATTAACCTATATTAAATTATTAAAATAGACTAGTGCTTTGTTTACTTTGAATAATTAAAGCCCGGCACTATTCATACTATTTGTTATATTACCATACCCACCTCCAAGGGGGGCTTGCCCCAGAAAACTATGATTGCTGAAAGGTAGAAGGCAAGTCTAATTCTTTTAGGAATTCTAAAAATCGATTTTACGGTCACCTATTCTAACATTTCAATATTCTCCCCCTATATTATGGTGATGGGCCACCAAGTGTAGATTTTGAATTAAGACGAGAGAGTTTTTCGGCCACAATGGCCGTCTTTTACTTGCATTTCAAACCTCATATTCTTATGGTTCTGGCTCACATCAAGTATATTTTCTGTAGAATTTGCGAATTGATGAAATCATAATTTGGCATAATTGATCGAATGAATTCACAAGCAGAGCCATGAGTTTCATTTCTGGTTTCTGTTCTGTTACAGTACAAAACGAAGAAGAAGAAATCTGTTTAAATATACAGTTCTACCGCCAAATTGCCTAACTAACCAGCAACCAATTAGGCAGCCTATGTGGCCTAATAGCATCGCGAATAAATAACCTCAGTGCTGACTATACAAATAAACATAAAAAACAGAGAAAAAACGTGGGCACGCCTTCGTTGCATAAATGCGATATCATCTATCTGTTATCCAAAAATCCAACACCAGCAGCACCTTGAATGGCATCTTCAGTATTGGCAAGCAAGGAACTAGAGGCAACCTGTGAAGAACTGGAAGACGAAGGCTAGTCTGAATGTCAACATTTTCATGTATATCATAACAAAGGCTTGGGATGAGTTTTTCCATGATGGCTCTGATACCATGAAGAATTTTCTGTTCGAACACATCAAACAGAGCAACCAATGCGCAGTAGATCTCATGGAAACAATTAGAGGGATCTCTAATGAACTGTATTCTGTAAAAAAATGAATTAACTCAATTACAGAAAGGGAAGAGAGCAGCTTAAATATTACAGATTGTGACAACTAACTAGCTAATTAACTGGAATAGACTAACGAGCTAATTAAGCACAAAAACGTAGAACAGAGAAGAAGCGTTGTTGCTAAAACCCGACTTCGAGCTACACTGCGACTTCTTCCTGAAGAGCCTGGACTGAAGATGCTGGGTTCGAATCCTCAAGCCGTTGTGACTGGGAAATGCTGCAGAACTTCTTCATGGCCTTCTTTTACTTGCATTTCAAACCTCATATTCTTATGGTTCTGACTCACATTGGGGTATATTTTCATGTATATCATAACAAAGACTTCCTTCAACCACAGGATGAATTTTTCATCCATGTCACTTATCGACATATTATGGCTAGTATAACACGATGTTGATTTACCTTTCCATAAAATATGCAAGAGGTAGCATTGCTATACCAACCACAATATGCCGATAAGTGACACAGACACAAGATTCATCCCATGGTTGAAGGAAGCCTCTTTTATGATATACATGAAAGTATACCCGATTTGAGTCAGAACCCAAGAATATGAGGTTTGAAACGCATGTGAAACACGGCTATTGCTGCCGAAAAACTCTCTCGTCTTAATTCACAATCTACCCAAGAATATGAGGTTTGAAACGCATGTGAAAGACAGCTATTGCTGCCGAAAAACTCTCTCGGCTTAGTTCACAATCTACACTTGGTGGGTCGTCACCATAATATAGGGGCAGAAAAGTGGCAGATATGCTTTCTTACACGTTTAGTAGCAGAAGACAACAGCTCCAGCATGAGATCGTAACCAAATTGATGAATTGGGAAAAGGTAGATATGCTTTCTTACACGTTTGTCACTACCCAACTTAACATAATATGTACATGACATAATATGATGCTGTGTTTACCAAAGTTAAGAATTTTAATTTGGGTGAGTTATGTTTTGTCAATCCAACTACGCCTATTTTTATACTATTTTGATATCTAATTTTTTTCTTTTTGTGTCTGCTTACCATCTCAATTTTTCGAAATTTTGCATTTTGTCATTTATAACTGTTTTTCAACTAATTTTTTATTGAAAAAACGTCATATGCAGTGCACATGTGATATTTAAATACAGTTTACCACCTGTGATATGAAATGAGCAAATACCTTCCTGTGGAAAAATAATTAGCAAATTACACCCTGTGTTTCAAAAATTAAAGCAAATTATCTATTCCTTTTTCCAAAAGACATGGGGTAATTTGCTATTTTATTTTTTATAGGAATTTTTTGCTAATTTCTCATTTCACAAAGGGGTAAATTACATTTTTTTCGATATATAAGGGTTATATAATATAATATTTTTCACATATGCTCAACATGTGATATTCTTCCAACAGAAAAATCAATAAAAAACTGGTCATATACAAATTTGAGATGGTAAATTAATAAAAAAAAAGTTTAAATGATAAAATATAAAATCGAGCATAATTAAAATAAAAATATATAATTTACCCTTTTAATTTCATGGAACATTGATAAATTTTAAATTATTTTGTTTCAGAGTCCTTTGAAATATTTTTTTTATATAACCCTCTCACAAGAAACAGAAAGAAAAATGAAAAGCTCATTTCGTGTTTGTTACAATATTTTTCTGTTTTAATTATTGTGTCAATTACAAGAATTTTGCTTTTGCAAAACTGAGAATCCACATGAAGTTGTTAATCGAATAAATTTTTTTTACTTGGATCAGATTTGATTGAATCAAACTAATTATAAAATAAGTGTATCATACTTGTTATATGGTTGGTCACTTTTTTTGAATTGTACACCAATCACACGACAAATATATTACACTTGTCTTATGATTGGTTCAGGTTGGGCCGAGCCAAGTCCGGACTAAAATTTTCTTGACTAAACCTTCCCGCCACTACAAAAAAATCGAGTTTTCGCCAAACTATGAATGATTACGGTTTAAAAATTATGGTAAATCAATACTATTAACTACGATTAAACAAAAACAAAGTAAAAATTTAATTTTTTATCATGATTTATCAATCTTTGTCATGATTTGTAGCCATAGTTAAAATATTTATTATGGTCTTGGCCATGGCTAATGTTTTGACAAACTTACAGAAACAACGATTAATGATTGTCGTGAAACCGTTGTTCATTTATATTTTTTATTATTTTTTTCTTTTAAATATAATAATTAATCGTAATAAAAAAATTATATTCATTCTAGTGTTCACAAATGCATGAAACATAATGTGGTAGTTGGGGATTGTCCTAAGGAGTATAATGGGTGCAAAACTGTATGAAAAGTGACTGTGGTAGTTGGGGACTGTCCGAAGGAGTATAAAGCGTGAAGATCGTATCAGAGACAGAGGGATACTGCATTATAATTACATTTTACGTATTGTATTTATTTTTATTTTTTATTTTTATATAACAAACTTTCCCTTTCTTTAATAGAAGTATTTATAGCTTATTTATATTAAATAGTCGGAAATATGTGCATTGACAATAAATTATTACATTATAATAATAAAATAAATTTATAAATTTTTTTTTAATAGAATGTAGTTTTTACAGAGTACAACCCTATAGTTAAAAAATAAAATAATATTTTTTATTCCATTTTATTTATTAACATTTTATATTATAAATTATATTTTTTTTTCTACATGGAATGTATGAGTTTTTTTTTTTTTTTTTTTTTGATATAAGAAAATGTCAATTATACAAATAAAATTGGGCCAAGACAAGCAAAAACAAACACACACCAAACGCACACGCTTGTCTAGGATAATAATTATACCATAAATAGTGATTGTTTTTTTTTTTTTCTTTTTTAATATTGCTGCGTGTCAGAAATTTAGCTACATCACATGAGTTTAAGGATTTTCAAGAAAATTTTAAGATTACCAGAAGATTAGCCCTACAAAATAGAGGTTAGCATTCCGATAATAAGTTCAGTAACAGTTTATGAAAAAAAGAAAAACTTAAATTAAAGTGAGAATAATGGTATAAAATAGTGATAAGGTATATGTATTCGTGTAGAGTGCAAAATATAGACTAAAAATAACTTAAAATCCGAGAAAGAGTAATGCAAGAATAAGTGAGTTTGAGAGTGGGGAATGATGTTACCAAATGACTGCACAAAGTCTCTATTTATAGACACGTACAAGGCTAGTTCTGGAGCCAAATATTAGCTTCCGTACTTCGTTAGAAAGATCTTCGAGTTGACTTTCATTCACAACAAACCGTCTGAAACTTGAATAAGGATTGATTGAGACACGAGAGCTAGACTAAATCTTGCTCAATCTGCCTATAATTCCGAGAGTTAGTTATTCATAGATTTTCCAGCTTGTTTATCGCCGATTTACTAGGAACCACCTGGAGATATTTTAGGGTGATCTGTATAAATATGTTGGCAAGTTATATAATGTGTCCTCCCATCTGTACGATGATGTGTTAGGCTGTAATGGGCTTATTTTGTAGGCCAGCCAATTCAATTAAGTAGTAAGTAAGCTTGTGCGTCTTTTTTCTCTACTGATGGACTTTTACCCATTTTGCTGATGCGTCAGTCAGGCTCTGATCTAGTGAATTTAGCCCGATAATTTTAAGGGGCATCATCAAATATATCGAGAAGTCATGCATGCAAAAATTTTGGTAAGTATGTGCAGGATACACTTTACAATATAAAAAGTATATTAAAGTAAGAAAAGTGGATTGTGTGTGTGTAACATGAAGTTTTTTAATTGTAATTTAGAGTTTTGTTATCAAATATTTTTTCAGTAAGACTCTTATCTATACCTTTATACTAGTAATTTGTAACATATTTTATGTATGTGCAATTTTTGTAAATACCATTTAATATAAAAATATTTATAAAGATTTATTATGTAATAAAGTATATATAAAATAATAAGTTAATATTAAATTATAAAAAAATAGAGACAAAAAGATGAAAAAAGAATCTTAAAAGAAATAACTGTAAAAAAATAACAGGGATGGAAATTAAAATTGGATGAAAATTTAAAAAAAATAAATTAAATGTAAAAAATAAACAAAAAAAGAAAGAGACACCAAAGAGATGATCTCCCTCGCTATATGTACTAATTAGGTATGGTGCATCTTATGGGCATAATTTTTAAAAATAAATTAATATAAAATATTTATATGAATTGTATTATTAGTTTTTGTAGTTTTAAAAAGTATCTAAAAATATATATTAAGATACTAAATTAGTATAAATATTTTGATCTATAAAAAAAATTAACAAACAAAGATAATAAATAATGTAATATAACTAAAAGAAAATAAGTACCAAAAGATAGTTATAAAATTAATTAATTAATTTAAAATAAATGACATATTTAAATTAAGTGAGACATCAAAAGGGTGCTCTCACTAAACATACAGCGAGCATCTGCGCAAACTCACATGCGTGCGCACAATCAATTTAGATTTTATTATTATTTTAAAAATATATTAATTAGATTAATGACATATTAAAAAGTATAAAAAATGAGAAAATAATACAAAAAAAATAAGAGAAGAAAAGAGATGTGGAAGTTAAGAAAGAGAAAATGAAAAGTTAAGAAGTGAGAGAAAAATATCAAGTTGAGAAAAAAAAAAGACAATTAAATATAAAACAAATAAAAATCGGCATATTAATAAATTCAAGTGTGATTAAAATGTATGTTTATTTAATTGTTAGTACTCATCAAATATACTAAATTTATGCAAGAAAAGGATAAGGGAAAAGTATTAGTTTAGTTCGCTACGTATGCATAATTTTAATTTTAGTTCGATAACTATGTCCATTTTTTTTTAGATCCAGTAACTTATGAAATTGCTTACTTTTAGTCCTTTGACAGATTTTCGGACAATTTTATCCCTATGAGTGCATATGGACTAAAACTACCTTTTAAAAGTTGCATAGAGGTAAAATTATCCGAAAATATGCCAGAGGACTAAAAGTAAGCAATTTTGTAAGTTACTGGACCTAAACAAAAATAGACATAGTTATCGGACTAAAATTAAAATTAGGCATACTTAACAAACTAAAATAATACTTTTCACAAAGAATAAAAAAGACCACATGGGTAAGAATATATAAGTACAAGATCACTACAAGAAAAAAAATTTTTAGCTACCGTACAGTAATTGTAACCAAAGGCCGAAAATTCGTAGGAAAAACATTTTTCCTACGAATTCGCTATAAATTATGTCCATAGTGTATAAAGTCGTGGCGAATGCTTCGCTGCTACCGATAAAATTCGAAGCAAATACCTATTTACTACGGAAAATTGGTTTTTGTTCTGACATCACTTTCGTAGCAAAAATAACGATCTTTTGTTACGATTGTCGAGTCGTGGCCATTACTTGGTATTTGCTATGAAAAAGTAGCTTTCGTTGCTATGGCAAATTCGTAACAGAAAGAACAAAAACCATCATTTTGTTGTAGCAAAAGAAGACTAAAATTTGTTTACGCATTTTTACAAAATGTATCTTGATGTTGTTTTAAATATTTATTATTTTGTAATTTTATTTATATTAATAATTGAAAGTATTACTAAATTGTCAATATATCAAAGATTTAAATTATATTAGAATAAATTTTGCATATAGCTAAATTTTGTATACAGTTAAATAAAGAAATATCATAAGATAACTTATGCGTGATATACAACAAATACTTGTACCAATATTGAATAACATACATACATTTGACAAAAAAAGTACATAATGTTTGGTTTTATTCTGAAATGGGCCAAAACATGGACAATATGTCTTTATTTGTTTTGGAAGTTTTGAAATGTTTTGAAAGAGTGACTCATTTGTTTTTTGTCAAAATACGTCTACACTAATTATAAACCCTACAACTAAAAAAATTATATACATACCCATATATATATATATAAATACATATATAAGAGACACATGATTTGATAATGAACAGTAGTTTTTGTCTCCCACTAAACAATATTAAACATATCATACTTATTTTATATTATCTCAAAAAACAAATCTAAACATACACACTATCTCTAACACATACTTATTTATCTTTGTTTTTCTCTCTCTGTCTCCATAAAACACACCAAAATAAGTTAAAAATGAAACCAAACTAGTGGTAGCTTCTCAACTTCATAATCTGAAATATTGTAACCATAAAATAAAATAAATAGAAAAGTATACAAAAGTTCTAGAGTGAAATTAGTTAACCATGGATTGTTGTATCCGTGGGGAGATTTGTTTATTCATTGATATATTCAAGAACAGATATTCCGTCGAGAAGAAAAAAGCAACCGTATTCTTTTTGGAAATACTGCCATAACGATCGAGCTCGATATATGCGACTCCATCAAAGGATTCGCGTTTGTTATATCTTCGCCCTAGATCGTAGATGGATCTTGAGAAAGAAACACGTACGTTAACTTAGTCGAGTTCATTCCCAACTAAGACCTTCCGACGCTCAAGTTAGTTAGGTTTAAGGTAGAAATATGCGATTTGGAGATATAAATGAGATAGAAAACAATAAATGTGTGTCGCCGTAAATATTTCAAACTTGAGCTATTTATAATGCCTACATATATGGCATGAATTGGGCCATGTGGCATCATCCTGGCATCCCCTATCTATGATCGTACAGTGGAGGAGCAGGTTGCTTATACGGGTGCGATTCGCAGGTCCTAGAGTGGGGCGGGCCATCATGTGTATGCACGCGGATCCCCTCAATTTTTAGGGTATTCTCACTTTAAATGAAGGGTGTTTTTCATCTTTTCTTGAAAATAAGGTGATACCCTCGTCACATAATTTATAACAAGTTAACCAAAATCAGTATATATACATATGCGTGTCTTTAATTTATGTTAAATGTCTCCAAAAGATTATAATAAGATATTTATACATATTTTTATTATGTCGTATGGAGACCACTGTAGGAAAAGTAATTCAGTTAAAAACTCTCTACATTAAAAGTATTTGCAAACAACCCCTATATTTTTTTTAAATTTTGCACATTTTCCCTTGCCATTTGTTTACTTATCGACGCTAACTTTTTTTTGTGATTTTTTATTATATTCTTATATATTATAAATTATTGCCATTACGATGACCGTTAATTTTTTTTTTTAATCGCATGAGAAACATAGGATCTAATCAAAATTTAGTAGCTATTCCTCTTTAATAGTAAAAGATGAACCATCCCTATTTTAAATAGTTTAAATATATATTATATATATATAATTATGAAAAATATATTTTATAATAAAAATATAATATTTACATACAAGTATAATAATATGTTGGAATTGGACCATCATCCTCTGCAGATGTAGATGCTTCAAGCTCAGGTGCTGCTACAGAAGACAATAGAGGTGCTGCTGGTGCTGAAAATGATCTCTTAGATCAGGGATAGTTGGCAGAAAGCGTGTTTTGCTTTCTCACGTTTTCTTCTCTGTTTTTGTTGCATTTATCTAGTCATCATCTGAGTCATTTATTCCCTACGTGATTGGGCCACGTCATCTGAGTATGCAGTTGCTGATTAGTTGATTAGTTAGTGTGTTGGTGGTATTTTCTGTTATTTAAAACAGTCTTCTTCCTCTCGTTATGACTATAACAGAATTTCAGAAGCAAGAGAATGAATTCCATGGCCAACTCTCTGTTTTCTCCCAATCTGTTGAATGTTCTCCCTCTCTTGTTCAATTGGTTTTTCCACATGGTATCAGAGCCTTCGTCTTGAAGGTCTCTTGATACTTGTTATCGTTTCCTGTTTGCATACATAATTGCTGCAATTGCAGCAGACAGCCATGGCAGATTCGCCACCAATGGAGGCGAAACAATACGAGAAGGAGGTTCTATACTTACATCCTTCTGATAACTCCAGCTTCGTGCTAGCTTCTTCACCTCTGAATGGTTCCAATTACCTAGCATGGAGCAGGGCAGTTTATGTGGCTCTAGGATGTAAAATGAAGCTGGCGTTTATTGATGGAAGTTTTCCCCGTCCTCCAGCAGGATCTGCTCTATTTGAACAATGGAGAAGAGCAGATCTCATGGTCACTTTGTGGCTTTGGAATTCTATTTTGAGGACATCGTAGAGGCGTTTATGTATGTGAGCTCTTTGCTTGATTTGTGGCTGGAGATTGAAGCGCGATATGGCCGCAGCAACGGGCCTATGGTTTACCAAATATAGAGAGAAATTTTTTCTATCTCGCAAAGTGACATGACATTGACTAGTTACTTAATGAAGGTGAAAAAACTATGGAACAAGCTATTTTGTTTAGCTCCTCCAAAGTGCACCTGTGGAGGCTGCACATGTGGAGTAAACCAGGCGATCAGTGAGATGTATAGTTCTACACAACTTATGTAGTTTCTCATGGGCCTCCATGAGTCGTTTGACAAAGAAAAGAGCCAACTACTCATGATGGACCCTTTGCCGGATTTGGAGAAAGATTTTACTATGGTATTTGCTGTGGAACAACAACATAATGTGCAGATTCAATTAGCAGACAACACTAACAATTCAGCGTATCAAATGTCCTTGAGAGACAGTAAGAAAGAAGGATCTCATAGGCAATTTCAAAAGTCGTAGGGCTTTTGTGGATAGATGCTCTATGGTTTGCATCATTGTCACAAGATGGGGCACTTAAGAGAAACCTGTTTTCAACTCAATGGTGTACCAGAGTGGTACAAATCTTTGAATGATAAGAAGAAACAAGTTGGGGGAAGCTACAGTTTTACTGGTATTGTGGGAACAGCAAGAATTGGCAGTGCAAATGCTGCAACTATAAAGCCAGAATCTAAGTCAAATGTTGCAGACTTAATGGCAGGAATACTGAAGTTAGTAAAGAGCAAGGAAATCCCTTCAGATCCTATCTCCAATTTCATGAACTATGCTCATTCTGAGGACTAATTTGCAGGTAATTCTACTGACTCTAATACACTGAATGTTGAGAATTGGATAATAGATTCAGGGGCTACAAATCCTGTTTGTGGAAATCTGTCATGCCTTGATTCCTATTTTGTTCCTCCTCACACTCACTTTATTCATTTACCCGATGGAACGAAGAAAAGGGTTGCCTACATTGGGATTGTGAAGTTTCAGATAAGCTTACGCTAAACTCAGTGTTCTTTATACCAAATTTTTCTGTTAACCTTCTTTCAGTAAGCCAGCTCTGTAATGAAGGTTCCTACGCTTTTTGTTTCAACCAATTCGGGTGTACTTTGCAGGACCAAGCGACTAGAGCAGTAGTGGGAAGAGGAAAACTGAGCGAGAAACTTTACATTGTCCAGTGCTCTGTTTCCAAGCCTTTGGCTAGTTCCATTGTGTATGTCCCTCATTCATGTTCCGCCGTTGTTGAGTGTAATGACACCTTATGGCATAGAAGGCTGGGGCATGCCTGTATGACAATAATAAAATACATTCCAGATTGTAAAATTTTGAACGAATATTTGGAAATACAGTGTGACATTTGCCTAAAGGCCAAACAATCAAGACTCACCTTTAAACTAAGCGAGTCGCATACTGTTTCTCCGTTTGACTTGGTTCACTTGGATCTTTGGGTGCTATATAAGACACCTAGCACAATGGGGTGTCATTATGTGATGACGATCTTGGATGACTACAGCAGGTCACTATGGACCTATCTACTTAAACATGAAGATCAAGTGACCACAAACATTACTTAATTTCTCAGTCTTGATTGAACGGCATTTTGGTCTCAAGATAAAGGTGCTTCGGTCAGATAATGGGTCTGAATTTATGAACATGAACTGTCAATCACTATGCCAAAAACTAGGAATCGTACATCAAACTACCTGCGTCTACTCCCCAACAGAATGGGAAGGTTGAACGAAAGCACAAGCATTTACTCAATGTTGCTAGAGCGTTCCTATTCCAAGCTTCTCTACCGCTTAAGTTCTGGGGAGAAAGTATACTAGCAGCGACTTATGTTATTAACAAGACTCCTACGCACAATTTGCACTGGTGCGGTCCCTACCAAGTCTTACTGGACGTCCCCCCTCATACACTCACCTCAAGACAATTGGGTGTTTATGCTATGCAACAAATCTTAATCCACATAAGTCCAAGTTCCAAAAGAGAGCCCACAAATGTGTGTTTCTTGGCTATTCAATGACACAAAAGGGATATCGAGTGTATGATTTGGAGGATCACATTTCTATCACCTCTAGAGATGTGGTATTCCATGAGCTTGTGTTTCCTTATGCTCATATTGATTTTTTGAAGCACACTAACTGTCCACTTCCTATGGTTCCAATTGATGATGGTAGTAGCAACTCTGATCAGCTGCTTTCTTCCCCTGTTCCATCCTCGTCTTCACATGTTGCGAGCCATGAATCTGCAGCCGAAATTCTGCAACATGACATTGCCACCAGTGCTTCGCTACCACTTCGCAGGTTTACTAGAGTGAGCCACAAACCTGTGTGGCTCAATGACTTTGTGTCCCACCATGATTCATCTACTCTATGCTCTCATCCTCCTTCATATAATTCCTGTGGCTTCCTTGTCTGTGTTGAAGGAACCTTGCACCTTTGCAGAGGCTGTCCAATTCCCAGAATGGAGGGCAGCCATGAATGAGGAATTGCAGGAGTTAGAAAAGAACCACACCTGGAAGTTGACACCACTTCTTATTGGGAAGCATGCCATCGGTTAAATTACGGGCGGATGGAATTGTAGAAAGGTATAAGGCTCGCCTAGTTGCAAAAGGTTACAACCAGATTGAAGAAATTGACTACACCGAAAGTTTTTCACCTGTGGCGAAGGCAGTAACTATGCACCTCTTTCTCACTCTTGATGCAGCTAATATCTGGGCACTTCATCAATTAGACGTGAATAATGCATTTCTTCATGGCTGTTTAGAAGAGGACATCGATATGGTTCCTCCGGCTGGTTATAAGATTAACTCAGTCCTTGTTTGCAAGTTGGAAAGGTCTTTATACGGCTTCAAACAAGCCTCACGTCAATGGAACGTGGAGCTAACATTGAAACTGCAGGAGTTTGGATTCACATAATGTGCTCATGACCATTGTCTCTTCCTCCTTCATACTGCTCGTGGATTGGTTTTTCTCTTAGTCTACGTGGATGATATTCTCCTTACGGGTGCTTTTGTTGATGAACTTCACAAGGTGAAAGCCTACCTTCATAAGCTTTTTACAATTAAAGATATTAGTGAAGCACGTTATTTTCTCGGATTAGAGATAGCATGTAATGTTGATGGTATTTACTTGGCTCAAACAAAGTATGTGCTGGATATTATTGCGGATACTGGATTGCAGCAGGCTAAGGCTGCATCCACGCCATTCCCTTCAGGTCTCAAATTGACAGCAGACTCTGGCTCTCTGTTATCAACACCTAATTCATATAGACATTTGGTGGGCCGATTGTTATATCTCAGTTTTACCAGGCCCGACATTTCTCATTCGGTGTAGCAATTGAGCCAATTTTTGATTAGTCCCTGTGAGACTCACTGTCGGGCAGCTCTCCATGTAGTGCGATACCTCAAAAGATGCCCATCACTGGGATTACTTTTGCCTGCAGCTAATTCTTTAGACCTTCAAGGTTACTGCTATGCCGATTGGGCATCATGTTCAAACTCTAGGCGTTCCTTAACTAGTTTTTGTATCTTTCTTGGCAAGGCCCTCATCTCTTGAAAGATGAAGAAACAGACTACCGTGTCGCGTTCTACGGTGGAAGCGGAATATCACAGCTTAGCTGCTACTGTATGTGAGCTGCGATGGCTCTCTTATATGCTGGCAGACTTTAGCATCTCTGATTCCTTGCCAATTTTCCTCTTTTGCGACAATAAGGCTATTGTGCACATACTGCCAATCCTGTGTTCCACGAACGCACAAAGCACATCGAGATTGATTGTCATCTCATTCGTGATGCTTACAAAGAAGGTTTTGTTGCCCTTGTTCTGCTTCGAAGTTTTGCACAGGTTGCCGACATGTTTACCAAGGCCTTGCCTTTGCAGTCCTTCTACTCTTTTCTCTCCAAGTTAGGACTTGTGTCTCTTGCCCCCAGTCCCACTTGTGGGGGGGCTGTTGGAATTGGACCATTATCCTCTTCAGATGTAGCTGCTTCAAGCTCAGGTGCTGCTACAGAAGACGATAGAGGTGCTGCTGGTGCTGAAGATGATCTCTTAGATCAGGGATAGTTGGCAGAAAGCATGTTTTGCTTTCTCACGTTTTCTTCTCTGTTTTTGTTGCATTTATCTAGTCATCGTCTAAATCATTTATTCCCTACGTGATTGAGCCACGTCATCTTAGTAGGCAATTGCTGATTAGTTGATTAGTTAGCGTGTTGGCAGTATTTTCTGTTATTTAAAACAGTCTTCTTCCTCTTGTTATGATAGAATTTTATAAGCAAGAGAATGAATTCCATGGCCAACTCTCTGTTTTTTCCCAATCTGTTGAATGTTCTCCCTCTCTGTTGAATTAGTTTTTCCACATATATATATATTCTATATATATCATGTATATATATGTCACCGGACGGTTGTTGCTGCACCTCCACTGGCCATCATGTCTAGGCAACAACGACGTCGTCACCCAGAGCTGGGTTGGCGATAGGCATTGTCACCAAGGGCATTGCTACCCAGATCTAGGTGGGCGACAATGTTTGTCGCCACTAGATTTGGGCAACGAGTGGTTGTGGAGAGGCGGGAGAGAAAAAAGAGGCTTCGAGAGGTAGGGAGATAAGGAGGCAATGAGCAACAGGAGGAGGCGACGGGGAGGCAGGAGAGAAGAGGCGGATTGGAGAGGTAAGAAGACAGGGAGGCGGCGCGGAATAGGCGAAGGCGGCGGAGGGCTGGTGGAGTCTTGGGGAAGATGATTCATTTTGTTTTTTCGATTTGTTGTATTTTTTAATTTTTTAAATTTTAATCTTATGTTAAACTAATTATGTATTTTTTATGTTTTTTTTTTTGACAAATATGTATGTTTATGTTTGATATAATTATAATAAAAAAATTAAAATTTATTTAATTAATAATATCCCAAGATAAGACAAAATCAAAATTAAATAATAATATTTAGAAATAAAATCATGTATTTTTTATTTTAAAATATTTTAAGTATTACAATTATCCTACAAGTTTGATATTTTTATATGTATAATATTTAATTTAAGATAATAATATTTTTTACAGTAAGATACTGATGAGCATGAATTGCTTACTATTTATCATATTTCTTTTAATAAAATATGAAAAATGTAAAGAATTAATAAAAAAGCAAAAGAGGATTAATTGCATTAAATAAGGGTAGTTTTGTCCATTTAAATAAATCAAAAACTGAAAATAGGTCAAAATATTATTCCACTCACATTTCTAAGTAGCAACTTTCCATTTTTTTTAAATGAAAAAGAATTTTTTTGCAAGGTTTATAATTAGAAGGAGTCCTTAATTATTTTAATTAACATAAGTATGTGTTTTGCAATTTTCATATAATAAGGAGACATTATGCAAATTTTTCATAAAATTATACGTTTAGACAGCTGAATCATGGTTGGTTATTTTGAACTGCATGGCAATTGAACTTTTGTTACACAAATCAATGACGCATTGTTTGATTGGTGAGGTTGAGTTTTCACTGTGATGGGTAATATATATAAACAATTTGGGCATGCAAAATATATATTTTATTATCAACATAAGTTTTATAGATAATAGGGTCAATTACATGTGGATCCTCTTGGATAAGGGAAAAAATAAATAAATTGGTCCATTAACTTTATTCGCGATTAATTTTAATTTATTAACTTTCGTTGTTATCATATTTTGACCAATTATTTTACAGAAATGGGTCAATTAAGCACGACGGCGAATGAAAATTGAATTTTTTGCCGGAAAATAGCATTTGCACAGCACATGCTCTTTAATTTGGTGATTTTTAATCCCATGTGGCACTATAGTATTACATGGCAGTTGAGGTGGCAATTTTTGGAGGGAAAAATGTTAGTTTTCCCTCCCAAAGCCAATTTACAACTAATAAAAAGGGAAAAATATTCTCCATTGAGGGATGGGTCTCTCATCACCACCATTTTAGTAGCAAAAATTTTAGATTTCACACAATAATAGAGTAAAATCGTAAAAGAGGGGAGAGAAATCAGGGCTGAAGAATTTAGGGAGTTCTGCTTCTGAAGAATTTGACTGCACGTGACTTACAATTTAACAAGATGTACATGTCATTGTCTACGTGGAAATACACGTGGCTGTACTGGCTGCTTTTTCACCATGGCCTTACCAAGTCAGCAATTTCCGGTGGAAATGTTTAAGTTAGCCGGAAAATTGGCAATAAAATTCTAATTTGTATTTAATTGACCCATTTCTGTAAATTATTGATCAAAATGTGATAACAACGAAAGTTAGTGTACTAAAATTAATCGCGAACAAAGTTAATGGACCAAATTTTTTTTTCCCCTTGGATAATATGAATTGCAATTTCTTTCAAAACAATTTTGAAATTATACTTACATCCCCTTAAAAAATTCTCTATTTATATCTGACCTCCTTCTGTTAGGGTTTAGATGATTTAGAAAAGAAACTACATAAATTTTTAATTTTGTCCCTAATTTAATATTTCGGTATATATTTTTGTACTTATAAAGGGATAAATGTAACATCTATATATGGACTGATGTTAATGTCATTATATCTTTTTCCTTGTAAAAGTATAAAATTATTACACAGGAATGTTAAATGAGGGGTAAAATAAAAAATTTATATAATTATTTCCTAATGTCAGCATTTTTTCCCTCAATCCTAACGAAAGAGGGTCAAATGTAAATAATAAATTTTTGGAGGGAGTACACGTCTAATTTGAAAATTGTTTCGGAAGAAAATATAATTTTATATTTTTAGAGGAAGTTTAAATGTAATTAATTCTAAATAATAACCAAATATATATATATATATATATATATAATAAAGTAAAATATAGTACCCAAACTTACATAACCATCTCCATTGCTATTTTTATTTATGCAAAACTATAAGTAAATAGTTGGTACTATACATGTACATACATATGACACTTTCTTTTTTATATTTTTGTTTTTTCTTTTCCTTGCGATCCCTCACACGAAGACAACTTCACATTTTGAAATAAAAAATATAAATAATATAGTATTAGGTGATATTTAATGCTACAATATCACTTATTACAAGTAACTTTATTTATTATTGCAATTATTTCAATTTTAATAGTGGCAAAATTAATTTTTAATTGTAACTTGTCTTAATTATTAGATACATATGGTAATATCTTAATAGGACTTATTATACTATCATCAATTTAATTATTATATATAATTAGGACATTTTGCCACTATTAAAATTGTAAGAACGTCGCACAGAAAGACGATTTATTATTACTTATGATGTATTATCAAGTTTTTGCCACTTATTTCTCGATTTTGTTATAGCGATAAAGTTTAGATATTGTTAAGATGATGGGCTTCAATATCTTTTGTGAGCTTGATGTAAAGAGGGATGAGCGAGACTGGATCCTCGACGTCCTCGTGTAGTTTCTCGTACTCTAGGACCCATGTCACTAGATGAGTCTGGCCGTTTGTGTCGACATGAATTCCTAATGTAAAGCTCTTGAAGAACTCCAGTATATCTCCTTCGATCACTTTCAACGTTATCGACCTTTTTTCCTCGTCTATAGCTTCAATTATGTCCCTCGCAATCTTTTGTTTTCCATCTGTATTTCACAAAATTGATGCCTTAAATCAAGAAATAATGATAATTTCAAAATAAAATTAGCAATGTAATCATAAGTAAAATAAAACATTTCTTAAATGTAGCATGCATGCCAAGAGAGTTCAATCATTCACATATTTTACTCCTTTCCTTCAGAAAATTAGGGTTTTAATGCAATTTCCTTCATGTGATATTGTAAATAAGCAAAATGACCCCCCATAAAAAAATAACAGCAATTCACCCTCTGTGTATTTTTAAAATGAAGCAATTTACATTTCTGTCTAAGGAGGTAGACTGCTTAAGTTTGAAAAACACAGGGGGGTAAATTGTTGTATTCTTAAGAACATAGCAAGGTAAATTGCTTCTTTTTTTTTTCTTCATAGGAGGATAATTTGCTCATTTACAATATCACTAGCTAGCTATAATGATACCGTCACCATATATTTGCCTAATCGTCAATAGTGAAAATTCGGAAGTAATACTTATAATTATATAGGGTTAAAATTTTAGAAATCATGTTTGACAAAGCAAATTTTAGAAAATTCAGAGATAATTTTGATATTATAACGTCATTTATAGGGACAAGTATTATTTTAGTCCGCTAAGTATGTTTAATTTTAATTTTAGTCCGCTAAGTATCTCTAATTTTAATTTTCGTCAGATGACTATGTTCATTTTTGTTTAGATCTAGTAATTTACGAAATTGCTTACTTTTAGTCTTTTGGCAGATCTTCGGACAATTTTACCCCTATGAGTGCATATGGACTAAAACTATTTTTCAAAAGTTGCTAGGGGTAAAATTGTCCAAAAATCTACCAAAGGACTAAAAGTAAGCAATTTCGTAAGTTACTGAACCTAAACAAAAATGAACATAATTATCGGACTAAAATTAAAATTAGACATACTTAGCGGACTAAAATAATATTTTTCCCTCATTTATATAGTAATGTTCACATAAGTTTAGAAGATGAACTATTTTGAAAGAAAAAAACTAACAAATCACATGCATATGTCCATATGATAACTTACTGCAGTTTCAAAATGCAAAGGAATTAAGTTGACTAAATGCACACATTCAAATACATATTTTACTCTTCCGTCCCAAAAAACATGTCTTGATTTCTATTTTGATCTGTCCCCATGTTCTTGTTTTGTTTCCATATATTAAATAATAATAATAATAATAATAATAATTTAATTGCCACCTATGCAACTTTTTTAATATAATTATGAAAAATTACATTGACACTCTCTGAATTTATGCCAAATTAAATAAACACCCTGCAATTAACAAAATTATAACTACACTCCTTGAGGGGTGTTATTGTAATATTTGTATTTAACAAAATTATAGCTACACCCCTTGAGGGGTGTTATTGTAATATTTTTTAGGGGGTATTTGTGTAAGCTTTGTATTTGAATAGGGATATAGTTGTAATTACAACTACAGCCTCGGGGGTGTAGGTGTAATTTTGTAAAAAGTAAAGAGTGTTTTATGCATTTTGACCTAATCTCAGGATGTGCCGATATAATTTACTTTATAATTATTTAGTTGTAGATATGGTAATTTACTCTATAATATCAAGCAATTATAAAATCAGCATTCTACGTGTCTTTTAATATTATGCAATTATAACACATAATTAAGGGTGAAAAATGTTCTAATTAAAACTTTTCAAGATATATATTATAGACTTTTTAGCTATTATAGAAAGAACAATATTAGTATACAAGAGAAAATATGTTCTTGACTTCTTATTTCCCAGAAAAAGTCGCCAAAACATCGGATATAGGGCCGAGTGAGTGTCAGCACATACGCACCATGAGTGTAGCTCCAACAGATAATAGATCCCACAGTGCCCCAATTTCCTTGATGAAGATCACAACCTTGGATTATATCAGGGCTCATGCCTGATACATGATGTGGAGTGTGTTTAAACAGTTGATGAAACAAGTCTCCTTCTGATTTTATCTCAACTTGGACTGTCAATTTGCCCAATAAACCCATAATTTGTTTTTCAGTTGAAGAAACAAAGAAAAGAATGCGTAGAAAACTTCTATAAGAGCTATGCAGCTCAATTGAGCGATGCATACAAGTTGGTGCAAAATTACTTCGCATCAGAGTCTTATTTATAGTCGAGGTTTGCGATGTCTTTTTCCCATTCTCATAAATACTTTTGTGGTTTCTCCTTGTCTTGGTCCATCATTTAATTGATACATTGTACTATTCTCAATTAATATCAACTTAATATACGTCGGGATTAGTGGGGATTCGTCACTTAAGAGCTAGTGTTTGATATTGATTGTGGTTATGACTTCTACTAACGTAATAGTCAGGTAGTTCTCGTGTGGATGAGCTATCGCCCTCATAAAAAATTTCGGTACGATCGTGATGCAATTGTTTAATGGAGAGTTACAAATATGTTTTCTCTCACATGTAGATATTTGCCCTCATTATGTTGTTGTCGCTTATTGTATCCCACTAGCTACACTGGAAAAAAATTGTATTTTTATCGCACAACTTAGGTTATATACACTTTTAGTTCATCACTTACGGGATTTTCGAAAATTCTCTCATAGATTCAAAGAAATCTCACTTTCAGTCTTTCTACTAACTTCATTTAGAAAATTGATGGGAAAAATATATGTGCATGTTATGTTGGCGTTCTCCCCCATTCTAAATAGATAACGGCCACGTAGCTTACATATGATTTTTAATTGAAATTTCTAAATGGATGATGGCAAAAGGTCTGAACATGAATCTTTTTGTCAGCTTCTATTTTCGAGAATCTCGAAAATAATAAGATTTAAAAATTTAAATAACCTAAGTTATAAAAAAAGAATATATTTTTTTGTGATGAACCATATCTAGTGAGAGATGGAAGAACCTCAGGGAATTTGAGGAGAAGACTAGAGAGGCAAATATTGTTCTTTCAATGGTGAGTCTCAATCGAGTAAGGACATTGCCTTGTCTTAAACTGATGAACTCCATCAAGCTTGTTTTCTCCGACCACTTTGCCGGATTGCCTGAACCTAAAATGTCTTTTCTTGCTTGTATTCTACTTTTTTGTTGATGAAACTGACACTCAATTACCTTAAGAGAAAAACAAAAAGAAAGACTTATTTGCTTTACGATACTATCCTATAACTAGTCGAGGGCGAGTAATTTAAGAGAAAATTGCTTTCGGTGTAATTACAGTTTGGGTTCTCATATATTGCCACTAATTCGTTTTTAGTCTTTAAACATATTGAAATTTTATTTTTTAGTCCTTTAAACTTTTAAAATATTAATAGTTCGGTTCTTATGCCTTATTAATGACCATTATATCCTTTCAAAGAAAACATATAATCCAACTATCTTTTTCCTATGCTCATGATCAGGCCCGACATGCTTTCAAATTAAGCTTCCAAATTCATATATATATACCTTTATTTGACCGCCTTGTTCTTAGAACATTTCAAATTCTCGATTTTACGGACTTTCTCCAACCATACTACCTGGAAATACCAAGAACTTGGAATACTTGGGAACAAAGAGGTCAAAGAAAAGTATATATGAATTTATGGAGGCTTAATTTTATTTTCGAAAGCGTGTTGGGCCTGATCATGATCATAGCAAAAAGATAGTTGGACTATATGTTTTCTTTGGAAGGGCAAAATGATCATTAATTAGGCATAAAGACCAAAACTGTTAATATTTTAAAAGTTGAAGGACTAAAATAGAATTTCAATATGTTTAAAGATTAAAAATGAATTAGTGGCAATATAAGAGGATCAAAATTGTAATTATCTCACTGCTTTCCGTCCTAAATCCGTCTCATTAGTGAAACATTTTCACGGAAAATACGTCTCAGAACATTTAGTCACCAAAATCAGACTCATAACACAACAACTATCAGAAAATGTTCCACTACAAAAAAATCAACCAATAGCTACGACAATTAGAAACGAGAGTAAAGTTGTTGGTGATCAGCAATGGATTTAAGGATTTTAAGTTTCTGTAATTTCAAAATTAACACTAGAAATGAAATATTTCATTGCTAAAATTAAAAAGAAAATTTTATGTTACAAAAAATCGTAGCTGACTTTAGTAAAAACTTTGAAAATTTCTAAATAAAATTTTCAATGTAGAATCGTAGTTGAAATTTTACAAAAATACATGAAATATAATAAAATTTAGCAGTATGTTGATGATTAATCGAAAATTCAATTTTATAATTAAATATTGCCAACGAATATATACATTGCTAAATAATTAGACATTTTTAGTATTCAATATTGAACTAACAAAATCAACAACGAATTTATTTCTTACTCCGATTAGCAACAAATATTTTACTTATTAAATTTTGTAGGAAAATCAGTAACTAAAATATTTGATGCTAAAATTAGCGTCGAGCTAATTAGCAAGTAAACATTTTTCTTTCAAAATTCATTAGCAACGAATTCCAGTATTTTGCAAGGAACACGGATAGTTGGTATTAGAGTTTTATCTTGTAGTGTTCGTGACGATATTAGTGACAGATTTAGTGACGGAAAAGAAATATTTTCCTATCAAAATCAGAAATGAATATTTTTCCGTCATTAATTTTACGTCTCCAACATCTTGATCTCTTGTAATATTTTTTGGGGATTATAGTTTCTTTTTTTCCTTTTTTTTTTTTTGAAATTTTATTGATGCTATTGGTGGGCCTTTCTTTTTATTTCTCTATTTTAAGTTGCATTAAATTGCAAGGACAAAATATTTCTTCCGCCATGGGGAAAATTAAATAAATGGGGATGACTATAAGAAAAATGCTCTTAAAAGATGGGGTTCATGTCTATAGTTCTAACTGACCCATTTGAATTGTATTTTGATTTCGATATGATAATAATTTCGCAATTTTATTTAATATTATATGGCTCATAGTTATGCTCTCTATATGATAACCAATCAAAATAAGAATTTCATTCTCAAATGTCATATTTCAGCTAATATAGGGTGCAAATTGCAAAGTGCACATAATCATAACCATTTCACAATCGCTGGCGAAATATTCCACTACAGATGAAATCAAGGGGTTTATTGAAGTATTTTATTATAATCCAATCAAATTAATTCGTTACTGTTGGTATATGGCCCAATGCTCACATAAGCTCATCTGGCGAAGCCCATCACACGGTCCACTTGGCTTGACCCACATCGACCCGGTCCACACCCGATAAAACCCGACCCGTGTCTCTACCTCTTTATTCCCTGATTCTAAATCATAGTAGCATTTTTTCTCCTCCTTTCTTTTGACATGCGCCGCTCTTCTCTCTTCTCCTATTCTGCCATGGATCTTCTCTGATCCTTTCCACCGTCTTTCATGGTGGCTTTCCAAAGCCAATGCGATGGCTTTTTGGAAAGCCACTGAGGCTTCCTTTTATATGTATTCTTCATCTCTATAAAAGGGGTCATCCCCCTCGACAGATAGACACCACTTCTTCTATCTACTATCTAAAAGCTCTGAATATTCAGTGAGGGTCTCGGTGACCAGTGTAGATCTTCGTGATCTGAGATGAACCTGTTGTGGAGTAGCCTTGGACTGTCTGTGTGTGGTGGCCGGAGTCTTTGTGACATTGTTATTGGTTTTCTGTCGGCGTCATATTACTAGATCTCGTTCAATCTGAGCCTTTCATCTCTTTTGTCAAAATATAATTTGTTTATATTTTTGTTATATTTATCTTGGTCTGTATTTTTTATTAAGAGTTTTGTACTCCGCATTCCTTCTGTAATAGTTGGTTAGGCCATTCATTTCAAGGTATCACTGAGGGGTTTCCACCCTACAGTTACTTATCAAATTAATTCTAAATTAATTCCACCAATTCTATAGTGATTTGTATGTGACTCTTTAAGTTCACCCTCAGATAGATTTGGGCATTGTGTCCAACAGAAATAATTAATTAAATCTAATTTAATTAATCATTAATCGAGAACACCCGTTACCATGTGTGGCCATCTAGCAACGATCTATAGCACTAGATATTAGGTGAATGTTGCCGTGAACGTTTAGGCTCTCGAGTTCCATACAGGTACAATCCTTCCGTCGACCATCTCCCGACTTTAGTTTAGGGCATGGAATTGGGCATCAATTCCCATCTTGGATTAGGCAACTATGTTAAGTACTTGAGATGCGTTTACTATATTGATTGACAAAGAAAATCATTTCCTATTCGACCAATCGCTATGGCCATAGACTTAGAGAGTTTAAACCATCTCAAAGCCCACAGGAGATATATCCATCATATACTGATAGGGGGCGGATTCTATCTTGAAATCCACCATCCTCACTACATAGTCCGACTACACTGGACAAGACTTATAACGACCACATCGACGATACAGTCATCCCTCGCTAGATCCAAGATATAGCCATCATATGCATGCGATTGCCATGATTTCTCAAGTCCAAGGACTAATCCTGTATATCGAAGCCGAAAATTTAAGTCATACTGATCAAACCTCCAAGGCTTCCATATGACGATTCCCATGAGTCATTTCAATCAGTTAACAACCTTGTCAACTAACCCATGTCTGTCGCCGATGAAAACGACACTCATCCAATGAATGCAATACTTAATGCAAGTCTCTATAGGACTCTCGAAGCCCAGTCTCGAGATCCTCGACTTGAAACATTTCAAACCAACCCTTAAAAGTTGGTTTTATAGCTGCCATCCAATGCGCAACCCAACTACATGGGTTATTCAATTGGTTTGTGGGCATTTATTGTGATGTTAAAATACTGTTCAATGTAAATAGTAAGCACAAGAATCATATGGTGCCACAGATGAATGCTTAGTACATTCATCAAGATAATATCACATTCATAAAGATTGCTAAATGATTCCCAAAACCGCCAATCCAATTGATTTTTTGGTCCCATATTCTAACATCATGAGTGTCTCGATTTTTTTGCATTGTCATGGATCAGTATACACACATACCACAAATTCTGCAACTCCTTGATCAACAGCTCTAAGTAAACATCGATGAAACGTTTTGATTGGAAGGGCTAGGGATCACCATTGTCAGGAAGATATACTTAAAACTCATGCACATTTTCAATGGGAGATTGTACAGTGTAAATATAACGGGCCCACATGAATACGTAATACCATACTGTCTGTGCAGTGCGAACCCGTTAATGCCCAAATCCAGTCTAACATTATGGACTTCGCTGCAAAATTTGGATATATCCAATCAAAATGCCTCCTTGCCTCTGCATCAGATGGATGACACATGGATCCCTTCTCCGTCTGATGGTTGGCATGTCACGTCATTTGCTCTGCAATTGCTTCTTAACCATACAACCTCTGTAGGCAAGGAGTAAGTGGCATGTACATAAGAATGGCATACGGGGTCTTCTTGTGATTAGGATTTCGCTCCCTGATTGACTTGTACCTAACTTCTCCGTAAAACTTGCTGTAGTTTGGACCAATATCGTCCTTCTAGTACAACGTATAACCATTCTTATATGCATCAATCTTCTCTGCAGGTAAACCCAAGTTTATTATCCACTTCTTCATATTATAGTAATCCAGGGGCATGGTGTGGTCGCGGGGCAATATCTTATCAGCCCACTGCGATATTCGATCATATGTTAGCTCAGAAAAATGAGCCTCGGCCTTAATATCCACCGATTCAACAATAGATCTCAATTTAGCTTGGGTGTAATCGTTCCACAACGGCTGCTCGGCAGCATACACTATATCGTGAAATTGATCTGCCAACACAAACACATAATCATAGAGTTTCTACCGTAATATGAGCTAGGTCCAACATCAGTAAGATAGGACCTCGTATCATCATCCGGCGCACCATCCTAGTTATAATTAGACCAGAAACCTGGCCCTACGACATCAAAAATCGTTCTCCGCGCCCAATCTAGCTGCGTGGCATCACCTCATTGCATACTTGTTCCCTCTTCCTCATGAGCAACGAGAGCTTGCTCCTCCTATGAAGGGGGCATGGTGACGGCCTTAAAATATTCTTGCACCATCTTCTCTCCATGAGAAGTCCAATTATAATACTCCGGCATAAAATATTTCATATATAAGTCAAAATTTACCTAGTCTGGGATTTTAAAAACTTTATTTTTGCACTTTCGAAAGGACACTTAATTTTCTCACCGTGCATATATGCATGTTGAGACTTAGCCCATTCTATAAATGCAGTAACACCATACTCAAACTCCAAAGTAAAACCCGCCTTCCTCAACAAGTTCTTTTCATACATCCATATCCTCAATTGTCTTAACATGATGAGTCTACATACACATATATTATTATAACATTAGATTTAACTGACAAAACTACAACAAAAATAATCAATTGATAAATAAAGGGTTAAAATTGTTACCTGATCAAAATAACTTCAAATATCAATAAAAATTCGAGAGAGATTGACAAATGAGAGTATAAAAATATTAGTGGGATAGTGAGAGATTAAGAAAATTTGGGAAAGATTGAGGAAATAGAGAGAATATAAGAAGAATGAAAGAAGATAGTGAGATTAAATAGAAAGAGAGGAACATATATATATAGAAAAATTTGGAACGGTCTTTTGAATATATAAATAACCATTAATTTACAATTGTAACGGTCTTAGGATCACATATCGGAACGCTTTTTTATCCGTTAAAATTATAGTTGTTTACTATCTTTAGAATGGGTTTAGTAATACAATATTAATGATCCACTGAAAGCATTCCAAATTGTACCTCGTTTAGTCTCAGTCGTTGTAACACATCCTGTTTTAAGTAAAACTCATACCTAGCAATGGTTTTTATGATATTTGACCAACTGCGTACTCAAACCGTTACAAATTATACTTTATTTTGGAATAAATTTACCAATTGTTATTTTTTTTTACACCAATTGTCTCATATGTAGAAACGATCAACTCAAGACTGTCCCTAATTTGGATAAAGGATAACTATATTTACACCACCTCACCTATTATCTTTTTTCACAAACCACCCTTACCTTTTAAAAAATTATAGAAACCACCCCTGACAACCTTAAAAACTCAAAAATGCCCTTGTTGACTATATTAACTTTTAAAATAATATGTCAAGGATAAAAATACATTTGGGGGTGTTTCTGTAATTAGCCAAAAAGGTAGAAGGGGTGTCAAAGTAATATGACCCCATATACTTTTTATTATTTATACTAATTTTTAATTTAAATATAAATTATTATATTAACTTTTTATTAAATCTTTATATAAAATTGCACCTTCTAATAATTAAAATATTAAATTATTTAATTAATATATAAATTATATCTTAATAAAATTATTAAAATCAAAAGATTATTTATCCTCTATTTTTATTTATAACTAAACTTTAATTTCCCTATTTCTAAAGTATTATATAATATTGGGTAAATTACCACGATCCCTTAATATTTATCATAATTATGAATATTCTCTATTATTTGAAAAATTATAAATACCCCCTATAATTAGATGAAAAAATTTTAAAAATTATAAAAAAATTATCCACTTAATATATAAGAAAATAAATTCCTTTTAAGAAATAAATAAAATTACAATTGTCAATCCACAATGATATTTTTGTCAGTTTATCATAAAAATAAATATAAATCTAATAAAAACTAACAGTTGAATTAATTATTAGACGGTCATTAAAATTAATAAATATTAAAAAAAATTTATTAAAATATTAGTAATTATACCATGGAGGAGATGGTTGTAATTTACCTGACAATATTTGTAAAATCTAAATACATCACAGATAAAAGAGTTATACAAGATGTTTGACATAAACTATTCCGCGAGGGCTCCATCTGGGCCTGGGCCAAGAAATGCGGCATTGGATGTCTTGAGACTCAAGTCAGTCTGCTGCATAGCGATCCAATACACGAAATTTTAGACCAAGCTGGAAGAGCTGGAAACATACTAGAAGTCTTGGCAAGGAAAGCGGAAAGGAAAAAAAGCAAGTACAGGGGGTTCGCTAGGAGTTTTGTAATTGGGTGCATCCATGATGCATTTCTTGGTATGGTTTTCCATCTATCCATTGGTAATTCTAGTGAAGAATTTGGAATGCGGGATCTTTTGCAAGTGGTCGATGAAATTCCTGTGAGAATTTTGTGTTAATTGCTTTGTTGTATACTTATGTATTTTTGGTTGTATCTGCTTGCAGAGAAAGTTCTCAAACAAAACCTCTCTCATACGTGCTGTGGCTTTGGCTACGGCTGGGTCAGGGATATTTTGCTTCACCTCTTCCTCAGATTACAGTAAGGATTGCTGGGAATGTTTTAAACAGTTCTTTGCTTACGCTAACTAATTGTTTTAGAATTCAGTTTTACTCATCACCTTTTGAATGTATATTTACCGTAGATAAGTCAGTATTGGTTTCAATCCCGGCATCCTTCCGGGATTCCTTAACGTGGGCATGGAGAACTATGGAAGAGAAGAACCCTTGTACTGCACTTATTCACTCAAACAATTCACCGTATGGTATACTGCATTGCTTTAGCATTTTTGTGCTTCTTGTTTTTGCATATGTACCTATATTTGTTTATTTCCTTTCTAATCAATAGATACCGTGTAACTGTAGGTGTTCTTCCACTGTTTTTTTCTAGACCTGATGCTGGTCCAGATCCCAGCATGAGTAAAGGATATGGACTGGATGCTGGAGATAGTCCCAAACATTCGTGCAGCTGTCTTGGCCGTGATACAATTGCAAATGCAGCGGCTAAGGTTGGTCCTGCTGTTGTCAATTTGTCAGTGCCACAAAGTAAAGTTTCCTTCTTTTTCTTGTTCCTGTGATTTTGTGAATTTGCAAAGTAAGTAATATCTTTATGTATTCTGTAGCTCAATATTGATGTTTCTGCAGGTTTTCATGGTATGACTGTGGGTAAAAGCATTGGATCAGGAACCATTATAGATGAGGATGGTACTATCTTGACTTGTGCTCATGTGGTGGTTGATTTTCAAGGCTTGAGGTCTTCATCTAAGGGAAAGGTCTGTATTTTGACGGTATCCTTTTTTCTTAGGGAATAGGCACAAATATCTCTACTTGAAGTTGTCAATGATATCTTTTCATTTTTCTTAATCATTTTACGGAAATGATGTTGGATCTTCAAATGGAATTAATGAATATATACTTTTGTCCTCTACATTTTGAGTTTCAATTGAATTTATCTTAGCCGCATTAAGTATTAATGGGCTATGCAATGCACGAGTGCCTGCTTTTGAGAGAAGTGGAAATGAAAAGCATTGGTTGTGCATTATCTGGTATGAAGAATGTTGTATCTTTTAACTAATCAATATCTGATCTGAATTATTATTGGAATCTATACAATTTTCCTGTTGTCTCTATATAATATTTTTTTATGCCAGTTACTGGCTGCACACTACAATTTTGTTGTTCCTATACCACTAGTTAGCAAGTGAGTTTCAATTTTAGTGCTGCATTTCTCAGAGGAACCAAAATCAGTAGAACATGGATGTCATGTTCTGTTGAGTGCATTCAGTTTTGAGCAATAACCTAGTTTAAGTTTGCCTTGTAAGAGACACACATCCATGGGGTATTTTACTATTTTACATGTTTGATCATCAAAAGTTAATATAAACATGGATCAGATGTTATACATAATGCATAAGTTCATTGTGGCAGGTTGAAGTGACTTTACAGGATGGTCGGTCATTTGAGGGCACAGTGGTGAATGCTGATCTACATTCTGATATAGCAATAGTTAGGATCAAATCTAAAACTCCACTTCCAACAGCAAAACTTGGGAGCTCAAGTAAGCTTCGGCCTGGCGATTGGGTGGTGGCTATGGGCTGTCCCCTTACCCTCCAGAATACCATCACAGCAGGTATTGTAAGGTAATTTGCCATTGCCTTTTGTGTTATGTATGTTATGCTAATATACCACGTCTTTCTGGATCTAAACTGTAAAGCTATGAGCTGCTCCAAAATATTGTGACGCCTTCTTTTTGCTTCAACTGTTGCCTCTAGTTGTGTTGACCGTAAAAGTAGTGACTTGGGTCTTGGAGGAATGCAAAGGGAGTATTTGCAGACTGATTGTGCAATAAATCAGGTAACTTTCTATATTTCCTTCACCTGCTTTTGGAAATTGTTGCAGTATTCATCCCCAATCCAATCCCCACTCCCTGGGAAGGAAGCTTGAGTTGAAGGGGGAAGTTTATCATTAGGGGTCATGACATGATTTAGGATCTTTTCTATTTCTTCCTTCCTATATCTGCATCCAGGAAGATACACAAAACTACTCACACTTGCGCTAATACATGTTTCAGTGCACAGATATACATATATGTTGCTTCTCTTTTATGGTTGGCAGTGGGGTTGGGTTGGGATTGTGTTGAGGTTGCAGTTCTTCATTGCTGCAATAAGTTTCTGTAAATATTTTCTCATTGCTGAGTGGAACATGCATAAATGAAAGGCATTGCTGTAAAGGCATGTATTTTCACTTTCTTGGAGGTGTTCATTGGTTATACTAGTCATCTTCATTCAAGCTTTTAACTGATACAGTTGATTCTTTTCTTTCTTTTCTCCTTTTCTCCTTTATGATAACTACTTCCTGCTAGTCAGCACTCAGCAGAAGATGTCTCGATCAACTATTCTTCTTCTTGAAACCTACTATTTACTGCCAAAGCTGAAGGTGTTATATATTGCCACTTTAACTTGTTTGTCATTGTATTTGATGTAGGGTAATTCTGGTGGACCGCTTGTCAATGTTGATGGAGAAGTTGTAGGTGTAAATATAATGAAAGTGTTGGGGGCTGATGGGTTAAATTTCGCCGTCCCGATTGATTCTGTTTCAAAAATAGTAGAGCACTTCAAAAAGAATGGGTATGCTTTTGAGTTGTCCACTTAGCCCCCCTCCCCCACCCCCCCTCTCACTCTTGCACTCACACTCACAAATATAGAGGCATGTAAACACGTATAAAGACACGTTCTCAAGATCACAGTCACACAAGCTACTTCTAGTACTAATACCTAATATTCTCTTGGTCTCACTTATAATGTCGTTGGCTGAGCGTTCAAAGTTGGTGTTTACTTGTCTTATTAGAAGTTAAATGCTCATTCTTTCAGTTTTACCTCAATACAAATTGTGGGTAAAAGAAATTTGACATAAAATAGTTGTTCTTTGAATTTGGATCCATTTGACTATAACTTTTAAATACTAATAGTATTGATTTCTAATAATGTGCAGTTCTCCTAGACCAATAAAAGTTTCAAAAATCAAAGTTTAAGTCTATGCATTGAAATGAAGAGTAGGCATTTAACATTTCTATTAAAGTTCAAAGTACATTTATTACTTTGAGAATTTTAAATAAGTGACATCTTTTAAATGCATAAATTTGAGAAACTTGTGAACATAATTTAACCTATGCTCAATAGTTTTTAGGATATATATTTTTATTTTTTATTCAAACTAATAACTTAGAAGAACAGGTCCTAGTTGATTCTTTAAAGCTATTGCTTAGCAGTAAAATTGATTGTTTCTAAATAAAATTTAGGCCTGTCACTTTATTTAACAATCATGCATTTGGGCAATTGTCAACCATTTTTAACTATGAAAACATATAATTTTTAAATGTGAAAATAGGTCAAGTCTGTATTTGTTTATATCATTGTAGAGAGCTTTAAGTTCAAAGTTTGCTTACCCTCCTTTTTGTGGAAAAAGAAGAATAATACAGATTGTAGAACTACACTCTTTGTTCACGAGTATATGGGTGGATATACTTGGTCCTTTATATTATCATTTCTGATCAAATAGTGCCAACTGGGGGGTGTTTGCCAAAAAATTCAGACATTGAATGATGTAAACAGTACTAGCGAAAACCTTAGTAGACATGAATGTTCCTTCTTCCAGGAGATAAGTTACCCGAAAATTTCATGTTTGGGGCAAAGGAGTTAGAATATCAAATGATACATTTAAAAGTTTCGACTGAATTGTGAGAGAAGCTAATTTAAGGATAAAAAGCATTTTACCTGTGAAAATGGTGCTATTCATATGTACTTGCTCGGTTCTTGTTACAGCATACATAAACTAGAAGTAATATGTTGTATTGCCTGATGCAGCAAATTGTTCCACCATTTCCGTGGATTGGTGACTCTTTTAATGCAAAAGAAATAGTTGATTCCACAAATTTCTCAACTCCCAAACTATATTAGAGGCTTTAAGATTGTGTTAGCTACTTGCTTCAACATCATTCATCCATGTCTATTTTAATAAATCATTATCTATATTTGGATCCAAATAACAATTAACTGAACAAGTTGATTAGCTTTATGTTACTGTTGCGACTGTTGCGAGTAATTCTGAAACAGCTGAATTTTTTACCGACTTTAAGGATCTTCTTAAGCTAGAAATTGACTGATCAGTGAAAGTCTTTGTATTATGAACATGTGGTTCAGTCGTCCAAAGCTAAATCAAAGTCATGCACAGGAGCGCACAGCAGAAGAATGCAACTTAATTAGGCCTTCTAATCTTTGTTTTGCATTCTATATGCTACCTCAACTTTTAGTTATCACCTCTCTTATGGATGGTGGCGATCGCCTTAATCCAATGCTCATGGGGGGCTCACTAGAACCCCTCATTGTCCTTTCCCTATAAAATTGTACTTACAATTGGTGGAACACGTTACCATGTTTGTGCATATGTTTTAATATATAAAACAATAATGCTTCATTAGCGAAGCCCTTTCAAATTGAGTTTCTCAATCCCCTAAACCTTTCTCCATTCTCACTTACTGGAACTTTGTATTGCAGCCGTCCCTTAATCCTTTGTCTTCCATGCCTTCAACTAACATATATTGCCCAGTATGGCGTGTTCATTGTTTATTGGCTTCATCCACTACTACGATGCCTTAGGCTCTGTGCAGGTCCTTTCTCCCTTGTCGTTCAATTTGCTTTCAGTGGGTACTTCATTTTGGCTCTATTTTCTCTTTGCATTCAATTAGGCTCCCCTTTTTTGGCTGAGGATGAGATTGTGGCTGAACACTTTCCACCCTAAGGCCATGTTGCCTCCCATCGCTAGACATTCAGCTTTAATTCGCATTCTGTGGTTTTCTCGTGTGTACTTCTAAAATCTTTAGAACTTATGATACACAGTAATAATTTGAATAGTTTATGATGCAGGAGAGTTGTCCGACCTTGGCTTGGTTTGAAAATGCTTGATCTCAATGACATGATTGTTGCACATCTAAAGGAAAGAAATGCTTCCTTTCCAGATGTCAGCAGAGGAGTTCTTATACCTATGGTCAGATGCTTATTTAGATATATGCATGGCACTATTTTCCCCTTTATGTGATTTCATTAATGCTGTTCACTTATGTTTCTCTTAATCTCTTTCCGGGGAGTGTTTAAGGGCTGTCAGGTGTGGCTTCCCTCATGGATTTATTGTGAATGTGATTAAACATATCTAATATGCTTGATGCATCACTAACTGCTTCGTCAATATCATCCGAGATAATTGTTACTGAGATATTGGTGATTTTTCGAAGTTTGTTCTAGTCGGGAATATTGGCTGTTACCGTTTAGAAGTAACAAAGATATTGGTGAATTAATCAACATAATATAACAAATGGAATTACAATATAATAGCATCCAAAGTCTGATAGCTTAATCTCAATTTAATACCAGAAGAACTATTGTGTTGTGTGAATTATGCAATATTGATTACGTTGGTTGGATAATTTACATATCCCGACATACAATATTCAAAGGTTGCATGAGTACCAAAATAACTAATAGCTTTTCCTGTGCCAATCAATATAATCACCAAAATACTGTTGGCACAAGTCCTTGTTGCCTTTCTCCTGGATTTTCTTTGTTTACATCAGTTGCCAACAACTGAGCTAAAATCTAATGAACCTGCTGCTCAAAGGCTATTATCTTTTATTTATTCCTTGAGGATGACTTATTCAAACTTCTTCATTTTCAAAAGAAAAAGAGGGTAGTGGAATGGGGAGTAGACAATGGCTGTAAAGATTTATGCCATGGCCGAGTATTGTACATTCATTCTCAAGGGGCTGTCAGTCAGCCTGTTTGTTCGTCCGCATAGCATTAGATAATGGATGGATGTTTCTGTGTAGAACTGATTATAGTTTTGCAAAAAACTCGTAATGTGAGAGCGGGGTGGGGGGGGGGGGAGAGAGATGGCTTCTTTATTGTACTTGGATCAAGTTAAATCATATGGGTTATGCCAAATTTATTATGTTACTCATTATGTCAATCTTTGTTTGCAGTTAATATTTGAATTCAGATATGGTAAAATATGAAGTTCACATGAATGCTGTTAAAATGCTCATTGTCTATTTCTGCTGGTGGCATATGTTGATATGGGTTACTTTTTCACTTGGTGGAAAAATGTTAATTTGGTATTAAAATGTTTCTACACATTTCGGTACTTGATAAATACTGTTGGTACTGGTGACAAGGTTTTTCATGTCATTTCTTTTCCCATTGATTGATCTTGCTATTGCGTTAAGCTGCAACATGTGGCTCTGCTTTCTTCTAACACTGGAAAATGAGAAGATTTTCTATTTTGCATAACAATAATAACAGTGAACTACCATAACGTACTAAAAAGTATGACGAATTAAGAACCAAAGTAGTTCCACATAGAAAATCATTATGGTGACTACTTGATGTTTGAGCTTCAGTAGTGAGAGAGTTTATAAATGCTCGACTTTCAGGATCTGATAGTTGTTGCTATGAAGGCATATTTTGGTTGTTGATATCATCCACCTGTCAGCATGATTATAGCATTGTCTTGCATTAATGAGTTGCACCATAAGCAAAGTTCTCAATGTCTAATCTGCATATTGATAAGAGGTCAATAATTCTCGGGAAAAAGGAATGATAGAGTTGTTTCTTTACCAGGTATCACCAGGTTCCCCAGCTGATCGTGCTGGATTTCGTCCCGGAGATGTTGTAGTTGAATTTGGTGGGAGGCCTATTGGAAGTATTAAGGAGGTAAGTTGCATTTTCTTTGGTTAATGTTTCATTTTCATAACATAAAGCCAAATTGTAAGCCAGCAGTCTACACAGGGAGTTTTAATTGCTACAGTGTTCATTAATACCAAAATCCTCTCAATGCTTCATGCATGTTCTTTTTCTTTTCTTTTCTTTTTTAAATTTTTGGGAAAAAAATTCTGGTTCGTTTGCCTCGTTCTGATGCATTTGATGCTCACTCTGGTTGTGGGACAAGCCGTGAATTGTTTCTTTGAAATCTTTTAACTTTGGTAACAATTAGTTATCATGTGCCGAATACATTTAAATTTGTCCATAGGATGTCGTTAGCTTGCCAATCTGATTGATTTTATCTTCGTTTTTTGTTAGCTTATCAGATATTCACCATAGCTCACAGGTGATATTGTATCAAACTAAATTCATTGATTCTTCTACCCCAGGTGATCGATATTATGGGGGATAAAATCGGAAAGCCTTTCAAGGCTGTAGTGAAAAGGGCAAACAACATAACTGTGAATTTGACTGTCATTCCTGAAGAAGCAAATCCAGATATGTGAATCAGTGCTTCCTCTACTTCATCTTCTCCTTTTACTTTATGCCTTTAGCTCTTAGGTATAAGGTATGAGTCTGTGTTGAGGCGAAGGTTTTACCAACTATGAATACTTGCTGTGTATGACTTGTGAACAAGTAAAGGTATAGTTTAATCTTTCTTTTTCTCCTTTTTGGGGCATATAATGGTGTGAGCTAACAGGTTATGTCCTCAACCTAACTACAGAGCAAATAGGTTAACATTCCTGATATATATATATAAGGCTAATTACACATTGCACCCTGAGAATAACTCAAATGACACTCTCCACCCTAAGGAAAAAAACTTGCAGTTTCCATCCTGAAAACATACTTTCTTTTTGGCATGTTTCAAGCCAAAGGGGGAGGGGCAAAAGTGTCAAAATAAGGGACAAGTTTATAATTTGTTTTCTTAAAAATTAAAACATCCAATTTTAGAAAAAAAAAAGAATCATAAAATCACTATTGAATAAAACAACAAATTGTAGAATCCAACTCAAACAAATCAATATATCTATTCTACATGCAGAACGTTCAAACTTCACTCAAAGGAGAAAAAAGAAACAAAGGATTTATACATTTTTACCTCTTTCTTTTTTTGGAGGAAAAACGATGAAATTATATTAACTGAAACCAAACGACGAAATTACATCTGACTACAAATTTGGAATAAAATTACTACTATATATATATAGGCTGGAGTAGATTAGTGGTATTATAAGAACCATCTTTTTCTTCTTTTGATCCTAATTTCTAGGCGATTTTGGAATTTAACTCTTGTGTTTGATCAATTTTCACAGCAATAGTTGTTGTAAGAGCAGCTTCAATGATGAGATGAAATTCTCAAAAATTTAAAGTTAGGAGACTAAATTGTAAAAATAATTCGTGTAGAATTAATAATACCATCCCCATAAAATATTAATCGAAAATTATTCACTATCTTTGGTTTCATTTTTAACTAGTTTTGGTGTGTTTTGTGGAGATAGAGAGAGAAAAATAAGGATAAATAAGTATGTATTAGAGATGGTATCCATGTTTGGATTTATTTTTGGAGATAATATAAAATAAGCATGGTATGTTTGATGTTATTTAAAAACTACTGTTCATTGTCAAATTATATCTTTCATATTTATTTATATATATGTATGAGTATGTATAGTTTTTTTAGTTGTAGGGCTTATAATTAATGTAGACTTATTTTTACCAAAAAAAAATGACACTGTTTCAAAACATTTCAAAACACCATCAAAACTTTCGAAACAAATCAATCAACTTTCATGCAAAAGACAAAACCTCATTCAAGAGACAAAACCCTAGAGACTACGACGAATTCACATAAATATATTATTTTGTAATTGTGTTTTTTTTTTATTTTATTAGAGAGGAAAAAATGAGATGAAATGTGTTCGGTTGAGATATATTTTTTTTAATTATAAGTTTTATATGATTTTGCTCTCCAATTTATACTTGAGCTTTAATTATGTATAGAATTTATTATTTATTAACAATACTTTTTTATTGTAAATTTTATTTTATGAAATCAACTATTTTTTAATAGTAAAAGATTTTGCTTTTACTTTATGAATTTCATGAAAAATTGCAAAGTAATTATTATGAAGATAATAGGATTGAAAAGGTCGTATAAGAAAATTGTTCAATGAAATGGTATAACTTAAACAAATAAGAAAAATATATAGGCACTAATAAAGTACTGAAACACATGTCCATCAACAAGGATAGTGGTTAATTGATGGACATTTTTGTAAAACGACACTAAAATACCTGTCTTCAACAATAATAAAATATATCTTCAATTATAAGTACTAATATGCGTGGCACACTCAAATATGCGTGGCTTGGGTTGTGCTATGTTGTCCTCTTGAATCTGACTTTCTTTCGGGGCTTTGTTTATTGGAATTATTCTGCTACTAACAGCTATATTATTTTCTTGAACCTGAACAGGTTATTAGGATTTCATACATTATCATTTTGAACCTGGACTAGTTTCTAAGTTTCATACATTAAAGACATTATGCTGCTTACCAGGGAAAAATGCAGCCCCCCCCCCCCGGTGATATGGGCAATATGCATGATACCCCCTGTTATATAAAAAATACCAAATTACCTCCCTGTGAAAATTTTATTGGAGCAATTGGACCTTGCGAGTGGAAGGTGTGGCGCACGAGCCAATGTTGCGACTAGGGGGCCATATTTATGTTGGTTTTCTGACAATTTTACCCATCTTTCATCAAATGAAAGAGATAGTGCAAAATACCCCCTGTGTTAGTGTAACGAGCAAATTACCCCTTGCATTTTTTCCCAAATAAAAGTGCAGTAGCTTGCTCATATGTCATTGCAATTTCCCCTTCTTTCACTTGTTTCTCACGTTTTTTTCTCCAAAAACAAAGAAAATGTCAAGGTCATCTACCTCATTCTGTATTTTAACTTTTTGGCATTTTTGTGACTGGATTCCTCATGCTTAAATTTCAGAAATAGAAGTTCAAAATGTATGGAAAAAATAAACACCAACACTAAACAAAATTGACAAAACCATAAAATTGAATTCCATTAGAAAGGATGAAACTTGATATTTTTTTTACTGCCACATTACAAAAGGAACTGAGCGCCATAGTATAGATAATTTTTTTTCACATTTACAAAAGGAACAGGCCATTTACAAGATGAAGATGCAGTCTAAACTACTGTTGTTGTCTTCTCTTTTGTCTCTCTTTCATCTTGTCCAAAACTTGTGAAATAGTTGGCCTCTTGTTGTATCTCCTAGTTGCAGGTATTGAACAAGCTGCTAGAGTATCATTCCCCAACAATGATGCATTTCTAGGGCCTTAATAGCCTACCTGCTGCTGCATTAAATTTGGACTTAGAAAATATTTGTTGCAGCTAGGTTGGTTTAAGAGTATTTTAATAAAGAAGAACATACCTGGGTTGCAAAGCCTGGTGCAGGTGCAGGTGCAGGTGGTTGTACTACATTGCTGCTTTTTCTTTTTCCTTTTGATGTAGCCTGCAAACTGTAATCAGAAATGAATTTAAAAAAAAGATGAAGGGATAAAACAGAAAGAACATAATTCATTGAACATGCTTAATGTTACCTTTTTACTTAGTTGTTCCTGGCTTAAAGAGGGGGGAGGGCTTGAGATCCATGTGGGATTTCTTCTGGAACAGCAATATTTGCCTGCAAAAAAATTAATTTTGTTACATAACAGATTAAAATTATTATATGACATATTAAAAAACTAACACAGACCTTGAAAAACTTCTACTTTGGATGTATTTCATTCTTGCAGCTGCCCTTGTTGTGGCTTATTTGAAGGCATTTGCTGCAGGTATGCGTCAATTCTTTTCGCGTTGATGTGTTTGACTGCAGCTCATTTGGACCCTTTCTCCTAAGTTTCTTAGGTCTACCCCTTTTCCTTTTAATCTTAGGAGGTTTAAAAGGCTGAAAATTGATTTTTATGTAATCTTGTACCCCAGGGATAGCATGTATCATGTCATTATACACTTTGAGGTAAATTGTCTTCTTATAAACATCATCCACATAATCATCTATTCTTAGCCCTTTTTGAAACAATTGCTGAACAAGCATGACAACATGGGTATCCTGTTAACTGAAACATGCCACAATTGCATGTTTTCTTCTCCAAGTCAACCACATACTTGTCAAGAAGTGGTCAATTTCATACTCTCCCCCACCACACCACCTAATGAAACAATTTCTTGCAGCATGTTGTTGCTTGTTTATCTTCTTTAGGATGTTAGGACAAATTGATCCTCCATACTTCTCCATTCCCTATCTTTTCAATTGCAACCTAGACATCAATTTTGTTCTAATCCACTCAAACATACTTATAATTGGTTTGTCCCTTGCTTCAAGTATGTAATTATTAAAGCTTTCACACAAGTTATTCACCAAAATATCACATTTGCTATGAACTGGAAAATTTGATCTTGCCCAATGTTCTGGATTAATATATCTTAGCCATTCAGAAGCTGTTTCCACATCAACTTTTATCTCTGGATCAAGTTCTTTAATTTTTTTCATAAACCCTCAAATTCCCTTCTGTTTGCAGTTGAGACTGCCTTCCAAAAGTATTCTTTCAATTCAACAGATTTGAATTTCACTTTGAAATTTTCATACATGTGTCTCAAACAAAATCTATGTTCAGCATCTGAAACTAAATCTTTTAAGGCCTCAACAAGACCTTTTTTTCTATCAGAAATAAAAGAGTATTTTGTGGTGCCCAAACTCCATATTTCATCCAAAAGCTCACTCACAAACCAACCCCAAGTATCCTTGTTTTCTACCTGTGTTATAGTCATCACAATTGGGAACATATTATCATTTTCATCCCTTCTCACAGCTACAAGCAATTGACCCCATAGACAGTTTTTAAGAATCAACCATCAAGGCCTATGATTGGCCTACACCCTTCCATAAACCCCTTCTTTAAAGCATGCAGATTGAAATACATTCTATCAAAAACTGGGGGATCAAAATTTTCCAGTTTTTTAAGTATGAGCTTAAGACCCTGGAGTTCTGACAGTTTCATAGTAATCCCACAACAATTCGTATTGCTTTGCATCATCCCTCCTGATTCTCTGTAAAGCTTCTTTTTTGGCTCTCATCACCTTAAATCTACTCACATCCACATTGCATTTTGAGCGAATTCTATTTTTCAGTTGCTGAACAAGAATTGTTGGATTATCTCTTATTGCATTTTCAATTCTTTTTGCAAGATAGGATGCATTGGCAATCCTATTTTCATATGTTCTTCCACATGTATGCTTGCCCTTCATTGTTTTAATTTGGAATGTAGGTCCACCTTGTATTGGTGAGGCATGGATCCTCCATTTACAACCCTCCATTGATTTCTTAAAAATTCAATATCTACCCCATTCCGTATGCACCAGTCCCTCAAAGCCACCCTAAACTGTGCAGCATTTTGGAATTTCATCCCAACTACCAGATTTACATTTTTCATTGAATTAGATTCTTTAGAAAAAGAGTGCTTTTCATTTTGATTTTCATCACTACCTTCTAAGCTAACCAAATCATCCTCATTTCCATCATCACTAGCCCATTCATTTTCTCGAACTTCAGTTTCAACTCTTTCAGACAATTTTTTTCTATTTTTGTCATTCATCACTCTTTTCAATTTTTTCATCATGTCTTTTTTTGTTGGATTTTTCGACAGAAAAATATCATAATCATATTCACATTAAATATCTTCTAAAACCACACTAGGGACCTCACTATCACTCCCCTCACTACCTTGCACATAATCCTCATCAAATGAATCGTCAAATTCCGATAAGGACTCATTCAAAAATCTTTCATACATCTTTCTTTTTCCCTTTTCAGTCATCTTTTCAGAATTGTTTTGAACTGGAATTTCAACATTTTCAGTTATTGGAACATCAGTGAAATTTGGTTCATTTTCAGTTATTGGAACGTCATCCCCCAATGTCACACCCCCCTGCCCCTCACAGTCAACACTCCCAAACTCAACCCCATCCAATCCCTGACCCTCTATACCCTGCCCCTCACAGTCCTTCCTCCCATCACCCTCACACTCATCCCCCCCACCCCCTGCCCCTCACGGTCCTTTCTCCCATCACCCTCACTCTCATTCCCATCCACATCCAATTCATCAAAATCTATTCCATCTAACAAGTATCTAATTTCTTCTTCTCACTCCTTTTCAACTGGATTACCTTGACTATCTACGACTAGAATAGGTTCAACATCCTCTTCCTCTATATAAATATTTACTGGAACATCCAAGTTTTTATGACAATTTTGTAGGTCAACCAAACAAATATCAGGGCATTCTTCTTTAATTTGTCTTATGCCCCATTCTAATGGTAGAGTGGGATCTTTATAATAAAATTTAAGTACTGACTTTTTCCCCCCGCACTGTTCATACATTTCTCCTAATTCATATAAACCCAAATAATCCAAATCCAATTTTTCAAATACTTTCTTGTGCCCTCCTACATAACTAAGTTTAGGATGTTTTACAAATTTTCCACCCCACCAAAAATTTATGTCATGTGTTTGAAATATCTGCACATAAATAAAATAAACCACAAAAAAAATAATGCTTCAGCAAGAAGCAAAACCATAACAATAAAAGCACAGTAACTTCCCAACAGTAAAAAGCATACAATAATGCTTCAACAAGAAGCAAAACCCTGACACAAGGTGCTTTTCATGCACATAACAATAAAAGTATAGCATTATTTAATCAAAGCATAGATTGACTAAAAAAATAGACCCAACATAGTTGGGACCACAAAATGGAATAAAAAAAACAATATAGACAGAAAGGCCTACCTTAACTGCTTTCATATCAGATGCTTTTTCAGCTTTTCCCCTCACCACGGAAATAGATTTTGGCTGAATTGAGAGCCACACAAGACCATTCAAAATATTGGTCACAGCTAAACCAAGTGTCAGCAGATCCGCTCTAGACTGTGAACTGCGAGATAAAGTAAAAGGGACGAGCCGTTATTGTATAAAACATTTATGATAAACAAGAAAATGTGATATCAAATGTTGGTATCAAGCTATGATGGTTTATTATTTTAGTAATTAGCAATTAGAATACACATCCATACCTTTAAAAGAATATACAGTCTAGCAGCAAAATACTGCATAAGTGCAGCAATATACACATCCACATCCATAATTGCAGCAAAATACTGCATAATTGCAGCAAAATGCTCATCTGTTAACATCAGTTAGAGCAGATGATTTTCTTGAAAAAAGATGCCCAAACGGTTCACTAATCGATTTAACTAAGTTTTCATGCCCCAAAACAAATAACAGAGAAAACCTGCAATGCTCCCACAATATCTATTTCAAACCTTTCCTAAAAAGCATTTCCTTCCATCTCAGTCATAATGCAGTAGTACAGGTTCCAGAATTATCGTTATGATACCAAAGAAAATAGAATACAACTATGAAAATCATTCTCAGGACAGAATTTCTTGTAATCTTTAAGAACCCATTCATAATTTTCATATTCAACAGAGAACCTCACCCCATGAAACCTAACAAATCATTATCGTACATCACAAGCATCCATTATCCACTAAAATTATCAACTTTACAATCTCCTTGCACTACTTTTTGCTCTACCCAAAGGAAATTCATCAACATAAAAAAGATTATTGCATTTACCTGCTGGCATCAGCAACAGGGGCAATTCCTGAAACTGTTCGGTTAAAGAGCACGGAAAATAGAGAAGCGCCACCGACGTATATGGGCAAGCTCCGCACAAAGTCATCATTTTTCGAGCGACGGCGTTTGGCGAGGGATGAAAGAAAAGGAAAACAGTTTGCCGAAGGAAATCGGAGCTTGAAATAGCGAAAATCGTTGTTGCAGCAGCGGGCAACGGCGTTTGAGTGGATTTCGCCGGCAGCGGCGGTGGATTTTCAAGGATTTGAGTGGATTTAGTTGCCTTTGTCGTCCCTCTTTTTCTCTCACCAGAAACAAAATTAACATATGAAAACCCTAAGTTTGACTAAAATCAGCATTTTCAAATATAAAGAGGGTTATTTTCATCTTTTACCCTTGTCACCAACATTTAATTCATGTTGGGAGGCAGTGTGCTACAGTATTTAATTGATAGGGGGGTATTTTGCGTTTTTCTTTAATAGGGGGAGTAATTTGCTCTTTATCAATAACACAGGAGGGTATTTTGCTTTTAACCCCTACTTACCATATCACACAATCACTTAATAATGGAAATATTTAATATCAATAATATAATTTTACCATTTTTTATAATGCCAACTTTTTTTTCGCAGGCTTGTTCTTTCTTAAGATACCAATGGTAAAAATTCAGACTGTTAAGTAAATAATTTCGAATATAGTTAGCCAAGTCGTTATAACTAGATTCTTTATAAAACAATAGTAAATATAAAAATAGTGCTTTTTTTCTTTTTTTTAGAAGTTGGTTTATTAATTTGGTTTTAATGAGAGAGTCATTTCACCTATTGAAGAGCGAGATAATATCTCTTTGTTGATGGTAATTTTAATACGAAGGTATACGACTGATTAGAAACTTTGTCGCCAATTTGATGTTAACTTTATATTTTGAGATTGAACTTTAATATTCATGGAGGGTTTATTATTCATCCTTGTCTGAATGCTTTCTCTTTGAATGCTTTATTTTAATTTTGTTACTAGTATGGTTATTTCTTGTCTGAGAAATTCATAGGAGTTTTCATATTTAGTCCTTGCTTTAGGGTGTTCTCAAGGAAGCTTGTTTGTCTTTAGACATCTATTATGCGCTTGTTTGTCAATGATTTCTGGGTATTTTCTTATACGCCTTAAGGAAGCCTAACTGTTATTGGCTTTATGGTATTCTATTATGTGCCTTAAGAAAGTTGGTTTGTCACTGGCTTCAGACATCTTTTTCATGGCCCTCAAGGAAGCTTAACTGACCTTAGCTTTGTGGCTTTCTATTATGTGCATCAAGGATACTTATTTGTTATTGGCTTCGGACTTTTTTTATGCACCTCAAGGATTTTTTTTTTTTTGTTTTATAAAATTTGAGTTTATTATGTACTCCCTATTTGGGGGCATGTTGTCACAATAAACATTCTATATACAATTTTTATTATCTTTTGGATTAATTATTCTAGACTGCCATTTATCATGCATAAACAAAGACGTATTAGATCAGTTGGTTAGTGCATCATGCTAATAAAGCAAACTGTTGTACCTAGATTGCTTCTTACTAACTCCTCACAATAATCCCCAAATATGATTAAATTATTCCTCCATATGGCCTTGCAACAGATTAAGAGTCTTCTTGCTCTCCATGCTTGTGACTTTGAAACATTAGCCTTCAAAGTAGTGCAAAGTTCATTTCTAAACTCTGAGTTGCCAAGCTTAGGATTATCGTTGAATTCTTTTGTGAACGTTCTCCCAATCCACCCACTTTTAAGGCTTGTGTTGTTATAAAGCATTTATCGTGGACTGGATTATATAACATTTCACTTGTCATGTAGTGCCATTTTGCATTTGAGATATACAAACATACCATATGCAACCTTCTGTTTTGCAAACTGCTCTCAATCTTTTTTTGTCATTCTTTTGAAACCTAACCATGTTGCTCATTTTGTCTTGTTTGAAGCTATACTTGATGTACATATATAGGTGATGCTAGTCATTTACTTACTTAGTTGCAGACTCATTCCTCTATTAATATTTTTCAAGAATATATTTCTACCCACCGAGGGCTAGGCGCAAACCTTACATTTCAGTCAGGTCGGGCCAACATGCAGTTGTTTTCTCACCTATTAATAAAACTAGAAATCACTTTTTGGGGTTATATAAATTTGAATTAAAAATGAGGATGACATGTGAACTAATTATAACAATTCCATTTTGTGGTATTTGATAGATATATGTATAACCCTATAGATAAGACGATAAATTGCTAGTAGTGATGATGAAATTATATGTATATATATACTCTGTGGGGACTGGATTATGTGCATATTTACATGTATAAATAGAATTTATTTTAAGTGTGATATTTAGGGGAGATATAATCCAAGTTTTGTTAGAGAGTGCTACACTTTTTTTCAGGATCATGAGACGTATACTTTTGCAAGTGTTAGTACACTTTTGTCAGTGTCATAGAAACATTCATTAATTCAAAGGCATTTTGGTCAACACGTTAAGTAGTTTGCGATATTTCATATGGTTCAAGATACGAGTTAATTTCTCGATCAAGTTGCAATACTAAATGGGGGGATTGAATTAAGATTGACTACAAATTAATAAAAAAAACTAACAGAAAGCAAAGATAAATTATTGTAAGAATCAGTAGGTAAGAATTCCGACCCAAGGGAATGTATTACCCAATCGTTATGTTAATCTTTGATTGCATAAGATTAATTTCAAGTTCATATAGCAAAGAATAGTTTGCAGGTTAGTGATCCCAAGGACATTGAACTCCGACAATGGGACACAATTTCAAGGCCGTAAGATATCGGGATTGGTACAAAGAGATGAGAATCACACAAAACTTCACATTGGTTGGGAACTTGAGGGCTAACGGGCAGACAGAAGTCTAATAGAATAATCTTGCAAAATCTGAAAGTGAGATTGGATAGAGCCAAAGCTGCATGGGTCGAGGAACTACCAAGAGTCTATTGGGCATATACAACGACGCCTAGAACTTCAATAGGGGAAACTCCTTTCTGTTTGGTCTATGGGTCAGAGGCCATGATATTGACAGAAATTGGTATAATGAAAATGCAAGTGAAGGAGTAAGAATATGGAGAAAACTTGAAAGAGAGGCGCCTAGCGTTAGAAATGATGGCAGAAAAGACGGTTAATGCGTATATACGAATTTTGAAATTCAAAGATGCAATGATCAGGTCGCATAACAAAAAGGTAAAGTATAGATGCTTTAAAGTATGTGATTTTGATGTTAAAGAAAGTAAAAATGTCAAAGCACGTGGGCAATCTGGACAAATTGGGAAAGCCCGTTTAAAGTAGTCAAAGTGTGTAAAAGTGGTCCGTATAGGTCACAAAAAACATGCAAGAAGATGAACTATGACGACGATGGAACATCAATAACTTGAAGCGGTTCTATGCATAGTAAGGTACTCTTGGTGTCATGGAATTTCATGTCTTTGAATTCATGCATATATTCACATTTTTTGTAACATCCACAAATTTTTAATATATAATAATAGGATTAATTGGTAAATATTTAAGAAATTTAATTAATTAGTAAATAAATTGTAGATTCAAATTTTAATTATATTAAAACTTGGATGGAGTAAATTGGAGCTTTATTTTGAGAGCAAATTATATACAAAACTAAAAGGAAGAACGTAACTGGTATTTTAAAAAAAAAAAAATAGGTGAGGATGGGCGGTACACCCTCAATTATTTAAACACAAACCCACACATGAACACACGCCCACACTGCACTCATGTTCAAAATTAAGATAAAAATTTTATTTTAATTAGTATTAATTTATATAACTATATTACTTTAGTAGTGTATTTATTAAATATGATTTATACTATCCAATTTAATATTTAATCTTAAAATTTTACGAGTGTGAGTAATTATAAATTAGTGACTGGTTAAATGTCTCAAGTGAATTAGGAATGCTACATTAATGAAATAAATTACTTAATTTACTAGATTTAATTATTTCTATAGTGTTAATTAATTTCTTTTATAGTGAAAAACCGACGAAAAATAAATAGAGATGTTAAAAAATGGTATTCGAGTAATATTAGAAAGTCATTGTGAAAATATTGTGTTTAATAAAAAGAAATAGTATGTTGTTGAGATAAATTAATCTATAATTGTTATTAAGGATGATGGCTATAAGAATATATTGAGGGGTTTAATGAAATAGATTCTTATGAGATAAAATATATATTTTTAGGAAGTCTAGATTATCGAATTATTCAAAAGAAACAGAACAAAGATTTGTATTTCTATATAAATAAAATATTAAAAAATTGCTAAAAATTGTACAAATAATATTTAATATTCTATTTATTCTCGATAAATTGATTATATGCATTAAAACATATTATAGGATATGGGAATAAAGTAGAGGATTGAACAACTCCTACATGCTGATTAAATCGTTCTAGTATCGAGGTAAGTAAATGATTAGTATCATCTATATAGGTCTCTTTTATCGTAAGTCTATGATTTGTGTTGCTGATAATCAATTAAAAGAATTTTATAGATTGATAGACTTAAGGTGAACGATGAATTGGTAAAAGTAAGGTAAGTAAATAATTAGTACTATCTATATTTACTTTCTTTTCTTGTGGTACTACTTTTATGAATGCTTGTGATTTGTGCTGGAATTAATTTATTTACGTATGAGTAGTGGATGATTTAATTTGAATGATCGTATGATGAAAGTTTAATGGAAAAATGCATTAAAATGTTCATTGATTGTATAATGCGTTGCTAGTGTTTGCAAATGGATATATGTTGAGATGTGGTTTTACGTAACTAGTTGCTTACAAGAACGATAATATGTGAAAATGAAGGAGTGATGAAAATTGAATATAATTGCAATATGAAACCCCTTGATATTATTGAATAGCCTGTGTGGCAAAATAAAATGAGAATATCTATGATGCCATATGAAAGGAGCTTTGATGTGAATCGGAAGAGTTATGATGCAAAATGAGATTAATGAGTTTATATGCCAGTCAAGGGGATTCATTTAAATATTATGTAATGAATGGTGAGATTAAGTTATGGAGAAAATACTAAATTATCTTCTGGTAAGCAGACTAGAAAAAAAGAAATTTAATTGGTTTCTTTGTTATGAGTTGATTGCTTATGAAATAAAGTTAATCATGTTGAAATGAGAGATAAAGGGTTTAAGTTTTTAACAAACATAGGTTAGGGAGATGTATTTATGACCGTAGGAGAAGGTCGGATCAATTCTAAGAAAGTGTAATGCAATTACCAAGGAAACCAACGGGTACGATACTCAGGATGAGATTGAAGTGATCATTACCCATTATGAACAAACATCTTTTACATTCTAATAAAAAGGAAAAATAGGTTAGATGGGACGTGGTAGAGGAGGCAGCCACGTCGCTGATGGGAACAACTTGAGAAGAGTCGGGTAGCTCAGAAAACTCACCATCCTCCAAGATGGGACTAACCAATTGACCATCAGGGTAATCTTGGAGATTTGGGTCCTTGAAAAAGCTATTCGGGCTAGGGTTAAAGTCATCCTTCAAAAATTTAAGATACTTCGGTTGACTCCAAGCACTTGTAGAAACTCATGAAGCCTTCTTCCGTAGATCTTTTCACAATGAGTGCCTCCAAAGCACGAGACTTCATGAAGTCTCAAGCCCCATCCATCCTAGCATGCCTTAACGATGCCGCATACTCGACAGATTTCATAAAATCCTCTTTGCCTTTTGCAAGACCTCACTCGTAAAATTTGGCCTCCTTAGCTCGAAGGGCCTCGAGATCAGCTTTTAACGTTAAAAAGTTCCGACCTTAAAGACTCGCAAGCTCACTTTTGATAAGCTCTATTGGACATTGACCTTATCTCTCATCAGGCTTTTTATAAGGGCATCTTGAGAAGAGAGTTCTCGTTGTGCGCTTTCCAGTTCACCTTCTATGTTCAAGACGGCAAGTTCAGCTTTTCTTTTATTCCTCTTAGAGATTCTGATTGGCATCTTCTAAAGCCTATATCCATTCTTGAACCTCCCCATAGTTGTATCGCCAGTAAGAACACTGAAGGCTAAGGGTATAAAGAACCCCCATCATCTGGAAAGGGAAACTAGTTAACATTGAAACAAGAAGCATAATATATATTGAGATAAGACGTACTTGATGGTGAAGATGGGCCCCCATCATCCCCAGTCAAGGGTGATGAAGAGTTACCAAGGCTATTTGGTCTTTGGGAAAGAGGCATGCCTTATATAATTCAAAAGAAGTCTCCCCCACAAAATTGTCAAACACCAAGCTATTGCCAGACACCAGCCAATCAGGAATTAAGGGTTTTTTTGTTAGGAGCTAGTTCAGTACTTAAATTTAGTTTGTCACTAATTTCAGCCCTCGCCCTCCTCAAACGATGATAGCAAACCTCCAATCGCCTGTTAGTTTGCTCAAACTTATTGGCAATCAAGTGACTAACAGCATGAACGCCTATGTGAACAGGAGACCGGGGCCTTTCATCCCCTGTAGCAACACCTTTCTCCTGATTAGTTATCACAGTGGGGCTTTACCAACATCGGCTCCCTTGCATGCACTAGATCGATCGTGATGAGGAGAATTACTCAACCTCTTGGACTTGGCTTCTTCATTAGGACCCCCTCATGCCAAACACTTCCCTTTGGAGCCTCTCTGGATCACCGACATCAGGACTAGGATTTTGTTCCTTCCGAGGCTTGGACTTCTCTTGCACAAACTTATTTCCTGGAACTTATCGTGAGAGCCTTCAAGAGGGGAAACATGGGAAAGAGAAGCACGAGATCGCTTTCACAAAGTCGGTTCCTCCTCATTCTCAATTTTGGGCTCTTGGACATCACCAAGGGTAGTGACCACCTCACCACTACGAGATAGGTCTACTCCGGGAGTTAAGCTAATTACCTCAACAGAAGTAGAAGGGGCAGGATGCTCGGTAATGGGTTCAGCTATAATGATGTGGGAATGAGAACTCAAGGTATTGGCATTAGGATCTTGGTCGAGGTTCTTTTCGACAGTGTCAGTCTGAGGAATCGGAGGGATGGACAAAGACTCAGGAGCAGAAGTGATGCCTGCAGCGGGAGCCATGGCTAACATCTTAGCTTGTCTTTGTCGACCTTTTTTCGCCATCATCACAACTCAGGTGGCTATATCTAAAATAAGAAAAAGAGTGATTTGAGGAAAATGACGAAGTAAGCAGTAAAGGCATCGTAATATCATCCAAGCTCCTATCAAGGCGAATATTCGTCGGGGTCAAGCGAACCAACTAGAGAACTTCTTTTGTTAGAAGTTCCTCAGCATCAAACCAATGGTCAGTTAGAACATTTTCCACGAAATTCTCATCCCATGTATGAGCATTTAGCTAGTGAAACATAAATTTATGGAAAAACCAATCGAGGGGAACATTCCAGATACGACCAAGAGGGGCTTTGGAGATAGAAGAATTTGTCTTTCCACAACCCAACGGAGTTGAGAAGATTACCTATGAATCCAATATCCCAATGAGCACTTATATAGAAGAAGCCCGAAGTTTGTGACCTAGTGGAATAGGACATGATAAATAATGCCCAAATATTCTGAAAGGAGGTGTCCTGATCAAAATATTGCATCAGGATGATGAAACATAGGATATTCCTCATAGCGTTGGGAACGAGTTGAGTAGGACTAATTCCTAAATGGTTGATAATAATATGGTCATCGATGGGAAATTGGAGACTTGGTTCCAACAAGGGCAGATGTAAAGATCAAGCAATTTGATGGGGGATGATCATTACTTGGCGTGTAGAGGGGATATGATAGTTGCGCCTAATTTAGGGTATATTTTTAACCTTAAGCGAAGATCGAATACAAAGGGAAGCATCTATCCTAGCTTCTTCACTATGTTGGGAGAGTCAACATGGTTAGCAGGGTCGGGATCCCTGGGGTTGAAGCTGGTGCCTATAGAGATCGAAGGCCCCCAATTTCCATACACTAGGGAGTAGGGATGAAAAGGAACTCGACCTTAATTCAGAGTCCGAAATACTATTAGAAGACCTATTGCACATAAATAAATGCAAGCAGAGGGAGAAAGGGATGTACCTAAAGAAGGTCATGAGCAGGATTGTGTGGATACATTTGCTATAGATCACCAAGGACGAAAAGCCAATGCAGAATTTTGCAAATAAACAGAGTTGAGGCGAAAAGGGAAATCCACCTTTTTATAAAAAGGACTTCGGCCAAGGAGGCGGTCCATCCAAAGGATGGCTAAAAAGGGCCACCTCCTCTGGATCATTCATATTTAAGCCCAAATCATTCAAAATTTGGCCTTTTTCGCCAAAAAAGAATCTTTGGGGAGTAAAGATACGAGCTTTAATATGTGCGATGGAAGTGGCCATTAAGACCCAAATGGGGGTAGGCCCAAAGAGGCCCTAGGGTAGGAAGGTCCAAGAGAGCCCAACCCATCGGGGAACAGATTTTGATTTTTAGAGATAAACGACACGTGGCACCATCCTAGGCCTCGACAGGTGGGAGCCATACATTGGGAGAGGGGCACAATATAAATACCCCCATACAAGGACATCCCAGATATTTTAACCGTTCATTTATTACTATTTGTTCTTGATATATAGACTTTCCTACTCTGCCGACTTAATTATCGGAATGTTGACGCCAGAACTCAGCCCATTCCCTTCGTGTTTTGTGCAGGTCTTCCACTTGTTTCCACAACCCGCTAATTCAGTTCAATCTCACGAGTTATTAGTACGACTTGACACATCACATATACATCCAATCGTATTTCCCCTTTAATTATTCTCCATAAGCAAACACCATTATTTTTCTTATACATCTATTTTTACCTCAACTTTTCGGTCAAACCAAACAAGTTATTATGTGTAATTGGTCTCATATTTACATGATTAAATATAGAGATAAAAGCTAATTGTTAACTACCACTCGCATTTACTCAATTTTGAAAATAAATCATATTACATGTAATAACAAAAAATTATATTTGTTGTATTTAATCAAAGTTAAAAGTTACAGTGTTGTGATACCCAATTTGGCCCGTTCGATCGGATCACTCAAACCGCCAATCAGGCCACAAAGTCGTCGGGACGAAAGATAAAATCCAGCAGAGTGAAAACGGCATTTTCTTACGAGAATCGAACGACCGAGTGGCCTAACCGCCCTCAAATTTTAAAACACTGAAAAGTTATGTGATTATCAAAGGCATTGCAAAAGTTCTTGTCCTATTCTTAGGAGTATTGAGAAGTTGGGACATTATCTAAAAGGGTAATTCTGTATACTGAACGAGCAGTATCACCAATGGTATTCCTGAATAATTTATTCATGCGTTATGTACACATAATACAGTTACAAACAACAGGTAAGAACAGTTATCTACACAATCTACAGTCAAAAGAGGACCAAAACCAAAATAGAATAATCAGCAACTTTATTCTCCAGAAAATATCTCTCGATCAAATATCAGCCATGAGTTGCTGCATCATCAATACGTCACCGACACGAATGTTTCCCGCTACCTCCTATTGATCTTTCCCTTACCTTCAAATTGACAAAGAAATAGATTAAAAACCCAGTTTGGTTAGTCTGGTAACCAAAAACTTGTATCATGGAATTTATGATAACTCACCGAATAAATTTGATTTCAGGGGGAATGATCCTTTCACTTTCACATCCCCCAGTCGCCTAGTCCTGGCTTTTTCTGTTGTGGAAAGAGTGCTGGTACTTTCTCCAGTTAAGATAGCAATTCCTTTCTTTACTTTTTCATGGTAAAGAGCTGGTGGTGCAAGCCTCAGTTGTGGCACGTTCTCTATTTGGATTGATTTCTGATCCTTTTCAAGATTATGCAAGAGCTCGAACTGTTGCAATAAAGATCCGGACTTGGCAAATTTATTATATGGACCTTTTGGCTAAGGAAAAGAAGCAAAGACAAGACCCTACAAACCCCAAACAAAATAAACACTAGAACATACCCTTGAAGGTGGATGCAAACTGTAGGAGTTATCCGCACTTTCATGATCATGAGGATGCAAAGCTGGTGAGCCACGTGCCTGCTGTGTCCTTGATGAAGATCTACTCACTAGTCCATTCTCCGTTAGTGTAGATTTGCCGCTTGATCTTTGAGCTTTCTTCCTAGGAATACAAACAGGACATCCTGAAACGGTGCCCCTAAATGAGGCCCCATTTTCCTGGACTTCACAGTGGAGATGCATTGTATGACCACAGCTGAATACTTGAATGCTAGAATCAGCGGAATTTTTAGTAACGAAGGAGTTACAGATACAACAGACAAGGCTCCGAGGGGCATAACCATGTGAAGCCCCCTTCCTCAGTAAACTCATCGTATAATATGTGTCATCCTCAATCAAACTCTTTGCAGCATCCTAAGTAACAAAAAGTAACAGTCTTAAAAACCGGCTGCTAACTTACAACGAAGTACACCCTTCCCACTGAAAACAAGCAGTTGACACCACTAAAAACTCCAGATCACATAATAGTCACTATCAAAGAGTCACTTAAATTGCTATTACACCCTACAGAGGATAAAATTACATGTAAAAGAACAAAGAAAAGACTCGACTCTCAAAGAAGTGTAAGACCTGGTCTCATTCATGTTTCTCCTTTCAGCCTATGATTCATTTTCACCTTAAACCAAAAGAGAAGAATGTTTGTCTCAGTGTTCCGAAGTTGCATCTGCCCCAACCAAACAACAGTTGAAGGGCAGAGCCTCAAGGACACTCCAACCCGAGGACAGAGACAAACAACTGATAACACAATCAAGTTGGACACCATCATAAGATAAACAATTTCTAAGGAAGAATACAAGATAAAGAAGACGCACCAGAATTCTTCTTTCAAAATCATATGTTCCAAGCATCCCAAGTATTGTAAGTTTAAAATCACCGAATTCATGATTGCCATTATCAGAAAGAAGTTTCCACATGATCCTTGGGAGTCGCACATATCCAATCATTCCCTCTACAATTTCTTTGATGAATATGGCAAACAGTTTCCTCATTATGCCAGCACCTTTATGACACTTGGAGACTTTCCATTTAAATTTGCATCCTTCTTTAGATTCCAACTCACCCATTGATCCATCAAGAATGTCTTTGAGTGCTTCACTTTCAGAATCTGTTCTAGCATTTCCTGATTCCATCAAAGGCTCACAAAACCTATAATGAAAATAAAGCAAATATTAGGAGCAGATTAAGAAAATGAGCACCGGAGAAGCTTCATCCCATCAAAGCTTGCTTTGAATTTTGTTTGCAGAAAACGTGACATTAAGAACATTAACATTGTTCTTTTAGTCGGAGTTAGTACAACAAGATTAAGAACCCCTGAGGAAACCATTAAATGTATAAAACACAAGTTTGCCGGCTAGCAGTCATCTTCTTCCTACATATTATTGAAAAAGACCTTCAAATTTTGCACTCTCCCACTTAAACTGTAAATAATGATCAAATTATTAATTGCTAACCGAATATTTTGCCCCAATTCAAATTGTTTTAACTCAATTTAAAGAGGGTCATCATATGATATCTAAATCAACTCTCTTCCTCCTCACGAGCCCCAATCTCCTTTCTCTCACCGGTTATAGGTTCCTCTTCCCCACCACTATCAAGAGTTCCTTCTTTTCTTCCTAACATCACCTATATATTCTCCCTGCCTTCTTCTTATATGCTTCATCATCTTCAAAGAAGAAAAGCAACGATTGAAAGGGAAAAGAGGATTGAAAAAAATAGAAAAGAACGAATAAATGAGAGATAGATAAAAGGAGTCTGATTGGTTTATTTTAGTTATTTTTCTATATAAAATTTAGTTTAGATGCTATAGAAGGCCTTTCTTTATATTTTATCTAAAACTCTAGAAGAAACACACCTAGTAGTTTTTCTTTGAGAATGCAAGAAATGGTTGCTAATCACCCATATAATTGTGAGGGCCAAGAAAATATCCATCAACAGCTAACTCTTGATCGAAACTAAGGGTAAATCCTAAGATATTAAGAAACAATCTGGAATTTACCCATGCAATTTTTTGAATATCATGTTGATGATTTGGCACCTTTAGTTAACAACAGAGCATATTTACAATCAAAACAATAAATAATTTCAGATGTGGTCCCAAATATAAACAATTTCAGTCTTGCTATGTATGAGTTGCCAAATATTCAGGACTTCTCCATAAAACTTTTGTCAATTATCAAGATAACCATTCAATTTGGACAAAATTAACTTATTCGCTGTCCAGTGTGCACAATCAAGTTGGTTTTGGAGATAATAGCCACAGCCAGTATAGCAATTTGATTACTTTGACAAGTAACTCAAGTATATTGTTGATTACAAAAAGTATGGATGTCAGTGTCACTATTACTTCAATAGACAGACAAGATCACTGTCCACACACTTGGACTCCTAATTTTCACAATTTTCACTAAAAGAATCCAACAAGACATGCCCGGATAGCTTAAGCTTAGGCAACCAGCGACCTGCTGAGCACTTAAAAATCGTTTACAGTTGACTGCTATAAATCACAAAGATTCAGCTGCTTTCTTCAAAGCAACAAACAAAATTATGTGCGCACTTTAAGCCATTTCATATAGGAAATCATCGTAATCAGTAAGCACCCTATTGGATATAATAGTTGTAAAAGAAAAGCCGTGATGAAAGCAAGAAAAAACTCTGAGACATCATAAACCAAAAGAAGACAAATCAATAAGCATTAATTTAAAAGTGACTAACTCACGAATCAAGCAACTGAAACCAGAGGTACTCAGACTCTTCAGGTTTTAGACGGGGACTGTTTCTCTGACATAATCCAATACAAGCATGCACTACATCAAGAATTTCAGCTACCTGCAACAGCATTGAAGCATTGACATTACTGAGAGATGAGACCAGACCGAGAGAAACTGAAACACAAGGGCAGAGGGATATGAATTTGTTCAAATTTGAAAATACCACTTTTATCTTCAGAACAGCATTGAGATTATTCACTACAGTATCAGAAAATGTTTTCTCAATCTCCGCATCAAGCATGACAAATTTGTCATTAACATCAGAAAGAATGAGAAGAAGAGCACTTCCAACATCCCCAACCCTTTCTAACAAAAATGAAGCAGCATCGACTATTCCATATTCCTGGCACAAATGCAGACAGTGTTCTACTCTATAGCTTTCAGAAGTCTCCAAGAATTTAAGAACTGAATCACGGTCATATCGACATAACAGCTGCAGCAGGAAAACACAAGGAAATTTAACCCTTCAGTCTCAGGAAACTAAAAGATATACAAAATAGATATCCATCACCATCAATCTAAGCATGGAAGAAAAAGCAAACTTCGGGACAAGATGGGTTAGAGAACATGAGAAAATAGATGATTGTTATCTTTACAAGAAAAACAAATAGGAAAAGTAAGCTAAAAACTTCACAAAAATGGTGGTGAGGGGTTGGGGTGTTGCAGTGATGAGAACAAGAAACTGGAAGGGAAAATGTGATTGCCATCCACAGAATAAAGACAATTAAACCATGGCGAAGTTCTATCTCCTAGTATCGATAGTTCATCGGAGACATCTTTCTTATGACCCAACTAACTGGAAAGATGCAGGTATTACTTTGCAAGCATGGGCAATCCTCGAACAATTCTCCACATCGAGGATATTGTCACTGTTTAAAATGATAATCTCTATAGAAATCAATAGACCGATTGTAACTCAAAGTTTGGACTAGTATAGTGTGATGTGTCTACAGATCCCAAATCAAGAAACATTTCCAGTACATAGCTACTTCATGTTAATGTAGTGGTGCACATTTCTAACTCATTCAATCACATTCCAACAGAAATCTAAGAACAAGAACCATGACCAGTCAAACTAAACAATTCAATCTGGTACAGAGATACATGAGTCAACATGAACAACACAATTCTAACATGTTTCTATCTTCTTCGGTTTCTTTTTTCTTTTTTGTTTTTGGGGTTGGGGGGGGGGGGGGGGATTTATCTTTTTGGGTTTTTACCCCATATTTGGTCACTATTATTTAATGGGAGCAAATAATAATGTCAATACTAATGGACAGGACCTGACAATATAATGACGAGAAGTGACTCAACAGACCCAACTGACAATAGCTAAACCTGTAACTGGGAAATATATGCACTAGGTGACAGATGCAACCAGATCCTACATTTTGAAAGAATATTTCTAAGCAAAAGAGATGAAACAACGCATGTAACACCTAGATGCCAGATAAGACTTTCAGTAATGACGCCAATATTAAGCACAAAAACCCCAGAATAACTTCAATTTACTACTATTCTTCCAATATCCACCCATGCATATGCTGAGCAAGTAGTGGTGCCCACAGAGTTTGGATTGCAACCACAGCAATTTTGACAAAAGATCTTGCAGGAAACCAAATCAGAGCTATCACCAAAAGCAATAATTTTAAGAAACGACAACAAAAATGAAAATGCATTAGCAGTTGGAAAAACCTTGGATGTGTTTTTGACAGAGCATTACTAATAAGTTACAGGAACTTTCACCTCAAAATACAGCTCTGTCATCTCATCAGTCATGTTAACTTGATTGTTGTGCAGAAGTCTTAGGGAGCTGGATATTGTTTCCAGATAAGCTTGAACACCTGTTGAATGCTGCTGAGCTCTACTTGCACTAGGAAAATCTAAAACTTCAACTTTTCCTAGACAAGAGAGGTTGAGGTTGCCAGTTGTATGAACCTCATTAACTGTCTTGAGATAAAGGAAAAGGCTTTCTGGTTGAGAGCGAAGTTCGGAAAAAATATATTGAGTTCTCCCAGAAAAATGGTCAATAATTAGAATGTAAGTTGCTTCTCTGAAAATTTCAGAAGGAAAAGAATCATCAGTAAAGAGGAAAAAGAATAACCCTTTCTTGTAAATCAATCATAAATGTACAAAATTATGAGAAACTCAAGCCCAAACCGTTACCTGCTCAGCTTAAAAAGATCTGGAATGCGAGAAATAACAGCAGATTCAAAAGCATCAAATTCTCCATTACTAAGTCGCCTTAGCATATCATGAATAAATGAAAATGCATATATTGGCTCATGAGTTGCTTTCATGTAACTGTCCAAAGCAGCAACATATTGATGCCTGATGGCATGGATGTGGCCACAAACCTACATAAGCAAATAAGATGTGCGGAGCTGCATCAGGCGAATAGTCAAAGACCCATTTTTACCATTGAGGAATATCTAGAACAAATAAGGTGTGTTTTCACAAAGTAGAAAGTGAAATATGTAATTTATGAGTAAAAACAAAGGCAACATAGTTTCTAACTTATGGTCTTTGATAACAGGAAAAATCTAAGGAAAACCAAGAAAGAATCAGATGGAAGGGAAACCTTCCCTAGTTTCTGTATTCAGGAGAGAAACAATAAACACAACTACATGTTTGTCACTGGACTATCATTCTTCCTGCTCCCCCATTCATTATCGAACAGATGGTAAATGCATAGGGATTTGTACTCTATTTCACTTCCCCACCTACTGGCTCCTACTTTTGGTTTCAACTAACAAATGGCGAGCAATATAACATGCAAAATTTAAAATACCTGATGAAACTGAGCCTTCTCAGACAAATATAATAAATAAGGAGCATCCCAGTCAGTTTCAGGCACTACTTGTAGCAGTGACAACAGTTGTCTCTCTCTCCTTTTGAAGACTTCAATTGTCGTCCCTGACACAGTATCTGAGAGATTGATCTCTGATGTCAAGTACTCCAATATTTGACTTAGGATATCTCTAGGGACTTTAGCTTGTTCATGTGCTATATAGTAAGCAATAAAATCAAACATGTGACCTACATCTTTCTTTGAAGGCCAAAGTTCCACCAAATCAATATCATTACTGCAGATTGGACTGCCAGCTCGGAAGTAACTTGCATCAAGAATATCAGAAAGAATATCCACAACTTTTTGAACCAATTTTTGACTTTCAGCTGACTCCACATTGAAATTGGTTGATTCCTGGAAAGAATGAGTTGATTTAGGAAGTTCAACATCTGTAAAAGCACATTTTAAGACCTCCAGAGTGGCTTCAGTATCCAATTCTAAAAGATGAAGCAGGTTGGCATAGGCTCGATTTGGAGGTAATATTGTAACGGCCCATGAATTTGGAGCACTGGAATCCTCTAACAGAAAATGCAAAAGCTCTTTTTTAAGAGAGGGTAGCCGTGCGGGAGAAAGATTTCCTCGTCCTGCAAATTAGAGACAACTGAATACTCAGAAATTTTTGCTTCTGAAACATTTTAGTTTTCATACATCATGTCTACCACCGCTGATCAAGAATAAAGAACAGAGACATTTCAAATAAACTAAATTGACTGCCCAATATCATAAGACTTTTGCTCTTCATAACAGTTTAACAAGTCAACCACTGGTTGCTTTTACTTTATCATATCCCTCTCCAAATTTAGTTATCTCCTTTTTCATTTTTTGACCTACAAAGAAAGGTTTACAGGAAAGTCCAAAAGGAAAGACACTCAGACCATCAGTTGAAGCCAAACCTGGAGGAAAAGCAAGACCCTTGAAGCAATACTTGAGGTAAACGAGCACCCGGTACCTGCTCCCATAGGTCACAATATCATTATTTTGACACGGTAATAGAAAGAGAAGAAGGGGGAAAGCATATCAAAGTGTTTTCCAAGGTAGATTTTGATACATCAATAGGATAATTTTCTATAAATATAACAAATAAACAAGCAGCCGGAGGCCCTTAACTACTCCCAGAAGATACAATTATAAATTACAAATCACAAAGAATTACCCAAGGCAAGTAGCATTTTCTCTTATGCTATTTCGTAGTACAACCAGGAGCTCCTCAAGAGGCGTCCTAAAATCATCTAGGCCTTTGTTAAACAAATATATCAGCGCGCAATGCAACCTGTGTTCCCTGCATAAGCGAACAACCTATGGTACAATTATAAGATATTACCAGTTCCATTATTAAAAGAATAAAAATAGTTTCATCAAACATTTCAAGCATGAAGAATTATGCAAGTGAAACTTTCCTACTGGCAGTTGCAAGAGAGCATTGCCACTTTACTAATGAAACAATCTGCTAAATCTGTGAAGCTACTATATGTTACCTGATTAAAATCCAAGGACAAAATGTCCATGTGGAGGACACACTGTTCAATTCGCTGCAACCAACCTCGCTTACTATAATGCTCCACCAATGCTTGCATGATCTTCAAAACATATCAATTACTAAAATGATGACAGTGCTAGTATGCAAATGAATAGAGTATAAAAGTTGAGGATCAGGATACCGCAGGTGGAAGAGATCCCAACATATCTTTCAAAATATATGGTTCCAAAAGCTCCAAGAATGTCTCTAGAATAAGAAAAGAAAGTATTTATGAATGATAGAATTCAAACATCTATTCTCGGATTAAAAATCACCACTTGGGATGACAATAATGTCCCAATGCTGACAATTGACTGCAATAATAGCTAGACCAACTACATTAAGAAAAAATATTATGTAATCTTACTAACAGTTTGTCTCAACTCCAATAATACCAGAGAAGAAATAGTGAAGCACCTTTATGGTGAGCATCATCAAATTTAGACAGAATATCATCAAAGAGGATGTCGGTTCTCCTGATATGCACACAAAATTCAATTGCAACACCACCAACACGGGTGTATTGCTCCTTATTCTCATCGGATTGATCCAGCTCTCCGTTTTGGTTGTTACGTGCAACTGATATGTAGGAAAATACTTCGCTAACATATGACTGTAGCAACTCCACAAGATAGGGCATAACAATTCTTTGTATGTCATCCAAGTTCTTGGGAAGGTCTATAACACCAGGTGACGCACCATCATAAAGTGTCATAGCCATGTTCAAGGCACCCATCCAGTCACCTGCTTTTCGCAGCACTTCAATCCGTTCCTTCCAGGAAAGAAGGCGGGAAACAACAAGATGGTCTGGTCCAAGTACGTATATTGTAGAACCCCTAACAGCAACACTGTTATGATAAGCTTTCTCAGGATTTCCAAAAGCATTAGTAAAATATATGTGATAGGAAATGAGATCATCCCCTCGAAATCCATCAAAAGAAAAGCTCATTTGCTGAATCAAACTTCCATCTTTTGCAAACAAATAAAGTTGAGCTGTCAAAGTGAGGACTGCCAACATCTGGGCGATGCAAGAAAAACCATGATAATTTTCTGATCAGACTCAGTAAATTTGTATGACAAGGATTAGAAAAGTCGTATAAGTCAAACCTCATCTCCCAACCACGCCAGACCAATTGCAGCATATTCAAGAGTCCACTTCTCGAGTACTTTTAACTCCGACTTCAAAAGCTTAGCAACCTGAACTTCCCGATCCCAAGCAACGGCAAGCAGTGAAACTTTATCTGATGTCTCAACAAGTGCATTTTCTGGGAGAAAAAAGCTGAAATTAACATGTTGAAACCATCAGCAGCTAAAAAACATTAAATTTTACTCATACATACCAGAGGAAGAACCAAGTGACTGTGACATACATCTCCATGTCGCATACGGCATGGCACCCTCCCTCACGCCATCAGGTCTGGGAATGTGAGCATACACTTCTACAGTGGGACTAACTTTTGCCTACATAGGATATGATATCATAAAGATAAAGATATAAACAGAGCCAATTTGAAGCATATAACCAACAGTAATATAGGATAAAGTGAAGGAAAAGAACTCATACCACTAGAGCAGATTGATGGGTAATGAATATGACAACACCTTCATCAACCATGGTTCCCATCATGCTACTAATACTAGTAGTAGTCAGGGCACTGCTACTCTGTGATGAAATCATTGCACCTGCATGACCTTCACCATAGAGCAATGGAGATGCACATACTACTCGGCTAGTAGTTTCATCTAAAAGTTTCTGTTCCAAACATTAACTTAAATAGATCAGTTCTAGGAAGCTGATAACGCATATTAACAAATTCCTTATCAAGCATCAATCTCTACCATTGATTTTGTATAGGATATCCTATTGAGCCATGGAACCACTGAAAACCGAATCAACTTGACCACACCCTTGCTGTCGCCACTAACCACATTAAACTGTCGAGTAACCTGAGTATCTTGGCCCAGATATAACATGTGAACCACTGGAGCTTTATGTTCAGTGATAACTTTAAGTGCTGAGGCCTTCTGAACATCCCAGACAGTGTAATGCCCATCACCATATCCTGCAAAGAGTAGGTCTCCTTGCTGATTAAAGCACATGGAAGTTACAGGGACATGAGTTCTATCCCCTTGTAATCCAAGTGACATCATCTGAAAGCGCATTCATTTGCACCATTCAGTAGGCAACACAGGTCAATATAATAATATGAAACTCCTAGTTGAAGAAATAAAACTTACAAGCAACTACAACAAAATATACCCATGTACTGGTGATGCTAAACACCCTTCAAGAGATGGGTAAATAATGTAATAACTTTGAATATTGGCAACACCAAAAAGTGTTTTTATCAGTTATCTCAGTGAAATACATGTCCAATTTGAAACCAGTGACCTTAAACAGGCAGTGACAATTAAGTAGAATACTGAACCTTTCCATCCATGATGTCAACTTGATGAGCAGTATACTTGCTAGGCTGAACAAAGATCGACCCTCTTGACATTCCAATTGCGATATAGTTTAAATGTACAGCCACAACTTGAGGGGACCCATGCTCTCGACGGAAAGCTTGCGATGAGATGGTCTGGGTGATAGCATTATTGGGATCGGCATCGAAGTAGCCTAACACAGTAGAACCCCTTGGTACACCCTCAAGCCTCATTGGTTGTGCAGCTGCACCCTCTTCATAGTGCAAACCCGTAAATGCTTGCTTCTTCTCAATTTCTTCAGCCAATTCAAGTGGCTTTAAAGAAGGATGAGAATTCTGCTGCAAATTTGTATGGTCCACCTTCTTTTCAGGCGTTAAAGCCAAGTCCCCAAGCATATCAGCAACAACACTTAGCGTACTAGCAGCATCACCATCCCCTGTTTCAGCCACTACATTCCCAAAATCACTTGTTTCTTCTCCACCAGTTAGATCTTCCTTATGGTCATTATCAATCAGAATTGTTGTAGGTCCAACCTTCTTATCATTTTTACCTGATTCATCAGCAGGATAGACTTCAGGATATTCCTCAATATTTTTATCCAACAAGGGATAGAAGACTTGCTCATTGAGATTAACTTTGTCCAAGGCTAAATCCTTTTCGTTTTCAATAGGAGAAGCCTTCTGGCTTTCAGAAGTTGGCATTTTGCATTCATCGTCCTCATCGACCCTTGATTTTCCATTGACATCTGCTGCCTCGCTTAGAGTCTTGCAGTTGGTTGCATCTTCAGCAACCTTATCAAAATTCTCCTGAACCCTATCTCCAGCAGAATATCCCCCACCAGCATCTGTTTTTGGGGAGTCTACATTGGTATTTCCCATAAGAAATTGCTCCAACTTAACCTCTTCTTCTTCATGAGACTTGTTGCCCTGAGTGGCCGAATAATCCAAGCTCTCCAAATAAGCGCCAGCATCAGACCCGTTCTCAGAAACTCTGGAAGCCACAGCTGATGGCGACAATGACGAATCATCACTAGCGGCAATTTTTTCTGTAGTTTCAGAGACCGACTTCTTAAGAACACCGGTGGTAGCTCTTCTTAATTTGATGGCGGTGGCGTGGGGCGTTGTAATTGACCGAGAGGCGGCGGCCGCTGCAGCCAGCGCAGCCCCCGGCTTAGCATTGGATCGGATCGCCCCCGTACCGAATAATTGCGGCAACACCCTACCCATTGACTTAGTTCTATTGTTATTGCTGGCAGGACCAGCAGCTGAACTGTACTTATCGGACTCAACTAACGCACTCGAGTGTGAATGCGGCCATCTCTGGTTTCTAGAACTACGAACACCAGTTGAAACGTATTCGTCGTCTTTCAGGATTAGACGCGAGTGCTGGTGAGCAGAGTAGGAAGTGGAGGGGGAAGAAGGAGGAGAAGGAGAGGAGGAAGAGTAGTTGAGGAGGATTTCGTCGACCGTGCGGTAGTGGCGATCAGGGGAGTTCTCATCGGAAATAATTTCCCCATGCGATTGAAGAAGCCAGTCGAGATCTACTGCCGATGACTGCTCCATAAGCATAGCGATTGTCGTCTTCTCTCCCGAAGAGTCCTTCCTACACTGTAAGTTCTGATGCAAATTCCAGTGGCCGCTCACGCGACTCCTCATAAATCATTCATGGGTCTGGTCAAGATTTCCGTATTCCCAGCTACACACGACCCAGCCCATCTATCAAATTAGGCCCAGTTTACGAACCGCAATTAAATAGGGCCTCTATAAATCTTCACACCCTACTGGCTGCTACACGTGAGAATGTATAGTTTCATTCTTATAAAAATAATTTAATTAAAAAAAATTGTTTAATTATTATATATCAATAATAAGTTAATTGATAATTTTTTTTATTAATATCAGTAAAATCGATAAATATTAACTAATGAATTATTAATTTGTTAAAAGGAAATAAATGTTATGGATACTAAATATAATTTATCAAATCACAAAAAAATTACGTGTAATTACACCAAATATCAAGGGAGACGGTTTAATTATCCTTATGATTAATAAAGAATTTAGGAAATTTTGTTTTTTTGGGTAAATAATTATATAATATAATGAATATGGATTTTATTGTTATATTTGTAAGTTAACAATCTTTATTGTTATATTGTTCTGATGAATAGTGTAAGTATTTATTTATGGCATAGGCGTTTGTTGTGCTTACTGCTTATTTTAAATGGTATTATAACATCACAACAAATACACACAAATCGCATGGTTAAACCCGTAGAGTTGGGCAGCATATAGATTGGCAGCTATGAGACCAATTTATGAGAGCCAATTTGAAATGTTCTAAGTCGAGAACCTTAAGACAGGGTATCGAGAGTGCCATAGAAACATGCACTATGTTTTGTGGTGTTGTGTTTCATTAGTGGGAGATGTAGATTGTTTCTGTAATTTTAGTGGGTTGGTTGGCAAGGTAGCTAACTGAATTGACTCGCGAGCATCGTCGTATGAAAATCCTTGAAGGCTTGGTCGATATGACTGGAATTCTTGATTATAATAATATGGGATTAGTCCTCGAACTTGAGGAATCATTACAATCGAATGCATAAGAGGACTGTATTTTGGATTTGACGAAAAGTGATCGTGTCTTTTGATATGGTCATTATAAGATTTGTTTAAAGCAGTCGGAGTATGTAGTGAAGATAATGGATTTCAAGAATATTTGACAAAATGCCTCTTATGCACTCTGAGATGGTTTTGACTCTTTAAGTTTTTAGCTAAAGCGATTGATTGAGTAGCTAAGGTTCCATAGGTCGGAGCAATACAGTAAAATGCATCTAGAGTATGAAGCATAATTGTCCAATCAAGAATGAGAACTGACGCACAATTTCATATCCTAGATTAAGATTGGGAGACGATCGATGGAAGTACCTATTAGAATAGGTGATCATAAAGCCAATTGAATTGACGGTTTTGAGAACTATGTATCAATCTTTATTAAAGTAATATTGTCCTGATGAATATGGTAAATATTCATCCTTGACATATGGGTCTGTTGTGCTTACCGATTGTGTTAAACATCGCATTAACGTCATAATAGGTGTCCATAGACTTAGATAACTCATGTGGTTGGGCTGTGCATTAAATGGTGGCTATAAAACTCTCTTTTGAAGGTTAGTTTGAAACGTTACAAGTTGATAATCTTGAGACTGGACATCGAAAGTCCTATAAAGACTTACATTGAATATTGCATTCATTAAATGTAAGCTTTTTCACAAATATGAGGTTAATTGAGGATCTCTGTCAGATACAATAGACATCGGCACACTTGTAATCTCACGATTCAAGAAATGTACAACTCAACTAACCTTTCTTGAGAATCACCTAATCGTACTGGCAAAATATGAGCTAATTTTGTCAATCTATCCACAATTACTCAAGTAGCATCATGCTTCCTGAGTATATGTGCAACCCTACGAGAAGATCCATAGTGATCTTTTTCTATTTCTATTCTGGTATTAATAAAGGTTGATGTTTACCTGCAGGAGCCTAATGTTTTGTTTTTACCTACCAACATATTATACATTTGGCCACAACTTCTGCCACATCGTTCTTATCTACAACCAATAGTAAGGTCTTAAATTTTGATACATCTTAACAGTATCAGGATGCATTGCATATGGTGAATTATGAGTTTCCCGCAAAGTCTCCCCTCCTATCCATCTATGTTAGGCACACGAACTCACTCCCCATTCACTATCACTCCATCAGCCCTTGTCGACAAATTTGGTTTCTTAGTCAATTTCATTCTTTCCAGGATTCGCAATAAGAAAAAATTTTGAGTTTGTGCTTTTTTAATTTGATCCACAAAGTTCGGTTTAAGCTGCAAGGTTGGCAACAGACTGCTACTTGATCAACCTCCAATTTCGTATTCATAGATCTCATTTCTAATGGCAATATCTGATTTTGACTCCCAAAATTAGCTAAAGTGGACGAACTCTTTCTATTCAAGGCATCTGCTACTACATTTGCCTTCCTCGAATGGTAATCAAAAGTGCAGTCATAATCCTTCAACAGTTTTATCCATCTCCTTTGTCTCAAATTCAACTCCTCCTGTGCTAAAATATGTTTCGAAAAATCTTATGGTTAGTGAAGATATGAATCTTTTGTCCAAACAGATGGTGTCTCCAATCTTCAAGGCATGCACAATTGCTACTAACACCAAATCATACATGGGATAATTTATCTCATGAATCCTCAGCTGGCGAGATGCATAAGCAATTACCTTTCCGTTCTACATCAAAACACATCCCTAACCTATATAGAGGCATCTGTATACACCACATAACTTCCGCTACCAGAAGGTAAAACTAAAATTGGAATTGAGGGCAATCTTTTCTTCAACTCATCAAAGCTTTGTTGGCATTGTTCACTCGACTGAAAAAGGACCAGCAATTATGAAAAAACCCTCAACAAATCTCCTATAATACCCTGCTAACCCCAAGAAACTTCTGACTTTAGTCACATTCTTCAGAACTCTCTGTTCCGTAATAGCTTTTACTTTTGAAGGGTCTGACATAACTCATCACCAGGTATCATATGCCCCAAGAATAACTGCCTCATTTACCCAGAATTCATATTTGCTTAATTCTCTTTCCGAATCTATAACATTATGCTCCTCCCTATTTCTCGAATACACTAAGATGTCTATAAAAACAATAACAAACTAATCCAAATACTCTTGGAATGTACGATTCATCAACACCATGAACGTCGCTGGTGCATTTGGTAACCCAAATAGCATCACCAAAAACTTATAATCACCACAACGAGTATGAAAAGTTATTTTTGGTATATCTTTCTTTGTTATCCTCAACTACCAATACCCAAACCTGAGATCAATCTTTAAAAATGTTGTAGCTCCCTTCAGCTAATCCAGCAAATCATCAATTCGTGCTAACAAATACTTAGTGCCCATTTGATTGTGTTTTCATTTTCAATTTCAGTTTCCATCAATTTTATTTATATAGAAATGCTTTATTGGTTTTTGTGCGAGAACTGAGAATATGTTTGGATTAGTTATTTCTAGACCGAAGTATATAGGTGTGAGAATTAACAATATGTTTGGATTAGATATTATTTTATTTTGATTGAAATTAATTATGTGGGTTGACCAAATTCATTGAATACGAAAAATTATAAAATTATCAAAACGCTCCTTATCATTTTCTTTTCTTTGACTCATTTTCTTACATCTTTCTTCTTTCTTTTCTGGGCTAAACCGCACTGTGCATAGCTCCTTCTGACACAAATTGCCATACAAAGAAGATAAGAGATACAAGAACACTTATGTACATAAATTCTAAAAATGGCTATATATAATATAATTTCTTTATCATATATTTTTTATTTTCTTGTAAATTAAAAAATACAATATAAAAAATATAAAAGTACAACCTAGAAAAAGCATATTTTACATTTTAATTCGTAATCTGATATATTTTAAAAGATATACCTAATTATTTTATTTGAATAATAAAAGATAACTAATTTATCAATACCATCTCTGGCGAGGGAGAGTGGTAGCTGAGTTAGCGCTGATCGCGCACCAATTGGGTGAGGGTCCACTGTAATACTGCTCAGAAATATTTTTTACCAGGGAAAGAAAAATCAAGCCTTCCAACTTAATATTGGGATTGGGACTCCTCTAATATAAACCCTATCTAAAATAGATTTGTAGTCCTCAAATGTATATTTGGATATGGACTCCTCTTAAATATATGATTGAATACAACTATAAATAGAGTACATGGTTATGATCAAAGAGATATAGAAACGCAAATGTGATATCAATGAGTTGATCACAACACTCTCCCAATATATAGGCTCTCCAAATAGTCTCTCTCTCAATATATTGTTGGAATAGGTGACCAGACTGGTTGTTTATTTAACAATCTTTATCAAAATAATATTTAATTGATGAATATGGTAAGAGTTCGTCAAACTGGCATTATGTTTTATTGTGCTTACCACTTATGTTGAACAGTGTTCCAATGTTACAACAAAATGCCCACAGACTAAAAAGTTAAACCCGTGGAGTTAGGTTGCGCATAAGTTTGACAGCTATAAAACCAACTTTTAAGGATCAGTTTGATCCAAATCGAGGACCTCGAGATAAGGCATTGAGAGTCCTATAGAGACTTGCATTAAGTATTGCAATCGTGTTTCTTCGATAGAAGACGTAGGTCGTTTATGTGATTTTTTAGTGGATTACTTGGTAAGTTAGTCAACTGGTTGAACTGACTCGCGAAAATCGTCATATGAAAGCCTTAAGGGCATGGTCGGTATGACTAGTATTCATAGTTTCGATAGTACAGGATTAGTCCTCGAACTTGAGAAATCATAGCAATCGCGCGCATATGAAGACTGTCTCTTGGATTTGGCGAGGATGATTGTATCATGAAATATAATCATCATAAACCTTGTCTACTAAGAGGACGGTGGATTCTAAGAAAGAATTTGTCTCTTGTCAGTATTGTGACAGCGAGATCTCCTATGCACTCTAAAATGTTTAGCTCTTGAAATTTTTTATTGTAGCGATAGATTAAGTGGGAAGGATTTCCTACGATGATCAGTAGAGTAAACACATCTCGAGTATGAAGCATAGATGCCTAGTTAAGGATGCAAACCCGCGCCCAATTTCATGCCCTAAACTAAGACCGAGAGATGGTTCACAGTAGGAACGTACTCGTAGAAACTCAGAGCCTAAATATTCACACATAATTCACCTAGTCTCTAGTATCATGGACTGTTGCTAGAAGATCACCCATGGAATAGGTTATTTCTGGTTATAGGATAATCAGAAATAATTAATTAAATTAGATTTAATTAATTATGTTGGTCAAGCACGCTCAAGTTTAGCTGAGGGTGAACATAAAGAATCACACCCTAATCACCAGATTATGATGGAATTAATTTGAAATTAATTCTAGAAGATAGAGCTTAATTTGATTGAATTAAGTTAATTTCTTGGAGAAAAAATAAATGATTGGATCATTTATGTATCAATCTATGGGTTGGATTTTTCCAAAAAATCATTAATTGAATTAGTTAATTTTAGGTTTTAGACCTTTTAAATTAATTGACTTAATTTAGTGGGCTTGATTTAATATATTGATTGGATTTAAAAATTAAATGAGAGAGTAGCTTGGGTCTTTAATCGGAATAAAGGATTTAAAGTGATAGACTTAAAATTAAATTGGATTCAAATTTAGGTCCATTGACACGGGCTTGATCTATGAGAGGTTAGTTCACTTTGGATCAAGCCCATTACCCAATTTGACCTTGTGTGTTCAAAATGAGATATTGGCTGATTTTTGGGAGCGTTCTGGACGAAATTTTGCCCATTAAAAACAACTGAAATTTTCAGCTAGGGTTGAGGTTGTTGAGAGGATGGAAAGTTGGGATAAGCTAGTCTTTTATGTAGAAAGTTGTGACCAGGTTAAAACACTTTTACACTTTTTTATCTCACACACAACACAAACATACATTTTTGGCTCCCCCAGTTCAACAAAATTTCATGGTCTCTCTCTCTTTTGTGCTCTCTCCATCTTGCTCTTCTTGGTTTTTTTGAATCAAAGAAGGAACAAAAAAGAAGATCGAATCTGTTAAGTCATAACGTTCTTTTGATTTTTCTCCTTCCCTTTCTTTATCTTGCTAGCACAAGAACAAGAAGATCTCTGGTGATTGGCGTGGACGATTTAGAGGGTTTCAAAGGTTGAAACCTCGTGGAGGAAGATTTGGTTAAAAGGAAGTCAACACGCATAGCCAATTAAAGTAAATGACAAGGGTAGGGTCCGATTTAGTTTATCTTGCACCCTCTCGATTTTCTCTTTATATACTTAGCCTATAGTTTATTGTTTTATACGTTGAACGCCTGGGAAAGATCAAAGGTACACCCCTTAATCCGGTTTTCTTTACGCTTTGATTTCATTGATTTTCGATTTTTGTGCTTCCCAAGCGAAGCAGCTTCCTACATATATCTCTCTATGTTTTTTCTTGGAGCATCACCATAGATTCCTTGAATTTAAAAGTGTGTAAACAAGTGGATTACTTTAGTAGTAATCCATCACGGTGAGCAAGGTGTGTTCGTGAGTAAGATTCGAAGTGAGATCCAACATGGAGGAATCTTGAAAATGTTCGTGGGATGATCTTCAAAACAATGAGAAATTGACGTGTTTGTGATCAAATCAAGGCATGAGCTTGTAGACGAGTTAGATCTGGATATGTCGAGCGACATACTTCCACCGCTACAGGTTTACTCGATCCACGATTATGTGCCATTGTAATTTTATATTTAGTATGCACATTAATTGTTATACTTGCGATATAATTTATCTTATGGATTAAACATTGTTATTTTCCAACACAACCGAACTGACTTCTACTCTCTCCTCTAACATTTGAATTATATTTTTCTCTCCATATATAGTTTGTTTTATTTGATTATTGCATCGTTGATCTTCATTGACATTTATATTCCCTGAGGAAGATCTTGACCCACGGACTACCAAGAATATACTTGAGGAGAGGTGAGAGAAGCACAAACAGGCGGAATCGTGACCATGGGTTAATAATAGAGCAACGTTGGTGAGCCTAAACGAGATCCCTAGAACTTATCATATTTAAAAGCTAGCGAGACACTTTTCTATGTATGTTTTCTTTTCTAAATTGTTAGAATACTAAGAAAAATTGTATTCGTCAAAATGAAGAACTTGAATATCTTAGATTTTTTTCTTTTTATATGAGAGAGAGAGTGTGTCACAGAGAAAAAACCTGTAATATCGCAATCCCTGTAATATCGCAAATGAGTAAATTACTCTATATGGAAAAGAAATACAATTTACCTCTTTGTATCTTTTAAATACAGTAATTTATTTTCATGTATTTTTTGAAATGTAGCAATTTACCTCTTTGTCTAAAAAAATTGAGGAAGAAGATAAATTACTATTATTTTTTATATAGAATAATTTACTCATTTATAATATTATAAAAAAAAGTAAATTGTATTCAACCCCAAAAGGAAGTGAAGAAGTTCAATGAGAAATAGATCGGGCAATCCAAAATCCCACTAGTGGATGCCAAATTTCTGCCTAACGAGTTTTCCTATTTTTTTGTTTATTTAGTTTTTGTTTCACTATGAACTCAGATTTTATTTGCGAAAGCTTTTGACAGCCTTATTGAGATTATGGATTGAGTAGTTTTTTTTTATTAATCTACGTCCTTTATTTTTAGGAAAAAATCCAGAAACTCCTCCTGTGATGATAGGACTGTTTAAAAAACTTCTTATGAAAATTAAAGTATTGATCCCCCCCTGTGATATAAAATAAAGTTAAAAAACCTCCTTTGTACAGAAATTGAGTCACACGCGCTTTGACTGCGAATTTACTATAAAAAAATTATTTTTTTTAACATTTTTGTCCTTCTCTCACATTTAATATATATATTTGTTAAAAATAAAATATTATTTTATATAATAACTATTTAATTATTTATAAATATAATTTTAATTAAATTAATTAAAAATTATATATTTAAAAAAAAAATACAGCAACAGCAACGAAGATGCCGTCGCTGCTGTATAAGAGGAGGGCGCGCGCACACTGTCCTCACCCCTAGGTGACTTGGACGACCGATGTTTCCCAAATGGGCGGTGGGCGAGGGAAGGGGAGGAGGGAGGTGGGGGGGGCTGAAGCAAGTGGGGGTGGGGGGAAGAAGACGGGCCGGGGAAGAAGAAGGGGGGGAAGGGGGGGTGGATGGATGAGGGGTTATAATTCTTATTTTGAATTTTTTTATAGATTATAATTTTATATATTATAAATATATTTTAATAGTTATAAATTATATATATTATCATTCAAAATAATTATATATTAATAGATTTAGTTTAAACGGTTGACTAGAAGGGTGTTTTAGTTATTATTTAAAAAAAAAATAGGTTTAAGTTGACCAAGGGGCGAGTGTGATAATTTATTTATAACATAGGGATGATTTTTTATATTAAAAATTTTTTAGGGGGATTTTCTATATTTTGATATATCACATGTAGTCAAAATGAATTTAACCCTTTATTTTTATATGTTCATGAATTATTGACGCTTATTTACAATTTAACTTAATTTTTAAGATTGATTATCCTTACACCTTTTTAAAAAATGCTAAATTATATTTTCTTCCGGACTTTGAAAATTATACTTATACCAATATTGAAAATTCTGAATTTACATCTGACCCCTTTCATTAGGGTTTGGACAGAAAATGCTAATGTAAGCAAAGAGAAATAAATGAATTTTTAATTTTTCTTATCATTTAACATTCTCATGAATATTTTTGTACTTATAAAAGGATAAATGTAATATACATATATAGAGCGAGAGAGAAAGTGATGTTAACGTAATTACATTTTTCATTCATAAACACTAAATTATTGCATGAAAACGTTGAGTTAGGGATAAAATTTAAAAATTTATGGAATTATTTTTACTAACATTAGCATTTTTCACCTATATCCTAGCAAAAGAGGGTATTTCTTAAATGCGGGTATGGAATTATCAACTTTTTCTTTACTGTAACTTTGTTAAAAAAAATAAAAAACTATAAAATAATCGAACGGAGTAGATGAAAAAAATTGAAAAATTCTAAAACAGTTATCCACTTAATCCATAAAAATTAAAAAAAATCATAATTCTTTTTATAAGAATATTTTGGTCAATATATCATAAAAAAATAAATAAAAGTTTAATAAAAACTAATGCGATGAATTAATTATTAAACAATATTAAAATTAAAAAGTATTAATAATTTTTTTAAATAACTAAAAATATTTATAATTATATCAAAAGAAATTCGAATTAGAATTTACCACATTCAAATTAATGGCATTATTATTACTGATTGGTAAAATCTATATCTGTAAAAAGGGAAGGGTAAATTTCTTTTATGGTCAAAAATTGATTCAGTTTGGCTATTTCTAAAAAAGAAAGCGAAGAAAACAGAAATGGTCTGTTGATTTCAAGTATTTAGTTTAAGGAGACTTACTTGGAGTTAATTATTTTTTTATTATAAAAAAATTATTTTATTATAATTTTATTTAAATTAATAACACAAACATGACGAGTCGCGATTTGAAATCACGACTCGTCATTAAATTAATGGGAAAAAATGCAGAATTCCCCAAGTCGGGATTTTGAATCCCGACTTGGGGAATTTTGCTTTTTTTTTTCGTTTGAATTATTATTATATAATTTAATTTATATATAATTAAATTTAACAACATACTAAAATGCAAAATTAATAAAATTAACATTGCATTAACTTAAAAAATTACAATTAAGGATACAAATGTAATAGTTATTTATTTTGTACAATTGTAAAAAATTACATTAAATGTATACAATTACAAATATCAAAAATGTCCACCCGTTCTACAATGTCGTCTGTGGCGTTGACGTCGAGGTCTTCTTATTTCCTCACCCACATTTTGAACTGGCTCATTTTGCGCCTCATTTTCTTCACCACCAAACCGACTTGATGTTTCAGAACTTGACTCCACATTGTCACGATATGCACCAAATGATGGAGATGAAATTGGTGAAATATTATATCCTTGTGTATATGGTTGATTAAAATCAAGACCAAGGTCAAGAGAAAAATCTTGTGTTTGGTTTGACATATATGGAGTCGATTGAAACCAATCACCTTGAGACGGTTGAGGCATATAATAATCTTGAGGTGGTTGAGGTACGTAATAATCTTGAGGTGGATGTACTGTAGAAGGACCAGCTATATCCACCCCAATATTATGACGTTCAACAGAATCAGTTGACATTCGGCTAGAACTTCTTCTTTGCCTGTGGGATGTTGTGGGAGCATCATCGGATGGAGAAGCAATTTGTTGTGGGTGTTGGGTTATAGCTTCCTTGATAATATGTAACCCATGTTCAAATCTATCCACCAATTGACTATATCCTTCGATATTTGGTGGTCTAGATCGACATAAAGTTTCAAGGGCATTCACCTCATTTGCCTGAAAAGTGTAGAAAAATAATAAGCCTTGTGTTGTTAAAAAATATATATATAATAAAACATGTAATATTATATAACAACGTACCACAACTTGCAACATAGGTGCTTCTCCAGGTTGGTACCCGCTTTCCACACGTCTATCAGTAGATGACGACACAAAATTTCTTGTTATGTTGTAGTACCACTCCCAATAACCTCGTTCTGTTTCCCTTCTATTGGAAATGAGTGGCCTATGTACAACCGTGTCATATCGTCTTTGCCATCTAGTGATATATTGTATGTGTTGCAGGGACCAATCTGCGCCCGCGTGATTTTTACGGAAAATCTGATGGAGGCTCATATCACGGGTATCCGTCGATTCTGGTACATTCTGCCTCATCCCGAATTGGCGAACAACTCGTTCGGGACGATGCATTTCAACTATTGATAGGGTACGTATTCTGGGCGTTCAAGCCGTGTATTGAAGGGTTCCAACACTGTCGCAACCTTATCAGTGTAGATGGGACCCATCTATACATAAAGTACAAGCACAAGATGTTGATTGCTGCTGCCATAGATGGAAATCAACAGGTACTTCCTCTTGCTTTTGCAATTGTCGATGAAGAATTATTTTTATCTTGGAAGTGGTTTCTTAGACAATTGAGCAGACACATTATACGAGGGCGACGGGGTATCTGCCTTATTTCTGACCGCCATGCTGGTATCATAAGAGCTGTACGTGAATGTCCGGATTTCGTGCCACCTAACAGCGTGCACCGATATTGCTTGCGGCATGTGTGTTCCAATTTCAACAGTAAATACAAAAATATTGTGTTGAAGGATCTTTGTTGGAGAGCTGGCTCTGAATATCAGATCAGAAAATTCAATCGCATTATGGAGGAAATAAAGAGCCAGTCCCTCGAGGCGTTTCAGTGGTTAGATAGGATCGACAAGGAAAAATGGACAGCATCACATGACGGTGGATGGCGATGCGGAATTCTGACGACAAATATGTCGGAATGCATAAATGGAGTATTGAAAGGGGCTCGCCGCCTACCGTTGACAGCAATTGCTGAGATGATGTTTCAGCGAAGTGTCCATTATTTCCGTGAGAGGTTAGCAAGAAGTACTGTAATGTTGACCAACAACCAACTGTGGACGGATTTTGCATATAAGATGTTCACACGTTGGCATCAAAATTCTGTTGAACATACCGTCACCAAATACCATCAGTTCCAACAGTCCGCCTCGGTTGTTACAAGACGTCACGGTGGACATGGAGTCAACACCCATGTTGTCAAAATTGCGAACCGAGAATGTTCTTGCGGCAAATGGACTCAATTTGGTATACCCTGCAGTCACGCTCAAAAGGTATGCGCTGCATTCATGATTAATGCTGCATTAATGGTGAAGGATTATTACGATATAATGACTTATAAGAATACATATTCTAAGTTATTTGAACCTGTACATTCCGAAGATTATTGGGATGTACCGGGATTTGAGTTGGTCCACGATCCTACTATTCGCATCTCTTCGCGCCCTGGTCGAAATCAAACAACACGTATTCACAACGAGATGGATTGGGCGCAAAGGCGTGCACGACACGACAAGCGCAACAAAGAAATTCTTCAACACAATCGGATGTGCCAGTACCGGGTAGCCAGGATTAATTGTATACTTTTTGTATTTTTTACAATTGTACAAAAATATACACTTTTACATTTATACATTTAATGTAATTTTTTACAATTGTACAAAATAAATAACTATTACATTTGTACCCTTAATTGTAATTTTTTAAGTTAATGTAATGTTAATTTTATTAATTTTGGATTTTAGTATATTGTTAAAATTAATTATATATAAATTAAATTATATAATAATAATTTAAACGAAAAAAAAAAAGCAAAATTCCCCAAGTCGGGATTCAAAATCCCGACTTGAAGTCGGGGTTTTGTTTCCCGACTTGGGGAATTCTGCATTTTTTCCTATTAATTTAATGTGAAATCGCGACTCGTCATGTTTGTGTTATTAATTTAAATAAAATTATAATAAAATAATTTTTTTTTTATAATAAAAAAATAATTAACTCGACTTAGTTGACATTTGAAATTGCACAAAGAAGACTCCTCATCTCAGAGGTTTTTGCGAAAAATTTTGGGAAAACGTCAAATCTTAGCGAATATTATTGTAATTGATCCTATATTCTCGCGTCTATATGTAGGAGTTTGACGTAGCATTAGATCAGTTTTGCTCCTCAAATTACTCAGAAAAAAAAAAAGAAGTTCTTTGTTCAATTGCTCTTATCAAACCTTGATCATTCATCTCTGATCAGAGAAGTTTTATTTTCGGAGATTTTGGTTCAATATCATCAGGTTTGCTATCTTTTGATTCTGTGTATATTCTTAGAGTTTTCGATTTGTGTACGTTTTCAATCGATCAACCCAATCATCATCATCGATGGGTTCTCAAGAATCGGCAATGATTGGTCTGGAGTTCTTGGATTTCTTGTCGTGGCTTTTGAGGGAGTTGAAACTAAGGGCTTCTTTGTTCAGGACTCTTTTTATATTTGATTAGCGAGGTTTAACTGTTTCTTACAAGTATTTTGTATTCTTCGACTCGAGTAAATTTTCTGCTACGTTGTCGATCTGTCTCGGGAGATTGGTTCAAGAAATACGAATCTTGGAAACGACGGTTCTGATATACGTGACTGCTGGATGATTCTGATGTTACTACGGAAAGTTATGGCCTGGCTGATGAAGATAGTATCATTGGATGTGGGATTCATTTTCTGCTTCCCTTAGGTTATGATTTTTGAGGTTCTTTCATGTCTTATATGCAAGATTTTGGACGCTGTTTGTGTCTGGTTTTTGCTTATAGTCCCTCAGTGAATTTTGTCTCCCACGCGTGGATCTTTGTTGGGAGATTATGTTTTGGTTCAAGAAATAAGAATCTTGGAAGCAATGGTTGCTCATATGCACTATTACCGGATCATTTCATTATGGAGAGTTGTGGTCCCGGCTGATGATGATTTCTGGAATTATCTGCTTTAGATAGGTTTTGATTTAAGTGGTTCGTCCATGTCTTAAATATCAAGAAATTGGACGATGTTGTGTCTGGTTTTCACTTATAGTCCCTCAGTGAAATTGTGCATGCAGACAGTATGGTTGGAATTTTAGGGTTTCTGTTTCTAGATTGTAAACTTTTTCTCGTGGCACTGAATTGATGAAACAATTCTGGAGTCGGATGATATTGGGATTTTGGTGCACTTGCTCATGTTTGAGTTCCTTCAACTTTACATAGCGGAAGCAGCAGGCTTTATGGTTTGAGTTTCACCAACTTGGTTCAGTTTTTGATTGTTCTGTTATTCTGTTTTGGTTTAGTATTATACGATGGCAGTCAAGGCAGCAACTAGAGTCTCAACCTGTGATGGATTTGGAGGACTGCCTGTGAAAACCCAAGTCTGCACCTACTGGCTTGCAGGGAGATGCAATAGGAATCCATGTAGGTTCATGCACAGAGAATCGCCACCTCCACAATCTCGTGAGATCCAGTTGGCACCAGCGAAGGACGTTCGTGGAATGCAATCCAGAAAGATGACCTGGAGGAGTCCTAAATATAAGAACCCCGAGACTGCCACCCTTTCAAGTTATAAAGGAGGCATGCACACCAGTAGAAGTGGTCAGAGCAGCCATCAGAACGTCTTGGCAAATACTGGAAATGAGAATGTTCACATGGATATAGAAATGACCATCGCTTCCTCGAGCACTCATGGTGATATACAGGCCCAGCCAGAGGTTTTGAAAGCTGTAAGAAGTGAACCTGAAAATTTTAGCTCTCAAAAAGCTAAGCCAAAGCAATGCAAGTACTGGGTCACAGGAAATTGTGTCCATGGAGACAAGTGCAAGGATCTGCACTCTTGGTTCTCTGGTTCTGGATTCACATTGTTGAAAAAGTTAGAAGGGCATACCAAGGTACTTATTGATAAATGAGTTTAGTATTGTTTAAAATCATGGTCTATATGTCCCCACTGTTTAGCCTTGCATTTGTTACAGGTTTCACTAATACACAAGTACTTTGGTACAACTTTCCTCAGGCTGTTACTGGGATTTCGCTCCCATCTGGCTCCAACAGGCTATATTCATGTAGCAAGGATAAAACCATTCGAGCTTGGGACTGCCACACTGGTCAGGTGGGAATAAGTTTCTATCAATGAAACTGTCATCTTGTAAATAGGGTGTTCTGTTATTCATTTTTCTGTCTTCTCTGGATGCAGTGTGCTGGTTCTGTAATTACCGATGGTGAAGCAGGGTGTTTAATCAGCGAAGGCTCGTGGTTATTGGTTGGACTGCAAACTGCTTTGAAGGTATAAATATACTTTCTTCTTTTATCATGTTTCAATGAACTATGTCACTGTATGCCAGTTCATCCTTTTCGATATGGACTTAATACTTGTGTTGGCAAACAGGCATGGAACCTCCAACATCATGCTGAGTTTGGTTTCGGTCTACTTGCTGGGTTAGTTTGTAGCATGGTCCTGGATGATGATAAGTTGTTTGCTGGAATGGAGGTAACTTCCAGGGTCTTTCACCGTGTATATTTATGGCTGCATTAGCTGCACCGTGGATTCTCATTTTATGTATGAAACAAAACTTATATGGCTGCAGGATGGTAGCATACTGGTATGGAAATTGAATCTGGAGGCTCTTACCCTGGAGGCTGCTGAAATGCTGAAGGGGCACCAAGGCGCCGTGACATCACTTATTGTAGGGTCTGACAATAGGCTCTATTCAGGATCAAGAGACTGTACCATAAGGGTAAGTTTTCATATAATGCTCTTCTATTTCTTTTCTTCCATTTTCTTTTTTCTGCCCCTTTCTGCTTCCAATTTTTTTTTTTTTTTGTATGTATACCTAATATTATTCATTTGTTTACCGTTTTCCAGGTGTGGGACCGGAAAAATCTGCATTGTTTGCATACACTAAATCGGCACACAAGAGCTGTAACGGCCATCATTTGCTGGGATAACTATTTGCTATCTGCTTCTCTGGACAACACACTGAAGGTTTGGCTCTTTATAATTCAATTGGGGATGCACTGTGCTGCATCTTGCTAAATTCCTTTACTTCTGTGTGTCAAATAGATTTGGGCTGCAACTGAAAGCGGGACCATAGACGTGATTCATGAGATCAAAGAAGATTGTGTAAGTGGAATACATTGACTTGAAAAGAATTTACCCAAAAATGCATTGATTTGTGCAGTGCCTCCATTGGCCTCTGTATTTCCCATCCCTGTGTCAAGTGCTTTTAAATCTTTTTAGCATTCTGAAAATCTTGAATATATTTAATGCTGTTTCAGGGTTTTATTGCTCTTTGTGGCATACATGATGCTGAGGCCAAGCCTATTCTGCTCTGCTCATGTAACGACAACACTGTCCGCCTCTATGACTTGCCCTCGTGAGTATCATCATCGACCCAATATCGTTTCTGTCAATATCTTCTTCCCTCCTCTTTGGCAACTGTGTAATCATGTCTGTGTTTTGTGATTTAAGGTTTACCGAAAGGGGCAGAATATTTTCCAAGCTGGAAGTTGAAGTGATAGAAATTGGCAGCGACGGACTATTTTTTACGGGTGACGGCACTGGGGAGATCTCCGTCTGGAAATTGCATGGAGTTCCATGTGAAGAAACTGCGTTGTAACTCTACTTGATGAAGAAAGAGAGAATGCTGTTGATATGTTTTTCAGGCAATCTCGTCATTAAGATTGTTGATAACAGTCTCCAGAACACCAGCGATGTAAAAAGGCCACAATTTTGTATATGCACTTGCGTTCAATTATTCATATATTCTTCTTCATCTCTACCAAACTGTTCTTTTACTCTTTGGATAGAGGTGGAATTGTTAATTTTGCTTTTACTGTATATATTTCTTTAGAAAATTATAAAACAAAAACTTTGAAAAATTAAAGAAAAAAATCTACTTATGAAAAAATTTAGAAAAAATTTAAAGTAAAATTATAAATTCAAAGTTCACAAAGGTAAAATCAATGAAAATCTAGCAAAGATCAAGAAATTATACTAGTTGTTGGATGAACTTTAAATTATGAGTATTTATGATTATCAAAACAAAAAGAAATATTTATAAATGTCATCTTTTATGAAAGTTCGTTGCAATTTAGTTGTTTTCATATTGACAATTTCCGCTCGCTTATTTCTTTATCGTGGTAGACTTATTTTATAAGGCAAATACCACCTACTATTCAGTAGAAATAACAATCCACACATAAACGGGCTTGAACTCATGATTTCTAAAGTCATAGGACCTCAATTTCACCAACAAAATCAGATCTTATTGCCCCTAAATTTATACTTTGATGAAAATGAATAAATAGGGAAATTTGGCTCTTCTACGAAATATTTAAGCAAATATCATATTTTTGCAACCTCTGTTTCATTATCTGTTTGTTTGATGAATTGATAGGTGAATTTGTTGCTTTAAACTATGATGCAACAACACAAACACGTTAATCTAACAAATTTGGATTACTGTACTTTACCCATAAGATCATAATATATATTTTATATTGGAAAAGATGTAAATATTTTTATATGATATTGCAAATGAGCAAATTATTCTTCGATTAAAAAAAAATTTCAATTTATTTTCCTGTATTTTTTAAAATACAATAATTTACCTCTCTATGTTTTTTAAAATAAACAATTTACCTCCTTAGATAGGGAGGTAAATTGCTTCACTTTTTAAAATACAGGAGTGTAAATTTTTATATTTTTTCTGTACAGAGATAATTTGCTCATTTTCAACATCACGAGGGTAAATTATTATTCACCCATATTATACATGAGGAAAAAGATATACAAATCCAAGATTAAGAGTGAATTTTGAATCAAGTTCAAAAGTTTTGGACTCGAGCTTGAGTTGAATATACATGTTCAAATGATCACAACTAGCTATCTTGTAGAGTTTTTTTTTTTTGAATTTTTATTCATTTATTTTAGGGTAAATTACAAAGATTTTTTATGAAATTTTGAATAATTTAAATATCCCTTTATTGTTTGAAAAATTACAATATTCCCTGATATTTTATAAAATTATGTAATCCTTGGATGAAGATATGAAATTGTTAACTATGTCCTCAATAATTTTTTTTCTTTTTTTTAAAAAAATAAAAATTTGCAAAAAGGTCGAACACCATGGATGAAAAAATTATAAAAAAATTAATCTAGTTAGTCAATAAAAAAAAAAAAACTATAATTCTTAGTCCACAATGACACTTTGATCAAGTTACCATAAAAATAGATGGATCTCTAACGGAAACTAACAGAATGAGCTAATTATTATACGATCGTTAAAATCAGGGGTATGGATAATTTTTCAAAAAAAAATATCTGTAATATGCCAAACTTTTGTAATTTTTCCTTATCTTATTAATAGTACTATCTATAATTTTATTAATATTAATACGAATTTGTAACTATAATATTATCATGACAGTAATAAAAATGATGGCAAGAAAACTATATTGGAAATTGATGATTCCATCACATAATAAAATGATTTATGACTTTAAATTTATCATGAGAATTTTGTAACATGGGGGGGTGTAGCTCATATGGTAGAGCGCTCGCTTCGCATGCGAGAGGCACGGGGTTCGATTCCCCGCACCTCCAGTCTCCAGCTGTAATTTTCTTGTTTATTTTGCCACTTTTTCAATAATACACTAATTATATAGCAAGTATATTGCACTTGTATATATTGATTCAAATTTTTAAATGAATCGAATTTTTTTTCGTTTGCTTCTATTGTATTAATTGGCTATCGTTTTTCCATCGATTCGAAGGCAATATCAACATGCAAACCCACCGTCTAAAGCAAACTCTTAATCTCAAGTCCTTGATGGTCTGCCTTAATGGCTTTGGTGTTTTACTCCACCATTAATCTTCTCTGTAGGTGGACGTTTAGGTGGGATAGTTTGGATCTTGACCTAACTCGATCGGGTTCGGATAGTTTTTTTGAGATTTCTTTTAAAAGAAAATTGGGTATCGAGCAACCTAATACTCGAAGAATTTCTCTCCCTGAATTGCAAGTGCCCAAAAGAAAAACGAAAAGTACGTGTAAAGAAAAAATATTTGAGTTGAGGGTTACAAGTTGTCGTTCTATCATCTTCTTCTCAATCTTCTTCTTCTCTCCCAACTCCTAAGTCCCAACCTCGATAAAGATTCCTTTTTCTTTCTATCAAACCCTAAATCTCTAAGTATCACAAGAAGATGATGGTTATTTACCAAAATCAAAGATTAGAATTATTTTTCTTTGTTTAATTAATAGTATATTCAAATTTCTATTACTTACTGTTCAAAAACACTTCAGTTTTAATGAAAAATATATATATACATATAAGTAAAAAACAATATGTTTTTTACATTTAAAAGTTGTCGAAGCTGTACAAATAGGTGTTCAACTTCTGTTTATCAAATAGAAGATTTAATTAAAAGAAAAACTTTGAGTACCTGATAAATTTCGAATTAGGATCATATAGCTAAAATAGAAGGAAAATATTTATTTTTCCCTTTCGAAAGAAATTTTCGTTAACTTTAACTGTTTTATTATCAGAAAGACTAAAAATGCCAAAAAAACAACAAGTTGAGGACCAAAACTGCACCTTTAAATTATTGAGGATCAAAACTGCATAATTGACTTTGTTTGAAGACCAAAAGCGCAATTATCCCATTAAATATTAACTCGCCAGATTTGGGATGCGTCCACACCATTAGTTAATTAATTCTAGAGGAATAGAAACTATAAGACTAGAGTTGTTATGAAGGAATGGCAAGGGGCGGGTTTGAAGCGGACCTGTCAAAATTCGGGATTTGCCCAACCAAAAAAAATTGAACTGGGACTCGAAACCCACCAGGTTGGACTCGGTGGATCAGCTATACTCAGTTAATATTTTTAAAATATTAAAAAATATATTTTTAAAAATAATATTATCACAACTTTATCAATATGAGACTATAATATTTTTGAAAGGTTAATATTTGTTTCTTGTAAATTCATATGTGCATGTTTTAGCTATAGAAATATTAATGTCAGAATACGTGTTACTTATATAAACATTAAAATGTTGAAAACTATTTATACCATTAATTTAATTTATAAAGATATTAACTTTATGTATTATATGTAAGTATAAATAAACTATACATATTATTTTGTATACTTACACATATATTTATAAATATATAAAATATACAAAAAAGACTAAAAAATAATCGAGGAGGGTATGAGTCCAAACCACAAAGGTCGGGGCTCACCCTAGGACCCCTTTAAAACTTCAAAAATCCACCCTACTAGGGGAGCCAACCCGACCCATTGTGATCCCAATTGTTGTGTTTTGAGTTTCACCCACTACTGATTCCTTTAGGTGCATCGGGGAAATGTCTACTTGAACATGAAAGATTTCTTACTCAAATTAGTTTGGTCGAATCAAATTAATTACAAAGTAAATGTAATTACACTTATCATATAATTTATTATTTTTTTACCAAACTATATATACTAATCACATATCAATTACATTACACTTTGACCATTGAAAAATGGAATAAATGCTTACACCCCTTAACCTATAGGGATTAAAGCACTTTGCCTATCAACCTTTCAATTTTTGCCAACTATACCCTAATTTTTTAAAATTGCATGAAGTCCCGTAATTTTGTTTCTTGTGGACTATTCCTTGTGTGATTTTGAAATAGTTTAGGTTATTTGCAAGTTGACCCCTAAGGTTAAAAAATATATCATTTAAACATCTAAGTTATTTAAAATTTTACACTTCACCTTGGGTCTTTATAATTGTTGAAATTAATGGACTAATTTCACCAAAATATTATTATATGTTACTCAACTACTTATTATATGATCATTTCAGTTATTTTGTAGTAATAATGATGCTTATGCCCCATAGGGGCCCAACCCAAGAAGAGTGCTAAGGCCCAATAGGTTTTTGAGCGGCCCAAGACGCCCCCAACCCTGGATGAAGTATGGAGGCCTTAGGCATCCCTGATCTAACTTGCGAATGAGATCCAAAAAAGAGGATCGCCCCCCATGGGCCCACATTTGGCAACCCCCACCCGACAGGTGACTAGCATTCCAATTGGCCGCCACATGAGACCACGTCAGCCCTAGAGGGACAATACAGATGAGGGAGGACTCCCTGAAGACTTGGAGCCCTTGGTGGTTAGGGTTCCAAGACGTGTAAGACCCCCTGTTAGTAAGGGGTCTCTGCCAATCAGAAGATATACGATTATGAGTAAGTCTTGCAGAAAATAAAGGTAGATCATGACCTATCTAACCACTCTTATCTCTTACCTTCTGAAAAATAAGGAGAAAGTGCAGACCTCCATCAAGAGGTTTGGTCCCGTAGGTGGGGGACACTCTCTAGACTTTTGAGCATTATTATTAACACAAATCGTAGCACTCTTTCGTGAACGCAACATATTTTCTCTCATAATTTAATCATCATATCTCAATTTATTATTACATTTTATTTTCTACAATTATCTCTTCTTAAATCCAGTATTGCAGATCCCATTTCTTCGGATCTTATACTCGTTGGCGCAGATCCAAAGCGATAGTCCAAGCTTGTTGCACTTGTGCTATCTTTGCAAGCATCAATTGGTGCCGTCTACGGGAACTAGAGTTAAAGACGTGAGTGACAATGGAAGCACCCAATAGCACACCAAGCAAGCAAAAGGTTGTGGATGCCTCTAGTACCACTCAAACACTGCAAGTCGTATCAGGGACGTTCCTAATGCCTGCCAACGGGGCACCAATTCCAGCACCCCCCAGACCTGCAGTGCTAGTGGCTGAACCTTCAGGATGTAGCACCTCATCTGACACTTCCTTAGGGGAGCTATCCTTAACACTCCTAGGAGCCACTCAATGGATGATTACAACGGCCATTTGGGAATAGGTGATAGCGCTGGTTCTCGCTCGTACTGCAACACCCTCTGACGTGGATGCCCTAGATAAAAAAGACGAGAGGGACATCCCGGCTCCTGTGCCCCTGGCGATAGGTGACCAGGGACCCCCCTTGCAAGTCCAGTAGGAGGTCCCTCCTTAATGGTTAGCCCGTCTGGAGTGTCTTCAAAAAGACCTCTGAGACGTCCAATATCATGTTGCAGGAACGCCCTTAGAGGAACAACAAGGCATCCCTTTCACAAAAGCAGTGACGACTAATAAGCTCCCAGCAAATTATCACACCCCAACTATCGTTGAATATGACGGTACTACTGACCCCCAAGAGCATCTCTCGCGCTTTGAGAATGCAACCCTCTTATACTGATATATGGATAGGATCAAATGTTGTGTCTTTGTCACTACTTTCGCCAGGGCGACTCAACAATGGTTCAATCAGTTGCCCGTAGGAGCGATAGGAAGCTTTTAGGAGTTCTAATTTTTCCTGTACCAATTTGCTAGTAGAAGGAAACTTCAAAAGACGAAGCTCAGTCTCTTTGCGGTATGATAGAAAGAGGGTGAACCCTTGAAGGAATACCTGCACAGGTTTAACGCTGCCGCACTGGAAGTGTCCTCTGCAACTCAGGAAGTTAAACCTAGCGCTTTCTCCTAAAGACTTCTGGATGGAGACTTCTTCAAGTCCCTAGCTAAAAAAACCCGTATCCAAGTTCGACGCTTTTCTAGCCCATACTTCAAAATACACCAACTGAGGATGCCCAGGCTACCAAGAGGGAAAGCCATGGGGAGAAAATGAATGAAACTAAAGAAGAGGGTCCCTTCAAGAAGCCCCAAACTAATTTTAGGGATAAAAAACCGTCTTTTCAGAAAGTAAACACTGTATATACCCCGTTGACCCTACCTATTACTCAGGCCCTCATGGCGGTAGAAGGAAAAAGTCTACTGACGCACTCCAAGTCATCAAGGGATGGCCCTCACCATACCAAATTCGATAAATTTTGTCGTTTCCACAATGACTATAGTCACACTATGAATGCTGACACCTAAAGAATAAAATTGAAAGATTTATTAAAAATGGATATCTTCAAGTGTATGTGTGTTGGGAGAAAACCTGAGCAACACGACCATAACAAAAGCAGGAAGCTGATAAACAAAAATTCACCATATTTTAATATCATTTAAAACTAAAATATGAGATATTAACTAATAATTTTATTTATGGTGAATTTTTAATATTTATTTACAAAAAAATTATCAAAACTTACTAAATTATTGAAGATTATTTTTTAAACAATATAAATAAAAATACTATATTTTACTATTATATAAAATTAAAATAAGAGATATATTGACTAATAATTCAAATATATGGTGAATTTTGAATATAAACTTGATATAATATTGAATATGCACTTAAATAATATTTATAGAAAAATAAAATAAAATAAAAAAAGAGTGACCTCGCGAGCCTCATGACATAAACTATATAGCTCGAGCTAGTATACTAGCCGACTCGGATCAACTTGCACCCCTAGCCCTTTGGGATCAAGTGGTAGCACTAGTCCCCGCTCACATAGCAACTCCATCTGACGCGGATGCCCAAAAGAAGAGGGTGAAGGAAGCCTCCCTACCCCTGTACTCCTAGTCACAGGAGGTTAAAGACCTCTCCCGCAAGCATACAAGAGGTTCCGTCCCAATGGCTCAAACGCTTGGAATGTCTATAAAAAGGCTTCCAAGATGTTCAATAGTAGATTGGCTCTTGGAAGAACAACAAGGTGTCCCCTACACTGAAGTGGTAATGGCGGATGAACTCCCCATGAATTATCGCACTCCAGCCATTGCCGAGTACGATGACACCATTGACCCACAGGAACATCTCTTGTGCTTTCAGAATGCAGCCCTGCTGCATTGATACACGGAAGGAACCAAGTGTTGTGTCTTTGTCACCACCTTTATTCGGGCAGCCCAACAATGGTTCAATCAATTGTTGGGGGGCGATAGGAAGTTTTCAAGAGTTTCAATCCCTTTTTCTGCACCATTTTGCTAGTTAGAGGAAGCTTAGTCTTTTTGTTGTACGAGAGAAGGAGGGAGAACCTTTGAAGGAATACCTGCAAAGATTCAATGCAACTACACTAAAGGTGTCTTCCATTACCCAAGAGGTGAAATCTAGCGCTTTCACCCAAGGGCTTTTGGACGGGACTTCTTCAAGTCCATGGCTGTTGGGTATCAAACCCGTAGTGGTATCACTTAATCAACAAGCCCTAACCAACTATTACACTTGATGTGGAGTACGAAACTCCTTAAATTACAAACTGAGATTACAAAGATAAAGAACAGTACACGAAGTAAATAATAGAGATAAGTGAATAGTGAAACCCGTGATATTGATAGCGGCTCAGGAACATTCAGATTCAGCAGAAGCAACAGTCACGGGTCACCGAAACTCCGGACTCACAGACACTCGGCCCTGGTTGCACCTCACACCGCGGGTGGTTCACACAGACAACCCACCCTTCGGCCGTTCCCACAGAAACACTAACGGGTCACTCACCTCACAACGGTTCACTTAGAATCGGACCAAGAAACCTCACTATACAGCCGTTCACACAGAATCGGGAAGGGTAGGAGTATTTCACAGTGAAGTGCTCGGCTATCTCACTCCTTCACCCGAGAATACACGGCCCCTATTTATAAGGAGAAATGGAGCCGTTGGTACACGCGGGTTTTGGGGTGGCTTTCCTTTAGCCATGGGTTTGGCTAAGGAAAGCCACCACCATTAACGGTGGTGGAAATGGTAACAAAGGTCGGCCATAGAAGGCAACAAGAAGAGGGAGAGGGAGGAGATACATCCGCAGCGGCGCAAGTGGGTGAGACGAGAGAGATAGTTGACTTTAGGGTGAGTGAGTGTGTTTACCTGGGTCGGGTTCATGGGCTCGGGTTATGGGTCGGGTGAGGGCCATCCGAGTGGGCCGAGAGTCTTAGTGAGCCGAGTCGTTGGGCCTACCGAGTTTGGGTCATGGGCCACATAAATACCAACAATGGCCAAGAAGCCCGTTTTCAAGTTTGACTCTCTCCTAACTCATGCCACAAAATATAATAATATAAGATGCCCAAGTTTCCTAAAGGGAAGCCGTGGAGAGAAGAGGAAGGAAACGAAGGAAGGAGCTCCTCCCAAAATCCCGGAACTGACTTCCGAGACAAAAAGCCACCTTTTCATAAAGTAAATATTGTATATACCCCGCTAACATTCCCTATCATCCAAGTCCTCATGGTGGTAGAAGGAAATGACTACTGGCACGCCCCAAGTTGGTCAAGGATGGAGAAATGAAGGCTCTTCTCCAGATGGGGGATACCCTTGAGCCATGAACTGCTCTTTGCAGGCCAGGAAACTATACTCTAAAAAAGGTCCAGCTATCTTCGCCACGTCCCCGTTGAAGTCCACAAACTTCTTGTACTCTAGGAGATGGCTAGCTCAGTAAGCTTCCAAGTACCTGCTGCCTTATTCGTGTTAGAGAAATCAAGTCTGGCTTGGTCGCTTCCTTCCTAATCGCCTCCGCCAGGCCAATAGTCTCCTTTTGCAGCTTCTTAAAGTCATTTTCGGCCTGTTGATAACGTCCCATAACCTCCTTTTTTGTCATCTTCAATCTGGCGATTTCAGTACCCAACTGCTGCACCTTACTCTCTAGTTTCCGTTTCTAGGCATCCCCTTGAGAGGCAAGAGGGGTCCCTTGAAGACGTGAAAACAACTCCTCGCACAAAGAGGTCACCTGCAACATGAAAAGAAAATCAAGAAATACCCTAAGAAGCAAAAGAAAAAAGAAACCAAAAAGGACAAGAGGATGTATCTTGACCAAGTACATGGATATCATTCTTTGAAGTTCCCCTTAGGACACAGAGGTAAGAAGGCATCAATCCCCCAAAGTAAGCATCCCCCTCATAAATTCAACCACCAAGGGTGAGTCCTTTTCCTTCTCTTGTTCTAGGGATTTATGCATATACAAACCGTCTAAGGAAGCGCGAAAAGATTTCATGGGGAGACCCCCCTCATCTTGAAGAGGAAGATGGTTAGGAAGTAGAAGATCGTGCAGAGCTGGTCGGAAGAGTGCCCAAAAACTCATCTTCGCCTTCTTTGAGAAGACCCCTAGCATTGATGAAGCAGGTAGTTTTCCCTTGGAGTCACTAGAGGCCGGGGTCCCCTAAGAATGCCTGGATGGAGGGTTCCCCGCTGGGCACCCTCCTCAGACGTTTTCGTGCATCAACTTGCTAAACATAATATCCCCCCCCCCCCCCAAAAAAAAGAGTAAGAGTTATAATCGTGCATTAATAAAAATATCAAGAATTAAGAAAAGTATAAAATACCTAGGGACTCCACCCGAGGATTTTTCATGCCAAAGTATCCCAAGAGCCTTTCATCAATCAAGGCTTGACAATTATATGGTTTCTCATTCAACTCTTCCAGCAAGGAGGAGAGGGCAACCGTCTTTGCACCTACAGTCATAGCAGGTGGAGGATTATATATCCAACAATGTGGAAAAGTCTAGGGACGAGAGGGCAACACATAGAAAAAACTATTCTTCCAACGTTTTGCAGGGTGGGAACAGGCAAGAAGGACACCCCCCAATGAGGGAAAAAAATGAAAAACACCATTTTCAGTATGCTTAAACTAAAAACATTGGACGAAAGCTTTTACAGTTACAGGGGCACTATGAAAGCTAAATATCACAAAAAAAAAAGCTAGCTAAAACCTAAAAAGATTTGGGGGCTAATTGATTTAAAGACACCTACAAGAAGCGATCGACGTCTGCTTAAAAAAAAGAGATGGGGAATAAAGACCTAACTTTAACCAGGCAGAAAAAAAAAGCTTAAGCAATTTGGGTGTGGGGGAGGGACAATGAGGGTTACTAGTGGCGGAGGGGATATAAATAGTAAATGTCGGAGGGGTATGAAACCCCTTAACCAATTGATGGATGGCGGCGAGTTTGAGATAGGAGGGTTCCCAGTCCGCTGGCGACTGGGACATCTCCCTCTCTTCTTCTCTAGGGGAGGACCCTTCTTCCTCATTACCTCTCTCCTCTTCCAACAAACGACGTGCAGCCACCGCGTCTATTATAGGCTCCATCTCCGACTACCCGTGGGTTCAGACAAGCTATGTCCCATCTTCTTTGAAGTGTTCGCAGAGGATCATCGCCTGGAAAAATCTCCCTCATGAACCTGGCTGACTCGTCGGAAGATGCCATGAATGTTTGAAAAAAAAAGAAGAAAAGCTGTGGAAGAAAGAGTTAAAGGAGAAGGAAGGAACACTTAGAGGCTTAGAGGATAGAAGATCCTTTTTCTTCAAGAACACGTTGTTGGAGGAAGAGGTAGAGATGGGAGGTTTTGCCTTGAATTAAGGGAGGGGGTTGAGCCCACGTTCACCTTTGTAAAGGCGAGTCATGATGGTTAGGTATAGCCCTAGCCATAATATCAAGACTGATAAGATGCAAAGTGCGGGGCTCTATGTTACAGAAAAAGGCGGGAAAAGAAAAGAAACAGGGGACGCTTTTGGAGACAATCCTCTTGAGACAATAAAGAGGAGGCTTCCTTGTTTACGAAGGTCTTCTACTCTAAAAAAGAGCCGATAGGCACCCTCCTCCTCCTTAGGGGGGGCGGATAAAATGATGCACATTGTCTCAAGAGGCCCAGCCCAATAGAGCAATAAGGCCTGGGGTCACCCAATATATTTGCCTTAACAGTCCAAGAGATCCCTTAGCCCGAGATAGAAAGCAACGACCTAACGTACCCCTGGACTCGACCCGTAAATGCGACCCGGAAGGATGTCATCCCAAAGGCCCACACTTGGCGATCTCCACGTAGCAGACGACTAGCTTCCCAATCAACTGCCATGACAGATTACGTCAGCCTTGAGGATATAGCTCCCAAAAGGAAGGTCTCCCTATTGTTTTGGACTCCTTGGTGGCTGAGATTCCCTGCCAACAAAGAGTCTCCCTCAACCAAAAGATACTCGATTATGGACGTGTCCAGCAGCAGATAAGGGCGATTTATTGCTTATCTAACCACCATTATCGTTTTCCCAGAAAATAAAGGTAGAAAGATAAACACCCATTAGACTGGGGCACCCCCCTATATATACAAGATTGGTTTTCTGGGCGGGGGTGGTCCTAGGACTTCCTAAGCACTACTATTAACACTTCTGAAGCACCATCTAGTGAATTTGCTCATTTCGCTTATAATTTGATCATCATATCTCAATCTTTTATTACATTTACTTACTTTTTCATTTTATTTCTTCTTAAACCCCGTACTAACTTGGGCGTTGGAGTGTTAACGTGTTGTTTTGTCGGTCCCTTTTCTTAGATTTGCAAACATTCCAGCCCAAGTCCTGAACGATAATCCAAGCCCATTGGATCCATACTATTTTTGCACGCATCAGATAATATAAAAATAACAATGATAAAAATAAATAATTATGAAAGAGAATATTTAGATATCTAAGAACAATATTTTTTGTGAAATACTTCAGTTAAATAAGAATTTTATAATAAAACTATCATATTTCAACTACAATAGGTGGTTAAATTCATATTTTGTGGAAATAAGGAAAAGTGTCTGTGTTCGATGTTTTGAAATTTGCGTGAAAAATGACAAAAAACGGAGAAATATTTAAAGAACAATTTGTGTGTGAATTTTGATATATATATATTTTTTTGTTATTCTGTTATGCACAAGTTGTATAATTTGGCCGGAGTTGAATCGAGGGTGTAATTTGCTAAAGCTTTTAAAGGTTAGGGTGCAAAGTATGAGTTTTTGTTTCCAAGGGCCTAAACTGAAAAAAATATAAAGTTTTGGGTGCACTTTGCAAATGATTTTGAAATTTAGGGTGCAAAGTGTGTTTTTTCTCTTTTTGAGGGGCAAAACTGCTAAAGTAACAAAGTTTTGGGGTGCAATCCGTGCTTAAGGGTTTAAGCTCTATAGCAGACTCGCGCACCTTTCCTTCCCTATGTTGGCATGGCGGGCTTTTAGTTTCTGTCGTTCCTCCCCAAAGAAGAATGGCACTTTCTCATTTACTTCTGAGGCGCTTCAACTGTTCCCGGCCCCTCTCCCTTTATTGCCTTGCAAAAGTTCCAAATACAGCAGGCTTCTCCTCGCTCTCCCCTGCAGCCGAATCCAGTGACCAATCTCCTTCCATCCCCAAACCCACTTCTCTATCCGCTCGCATGAGCTTTATTTTCGAACAAATCGATGAAATTGACAAGAAACGCGAAGAAAAAGACCAAACCCTCCAGCGAATCCGCGCCTGGCGGGAATCCAAGAAACAACAGAATGGTCCCAGTTCAGGACCGGCGCAAACGCCGCCGGAGCGCGACTCGATGGAGGATTTAAAGTCAGAGTTAGTGAAAAGTGAAGCATTTTTGGTGAATAATGATGTGAAGAAGGAGGTGGAGTTGGTGCACCCGTGGCCGGAATGGATAGAGTTGATGGAGAGGCTGGTGCAGCAGAATTACTTTGACCACAGGAGGAAGGACGAAGATGGTATGATGGAAGGCCTTGGTTTTGATTTATCCGGGGCTGCCACTGAGGATCATAAAGGGCTCGATTTTACGCGGGATTTCAAGACTGTGCAGGCTGCTGTAATCAATTTTGGTCGTGATCGTTTTGATATCTTGAGGTTTTCTTTGAATATGTAGTATGTTATGATGCTTTTCGCATATATTTGTGTCTATATCATTCTTTGAAATTGAGTCATTTGGCACAGATGAATATTGATTAGGGTGAGAACATGGCATTTGATCAAATGCCCTATGATACATACAAAATGCAAAACCTTTAATGATGGTATTGTTGAAGCTTATGTGCTGTTTATATATATTTTTTTTTCTATTTTCCTAGTTTCTGGTCTTTGACAACTTTGAATGTAAATCTAGTATAACAACTGTTGAAGAGAGCATCCTCGAATGCAGATGCTTGGATTTATCTCAATTAAATTCTTTATACTCTTTGAAAGCTTTTTACTTTAAATGGGAGTGTAAACTTGTTTAGCTACTAAATTTTTCCTAATCTTAATTCTCTTCTTTTGAGTATGAGAGATCCCCCCCCTTCCCCCGGAGTAATTAAATAATCAATATGCTTACTGCCATTATCTGGTTTGTGTTTCCATTTCTGGGGATGGGAGACACAACATATGATTTTAATGCTTGCTCACCTAGTGTAGGACAGAGTGGAGAAGAACATTCAAATTTTTGTCCTTGTGCCATACAATCTGTATCAATATAGGTCATCTGCTATAGCATTTTCTCAATTATAATGCAGTACATCCACCTGAAATGAACACTAAGTAATTAATGTATACACGTAAATTTCCTAGTCGGTTTGCACTTTTTTCATCTGTTTTTGCTTGCTTGGTGCGGATGGAGGTTGGGATGGATTTATTTTAATGCTTCCTTTGCTTTTTGGTGCATTTGTTGCTTTCATTTTCATAAATGCCCACTTTAGTTCTTTTAGGGACTTTCTTAGGGTAAATTTATTACAGGTCATTGTCGAGACAGGATCTTCAAATATTGGTTGGTTATGGATGCCCTAGTGCGGACAAGAAGGTGGTCTTTTCCAGCAAATTGTTGAGGAAACATGTCCATCTGGACGAAGGAGATGTAAGCTTAAAGTACCATGATTATTTGTATGATATTTTTCTATTATTGGGTAAAAGACATACCTTTATTATATATTATTTGTAAATAGACTTCACGATTGTAAGATTAACAGAAAGGACATAATTTTTGCAGAACAATAGTAAAGGATTCTGAAGTAAAATTCAGATAAATTCTGTTAGTTAGAGTAGTTCCTTTCAGGAAAGTAGTCTTGTGTTGCTCTGTGTTCTATTTGTTCAATAACTGGTAGAAAGAATGTAGGTATTAGTTTCCACGTTGTAGCAGTAGTAGGAAAAAGGATGAGATGCAGTCAGAGGGGACTTTCCTTTTACTGAATACTTCGTGTTTGTCTTAGGACCTCTTCAATTTAGACTTGAAATTGTTTCCTTATTTGCATTACCACTATGCTTGGCTCTGATCTGAAAAAAACAGTCAATTTGGTGGTGAGAACCCCATGTGTGGTTATAATTTAGACAAGATAACAATCTAAAGCGTGAGTTCTTAGGACTTCCTCTCACTCTGTAATTAAGGTCTGATATAAACTTTTTTTATTCATTGACATGATCCACATAGATACGACCTCTTCTCCAGCAACAAGTCCCTGAAATATATTATCTCAAAATGAGAGGAGGCCAGATTACTCAGTTGATTATGTTTTCTCAATTATGTTGTCTGTGGTTGTTCCTTAAAGATTCCATTTTATTTGATCGTGTGGGTAAACATTCCCAATTATAGATCAGGATAGTATCTTTGTATGGAGATATTGGAAGGAAAACCGAGAAGATGGATATATAATTATGGATGTGGACTTCTGGTTGGGACTTCTGTTAACAGATATGCATATTGCGATGGCATAACCATTTGGTTGGGACACGTGCACATGGACTTAACAATAAGATGAGGAAAATAAGTTCAATTTATATAGCATTTTTACCCAGTCTACAGCTGTATTAGCTGTTGATAACCATCCATATAACCATGTGAGTTTCATAACAAGGTCAAATGTTCTAAAACCTCAAGAATTACAAAACACTGAATGTGGATTCTGGTGCCTATTGTTGACCTGTTCGAAGTATGTCTGCACATCTGCCTGCTGTTGAATGTTGATTATAGTATTAGAAAAATATGAATTAAATACAGACTCCATGGGAGTGGCCCTAATCTAATAATCATGTCTTTGTGTGAATGGGTGTTTAAGTCACATGTGTTTTTGAATTTGTTAAGGATTGTAACTTCATAATGGATGTATTTCCCTACCTTTTAGGAAGAAATGTGAATATTTTTATATTTGAAACTTTTAAAAAAGTTGCAGTAGTTTTCAAATATTTTTACTGATCAATGTGTGAAATAAGAGTTAGTTATTTGAAGAAACCACGTGTTGATTAGAAAGGGGTATCTCAAAGTCTATAGAAACCCCATATTAATGCCATAAAAATTGATTCAAACACACACCATGATCTCTTCTTGCAGTAACATCTGTTCCCGGAAAAATCATGGAGGTCTTGAAAGTTGTTATTGATATTCCTCCGTTGTTTTTATCATATCTTTAGAAGTAATGTTCCACAAAACCCAGCAGTGTATTAGTAGTAGGAAAATGAAACAGTTTTTCAAAACCACATTGAATTTTGCCATTTTAATATTTCAGTTACAAAATTCCCCAACAGTATTTTCATGTATCAGGTTTGTAGTTCCTGCAGCTTGAGGGGCTCTTGTGAAAAAGCATATCTGCTCACAAATAAAGAGGATGAAGCACGGACAATTGATGTCATGCGTATTCTACTTGCTTATGGTTTTGATCCGATTGATGGATCAGTTGTAAACAAATCCCTTTTAAAATTGAAAACTGTGAAAACTGTTGTTCGGAAATTGCTTCATGAGGTAGTCAAGCTAAGTGCAGTTCCAATAGATCCGAATCTTCCCCCTCCTGTTATCAAAAGGCCTCCACCGAAGGTAAAGCAACCACCTCCCCCTCCCAAGAAAAGAGTTGGACGGGATGACATCGAAATGAAAAAGGGCGATTGGCTCTGTCCCAAGTATGTTTGTCAACTGTTTGTTCTATTTACTTGTGAATTGTATTATTTATCCAAATTTTTGCACAGCCTTACTTTGTATCTATTGTTACATTTATATATCTCTTTCACATGAGTGCTGCATATTCCATCATAATTATCTACTATATACCTTGAAATATCAGCCTTCAAGTAAGGAGCTCAGGTGCTGCCCGTACATGTAATACATAAGCAAACAAAACTAAAGAATCTTGTAATATAATCTGTATGAAACATTGTACTATCTGATCCGGCTTAAAGTTAATTCGTTCATATTACATACAACTTGAGTTCTTTAACTATTTTAATAATGTTAGATAAATTAATCATAGATTTCTTCAGCACAGAAGGTTGCCAGAGAACTATGGTGTAATTTAGAAGAGCTTATTTCCAGCACCGGCCATGCTTTTTCTGCAGCCTGTCCGTTGCTGGAATTAGCTATGTATAAGTAATAACAGCTAGGATCACCATTTAGAGCGAAATGGAAACTCTTTATTTGCTGGTTCTTCTGCACTTTTGTTAACTTATTTTGAAAACAACTCTGCTCTTTGCTCTTGCTAATATGTATTATTTTCTCAGGTGTGACTTCATGAACTTTGCAAAAAATACTGTGTGCCTGCAGTGTGACGCTAAGCGTCCAAAGCGCCAGTTGCTTCCAGGAGAATGGGAATGCCCCCAGTATGTTACTATCTTTGTGTTTGTGCATGTGTGCCTTTTCTGTCTTCCAACTGCATATTGCTCTGATTAGAACCTTCTAGAAAATTTAAGGCCTTGATAGTGTTGGCCTCAATGCTTTTTTCGACTACGCTACAGGGGAGCAGTAAAACCAATTGCTTCTGAACTGGAGCAGTGTCTCATTTCTTTCCTTTAAAGTAAAATGTTGCTTTTACTGTCAAAGCTTTATTTTGCTGGGGTTTGATGTATTAATTTATTTGATGCTTGTATAGGTGCAATTTCTTAAACTACAGGAGAAACACAGTATGTTTCCACTGTGAACATAAGCGTCCACCTGATACATATACTGAGAGTCAATTTCCAGAGAAGCAACGTGGTCCCAAGATCAGGATAGAAAAGATCTCTGATAGGAAAGATGTTTCTAATGCATGGAATTTTGATTTTGATGACAATGAATCTGATGGAGCAGATGTTGCTGCCTTTGAGTATGCAGATTCTCAGAAACTAGATAAAGATTTTCCACTCAACAAGCATGCTTTTCATGAAAATTCTAGAGGACACGAAGATGGTTTTGAAAGGAGCAGCAGATCTCCGAAGTTCGAACGGGAGTATTCTGATTCTGGTCCCATGAGAAACGGTGTAGGATTCAATGATTTTGATGAAGAAGAAGATGATGATGTTCATAGTTATGAAATGGTTAGCCAAAATGAAGTGCCTGAAACTTCTCAAATAGATTTCTCAGAGCTTGAAGTGGACTCAGAATCTGAAGATACAGAAAGCACTGAAGGTAATTGGCATGCTCGTGGCAAAACTAAATTACCAACACGTGGCCAGAAACAAAAGAATCGCAAAGCATTTGCTGAAGATGTTGAACTAGACTTTGATACTGATGATGACCTTCCAATTCATCCGAAATGGAAATCGAGTCATGTTGCTAACCAAAAACAGCAAACCAGAGATAGAGATGCCATGACTTTTGGTTCAGATGATGATGATCTTGGGTCCAGCTCTGGCTCTGACGACGAATCTTTCAGATCCAAGAAGAAAGGAAATAGAAGGGGCTCTAATGGAATGGACCGCAGTAAACGGAGGTCCAGCTTTAAGGATGAGTCTCTTTCTGAAGCAGATTCTGATGATGATCTAAGTTTTCATAGTGATAGACGAAGAGATAGAGCAGGCCTAAATCGTCCCGGAAAAGCATCCAGGGGCATTAGCGGCAAGATAGCTGGCAAGAAAAGCTCTGCGAACAAAGGTTTTAGTAGATCTTCAGGACCAAAGCGAACTAATAGAGATTTTCAAGAGAATTCCTATAGCCGGCAAGCAAAGACTTCTAGAGACCGTAACATGTCAGAATTTCCAGATTATAGACGAGGTGGGTCATCCGACAAGCAGGGAAGAAGATCAAACAATTTTGGTAATCAATCTGACAGTTATTTGGATGACGAAAGATACCGGAGACCAAGGATAAACGTGCGATGAGTCGCAGCAGTTCTGCTTCATGTGAGTCGAACGAAGTCTAACATGTCGCAAATCATGTTTATGAAAGCAGCCGGCCTTTAAATGTCTTTGTATGACGATGATACTGATGTATTTTTCTACTGGCATCTAAATCTGGCATTGCAGACTACTGGTTGGCTACTTAAATATGTTCTGCAACTCTGTTACTTTGGATGTCTGCTAAGTGCTAATCCAAATATGCTCCTTGTTCTTCAGAGTTATTCACTTCCCCTGGGGGAGGACTGATTGCAGAGGAACTGCATAACTTGTCGCCTGCAGGATTCAAGTGACTGACCGAGGATGTTCCTGTTTTCTGATGTAAACGATTTATGAACTAATCCTTGGATGCAGAAACAATCAGATATAAGTTCCTGTTTTCTTACGGACAAAGACAACCAGTAAATTGTCAAGTTCACATTCTTTAATTTGGATGTTGTTTATGGTTAAAGGTAATTTCTTGTATGTAATTTATACATATTAAACGACTATCTCAGCAAAAAAACTTGAACTATTACACAGGAGAATCATTTAATATTAATATTTTAACAATTTTTGCCATCCCATTCCCTTCTTCCAGCAATCTCAACTTTTCTTCCATGAGAAAATTGCACTTTAGTACCACAATACGGTCACTTTGCAATCTTAATACCATGTTTTTCCTAGTGATCAAGTCTGGTACTATATAAATGGGGTTATTTGCATATTACACATTGTCGTTCGTTTTTTAATCGAATGGTTACTTACAATGCCCGTGGCCGTTAAATATGAAGCAATTAATTTTATTTTGATACCATACTATAGAGCTCTTTGCATGGTTGGTACCGTATTTTTTAGTTGATATAAAATGATACCATATGAACAGGGTAGAATAGTTTGGTGTGGGCTGTCTGAACTCATTGTTCATAATTTAATTATCTATACTTTTATGTATCTATATATCTAGAAATGTATGAACGAACTTAAAAGTTTATTTCTTTTTTTTTTTTTTCGATTCAACTAAATAATCCTATAAAATTATTTTACTAGATATAAAAACGTAAAAAAATATACTAATTAAATTTCTATTAATTGCTTTTACATTACATTTATTTATTCTCATTAATTACTTTTCACATTATCTATGTTTGTTCCTATTAATTATTTTTCATATTATACTTATCTAATCATATTAATTTATTTTTTATATTATATTAATAATAATCATACTTACAAGATAAAAAATACTCTTATGATAAAGAACAAAATGGCTAAAACAATTCAAGAACATTCAAAGGATTTGATGCCTTGAGAATTTCTTAGCATAGATATAAATGAGAATTAGTTAGATAATTTCATGTCAATTAAAATAAGTTGAAAAACAAAAAAGAAAATTAAATGGTAAATGAGAATGAGTTAAATCATTTTTCCTATAAAGTAAATACTTTTTGCAGTAAGATAGACTAAACAGTAATTTGAATATTTGAGGTATGACTATTATTTGTTATACGATTTATTATTCGTCTATGATTTAATCTTTTCAATAATATACGATAAAAATTATTCTTTATAAAAATATACAAATATGTAAAAAAATACTCTTAAACCATCACTACATATACCCGTTTTCTGCAAAAAGAAAAGAAAAAAAAAGGGCATGCAACTATACATAAAACATTATCTATTCTATTATAAAAGGTGTGAATCGTTCAAAAAGTCATTTGAATTTTTTATATTACATATTATAGTTTTATTAATATAGTTACTAATAAGATTGTAATAGGTATAATTATAAAAATAACTATTAGTTAGGTCATTTAGTAAGTTATTTATATATAACAACGATTAATTTGGTACCTACTAGAAACTAATAAACCACAATTGATCAATCATACGTTGGATGGGCGACCGCGTCGCCCTCGCTAGAGATTGTTGCCTGTTGGGCGACGGCCGGGTGAGGAGGGCGCGCAGAAGACGTTGCCGCCGCTGTTTTTTTTTTTTCCAAATATATAATTTTTAATTAATTTAATTAAAGTTATATTGTATTATATAAATAATTAAATAATTACTAATATAAAATAATATTTTATTATTAATAAATATATAATATTATATATTAAATATGAGAGAATGGAAAAAATATAAAAAAAAGGTATTTTTATAGCAAATCCGCAGTAAAAAGTGCATGTAGGTCAATTTCTGTACGGAGGGGGTTTTTTGAACTTTATATTATATCACAGGGGGATATTTAATACTTTAATTTTTATAGGAGTTTTTTTACACATTCCTATTATCATAGGGGTCTCTGGATTTTTTCCTAAATTTATCTAATGTCTTTTGAGAGTCATATACACTAATTTTCTTAGAAAAAATAATTACTTAATATTAAGCTAAAGCCTCTGCAAAAGGCAACATTGAATTGTAGAAATAGATTTTGATAAAAAAAAATTAGTGTTTTAGTTACTAATTAAAGTATATTAATTACCATAAACACATATGTTTTAATTTGTTAATTGAAGTTAAAATATTTTCATGATAAGTACACAAAAGCTATGACTTAGTATATTTTGCATAATTGAAGCAAATTTTACTTTTCAATTAATTTTTTTTTACTTAGTGTATGTTTATTTTAACTAAATATGATAAATTATTATAGAATTTTCCTTTTAATAATATATTATTTGGTATAGTTTAAAGAATTAAAGTTACAAAATTAAATTGCTTGAAATCTTCGAGGATAGAAAATGCCACTCTCCTAAATTATAGGACTAAAATAGCATTTTTCCCTCATGACATCACATCCGAGAAAAATATGATTTTTGTTATTGCTAATTACCATAGTCAAAAATAATTTTAATTTTGATCCTGGAACTATATGTCGTTAGTATTTTTAGTCTTGTAACTTACTCAATCTATATATTTAGTCATTTTTTGACAAATTTATTAGTCCTGAATAACTCAAATTTGATTAGTTTTTTGTACATTTTGACAATTATGATTCTAACTTATAGTTACAGGACAAAAAATAAAATATGTTCTAGTGCAAAGAGCACCAAAATTATGAATATAAGACTGAATTTGCCGAAAAGAATCAAATATGAGATGCTGAGAATTAGATTCGTCAGAAAAAAAACTAAATACATAAATAAAATAAGTTTTAGGACCAAAACTACTGATAACCAATAATTACAGGATAAAAAATATAATTTTGGCAATAAAGATTCATGGCTAAAACTAATTAATCACTTTTTCATATATAGTAGATACTAATAAAATGGTTGTAAATATTTTGGTCAAAATTAAAAGCATGATAAATATTAATTAATTTTAATCAAAACTTTGTTTAAAATCTATTCTGATTCTTAAGTTATTTCTATCTTACATAGGAAATAATTCTATTTAAAGAAAATGTATGGAATAATCTATTATTATCACTACTATCTACACTTTTTATATAGGGTGATTTTGCAAAAAAATTTATTTTTAAAGAAGTGATTTTTGTAGAGAAAGTTGAGAGTTGCAGCAGAAAAAAAACGTTAGTATTGTTCGTAAAAAAAACAAAAAATGAATAGCAGATATAAGTTAAATTAGATAGTGTTTGGTAAAAGTCACTTCTAAAATAAAGTTAAGTGATTAAAGATCGTTTAATCCCTATTTAAAAGATACTCTTTTTTGCTTATTATTCCACTTATTGTTTGTCAATAATAATTATTTTTTTATAAAAAATAATAAATTTTATTTTGATTACTATATTTCATATTTATTTTTTTAAAAATATTAAAAAGTATATATTTAAGTAATAAAATTGTTGATTAACTTGCATGATTGCCAAAAATATATATATATATATACATATATATTATTAATTAATCAAATGATAATATGTGGACCGAATCATATAATTAGATGACATAGCAAATAAATATAAAAAACTTAAAATATCAAATATGTGAATATCATTTTTTTGGTGTTTTCAATTCTTTTGGTATGTCATTTTTATTTTAAAATTATTTTATGAATCTTAACTAATTTTTCACTGTCTTCTCAACTCCTGCATCATTTTTCAACTTTCTCATATATTCGTTTATCCACTTAAAATACTAGTTAATTTTTAAAATTTCAAAATATTTTTTTAGATAAAATTTAAAATCAATTATATGCACACACATTTGAGTATGTCATATATATATTAGTTATTATTAATTTTTGGTGACTCAAGCAACTACTTATATATATTGTTTCTAATTAAATATATTAAAACGATAGCTTCATTCCATTTTGGGAGATGCCAAAGCTTAATTTATCTCATTTTTCCCTTATTAAAACGAGATGCCAAATGATATGCCCCATAATTATATTTTTTAGTATTTAATATATATATATATATATATATATATATAGAAATTTTCTATTTCCACATCCCAATTGAAGAATGAAAAGAAAAGCAGTACAATAGTTCATCATTAATATGTAGAACGAGTTATACTAAAATCTCCCAGCACTACCTGACCTCATTTCTCCATCCTAGAATGGTTTTGTGCTTAGCAGATTCATTGCTTCTTGTACAAGACATGATACATTATTTTTGACATGAGACGTAGGAAAGAGAATTTTATCTAAAATTTGGATATGTCTAAGGTTTATAACAGGGTCGACTGGAAATTTCTTTACGTGATTCTTGAAAAGATGGATTTCCCCTTCAGATTTATTGCTCTCATCAAGCATGCTATTGAACACTGCTGATTTACCATTATGGTTAATCGAGAGCCATCTGGCTTCTTTAAATCATCACAAGGCCTCAAACAAAGTGGCCTAATATCTCCTGCATTATTCATCCTTGCTGCAGAGACTCTATTCAGAGGACTTAACCACTTTTTCTCACAGAACCTTGATATGTTCTATCAAACGGGTTGTAAAACTAGAGTGACTTACCTGACCTATATGGATGACATCATTATTTTCACCAAATGTAAGGAACAATCTCTGAGCAAACTGATGCAATTCCTGGATCTCTATGAGGATCAATCAGGCCAAAAAATTAATCACTCCAAGAGCTTCTTTATCCCTGGTAAGAAGGCCAATCTCATTGCCCACAAAATGAAATCCATTATAGGTTTCAACATCAAAAGTCTTCCTGTCACCTATCTTGGAGCTCCCCTACATAAGGGACATAAGAAGAAAATTCTATTTAAACCCCTTATTAATAAAATTAGAAATAGGATCAGTGGATGAGAGCATAAACATCTTTCACAAGGAGGTAGGCTTCAACTTATTAAAAGTATTCTATCTTTTATGCCTATCTACCTTCTTCAAATATTGAGTCCTCCAGCTGGCACTCAACAAAAAATTGGACAACTTTTTGCCAAATTCCTTTAGGGATCCACTATTGATCACAAGAAAATTCGTTGAACTATTGGGCATCCATTTTCTATCCTTATGAAGCGGGCGGTTTGGTATCAGAAACATCAGGAAAACTGTCACAACGTTCTCGCATAAACTCTGGTGGAAACTAAGATAAAAAATTTCCTTATGGGTTAGCTTTACTATCAGTAGATATTGCAAAAAGTCCACACCTACCTCTGTTAAAGCTAAACAAAAGGACTGTAACATTTGGAAAAGAATTTATAGCATTAAATCAGTCTCTCAAGAGAACACCTTTTGGAGCCTTGGAGATGGCAATATCTCTTTCTGGTATGATGGTTGGCTCCCTGTAGGCATTACCATTCCCTTACACACCCTAACAGAGCCTCAAATGCCCTGGTCAAAAACTTCTGGACCAACCATTCATGGAATATTGGTAAACTGAAAGAAGTTGTTCCTCAGCATATCTGGAGCTTATTTTGCCGATCCCCATTAATCCTCAGTATTAAGATCTCATGCATTAAAAACCATCTCCCCACAGTTCCTTTTCTACAAAATCAACTTGGGAGATTACTAGAGATCACAAACCTTTACTAACCATCTTAAAAAATCTATGGTCCCCATTTGTTAGGCCTATCATCTCTATTTTCATTTGGAAAGTCCTTCATAACTAGATACTGGTCGATAACAGGTTTAAACAAAAGAGCATTCCTTTGGCCTCTAGATGTGCTTGTTGCTTGAAGGAGGAGGAGATTATCCCTCACATTTTCTTTCATAACAAGCTTTCTCTTAAAGTCTGGAGCTTCAACTCAATATTCTAGTTACGAATAATTTTTTCATGATCCTTCAAATCTGGAAAAGAAACATCTTTAATCAGCCTCACATCAGAGATATTCTTTCCCCACTGATCATGTGGAACACTTGGATTTGTAGGAATGCTACCATATTTGAGGGGACTCCTTTCAAAGCTAATCGTATTATTTTACATACCCTCAATTATCTTTATCTTTTGGGTAAAGCCAATCTTATGAGAGCTATACACTGGAAAGGGGACATACCTGTTGCATCTCTTCTTAAAATTCCTCCCACCCCCCCATAAGATACCATCCAGATTCTCTATCATTAAGTGGATTAAGCCAGATAGGGGATGATTCAAATCGAACACGGATGGTGCCTTAAAAGGAAATCTAGGCATTGTAGAGGCAGGTGGTATCATTAGAAATCATCTTGGTCAGACTGCCCTTGCATTTCAGGAACATCTTGGCCTCATCTCCAACACAGAAGCATAATTGAAAGCTATCTATAGAGGTGTTAAATGTGCATTGAGAGCAGCATTAGGAAAATTTAGGTGGAAACAGATGCCAATGTCGCCTTCAAACTCATTTCCTCTCACCCCCAAGGGACTTGGCACCTTCAGAATCTGCTGCAACAAAATAGAAATCTTTTATTCCAAACTGAGTTCAAGATATCACACATCTTTAGAGAGGGTAACCAAGTGGCTTATTATTTTGCTAACAAGCATGTTTCAATCAACATCTCACCATTCTATCCCCTGATGACATCACAGGTATTTTTAAAGGTTTGATTAGACTTGACGCTTGCTCCTTCCTTGCTCTTAGAATCAGAAGTACTAATACCTCTAATTTCAGTTAAAACGCTTTTCATGAAATTAGGGGCACTTCATTATTGATTGGTTCTTTGCTGATACTTGTTGTCTTGTCTGGGCCTTTTTTGTGTTGTTTATGTGCTTTTACCTAAATAGATTCCTTTGAGGTTACTTATTTCATATGGTTGATGTTGTGGGGAATGGTTCCCTCTATTTTTGTCTGGATATCTTCTGGTTTTGTCACTTCATGCTGTGTTCATTTATTTGGCCGTTTGTTGTTGTAGTCAACAGGTTTTTTTTTTTTGTAGGTTTTGTGAACCCCTTTCGCCGGTTCAACGGCTTCCAGCCATACAGACAACATCTTCACGCTCATAATAATATTTTTTTTTATTTATCCCTTTGGAACATTAGATACATTTTGGCTTGGAGTCTTCTGTACAGATTTTATTTGCAGGTGCTGTGCAATTCACGATGTGGTGGGATAACAATAACTTTTTGACTCGTCACAATTTTTTCATTACACCTGTTAGTGTCTTTTGCTATAAGTGAGTAGTACTCCTTGTTTACGGTTTTTACTATACCTATTATAAAGGAATAATACTCCTTATTTACGTTTTTCAGTGCTATATTTGTAAGGGAATACTATTTGTTTATGACTTTTCTAGAAATTCTAAGGAAGTAGCTTTTCCACTATAAGTATTTTTGAACAATTTAATATAGAAGGACTAGGGACTCCCCACCTCTAAGTGGTTTTTTTTTTTAAAAAAAAATGTAGAATGTAATTAGCTACATGCACTTGATCGTACCGATCATATTAAGTTGAAAGGCAAAAAATCAATAAATAATTGTGACAATTTATGTGGCGTTTGCAAGTGCTTAATTTCTGCAGAACCTGCATATGAAGACTTTTTTTGTTACAAATGAGATTTGAACCCAAAACTTTTTATTTGGCTAATATTGTGTTACACATTAATAAATAATGTCATAAGTATCAATAATATAAATTCCATGCAAAGTAGGGACTTCGTTGTTAATTGACGTACGTCAGCTAGGAATTTAGCAAAAAAAAGTATTTATCTTATATTTAGCTGATCGTACTACAAGAAATACAATACTTAATCATAGTTAACTGTCATAGTTAATAGTAAATAGTCGTAGTAAATAGTCATTGACCACAACCATGCACCAGTTGTTTGTCGTGATTTTTGTGAGGATGACTAAAATACTTGCCATGGCTCAAAATCATGACAAATATTTTTACTATGGATCTTAGCTATAGCAAACAATTTTTTATAGTGGAAAAACTATTTTTTACATCGATTTTATTTGACTGTAATTAATAATATTTATTTATCACGATTTTGTAGTTATATCCATTAATATTATAACCAATAGTATTTTTTTTCTAGTATTTTTCATCTTTGCATCGAATTCTTTTATTATTAATTTTCCTAGAAATTGATTTTCTATTGTTGATTTGCTAGAAATTTTATTGTCAAATTTGGTGTTGAAATTTTCAGGGAACTTTTGGAAAAGAAATTCTGAAGGCCAACTACGCACAAAGCTTTGCAACATTAAGATTCCTTTCTAATTATATATAACAAGAAAATATTTTATTTTTAATTTTAATTTTAAAATCACAAGACTTAAAATTTTTATCCCCTACTAAATTTATTGCTAATCATCATCAACTTGGCTCTTCTTTTTAATTTTTCTAGCTATCCACATAATTTCTTACCGTTTTAAAGGATAACCTTACCTAAAAATTTAATTATGTTAAATGTAATAATCATTTAACATTAATATTTTAATAATAACACCAATTCTTGGACATCAAATACAACAAAACAATGTAGGGAATCCCTATATATATATATATATATATATATATATGGGCATGCAGTTTTATTAATTTATTTATTGAGTGATGTAATGGAAATTAGAGCTGGCTTTGCTGCCAAATAGAGTGGCAAAAACCCAAGCAGTCAGAAACTAGGGTTTGTAATATATTAGTGGGAAAATGAAGAAGCAAACGTGCATCAACTCAGTCCATTCATTTTTAAAACTGTACAAATACATTGGTGGGAGTGTTTGAAGCTTTGAGATTATATGAGGGACCACTTGCATTTGCATTTGCATAGGCATAGCTACCCATTATGTATCATCAACTTAACCTTTGTAGGGTTTTCATTTCTCAAAAGTCTTTGCTTTCCCAAAAAAACAGGTTGCTCTAATAGGATACAATTGATTGGCCCGGTCTCATTACACAGAGAATCATGATTGTGCTACATCAACAATGACAAAACAAAAATGATTAAGACTATATATATATATATGATCGTCTGATCAAATTCATTCTTGAATTTTTTATCTATATATTGTCTCTGATACAACAATTAATATTATATTTCTCTTTCAAACTTTCGTATTTTGTGGGTTTCGATGAGTTTCATGTGCAATTAAAAAAGCCCTTAGTTCTTGAAAAGATTTAGGGTTTGAGTCACTCTCCAAAAGTTAGGTTAATGTCCCCCTATTTAATTATTCATCTATATATCTTCAATATTAGGGTTCCTTTTTGTGCTATTGTACAAGTTCAAATTGATTTCTTCCCACTAACTTATGCTCACAATAAAAAAAAAAAAATCAAATTAATGAATGATAAAGGAATTACAAACCCTTTAGGCTCCATAGCCCATCAACTTAAACAGCTTTAAATTTAAAAACAAAGTAAGATTCCCATGTACCACAAGAGAAGGGTATTTCTCATGGTGTAAGGGACAATGAAATGACATAAATATATATATTGGCCACCAAGTTATGCCTCCTACCCATCTAATATAATGTTTTTTCAATTAGTTATAGAGCTAAATATGTATATATTAGATTTATTAAGTGCGATCGTGGGATCTAAATCGTTATTGACGATCAGATACGTGTATAATACTTAAAAACGTATGAGATTTTTAAGATACGCGACATCACAGTAAACCGGTGTATATATCAGTATTATTAGGGTCGATTAGAGAAGGGAAACGTGTCTGTCTGTCAATAAAAGAAGATCCAATCAGATCATTTAGCCTTGAAAATGACTGATGAGCGTGATAAATTGCTCCCAATAGCAAACGTAGGACGGATCATGAAGCAAATCCTCCCCCCGAGTGCCAAGATTTCCAAAGAAGCCAAAGAAACAATGCAAGAATGTGCATCGGAGTTCATTTGCTTCGTGACCGGTGAAGCGTCCGACCGGTGCCACAAGGAGAACCGGAAGACGGTGAACGGAGACGACATCTGCTGGGCTCTGAGTTCACTAGGATTTGACCACTACTCGGAGGCCATGTTAAGGTACTTGCAAAAGCTGAGGGAGTTTGAGAGACAAAGGGCTAACCAAAGTAATTATAAGCCCTCTAGCAGTACCGAAGAGAAGGATGAAGCAACCAGCAGCGCCGCTTCAGCCCCATCATTCGATTTCGAGATTCTTGAGAGAGGAGGAAGATCTTCACCCAAGCCCTGATGATCTATGCGCACAGTCGAAGGACGACAAGAACATAACTTGCAGTAAGAGACAGGATCTCAACTCTGAAAAGAAATTTTTAAGGTAACTTTTCATGTGTATTTGTAACTGAAAACCCTCTTGTTTACATGAACTCTGGGATCAAGATATGCCATTTAGCTGTTACAGACATCAAGTTGGATCAATTAGCACATATAATTTCCGTTTATAAGTCGTGTAAAGTACTCAGATCACGGCCCGATTTTCCAATTGTTTTCACCATTAATAAGCACCCGTTTTCACTACCTTTCTGCTTCTGCTACTGCTACAGATGTTAATACGAGCTTAGAAATTCTATTATCATTTTAATTTAATTACTAGTACACGATCTCGACGAGAAAATAACAAGTAATGCTTGCTTGTTTCTCATAGTGATAGCTAATTAAATTGTGGCATCTTCTCTATATTTTTTCTCCTTCACTCTAAACCCAAAACTCGTATACAAAAGTCGTATGTATATGCTATATACATTTATTCCTGGTGTTGTATCTTGTCGGCCCAGTTGCTATCGAGAGTCTTTTCATAATACTAAGGTTCATGTAAGCCTCAATCTTGGCTACAAAATTCTATGTAATTTGAGACCTCGCTGATCCTCAACCATTATACTTCATTTGAATGAATGGATTTAGATCTGGACAAGGGATTTCGAGAAAGGGTTTCAAACGAATCCATATTAGATGGACCTGATATATATCCATCAGAATATTATTAAAAATAGATCAAAATGAGAAACGAAGGATTTCAAATCATTTGAAAAATAGAATTATCCAAACAAGTGGACTGGATTTATTGTTATGGATTTGAAATCCTTAGCTCCAAATATATCAATCCAAACAACACAACAAATCATTTCCAGAACTGTTACTAGTTACAAAGAAGTCTGATTATTATTTAAGAGGTGGAAAATTATGAACCAAAACCCTTCTGAGAGAAGAAGCAAGGAAAAGAGACTGTGTTTGATTAATTAAACTATGTTCAACATCTAAAATCAGAGGGCTCTCTCTCTCTCTCTCTCTCTCTCTCTCTCTTGCGGCCCATATTGTTGTGGATGTTTCAAACAGTCTAGTCAAATGGGAGGTAGAAGTTTCCCAAGAAGATGAACTAGGGTTTGTCCAAACCCTTGAACCTGGTGCTACAGTATGGATGTAGAACGACAAGATTAGATCAAGTACACAGCATGTGTATATTTTACAAACTTTTTCAGACGCAGTACAATATCCCAATGAAAAGGAGACTGGTTAATGTCTGAGAATTTGTGTCAAGATTAGGGTTTTTTAAGCATGAAATTAAAAGTCTAGGGTTTTCCACAAAATCTTTGGGACCACTTCTCCAATATCTTCCTTGAACAGAGTTGCCAAATGAACAGTGGTAATCATACACATCATTCCTTAAGCCCCTGTCCGCCTGTGTATAGGCATAAAGGTTAATTAGAGACATTACTGACCTGTGCTTTCTACTGACCAATCAGGGTTCCAAACCAAACAGTCATCTCAATTAAATTAAGGGTAAATACTATAGATGCTGCTTTAACTTTGCATTCATTTCTTCACATTAACATTTCAAACTGTAATTGGTTTGAGTCCCATGATATTGGTCCATCTCACCATTTTTCGACGAAAATATAATCAAAATTTGACTTTTTATATGGTAAAATGAACAATTTAATTTAATTTTTCTTCACTTTATTTTCTTAAATTTGTAAAATCAAATCTAATCTTCTTTTTGGGCTATAAAGTATTGTAGCTTCCTGCCTAAAATGCCAGATGTTGGTGACCAACAACAGTGAGATAAGGTTAAGAATTTGTGGTGTGAGAAATATAATGAGAGTGTTAAAAATGTAGATGTTGTACTGAGTGTATGTGAACTAACTATTGTAGTAAATAATGTATGTTATGTAATGAAATAAAGTTGTTTCAGCTAAAAATATTTCCCCCCTCCGTCTCAGAAACGTTTGAATCGACATCTTGAATAACTAGAAAGTTCATAAACTCACGATAGGAGAAGGAACCTAGAGAAACATGAGTCTTGAACAAAAATACGGCTTAGAGGTGAAACACGCCTGGGGCGTGTTCTTGTCTGTTTGAACCCATCGGGTATGCAACTCGTTGTGGATGTTGAATGTGTTTGTTCGAAAATTATGCTCGTATCTCATAATTTCTTGTAACTATGGGGCATGAGACGTGCAACTGTTCTAGAGTGTGTAATTTTTTTATTCTTTTAAAAAATAAAAATAAAATAAAAAATGACAAAGTCTGCCTTACTCCCACATTTTTATGGAAAAATAATCAAAGTACCAAACTCAAACAAAAGCTAAAATTTAGGGATACTTAAAGTCTAGAAAGGCCTTAGTCCCATAGAGTAGGGGGTACAACATATTTAATTATATGATTTAGAAAAATTTTAAATTGGTCCTAAAATTTAAAAAAACTCGATACATAGTCATCTGCTATACAAAATTTTCAAAATAGTCCTAAAATTGAAAAAATTCGATACATTTTAGTCCTTTGCTTTACGAAATTTATAGGACTAAATAAGACAAGTTTTTTTCACTTTTCTGATTATTTTAAAAATTCCCTAAACATTGTACTAAAGCTATCGAGTTTTTTGTATTTTGGGACTATTTTGAAAAATTCGTAAAGTAGGAAACTAAAAATGTTGAACTCCCTACCCTATTGGACTAAAAACATAATCGTCATCAAAAAATAGACTTGAAAGGGAGGACTAAGTAATTTTAAATGCAAATTTAAGTGATCAACTATGCAATTTTACCCTTATATTAAGTAAGTAGCGTTTTTCTGGATTAATATAAATGCGCACTTGGCATGTCTTTATAATATTTAGAAAAAATATACAAATTTCAATTTCGTAGTAACTAATTAATAAGTGAAAAACGACTAAACATTATAATCAATTAAATCACTAATACAATAAAAACGCAATGTGAAAAAAGAGAGATCATATATTATATGATGTGCAAACAATTTTTCAAGGTGATATATAATATGTTTTAATTAAGTGTTACAAATTTATTTTATGACATTAATAATGGTTCATATAATTTTAATAATACTGATAACTGCTGCGTATTTATTAATGTTGTTATTAGATATATAGTAACAATAAGTGAAAATATTTCTACGATGCAGTGATATAATAACTTTGAGTACACAATTAACTTATATATTATTTTTGTGAAAATTATTAAATACAATGATTAATTATTTTGATATCAGTAGTAGTAGCACTTGAAATTAGTTTATCAAAATTATTATTAATTTCTTCTTCTAGTGCATCAATGTACAATATTCCAAGATTTTGATATATATATATATATATATATTAAATTAGAGGGTACGTAATATATATAATAATTGACTCATTTAATTATATTTCTGAACTTATAGTACGTACCTCAATTATATATATATATATAGAGAGATTCTTTTCGTAGAAACTCCAAATAAAGGTCTATTAATTAATTAATTAGGTTACTTTTTATTATAATTTGATGGGTTTATCTTATACTATAGTAGTAAATTGAAGTACGTACATTAATTTATAATCCATTAACTCAAAAGGAGGAGAAATTCCATTTAATTAATTTTGTCCTATAAATTAGGGTTTATACGTTTGTAATTTCATTGTCTAGGGAAATATATTAAACTAGTTTCGTATCTTCAAAAGTTTCTCATATCTCGTTTATATTCCAATTTATGTTCGTTTTTTTTTAAACAAAAAAATAATGGATAACTCATGTGGTCGTTAAGTTTTTAATTTGGAGGAGAAGTTTCACAAATGACTCGAGCGCGTGAAGGTTAATTTAAGGATAACATCAACTGATTAATTAGATTTTTATGAATTATTTAATTTTTTGTAAATGGAGTAAGTACTTCTCATTTATATTTACGTAGATGTATACATAAATTATAAATCCATCTCCAAAATAAAAATTATTAATAATTTATCATAAAAAGAGTTCCGTCTCTAAATCCGTCTTTATCAAAGACGGATTTAATTCCGTCTCTAAATTTTGGTCTCTGATACCCTGTTTTCTTGTAGTGGTACTTGAACTTTTGATTTTAGTAAACGGATAAGGGCCTTGCCAAATCCCCTGCCATGACACTGACGACTTTGATAAAAAAAAAAAAAATAGGAAAGCAATAAGAAATCGGAGAGTTGCAATGCCAACTCTGAAACCTAAAAATTCTCTTTTAAGAAAATACCTTCCTGTATTTTGAAAAATGAAGCAAATTACCTTCTTATTGAAGGTTTAGATAAGGGTAAATTGCATCACATCCCCCTGTATTTTGATGAAATAGCGAGAAATTTTCCTGTGCTAATTTTATAGGCAGAAAACTCCCACTTTGATAGAAACTAATGGTTCTAACGAATAGTGTATGACATTTGCCTATTGTGTGAGCGAACTTCATTTTTTGGCCTTTTTTTGGGGTTACTTTAAGTGTAAAGCGCCTACTTTTTTTTCATTTCTTTCATATTTAAATATATTTAAAATTAATTTATTTATATTATTTATTTGTTTAAAATGTATATGATTCATTTAAATTATTTATTGAGCCAAATATATTACAATAAATTATATCTATTTACGAGATATATTATTTTCAATATAAAAACACCTAAAAAATATATAAATTTTTTATAAATTAAAAATTTAAATTTAAAAATCACAATACAAATTTAATATACTAAAACTCACTTTTCAAATTAAAAATTTATATGCAATATAAAAGTCACTTATAATAATTATATATTATTGACTCAATTATTAAAATTTGAAAAATTAAATTACTTTTACTTTATTTTTTAAAAAATAAATTTTTCTTCTTCTTCAAACTTGCCGGAGACGGCGCCTAGGCGACCATCATCGCATAGGTCCACATTGTAGGGGCGACATCACCAAAGATCTGGATGACATCACCCGAATCTGGCCACCTCCCCTTCCAAAAGAGGGTGACAATAGCGAAGGTGAGGTCGCCCATTTCGCTGCCGCCCCCTTTTGTTGGGGTGACTAAAAGGGGCAACATTAGGTCCCTTGCTTTGGCGGGGGTGACAGCACGTCGGCGGCCGTTGGTACTAACATTAATTGAAATATATATATATATATATATATATACTTGTGTGCAACTTCTATAAAAACTAATTAAAATAAAATATTTATAAAATTTTATTATTTAGTGAAGTATATATAAAAATATTAAATTTATAAACAAATAATGACAACAAAAATGATGAAAAACAAAAAAGAATAACCATAAAAAAATAATGGAGGAGTGGGGAGTTAATTAGATAAAAAATTAAAAAAATAAAATAAAAAAATAGACTGAAAAAGAGAGATCAGACACCAAAGAGGTGCTCTCCCATAATATATAGTATAGATTATGTTATATATAGTGTATATATATAAATATATAATATATATATTATATATAAATAAAATAATATTTTAAATTACTTAAAATTTGAACCATTAATCTTTCGGAATTGCATATCAGTGGTTGATATAAGAAGGTATAACGGGCAATTCAATATAAATTTAACGCCATTAAATTTATCTAACGGAAGGGAAGAATATGCAATATTTTAAAAAATACAAGAGGGTTTTGCCTATGTTTTTAACACATAGGAGTTTTTAGCTAAATTTTGAAAAAGCAAGGGGCATAAAGAGATAATTTGTTTATTTTTCAAAATACAGAGAGACAATTTACTATTATTTTTTTCACAAGAAAATTCTTGTTTATTTTTCATATCATAGAAAGATAAATTGCATTTTTCCCTAAAAAGCATATAATGACAACTAGATTTGCTTTAGTTGATCTATTTGTTGAACATATTAATTCTTCTTGCAGTTCTCCAGATGATCTAACGAAAGTTAGGACAAGGATGAAATGTGAGAAATTTTTGTAGATACGAAAGAAATATGCATTTTCTTCATTACCATATCGATTATCTACGATTAAATTTGATGTTCTGGTAAATAAATATGGGACTGAAATTGGAGAAACCTAACTTATGGGACGAAATATGATCTTCCCCTCGAAAGTTAGATATAGCAGAAAATCTCACTCGGATAAAATTTTAATTTAAACTGGATCTGGTCAGACACAAACCAATTACACAAATACACTTGTCATAGGGGGTAATCATTATGCCAAGTGTATCAATGTTATTGTATGTTTAATTTAGTTTAATCAGACTTGATTTGAGTACTTAAAAGTTTTTCATCTCATCAGCAATATTTACTTTTATTTTTTTAATTAAAAGCGATGAACCATTATTGATTGAAATAAATAGATTATAATCATTCATGTAGAGTATCAATATCTAACAAAGACAATTACAACAATCATATCCTCACCAAGCAGTGCGAAAAATCCACTCCGCATCAACTGGTGCGAATATTTCTGGGACATTTTCTTCCTGTCAAGACCCATCTACATGGAGTAACGAGCCGGCGCATTGATCAAGCTGCACCAAGCGGGGTTGAACTACAGGCCGAAAAAACACCGTCCTAGGGATCATGGATCTACTCCGAGACGAATTTTGCTACCATTTCTAATAAACCATCGGAATCCCATCTCCAGCAAAGGTCAAGCGCAAAACAACAGCCTCCATCCATACGACGGCCGCATCCCTCCTCCGGCTTCAAAGATCGATTCGTGAGTGAAATACCTTAGGATTAGTCATTATCCTCCATGCTTGTTTGCACAACAACGTCTAATTGAACTCATGAAGACTGCGAAAACCAATGCCTTCCTTTTTCTTACTAACACATAGTTTCCTCCAAGCTAACTAATGTATCTTCCTGGGGCTGTCTGGTGCCAAAAGAAATTAGCCATCATAAACTCTTGATCAGACACTAACCTTTCCGGCATCTTAAAGCAACTCATCGCACAAGAAGGAATAGCCTGTAGGACAGATTTGATCAAAATTGCCCGCCCGCTTGGGACAACCACCTAGCTGACCAACTCTGCATTTTCCACCATATCCTATCCTTCAAACCTTCTAAGACCTCCCTTTTCAACCGCCCAACTACCGTTGGAAGGCCAAGGTACTTCGCATGCTAGTTTGCCACTGGAATCCCAATGATCTTATCCCCCTAACTCCTCTTAGAGGGTCATCGGCGTGTTCTTGCTGAATACCACTGCCGATTTCTGCAAATTGATAGCAAGGCTAGAAATCTCCTCGAAACGGCAAAGCAGCGATTGTAAACATCTCAGCTCCTTCACAAATGCTTGGCAAAAGATTAGGGTATCATTGGCGAAGAGGAGATGCGAGAACCGGGGACCCGACTTGCAGACCACCACCCCTGTAAGAAAACTTCAAAGCTCCTCATCCCGAATCACGCTACTCAAAATCTCTGCACAAAACAGAAACAATTAGGGAGAGAGGGGGTCCCCTTGGCGGATCTCCCTTCCGAATGCAAATAACCAAATTGAACACCGTGAAGCAAGATTGAATAAGAGACATTAGAAACACAGGTCATAATCAAGCATAATACTTTTTCGTGGAATCCTTGTCTACTCAGCACTCCTGAAAAGAGAACATTACACAAATTAATAGGTCTGAATTCCGTACCCATATCAGGATCGACACACTTAGGCAGGACTACAATATTGGTCGTGTTAAGTCAAGGGTGAAGGGAACCCTCGTTAAGGAAATGTAAGACGCAACTAGTAGCATCACAGCCTACAATACTCGAAAACTTTTGATAGAAATTAGGGGATATACCGTCAGGGTCTGGAGATTTGAGAGGGTGCATTGAATGAAGGGCTTGTTATGCTTCATCAGCGGTATAAGGGTGCAGGAGTACAACATTTGCATCGTCGCTCACCATCGGCATTAAGCACGTCAAGCATTCATCAATTACACTTGGAGTCAGGGGAGTAGAAGTGAAGATCCCCCTGAAGTAGTCATGAATTAGGCCTTGAATTGCCGAATTTGAAGTATGAGGCACATAATCAGATTACTCCTAAGATGTGAAAGTCGCTTAAGCGTGGAAGAACCCATGTTCGTATCCCTTGCTTTGAGCCATAGGGCTTTACCTTTCTGTTGCCACACCAGTTCTTCCCTAGCCAGCAGCTCTTCCAATTCTTGCATCAGTGCCTCTGACCAACGATGAGATTCCTCAGTCAGGCGGCCACTTTTAATACGACATAGTTCGGCATTCAATGCATGCACTCTCTTAATAATACTATTGAATGATAAATGATTATACTCCTTAAGCAGCTTTCCACATGCCGCTACCTTACTACAAAAAGCCGCACCTAGTGAAGCCCCTAATCCGCGGACCAACCTTCCGCCACAATTGCCCCTATATCATCTGATCGAAACCATGCTGCCTCAAAGCAGAATTCAAGCTTAATCCTCTAAACTTCCTGCCCCTGCTCTCCCTCTAACTCCAATGTTAACGCAGAGTGATTCGACGAGGCAATGACCTTGTGCTTGACTAGAGCGTTAGGGAATAGAGAAGCCCCCCACTGGTCCACAAACCAACTATCTAGCCATTCTCGTACGATAGCAAGGAAAACCCTATTGTTGCACCAAATAAACTTATGCCTTGTGAAGCCCAAATCGTATAGCCTACAATCATCCAAACATCGTCTGAAAGCCTCAATTTGCTACTGCGCCCAATCATTCATACCTTGCTTCTCATGTTGATATAATATCTCGTTAAAGTCACCCATGCAGACTCAAGGAGTGACTGACGCAACCTGCAGATGCCTAAGTAGGTCCACACGACTCTTTGCCATTAGCAGGTAAAGGGTTCATAAAACCCTGTAAAATGCCATCTCCTTGGATTACTTTTCCCCCTACCCTGGGATCAGTATGATGGGGCGAGTATGACAGAACCCAAACCTCCACAACTTTTCTCATAAGCAACAACAGTCCCCCACATGAGAGGCCACACCCAGATCAAATAAGTTCAGATGTTGCTGAATCACCTCTATCTCCTACAATTAGACTTGGTCTCGGAGATAAAAACCAACCTGGGGTTCTGGAGCCTCACCAGCTCCCTTAGAGTACGAACTGTCCAAGGGGATCCCAACCCCTGACAATTCCAAGCTAGTATTTTCATGTCTGCTGGCGGGACTGCAATGCAGCCTCCGCCGATGAAACGTTAGAAACCTCATCTATCAAATGCAGTCTCCGCTTACTCGCCCGTGACCCCTCCGCCACCTATTCTAATTATTTGGACTCCTGCTTCTCTTCCTCGACCCAACGTCTACTCCTCGCCCCTTTGGCCTACAGCCCCAACACCCACACCGTCGACCCGAGTTGGGCCTCTTGCATTAAACTGTAGCGGAATAGTAATCAATCTTGCCTCCTCTAGCTGCACCGCCTGCTTCAATCCACCCCCTATCACTAACGGCTGCACAGGAAGCTGAAACGTGCATTATTCAATGGGGAACTAACATTCAGCGCTACCCGAATCCGCAATATGGATCCCGAAGAAACCCCGATTCATCCATCTCCATATCATGGAACCTTCGTAGCTTGTTTCCAATCATTAGGGCTACTCCTAAAGTCATCATGCTCAATGAGATACCGTGAACGTGGACAAAGAATTCACACCACTCCAGATTGACCCCCATGGGATTCTCCTTGCGAATGCAACAAAGTATCAGAATGTTTTCCTCAAAAGTCCATGGGCATCCTTTGAGGGCTCGATCCCAATCAATGATATGATTGAATCGGAGGAGAAACCTGCCCCCATCCAACTGATGAATCTCCATCCCTTTCACCGGATTAATCATCCCTTGAAAGGATGTGCACAAGCCGTCAAACCTCATATTCCTATTTGCTAACAACTGGCCCACCAAGCACAACTGATAGTGCATCGATTCTGCCTGCCACAAACCCGCCGACATAACAACCCCTCCTCCTTAGAGTGGGTGGGACTAAATTATGCATATGGCCCAAGGAAGAGCAAGAGGGCCCAGGGCCCCTCCTAGACAATTTAATAGCTCATGGGGGATGTCAACCCAAAATATTGATTTAGCCCAAGAATGTGGCTTAACAAGTGGTGACCGACCCAAGCCCCATGTTTAAATGCTCCCATATGGCATACATCTGGACCACAAAGTGTACCTCCCAGCCAACATAGAAGACACACGTTAATGGAGGTTCCCTAAAAGCCTTAGACTCCTGGATAAGGAGGACTCCTTGCGGATTAGGAGTCTTCGTTGGTGAAGGATCCCCTCAATGCGGAGATTGACTTGCATCAGCAAGATTAACAGAAGATAAGATTGTAGCTTATTCCAATAATTTTTATCCATTCTGCCCAAGAATAGGGCATAGTGCAGAATCCAACCACAAGTGGACACCCCAGATTTGATCCCCAAGTGGGGAATACCTTCCAGATGCTGGAATATTGCTGTCAACTCTTACATTGCGTTCTCCTTTGCACTCTAAACATAATTTCTCTTACGAATTTAACTATCATATCATGATTTCTCATCACAATTCACTTTTTGCGATTATTTTCTTTTAAATTCGATATTAGGGCATCGGAATGCTCATGTATTATTTTGCATATTACATTTCAAGTTCTTCTATTTCTCAGCTCAAGTCCAGATCTAAGGTCCAAACTCATCGGACCCATGCTATTTTCGCACGTATCACACATATATATGTATATCCTTTTGTTTTTTCTCAAAACAAACAAGGATATATATATATATATATATAAATGGGCTTGTGTGTGTCATTTGTTCATTTATTCCAATACGCAAAACATCAGATGGAGCTATAGTGCATACAACATGTACATTAATTTCAGAATATTTGCCAAATCAAGAACTATCCGTAGACTTAATTAATTTAGATGTAATGAATTCGTTTTAATAGATATAGTTAAAATGTGGCACTACATATATATTGTATACGGTTGTATGTGCAATTGCACTAAAATTGAGTAATACATTAATTTAATTAATATATTAATATATCTAAATATAATATAATAATAAATTATAATAACAAAACAAACATTCACACGTCGGATGAAATGAAATTAACAGATATTGAACAAATATCCTCCTAGAATAAGTTATTAGACATCCAAGGGATATTAGTAATATTTTAAAGAATAATGATGTGTTTATAATTACGACAAATTTTAAGAGAGTTTGTTGTAAATTTTTCTTACTTTTCAAAGGCAAAACCTAAGTCACATAATTTATTATTGGTGGGCAGTGCTCTGGAGACTTCACGACAGGATTGGCACTCTAGAATTTATTAAGGAGTAAATTGCAATCTACCTACCTGTGTTATTCTTTTACCGGCTATTCTTTTTGTCACTGTCTTTACTTCACGTATATTTTTTTTCATCGCTAATTGTCTAATCTATATACTATTTTTTTTTTTTGTCAATAATTATTTTTAGTGAGAACTAACAAATATTTTTTGTGTACATGGAAAAAAATATTCATATCATCACTCCTGCCGAGCAATTAAAACATTATTATGTATTAAGTGTTAGACTAATTATAGCTAATCAAGTTCTAATGAACATAATCCTAATTATTAAAGTAAATTTCCCTATTCTAATATGATATTATACGAATATTAATTAAATAATTTATGTGTGTAGAGAAACCAGAATTGGGTTTAGTGAAAAAGCATCCAATTAAAAAAGTAATTTAATTTTTAATTAATGTCGAGATTTAGTGTAGCAAGCACGACTGCTGCTGCTTAAATAAAATTTTTCGAAAATCCAACTATAGCTGCAGAGTTATCAATGTTTTTGGCAGAATATATGAGATGGAATCTTCAAGCACACTTTGATGATTCTTTTTCCTTCACTCACCAATTAAGTTTATTACATTGTCCTAAAATGAAATTTAGGTAAAAATTATAATGATACCCATTGGCCTAAAATGAAATTATATATTGAATAACTACGCATACATCAATTAATTATAAATGTCAATATTATTATGGGAAAAATATTTTTTTAGTCCGTTAAGTATGCCTAATTTTAATTTTAGTCCTATAAGTATGCCCATTTTTTATGAACTCCAATAACTTGCAAAATTGATTAGTTTTAGTCCTCAAGTCGATTGGATTTATAATTTGCGTCCGAAAAGTGACATGGCATGACACCTAGATGTGTTTTTGTTGATTTATAATCCTATGTGGCTAAAATTATGATGTGAAAGACAAGTTGGCCATCTTTTGTACAAGTTCGGAGAGAAGAAAAGTCACCTTTCTTCCTTCCAAAAGATGGCCAACTTGTCTTCCACATCATAATTTTAGCCACATAGGATTATAAATCAATAAAAATGCATCTAGGTGTCATGCCATGTCATTTTTCGGGCGCAAATTATAAATCCAATCGACCGAAGGACTAAAACTAATCAATTTTGCAAGTTACTGGAGTTAATAAAAAATGGGCATACTTTTAGGATTAAAATTAAAATTAGGCATATTTAACGGATTAAAAAAATATTTTTCCCTATTATTACATTGTCCCCTCTGTCTGTCAGTCAACTTTGGCCAAGATAAAGCAAACGTAAGTAAATATTTCGTCAAGACTTCTTTGCCTCTATTACTTCTTCTTTGTCATGGAATTTTGCAACGGATTAATTTCATCTGAAAGACGTTGCAGAATTTGTTTGCGACGGAAAATTTTTTGGTACTGTAATTAAGTACTAATATCATAGTCGAACTTAGGAGGGGTAGTGAGGATGGAACTCTCCACACAGCCAACGACTACGCTTTCTCCGACCACCGGAAAACCTTCTCTGGAACCTAAGCCACCGGATGACTCTTATTGTTCTCAACCCCAACTTGTACCAACTTATGCATCATTCCGACCTTTCTTTGCCCCCTCGAAAGAAGCACCTTCAAAGTTATATATATCTTTGGGTACAACTGCCTAATTTGCCGATTGAGTAGTACGACATAGAATATGAGCAATTTATTCCTTTATAATATTGAAAATGAGTACATTACCCCTTATGAAAAAAATATAGCAATTTACCTCCTTATACAGGGGGGTAAATTGCTTCATTTTCAAAATCATAGGGGAGTAAATTGTTGTATTTCAAAAAGTATAGATAAGTATATAAATCGTTATTTGTTTTTTCATAAGGAGTAATTTGCTCATTTACGATATCAAAAGGAGGTTGCTTGTACTTTTCCCATTTTAAATCTACAGTTTGAACTAGTAAAAAACTGGTAAGTTCTATTGTAGTATACTCCTTCTACTACATCGAAAGTATTCATATAAATACTTGTTATTGGTTTCAAAATGAGGTTAAATACGAGTGAAATTTAATTAAATTTTTAATTTGACTTTATCATTTATCTTATACTATATATAAGATTCACTACAAGAAAATCAACTAATCGCTATAAAAAATAGCAACGAGAGTAAATTTGTTGGTGATCAGCAATGAATTTAGCAAGGGATAAGATTTTAAATTTTCATAGTTTCAAAAATAAAATTAGAAACAAAACGTTTCATTGCAAAAATTCGTAGTTGGCTTTGCTAAAAACTTTAAAATCTCTTGAGAAATTAAATTTTAGTTACAGAGTTCATAGCTAAAAATTTTGCAAGCTAGTTATATATAATAAGTTAGAATTGAATTTTTTTGCAAGAATATTTTTATTATAATAAGAAATTCAAGCTAGCTATATATAATAATTTAGCATTGAATTGGTCTTCAAAAATTAATTAAGTGGGTTGTTCTTTGTCTTTTTAAAGAAAAACTTGATTAATAATTATGTCAAATTTACATGGAGAATGATGGGGGAGAACTTAGAAAAAGTCGGATATACCCCCAAAGAAGGGTAAAAGTGACTTTATGCGCTAAGATGGTCTGACCTAAATTTGACATGATTTCAAACAAAGTAAGTAAATACTTAAGGGCGTAATTAATGGGCATAATCACGGATTTCTAGCACATCACGTGTGATCATGGTGCATAATTTAAGGAGATGTGCATTTAAGTGGGATCCAAAAGTTTGAGATCGTAGGCACGTGGCATTTTCGATATGGAAGCCTCATTCAGTATAAGAAGGGGAAAATCTCTCCAACAGAGGTAATTTTTTTAAATTCATAAAATAATCATATCTTACATCTCAGCATTTTTACATTTAAGAATAATAACTGACTTGAGCGTCGCAGTGTCTTCGTCGGGTGTCAACCCGACTAGATAACGTTTTCTTTTATCCACAGTATTTCAAGAATTTGGGAGCGAAACGCGAATGCGATCGTAGATCGACTTAAACGATTTCGAGCCCGATTAGAGAAAAAGAAAAAATATGGCCTAGTTATCTCAATCAAGGCCAATTTGACTTCTCTAACTAAATTATAGTCTACTTAAATCTTTTCAATATGTCCAAACTCAGAATACCCCATTTCAGTTTGCATTGAAGAAGAAAAAACTTCATTTTCAAGGTTTTTCGATCGTCAAGTCTGCTATTGCTTGCAAGCACCACAGCATCAGTCTACCAACATAAGATGTAATAGCAAGTGAAAGGATAAGTCTAGATTATAGATATTCAAGTGAGAGTGTCTTTTATTAATTGGGTAAATAGCAATTTACGCCCCTGTAAAAAGGCGCAAATTTAAAGAACTAAAATTAATCGCGTGAAAACTTAAAATCATCTTTCTCCCTAATAGAAAAAAGTATAAGTCAACTACAAATAAACTAAACAAATACAATGAGCTTCTTTTATATTTTTAAATAAATCTTGAATTATAAATTACTATTCAAAAGCATTTCATAAATATAAAATTAACTTAAAACTTAAATTACTCTGTTCACACAAACTCTCAACACTCCGTTTTCGTGCATGTACATTTGATTAGCTTGTAAATTATTACTTGAATTTTGGATCGTCAACTAGTGTTGATCATCACTTAAGTTAGTTGATCAGGTAATAGAGACTAATTAAATACTTTATTGTATTTAATTAAATTAATTATAATTTATATATTTTAATTTTATGATCTTTTATTAATCTTATATCATATTAATTATATGTATTCTCTTAAATAGTTTAATGAAGTATTTATAAATTTGTAGGTCGTCAAATTAAAAAATAAATTAGATATATATAATCATGTTATGAGAACTGAGGAGATGGATGTATAATAAGAACCTCCCAGGGATAGCAGGTCTGACACTGAAGTCTGAGGATGGGCTTTAGACTTTCATAAAAAAGGTCACCGTGGACATATGGATGGAGACACAATAAAGTGCCCTTGCCGAAAATGCAAAAATACAAAATTCAGAACACCCGACGATATCAGTTATCACTTGTGTATGGGAGGGTTTATGTTAGAATATTATAATTGGACTTCTCATGGTGAGGATAGGATGCAGGAGGACTTTGAAACTGTGGTTCTCCCTCCAGTACCGGAGGAGCAAACCTCAGCTTCTTATGTCAAGGGTAGTTATTCACGTTAGCGTGATGAACAATATTTGGATTGGGCGCAGAGGATGGTTTTTTATGTAGTCGGGCCGAGTTATTTTTCTTCTTCTCATGATGGTGTGCCTGATGATGGTACGAGGTCCTGCCCTGTTGAAGTCGGTCCTAGTTCATATTATTATGATGGTGGCCCCTATGATTATGAGTCAGGATTGGCAGACCATTTTTATAATGTAATGCATGTTACCGACTAACCGTTGTGGAATGGCTGTATCCAATCTCAATTGAAAATTGTTGTTGAGTTGGTGGACAACAAAGTAGATGGTCATATTTCTGAGCAATCATATGATCGAATATCCTAGTAGGCTAATATCCCCAGGTCAAACCCTACCAAAAGATTACTATAGCACGAAGAAGTTGGTAAAGGATTTTAATTTACCCGTTGAGAAGATCGATGCGTGTAAGAATGGTTGCATGTTGTATTGGAAGGACGATGTTGATTTGGAGTATTGCAAGTTTTGTGGGGACGCAAGGTACAAGCCGATCCGAGGGCGACACCCATGTCGCAAGAAGTCCCAATATGCCATCCTTAGGTACCTTCCGCTTACTTCCCGTCTGCAGAGGTTGTATTCTTCAAGGGTAACTGCTAAGTACATGATGTGGCATGCCGCACATCAGAAGAACAAGGAGCCAATGTGCATCCATCCGATTTTGCAGAAGAGCCACATTGATTGGTCTTTTGCACAAACGATTTTGAGCCTCACGGTCAGTATGGTCGTATTTATTCATGTTGGCCTGTTATCATTACACCGTACAATCTCCCCCCTAGTATGTGCATGAGTTCTGAGTACATATTTCTTACAATGGTGATCCTTGGCCCTTCTAATCCAAAGTGTCTAATAGATGTGTACTTGAAATCGCTGATCGGAGAACTATTGCGGTTGTGGCATGTGGGTGTTCGAACATACGAAATGCCACAGACAATGAATTCATCATGCGGGCGGCGTTGATGTGGATTGTGAACGACCTACCCACCTGTGAGATGGCGTTTGGGTGGAGCACCACCAGTGTTATGGGTTATCCGATTTATATGGATGGCATACGGACATTCCATCTGATTAATATATGAACGTGCAGGTACATCCTGAGTTGAACTACACGAACAACAAGCTCCTGAAATGTCATTATTGGGTCCAAGTGCAGAATTGACATCGATCCCTTGCTATTTTGTGAGCGGGTACAACTTCCAGATGGAATGTCACAATGCCAACAATTCAACCATGAATTATGGGGTGTGTATCAAAAGTTCATCGTATACAGACGATGACAATGACTTCTTTGGAATCATCGAAGGGATCGTTCAATTGACATACCTATTTATTCCTGACCTGCACAACATTCTGTTCAAGTGTCATTGGGTCGATCCAGTAAGAGCTAAGAAGGTTCACCCACACTATCACCTCGTTGATGGAAACTTCAAATGGGTATATCAAAAGGATGAGTCATTCATACTTGCACGATAAGCAGTGTAAGTGTATTAGACTGAGTACCCAAGTATGAAAAGGGACAATCCAAAACCAAAGCTCGGAGAGTTGTGGATGCGTCCAAGTGGACTGAGATCTCATATCAGCCAGAGGACTTGTACCAGTCCTTGAAGTTGCTACGGACAAACACTCGTACGATCTGCATGATCCCACTGGTTTACAAACTGTGGTCGATCTTTTGGTTGCATATCAGCAAGGTGCAGGTACTTCACGGACTTAAGCTGGTCAAATTGATAATGAAGATGAAAAGGATGATGAAGACAGCTTCGAGGACTACGAGACTGACCAGGATGAATAGGAAGCTACATAATATATATGAGTCAGGGTTCATTGTTGAATTAGGGTACACAAAGTCGGTCTTTGCTTTCACACCACGCATGGCTCGAGCTTTGAAGGCAGCCTCCTCCGCTGCGTCGAATGTGCCCATCCACCGCCTTTCTTTCAACTATGGATCTTTGCAACAACAAACAAAAGATCGAGAGGTGAAGAAAAGGGGTTATTAACAAACATCTCCAATGTCAGAGGAACAAGATCAAGAACAACATTATTAGGTATGTCGAACTCAGGTTCGAAATCCAAACCAGTGGAACCATAAAAGCCACTGCTTTAATGAAATATCCTAATTATGCAATGTTGTAAAATAAAAAAAAAATAAAAGTACACCTTCTATCTTTTTTTATAAAAAATTATTTTTTGGAATGGTCAATTTAATTAAAAACCGTTACAAAGGCCATTACAAAGTAAGGCAATCAACTTTTGGCGCCAGGCTGAAAATGAAATTTTGTAATAGCCAAAATTCAAAAGTCGCTACAGACGCAAGTACAAAATAAAATTTTTGAAATTAAAATAAAAAAAAATAGGTGAAAATTTTAATTTTGATTGGGCCTTACAAATGCCGTAACAACAGTAAATTACACTAGTTGTTACGAAAGCAGTTATAAGAAATGAGCCATCTCATAAATTCAAATAAAAAAATACGATATCTTTACATCCAGGCACCCGACTCATTTCAAATTTAAATATCTAGTATGTGTCTATTAATCATATCAAACGGTATGATTTTAAATTACATGGTCTGATTTAGATATACTATGTCAAAATCCGTATACCCAATAAGGCAATAATTTGACCGAATTGATTCTTTTTTGTAAGTGTAATCGTATCTGATGATTTGATCGTAATTTTGACGGCCCGATTAACCCATACAGTTCAACACTATAAAATGATAGTTACATCAATGTAATACTAACATTTATGAATATATATATATATTTATTGCATTTTGTGTACATGTATCAATGTCAAATAAAATGTTTTATTTTTTTTAATATATTTCAATTATATTGTTCCACTATAATGATACGTTTTCACAATATTAAATCATAAAAAACGGCATTTTTTTAAATAATTTCAATAAAAATAATTAATTATTTGGAAAACGCTTTGTAACGACTTTTGTATGGAAATAATCAAAATGACGTCATTTTCATATATTGTAACGGTTTTTTAAATGACTAGCATTCACTATATAATTTGTAACGGCTTTTTAAATATTGTAACTCTTTTTAGCACGACTTTTGGAACGACAAAATTATATATATATATATGCCACACTTGCAAATTTTTTTCTTCCCTTTCTTTCTCTTATCTTTTCGCGCCCTTGCTCCACCCCCCACCCCCCCCCTCTCTCTCTCTCTTTTATTTTTGTATTTTTTATTTGATTTATTTTAAAATTTGTATAATTTTTATGTAATTTTTGTAATATTCGTAGAATTAGTATGTATATTTTTTTTATTTTTATGTAATTTTAAAAAAAAATTCTGATTTTTTTGTGAATTTTTGAAATTTTTATTTTCTGTAGTTTCATAAAACAATTAAAATTTTGCCTAATTTTTTTTTCATTTTCTATAATTTTAGAAAATTTCAGAAATTTTTCATAAATTCTGATTTTTTTTTATTTTCTGTAATTTAAAAAAAATAAAAATTTATCAAAAATTTCTAAAAGAAGTTTCAGAAATTATGCATAAATTTCTGAATTTTTTCCTAATTTCTGAATTTTTTTTTTAAATTACAGAATTTTTTAAAAAATTCAAAACTTTTCCATAATTTCTGATTTTTTTTATTTTCGGTAATTTTAAAAAATTGGAAGTTTTTCATAATTTCTGAATTTTTGTAATTTGTGTAATTTTGGTAATTTTAGGAAAAATATGATCCTAAATGCAATTCGTAGGGAAAAATGCAACATAATGTAAATTTAGAATAAGTTTGGACCTTAATGTAATTTTAGGTGAAATTTGGACCTTAATGTAATTTAACGCAAAATTTGGACCTAAATACAATAATAAGTAAAATTATACATTTTAGAAAAGAAAAATTGGTCATTAATGTAATATTAGGCAAAATTTGGACCAAAATTGCAATTTCTAGGAGAATTATGTACTAGACGAAAAAAATTAAACCTTGATGTAGTTTTAGGTGAAATTTGGACCTTAATATGATTTAACGCAAAAATTGGACCTAAATACAATAATAAGGAAAATTATGCATTTTAGGAAAAAATAGGTCACTGATATAACATTAGGCAAAATTTGAATCTAAATACAATTTCTAGGAGAATTATGTATTAGAAGGAAAAATTGGATTTTAATGTAATTTAGACCTTAAAGCAAATAGTAGAAAATATTTGGACCTTTATCTAATTAAATGCAATTTTTAGGAATTAATGCCAATTTTTAGGAAATAATGAAATTTAATGAATTCTTTATAAATATTTTAAGGAAAAAATTAGGGCCTTCATACAATTTTTAGGCTAAATTTGGACTTCAGTACAAATAATAGGAACTTTACAAAAAAATATATATAATTTTATCGATAATAAAATACAATTATTTGTTTTTAATATTAATAATTTTTTCAATGGTGGATAATGACGATCAATGCTCTGCCACCCCCGGAACAAGGTCGCCGTCGTGGCCCTCCTCGGGATGAGCCAGTGGATGCATCTCCAGCCTCCCCATCCTCGGAGGGAGTTTCCCAACCTCCACGGATACCTGCAGACTTCTCCGCGGTGGGGTTAGATGCGGTGGCAGGAGCCAACAGTACCCAGGTCTCGACGAAGCCGTTGGATGCACCACCACCACCACTAAGGCCACTACCTAGAGACATTTTATCAACCTCCGTGATGTGAGGTACGTCGAAAAATTTAGTCAATTGGTTTTACATTTTTTTTGAATTAATTTTCATATTTAATTATTATTTTCAGGTCCAATCGCTATTTTCGCACGTCAAATGGCATTATTCACATCCTTGGGCCAATATATCACAAATCCAACAGGAGTAGCTATTCTAGTTCCAAAAATTAAAGGTAATAATTAATTTTAAGTAGTATTTATATTTTTAAATTAAATATTTATATGTTTTTTATTTGTCAATTTTTCAGATGTCATACTGGTGGGACTGCGACGACGAGTCGATGTTCAAACTCATAAAGTCGCAGGCAGGGAACTACGGAAGCTGTTCGCTGATGCCTGAAACCAGTTAGCCCAACCACTGTAGCTGACCGAGGAGATCTAGCTACGGTTCCTGAAGTTTTGTCGAGCCCAGAATTCCAAGTACTGTCGGCCAAAAATAAGGTCAATTGGGTAGCCAACTCGAAAGCAACTGCGACCGTCGACCGCCGGGGATTGTTATCCATTAGGGCGCACAATCGGGAAATGGTAAGTAGTTTAATGCATATTAGTAATTTTATTTTATTTTTAATTGTTTTTTAAATTGATTTGAATAGGAAACATAAACTCACACGCCCCATCACTCAAATGAAGGTGTTCAAGAAGGTTTACAAAAAGAAGGATGACGGCCAGTGGAGCGGCACGAGACGGAGGAGGTCGCGGGTAAGTAACTAAATATTCTTTTAATTTTAAATTATTTTTTTAATCTAATTATTTAATATGTTCGTAAGAGATATTCTTGAAAATGATGGAGGAACGCTAGAGACAACACAACAGCAATGAAGAGCCTCCATTGTCCTCTTTCTTGTGAGAACCACTTCTCGGTGTTAATTGCTTCTTGTCACTGAGCTACTGTTTTTCTAACATCTTTGAATGATCTGTTCTTGATTACAACAAACACATTTAGCAGCAAAACAGAAGCAATTCTTGAAGTCCAGGCTCCTGATGCACAATCAATAACGTACTCCATGCTTCAATCCATGCAAATTAAGATAAGCCGAGTGATCAAATATGAGAATCAATATATTAGATGTACGAATGCTTCTACAAAACCCCATCCATCTTCGATATCTGGCCCTATCCAAAATCCTGAAATTAGCAGATGGTCGCTACAACTTACATCATAATGAGACAAGAAAGGCTCAAAACATTGTCTTGTGGGAGCACAGATGCTGCTACGAGAGCTCCTATTCGACAAAATCATGCCTCCATGAGAATACTTGTGCAATAGATGGGTGTTGGCTGCAAGTGGTTCAACTTGTTAGACTTGAAAGATATTATCAAAGTCTACTCAGATACCCAAAGCAATTGCACAAAATGCTGCACACATGTCAATAAATATCACTTTGTTGGCCCTAAAAAACATTCTTGACATTTTAAGCCACATATTGGTTCTTATTTCCTGAAAATAACAATCAATGAAGAAGGGTGTCTAATTCTCATTTTCGGTTAGTAGATATGAGTAATGATCATATCCTAATATTTGCCTTTTAACTAATAGAGAATAATTCAGAAATATGCTCTCCTCTATAATGAAATATTTGCTTTTTTTAATGGCTGAAATTTGGTTGTTCAGGCAAGTGGAGACACAGACTTGGGTTGGAGCTTATCATATCATGCCTTACAAATGTCAAAGCTTTGTGTGCCTAATTAAGCTCACCAGAGAAGTGACAAAGTATTTGCTTTAGTAAATTGCCAATTTGAAAAACTTAATACAACAGAAACAGCCATCTATATGCACAAACACAAGCATAGTAGAGTAATTTTACAAAATCAATGTACGACTATAATGGAAAGCAGTTCCTTTGGGGTTCAGGATAATCTACAACAGTAAATTACATACACGAAATATATACAAGGTACTATAGTCTTCTTTGTTAACAGTATTACAGAGAAAGATACTTCCTTAGCCACAATCTGAATAATCCATTTTGAATTTGCATGGAATGATAGATAAATATTGAGAAAAGAGGTCAAAGGTTTGGTATCTGAATAATTGACCTAAAAATAGTGTTCTGGAAAGGAGTGGCTCCATCAAATTTTTGAATGAGCAAGCACTTCCTTAAAGAAAATTGCCATTTTAAGAATGAGACAATATTTGCAGACGTCTGATAAGGATACATGAATAGTCAATTTTGGCAGAGTATTATACACAACATTCAATTTCCTTTACCCTTGAATCTAGTGAGAAAAGATACATTCCATTGATATGCTAGAAGTATAAAAGAAAAGAAAAGGAAAAGCAGAGACATTGGAGGAAGGTGAAATGTGGTGAGGTGAATAAATAAAAGGGTAAATGTCTAGCATTTATTATTCTTGCATTTTCAGAATACTGAAAATAAGCCTATTTTTTCTCTGGTTAAAAAGTTAATGGTGAAGATCAATTAAACTATTTTAATTTTGATAATTAATATTTTCTGATAAACTGACAATGATAAGTAGTAAGGTATTTATTTAGTGAAGCTTTTGTTCGCAGTTTAAATAGTTATGCAGCCACCTTCTATGATTTGAAATGCATGATAAGAGAAAGTTTTGATGTTACTTTCAAGAGAGACAGAGAGCTAGTGTAAAAAGCATAAGAAAACAGAATGCCAAGAGATGGAAACTACGATGTCGGGATCAAGTTTTGTATATTTTGCAGTACATTTAATCTAGGGTATGGGACTTGAGGGCTCAAAATGTTATTTATCCATTATATCTTTCGAAAATAACTTCTAAAATCTAACCTGATCAACCTATCTTGTTAAAACTGGTCATTTGACATTTGGTCCAATACAAACTTCCATAACTTACTGCATGCTCCAGTAAACTTCCTTTTATGAGAATCTTTGGAACAGACAGAATTTTCGCATATCAGCGAAGCATGCAGTCCAAGATTCATCATTTTCAAAGTGAAATGTACTCTTTAAATGATTCCACCTGCAGTCCGTCCATCTATCCTTCTGTACTAAATGCATCTGCAATCTAAGTCTGAATTTTGACAAAGGTGGAAAAAAACACTACATTCTTTCCGAAAGTTGGGAATATTCTTTCCCAAAAAATCCTTGAGATTGTGGAGATCTCTGTTCAACCCAGGCTCCTTAAACAATGGGAAGGTGCATATATTTAGAAAGGAAGACTTTATCCTTTAGTCACATATAATGTCGATAGTTTTCATAATTTACAGTAAAATGACACTGCATAAATGCTCTGCACTATAGCACTTTTTCATACTCGGGGGCTCCTTTTCTCCATCTTTTAGAATGAAAAGCGGAGCTTCAAGCTCCAAATATCGAGTTTTATATCAGCATTCTGTATTAATGCAACAAAAACTATCATTATTGGGTGGTGTAAGTGTACGAAACCATCTTGAGGGAACCTTACCAAATCTAATTAGTTGAAAAGCCCAAGTCCATATAATCCCACATCAGCGCCCCATAATACCAATTGTGTGGTCCAAGTTTTATACCTTTCAATTAAGATCATAACATTCCACCACATTCCACAGCCCAAGAACCGAACCGGCTGGATTTGAGCTAGTTCCTAGTCTAGACAAACAATGTGATACTGGATTCACCAGCCACATAAATTGACTTGGTGCTAGCGTAACTTGCAGCTGGCAAAACAAGAAATACCAGCTCAACCCACCTGCAGTGCACGATTATAACTTGGAAAAGTAGTGAATGGCTCTAATACGGTAATACCAATTAATATGACCTGAAGGAAGCCTACCTCAAAAGCTAACTACTAAAGTAGGATATCTTAAAACCATCTAAACTCCAAACCCATATTCAGGACTACCAATATGAGATACAAGCTGATACACTGCAATAAGGATTATAACTTCTAAAGGAAAATCCCAAGCAACCCCTTGTGGTTTAGATGTTAGCTTGCTAAGATCTTTCATGTTCTGCATTTTAGTTTTGATTTGGATCCAAATTACGGTTAAATAGACTTAGACCTCTTTAAAAATGCCAAATTACAGTTTTCTCGAAAAACTTTTGAAATTAGACTTGCTCCCCCTCCGAAAATTCTCTATTTATATTGTACTCCTTCCATTAGGGATTAGACGAAGAACGTTGACACCAACAAAAATTAACATAACTTCTAATTTTACATCAAATTCAGCATTCCGTATAATCTATTGACAAAAAATACCCTAGTAATAAGTCAAACGGGAGGGATGTGCCCCTACTCGATTCCTGGTCCTGGCCTCGAGAGCCCACAAAGCGGGAGGGGCAAGGACATAGCTGAGAGGAGGGTGCATCTCTCCCAAAGAGAATCGAGGGGAGTGAGTGACCCTTGGATGAGGGGCACAAAAGAGAGCTAGTTATGTTAGCCGGAAGTACGGTCAGTGTTAAGAGCATAGACTCTTGTTTTTTCCATCATATCTATTTTTATACTTATAAAGGAGTAAATGCAATATATATAAAGTCAAAAGGGTGTAAGTGTAATAAATATTATTCCCAAATTATTGTCATTGGATAAAAAGTAGCCGTTGATGAAAGAGAAAATTAACAATAATTTATATGGAATGTTGAATGAAGCACAAAATGAGAAGTTTATGTATTTATTCTTGATATCAGCCATTCTCGTCCAAACCCTAATGGAGGTACAGTTGTATACAAAGAATTCCCGGAGAGTGTGAAGTGTAATTTCAAAAGTTATTTGGGGGAACGTCTAATTTCACATTTTAAAAGGGGTCTAAGTGTAATTAACCCTGTGAATTTAAGCTAACAACATATTGCGCATAAAAGATAGAGTGTTCATAGAGTATGATTGATGGAGCAGGAAGTTAATACACAGGACGTGAAAGATGAAAATACACACTGGGCCACGCATAAGAAATTTTGTTTTTGAGGAAAAATTTGTCCAGGAACATGCTTCAGACTCGATAAGAAATGAGAAACAAGTCTGTATAAGGCTAGAAATAAAGCAACTACTTTTCTCAAATTCGGCCAAGTTTAAATTTGAAATGGATTTTTAGAAGATGCATGATATAGCAGGAATGAGGCATAACTTCAAACCCACTTTTAGTTAGACGGATGAAACAGCTGAATCTTTCATCATAATCAAAATAGTCATTATCTGGACTGGCACTTCATTCTGTCAATGCCTAAATCAAAGTCTTTAGTTCAAATAATATTTTTTTAGTGTCAAAACTCAGCCCCACAGAGAAGTCAATGAGACCAAACAACAACTTTTAAAGTGGATGCGTAACTGTTCAAAACTAGCCATCTGGCATACTCAAAGTATGTCTCTGATTATGATTCTTATTACAAAAATAGTTCAAATGAATAATACCAAGAAAATGAAAACTTATAACTTATAGAACCTCATACATATAACTAAGAAAAGCATATCAAACCATAGAGATGGTTGTCATGGAAAATGTTGGTAGTTTTATTGGGGTATTTAGAATTACATGTCAGAGTATGAAACATTAATATTTGGACTTAAAGGTACCTTTCAATTCTAACAATGCAGATGGTATAGATTATGCTATTAGAAGGTCCTCTAAAGCATAAATCCATTCCTTCAGTTTGTGTGCTATAATCTGCTACAATATGGCCTTCATCTTTAAGTTACCTTTTATGGGCATTTTATTAAAACCCAATAGTGTCCATAAACATATGAAAACCTTCAAACAGAAGATCCATACCATTCCAAAATACATTACATGAAGAAGAAACCACTTTAAAGCTTGGACAAATTCACTGTAATTAGCATCATACAAGAAAAGCCAGAAAGAACCTGTTCTGGTGGTTCTAGGAATTATAAGCCTTCCACCAGTAACCCTCCTGCTGTCAGTTCCCTACAGCAAGCCCCATCTAATTATCAGTCAAAGGTGCCAGCTAAAATACGAGACCATTTTGTATTTGCAGTAGATTAAAATGCCATAAATATGACTGTATTTAAAATTACAGCACATTGTTTAATAATATAGTTATCTCATATGGTACTCAAGTTATAAAGTACCATTACCGGCAAAAAATGCAAAGATTCGTTAACCATACTGGAAAGAGAAAAAAACATACTTCAATCAGGTATTAAGTCTATTACAAGAACCTGCCTAGATACAAAATAAAATGTGGTTTTCAAAATTGGAACTCAAAAAGTCAAATGTGCAAAGCATTTGAATGAAGATATGCTGCATCAGTGCAGGTGCTTTTGTCCCAATCCAGATTGTTAAAACGCATGTGAGAAAACAATATTCCACTAAAGCTGTTCTATAGATTTTGACAATGCATGAGATAGAATAAAAATGCAAGATTGACATTATGCATAAACCACAATGCAATTAGTCAGCTTTATGTTGTTGCAGACCAAGATAAATATAAAAGAAACCTAAAAGGACAAATAGCACACCTGCTGAACCATCTTAGTCAAGGTTCCATATGGTTTTAGATACCAAGTTCAATGAACTTAACTCTATTCGCAAATAAATAAAAAGAATTAAAGTTAAGTGAGTTCAAGACAGGAAATCAACACTCAAAAGGCTTAAAGTCACAAGTTCCGTACGTTTCCTTCATCAAACCATTTGTACATCTAACTTCAATGAATTAAAAACAATATAAATGAGGACGCCAAGAAAATATTATTCATATGAAAAGGTATCAGAAGCACATTTGCTTATTCTTTGACTCAGCTAGTTGTAAATTTAAGTTGTTTCATCCGTACTTCCATTGAAATGTACCAACGACCGAACCCCTTCAACTGTAAGGAATTAGATGGAGAAACAATACTGCACCATTCATGCACGTTTACCTTTCTTCTATCTTTAACAAATTAGATGAGAATGGAGCTCGATAAAATAACAGACCCATATAAAAATACAATATATGGATTAAAAGAAGGAGAAAAACAGGTAAAAAAAATAGTTCTTTGCTCAAACAAATAATGATTCAGCCACTGTACATCCAATCAAGTAACCAATTACCTCTGAGTGAACCACAGCCCACATCCAAAACACCAAAAACAAATTACAATAAAATACGCCAAAAGAAGAACACCAAATGCTCGGAAAAACATTCCCGTTTTGCTTCTTGAAGCCCGAAACATTTCGTTTACGAAATTAAAATAAACCTATCCCAAATATAAACACAAAAAGCAGATACGCAACATAACAACAATGGAAAAACATGTAAAATCAAAGGCGAAAAAGCTTTTTTTTTTCTTCTTTTTTGTTATTCCCTTGTCCTATTACCTTAGGGTTCTTGAACATTCTTCATTTTGACTGAATGAAAATGAAGGCGTAGTTAAGATGAGACTGCAGTTACCTGCAATTGGGTTTGGTGGCAGAAAGGCGTCAAAAAGCTTACTGAGAGTAAGTACGCCATGGTAGAGACTGATGAAACCACCATTGCCGCTACTTCTAGAGGTATAAATACAGGCTTAATTATTTTAATCTATAATATAACAAATACTCTTTTACATTTTAAAAATAATATAAATAAAAATAAAATATATAAATTAATAAATTATATTTTAACAAAAAGAAAATTATAATATTATCGATGCAATAAAAGAATTAGTACGGCAATATTAATAAAATATTAAAAAAATTAATTATAATTAATTTTTAAATTAATTAAATAAGGTATAATTTTTATATTAAAAAATAAATACAGCAGTATCTTTGATGATCATTTGTAAGTATAGAAAAAAATAAAACTAATTAAGGAATTATCTACAGAATCAAAAAATATTTATTGTTGTGGAGTTACAAATCCCTGTTTGTGAGTTAATTTATTTTCTTTTCTATATTAGTTATTATTCTTATTTTTATTTATGATATATTTTTCTTTCTTTCTCTTTATTAATTTAATGTACTGATTTATACATTTTTTATTATATGCTCAAGGTGTGCCGCAATGGCTATTATAATAAAAAAATCAAATAAAATTACACTTTTAGTCCTATTACTATGAACCTTTAACACTTTTAGTCCTAAAATTTTTTATTTAGTTCTATAATTTGTACCCCTTTACATATTTCTTTTAGTTTTTAACGAATTTGGTCCAAAATCTCTCACATTTAGTCATATTTCGATAATTTTGCTTCTACGTTGGCACATTTCGTCCACCATAAAATTTTTCAGCCAAAACGCCTAGCCGAAAAAAATAAGTCATTCACCAAGTGTGTCCTCAATAATTTGGGGTTTAATGAGCAATGAGTGGAATGTTTTCTCAAATTAAACCCTAGCTTCTTTCTCAATTTTTTTATATGAGAGAATTGCCGAAAATTAGTTGAAATTACTTTTTTGTTGAAACTTATGAATTCGAACATCAAATTTGAGCTAAAGAAACACAAAAGAAAAAAAAAATGAGCCAAAGAAGTTCCAAATCAAGTGTTGTAAACTGTAAATATGAGAAGAAGGCTTAGTTAAAGTGTTTACAGAGTGATATCCCGGAAAGTAGTTATACTCCTATGAAGACTACAAGGTATGTAATTTTTTGAATATGCATTGTAATATTTTTTTTTCATAAATATTTTATAGAAAATTGAATATGGCAAACATGGGTGTGACTTTTTCTGTGGGAGGATCCACCTATGTGGGCTAAATTGCATATTTGATCCCACAAAGAAAGGTCGATGTCCTTTTTGGTCCCATAATTTAGAGAAATTTATTTTTGGTCCCAAAAAATGTTAAGAAAAGTTGCAAAGTTGATCCCGTTAGTAACTTTCCGTTATTTTTTAATGAAAAGTTGCAAATTGTCGTTAGTTTATCAACTAACTCATTTTTTGACCTTGCTGCACGTGGGGTGATGAATTGGAGGGAAGACTACCGCCAAAATGAAACCCCTCTATATTATAAAAAGCCATAAAAAATGGCCTGTTGCTGTGTGTATTGAGTATATTGCTCTGTTTTGTGGATAATATTGAAAATAACATATACTCTTTTTTTTTTATATCAGTCTATATTTACTACAATTTCATTTCAGGCACAACATCATAACATTTTACATAAGAAAAACAGGTTGACATATTCCTATTTTCTTACATTAAAAATTGTATTAAAAAACACAAAAATAAAGAAATGAAAAAAAAAAAAGGAGAGGGGATCTCATTTTGGGGGTAGATTTTTCCTCCAATTCATCACCGGCAGTGCAGTAAGGTTAAAAAAGTGAGTTAGTTAACAGACTAACGGCAATTTGTAACTTTCCATTAAAAGTTAACAAAAAGTTACTAACGGGCCAACTTTACAACTTTTCTAAATATTTTGGGACAAAAACAAATTTTTATAAATCATGGGACCAAAAGACCGATCCTTATTTATGGGAATAAATACAATTTAGCCACCTATGTGTCTAAGGAAAATGGCTGTGATACCTGCTTTACTTTGCAATATCAGGTAGAAAGAGGAGTAAATTGCAATATTAAAGATGAAGTTGACTGTTGTAATTGTTCTTTTTACTATAACATTGTTTTTGTTTTCTTGATTTAATGTAAAAGTTTATGATATACATATATATATATATATATATATATATATACTTAAGTATCTTGAGATTGTACAATTGTGGTTTAATTTTGCAGGTGTTAGTGGTGGTGCAAAAACCACTTAAGAATTAGGAATGAAGTTGTGTCATTGTTGTTATTATTCGAGGTAAGTTATAGCTACTTGTTTTAAAATTTAATATAATTATAAATATCTTTTTATTATTTAAAAAATTATAATTATACTGTTTAAATAAAAATTTTATGTGGCCCCTAAATAATGAGGTAAAATTAATATTTTATCCTTGTTATTTCTTTTAAAGAAATAGTTTGAGAAAATATAAAAAAAAAATTAAGGGTGAGTAAGTAAATAATCCATAAGTCATATAGTTTATAAGAATATTTAAAAATTCTAAAATATATATAAAATTATAATTGATAATCCAAAAGGGTATTTTGGCCAGTTCACCAAAAAAATTAGATGAAGACATAACAGAGGCTAACAAAATGTGTTTGTTGTTATATGGATGTTAAAATCAGGGAGATATTTGTAATTTTTCGAACAATAAGGTACTTGTAATTATGTAAAATGGTCACTAGAAAGCCAATTAGATTTACTGTTTTCAAAACTATTAGTCAATCTTCTGATTAATATAGTAAGTGTACATCAAAAGCATTAGTGTTTCTTGTGCCTACAACTTACATTAAACGACATTTCAATGTTACGATAAATACTCACAAACCGAAAGGTTAAACTCATGGAGTTGGTTGTGCATAGGTTGGCAGCTATGAAACAAACTTCTAAGGGTCGATATAAAACATTTCAAGTTGCAGACCTCGAAACGTGACCTCCGTAGTCCTATAAAAATTTGCACTAGGTATTGCAGTGTCGAGTTTCATCTGCAGGAGATGTAGGTCGTCAGTAAAATTTTAGTAGATTAGTTGGCAAGGTAATCGACTTATTGAACTGACTCGTGAGAATCGTCATATGGAAGCCATGAAGACTTGGCATATATGATTAGAATTTTTAGTTTTCATAGTACGGGATTAGTCCTCGAACTTGAGGAATCATGGCAGTCGCGTGCATACGAATACTATATGTTAGATCTGACGAGCGGTAACTATATTATGAGATATGGTCTTTATAAGCCTTGTCTAGTGCAGTTGGAGTATATAGCGAGGAAGGTGGATTCCAAGAAAGAATTTGTCCCCTGTCTTGTGAGAGTGAGTTCTCCGATGCGCTTTAAGATGGTTTAGACTCTTTGAGTGTATGATCATAGTCATTGATTAAGTGGGAAGGAATTTTCTACGACGATCAGTAGAGTAAACGAATTTTAAGTATGAAGCATAAATATCTAGTCAAGGATGGGAACCGATATCCAATTTCATGCCCTAGACTAAGGTTGGGAGATAGTTGACAGTAAGACCATACCCGTATAAAACTCAAAGCTAAATGTTCATGTCACTATTCATGTAGCTTCTAGTGTCATGGACTTTTGTTAGATGGTCACCCAAGGTAACGGGTTATTTTTAGTTATAGGTTAATCAAAAATAATTTATTAAATTAGTTTAATTAATTATGTTGGTAACACACCTGTCTAGTTGAGGGTAAATCTAAAGAGTCACACATAAATCACTAGGAAGTGATGGAATTAATTCCGAAAGAGGAATGAATTTAATTGGATTAAATTAAATTCTTGAAAGAGATGATTGGATCATTTATGTGGAGCTATCCATTATATTGATTATTTAAAATTTAGTTAATTAAATTATTAGAATTTTGGATTTGGCTTTTAAAATTGAATTAATTTAACAAGCTTGGACTAATTAATTAGTGGATTGAGTTCATTAATTAATGAGTAGATGGAGTTGTTTGATTAGAAGATGGAATTCATTCATTAGAAATGGGCTAGAAATAATTAGTTTGACTAATTATGTTTGATTGGATTTAATTAATTAAGTGCATTTTGGGTTTGTGAATATTCAATTGCATTAAATATTCACTTGGCATTCTCTATTGGGTATTTTTTAATTAAATTAAATAATGATCCCAATAGAATAAGTTATTGGACTCAATTTAATTTGTTGAATAAGTTAATCGAGCCCAGTTCAAGTGTATACAAGCCCTAACCCACGTTGACCTTCTCTAAGTCAACTTACCTTGCTTTTAAGCAAGAAAAATTGGCTGCTAGGTGAGATTGTGAGGCTGATTTCGAATTCATGGAATGGTAGAGGAGTCATACAAAGTTGGTGGAGATAGGAAAATGACCTAGTTGAGTAGGTTTTCTTTCCTTTCCCAACTTCATACCTGCTATTTCATAACCCTAACACGCATTAACAAGCCAAATTTTCTCTCCCTAAGGTGCTGATTTTCGTCCATCATTCTCTTCCCTTCTCTCATGCTATTCTTGGTTTAGAACCAAGTCAAGAACTAAGTAGATCGGAAATGCACTAAGCAATATTGTAGTTTTTCGATCCTCTTTTTGGATTTATTCCTTGCTAGGACGAGGACAAGTTTCATATCTTGATATGGTGTGGACGATATTTAGAGGGCTTCTACATTGAAACCTTAGGTGGACGTAAGCCGGCAAGGAGTTCAACACGTGTAGTCAATTAAAGAAAATGACTAATTGAACCTTATATTTTATCTTTAGTCAATCCATTAGAAATGCATAAGGCCCACATTTGGTACGGCCTTGCGGATTTGTTGTCTGAAAATATGTAAAGTTCAAATTTGTTATGGACTTTTAATATGGAACCCAATTATTAGCCAATCATTTAAGCTTTTAATTGGTAATTTATTTCAAATTTTTTATATCAACACAAACATCATATAAAATATTTCAGAAAAAATGCTACTTGACTTCCCGTAACTTAGAGCCATTACACTTTTGATCCTACAAGTTATAAAAAGTCATTTTTTGTCCTCTAGCACATTTTCTGTTTGATAGTTAACCAAAAAGCTTATGGTTGTTAAGTCTTCAGGATGGAGGGAAAATTGACGTGTTTTTTCAGACGAAAACATTTTCTCTTTCTTTTTGGAAAAAGGTTGGGAACATTTTTTGGGGAAAGATGGGGGAATATAATTACCTTGGAGGGAAAAAACCAAAGGAGGAAGTTAGGAAATTGTTGGAATTTCTCATTCCACTGCTGCTGCTGCTATAGACTCTGCTACTGCCATGGTTGATCACACTCAGAAGCTTGAAGGCGCTACCGTTGCTTCTGACCTCTTAGATCAAGGATAGTTGCCTGGAAGAAGCGTTCTTTTATTTTACATTTTTCTTCTTGCTTTCTTAGTTATTATACAGTCAGCCTCTTAGTCATTTATTCGACGTCTGATTGGTCCACGTCACTTGATGGGGCAGTTGCAGATTAGTTGTAGTTTGGCGGGTTAGTTATTTTTAAAACAGATTCCTCTTCCCCTATACATAGTGCTCTATAACAATTTTTCTGAAGTAATGGAAGAAATCTCAGCTGCTCTCATTTCTCTCTTGAAAATGCATCTTTTGCTCTTCAGTTTTAACACTTTTTCTACATGGTATCAGAGCCTTCTTCTTCAAGGTCTCTTGATACTTAGAATATACAATAATTTGCAAATAAGCCACAGTAACAGGCGAGGCTCATGACGGACGCGCCAACAATGGCGGGGGAACAATATGAGAAAGATGTACTTTATCTACATCCTGCTGACAGCTCCAGCTTTATGCTGGCATCTACACCATTGAATGGATCAAATTATTTGACATGGAGCAAAGCGGTGTATATCGCTCTGGGTTGCAAAATGAAGATAGCCTTCATTGACGGAACATTTCCACGGCCACCAGCGGGATCTGCTCAGTTTGAGCAGTAGAGAAGAGCAGATCTTATGGTGACCTCGTGGTTGTGGAATTTGATATCGAAAGAAATCATAGAGGCCTTCATGTATGTAAGTTCTTCGCGAGAGCTATGGTTAGAAATACAAGCCAGATACGGACGCAGCAGTGCTCCGTTGATCTACTAGTTACAAAGTGAGATTTCTTCAATCTCACAAGGGGATATGACCTTGACTACTTACTTGAAGAAGATGAAGAAGCTATGGAATGAGTTATTTTGTTCGGCACCTTCACCTAAGTGTATGTGTGGAGGTTGCACTTGCGGAATCAACACTTCTATTCGGACGATGTACTCTTCGATGCAGCTTATGCAGTTCCTCATGGGGCTCCTTGAGAGCTTCGAGAAAGAGAAAAACTAGCTGCTAATGATGGATCTGTTCCCGGATCTTGAGAAGGCATTCTCGATGATTTTTGCCTTGGAACAACAGAGGAATGTGCAAGTCCAACTTGCAGATAACACTGCTTATCAAGTGGCTTGAAGGAACACAAAAGGGAAGGGACACACAAACAATTGTAGAAACGGAAATCTTTGTGGACAAGAGTTCTATTGTGTGCACACACTGCAACAAGATAGGATATCTAAGGGGTACTTGCTTCCAATTGCACGGGACACCAGATTGGTTTAAAACGCTGAATGATAAGAAGAGACAAACTGCTGTGAGCCACAATTTTTCTGGAAATGTGGAAGGGAAAACAGTTAGAAAAGTGGATGGTTCAGGTGCTAGTACTGAGGCGCGATCTGAAGTGGTGGATTTAATGGAAGAATTGTTAAAAATGATGAAGCAGAAGGAGGTACCCTCAGATCCTATATCCAACTATGCGAATTATGTGCACTATGATGAGCAATTTTGCAGGTAACGTTCTTGTACCTCCTGCACCAAATCTGAATGACTGGATTATTGACACTAGAGCTACAAATCATGTGTGTGCGCATTTATCTTATTTTGATACTTATACCGTTCCTTCTCATACACATCTCATCCATTTGCCCGATGGAACCAAGAAAACTGTGACTTATGTTGGAACTGTGAGAATTTCAAAAAAACTGATCTTACTTCAGTGTTTTTCATCCCTGATTTTTCTGTCAATCTCCTTTCCATTAGTCAACTTTGTAGTAGCAATGCTTACTCTTTCCTCTTCAATCAATTCACCTGCATCTTGCAGGACCAGGTGAGTAAAGAGGTGGCAAAGGGAACTTTGAACAGAAAGCTTTACATTTTGAGATCCTCTACTTTTAAACCTTCGTTCAATTCTAGTATATCTGTTCCCAATTCCTATTCTGGCGTTGTTGAGTGTAATGATTCCTTGTGGCATAAGAGGTTAGGGCATGCTTCCATGACCGCTATTAAGCATATACCAGAATGTAACATTTCAGATGACTCATTGAAAATGAAATGTGACATATGCCCAAAAGCCAAGCAATCTAGAATCATGTTTAAACCAAGTGATTCGCTCAGTTACACCCTTTGCTTTGATTCATTTGGATGTTTGGGGGTCGTACAAAACACCTAGTTTATCAGGGTGTAGTTATGTTCTTACAATTCTAGATGATTACAGCAGGTGCTTATGGACGTACCTCATTAAGCACAAAGATCAAGTGACTTCCACTTTACTTCAATTTTCAGCCATGGTTAAGACTCAATTTGAGGTTGTGATTAAAGTGTTGCGTACAGACAATGAGTCTGAATTTATCAATGCTAATTTTCAAACTTTATGTCACAAACTTGGGATTATCCATCAAACATCGTGTGTATATACTCCTCAACAAAATGGGAGGGTAGAAAGGAAGCATAGGCACCTCCTTAATGTTGCCCGTGCACTCTTGTTTCAAGCGTCTCTTCCATTAAAATTTTGGGGGGATTGCATATTGGCTGCCACTTATATATCAACAAAACACCTACAAAACTCCTACATTGGAACACCCCATTTCAAATGTTATTTGGATATGCCCCTAACTATTCCCACATCAAAAATTTTGGTTGTCTTTGTTTTGCTACAAATTTGAGTCCTCATAAAACAAAGTTCGACAAACGTGCTCACAAATGTGTATTTCTTGGATATTCAATGTCACAGAAAGGATATAAGGTCTTTGACTTGGAAGATCACACCCTCTTCACTTCTAGGGATGTGATCTTCCAAGAACACTTGTTTCCTTATGCACAAGATAAAGTTGAGGAGACATCTAGCTGCCCTTTGCCCAGGTTACTGCTGGTAGTGTTCCTATTGATCTATCTCATTGCTCACCCAATACTGCTATCTCACCACTTCCTACAATTGTTGAAAATGTTCCTACCAATCCATCAAGTGATACTATTTCTACTCCTATCATCCCTCCTTGTAGGTTTGCTAGAGTGAGTCAAAAACCTCTTTGGCTCAATGATTTTGTGTGTCAAACTAACTCTAATGTCCTGCGTCTAAGTCTGTTGCATACACATCTTTTGTAGCTTCTCTGTCAGCTTTGCAGGAGCCCTGTTCATATGAGGAGGCAGCTCAGTATCCGGAGTGGAGAGCAGCGATGAATGACGAAATACAGGCTCTGGAGAAAAATCACACATGGAAGTTGACACCCCTTCCACCGAGGAAGCGAACCATTAGGAACAAGTGGGTATACAAAGTGAAATTGCGGCTGATGGAAGCATAGAATGGTACAAGGCTCGTCTCGTCGCCAAAGGATATAATCAGGTTGAAGGCGTCGATTACAGTGAGTCTTTTTCTCCAGTAGCGAAGGCAATCACGGTGCGTCTCTTTCTTACTCTTGTTGCTGCGAAAGGTTGGGCTCTACAGCAGTTAGACGTCAATAACGCGTTTCTTCATGCACATTTGGATGAAGATATATATATGTTTCCCCCTGCTGGTTATGAAGTTGGTTCAGGGCTCGTTTGCAAATTGGAGCACTCTTTATACAGATTGAAGCAGGCGTCCCGACAGTGGAATGTGGAACTAACTATGCGTTTACAAGAATTTGGGTTCGTTAAATGTGCACACGATCATTGCCTACCTTCTTCACACTGGTCGCGGTTTAATCTCCCTTTTGGTATACGTGGATGACATTCTTCTTGCTAGGGATTCCATTGATGAGTTTCAGCGAGTGAAGTCTTATCTCCATGATCTCTTCACTATCAAAGACATAGGAGATGCACGTTATTTTTTAGGCTTGGAGATTGCAAGAAACTCTGATGGTATCTATTTAGCCCAAACGAAATACATTCAAGACATCATCACAGACACCGGTTTGCAGCAAGCTAAAGCTGTATCTACTCCGTTTCCCACAGGAATCAAGTTGTGCTCAGATGCTGGTGCACTTCTTCAGGCTCCTGATTCATATAGGCGACTTGTGGGAAGGTTGCTCTACCTCAGCTTTACCAGACCTGATATATCACACTCTGTGCAGCAGTTAAGTCAATTCTTGAATCATCATTGTGACGCTCATTGGAATGCAGCTCTCCATGTGGCAAAATACCTCAAGGGTTGCCCTTCCCTTGGTCTTTTTTCACCTGTTGTTAATTCGTTTGAGCTTCAGGAATACTCTGATGCGGATTGGGCATCTTGCTCAGATTTGAGGCGTTCTTTGATGGGATTTTGTATCTTCCTTGGGCTGGCTCTTGTTTCGTGGAAAACTAAGAAGCAATCCACTGTTTCTCGTTCAAGCACAAGCTGAATATCCCAGCTTAGCTGCTACTATTTATGAGCTCTGTTGGCACTCGTTTCTGTTGGCTGATTTTGGAATTCCTCTGGTTTTGCCTATTTCACTCTTCTGTGACAACAAGGCCACTCTTCACATCCTTTCAAATCCGGTCTTTCACGAGCATACTAAGTACATTGAGATAGATTACCATCTCATGTGTGATGCCTACAAAGATGGATTCATTGCCCCTGTTCTTGTTCGGTAGTTTCACCCAGCTTGCAGACACTTTCACTAAAAGCGCTTCCTTTGAAGATTTTCAGCTCGATTTTGTCCAAGTTGGGACTCGTCTCCTTTGCCCCCAGTCCCACTTGTGGGGGTGCTATTGGAATTTCTCATTCCACTACTGCTGATGCTGCTGCTATAGACTCTACTACTGCCATGGTTGATCACACTCAGAAGCTTGAAGGTGCTGGCGTTGCTTTTGACCTCTTAGATCAAGGATAGTTTCCTGGAAGAAGCATTCTTTCATTTTATGTTTTTCTTCTTGCTTTCTTAGTTATTATACAGTCAGCCTCTTAGTCATTTATTCGACGTCTGATTGGTCCACGTCACTTGATGGGGCAGTTGCAGTTTAGTTGTAGTTTGGCGGGTTAGTTATTTTTAAAACAGATTCCTCTTCCCCTGTATATAGTGCTCTGTAACAATTTTTCTGAAGTAATGGAAGAAATCTCAGCTGCTCTCATTTCTCTCGTGAAAATGCATCTTTTGCTCTTCAGTTTTAAACACTTTTTCTACAGAAATTAACTAATTAAGGCAAGGAAAGCCACTGCTCTCCTGACAAATAGTGTGTCATCAACCACCTTCCTCAATTCTTCCATTTCCCAGCATAAAGTCTCTAGCTTGTCTCCAACTGCATGCATTGTTGATTTCTCCTGACCAGCTTACTGCAAACCTTGCTCTTAATGAGCCTGCAGGTGTACTGAAGTTGGACATTTTTCTTATTAGAGTCCAACACCATAAAATGTCGAAGGACCTAATCGACTGATGAGGGTAATTACCTCAGCAGGACAAAGAGGACCAGATTACCCTCAAATTATTGTGTAATTTCCGAAAAGGGCAGGACTTGAATATAAATTCGCAGGTCGGGTCACCTGCCTGACCTGCCTGACCCTGTTCATAAGAGAGGACCCAGGTTTATCAGCCATTTGATCATCTGATACAAACGCCCAAATGATGCCACGTGGAGCCATCTTATACGGTACCGTACACTATAAATACTAGCAAATATGAACATTTAGAAAAAAGGTGCATTTATTACATTCTCAATCTTACCTGCTCTCCTTAGATCGAGTTCGACCCCATTCCTTTTAACTTAAGCATCAGAGGGCCTTAGTTGGGCGCCACCCAGCAAGCCTAGCGTGTGTTCAGTTCTCAAAATCCATTATCAGGAAGCTCGAAGAGGGTTCTACGAATCGACCTCAGGATATCAAGATCCGACAACCCAACCCCGATCGTGTGACCTGCATCACCGACGATCCAAAGATACAAACCTGAGAAAAAAAAAGATGTTAGTATTTAGTTAGCGGTGAATAGAATTTACCCTCCTGTGATATTGAAAATGAGCAAATTACTCCTATGAAAAATAAATAGCAATTTACCCCCTTGTGTTTCATTTTTTAAAACATATAAGGTAAATTGCTACATTTTCAAAAATACAAAAAAATTAATTACTATTTTATTTTTTACGAGGAACAAATTATTACATTTTAAAAAACACTTGGTGTTGACATGTCTCAGTAGATCCTGCTATTAATGGGCAAGTCTCAATTGGGGTAAGTGTTTACCTCTCCGTATTTTGCTTGAGCTTTAAATCAATTGGCCTGGCTATGTCTTGAGCTTTAAAAGAGTTGATGCTCTACGCATCAGTATGGCCAATGTTTTATATTATTATGAAAATATCTTTAAATAGATTCTTGAAAATTCAACCCAATGATAAAAATAATTAATTTTAAAAATCTTTCATTTATATCATATAACAATTTTAAACTCAAGATCTTATATAAATATTCTTTGAACTATGAAAATCATTTTAAATATTTTACCACAATTTGATCCTAATACTACATTTATTTACTATATTTAACAATATACGGTATTCAGCGGACAAGTGGGGCTTTTTCTTTAAATTTTTTATATATGAAAAAATGTAAGCAATTCCTGTGACATTGTAAATGAGCAAATTATCCTCTTATAAAAAAAACCAATTTAATTGTATCCTTACTTAAGGATTTTTTTCTCAATAATATATCATAATTAGTTATAAAAAATAAAATTCTATAAAGAAAAGACTATTTAAAAATCTTAATACATCTGAACTACTTGACAATGATAAATATATTCAATTAAGAAAAACAAATAGGCAAATAGTATCTCTATGTGATTAATTATATATTAGAACAACTTTTTAAATACTTTAACAAAAATTTAATTTACTAAGGCTTTAAAATGAAATAGCGTCTGAATAATATATAAAATACTAATCTAAACTTTAAAAAACTAAAAAAAAAATAAAAGAATAAGTATTATGAAATTTTAGTTAAAAATATTAGTTTTATTAAATTAGAAGTGCTTTTGAAAAATTTAATATGAGTAACTTCTAACTAATTGATTTTATTTTAATATTTATATTAAATAATTATTTTTAGATTGTACTTTCATGTATATTTGATTTTTTACCATAATATACTGGAAATAAAATAATATTGATAAATGCAACTTATGATTATGATTAAATATATAAAAGTGAGAATCTTTTTTAGTGTTTATTCCTATTGTGAGAAGACATTAGTACTTAAGTATTCTTTTTAATAATAAATAAGAATCCATTATATAAAGGATAAAGAATATAATTGGTTCCTTAAATTTGTGTTTGAAATCTCTTTAGTCCCTAAATTTTATTTTTAATGTCAGCATTCCTAAATTTTAATTTTTATCTCAAATCGGTCTCTTGGACCACTTTTCGACTAAAATACAGCCAAGATAAAGTTCATGTGACCTACACATGGTATAATCTGCAAAGGTTATTTTGTCATTATGTATTTTTTTTTTTAAAAAAAAAGATAAAGTAAACACCTAGCTGTGCTTTATGACACGAGCGTATTCTCCAAATGAGCATATTATGCATACAAACCAAGAGTTACACGCCACGATCGAATCGTGTAACACGGTCATATTCTTTCACTGCACGAACATACCAGAACACGCCTAGTTCCACCCTTCAAAAATTAACTTTTCATCCTAAAGTACGTTTTTTACCAAATTTTTTCCTAAATCATGATTTTACAAACTTTTTAACTATTTAATGGAAGAATTCAAATATTTCCAAGGGAGAAACAAATATTTTAGCTGAACCGGGTTCATTTTATTATATCACATATATTTGCTTCAAGAATTAGTTCACACACAATATCTACTTAGTACCCCATGTGTATTTCTAGCTCTTTCATTATATAGAATAAAAAACACAACTACACAAGCTAACACAAAAAACATCTTCATTTGATTTTGGGCTTCTTGGAGTTATGATATATCATTCTCTAAATTTCTCACCTTCCATTCAAAAAAGAACCAATTTGATAATTTACAAATTTAATGAACTAAATTGAGAAAAACGAACATAAACTTTTTACCCTCAATTATAATATGGTCAGAGGGACCATTTTGAAATAAAAGTTAAAGTTTAGGGATGCTAACGTTAATATATTAACTTAAAGGATTACAGTGATTCTATATAAAATCGAAACTAAGGGATAGACTTTAATATTTAATTTCTATCAAAGAAGAAAAATATTTGATATTTCTTATTCGTCTAAACTACTTAGAAGATGAATAATATAGCTAGCTAAAATATAAATAGATAAACAATATTTTAATATGCTTAATTTGCAAAGAAAGATCTTATATGTTTATATAAAAAAATTAATTTACTAGGGTACAATATAATTTAAAATTAATAGAATGTGAGTAATATGTATTAATTTAAACTTCACAAAATAAAAATATAATATAGAATAAGTATGAGAAAAATCATCAACTTTATTAAATTAAAAGCATTATTGAAAAATTTAAATTGAGCGACTTCCGACTAATTAATTTTATTTTAAATTAATATTAGATATTTATTTTTAGATGGTAGTTTTTTTTTCATATTATAATGGCTGTAAAATAATAACATGATTAGCCCGTGTATTTTTTAAAATAAAATAATTTATCTTTTTAAATAGAGAAGTAAATTATTTTAATTTTAAAAAGTACAAAGAGATAAATTACTATTTTTATATCGTAGAGAATAATTTATTGATTTGTGACATGACATGAAATAAATTGCATAAGCCCTTTTTACATTCAAGAATCTTAACGAAACCCTTGTTTTATATCAATTGAATACTAAATTCCAAACAACAATTCAATGTTGTGATGAATATCCAACCACACGGAAGGCATAAGAAAGATAGAAAGGACAAGAATTGGCATCCCTTGTCCGAATGGAAGAAGCCCTTTAAATTCACATCCAAGAAGACAAAGAGGGGATGCAGACCAACAACTTTCTCCCAACAATTGTCCTAGCACAAACATTTCTGCTCTTGTCGTTCTTGATCCCATCCATGGCGGTTGACTCGTCATCATCGGATGCCCAAGTTCACATCGTTTACGTCGAAAAACCTGAAGCCCAGGATCCAGAAGCGTTTCATATCCAGACTCTGACCTCTGTTCTTGGCAGTGAGGATGCTGCGAAGAAGGCTCTGGTGTACAGCTACAGGCATGCTGCAAGTGGCTTTTCTGCCAAGCTGACTCCAGACCAGGTGTCTGCGCTCTCACAACAACCGGGTGTGCTTCAGGTCGTCCCCAGTCGGACTCTCCGCCTGCACTCCGGTGGAGTTGGGAAGATCTAATGGTTTACGCATATCAGTACCTTCTATTTGTCTCTTTATGCCTTGTGAACAACTCTCTATGTGCTGTCGTATGCTTCATCGCCTAAATATATAGGATCTTGTTCTTTTTTATAATCAAAACGTTGGTTTTGGTATAAACGTAGGGGTGATCTCTTGTGTTGTGAGTCGCATTAAGATATGTTGTCTCAATATTTACTTTGAATTGTGGATAAGTCGAATTTGTGTCTTTTTATTTAGGTTGTTTTGATTAGATTCAATTGGATCCAAATTTAAATATAAAATGAACAGAAAAATATGACGAATAAAGTCAAAATGATATTTGCCCTCTAAAAATAAGAAAAATCTTAATACTCCATGGGTCAGCGTTTTTTGAGCGATTGCACGGCACCCACACTACAAAAAAAATTATCTTATAGTAACGACTTTTGTAACGGCCAAGTTATTAATTTAGAACAGTTTTTGAAAATTGTAACGATCCTTGTAACGGCACCCCATTCCGCGGCTTTTCTGGGCATTCTAAAATATTTGTAACGGCTTACTTGGCAGCGGTTATAATTTGTAATGACTTGCTTGGCAGCGGTTACAATTTGTAACGGGCTTCTTAACAGCCATGAGAGGCTGTTGCAAGAGTAGTCCAATTGTAGAAAATGCATTTGGACCTGTTTTTGGAATGGCCAAATTAAATTTGATTTAATTGTTATTGGAATGACCTTTGTAACACTTATAGGTATGGGTGAGCTTGAATGTTGGATCGGTTGTTGGAATACTTTTTGTAACGGCTGTGCATTATGTTGTAACGGCTGTTGTATCGAGCTTTTTATTTCTTTTTTCCACAGTTTTTGTAATGGCCTTTGTAACTCCATATATGTATGTTGGTTTTAGTTTGCATCTGCCTTTCTAACTGTTTTTTATACTGTTTTATTAATGGCTCTTGGAAGGCCATTTTCAAAATCGATGTCTATCTTTTGCACTGTCTTTGTAACAACTTCGAGATTATATAACAACAATTCTTATTCCAAAAGTCAATATAAAAGCAATGATCGAAAAATATTTTTTATAATATTTAATTAAATTTTATCTATTTTAATATTTATTTTTGTAAAAATAAATTATTGAAGTTTTTGTTATATCTGGACAGTTTTAATTTCTTAAATACGTAATATTATATTAAAAAATATATAAACAAGAAAATAAAACAATTAATTATAAAAATAAGAGTATTGTTTAAAAATTGTATTTTACAAATAAAAATAAATAATTCTAATATAAATCAACATTCCCTTCGGCTGCGTGTTCGTCATCGTCGGGTACCGGGGATCAGCTGGAGGCTAAGGCGTTGGAGGATCGTGTCAAGTGGGATCTATTCGCCGCATCGATCCACTCCTTGAGCCTCGCTACCCGATCATCAAGGTCGGGGCCCAGCAGTTGTGGTGGTGAGGGCGATGGAGCAGTGGACCTGCTGGGCTGTGATTAGGGCTTGCAGACAAGTCGAGCCGGCTCGTGAGCCTCAATTTTGAGCTCGACTCAAGCTTGAGCTCAATTCTCTCTGTTCATCCGCTAGCGAGCTTTTTCTACTTTATTTTATTTTTTTATATATATATATTTTTATTTATAAATTTTTTATATATTTAATTTTATTCAATACTTTATCAATTTTATACTCAAAATTGACCATATATAATCGAAAACCTTTGCATTCCCCACAGCATAATCGAAAACTTCTACATAATCAATTATGCTATGTTACCACTAGTTATTGAACTAAACAAACAATTACGAATTTGCAAGTTCAATTTGCTAGGCAAATATTCTTGACAATGAATAATGGTACCTGTCATTCATAAATCGGATGATTTGTAATAAAAGCACAGAAAACAACACAAATACCAATATGAATAAAAGTCAAAAGTATAAATTAGATCTCACACGTGTTGGAACATTCACCAAGTCTTCAATCGGAATGAGAGAACTAGCTAGACATGCTTATGGAAGAATGCACGAAAAGTAGAGTAAGAAAATATCATAAAAATGTAGAGAAATAGAGAGATAAGAATTCAAGGTCTGAAATTCTCAAGAGTTCAAAAGTTACTCTTAAAGTAAATTACATCACATATATATAATAACTAGATACCTAATTTTACTAGGATTAAAAGGTAGATTCCTAATTGAACTAAAAACTAATGAAAATAAAATCATTTATCCTAGTTAAACTCCTCATTCATCAAAAGGTAGTCTAAGCAGCTTCAAATTCTTGCCGGGAATCGAGTTTGAGTCTTGTTCGAATTTTTATTTTGGTTGCTTCTCTTCATTTTTCATTTTATTTGTCATAATACTGCAAAATAATATTTAATTAGGAGCATTTTGGTCACAACATAGGTCAAAATATCATATGAAATAAGCAAAAAATACGATCGTATCAAATATCCCCTCACTTAACCCTTTGCTCGTCCTCGATGCAAAGAAATAGAGATAAAAAAAAGGTTCAAGAATTTTATTCCAAACTTTATGGATCGCAAACGAAAACTTTATTGGCCGTCCTCCTTCTCTTTGTAGCACTTCTCAAACACCTCCATTTGTTTAACGGGGTGTTCGGGTTGTGCCTCGTGTTCAAAAATTATTTAAAAAAATAATTAAAAATTTTAAAAATTAAATTAACTAATACTATAGTTCAAAATACTTACAATCTTACGCTTGTGGGTCCCAATGAAGGACGACCCCCCTGTAGTAGACGATAGCAGCTGCGTCCAGGTTGGCTGTCCGATTAACCTTATTCTTCGCCGACTGTGCCTGAAATTCTAGGCTCGCCAAGTACTCCAAAAGCTGGTGCCAAATCTCCTCGGCTAGCCACAGCGGTCAGGTAAACTGATTACAGGCGTTTGGCGAACCGCTTCCCTAGAAACTTACCCATCTGCGACTTGACGACTTTCAACATTAACTCCTCGTCGCAGTCCCACCAGTAAGACAACTGCAAATTTCACATATTAAAAAAATATAAGTATTAGATTATAAAATATAAGTATTACTTAAAATTAAATATAATTCTTACTTTTACATTGTTAAACTAGAATAATTGGTGCTCCTATGGGATCTACAATATTTTTCCCTAGGGATACAGATAATGTCCTTTGACTGTAGCGTGGATCGCAGTGTGAAATCTTGGTCAGACATGGTGGGTGAGGCAGACATGGGGGTGGGGGTAGGGGGGGGGGCACAGTGAGAGAAGAGAGTGAGGAAAATATGCTAAATGTCGATTATATATCTTTTTTTTTTATCGTTCCAAAAACTATACAAAGGGTATTACAATAAGTGAGTAGTCGTAGCTAGAGGAATTACAATAATATAACCGTGTATAAAGTCATTACAAAGAGAGTTATAACATATGGCATTTGAATTATCATAAATGACATCGTATTGCCACCTTGTATAAAACCATTACAAAGGGTATTCTAAACATAAAAAATGATGCCGTTTTGCTCCTACACGTTCAAAAAGTCGTTACAAATAGTATTCTACATAATCAATTATTTTTTTATTAAAATGTACAAAAAAAATTATACTGAACAATTTAATGTGGTAGAAAAGTATCCATTATGTGGAATAAATACAATTGAAATACATAAAAAAAATTATAGTTGACATTGATATATATTCATAGTATGCAATAAATTTGTATAATCATAAATGCTAGTATTACATTGATGTAACTATCATCTTACATTGTTGTACTACATGGATTAATCTGACCGTCAAAATTTAGATCAAACTATTAGATATGATCATACTTACAGTAGAATACAGTTGCCAAAGTTTTAGCCTTATTCGGTATACGAATGACAAGATATCAAATTTGGAATATAAGAGTAATAATTCAAGACGGTGTATTCGTTGAATCAGGCAATGTGATTTTAAATCATACTGTCTGATATGATATAATGAACACAGTCTTATATATTTAAACTTGGTATGAATCGGGTGCCCAAATTTTAAGATATCGTAATTGCAAACATAAGTTTTTAAAATAAAACAATTCTTGTAATGGCTTTTAAAATGGGTCTACAATTTCAGGATAGCACCGGGTTTTGTTATAGCTTTTGTAACGGCCAATAAAATGAAATGATCCCCCCATTTTTTTTTATTTTGCCCCATTTTTATAACATGGACCGACTTTTGTAACGACCTTTTAAATTATGGCCGTTACAAAAGTTCATTTTCTTCTATTTTTCTAGTTGGTGCCAAAAGTTTTTCGCCATAATTTAGAACGGCCGTTGCAACGGTGTTGTTAATAATTGGCTGTTCCAAATAAATAATTTTTTTTAAAAAAAGTTAAATTTTTATTTATAAAATATTACAAATTTGAAATATTTCATTACAAAATACTAGAATTTGTAGCCTCATATTCATCAGTCCCGTAGTCCTTGAAGCTATCTTCATCATTCTTGTCTTCTTCATTATCAGTTTGAACATGTGACGTCCGTGATGGACCTGCACGGGATCATGGAGATCGTAAATCTAATTGTCCGTAGTAATTTCAGGGACTGGTACGACTTTCTCCAGCTGATATGCGATATCAGTCCACCAAGACTCATCAACTACTCTCAAGCCTTGGTTTTGTAAACAAGCATCCCATCTGTTTTGTCTCTCTTCATACTTGGGTACTCAGTGTAGTACACTTGTACTACTTGTTGTGTCAGTATGAATGGTTCAGCCTTTGGTACACCTTTTTAAATTTCACATCAGCGAGATGATAACGAGGGTGGACCTTCATGCCTCTTACTGGATCGACCCAACAACACTTGAACAAAACGATGTGCAAGTTCCGAATAAGTGGATATGTTAATTTAATGATCTATTTGATTATCCCATAGAAGTCATTGTCCTCATTTATATACGATAAACTATATACATCTGTATATGATCGCTAAAAAATATGACCGCCCGTCTTGATATTCACCAAATTAGCAATAGATACCAATTGAGATTGGGTGCAACCGTTCCATAATGGCTGGTCGACAACATGCACTATATCACAAAATTGGTCTACCAACCCTAATACATAATCATAGGGGCCACCATCATAATAATATGAACTCGGGTCGGCATCAGTAGGGTAGGATCTCGTACCATCATCAGACACACTATCGTGGTAAGACGAGAAATAACCCGGCCCAACTGCATAAAAAATTATCTTCTGTGCCCAGTGCATCTATTGTTAATACCCTAGTGTGAATAATTACCCTCCTCATGAGAAATTGGGGTTTGCTCCTCCTGCACTGGAATGGCAGTCACAATATCAAAGTACTCCTGTACCCTCTCCTCACTATGCGAAGTTCAGTTATAATATTTTGACATAAACCCTCGCATATTCAAGTGATAACTGACATTGTCAGGTGTTCTAAATTTTATGTTTTTGCACTTTCGGCAAGGAAACCTAATTTTGTCTCCATCCACATGTCCACATTCTATGAAAGTTTTAACCCATCATCAAACATTAGTGTAATAGCTGTCCTCCCCTAGAGGTTCTTACCATACATCCATCTCCTCAGTTGTCGTACCATGATGATATATCACTGCATATTAACACGTATAGATATATATATAATTATATAATTAGATCTATAAATTTATAAATATTATATTACACTAATTAAGAATACATAAAATATAAGATAAAAAAATCATAAAACTAAAATAATTAAACTATAATTTAATTAAAAAAATAGTTAAATTAGTTGTTGTTACCTGGGCAACCAACTCAAGAGATTAGTAGTTGCCGGTTAAACAATTAAGCAATTCTACCTGATCAAGTGTATATGCACGAAATCAGAGAGATATTGAGAGTGTGTGTGGTTAATAATCAAATATAAAATAAATAAAATGACGTGAAAACAACTTGCAACACACACATATATATAAGCAATTTTGTGCTGGTTTTTGTAACAATTTTTGGAGTGAAAAAAATATTGGAATGACTTTTATACTACAAGCGGGTAAAAATAGCGTGCATATCCCCATGGCTTTTATAACACCCTCTCAACATAGTATTTCTCAAGATTTTTTACACGGCTCTTGTAACAACTATACATTTTTTCTCCAAGTCGTTCCAAACTTAACTGGCCATGCCAAAAACCATATGAAACTAGTAACGGCCAAAAATAATTATCGAATTTTGTAACAGTCTTTCTCTTTTAAAAATTTGTAGCGGCCTTTCATATGTTGTTTGTAATGGCTGATATTATAAGAAATGTAGGTCGTCCATACATTCAATAACAATTACAAAAATTATGACAAACTATAACGGTCTTTATCTTTTAACAACTTTTGTGATATATTTACTTTGTAATGGCCTTCAAACGGCTTCGGCCATTAGAACTTAGTGAAATTTATAATACCTGACATGACGTCAGCACAACTTATCCGTTACAAATTTGTAACAAAAGCCATGCGTATCGGAATGGCCCCTTAGCCATTGCAAAATAGCCGTTACAAATCCCGTATTTTATTGTAGTGCCAATTTGCCTGATCTGATGATCTGAATTATCAACCATAGATTTCCAATTGGGATGGCAACTGGATGGTTTAGGTAAGTTGCCAAAACCATAATTGCCTAACCAAGAAAATTTTGGACCTAGACTGGGCTGGCCCCCGTAACAGGGAAACATCGATTTAGACCTAGTTAATATTTTTAAAATAATAAAAAGTATATATTTTTTAAAAATAATATTATCACAACTCTATAAATATGGGACAATATAACAATTAAAAGATTATTTTTTTAAAAAAATATATATGTATAAATTTAGGCATTGAAATATTAAAGATTTTAGAATATGTGTTACTTATATGAACATTAAAAGATTTATAATTCTTTATATCATTATTTTTAATTTATAATAATATTAAGTTATGTATTATATGTAAGTATAATTAAATTGTATGTATATATTTTATATATGTATAGATATATTTATATAAATATGTATAAAATATAAAAAAACTAAAAAAATTAATCAGGACGGTTTCAGGGCCAAACCATTAGACCCAGACCCGCCCCGAGACTCGCTTAAGTTTCAAAATCCACCCTATCTGAGATGACCCGATTCCATTACCATCCTTTATCTTCAACCCGTCTAATGGCTATTTAAATGACACGTGATTCGTACGAGTACCGATACATAAGCCTCTATAAATACTAGTAGAACAATTTTACAAGGTGTGCATTTTATTAGGGATAATTATACTCTCCTTTCCTAAGGTTTGGTGTAATTATACATAGATTTCCTGTAGTTTGAAAAATTACATTTAGCACTCCTGAGGTTTGCTTCCGTCTAACAAATAAATACTCAATTAATCAAAATCTACTGAATTTGCTGATATTAACAAAAAAGAAAAAAATTGATATTTACACTCGATTGACTGATTACTGGCTTACTATAGGTCAAACAATTTTTTTGCCACCAAACTACCCTTCTAACAGTGAAGATATATATTCTCATATGCATTAATATGTGAAGATGGGTGAGGGTAATTTGATCATAAAAAGATTTATTTAACTTGCAATAAGTCAATCAGGGGTTAATATAGACTTTTTTTAATTTTTTTTGTTATTATCAATAAATTTGGTGAATTTTAACTAACATAAAGACTTATTTTTTAAATAGAAGCAAACTCAACAATGCTAAATATGATTTTTCAAATTATAGGGGGTTTACGTATAATTACACCAAACCTGAGAGGAGAAGAGTATAATTATCTCATTTTATTACTATCATATCGCACTATATGACCCTTATAATCTCGAACTTAATATTAATTTAAATATCGAAAGGTTTTAGGTGGGAGGCACCCTAACAAGCCCAACATTTTATATGCATGTCAACCTTATTTATCTAGATCGTAGTAATTCCTTTGGACCCATGCTCCAAAGAGAAGCCAGATCATCGCAGTCATCACTAAGTCATGGGGGACCTCGACCCGAATCATACACCAAGATAACCTGACCAATGAAGCATTTTTCTTTTTATAATCTGTTTAACTTACGCATCAAAGTGCTATAATCAAAATATTTTTGTTTGGTTATTTGAATTTTCTACTTTGTAGGTCTTTACTCAACAAAAATTTAAACATATTCACGAAGCATATTCTATATTTATGATATAAACATAATTCAAACTGGCAATATTATATCTGATTCGAGTCGAAATTAGCGATCTCCTGAGACAATCTCACTGCAGATAGTCCAACTTTTCCTAGACTAGATTTTCGGGTTCCCTGAGAATGAAACACGAACCGTGAGCTCGTCGGGCACGTCTCCGACAATGACCCTCCGACGCTCAAGTTAGGTTGATCGAGAGAAATGTATTCGATCTCAAAGTTCGAGCTCAATTAATGCATATCAGTTACCTCATTAATGGCGTATCGGGGTCTATTTATTGAGCACAGTTGGATATCATATACTGGGCCACGTGGCCTTATCCTACTGGCTCGCGTTCTGATCGAACGGCTATCATTGTCCGGGTCTTCAACTAGTCTGTGCGATCTGGGTCGGGTCCTCTGCGATCCGCCCGTTACAAAAGACGCGAATCCTGATTGCGAAATGACCATAATGCCCTTAATGAAGGATAGTTCGGTCTTTTTGCAGGGGTTACACGTGTATACCCATCAATATCTTATCTTTTTGGTCTGATAGTCTTTTCTAGTTTTAAATTAATCAATTTATTTTGTTTTTCCACTTATAAATGTTCAAAGTAACTACTTGTCCCTCACTCTACACGGTCCGAGGACATCACATAATGTTAGAGAGATGATCTATTAATGTATAACCAACTGATGCTCTGTTTGGGACTGGGATTTCAACTGGGAAAATGAAAAGCTACACCTTATAAAATTAATAAAGAAAATCTTTCTCCAGTAGTTTAATTTTCTCACTATATCCAAAATCCAAACAAAGAGTAAGAAATCCCAAAGCATAAATCTTTCTTACATGTCAAAGGAGTACCCTTCACTAGAAGAGAACCGGTGTGTTCTTATTCAAAGAGAATTGCTATATTGTTCTGTGGCATAAACAGGCAGTCAGTCTCACATACAAGAGGAACAAAGTCAGCAAAGTTGTCAAAGGATGTAATAAGAAAAGGAAGTTGCAATATCAATCACAGTGATCTGGGTGGCTTCTCTAGCAAAGCAGACAGAAACACTTCATCCTTAGACTTAGGAGCAATAGCCCATTTGTGTTTTCTATACCTGAACTGCAAGAACATGTACATGTAGTCATCTAAGTCTTTCCTTTTACAGAAGAACCGATCGATCCACAGCAATCCCCCCGGCCTCAACACACGGTCCCAATCGAACAGGATGAAGTCCAGCAACTGCAGATCGATCCATCCGTCCAGGAAGCCGCTCGTGTGGATTATATCCATTGTGTTGTCAAAGAAAGGAAGCCGTTGGTTCAACGTCATGTATAAAGGGATCAGCCCTCTTAGCGCAATCATTTCATTGAAGGGGGCGCCCAAGTTTAAGGCCGTTGACACGATCGTCACGTCTCGTTCCCTCATCCGTGCAGCAAACGTCCCTGTCCCGACCCCAAAATCCAGTCCGATTCGTATCTCCCCGGGCTTGATTGCTAAGACATCTTTGATGAGAAAGTCAATAGGAAGAGATGTGTTAGTAACCCACTTGAGCTTCTCCTTGTCCATTTCGAAACATCCGGTGCATTTTGAATAACCTCTCCTCGGATTCTTGCTAGACAAGCACTCAAAGTTTCTGCACTGATAATTACTCCACCTCACATTTCTTCCCTCCGGCATTCTCCAAAGGGATTCATTGATCGGATACGGCCTCAAATACAGCTTAGATGCCCTCGTCAAGCAACGTCTTCGTGGCAACGGATCACAGCCGCGCATCATAAGCTTCTGCCCCAAATTCCAATCATCCTTGCAATACGATCCGACATCATAATCCATGTACTCTTCCAACTCCTTCTTCATCACCACACACGCGTGCCCAATCGTGTTGTAAACTCTCTCCGTCCCATATATATTGATCTTCCCCACTCGGTTCTCCTTCGGAGTTATGTACTTGCGAATCTCCTCAACCACGAAACTATTGATCAACGGATCCTCATGAAGCGTTCCGTTTTCATTTCTTGGCAACCGAATCTGCCTAAGTGCAATGTGGGCGCTATAGAGTGGCCTAATCACCTCTTCCTCCAAGAACTTCTTGTACTCCAATTTTGAGATGTTGGTTTTGTGCAACTCCTCCTTGTTCTTATCCATCCGTTGCACGGCTGATTCAAGCTTGTCCTGCAGGCTCTCCATCTTGCGCAGCACTTCCTCCACTCGGGCCGTGAGGGACATGACGTCAATGCCCTCATAAACAACCTTGGAACCATAGAACTGTCTGCAGATATCCTCATTGTGCAAGAAAAATCCAGCTGAGTAGAACCTAGACAAACTTGATATGCTCACAATTATAACAAGCCCTCCCAACACAATTTGAAGCCAACCCATTATTCTCCCCAACCTACACTTGGGAAAACACGACTTTCCCATCCTTAATTCTCACCCCAGATACAGATAATTATCAATCAAACCTCAAAAGAATTAAACCATATAAACAAACCACAACATATATAACAAAAGCTGCAACAATCTGATTCCAACTCAACATATGTATTTCTCAAAATAACATGCGACTTTACAACTTACAAATTAAGGATCTCGGTTTCCTTGTCTTCACTTGTTCTGTGTAATTGACAGATGGGACAATGGAGAGAAGGAGGTTCTTACCAGTTCTGGTAACATAGAAAAATGTGAGTGGAAATGTTTACTTAACACTTAAAAAACTGCCCTCTTTAATGGCCTTTCGAGCTGGAAATCCTTGAAATCTAAGCTTAACAGCACTGACCATCGTGAGGAAACCAGAAATTTAGCTCTGAGAGTCTGACAAGTTGTAGCATATTTTATACAAAAAAAACGGGTTCACATGGATTTCCCTGAAATCTAGATTCTAGTGTGATGACTAAGGTTAATAGTTAAATCTTGTGATTTGTCTTTTTTATAGACTAAAGATATCTATACATACAAACAAGCCAATTGAAGTGTAGTTGGTCGGACTTAATAACTTCCTATAGGAATGTCAATGTCCAGCGAACTAATCATTTTTATAGTTGTAAATTCAATGTAACTACTATGGACTTCTTTATTTAGCATGATATGATTTAATTCGTATAAATAATTATGGGATAATAATTGTGATTGAGTTAAAAATAATTGTATTAAGTGATTCAATTTTATATTTACTAATATTGATAAGGCAATGAGTATAAGTAATATAGTATTTTTATTTTGAATTATAATTTAGGATTGAATTGTGAATTAATTAAAATTTTTCTAAAATACAGTTGACATTTTCCTTTCACAATTAATTTTTTCTTTTGTTAAATATAATATATTGATTTATATAAATAAAAGTTAATATAATATACTTTATATAAAAGTTAAATATATATTATGTTTTATACAAAAGTTAAATATTATTTTTATATCATTTTTCAATCACCACCTGTAGAGTGGATATCAGACGATCCTAACCAACTATTACAAAGGATATGGAGTACAAAACTCCTTAATATATACAGATCAATATTACAGTGAATAATGATAAATAACAATGAGAACAACTGATTAAAAGAAAAACAAACACTTGTTTATATCGTCGGCTCAGAATCCGCCAGGTCCAAAGTAAAGGGATACGACCACAACAGTTCCGCACCCAACAAGCACCAAGCCCACAGTAACACCACAAGTTACCGGAGATACGACCACACAAACAGATCACTTAGATCTCTTTCTCACCTAGTCACAAAATGAGCCTCGAACTCACGGTTTTTTACGAAGAAGAAGAGTAAGAGGGTTAGAAGATTTCTCTGTGTATCGTATCCGTGAAGGGGAAGGGCACCCCTATTTATACGGCCGAGAAAAGAGGTGAGGATGGAAAGCCATTGAAGCTTTCCTTAAACCATTAACTTGGTTTAGGAAAGGTTCCATGGAAATCAAAGAGAGAGAGGGAAGAAATCTCAGAGAGATTTGGAGAGGAAGAGGCAGACGACGCAATAGAAGAAATGAGGGTTAGGGCAACACTGAGAGAGTTTAAGTACCAGAAATGTGGGTCGGGTCATGGACCGATTCTGTGGGCTGCCGGGTGGGCTTGGAGTTGGACCTATAAGTGGCCTACCAGCTTAAGGTCATGGGCCATAAAATAACATGCTCCACCTTGGACTAGACCTTAATAAAGTGCTAGGTCCTGGAGTTTTATTTGGATCTGGCTTCTCATCACAGCCTATGGGCCCCCTCCTTTGTTCCTGCAAAAAATACAACTAGTCAGGAGCGATATTTAAGATTTTTAAACAATTAACAAACTTTTTGATAGGGAGACACTTAGTACCCATATCTGTCGGGTTTTCCTCAGATTTGATTTTTTCAAGTTTGATAATCTTTTTGCTAACAATGTCACGAATAAAGTGAAACCTTACATCAATGTGTTTAGTCCTATCATGAAAACAGGATTTTTACAAAGTTGAATGGAAGATTGACTATCTGAGAAAACAGTGAGCTTATTCTTGAGAAAACCAATTTCTTTAATGAGGCCTTCAAGCCAAATTGCTTCTTTAAAAGCTTCAGTTGTAGCAATATATTCGGCCTCGGTGGTAGACAATGCAACAATGTGTTGTAGTTGGGACTTCCAACTTATGCATGAGCCACACAAAGTGAAGATGTATGAAGTGGTGGATTTTCTATTATCCTTTTCATTTGCATAATTGGAATCCACATAACCAGTAAGATTAATAGAATCAGAGAACTTTGAGAAGTTAATACCTATATTGTTGGTACCACGTAGATACCTTAGAAGCCATTTTAGGGTCTCCCAATGGGGAGGTCCAAGATTTGACATGTACCTGCTCAAACAACTTATAGCATATGCAATATTGGGTCTAGTACATACCATTAGAAATATTATAGACCCTATAGCATTAGAATAAGGAACCTTATTCATTTTCTCTTTTTCAGAAGTGGTTTTAGGACATTGGTCTTTGCATAATTGAAATGAGCAGCTAAGGGTACAGAAGTGGATTTTGAATTTTCCATAGAAAATTTTTTCAAAATAGAATGAATGTAAGACTTTTGATTTAAAAGTATGGAAAACCATTTTGTATTTCCTCAAATATCCATGCCAAGAATTCTTTTTGCGTCACCAAGATTTTTCATTTCAAAGTTTTTGGAAAGATCTTTTTGTAATGATTCAATGAGTTTGATGCTAGGACTAGTAATGAGCATGTCATCAACATATAACACAAGAAAGATAGGCACATCATTCAAAAACTTGAAACAGAAACAATGGTCGTAATCACTCCTTTTAAAGTTTAATGAAAGCATGAACATATCAAACTTCTTGTTCCATTGTCTTGGTGACTGTTTCAAACCATATAAAGATTTCTTTAACAAGCAAACATGATTGAGTTTGCTTTTATCAATAAAGCCAACAGGTTGTTGCATATAGATAGAATCATCAAGATCACCATGGAAGAAGGAAATTTTGACATCCATTTGTTTCATTTTCGAATCAAAATGAGCAGTAAGAGCAAGGATAACACGTACAGTAGTATATTTCACAACGGGTGAAAAAATCTCATTATAGTCTATCCCTTCCTTTTGAGTGAACCCTTTGGCCACTAATCTAGCTTTGTATTTTAAAGGGTTTTCTTGTTTATTTTAAAGATCCATTTGCAATCCACTAAGGAACAATCTTTTGGTTTAGGCACTAGATCCCAAGTATGGTTGTTTTTTAAAGACTTCATCTCCTCATTCATGGCACTAAGCCATTCTTTGGACTTAAAAGCTTCGTCTACATTCGAAGGTTCAAGGTTTTCAATGTTTAGAGCTACTTGGAAATCATTAAGCCTAGATGGGATCTTCCGTTCTCTTCTACCCCTATCTCGTGCTAGTTGGTAATTTTCTAGGGGGTTTTTTAAATGGTTTTCTACTAAGTTTTGTTCATCACTAGTCTCAGTAACAACCTCTCCCTCTTCTTGGTTATCCTTTACCTTATTAAAGGTCATATCATTTTGTTTTATTTTGGGTTTAGAAAGACAGAGCATCTAATTCTTATTAAAGGTCACATTTCTACTATAATAACCTTAAAACCAGGTTGGTCACGAACCCACAACCTTTACCCTTTAATCCCATCAGAATAACCAATAAAAACACATTTCATAGAATGAGGTTCAAGTTTATCAATATTTTGATGAACAAAGCAAAGCAACCAAAAGTACGTAAAAGAGAAATATCAGGTATCTTACCACTCCAAATTGTTTCAGGAGATTTTCCAAGTAAAGGCACAGAAGGAGATAAGTTAATCAAATATGCAGCAGTTAAAACTACTTCACCCCAAAATGATTTTTGTAAACCTGAACTAATCAGCAAATATCTCACTTTCTCAAGTAAAGTACGATTCATACGTTCAGCAACACCATTTTGTTATGGGGTGTAGGGATTGGTCCTATGCCTTTTAATACCAAATTTATCACAGAGATCATCAAATTTTTTATTGCAAAACTCAAGGCCATTATCTGTACGTAAAGATTTAAGTCTTTTTCCGGTTTGGTTTTCAACAAGAGTTTTCCATTTCTCAAATTTTTCGAAAACCTCTGATTTGTATTTCAGCAAAAAAATAAAAACTTTTCTAGAAAAGTTGTCAACAATAGAAAGAAAGTATCGATTTCCATCATGGGTGGGTTCTTTAGAGGAACCCCAAACATCAGCATGAACATAATCCAAAATACAGGAACACATAGAGGGGTTAGGGGAAGGTCCAGTAGAAAAATGTACGTGGTGTTGTTTACCCATAACACATTCATCACCAAAAGGCAGTTTGTCAATTTTATCACACAAGATACCTTCCTTGTTCAGAAATTCGAGTCCTTTTTGACTGATATGCCCAAAACGTTTGTGCCAAAGAAAAGATTTATCATGCATGTTAACTGATGCAGCAATAGAATCATATGTGACAGAACACAAGTATAAATTGCGTCTCTTTTTAGCTTTAAAAACAATGAGAGACCCCTTTATGATTTTCATAATGCCCTTACCCCATCCACCCTCTAATCCCTCATCTTCTAATGCAGCACATTAAATAAGACTATGACTTAGTTCAGGAACATATCTAACATGCTTGAGAGTCATTCTATAATCATTATTGAAAATCAGAGAAATATCACCAATGCCTTTAATCTCACAACGTTTTTCATTTTCCATAGATACAAAACCAAAATCACCAAGTTTGAGGTTTGAGAAAATGCTTTTAAAAGGACTTATATGGAAAGTACAACTGGAATCAACAAGCCATTCATACATGCTCATGGGATGCACAAAATTTACATCAGAAACAACAAACACTTCACCAGGTTCATCAGCAACATTATTCACCCATTCTTTTTTATCAGTATTGTTATCTCTATTGTCTCTGTTATCCCTCCTTGGTTTTCTGCAGCCTTTAATATAATGTCCTTTAATACCACAATTATAACACCTTCTCTCTCTGATTTTGTCATCTCTATGTGAACTCTCCCTAGTTCTGGATTTACTCCTATTGTTGTTTCTATTACGGCTCTTGCTTCTACTGTTGTGTCTAAAGCTAGAGTTTCTAAATTTAGACCTACCTCTCACAGAGTTTACCTCATGTTGATTATTACTAGGTCTATTTGTTTTTAGATCAATCTCTTTGCTTTTTAATCCATTAACAACAATGTCAAGATTTACGCTATCTCTACCATACTTAATAGCAGCTTTCACATCAGAATAAGTATCAGGTATAGCATTCAAGAGCACAATAGGAGAATACTCATCAATATTCTTATCACCAGTCAATTTAATATCTTGAACCAATTTAGTAAAATCGTCCAAATTCTCATCAATGTTCTTAGACAAATCAAGTTTGTATTTAAAAAAATTTTCAAGTAAAAACAATTTACTCGGCAAGGAAGTATCAGTATAAAGTTCCTCCAATTTTTCCCATAAATCTCTAGCAGTGTTTTGTTTACCAACCTTTCTTAAAATATTATCGGATAGGTTAAGAATATTAGAAGAATAGGCATATTCATCGTTTTCTAAAATTTTTTCTTTAGAAATAGTATCAGTGTATCTACCATCTATGGCTTTAAAAACCTTTTATTGTATCGAAATACCCTTCATTTTCTACTGCCATATTGAAAAATCACCCTTATCATCAAATGGTTGTAAGTTGTATCCGGCCATTAATAAAGATTTTCTTTTAAGAAAAATATTAAACTAGTTTATAAGAGAAAATGATTTTTGCAGCGGAATCAATCAAGGACCAGTTACAGAACTTAAGAAACAAATTTCAAAATCAAGACAGGTCACACAAAATCACAATGATAGATATTCAAAAGCAAATTAAGTCACGGATTTAAAGCAGTTTCCAAAAATGGATTATACCAGGTCACAGATTTCAACAGATATGAATTTAATAAGTCACAGGGAGTAAATCAACTAGTTAGAGATAATATATCACAGTCCACAGTTATCCAGAAAAATGGGTTAGAAAAAATGCAGTTTATCAGTTCACCAAGAATAGGCACAAAGCAATAGTAGCAGTTTAAGAAAAGTCCCAAATCTCACGAGATAACCACAGTTAAAAAATAATAAATCAACAACCACGAGACTGAGGCCTCTCTAGCATAACACCCAATCCAGATACCCGACGACCTCACAAGTCCGGCCAGGAGGGTAATCAGGGGGATAAGCACCCCAGAAAATAAAGTGAGATATACTGACAGAAATAAGTTGCAGAATGTAAAGAAAGAGTTCAAGGGTTACCGTTAACTGTAAGCTTTCGGATCAGATGAGGCTCTGATACCACTGTAGAGTGGATATCAGACGATCCTAACCAACTATTACAAAAGATATGGAGTACAAAACTCCTTAATATATACAGATCAATATTACAGTGAATAATGATAAATAACAGTGAGAAGAACTGATTAAAAGAAAAACAAACACTTGTTTATATCGTCGGCTCAGAATCCGCCAGATCCAAAGTAAAAAGACATGGCCACAACAGTTCCGCACCCAACAGGCACCAAGCCCACAGTAACACCACAAGTTACCAGAGATACGACCACACAAACAGATCACTCAGATCTCTTTGTCACCTAGTCACAAAATGAGCCTCGAGCTCACGGTTTTTCATGAAGAAGAAGAGTAAGAGGGTTAGAAGATTTCTCTGTGTATCGTATCCGTGAAGGGGAAGGGCACCCCTGTTTATATGGCCGAGAAAAGAGGTGAGGATGGAAAGCCATTGAAGCTTTCCTTAAACCATTAACTTGGTTTAGGAAAGATTCCATGGAAACCGAAGAGAGAGAGGGAAGAAATCTCAGAGAACATCACAGAGAGATTTGGAGAGGAAGAGGCAGACGGCGCAATAGAAGAAATGAGGGTTAGGGCAACATTTAGAGAGTTTAAGTACCAGAAATGTGGGTCGGGTCATGGACCGGTTCTATGGGCTGCCGGGTGGGCTTGGAGTTGGGCCTATAAGTGACCTACCAGCTTAAGGTCATGGGCCATAAAATAACACCACCAACATTCATCTTCATCAAAATAATTTATTTAATATATAAAAATAACAAATAAGTATCTAATAACAAAAATTAATCATATGTGTATACATGTATATTTCCTCCATTCACAAAACTTACCAGTGCCCTTCCCCGCCTAACACAACCCCTTCAGCTCCCCTCCCCGCCGGTTTAGCCCCCAGCCCCTTCCATTGTCATGTCAAATTCATATTAAAGGTAAAATGGATTTCAAAATAAAGAGTAGAATCTGTGAATTTTTTCAAAACAATCGCATTCAACAATACTTGAGTTGGGGCTCCATTGTCATCTCTTCTTCAAAATGGATAGCTTGAAATGTGTACCCTGCCATTGTTACAAAAAGAGTTGGCCAAATAGTTATTATGTGCACAAGTGGGGACAATTAGGTAAATTGTTGGGAGATAATTGAGGAAAAAAATGAGAGTCAATTTTTAATCAGCATATGGTGGGCTTGAGTGACACCATAATACTAATGCGGTGGGCTTGATTACAATCAAACCATAATCAAGTATAGTGGCGGGCTTTGGCTACTATTATCGGACTGATTCAAAATAAAGTAAAACAAAAAATAAAAAATGATTAAGTGGGATATTTGGTCTAATAGCTCAAAGTAAAGGTGGTAAGAATGCATTGAATAGGGTATGCCATGGTGGCTTAGCACTGGGTGTGTTTGCCCAAGGAGGAGGGCGGATTGAGCATTATAAACATTAGTGACATGAATATAATTTTGATGATAAAGCACCTCTAGCAAGTGGTGACGGAGCACCAGGGGTCCATTTGGGGCATGGATCCTCCACCATAGTCTACTAGACTATGAATAGCAGCACTGGATCTTGGAGTGTTGGAAGAAGCTGCTCAAGCTTAGAACACATCTAGTAAGAGGAGTGCAGTACGGAATTGCTAATGGAATGCGTCTGTTGTTGATATTCGTTGGAGCTCCGGTTTAGGGCAGTTCGCAACTAAGGATGCCCTACAGTTGTTTCAACCGACAATACCATGGGTCAGTTGGTTATCTTTAATGAGAGATCCCTTTAAGATATCTAGGAACTTATTCATTCTTTAGCTGGCTGCATTGGAGAGGTTATCCACATTGGAAAAACCATGGAGGCAGTAAGGTAATCGAGCTTGCACACTTTGTGATCTCAATAAGCTAGAAAACTTAGCCATCTAGTTTTTAGTGTTCGTTTTCTAGAAGATGTGTCGTAATTCTCGAAGAAGAAGATGGGATTCTGCAGGCCTCATTGGGACTAGCAACTGGGAATGCAGTGGGCCGTGAGCAGGTGGCGAGGCTAGCATCTAGACCATGCAGCTTTTTGAGCCATTTTAGCTTCTTTGTTTGTACCACATCTGGAGGACGAGGAACATGAGATGTTTCTAGCAGATTCAATAGTCGCGGGAACAAGTTATGGATACTCTAATAAAGCAAGTTAGAATGCATATTAATAGTGATGAATTACCTCCATCTATTCAACTGTCTAGTTCATATAGACTATGGGTATTGCTTGGCATTGAGGATTGGTGACGATGTATGCTTATTGTACCTCGTACTGCCCCTTTTTTAATTAATGCCATTACCAAAAAACAAAAGGTGGCCAAGTGCGGGTAGGCCAAGCAAATCGTACGAATCGTCTAATAGCTTGTAAGCACTTGCCAGAGTAACTATATCTGAAGAATAAATGATTGTGGGTTTCAGTCGCTCCATCAACATATAAGACACATGTACCGAGGTAAGAGAGCCATGGTTTATCAACCGTGGAAAGTTTCTCCAGGATGGCGAGCCATAGTATGAAGTATGTCTTGGAATCTTAAAAGAACCAAAAAGTCCCAGCCTACCTTAGGTCCTGGTGGGTTCAGATATCAAAAAATAGACGCTACAGTAGGTAGACCATCCTTATAACGCCATATAATGGAATCGTTCCCTCTATGGATCGTAGGTAGCGCCAGTAGGATTTCTAAATACTCAACGTAGCGCGGATTGATGGGCCAGTGTCATTGCCCATCCTGAATAATATGGCTAAGTTTCTCCTGAACGTCTAGACCCAATAGCCGCGGCCATCGCGGAAATCAGTAAATTAGAGGGTCAAGCTCATGCCACGGGTCTTGCCAAAGATAGATAGAAGACCCATCTCCAGATATTCCACCATCGGCCTCAATAAGGAGCGTAGTCGGAGGAGCTTCCTCCATCCCCACTAACCCCCACTATCTAATATTGTTCAAATCGATGTCTCTGGTATTCGTCCTTGGTAAAGCCATTCCACCCAAATGGACGTCCTATCACATCGGATCACATCACAAAGCTTTTTAAACATTAATGCGCGGTTTAAGGTAGTAATGTCACGTAAGCTCTAACCTCCTTCCTCAATTAGCCTATATACATCCCACCACGCTACCTTGGCACAACCACTTCGTCATACCTTTCCACAGAAAGGCTCTTAGTCGCTTCTCAATCTCATGGATAACTCCCTTGGAGAAGCCCAATATACACTCAATGCCATGAGGACATATTTGATGATCTAGATGCGTCCTGCATAAGACAAAGCCATACCTTCCCATCCCTTAATACGCTGATCAATTTTCAGTAACATCGGTTGGCAATCAGTTAAGGAAAGTCTAGAGAAAGGAAGGGGAGTCCCAGATACCGCATTGGGAGGTGCCCCTCCTGAAATTCGAGAACTGCAAGCAACTGGTCCCGTATTGCATAGGCTGATCGAGATATAATCAGGTGACTCTTATGGACGTTAACCTAAAGACCTGACAAGGAGGCAAACATATCCAGCCCCCACTTAAATACATCGATAAAGTCCATGTCAGCCTTGCAGAATAACAACAAATCATCTACAAATCCAAGTTGGAAAATCCACATCGGTGCACACTTCCAATGGAAAGAAAACAGGTCGTCCTGTTCAATAAGCTGTAGGAATATTAAGTGCAAGACCTCCATAACAAGAACAAATAAATATGGGGATATAGGATCCCCCTACCGAAATCCTCTCGATCCCACAAAGAACCCATGCGGTTTCGCATTATGTCCAACAGAGAATGTTAGGGTTGTGAAACATTCTTCAATCCACTGGATGAATAGTGCTGGAAATCCAAATAACTAAAGAACAGCTAATAGAAAATCCCACTCCACAATGTCATAGGCTTTCCTAAGGTCCACTTTAAGAGCACATCTCGGTGGAAAACGCTGCTGGTTATAGCTTGTAAACAGTTCCTGTGCTAGAAGTACATTGTCACCAATACTACGACTAGGAACAAATGCAGTTTAACAGGGGCTAATTAATTTGTCTAGTACAACACTCAATCTCTACACTAGAATCTTAGCAATAACTTTATACAACACATTACAACAAGAGATAGGTCTGAAGTCTGCTACCAGCGTAGGAGCATGTACCTTAGGGTGCCAGATACGTGGTGTTAACTTGTTTAAGCAGTTTTCCCATTGTGAAGAAATCCAGGATAGCCTTTGTAACTTCTGCGCCCACAATCGGCCAAGCTGCTTTGTAGAAACCCAACGAATAACCATTATGTCCAAGGGCTTTATCTTCAGCAATATCAAATATGGTCTGCTTAACATCATCAACAGTGATTGGTTGGAGGAGTGCGACGATCTCCTCCTCAGTAATCACATGCCTCGCCCATGGCCTCAAATACTGGATGTTAATCACTTGTCTACGACGATCTCCAGCTCACACGGACTGATAAAAGGACACGAACTCATTAATGACCGCCCCTGTCTCAGTGAAGGTGGTCCTGTGCTCATCATTAATCTGCAGGATCCGACGAGAAGTGCGTCTCTGAGCAATCTTATGAAAAAAGGCCCAAGAACATTGGTCCCCTCCTTTCATCCATTGAATTTTAGCCCTTTGTTGTAATAAGATTTGTTTGAGTTTAACCGCCTTTGCACACACCAACCGACAGCAGTGCTCCAAATCAAAGAGGAGGTCATTCTGTCTATTTGAACTAAGTGGGAGCTGCTCCATCTCAAGAAATCCTCTGGCGAGTTGAACATTTAATGAGAGATCCTCCTTAATTCTCCTATGTTGCCGAAATAAATTTTCGAGTAACTGCATACATAAGCATACCAACAATGTCATGCTGCCAAACATTATGCACACTAGAAAGAAAATTCGGTGAAAGTGTAAGGTAATTATCGAATCTGAACATACCTCCCAGTTGTTGTTGTCAATCCTCACAGACGACCGAAGGCGAGTGATCTGATGTACGTGGAAGAAGGCTAGCGTAATATGAAGTCGGGAACCTTGCGAGCCAAGAATCATTAATGAGTAATCGATCCAATCTCTTCCATAGGTTACGCGAATCCGTACAACAATTATGCCACGTGTACCATTCCCCCTGCATTGGAAAAGGAAGCAATTATGTGTCCATAATGCACGCATTAAATTCATCCATGGCCAGCCTTATATCACCTGAGATACCACACACCTCACTAAGATCACGCACAGCGTTGAAATCCCCTCCTACTAACCACGACCCCTCCACACATTGGCCAGCAAGCAAGCCCAAGTAGCTCCACAACTCCAGAAATTGAACAACCTCATTAGCCCCATAAACAACAGTAATAAACAAAGTCTCATGCAATGCTCTAATAAGCACACAATAATGAATAAATTTGGGTCCCAGGTTAAGCACAGTAACATCTACTATATCATCATCCCACGCAATCCAAATTCTATTATCAGTTGTAACAGAATCCACAAACCACTTCCACTGAGGTAACATCGCTAACTGAATATGATTAATATTATTTAAATGAACACGAGTTTCTAAGAAGCCAAGGAATTGTAACCTGAACTCAGCCACAATATCTTTTACGGCTAACTGATGGTCTCTCTTGTTCACGCCCCATACATTCCAGAATGCAGCATTCGACATAGATCACCACTGACGGGGTTGCTTGTATTAGGACCCCGAAACTTGTCATCTGTTTCATCATCAAGAAGATTAAGAGCATCAAAATTGTTATGAATGATTAATCCTTACTCTTACCCCCTCCATCGTCGTCTACCCGTGAGGTAAGGTTATCATGAGCACCCTTGTGGTATGGGGGATCACCCTCCTTGCCAGCCGACATAGTAGCAACCGCTTGCGGCAGGGCGGCCTTAGGAACATAAACTGGAACCAGAGGCTTTGTAGGTTTGGACGGTTTGTTCATCATACATTCTTACGATGGATGGCCCAAGCTCATGCGAGTATTGCATTTAAGCGGCAGCCATTCATATTCAACGTCCACCTTACATGGCGTCTCCCCTCCATCTTCATCCGGTGTCATAATAATAATGTGTTTTAGAAGTTTAGAGCTGATATCCAGCATGACGCATATACGAGCGAAATCCAGTGTTGTGCATGCTCTAGTGATCGAATCAGGATAAAACGGCTTGCCAATTACACTTGCCACAGTGCTAAGACCCTTTGTCATCCACAGTTCAACAGGTAAATGTCGGAGTTTAATCCAAACAGGGACTTGTGCATGTTTGAGTTTCCTCATCACCATACCAGGCTCTCATTTATGAAGCACAATCGGCTGTCCTTAGAATAACCAAGGACCTCCTTCAATCACTTCCTCCATAGCAGCAATTGATTTAAACTGGAAGAAGAAAAATCCATTGGCAGTGGCAGTAACTTCTCTAAGAGTCGGCCAGATTGACGTAACATACTCCCTCAAATGGTGGAAATACGATCGTTTACCAAGAAAGTATTCGACAACCGTAGCCTTCCACCGTCTAGACCCATCACGAATCACCTCTAATGTCAGGGGAACAATCATCTCACCATTTTACATCATAGGAGCAATAAATAATAATGTTTTGCGTGATGAATTATTAAACGCATGTTCAATCTTATCAACGGCAGAAGGCAATTTAGAGCAAGTACGTAACGGGATGTTACCAACAAACAAGCCAGTGTGAATAGCATGCACCTATTGATTCGGTGGATTTGCAGCCATTGTCGTTGCACTAGCCACAACCATAGCCTTGTCCGCCCCAACACCCTATTGTGCATGGTGTTGTTCCGTTATCACAGTCGTTGGAATGTGAGGGATACTTGTGGTACAGCTACTGTCCGTCACCGGAGAACCCGCCTAGATTATTGGCGTCGATGATGAAATCCTAGCGGGTGTTTCCACAGGCACCGCCGCCATGAAAGGGAGCGACATTGCTGTTGTAGCTGATGTACCATTCGCCGGCATGAGTAATCTCCGGCGAGCTAATCGAAAGCCCCTCAGATCGTCCACGGAAGAAAAGGATTGCGCAGGTAGGAAATCCGAACTTCTCCTCCCATTTAGTCTTCAACTTTGCCAAAGTAGCCATGGAATCGTGATCTCCTACATCAATTACCTTATGGGCTAGGTGGATGAATTCATTGATGTTAAAAACATCGCAAATCCGAACCGCGCACTACGTGCCCGTCTCCACATTAGCACCGCCAAACCCTAGTTTTAGGCCACCATGAAGGTTCAGTTCATTGTGGGAATCTGCTATTTCCTCCATGCCGTCGCTAGGAGCAGCCACCGCCCTTGATAGCTCCCCACTAGCCATGGATGATGCAGTCGCGGCCATGAATCCATGTTCTTCATCTCCAACATTCACATAGACTTCAACACTACAATCGTCACCTATCCCGACGTCTAGTGCCCTTGGATCGCCCTCTCCTCGACGATCACCATGATCCACATCATCATCAACATTAGTTGCCGCCTTATCACCAGTGCCACCGCCAATTCCACCGTGAAGAGAAGCGATTAGGGTAGTGTGTGTTTTGTGGTGTGCGAGAGAAAATTAGGAGAGTCCATAATCTAAGATAAAACTAAAATTTAAGATGCCAATGTTAAAGAAATGATCTTGTCAAATTAAAGTGATTCTAAATGAAAACTTAAGGGATCAACTATTATAATTAATTTAACAAATAAGAAAAATATATGGTATTTCTAATTCCTCTAAACTACTTAGAAGATGAATGATATATCTAAATAAAAGATAAATAGGCAAATAATATTTTAACATACTTAATTTGCTAGAAAAAAATCTTAAATATTTATTAAAAAATAATTTACTAAGGCTGTAGTTAAATTTAAAATGAATAGCATATGAGCAATACGTAAATATTAATCCAAACTTCAGAAAAATAAAAATATAATATAAAATACATATCCTTAACTTTATTAAGTTAAATGCATTGTTAAAATATTTAGATCGAGTGGCTTCCGACTAATTGATTTTATTTTATTATTAACATTAGGTAATTGTTTTTTTAGATTGTATTTTTTTCTCACAATATAATGGATATATCATTTTGACGATACTAATAACTGCAACTTATGATTAAATATAAAATAGTGACGATCTCTTAAGTTTTATTCCTTTTCTAAGAAAACATTCATACCCTTAACGGGGTACAATGGGTATATTATTTATTGTTTATTAATGAATTGTTTTTGTAAAAACAATACAAAATAAGAAGCTTTGGTTATATATTTTATTTTACTATTAAATTTTTTTAATATTATTATTATTGTTTTTATATTAATTGGTTTAGTACAAGATAATAAAATATTATATTATATTAGTGAATATGAAATACAAAATTTTAATTTTAGGGAATATATTTTATTTAATAGTACAAATAAAATTTAGAAAGTGAATTACAAATAATAGAAGTATATAATTACATTCCTATCACTTGAAATAATTATTATCAATTTATTTTAAAAATATACCTATATATTACTAATGCTTCAATGACAAAAACATAAATAACTATAAATAATATATTTTATCTTTAAAAATATATTTGTACACATGCATCTCACGTGATGCTTCCTAGTACATACAAAAAGATTGATGTTACCTACATTAATTACTCTTTTTTTTTTTTTTTGCATAAAGTAAATGTACAAAAACATATGAATTGATACAAGGATTTCTCCTAGAAGAACGTCCGTAGTAATTTTAATTTCAAAAATATTTAATAATATCGAATTGGTAGTGAATAACTTTAACTATAGCCATTAATAATATCAAAGATATTCATAAGTTATTTTTCAATTTTATGAGCACTCACGATATTTTGATCAGTTCAATTTGAGCATATTATGAATTTTGCAATCTTTCCTTAGGCATATTTCTACTACACATAAATAATGTCGTTTGTATATACGGAATTCACACATGAGATTCATAACTCAAGAAAAGGGAAAAATGCAAGCAACTCCCTTGTGATATCGCAAATGAACAAATTATCCATTAATAAAAAAATAAATAGCAATTTACCTCTCTGTATTTTATAAAATACAATAATTTACCTTCCTATATATTTTAAAATGTATATGAAGGTTAATTGTTGTATTTTTTTCATAAAGGGTAATATGCTCATTTTCAATATCACAGGGGGTAAATTGCTATTCACCCCCAATAAAATTTTATTTATGATTGTTTCTCCAAAGTTCACACTAACCTATCCTATCCTTAGGATTCGTTATTCCTATTTCATATTATATAGTGTATATCATCGCAACAACACAACAGGGAATGAATAGCTCAACCTTTAAAGAAATTACGAATAGTTTTATTGAATTGTATAATATAACAACCAAAGCTAAAAAGGTCTTCAACTCGAGAACTCATACGAAGTTTTCCTGAATAAGTTTGAGAATATAACCTTCCTCGAAGCACACAACACAATCGGACTTTCACTAAACCTGAATTAGCGAACTTGCTTCTAAATACTCGTCTTACTTGGTATCCAGAGTCGATGGGAGGATGGTAAATTACAAATTCTATTTTCTATAGTTAATTATAGCTTTGATTATCGAACAACATAGTTGGATCTAATGAATAGAGTTATAAAAATTAGTCCACGTTCGCTACTGATTATCTTACAATTTTATTTTCAATTTATTCCCACCATAAAAGTAAAAGTTACTGCAAATACCCCTTAAGCCAGAAACTATAAGTTACTTCCGACCAAATTTAACTTTTTTACTTTTTACTTTTGTTTTTGAACACTCCAAACACTTCACTATTGCTTAACTTATACCCCAACAACAAAAAACAGAAGCTATAGCAAATATCCATAAAATTAAGGACTAGATGTACATATTCCCATATATGGAAGGACGAAAAATGCAAAATTTGTCAATGTTTCCACAGCGTTTCATGTAAAAATTCTCCTAATAATTCCATTTGCAGGGATGTATGCGAACCACCAGAAGTGGATGACGATATCCAAATACTCTTCTCTTTACAATAGAATCAAATTCAAAATCCCGCCCCCACCCAACTGATGAGCATCGTTTCTTCAAGCCCAGAAGAAATTGAATCCATGAACTGAAATGAATCTCTTCGCCACATGGAAACCCAATCCCCCTTGCCGGATCTACGTGACGCAATCTTCCGGTGATGGCAAACAGGTCTTCCCTCCGCCGGCCGACCAATTCAGGCCTCTGCAGTCCGTATTCCGGCGTCGGCTTCTCACGGGCGTCGGCGCCGCTTCTCTATTGGCTGTTGGGGCCAATTTCGGCGGGGCCACGAGTTTTCTTCTGGGCTTCTCGCCGGAGGCTGCTCGGAGTCTCAAGCTGGACGCGCTTTATCCGGTGGGAGGATACAGCCGATACATAGACACAAATGAAGGATTCGGTCAGTAAGTGCGACGCTGCTGCTATCAACACTTTGATTGCTATTCATTTCTTCTGGTAATTAATTGCGACTGATTCGTGGAACAGAATTTGTGTACCCGGAGAGTTGGTTGGGGGATCAGACGTTATTATACAGAGCAGCAGGGAAGGCTGAAAGGTCACTGGATCCCCCTCCTCTGGGCGGTGGTGGAGGGCGGCGGAGGAATGTTAATGAGCCGGCGGTGGCGTTTGGTCCACCGGGATCAACCGGAGAGCTCAATGTTAGTGTGATTGTGTCGCCCGTTTCCATTGACTTCTCGTAAGCACTTCTAATTCGGTAGAAATTACAAAATGATTCTCTTATCTTTGTGCATATGGATTTTTGATGAGGTAAATATTTAAAGATTTTCAACTTTTTGTAATTTTAATCAGGCCAAAACTCTTGGTTATTCCGTCGATTATATTTTTCATTCCATTGAGTTCATCGTTGTTCAAATGCAACATAGAGTCGCTCATCTCTTTAGTACGAGGTTTAATGCAATTTAAACAATGTGAAATTGCTAATGAGTAAATTTCTTTATTTTACAAAACACAAGAACGTAAATTGTTATATTTTGAAAAATACAAGGGTTAAATTGCTAAAAAAAAAAAATTCATAGAGAAGTAATTTGCTCATTTTTAATATCACGTGAGTTGCTTGCATTTTTTTCCTTTAGTATATCCCATTAAAGTTCCTGTTGAATCATACGGAACTAAAATTACAAATGATAGAATATTTCATTGAAAATGAGTAAAATTCATTAAGAGTTCTATGTCAGTCTTATTGTAAAATGTCATTATATCATACTATACTCTTATTTGCATGCAAAAATACCCAAAATTTCCCAAAAAAAAAGTACAAGATCCTGTATAAAAGAAATGTTTGTCATTGTAATTCTCCACAAAATATAAAATCAGATGCACAAACACAAGTTTTAAATCTTATTAGAATGACATGATATTATGTACTACAATATGGTTTGCATAACTTCGAGTCATTATTAATGCCCACAAAAAAATTGACATTATTTAACATCATGTGCTCTTTTTAACATCATATTGCACTCTTTATATTACTATCTAGTTTTATATTTTGTTTTGTGGAGAATTGTAATGATATTTTTTATATATGATCTTGTGGTTTTTTTGAAATTTTCTATATTCTTTTCATGCAAATAAGACTGTTATGTGACGTAATAACATTTTATGGAAGATTAATATAGGAATTTGGCCTTTCTCCAATATTACCCTTCTCCATTAGATTTCGTTAGATTTACATGTCAGTAACTTTAATAAGATATATTTAGGAGATGAGGAATTATTATTAGAAAGATGAGAGACTAATAGATATTTGCCTTTAAATTTTGTAAACAAGTTAAGCAGATTATCTTTATGAATTTGAAATTGTTAGCTGTAAGTAGACTTGTATATTCAGTGTGTAATGATAGATCATCAAGGTTGTTGATGGTCACAGGAAAAAGAGCAATGAGAAGAAATTTTAGAAAAACATTGCTTAAACTTCCTCAAGTAGAATGGATAAATAAACTACAGAAAATGAAGCGAACATGTTCGAGGAGGTGCTTCACAGAATTAGTTAGTATGTTTTCAATAATATTATTACAAGCGATAAGGGCATACTCGAAGTGTGTGCAGAAAATAAATGTTATAAATAAATATTATTTTACAAAATTAAATACATATTATCTTAAAAAATAATTTAAAATACATATTTGGGTTTGTTCCTAGCAAAATTGTCCATAAAATTTTCAGCAACAATGTTTGCTTTATTTTCTCTAAAGCATTTTGAACTTTGGAAGAAGTCTAACTTTTCCTACATATGAAGGTTCATAAAAGTGGTAGGGTGGGAAGTTATATAATAAATAAATAAAATAGCATACCAAGAATATTTGGACACAGAAAGGTCCCTCACCTAATAATAGAGTATAGATAAAAAACCATGAGGCCTTAAAACAGTTTACAGACCAATAGTTTGATCTCAAAAAACATTTAAAGAAAAACGTTTAGAATACTTTAACCGATTCTGCATTATGAACTCTATAAATAACACACCATGTTCACATGCATGGCATTCTAAGGAAAGGAAATAAAAGGGTTGAGGAAAAAGGACGGTAGGAAGAAGAAAGATCGAGGGAAGTTGAGTTCAAGAGGCCAACGCCCAAGGTGGAAGGCTTAATGAAACAAGATTGCTCTGATGAATAACACTGCTGGCTAAATCTCCCAATATGACAAGAAATTTCACACCAAAGGGCACAATAAAGAATAAATGGATTACTAATTGTGAGTGCATTAAACAGCAAGCATTTGGTCATTCTTGGACAGAAGATGAAGTTTTTAGAGGTAGATTAGTCGTAATTTTGGTAAAATGTGAATTTGATGTTTCCGTTTGGCTAAGAGATAACTAGAAGAAGTGGAGGCATAAGGGAGCTGCCGTGGTATAAAATCTGCTGCTACTTAGAGATGGCAATTGGCAAAGTGCCTTTATGATTCATATCCTCAAGTTAAGCCTTTACCACATGGAGTTGATACCAAATTGTTCTCTTGTAAAAGAATAAAATGGAGCAGAAAATCATATAGGCAAAAAAATTAATATACATATATGTATGGATAAGCGAAGTACTCTCATGAATTTGAAAAGGAGCATCTAACTTATTATTAAGGGGTTGTAATCAGCTTATCATTTTTGGTTCATGAGACGGTATTTGGCTATTGTTTTTTCTGCAAATGTGTGTCGTTGGGGGCTTCTCTGAAAATTTTCAGAAGGTGTAGCAAAGCAGCATAGAGTCTCTACTTTTCTGGAATTTTAAGTGGTTTAGTAGTTGTAGTTCCATGTAAAAATTGTGTTGAAACTCGGCATACAATCCACTTCCTATCCTGCATACCAATGTGACCTAAAGCAAGAAACCACGTAATTAAAGTCCTTCCCGTGTATGGTTGAATAAGTACTGATTTGTACATTCTAAATAATCCTCTTAGAGTAAGGCTTCATTTCTATAAAATGAAAGTTATTTCGATAAACTTTTCCACTTTAAGGTAATGATGATTTACTTTCAACCACTACTTTGAGTATGAATTTGCGATCACAGTTTACTTTTTCAACTATAGTTGAATAATGAAGCAAGATCTTTGTTCCAATCTTAATTATCTTCATCAAAACGTTGACAGGATTGAGGCGTTTGGAGGAGCTGAAGAGGTGGGAGAAGCTATTGTCAGAACAATCACTGGATCGGGCAAACGCCCAGATGTGAAGGGGACGTTGATGGCCTGCAGTTTGAGAGAGGATTCCATAAGAAAGGTTAACTATTATGAGCTTGAATTTGAAGTGGAGAGCTCAGTTTTCCATCGCCATAATGTTGCTGTGTGCTGTGCCCGAAAGGGAAGATTGTTTACTTTGAACGCACAGGCGCCAGAATCTGCTTGGCCCCAGTTTAAGTCACAGTTCTATACAATTGCTCACTCTTTTAATTTAGTATGATCAGTGAGCTTAAGACATCCTTTGTTTTTCTTTTGTGTTGCTTTTATTTTTGGTCCTCCAAGTACCACTTATTCCCATTTGGTCCTCCGACTATCTGTCCAAGAATTTACTGCAATCCGGCGTTTGAAAGCGAACTTGTTTATCCAAGAAGTCTTCAAAGGAAACTTTATACCACATGTAGAATACATTTTTTTCTGTTGAAACATCATTAATTTTGAGAAACATGACTTGTATTATAAAAGTTGGAACAAATTCTAGCCATTTACGTTAAACCCGAATCTGTCCCCTTTATTCTCTTCTTTTTTGTTTCCGGGGTGAAGAACATTGCTATTTTTGAGCCGATTCTCCAGTTACAGTTGCTGTTAGTTTCTAACAGCTGACTAACTGCGAAGACCACATCACATTTGATGACATTTGTAAATATTGAGAGCTCAAAATGATGAGGTGTGTATGTGGGGAATCAAATCTGTATATTCAAGAACAAAAAATGAAATTTATCTCTATCTTTTTTCTTTTTTCTTTTTCTTTTTCTAATTGAGGTTTTCTTTCTGGGAAAATCATCATAAGTTTAGTGTTTTATATGAGAGATTAAAAAGCAGTATTGATATTAGAAAATATTGACAAAGGTAGAGCCAATCCTCCTTAGATCTATGGTGGATGAATGTCTTGTTGGAGGATATTTAAGATATTATAGAGCTTCTCCGGCTTCGTGTGATGGAATTTAAGTGGTATTGTTGACTTTAGAATAATTGTTGAGATTGAATTAAAAGTAATTATATTAAATGGTTCAATTTTATATTAACTAATATTGATAAAGTATAAGTAATATATTATTTACTTTGTACTATAACTAGAAATTGAAACGTGGACTAATTTAAATTTTTTTAAAATACCCTTGTCCTTTTTTCTTTCATAATTAATTTTTTTCTTTTTAAAAATGTAATATATTGATATTAAATAAAAGGTAAATAATATATTTGATAGAAAAATTAAATGATTTATATCAAAGTTAAATATATATATATATAACATATTTTGTATAAAAGTTAGATATTATATTTTATGTCATTCTCCCCATCTTCAACAAATCATTTATTTAATATACAAATAAATATTTAATAACAAAAATTAATAATATATAAATATGTATACATATATTTCCCTCCCCTCCCCCCCCATCCCCTCCATCCCCCAACACCACCCCCTCTTTCCATCATGTCCTTTCATTTATAGGAAAAAAAAAAAAAAAATCAAACAACAAACAAGTATTTTTTCAAAGGTAAAATGAATCTTAAAATAATGAGTAGAATCTGTGGAATTTTTCAAAACAACTGCATTCAACAGGACTTGAGCTTGGAAGCTATTGTCGTCTCTTCTTCAAAGATGGCGAACTTGAAAAGTCTACCTCACCATTGTTGCTTGAGGAGTTGGTCAGTTGGTCATTATGTGCAAAAGTGGGGATAATGTGGTAATTTGTTGAAGATATAGGACAAAATCGGAAATTTGTTCTTAATCAACATATAGTGGGTCCGGATGACCATATAATACCAAAGTTGGAATCAGCTATACTGACGGGCGTTAGCTACTAGTACCGAAATGGTTCAAAATAAAGTAAACAAAAGATTAAAAGTGATTAAATAGGATATCCCAACTAATAACTCAAAGTAAAAGTAGCCTATGGAACTGCAAGTCGGAAAGATTGGGTCGATTTGCAGGACATAAAGCAGTTTTGCTACGATCTGCACCAGACGGGCAGCAACTTATGATGCTCGATGAGGTTACGGTGCAGCGAACGGGAGAAAATGCCCTCCAACCTACGGTTTCGTGAGGACAAAACAAGAGTTGATTGATGAGGCAAGAGACAACCTAGAAAAGGCCTAGTGTAGAGTAAGGAAGTAGGAAGTTTGAAAATAGATGTCATATTGAGTTTAATGATGGAAATCAACTGTTGCTGAAATTTACTCCACAAGATGAGTTGATGCATCATAGATTGGTTCCTGAATATGATGGTTCACTTGAGATTGTAAGAAGGTTCGTAGTTAATATAAAAAAAAAAGGTTGGTAGTGTACGTAGCTTACCAGTTGAAGCTGGCGAATAAGCTGAAAATTCATTCAACTTTGGATGTTAGTTTTATGAATTTAATGATAATTTGGTTAATAAAAATAAATATATATTATTTTTCATACGTATTTTCACTGGGAATGATTTATCATCATCGTCATCACAGTTATTATGAATATATATATATATATATATAATTTTCAATTAATAACTTGATAAACCAAGAATATTGTTATAATGCATTAGTATGACATCTCTAACAATTCTAATTCAATGAAAAATTTATAACTAACAATTATATTTAAATGCATTAGTATGGTCCGCTTGTATTAGGGTGTCGCTTGGGTTGTGGTTTTCCTTTATGTAACAACTTTTTGACTCTTTTTTATTTTCTTTGTAACTCTTCCTTGGCTACGAGAGGTATTTTCAACTTATAAGCAATTCTCTTTTCCTCCTCTTCCCATATTATTATTGTTGCATTTCTTTTATATTGGTTTGTGTCAATTATCTTTCATGAGTTAACAAAACATTCAGAGAATGATTAGGTACTCATCGAAGTTAGGTCAAGATTTGTCTCATGTAGAAGATGTCTTGAAAATCATGCATGATGAGAATGTTTCGCAGTCGAGGGGGCAGCGCCATTGTTGGTCGAGGGTGTGTCAAAGCTTGCCTCGGCAAGACCTCCCAGGCGAGGCAATGCGCTTCGGCCCCGCAACCATTCTCACCTGGTTGAGGTCATTTACCTCATTCAAGCTAGTTGCCTCGACCGGAATTTGGTCAAATCCAAACTTCATTGTTGGACGTCAAATGCTTCAAGATTGAATGCGAGGGCAATGTGATGATGAGCATGATTCGCAAGTCTATTTTTGTCCCTTAACAAAGAAGAAGGGTGAGTGATGTCACTTGCTCCCTACCTCCGCAACCTCACAAGTTGCTGTGGGGGCAAGGAATCACGTCACACTATGTCGCATTGTGCCGCATTGTGTACTGCCCCATTGCATCATGTAGCATCGCATTATGTCATCTCATGTCGTGTCTCACTATCTCACATTGTGTCGTGCCCCATTGCGTTGCATCTCACTTTATCATGTCGCATTTTGTCATATCAAGCCACGTGTCAGCGTCCAAGCGTGCCACTTCCCAATTTCATGGTGTGCTATCCAACAACATTACATATATAAACTTATTTGTCAAGTTTAATGGAATATAATGTGCTATGAAGCACTATACTTGCTTTCCAAATTTCATGGGCGAGGCTTCTAGCCTTGACCTGTGTCTGGTTGAGGTGTTTGTCGCCTCGACCTAAATTTTGGTCACTTGGCATAGGTTTCTCCTTATTCCCCCCCTTGTTTCCCATTTTTTTATTTTATCTCCTAGTGGGGTTCGTAATTTTTTTTAATTCAATGGATGATTTTCAAAGTGAAGTCGTAGAATCCCTAATAGAATTGTTTGATCAGCGGCACTTTGACTTTAGATATCGCTTATGACATCGTAGGAAGGATATTTGCTTTTGACTTTGGGGTGTTATGTGTAACACCTCAAAGAAGCTATTTTTCTTTTATTTTCTTTGACTTTGGGGTGTTGTGTATGACACCTTAAGTAAGTCATGTTTCTTTTTTATTTTTTTTAACTTCGGGGTGTTGTGTATGACACCTCAAGGAAGCCGTTTTTTTATTTTTTATTTTGAGGTATTGTATATGACACCTCAAGGAAGTTCGGACTTCATTGTTTTAGGGTTGTCTTGCATAGGTGGCGGTCATTGGACTAGACCCTGCTGTTTCATGCAGGAGAGAATTTTAGCTGGCAAAATGTTCAACGGCCTATTATGTGCTAAGTTGTTCAGGGGCGTATGTTAGCGCTCATGTCTACCTTATGATAATTCAAAATTGGTTAGTTCTGGTTCTTTATCTGCTTACGATAATCTTTATTTCCTAGATAAAATTGCCTCTTTTAATGGATTCTTGCATTTGAGAGTACAAGTTTTACAGTCCCACCACTAAGTTGATTTTCGAGTCAAGAAATGCTCGGTTCTTTGAGGATGGTGGGTTTATGGGAGAAGATAAGGTTAAAAATATAGTCTTTGAAGAGGAATAAATGATATCCCCATGGTACCATAGACATTGTTTAGGATTTCATTTCGAACAGTATTGATGGTACAATAGACCAAAACGATGTCATAGAATCCTCTATCCAGAAAACTATTACAGAAGAACAAACTCCAATACCTACAGAACCTTTGCCACTAAGAAGATCCACTAGAGAGAGAAGTGTATTGTTAGATTATTACATTGTATTTCTCCAAGAACATGAAGTTGATATAGGAACGATGGAGGATAATCATATCAACTTTTGTCAAGCCATGGAATATTCTAACTCTCAAAAGTGAAGTGATGGCATGAATAAAGAGATTAATTCCATGAAAGACAATGACTTTTGGGAACTTGTCCACTTGCCAGAAAGTACGAAGCCTCTTGGTTGCAAATGGATATTTAAAACCAAAAGAGTCCCGAAAGGCAATGTGAAGAGGTATAAAGTATGTCTTGTTGTAAAAGGCTATACACAAAAGGAAGGCATCGATTTTAAAGAGACTTTTTCTCCAATTTATTCGAAAGACTCTTTAATGATTATAATGGCATCTAGTGGCACATTTCGAAAATGGTACTTTACGTTTCATCAAGTGATCATCTCGTTTGGTTTTGAGATGAATTTGGTTGATGATTGTGTGTATCATAGATTTTTTGGGAGTAAACAAATTTTTCTGGTTTTATATGTGGATGACACCTGCTTGCCAGCAACGATATAGGGTTGTTGCACGAAATCAAGAGAATTCTAGCTAAGAACTTTAAAATAAAAGATATTGGTAAAGCCTCTTATGTGTTAGGTACAGAAATACACCAGGATCATTCTCGGGGTATCCTCAAGCCATCACAAAAAAACTATATCGAAAAGGCTTTTAAAAGATATGGCATGAAAGATTGCAAATCAGGCGATACCCCTACGGCTAAGGGAGACAAGTTTCGTCTCAAATAGTACCCTGAGAATAATTTTGAGAAAAAGAGATGCAGAAAATTCCTTACTCTTCAGTAGTAGGGAGTTTTATGTATGCTCAGGTTTGTACGTATCCGGATATTGCATACATCACCGAGATGTTGGGCAGATATTTGAGCAATCCAGGGTTGGACCATTAGAAAGCTTGTCTTACAGTACTTATAGAGAACAAAAGATTACATGCTCACTATTGGAAGACAGATCAACTTGAGATCATTAAGTATACTGACTTCAATTTTGTTGGATGCCAAGATAGTATGAAACCCACATCAAGCAATATTTATATACTTGTTGCAGGAGCTTGGAAGAGTGCTAAAAAGTCTCTTATAGCCTCTTTCAGTATGGCAGCAGAATTTGTAATATACTATAAAGCATCTAATCACGAAATATGGCTACAAAGTTTTTGTTACTGGACTGCACATAGTGGATACTATTGATAAACCACTTAAATTATTTTGTGACAATTAGTCTGCGGTAAGATACTCCAACAACAATAGGAGCTTGACGAAGTCAACGCATATAACATCAAGTTTCTGGTTGTGAAAGAAAGAATATAGAGTGGAGAACTATCTATAGAGCATATTGGAACAAACTCCATGATTGTGTATTTGTTTACTAAAGGATTGCCATCCAAGATGTTTCATGAGCTTACTACTCGTATGGGTGTCATATCACTTCAAAATGCTTAAGGTCTTCAGGATATACAATTTATGTGGGAGTTTGTAATTTATCAAATACTCATGTTAAAGACATTTTTAGTCATTTAGTGTATGGTTGTTAAAGGTCATAATCTACAGAAATGAGCCTTACAGTTTTATTTTTCATACTCTAATTTTATTATGATTAGATCTCAATAAAGTTTAAGGAGGACCAGTTGGAAATAGGCATATTTAGATCACATTGCACAAAATTTTCATGCTCCGTATCCATTGTTAAGATGTGAAGATTGATTTGACATGTTGCCAAAGATATTGAAGAAGTCAAGGATGACCCGGTCCAACTTAGAAATCCCAAGTTGAGTTGGAGACTCTAGGTCCAACTTAGAAATCCCAAGTTGAGTTGGAGACTCTAAGTCAAGTCAAGGATAACCCGGTACAACTTAGAAATTCCAAGTTGAGTTGGAGACTCTAAGTTATGGCTATAAATACTCTTATTGGCATTGTTTTGTAGCGCAGAGTAGAGAGAAAAACATATAAGTTCTTTGTGTAATCGAGAGAGAAAAGAAAGAGTTGAGACGAGAGTGAGTGTTGTCTTTCACGTGTGGTGAAGACTTACATACAGGTGTGTGTGTGTGTTGTACTCCTCAATTTTCCTCCTCTTTGAGTGTTTTCTCCTGGCTTGGTATCGCCCCCAGACGTAGGATTTGTATCCAAACTAGGTTAACAAATTCGTGTGTCTTTTATCGCCTTCATATTCCAGAATGTCCATCTTGACCAGGTCCATTCTCTAACATCCATGTCATGATCCATGTCATTCAGCTATATCAATGTAATGACCATTGATGGGTCAAATTACGATAGATATAAGAAAAGGCCTCCTTGATCCTCATTTGATATGATTGATGGACCGGATTGATTTATAGATACATTGAGGAATGACAACAAAGTTAAGCTCAAAATAATGCACAATTATTAAGGTTTGTACATATAGTCCATTTGGGAGATTGTTGGATTTATTAATCTAATAATATTGGATCCTTAATCCAACGTTTGGCTTATATGTAAAATCATTATATTTTATGGATTATCGAAATTTATGCTCAATAAAGTGATCAAATAAGGTTTCAGTAATTTGAGTTTTAATGTATCTGATAGAATGTGAGCCTTTAATGTGTAGAGACTAATGATAATTTCAGTTTTAATGATGGCTGAAGTTGAAATACCTATTATTATTATCATTATATATATATATATGTATGTCATGGTCCCCAAATCATACGGTACTTCATTATATCTTATGACATTCCATTATCAGAGAGAAAAAGAAAATAAAGAAAATCTGTGCAACCGTGTTGATTTGGAAGGTTGCTGACACGATTCTACTAAGCTCTCTATAGCTATGAATTCAAGTACGCTTTCGCATTTACGATTATCGTATCATCTGATGATCTAATATGATCGGTTGTAAAATTGTATTGATTATTTTTTCACTACTTAGTATTCAAAAAATTCTAATATGATTTTAATTTTATTTAAAAAAATCTCTAGAATGTTTGTCCAATGTCATCCCTCAATTTCTAACATATTCATGCTGTATACATTACGGAGTTCCGCAGATTCCGTCTACTCCAGAGAAAATAGAAGTACGTCAAGGAAAGTGCATTCTCACCTAGGGATTGAAGCATATGATCAGTCAATTCGGGGGACAAAATTTGTCACTTTTTTTTTTTTTTTTTTTTGAATTGGTAACAATGACATTTTTTATTATTAATAATTAATATATCAATTATCAACGTCATCAATGACTAAAAATTATTATCAAATAAACCAATATTCACACGTTAACAAAATTTGATCCCATAATTATAATCTTGGCGTATAACTTCCAACGTCACACAAAAAAAAAAAAGGATAAATTACAATATTTTTTCTTAAAATTTGACCGAATTACAAATACCTCCTTATTATTTGGAAAACTACCAATACCCTCTTAATTTTAATGGCCGTCTAACAGTTAGTCTTTTCCGTTAGTCTTCGTTAGGTTTTCATCTGTTTTTATGGTAAACTGACCAAAATATCCATATGAACTATGAATTATAATTTTATTTATTTTTTAAAAATTTTAAAATTTTTATTGACTAAGTGGGTAATTTTTTTATGATTTGTCAAAGGAAAAAATACAGTAAGGACATAATTGACAATTTCATACCTCCATCCAAGAATTACATAATTTCATCAAATATTTGAAGAGTATTTATAATGTTTTAAACAACAAAAAAATATTTATAATTATATTAAATTTAAGAAGAAATTATAATTTAACCTAAAATAATTGGAATGTCATATACGGCTGAAGAGCCTACACAGTATCCATTTAATAGGACCCAAGTCCAAACATGAAAAGAGATAACCTACTTAATCAGGCTCGACTTAGAGACGAGATTATTACGTCCATTGGGTGCTTAAACATCCCTCATATACAAACTTAATTAAAAATAATATATATATATATGAAGCATTTAAAAAAAAATACTATTATTATTCATATATATAAATAATTACTCACGTCATCTATGGATTATTTACAAAAATTACTCATATGCATAATTACAAAAGCTATTATTGACAACTAAAAAGTAAGAATAATTTGCTTATTGAAGCCAACCTTTTCGAGGAGTGTATAATTTTTTAAAAAAATATAAGTAAATTATGTAAATGGTATTAATGTTCATAGTAGGTGTACGAGCAACTTTCCAAATATATGAATAGTTTGTATAAATAGACGATAAGTCAGAAGTGGAGATTTAGTTATCCCTACAAATAAATAAAGATGGTAGTAGTGAAGATAAAAAGATCATTCTGTGAGATGCAATGCGACAGAGTCACAGACTTGCCATTTTTAATATAGATATAGTGCCCCATACATACACCAAAAAAAAAAAAAAGAGGAGTTAAAAGGAGACAAGGCAATAATTTCACATGAAAAGAGTAGCAACAGAAAGAGAAAATTATAGAAGTCGGAGGTAGAGAACTCTAACGTTATCACTAACAACAATCTTAATTTTGCATTTGCAAATCTTGACACAGAAACAGAATTTGCTCAACTCATTGTCTTGTTCGTCTCCACAGAACCCACTTTCTCGGATCAACTGGAACCCACTCTCTCAGATCAACTGATTGTCTGGTTCGTCTCCATCCACACCGCACCTCACTGGTTGTCGTTCATCAACTCTGAACTGATTATTTTCGTCCCGTTTCTTAAAAGCGTCATCCTCACTTTTCAATCCAATCTTAAAGAGCATGGTAAGGCGCATAGCCTAATACCTCAGTCAAGTTGGTTACCACTTCCTTGCACCTTATTAGAAGACTTAGGAACTGTTGCGAAATGTCGTTTGTGGGTGTGGCGGGTGGGGCGTTAAGAGATCTAGGTGGTGGCTCAGCAGTAGGCATATTAATTGGAAAGTTTTGGAACTGATGAGCAGGCAAAGGAGTAACAGTGGATTGAGGAACAAATGTTGGCAAATTCTTACTAACAGAATCCATTGAATGTGCATAAGATGATGTACCCTCAGGAAAACTAGAAAGTTGTTCAGTTTTAGTGCTTCCCTCCCCACCCAAAATGAACTTTACACGGGTACCTCTACCATTGCCATTACCGCCTTCTTCAGCAGACGGCTTCTTGAGGCAGGACTTGAGCTGCACCGACTGCTGAGGTGGTTGCACAGTGACTTTCGCAGACGTCCGGTGCTCAAGTGTGGAGTTTCTGGACTGCGTGACCCCAGCTGAGTCTTCCTTCTGAACCCTGACAGGTTCTGATTCCACTGCCTCGGCTCCCACCTCCCTGATGTAGCTCCGCACGTTTGCATTTCCAAATAAGTTGCTGCTTCCAATTGCGAACTTCAACGCAGCTTGTGCATCAACCTTCTGCCGGAAGACCAGACGACATGTGTATGACTTCCAAAACACTCGAGTAGCCGAATGATCAAGGGGACCAAAACGAGCAAATTTTGCTCTCAGCTCTGCACCAGATGGAAGACCCGCACCAGTTGGAAACTTCATGACTAGCATAGTTGGATTGGGCACTCTCGCTGGTTGCTCCATTCTCCTACCAGAATCTAATTTTCCTGCTTTTGTTAGTGTTGGAGGCACATTTTTTTCAGTAATTTCCTTCATATCCCCCCACTGCAATTCAGTAGACCTCTGGGGAATCTTCTTTTCCACAGTTGACAACTTCGACTCGTTTATTATCTTCTTCTTCTTGATGTCCTCTGAGTCAACGAGCTTTTTCTTTTTGTTCACATCCTCTGAGCCATCAAGTTTCTTTCTTTTCTTAATGGCTTCCGGACGGTCGGGTGGAACACGTTTCTTACCACCTTTGGTTGGATCATCAGGCCTGACCGAAGGTCTCGTAAGCTTCACAGATGACTTGTCATTATCACCAGGACCATGCAAAGCAGTAGAAGCAGGTAAGAGATTGGAATGCACTTCACTTGTCTCATTCTCAGTTGGCGGCGATAAAACCAAGCTCTTCTGATATATAAGAGAGCGGTACTTCAAGAAAAATGATAGGGTGATAGATAGGCAATTTCTCTCCTCTCCATGAAATGGATTGAGGGCAAGAGCACGCAGATCTGTCACTAGTTGTTGGAGTTCTACTTGCCCAAGGTCAACTGCTCGCTGTGCCTCCACCAGAGATGAAGAACCGGATACACCATCCTTCTCATTGCCAGGCTGTTTATTAGCATCAAGTGGAACATCAAATAGCATTTCTGGTACTTTCTCCACTGCTACTCCGCTGCTATTAGCAAGAGGCAACTGCACAGGGTCAGTGCTGGTTTCGGCTCTTATTTCTTTCTTTTTCGTCTTCTTCTCAACCAGAATTACATTCTCAGCAGTCAATTCCCCAGTTGGCCGCTCAATGTTTATTTCTTTCTTTCTCTTTTTCTTCTTCTTTTTCTCTTCCTCAATTGGGGTTGCATTTTCAGCATTCAATTCCCCGGCACGCCGCTTGTGTACCTTGACTTTCTTCACTCCACCTTCAACAAGTTTCCTGGAAGCTTCAAAAGATTTGATATCACTGACAATGGATGCCTGATCATTCGTGGGTTGATGCTGACCATCACTGATACCAGATACAGAAGTTTGGTGCATGTGGCCTTTTATGCCAGAGTCCGCTAGCATCCCTGATAACCCCGATCCATCAAGCGAAATTGAAAGAGCAGCGCGGACCGCTTGAGTTGAACTTGCTTTCTTGGTCTTTATGTGATTTGGTTCATCTCGCCGTTTAAAAAGATATTTGTCCTTCTCCAGTTGCTCTTTCGTTTTAGGACTTTTTGCAGAGAGTTTACTCTTACCAAGGGCTTCAGCAATCACCAGTCGGCCACTCAATGGAGCTGTAAAACATAGAAGAACAAGAAAGATGAGACAAAAACCAGAATATAGTAAAGGAAAAGCTCAGAAATATTAAAACATGAAACTGGTTATTTACATGAGAAATATACCATTAACACCAGAAGCAGGCTTAAGGCGGAAGAAGATAAAAAAAGAACCACAAATTACAGGGATGCTTTAATATCAACAATTGTCTAGCATGAACCAGATAGCAAGCAAATCAGCTCTTGGCACAAATCACAAATAGGTCCACAAGCTTAGAAAATAGATAATGAACCTAACAAATAAAATCAACAAGCAAAAATATCAAGTGAGAGTCTAACTATAATAATTGATTCCTCGATTAATTAGTTGCTTTGAAACAAATGTCTTCAACAAATTTGTAATAACATAGTACATAAAACACCATATGTAGCCAAATTTCTTGTAAATATGTGCAAGCTAGTCAAGATTAAACTTGAGGTAGAAGCTAGTGTGAACTCAGAATGTTAACCTAACAACCCAACTGTAAGGATCTTTCATTTAGTTATATTTATGATATAATTCACAATCTAATGCTGAATATATACAAGTACATACAAATAAAAGCAAATATGTGTGTATCAAGCTAGTCGAGTTCAATTTGTCTTTGTTCTATACAAGTTCACGCAATTCAGTTTGTCAACAATCAAATCAAGTTCGAAATAAAATCACGCTCACAAAAAATTCAACCGAACGTTTACAATGTGATTCGTCTACACAGTGAAAAACTCACTTGGGATGCATTATACCCTTTACACTTTGTCTATTTGATCTAACTGCAAATCTACATAACATGTTGAAAGCATGGAAGAAGCTATGTCACTGCCTAATCAAGAAATCCACCTGGTAACATTAACTTATTAGAGCTCATTTAATTGAACAGCCGACCAGTCATACTTGTTAAGGGTGCATGGCAAGCCATGGTGAAAAGGAGCCGAGACGCCATGGCACACCGACAGCACACCTTTCGACAAATTTACAGAAATATATACCATTATATTTTTCAATAATAATAATGTCAAACAATTAAATATAGAAACTAGAGACAACTTTGGTTAAAAAAAATAAATTCAGCAAAAATGAAATACCCATATAAGAAATATGTAAAAGAATTATTTATTTTATTTAACAATTTACTTGTGTATCTAACAATTATTTTATTTATTCCTTCAGAAATTTATTTAACAACCATAACAAGAGAAATCAACAATTTCTTTATTTAGCAAATTACTTGTATGTTATAGAAAGAAACTTGAGTTACAGCATTAAATAATTACAACAAAGAAAAATAATTATCAAGTAATCAACAGTTTACGGAAAAAATGGGAAAAAGATAACTAATAGGCCTCCAAATTGGATCTTTTGTCTTTGATAGAAAAGAAAACAGAAAAAGGAAGGACCAAAGAAGAAAACAAGAAGGCGAAAAAGAAAGAGATGGAAGTAGCATATGGAAGAAAGAAGGGAGAAAATAAAAGGGGAGAAAGAGAGAGAGAAGAAGAAGAAGAAAGAGAAAGAAGAAAGAAGAACAAAAGAAGAGAACAAGAAAGAGAAGAAAGAAGACATGGGAACCATGCTGCCACTGTTGGAGAGAGAGGCTGGTGCAGATTGGGTTTTCTCCTCGATCTTTGTTTCTGGGCTTTAGATTTTCTTTTTTTTTCTTTTTCACAACAAAAAATTGATGGCCCCTCCCAGCGCTTCTAAGGCTGGGATTCACCAGGCGAACACCATGTCTGGGCCAGGCCACAGCGGCACAGCCCACCTCCATTATTGGAAGATGAACTGAGTTCTCGCCTTTTGTGCCACACACCAAGACACACCTTTTAGAACTATGGTCTAGCTGAGCTGAATATACAAGCTTACTATAAAAAAAATGACAACTTGAAATACTTCCCAGAAGGCATTTATCTAACTCATAATCCTGTTCCACTCCACCAAATTTAACAAAATCAAACCCCCTATTTTTGTCATTATTCAACTCCACTTGTTCATAAAATTTGTCGAACATCCATGTCCTACTTTGTGGCATAGTTCTCAATTATCAAGTCCAAAGTAGGTACTTAGTCCAAAATGAAAAAATTCACCAGATTCTCACCTACAAATTCAACACAAGGTAATTGGAAATTTTCAACACATGCTTGAGTGCATTTCGGAAGAAAGAGACATGCTTATGTCTTGCAAAATGTTCCTTATAACTATAGCTGAAGAGGTAGACAACAATATATGTTCTATGCGTATTGTGACCTGAAATAGAGAAAAGGAAACCAGGATGACTTTTAAGTCAAAAGTGCACATAGTTTGGTCATAAGTAATTCACGAAAACAACATCTGCAGGCATTTAATGAGGAAAAACGGCGGCCAAGTATTCGGAAAAAACCTTTCAGTTGAAACTCGAAACCAACCTCAGCAAATCCTACAGTCAAGATTAATCATATCCAACTTATGTGCAAAATTATTTAATGCATCAATTAAGTTGCCAAATGTGGCAAACAGGTGAAACAATAACTTAGCCTGAGCCGACTGCTACATTCGCCTATTTCAATTCTATACATAGAAAAAAAAATCAATTCAAGAAATCCCAGAGTAACAACACATCATCAATATAATTTCTCTTATCTCCTAAACAAAGCTCCATAAATTGTTGGCGCTAGCATATCTTGAACATTATCCATGATCCACAAACCAGGGCAGGCATAGATCTCCATCATAAACAAAATTTCAACCTTTATTGAGGTTGCATCACGTTAGATGAGGATTCACCTAGAAGCTCTGCGCATTAAGTCTAGTAAAATAAGACAATTTTAACTATAAAAAGAGTGTTACTTAATACTTATAAGATAGTACTACAGTTTATATTGGTTTATCGAAACGGAACTTTTTCATTCACTCAACCAAGGGATTGGTCAACCCTTGTGTCTGATTTTGAACTCAAGAGCTAACTTCATCTGCTTTGTTTTGATGTTTTATGTTTGATATTTATCTATGTAGTGTTATCTTAACTCGCCTTTTGTCTGTGTTCAAGTTTATCTAATGTTTCAGTATTTTGTTTTATGCGAAAGGTGCACCGCAGGAAGAGAAAGAAAGAAAGAAAGATTTGCATTAGAGAAATCAAGTGTTCAAGACATCGAGTCCTCTTCAATTCATTGGAGATAGTTCCGGACATGGAACTGTTATTGAGCACTAATTTGATTTTCAAGGATTTCATGGAAAATCTAACTCAGCCCTCCTATACAACATTTTCATGGGACTAAAAACAGTACAGTTCACCAAGGGATGGTCAACCCTTGCGTTGGATTTTTGACTAGCTAAAGCTACTTTCACCAGTTTTGCTTTGGTGTTTTATGTTTTATATGTAGTGTTACCCATCTTATCTTATCTTGGGGTTCGATTGGTTCAAGTAAGTGGAAAAGGGAAGTGGAAGGGGGAGGGAAGTGAAAAGGGGAGGGGGAGGGAAAGAATAATAGTTTTCCTTTAAGGGATGATTGGAAGGGAAGTAAATCTCTATACCCTTATTTAGTACAAGGAAAATAGATTGAGAAGAAAAGACTAACTTTTATAATTTTACTAAATTACGCTTTTCACTTTGTATCAGAAAATAAATAAATTAATATTATACTAAAATTAGTATAATTTTAGTATATCAAAAATTTAAAAATCTTATTAATAAAATATTTATTAAATAAGAATAAGAATATTTTTATTAATAAAATATTCATCAAAATGAGTATTATTCATTTATACTAAAATATTTAGTTTAAGTAAATAAAAAAATTACTAACAAGATTGTTTTACCTGATTGTTGACTTCGATGCAGTAGTTTTTCAGCGATTCTGTTATTTTTTCTTTGGCACTTATGTACGGCATTATCAACGAGAAAAATAACTGGAGAGAAATCATATATATATATACATAGATATATATGGGTAATAGAGTAAATAAAGCAAAAACTGTACTTTTTTTATCTTTTCACCTTATACTTCCACTTTTCAGCCCAATTTTAGACGAAAACAAAATTGTACTCTGGAGGAGTTTCATATAACATCGAGTTTTACTTCACCTCCATCTCTTCCTCCTAACCAAACACAAGTATCTCTTATACATCCATTTTTACTTCCACTTCTCTTATTCCTCCATTTTTCACTCCAACCAAACACACTCTTAAGTTGGGCTGTTGCTTGCGTTCAAGTTTTGCTTTATACCAAAGGTGTGGTAAGAAAAAATATCACGTGACTGGCAGTATCACGAACTTTTTCGTTTGGCATGAAGTGAGACAAAGAAAGATATGTATTAAAACACATCATTACTAGAAGATATAATATGATTTGTATACATCTCCTAGGATTGTTATATTTGGTAGGAACCACATGATATACTTTGATTTGTAAGTCCTGTCTCTAGATATAGAGATCCGTCTTGTTAGGTAAATACAACATATTTTTATTTCTCTAATTTCCCACATGGTATAAAGCAGGTTGTATAAATAACTATATATTATATAAATTTGTTTATTTTAAGAGAAACAAAAAGAAAAGAAACAAAAAAGGAAAGAGAGAAGAAACAATGTATGAAACCCTAATTCTTGACTGTGCAAGCCACTAGCCAATCAAGACAACCGACAAACATCCCTTCCCCTACCACCAATAATTGTTGCACAGAGACAAAAGGGCATCGGTCAGGCCTAGTGCTTAGTGCTTCTAGCTCTTGTTGACTGAAATCAGCTCCCCTTGTAGCACCCAAGTGTGACAACCACAAGGCATTTTTTCCACGAATTCTGCAGCAAGAAAATTGGCGACATGGACAAAAGCTCCGCTGCAGCAAAAATGCGTCTCTATTCTCTTCTGGTAACCCCACCCACCCGCTACACCGGTGTTCACTACACATGCGACTACGCGCACCCCTTTCGCAAACACATTGTATTAACGAAATGTGCCAGATGTCTAGTCCTCTACAATTCATTGGATCCAGTTCCAGGTCCGAAGTTATTGCTCCCTAATTTGAGGGTTCAAGGATTTCTTGAGGCTCAGCCCTCTTCTATGACAAGAACTTGTACCAAGAAGTCATTATGTCTTCGTTTCCCTGTTTTTCTTTCTTCAATTTATCTTTTGTTCCCTAATGTTAAATATTATGTTAGATATATCATCTTAAGTATTAAGGTGAAGATGTAGGAGCCACGACTCTTTTGTTTGCTTTGTATTGCCTCATATACTCCTTATTGGGCGTTTGCCCTCTAGTCACATTGCATAAGAAATTAACTATCAGAGAACAAGGAAAACTGGAAAACATATTTAAATCCCATCCACATCTCTATTAACTACCTCCACAAAGATAAAAGCCACCAAAGATAAGATTCTAGATTCCATTAACACATACACATTACTTCTGAAGCTTGTTCCTAGGATAGCCATCTGTCCTTGGTCATGCCATTCCTCAAAGAATAAAAGAAAACTATTCCAAACTTCTCTGTGTAGGCTCTAGCACATTATTAATTATTCAAACGGTAGTTGTATTTCCTTTTGACTCAGTGATTTAATTTTTCTGGTACCATAATGTTGCCTTATCAACTTAGTTTCATGTCATGATCTTATTGCTGTTATCAAAGAATAAAGATAATAAGTAAAAGATGTATTTAGCTGGACAAGTCATCAGATGGTAAAAGTGAACGGCAAGGAAGCATCACACTGCATGGCAACATTAAATTCTGGAGATATAAATCCACAAATGTATCGAAACATCATCATAAAAGAAATACCTTTGGATGGATCCACAGCCACCGGTGCACTGGGCCTAGGAGGGCGAACTGGCACCATTCCAAAGGCCTGTGCATATGTCTCATCAAACTCTTCATACAGTGCTTTTCTGCATGCCAGAACTGTGGCCTTGTTCTTGATAAACCCAATGGTCCGATTTTGGTTAGCGATGGGTGTCAAAGCCAAATGCTGAACAAAAGAAAGCATCTCTATTGGCTGAAATGTTTCTCTTGCCTTATTTATCTGAGTCAATGAATAAACCCCAGGCTCATAATCGCCCACGTCCACAACAAAGTTACCCTGGACACTAGAGGGCCAGAAATTGAACTCATTTCTACATCGGCAGGCCAAAGCCAAGCTCCGTCTTCTTGATAACTCATCTACAGCTTCCTCCACCGCCTTCACAAAAGGCCGTGAGGATGTTTGCTGAGACTTCTCCGCAAAGTTCTCTTCGAAAGGAACCAACTCCCCTGGTTGAAACCATCCATAGCTACTGTCCCCAAAAAATGCTACCAACACGTGGCCCTCTCGCTTACTTCTCCTAACAGAAGGAGAAGCAAGCGCCTCATTATAAATGTGTCCAGGCCACCACGGGTGCGATTTCACCTTACCCCACACCATATCTCCAATTTCATACCCATATCCAACAGCCTCACCCAATCCTTTAGCGGCAAACTGGTCAAATTCCGACAAAATTGAATCATAATCCTCCGCCGCACTTTTTACTCTCTTATCAGAATTACCGTTCCGTAAATCAGCCTTCTTTTTATCATCAGTGTTCCCCCTTAAAACAGAAGAACTAGGCTGATTCTCCAGAGCACCGCCACTCGCATCTCCGCGTCTAATTTCCTCCTCTTCTAGCTTCAAAACCCTAGATTCACTCATATTGCTAGAAACCCTCGTTTCAACTGATCCATCGGCGTCCGCCAGTGAAACCCTAGCTGCTCCGTCAGTGGAACCCACTGCATCTAATCCCAAGCGTGCCCCGGAATCACCCCCACCAGTTGAAACAAAGGTACGCTCGTCGCCAACGGAGTCGGTTCTCTGACCCGACGGCGATTCAGGACCGCCGTTGCTGCTGGCGCTCATCACCGATACCGTCCCGGACACAAACAGCCTACTGTTTCAACCCTAAACTTTTGATCGAAATTTCAAACAAGAAAAGAAATGATTAAAAATATGTATGAACCGAGCGACGAGGGAAGATGGTTATAATTTGGAAAATGTGGAACCCTAGAGAAGAGGAAGAGAGGGTGCGGTGCCGAAGGGGCTCCAGCTGTTATCTTTTATTGTTGTAATATTTTTGCTGCAATTTTCTACTTATTATCAAACTATATTTTAAATTACAGTATTGTTAATTGTTTTAATATTATCTACTGCATTTATTTACTTATTACAATTATTATCACATTTTATAATAATTAATGCTATTAATTGTTACTTGTTTTAATACTATCAGCTGTATTTTTCTGTCTTACAGTTATTGTGACAATTTATTTTAAAATGTAATAATTAATGCTATTTCATTGTAAATACTCATTTGCATTTTATAATTACTATAGTTATTTCACATTTTATTTTAAATAAATATTTTAAGCTATTCCTTTTTAGGTGTTTCAATATAATCTGTTGTATTTTTTACTTATTACGGGTATCATATCGCATGTTGTTTGAAATTACAATAATTATTCACGATTAATTTTGACTTTTTGTTTATATTCGCTCTCTATGCTTTTGAAACAAATCATATGAAATATAATTACATGTGTTTGTGATCTAGAAAAATTTATATGTATGATATTCTTAAATGCCATGTCCATTAGCATCATATTATTTCGAAAGGTTGTTTAAGTATCTTAAAATTTTTGGAATATAATATTTTTAGGATACTTAGACAATCTTTGGAAGGTCTAACCTGGAAAAGATGAACTAGCATTTCAATGCATCAGTCAGTTATTTTCTTTAACAAAAATAAAGTAAGAATACTAAGAAAAGCATGAGAACTAGGAAGTTTGGTGGTGAGTCATGTAGAGATTGTGTGAAATACGGCTACAACAGTAATGCTATATAGAAAACTAAGTGTTGGTGAGCAAACTCTCTGCGTGAGAGTAGAAGTGAAGTTGAAAAATAAAGTTATCTTTCTTGACTTGCCTAATTCCTATTTATAAGAGTAGGACAAGAGAAATTGGGAAGTTGTTGAGGGTGGTTTAGAAATCTACAGATTCCTTGAGATGTCTATTTTCCCATGAAGTAATCGATTTGGTTGTATACCACATCATATATGTCCCATGAGAACAAGAATAAAACCTCACAGTAAAATGTAGTTGATAAAGGGGAAGTGCTTACCTGTCAGTTTCATCCAGCAGGCTACAGTTGTCAAGTTTATTCTTGTTGTCGTGCCTTTGTAGTGATGTGTCATTCGAAGTGTGAAATGTGGCTAACATGTCCGCTTAGCTAGATAGGCCTCCAATAGGCTGGATTCTAGCCTGGAGTAATTACTAATTCATTAGCACGCTGAAGGTCTATGCTGGTCGGGCTTTTTGTTTGGTAGTCTATTGATGTCACTCTAATTGCACTTGACTTTTCGGGTCGGGTCAATTGGGCTGAATCCTCTTCTTGGGCTTGAAAAAATGGAGACCCCTAGTATTATCACTCTTCTCCACTGTAGGAGTGCCATACTTTTATGGATGCCTAGAGTAGAATCTTAGTCTTACAAATTCTTTTTTGTTTTTCGTATTGTGCTTAGGAAAGGTTTCTACCTGGGTCTTGTGCTGCTAGAAGAGGGGTTATGCCATGTTGAGCTATGATAATAATTAGTTGTGTTAAAGTGATGATCAACTATGTTCGGCTCAAATCATGGTTAATTAGGCTATGCGAATATCCTATTTTCCACCTAAGCGAGTTTCTCAAATCTGCTCCTTTTTAGAAAATAAAGAGTTTTAGATAATATTAGTTAGGGTTGACCTAGCAACGAGGAGTCAAGATAGCTTCTTATCCACTTCCTATTCATCATTGTAGCACAATTGGCGTAAAAAGCCCCGGATTCTTTTGCAAGCAAATCTTTAAGGAGGCGATAGTCTCATCTTTTCGTATGAGCTCCAAATAACTGATTGATAAGATATTTATGATTTCTTTTTAGGGCGCTGCTTCAACTTATCTTAGAGAAAAAAATATATATATTTTCTTTTCCTTCACTTACTCATGTTTTTCCTTGTTAGTTATAAGTCTTCTTTCCTTTGGCAATCTTTCCTTGTTCCTTTTTCCTAGTTTTCTTAGTCTTTTTTTTTTGGTAAATGTAAGTTTCATTAATAAAATAAGATCGTACAGTACAACAGTGCTCAACTGGTGGTTTCTCCCTCGACAGGCCAAGGGATACGTCATAATCTATATAACGCACATGAACTAACAGAACAAGATAAATTAACACTGATGATCCTCTGTCTAATATCTTCCACGATAATGGTGGCTATTATATTCGGTGGTCGCTCCGTATGCTCAAAGCGTCTCAAATTTCGTTCCCTCCAAATGTGGTAAATGCAAGCAGCCAGGAGTGCACGATAAGCCAAGTTAATATATGTTTTCCTCTCCATTTCCTTGCAGCCCACTCAATGTCCCGTGACCACTCTCTATTAGGCCATTCAAATCGAACAATCCGCCGAATCGCTGTCAGGCAACTTCTGGCATAACGACATCGAAAGAATAAATGAGTATGTGTCTCCATTGCGCCCTCATCACATAATATACAGGCGCTTAGATATGATAGCAATGGTTTATCAGCTGTTGATAGTTTTCCCAAAATCGCAAGTCATAAGATGAAATTATGCCTGGGGATCTTCAGAGAACCCGAGAGTAGTGAAGACCAACCTACTTTGGGTCCCGGTGGGTCCAATAGCCTGTAAAGAGATGCAATTGTAGGTCGTCCAGTCTCAAATCGCCAAATAATACGATCTGTCTCGCCATGAATTATTGGCAATGCATGCAAAATTTCCAAGCACTCAATGTCCATAACGAGAGGCCAATGCCATTGCCCCTCTATAATAGCACTATTGAGCTTGTCCGTCGTTCGAAGCCCAAGCATACGTGGACCCTGTAGGAATCTCTCAATCAGTTTTCTTAGTCTTTCCCCTATTTTCTTGGGTAATCTCTTTTTACCCATCTCCTTCAAATATTTTCATCCCTTTCAGACAATGTAGATGAGTGAATAATGGAAGATGTGATGGTGCACCTGGTGAGTTTGTCCTTTTATAGGAGAGGTGACTCCTACTAGTATTCCAATTCCATCAAATTTTGCTTTTCAGCACAACAGAGGGGAGAGTGATGGTGGAGAGGAGGAGAACAACAAGAAGAGAGGGAGAAAGGATGTGGGATGAAGGAAGCTTGTCTCTTCAGGGTTAAGGCATATAGGATTTATCATTCTAAACTTCCTGAGCAGTCTAAGCTACATATCATGGTGAGGTTTGAGATCCCTTTAGTTTCGGGATTAAGGTCCCAACTGCTGAAGACTAACCTCATAACCCTCCTGAGGCTTCCTCTATTTCTACATAGCCCTTTATATATTCCCTTGTCGTGTGTTGAACAAATGTATTTTTGTGTTTTTAATTAAACCACCCAGAGGTGGGTAAATTTTTTTTGGGCAGTGTTTTCAGAACCAGAAAAGACCAGCCGGTTCAACCATAACCGGCCATGTGTTCGGCCCAATGCATATATCCAGAATCCTCATGGTCAATACCAGTGAGGATCAGCCAAAACCAGTGACACGATAACCAATTAAAATTGATTTTGATCATTAAAAAGATATATATTATCTAGTGAAATTTAAGTATTTTTTAGCTTAAGCTATTCATATTTATAGCCAAAAGGGTTTAAGCTTCAATTACGTTTTCAATATGGGACAATTAACTTTGTTAAGCTTTTCCATCCCATATTTATAGTCTAAAGTGTTAGATTTTGTCTTATACTTTTTCAATGTGGGACAATAAGCTTGACATAAATTTTTTCATATTTATAGTTTAAAACCTTTACATGCCTTATACTTTTTCAATATAAGCTTAGTTTAAGTTTTTTCATATTTATAGTTTAAAGTGTTTAAGTTTGTCTTATATTTTTTCAATGTGGGACAATAAGCTTGGATTAAGCTTTTCTATGTTTATAGTCTAAAGTGTTTAAATTTGGCATATACTTTTTCAACATAGGACAATAAGCTTGGTTTAGAATTTTCATATTTATAGTTAAAAGTCTTTAAGTTTTGTTTATACTCTTTTAATGTGGAACAATAAGCGACATCCAACAACCAGTAGGGTTTAATAAATTGATATGTTACAAATATATATATACATGTATATAATATACTCCTGATTAAGCGATATTTTTTTATTCTATCCGACCGGTTGGACCAATGACCCGATAGCTTATCCGGTTCAATCACTAATCCGATTTTCAAAATATTGTTTCTGGGTTCCTGTCTCTTCGATATTAGAAAATAGATACAACGGGGGGGGGGGGGTCCTAACTCCTTAAGTTTTCTAGGAAAGCTACAAATAAGGAGTACTACTACTTACAATATAGTCAAAAAGCTCATAAATGACAACTATACTCCCTTACAAAAGAAACCTAAGAAAGTATAAATAAGGAGTATTATTCCCTTATAATCAAAGGCTAATCTAGGTTCCCTATAAAACAATAGAAATTGAAGTTCAGCATCTGACAGTTCAAAAAAAATTTTGCCGCATGATCAATATCTTAAAAAATTTGCCCAACAAGAATCCTGCAAAAGGAGAGTTCTCCAAAAGAGAAAAAATGGCCATAGGTTAGAATAAAAGCTCGTCACATCAAAACCTCTAGGCCAAGGCAAAATAATAGACAAAATAATAAGGAGCACCAACTCCAAACACCGATACTTGCTACTCACAAAAAATAGAATGAAGTATGCAGGGTGAGCCTCAATAGTCCAACAAAGAAGAGCAAATAAGGACCAGTAGTTATTAACAAAAAATTAAGAATGACTCTTATATCCACATATCTGCTGCTCACAAGAATAGCATAAAATATGCAGGGAGAACATCTCCTGAAAAAAAATATCAACAATCCAGCGGAGGGGAGCAATATCTCAATAATCACTCCAGCGAGGAAGAGCAACATCTTAATCATCCAGCAATAACAAACAAAAAGTGTAAGGGGAACAGTTCTTATCATATACCTACTACTCATAAGAATTGAATAAGGTATGCAAGGAAAGCACTTCTCAAAACAGATATCAACAGACTAGAAGAGAAGAACAAATGATGCCATCTCTATCATTTAATAGTTGAAGTACCAACAATTTCATATTAGATGCTTTAAATGAAACTAAAGGTACTAAAAATATCAAACTCTAATAAAATGTAGAGACACAAGCATCAAGTTTAAGCATACCTTTGGGAATACGTGTGATGAGATCTGGAGTGAGAATGGTAAATTGTTTTGATAAGCAAGCTTGACTGGCAAAGTCATCTGCCACTTGGTTACCTTCTCTAAAAATGTGTTACAGCCTAGATTCAATTTGGGAGAGGAGACTTCTGATTTTCTGCATGAGGGTTTGAAGGTACCAAGCTCCTTGATATGGAGAAGAAATGAGGTAAGGGTGATGAGGCCATCTATTTCCACCCAAATCTTCTTCATGTCCCTTTCAATGCACAACTGAAGACCTTTATATGTAGCTTTTAGTTCTGCAACTGTATTCAACAGGCTTAGAGGTTCCTGAAATGCCAAAGCAGTTCGTCCTTGATGGTCTCTAGCAATACACTAGCTCTTGAAATGTCTGGATTACCTTTAGAAGCTCCACAAGTGTTCACTTTGAACCACCCAACTTGTGGCTTTTTCCATGAACAATGGAGAATTTAGATTGCTTCTTCTTTAGAGGAAGGGGGATTTTTAGGAGAGAGGCAACAAATTTGTCCCCTTTCCAGTGAGACGGTTTTATGAGATTAGTTTTATTAAGGAGCTGGAGATAGTTGAGAATCTTGAAGATGATGAAGCTAGATTTAAAGGATGTTCCCTCATATTTAGCTGCATTGTGAATTGTCCATATCTCCATAGGATCAATGAAGGTATAATAATCCTTAACATGAAGTTGAGAGGATATATCTCGCTTCCAAGCCTGAAAGAACATGAAAAAAATCTCAATGAAGGGAAGGTTGAGTTGAAACTTTGTTGCGAAGAAGTTCCAAGCTTCAACTAGCACTTTACTGTGGAGAAAGAGATGAGGAATAGTTTCCTTCTCCTTAAGGCAGTAGACACATCTAGAGATAATAGGATTGCCTTTCTATTTCAGTTTGTTATCCACAAGTATCCAATTATTGAGGATTTTCCAGATGAAAAGATGGTAGGCCAGGTCAGAGGAGACTAGAGGGACTTGAAGATGGCTTGAGGTGATTTGTGATCTCTAGTAAATGCCCAGGCTGATTTTGTATTGAAGACACCATTTGATGATAACTTCTAATGCATATGGTCTTGATGAACATGATTAATTGAAATCTGCAAAATTGCCTCCATGATATGTTTTGGAACTGCTTGTTGAAACTTGTTGATTTTCCATGTGTGATTCTTCTTAAAGCTTTTAACAAGAGCATCGAAAATCCTATTTTGATTTTTCAAGTGTTGTAAGGTACCTTAAATAACCACCAATCATGTCAATTTCCAACTCAAGACTCGAAAAGATATTATCTTGATCAACTACTAAATATTCTTCTCCAAATGCTGGAATTTTCCTTTTTAGCGTTAGCAGTAGCAGGTGTGGAGTTATGGCAGTATGTTCTAATAGTAAAACTAGCCCAAAGATAGTTAATTTTCCTCAATCTCCACAAGAATTTGTGTGAAAAAACTGCAGTGACATCCCTAAGGTTTCTAATTCCTAATCCTTCCTTCTCAGTTGGTAACAAATGGACTCCCATTTTTATCCTATGAATTTTCTTGTGATCAGTTGTGGACTCCCGAAAAAATTTAGCAAAGAGTTGCTCAAGTTTTTGAATAGTGGCAACAAGGGGGCTTAACACTTGAAATAAGAAAATAGGTACACATGAAAACACACTTTTAATCAACTAAAAAGCCTTCCCTTGAGAGAGAAAACAATGTTCACAACCATTGATTTTGTTTCTAACCTTATCTATGAGGGGCTCATATAGAACTTTTTTTTTGTTCCCTTTAAATAGTGGGGCTCCAAGTAAGTGATAGGGAAGTTCTTCAGGGTAAAGCCAGTGAGGTATTTTATCCTATGAGCTAGAAGATTGGTTTTCTTCCTAGGGATAAATAAGCTTTCGAGTGATTAATTTGCTAACCTGACTGAATCTCATAAGTTCTAAGAACTGCATTAGTTCGATTAGGCCATTCCCTACACATCTTGTAAAAATGATGATGTCATCTGCATAAGCTAGGTGGGGCACCTTAGTTCTGCAACTCATTTGGTATATCATATTTGTATTGTGAAAGAAGAGGTGATCAAATCCATAAAACCTCTGCTGCAAGAATGAATAGAGCTGGAGAGATTGGATCTCCTTGTCTAAGACCTTGTAAGGATTTAAAGAATCCAAAAGGGTCCATATTGACCAGAATTGTGAACCAGCAATACTCAATGGCATGCTTAATGAGGAGTAAAAATCTTCTAGAGAATCCCATCTTCTCAAGCATAGAGCATAAGAATTTCCAGTTGACCCTGTCATAAGCCTTGGGCATGTCAAATTTAATGATGAGGTTGCCTTTGCCATATCTCAAGTCAAGATGATGTGTCATTTCTTGAGCAAGACGGGTGTTGTCAACAATGATTCTGCCTGGAAAAAACCACTTTGTGAGGGGGAGATGATGCCAGGAAGTGTTTGAGTAATCTTATTGTATAGGAGCTTTGACATGGTTTTGTTGGTCACATTGCAGAGGGAGATAGGTCTAAAGTCCAACCAAGATTGTGGAGAATCATTTTTAGGTATGAGGGTGATGGTAGTAGCAGTGAATTAACGTGATGGCTAGGGCTAGGCCTACCCATCATTGCAATTGTCTAGGGTGCATTTTGATAATTGCCCCCTTCTACAAGCTCACCTCTTTGGTAACCGCCCAATGAGGTTCGATTATGGGAAAGGGCGTGGGTTTAATGACCGCACTCCTCCCTTTACTCCAGGTTTAATGTTCAGCCTTTTCTCCTTCCTTCCTCAGCTTACATCTTAAAGAAAGAGAGCCTCTCCTCCAAAAGTTTGTAAGTTTTATTTCCTTTTTCTTCCTTTGTCTTTTCGTTCGCATCTTTTTCCTTTTTCATATCTTCCTTGAATATCCATGGCATCGTAATTGGAGGGCTCAACTAACATTGATTATATGTCAAGGTGTACAGTGGGTTGGGTTGATTAGAAACTAGCACGGACCAGTTTGAAAAAGCCCGATTCAAGACCAACCTACTATTGTTTATGGTCAGTTTTGGGATATTCTTGGACCACTAAGTGGGCCTTGATAGGGTTCATTTTTAGATCCAGGCCCAGCCCATGGATCGGTCGGGTCAAGGCTCGAGCCAAGCCCAAACTAGGCCCGCATTAGGCCCGAATGTGCTTGTTTTATTTTTATTTTTTTATGATATTGAGGTCTTTCTTTAAACAATTAATTATATTTAGGGTAAATTACATTTTTGGTCCCATAAGTGAACTTGTTACCAATTTTGGTCCCACACTCAAGTCAATTCGCACATTGAGTCCCATATGTGATTTTTTTTTTATTTGAGGACCATTGAGGGATTTTCGTCTAATTGATAACGACAGCTGCTCTCTCCGTTAGTCAATACAATCAAAATAAGGATAAATTATATTTTTGGTCCCATAAGTGGACATGTTTTCAATTTTGGTCCCACACTCAGACCAATTCACACATTTACGTGTGGGACCAAAATTGGAAACAAATCCACTTATGGGACCAAAATTAGAAATAAGTCCACTTATGGGACCAAAAATATAATTTACCCTTATTTTGATTGTATTGACTAACGGAGAGAGCAGTTGTCATTATCCCTCAATGGTCCTCAAATTGAAAAAAGAAACCCACATATGTGACTCAATATACGAATTGGCCTGAGTGTGGAACCAAATTTAGAAACAAATCCACTTATGGAACCAAAAATATAATTTACCCTTATATTTATAATTGTCTTATGAAATAAATTAATAACAAATTAAATAACACAAAATTTTATATATAGAAAAATAATAGTTAAGAATATATAATAAACTTAAGTGATAATTTGACTAACAAACTTACAATAATAAACTTAGATAATAATAAATTTAATAAAGGACTTAAAATAAATTTTGAAAAAAAACAAAGAGTATTGGTGAATTAAAGTACTAAAAATTTAGAAGTAGAACAATAAAGATATAAGTTTGTACAGTTTCAAAGTATAAAAACTGATTAGAATAGTTAACTTAGAAGAATAAAATAAAATTTATATACCATGTATTATAAAAAGAAAAAAAGAAAGCCAACAGGCCCGGTCTAGGACTAGGTGGCTTTGGGCCATTGGCCTAGGCTGGTTCTAGGTATTGATTCCTAGGACCGGCAAGCGTGCCTGTGCCGAACCAGCCCACTTTTTTATTGGTTCATTTTGTTTTATATTGGGTTAGCCCAGCCCGACTCACTGTGAATGCGTGCAAAAATAGCAGGGGCCCAACGAATTTGGGCTATCATTCAATGCTTGGTCCGAAGCTTATGTGAATCTTGATAAAGACACTTGCAAAAGCCACGTTAGCACTCCAACGCCCAAATTAATATGAATTCAAGTTGACATAAAGTAAGAAAATAAATAAACGTAATAAGAAATCAAGATATGTAGAATGAATTTTGAGAAAAATGTGAGAGTTCGTGCCAGAGTGTTCAAAGGATGCCTTAAAGAGTCAGGGAACCGTCCCCCGCCTAGGGGGACCACACCTGTATATATAGGGGAGTGCCCCCTCTTATAGGGACCTGTCCTATTACAAGGATCCTTGCAAAGGTTGGATGAGATGGTTGAATATGAGGTGAGTTATCCTTATCCACAACTGGATATGCATAAATAAAAGTCTCCTACAGTTTGGGGAAACCCCTTGCCTGCAGGGAGTCTTAGGTGCCCCGGAGTCCTAGCCGTCGGAGGGACCTTCTTTGCTTATATTGTCCTCTTAAGGCTGACGTGGTCCAACGTGGTGGCTAACTGGTGCATCAAGTGTGCGCCATGTAAAGGAGAGAGCTGTCACGTTTATGGACTTTTTGGGCTGGTCATTCTTATTGGGTCGTGACTATAGGCCAAGTCTGAGGGTGCCCTGGGCCTTGTCCTCTTCCTGGGGCTACTTGGTTATTTGGATTGCTTAAGCTGGTATATTTGGAGTCAAGGTCTGGGCGCTACCAGCTGTCTCCACGACCTTCTGTTTGTTTGGTGCGTTGCTAGGTGTTCCATTGCTACCCACATTTTTAACTTTGTGTTTCTCACAAACGGCGCCAATTGATGCATGCAAAAATAGTATGGGTCTAAAACGGATCTGGACTATCGTTCAATGCTTGGGCCGAAGTGTATGTGGATCTTAAAAAGGGACCTGAAAAAAATACGTTAGCACTCCAACGCCCAAGTCAATAATAAATTCAAGTTGAGATAAAGTAAGAAAATAAATAAACGTAATAAGAAATCAAGATATGTTGAATGAATTTTGAGAAAAATGCAAGAATCAATGCTAGAATGCTCAAAGGATGCTTTACAGAACATTTAAAGAATCAGGAAATCGTAACACTCAACAACCCATTAAGAAGGATTGTGCTTACTCATGTCCGACAATCAAGCTCCCTATATTCCAACCATAACACACTTCACAAATCCAAAAAGAATAATTTTGTTAATGCCTATGCGGTATTCAATATCCTCATAGCCGATTGACAATCACAAAGAACTAAAATTGAACTGCAAAGAACTAAAATTGAACCATATACAAATTAATACATAAATAATATATATACTCTCAACAAATGCCTTGAAAATAATTAAAATTTATGATATATATATATAACATTCAATTTTAAATCCCTATACCACAAAAGACATAAGCAACATAAAAGTTTGAGAATCCCATTACCCCTATAAGTGGACAAAACTGAATAATTGAAAGCCAATAGCATGTGCAAAATATCCTGTTAAAGTTTTGAAGCAATCATATATTGAGAATACTAATTTTAAGACATTATAAATGTAAGGTTTCTGGTCTGAAAACCCTTTTAGACTTTATTAACATAAAAATTACGGTTACTTTTATTATTTGTCTAATTCGTCAGTCGATTAGTGATACTTATATAGATTTGTTGTTAATCAGTTTTCTTATCACAACATTAAACATAATATTAATGACAATATATTATAATTTTCATTAAAAATAGGGGTAAATACATTTTGCACTCCTAAACAATGTATTTATTTTATTTATGCCCCTAAAATATGAAAGGTAATAAAAACACCCCTGACAAAATAATTCGGCATTGATAGGACAAAAATGTCCTTCTCACTTACCCCTATACCTTTTATTTTACTTCCAAAAATATATTTTATTAAAACATCTCCTCCAAACTATTTTTAGAGATTCAAAATGATAGTCATATTTTTTATTTATAATTTACAATTATTTATAAATTATGAAACACAAAAAATATTTACAAGCTCAATATATGTAAATATATTTTACAATGTAAACAAATTATATTAAAAAGTAAATGCAAATATGTGTCAATAAATAGTGCATATAATATCATAGAAAAAGTATGATATATAACTTATAAATTTTTATTCAATTACATGTCCATATAATAAAAATATATCATATCATTACTTCAAAAAATATAGAACATTATACTATAGATTTGCATATTTTACAGTATATATATGCTCTATGTAACATTCTAAATTTGTGTTGATAATTTATTTTTTTAAAAAATTCAATATATATAACAACACAAGCAACATATGTAAATTTTTTACCAGTTATGTAAAAAAATATAAGAATTGTAAATTTATGAAATTTATACAAATCCTATCCCGTTTGGTTCATGCGATTAGGAATGATAAAATTATTTATCATGACTAATCACACATTTGGTTAGTATTATTAGAGCCCAGTATTAATATCGAGTCCGATCTTATTAGTCACAATATATGGTATAATGAATCAAGCGTATTTAACTGGTATAAGGAATCCTACAAATTAATATTATTTTTTTTCTAATTTACCCTTGGACTCTCTCTCTCTCTCTCTCTCCTCGTCTCTTCTCTCTCCCATCTCCTCCCATTTTCTCTTTCTTCTCCCTATAACTTAACGAACGCTTATTCGTTCTTTCTTTTTTGGATATTTGAAAAATATTTGAGATTTTATCATTAATTACTTAATTGAATATGTATTTTTAACTTCGACTTTATATAAATAAAGACAATATATATATATAAATATTTCACAAATTAATTTTATTTGAAACAATTGTATTCAATAAAAAATTTAGTAGTTTTTTTTTTTAAATCATTCACAAGCTACAATATAAAAATGTAAATACCTTAAAAATGAATACCCTTATAGTCTTATTGCATTTAATCATACGTTATAATCACTTCAATCGAACACCATATTATATTATCAAATGAAATATCCCACATGCAATACCTCAAACCAAACATCATATAATGCAAGATAGGATTAATAATCATTCAATTTTTCATAATATCTAATCCTATCACGCCTAATCCTATCACATAAACCTAACAAGCCCAATATAAAAATTATAAATTTTGGGTGTATTTACAAAAAGTTTATAATAATCCAAATTATATTTAGGAGAACAATTATAATAAAGATATTTTAGGGGTATAAATAATAACGGCATTTTCATTATAAAAAAATTAGTATGTATCATGAGGGGCTATTTTGTTACGTACTATAGTTTAGGAGTGTTATGTTACGTACTATTTTTTTTCAATGATAATTTTATCCATAATTTTTTTACACCAATTTTTACTAGTGACAACTTTTAAAAAATAGTTATCGCTTATAAAATTATGAAATGAATTGTTTTGACATGATGTAAATTCTTGTGACTTAATAAATATAATTAGTGACTATTCAATTGTCATTCGATCTTTATTTATTTATTTTTTTAGCTAACTTTCTCTATTATTGTAGTATATGTAAGTATGGGAAAAATGTAATTTTGGCCCATTAACTATAAGATTTTGGCACTTTCAATTCTGTACGATTTAAAATTTATAATTTAGAATTGTAATTAAAAAAAATTGCACATTTAATCCAATCTTGCCAAGAAAAGCTAAATTGACCTCAAATTATCACGTCTCACACATCACCCAGTTAATTTGGAGCTTTTTAATTTTTTCAATCACTTTTACTAATGTGGCGTGAGGATCGCAATGGAAAATTGCAATTTTGGTTCTATAACAATAAGGGATGGCACATTTAGTGCAAATCTCACTAGAGCAAAAATGTTAAATCAACAAAATTAACGGAAAAAATAAAAATTCACAAATAAAACAGGTCACATACCAACCATGTTCTAATTCCTTACAAATGTAATCTTTTCCGACGACATCAACATTTAAAGAGTCACGATACCTATCTTAGACGTGCATATCAATATATATATATATATATATATATGTAACACTTATATAGTAGTTTTATTTTTTGTAATTTGTATTTGATGGGTGATTAAGGAAAAATGCTGTGAAATATAAAAAATGCCATTCATTAAGGGCATTATAGTCATTTAAGCAAGGATCCGCGCCTTTTCTATCGGCCGGGTCGAAAAGACTCGACCTGGATCCATCTGCCCTTGAAGACCCGGACAATTATAGCCGTCCGATCATTGACGCCGGCCAATAGGATGAGACCACGTGGCTGGTCAACGCTACCCTATTGTGCCCTATATATAGACCCAAAATGCCGTAATTAAAGGTAACTGTTCCGCATTTATTGAGATCGAACCTTGTGATCGCATACTTTTCTCTCGATCAACCTAACTTGAGCATCGGAGGGTCATTTCCGGGGACGTGCCCGACGAGCTCACTGTTTTTGTCTTATTCTCAGGGATCCCAAAATCTGGTCATGGAGGAGTTAGCTATCTGCAACGAGTTCGTGTCTCGGGATCGCTGAATTCGAGCCAGATCAGTTGGCGCCGTCTATGGGAACATTTGAGAAGTATCATGGAAGGTTCATCGAGAAGGAACGCCGGGGATGAAGAGACACCTAGAAAAGGAGGATCCATGGTCCACATAACAAAAGAGGACTTACAAAAATGATCGAGGATGCGAGCCGGAAAGCTATAGTGGAGTATGAGCGAAGGACCGCGACCCCAGTTAGCAAAGAAACAGCTAGAAGGCAGCTATTCGAAAACACCGAGCCTCATAGGGAGTCGAGGGAGTGTAGCGAACCGGAGCGCAGAACTAAAACATCGGTCTCGTCAGAAACAGGGTCCAGTAGCCATGTCCGAACAAAGAAGAGAGAACCGGTAATATCGCGGGCCAAAGTGGAAAGTATGGGAAAAAAGATAGAAAGTCTGAACAAGCAAATCGACGAACTGAAAAAACAAGGAGAGATAGTCGCACATAACAAAAATTCCCCTTTTAACAATGATATTCTGGTTCAAGTGGTAGAACCAGGATTTAGAGTGCCCGACTTGCCAAGATACGATGGAACGAAAGACCCCCACGAACACGTGGCAGTCTTTGATATGGTGATGAATCTGTACGGACAGCCGGGTCCCATTATGACCAAACTATTCGCTACTACTCTAATGGGGAAGGCACAGGAGTGGTTCACTAACTTTCCCCGAGGAAGCATTGACTCACATGAACAGCTCGTTCAAAAATTCTCTTTTCATTTCGCGAGCAGGAGAAAACAGAAGAGATCGGCCACCCATCTCTTCACTATACGACAGAAGGAGGAGACGTTGAAGAGTTTCATGGGCAGATTCAGCAATGAGATGATAGAGGTCCAGGATCTGCGCATTGACATGATGGTCAGTATCTTGATCCACGGACTGAAGAAAGGCCCCTTCACATCTGCGCCCGCATGCGACCCACCAGGCGATGTTAAATAGTTAATGGCTCTAGCTCATAAGTACATAGACGAGGAAGAGATGAACGCAACGAAAGATTCTGAGCGAAGGGAACGCGAACAATTGTCTAGGCAACCATATGATACAAGAGAAGGTGGAGGGAGTAAGCCAAAACAAGAAAAACCCAGAGAGCCAAAGTATCAGCTTAAGTACCACAACTACACTCCGTTGGCCATATCACGCGAGAAGGCACTGATGATGGTCGAAAATGCAGATGTTCTGAAATGGCCAAGGCACACCAGGTATACCCCCTCTAAGAAGTTTTCTAACAAATATTGCAGGTTCCACCGCGAGAGGGGGCACAATACGGAGAAATGCTTCCAGCTTAAGAATGAGATTGAGAGGTTGGTGAGACAAGAATACTTTCGGGATCGGGTCCCCCAAAATTGCAAAGTCAGTAAGGACGAGACGAGGAGAAGCAGGTCGAGGAGTTGAGATCGAAATCCCTGTCCTCGAGGACGGCCAAGACCCAACCCACTGGAAGCAATGCACCAACCAAAGGGGTAATCTACACCATCGTAGGGGGTTCGAGCTCGGGAGACTCGAACAGGACCAGGAAAAGATGCGCTGGAACCATACACTCGAACAGAGCTGAAAGTCGAGGAGGAAGAGGCCATTTCCTTTAACAACTCAGACAAGTCAGAAGAAAACGGGGAGATGAATGATCCAATGGTCGTCAAACTAGACATAGCAAACTTCACCGTCCACAAAGTGTTGGTAGATAGTGGGAGCTCCGCGGATATCATCTTAAAAATCGTGCTCGATAAAATGGGTCTAGAGAACATTCGTTTGGAACCAGTGAAAACCCCATTGGTCGGTTTCGGTGGGAGCGAAGTAGCATCCTTAGAAATGATCGAGCTGCCAGTGTCTATGGGAGATGAACCTAAACGAAAAACTATGATGGTGAAATTTTTGGTGGTAGACACCCCGTTCACGTACAATGTGATCTTGGGTACACCCGGCTTGAATTTGTTTAGGGCCGTCATCTCCACCTATCACATGAAAATGAAGTTCCCTACGGATAATGGGATAGGAGAGGTAGCCAACGACCAGAGAGAAGCTCGGAGATGTTACAATTTGTCGCTGAGGAAGGAACCCGGACAAAAGAGGAGAAGGATGGGGGAGGACGCAGAGCCCAGACCGTACGAAGCCGAGCACATGAAGCCTAGCGACGATTACAAGAGCGTGCAGCTCGAACCGAGCAAACAAGGAAAGTCCACTAGGATCGAAGCGAACTTGGGAGGCAGCGAGATGGCCCTGATCGAATTTTGAGGAAGAATGTGGACATGTTTGCCTGGAGCCCGTTTGATTTTACAGGTATCGACCCCGAAGTGATCGTGCATATATTGAACGTGGATCCGATCGCGCGACCAGTGCAACAGAAAAAGAGGTCGTTCGGGAACGATAAAAACGAGATAATCTGGAAGGAAGTGGACAAGCTGCTTAAAGCCGGGTATGTATCAGAAGTTCAATACACTGATTGGCTATCTAACGTGGTTCTTGTCCCCAAATCTTCGGGGAAATGGCGTATGTGCATAGACTTTACAGATTTGAATAAAGCTTGCCCGAAGGACCCATACCCATTGCCTATGATCGATGTCATGGTGGATTCCACGGCCAGGTTCGAAATGTTCTCAATGATGGATGCCTACCAAGGATATCACCAAATCTACATGGCTGAAGAGGACAGAGATAAGACCTCATTCATTACTGAAAAGGGGATTTATTGTTATAATATGATGCCTTTTAGTTTGAAGAATGCAAGAGCAACGTACCAGCGGTTGGAACATCCTGACTAACAAAATCTCTTGTTGATCTCATTTCTGTACCATCAACTTGGCACTATCTGTGGGAACTGCCTGACCCGTTGAGGGTACAGACTAGATCTCAAGCTTGAGGCGTTGCATTGGAAAAACAAATTAAAGCGGTAAAGTCTTAGAAACAATGACATTTGTTAATTTTTATTTATATTGTAGGCGAGAAATGCTTTCAGGATCCTACAAGCTTAACAAAGGCCACATTAAATTTGACTGTGTAGAAGAGCGCAAGAACTCTAAGAAAATTATGTCAAGCTCCCAGTATATACAAGTTTATGAAGGAACGAATATTTTTAAAGTAAGTGGTTGTGATTTATTTAATATTCTTGCATAATTCATATTTGTCAAGATAGCAGTAATAAGAATGGTCAGGTAATCCATATATAGGAAAAGAGAGCAATAATAATTTTGTAAAAAAAAAAAAAAGATGTGATGGAGAGGTGAGACGTGGTTGACCCTTGCCATGATGGATGCGCTCAACAACACATAATAAAAAAATTATTTTTTGTTCTGATGGGGAGATGGTATAGAAATTGGCCTAGCTCTCCCCCCTTTGTCGGGTGACTTGTCTCACGTTCTGGCTCTCTTTTTGTTCTGTATCTTTACACTTAAATTCCCAAGAAGGTTGAACTAGAGCACTTGGCTTTATTAGGATGACGTGCTAACCAACTGATCTAATACGTCTTTGTTTATGCATGATAAATGACAGTCTAAAATAATTTATCCAGAAGATAATAAACATTTTATATAGAATGTTCATCACGACAACATGCCTCAAAATAGGGAATAATAAACTCAAATTTTATAGAAATTAAAAAAAAAATCAAGGTGCATAAAAAAAGTCTGAAAACCAATAACAAACAAGCTTCCTTGATGCGCATAATAGAACGCACTAGAGCACTTGGCTTTATTAGGATGACGTGCTAACCAACTGATCTAATACGTCTTTATTTATGCATGATAAATGACAGTCTAAAATAATTTATCTAGAAGATAATAAACATTTTATATAGAATGTTCATCACGACAACATGCTTCAAAATAGGGAGTAATAAACTCAAATTTTATAGAAATTAAAAAAAAAAATCGAGGTGCATAAAAAAAGTCTCAAAACTAATAACAAACAAGCTTCCTTGATGCGCATAATAGAACGCCTCAAACCCAAGGATAGTTAAGCTTGAGGCGAATAAAAAAAACCCCGAAACCAGTGACAAAAGCTTCCTTGAGGCACATAATAGAATGCCGCGAAGCAATAACAGCAAAACTTCCTTGACGCGCATAAAATAAAATGCCACAAAGCCAGTGATAAACAAACACATAATAGAATGTCCCGAAACCAATCAAGCTTCCTATTAAAATTACTACCATCACAGAGACATTAATTATCTCTGCCCTTTAGCAAGTGAAACGGTTCTCTCATTAAAACCAAATTAATAAACTCACTTCTGCAAAGAAAGCAATATTTTTGTATTGACTATTGTTCTAAAAGAATCTAGTTATAAGGACTAGCTAACCTATTTCGAAATTATTTACTTAGCTTATGAATTTTTACCTTAAGAAAGAACAGGCCTGTGAAAGAGCGTTGTGGTCTGATTTAATTCCTAAATATCTTAAGAATATATTTAGAAATTTGGGGGCTGTTGATGGGAAAAAAAAAAAATCAACCTGTACAAAGAAAGGTTGACATTCTAAAAAATGGTAAAATTATGTAATTGATTTTAACTGTTTTGATTATTAAGTGATTAAGTATGATATAGTAAGTAGCATAATTGTCTCTAACGTATGAAAACTAGAAACCAGTCCAGGTTCCAAGTGACAATATATGAAAGCTAGAAAGTTGTCCAAGTTTAAGGAGATAATGTAGCAGTTACTAATAGAATGTTTTCAATGAACAAAGACCAAAGAGGAGTTCAGATTCAAGAAAACAACACAGCACAATCCAAGCCCCTTATCTAGGGGTGGGAAATGTGCGAGTTGGATCGGTTCAATATGGGCCGGTTCAAAATGGGTTTAAATTCTAGGGTTGAAAATGGTTATTTAAATTTTTTTCCGTTTCATTTAAATGTTTCAATTGTAATGCTTAAAAATATTAGTTTAAAATACAAAACGAAAATGTCTAAAGGGTGAGGAAGGGGAGTCCTTATACTTCTATTTACGCGGACACATGCCGGACATGGTGATACGGAAACAGTCGCATGGAAAATTTTAAAAGTTTCAGATACAACAAGGCTCTCACACGCGAATATCATGTCCAACATATGTCAAGGCTATGCCAAGATGTGTCTGCTTCCGACGCTTGTCGAACACTATACGAAATAAATTTTTGAAGTGTAAGGACATCAATTTCATGGACTGAGAAATTTCCATAATCTCCAATTTTATATGTGCATGTGAAAAATGGGACAAGTTATGAGACATCCATCAAAAAGAGTCCTAAGCATATTAATTTTTTATAGAGTCTAAAATGTCAAATTTTTATATGTACGGAATAAAAATTGCGTTTAAGCCTATATATATATATATTTGTGTATTTCTTTAACATTATGCTATGATTTTTTATAATCTCTCAATTATACAGGAAAAAATGCAAATAAACCCCTTGTGATATCGTAAATTGAGCAAATTATCCCCTTTTGAAAAAATAAATAACAATTTACCTCCTATGATTTTTAAAATGAAGTAATTTACCTTCGTGTATAAGGAGTTAAATTGCTTCATTTTAAAAAGTATAGGTGTAGATTGCTATATTTTTTTAAAAAATAATGTTCTCATTTTAAATATCGCCCGGTAAATTGCTATTTAGCCACTATTTATAACAAAATAACTGTTGAATTTACTTCTTGGAAAACAGTTGTAACAGAAAGTAGTGCAGATTGATCAAACATGGACTTATTTTTGCATGGTGTTCAACTTCAGAATATGACTATGAACTTCCTTCTCCTTCTCCATTCCATTTCCAAATCTCTTGTCATCCAAATTTCCCTCTCCAATACTACTTCCCCGTATAAGTCTTTTCCTACACCTCAGCCTCCCGCCTCCGTCCCACTCCTCTTCCACCGCTGATATACTTGTCTTGTCCTCTCCCACTTCCGCAATGGCTTCACCGCCAACCGCCGCCGGCCCCACCATCCGAAATCCAGGGAACCCTGACGCCACCCCGCCACCATCCATCCTGCACCTTTCTTTCAACCAGGAAGGAGGCAGCTTTGCCGTCGGCACCACCAACGGCTTCATGATATTCAACACCAGCCCTTTTGTACAAATCATTCGCCAAGACTTCTCCAAGAATGACCAAGGTGGTGGCGTTGGTGTTGTGCAGAGGATCTTCAGCACCAACGTATTCGCCGTAGTCGGCGGAGGGGTCGGCCCAGAACTCAGCCGCAATAAAATCATGATTTGGGATGATCTTATGAGAAAATTCACTGGGGAGCTCTATTTCCGTTCCGAAGTGAAGAGCGTTCGCCTCAGGTGGGACCGCATTGTTGCGGTGACGATGCAGAAGGTGCACGTTTTCGATCGAACGGACTTGCGATTGTTGCATCAGATAGAGACGGCGCCCAATCCGAAGGGGTTGTGTGAAGTTGCCCTGTCGGGGCAGATGGTTCTCGTTTGCTTGGGATCGGATAAGGGGGAGGTGAGGGTGGAGCACTACGGGTTAAGTAGGAGTAGGCTGATAAAGGCCCACGATTCGGATGTTGCTTGTGTTGCTTTGTCGAATGACGGGAGGCTGCTGGCAACAGCGAGCACGAAGGGGACGTTGGTTAGGGTGTTCGACATATCAGACGGAAGGCTGCTTCAGGAGGTACATATGCCTTTACTGTTTATCGTTTATGCTAAATTTGATGTGTGGAATAGAACCAAATACTGTTAGATTTATGTCTTTTTATATGAATATTAATTAACAACGGCCGCGACAATGGTTCTTTAATGGTATTTTTTGTTGTTTGTATAGATGAGGCCAAAATTATTAGCTATGACTAAAAACCCGTTTTAACTTATGTCCGAGCTTATAGCATATTTTAAATAAGATTAATTGCCGCATATTCTTCCCACGCGTTTATGCAAATTATTCGGAGAAACAACTGATTTACGAGTTAACATAAGTTCTTTGAACGAAAATCGTCGTTTCTTGAGGTTATATTTGTGGTTGGAGCCGAGTAATTGGTTCTTGAAGCATTGTCACTAGTATTTACCCAACTGCAGCTTAAACTATCTCAATCAGCTCTTGAACTTTGCAGTCTGATATGCTCTTTCTTGTGATGATTTCATGTTATTCTCTGGGCCGGACTTTGTTCTCTGCCTCTAAATATCTTCCCTGTTTAAATGTAGTTGAGAAGGGGTTCTGAAAGAGCAGAGATTCACAGCCTTTCTTTCTCCTCTGATGCCGAGTGGCTGGTTGCCTCAAGCAATAAAGGAACCGTCCATGTTTTCAGCTTAAACACGGGCTCAAGATCCACCGGAACCGATGGATCACAGGAAGCAGAACAAAGTAGTAGTCCTGTTTCGCGTCTTTCCTCCTTCAAAGGTAGTTTGTTTAGAACATGCTCTATTCTCTTTTATGTAGTTTTTAGTGCAAAAGCTTGAAAAATGATCAAGGCAGCTTTAAGCAATGTACTGCTCTAGAATGAAGTAGTTCAAACACTGCAGGTATTCTGCCCAAGTACTTCAGTTCCGAGTGGTCGGTGGCTCGGTTTCGTGTACCAGACGATATACAACACGTCGTCGCATTTGGCCAGCAACAGAACACAGTTCTCATTATCGGCACCAATGGCATGTATGTATTTGAGGGAGTTTGTCTAAGCTTACTTATAAATCTTGCAAATGTTGGTAAAAAAATAAAAAGTTATACATATGTTGGTGTTTGTACAGATTCTACAGATGCAAGTTTGATCCAATTGCTGGTGGGGAGATGACACAAATGGAATGCCACAACTTCCTTCACCCAGAACTCAACTCCTGAGTACACTTCAGCTTAGCACAGCTGCTAGATTTTGCAGGCAATTCATTGGATTGTGAATGTGTTAGTTTGGTTGAAAATTGCAAATAGTTACAGATACGCACTCTGCCAGTATAAAATCCAGTTCTTTGTTTTGCGTATATACAAGTTTTCAATGCAAATATCCTTTTGAATCTTGATCTGCCTATATTATGTTTGGAGAAATATAACTTATTGTTATGGCTAGGGTATAAACGAGTCAAACTCGAGTTGAGCTCGGCAAAAAGTTCAGGCTCGAGTTCGAGTCCGAGCTTATGATTTTGAACTCCAACTCGAGCTCAATGCGCTGAAATTATTTAGACTCGAGCTTGAGCTCTAACTTGTTAAAAAAAAAATTATTTTTTTTATTAATAATTAAAATTAAAATGAAGCAATAATTATTTTAGAATATTTATTATCTATAATTAATAAATATGTGGGGGGATGTTAAGATTAGCAACGTGCTGTCAGCAGCACTGGTGCGTGAATGATGCTGAAGATGTTTTGCAGAAAAGAGGAAGAAGAAGAGGGACTTGGCGGGAAAATTTTTAAAGGCTATTAAAAACGTGTTTTAGCTCTTGCATCTTTATTGGTTTCTTTCTTTTCTTTATTTCAGCGTTTCTTAGTCAGATTATGAACATCTTGAGTGCTGAATATTAGGAGAAGTATTATGATTGTAAAGAATGGTGAGAATTCCTGTTCTCAAGTGAAATTATGCCTTTAAAAAGACTGATATCTTGCTGATGAAGTTTTGGTTTATGAACTACTTTTTTCTTTGTTTAACCTGCTTGCAAATGCATTAACACTTGGTCGTTGCACTTTGGGAGCTTCTACATGAGCTTCTTCTTAGTTGTTCTCATGTACTCACCTAAAACATGCACCTTCTTAGTTTCAATCTGTTAATTAAAGTCCATAAGAATATTAGTGTCAACATATAATGAGTGTCAACATATAATGTCACCTTGCCGTCAAAACTTCCCATCTCAACACAGATTCAGGAAATCAAGTTTATGTTGGGCATGATCTTCGATAAGATGGGTATCCAAATGTTGTTCCCCAACCAATTACCGGTTGCTAATGCCCCAACTAAGGAGTCCACGCAACAACAGGACGAAGAAACTGCAGACCCTGAGCCAACCGACCAGCATTCAGCCCAGCCGTTATATTAGGATGTTTTATGTTTTTGTTTTAAAATTCAAATAGTGAACAATACATTGTATTTAAATTATTTTGGCTAATTTTAATTTCTTTTGCATGGAAAATATTATCTTTAATTATAAATTTAATACAGTAAAATTTTGCCCAATAAAAAATATTAAAACAAAAAAAGAAAACTATTTTTTTTTTAAAATTAACTAGAAGTAGGGATGGAATTCGGGACGATATTCCGTCCCGAATAAAAAAAAAACACATCCCAAGGCTGTCCCAAACTCCATCCCAACAACCGTTCAAAAAATTATACGTTCGATTTAAAAGCTATGAAACATGCTCCATATAAGGAGTACATGGGTGGGGACATAGAGTACTTTGATTTTGCTGACATAGATCAAATAGATATGCTTGACATGTGGGGATATGCTGAAAAGTTGGGATTTAAAGAAAGAGACAGAATTAGATTTTGGCTTAAACATGACAAAAATTTTAACAGAAAATGTAAAGCAATTGAAAAAGATGCAGATGTGTATGGAATGAAAAAATACATATCTAAAAGCTATGAAGTTGATATATTTTTAGAGCATCTTGATATGGCTGGAGTAGTTGACAGTGAGATTATGGGTACTGAACCTATTGTTGTTGATGATTCTGGTTGGGTTAAGGTCTTGGAAAATTAGAGGATTGTGGTGCATGAGGGGGCTGATGTTGAAGAAACTGAAGAAGAAGCTGTGTTTTTCTAATAGTGATTATGATATATCTAAAGATGATAGGTTATTTGAAAAACATATTGATGTTGGGGTTGAGGGTAATGAATATATTAGTAAGGGTATGTGTACTAGGCTACAAGATGGGGAGGGTGAGGAAGACTGTGTAGTGTCTAATGATGAATTTGCAAGTGATGAGGAGGCAAGGATGAAATATCCAATGTTTAATCCTTGGAATGATGGTAAGAATCCTGAAATTAAACTAGCTTTGATTTTTAGTTGAAAGGGGTTCCTTGTGTGGATTACTTGGCAGTGGTGAAATACGCCCACTAAAATCTCTAGGAAGTTCACTAAAATCTCTAGGAAGTTCATGTAACCAATTTCTCTTGGCGTCCCCTAGTCGTGTTTTTAAATGCTGGAGGATTATCTGGTAGCTCATTTACTTATGGGTTGTTGACCAAAGTGAACAATTGCTTGAGTTTTAGTTCTTCTAACTAGCTTTTCGATTTGCCCCGTTGAAATTGTGTCCCATTATTCGTGATTAAAATTCTAGGGATACCAAATCGAGAGATGAAGTTTTGCCAGACGAATTTAATCACTTTCTTTTCACTGATTTTTTAAAGTGGCTCTGTCTAGACTCACATAGTAAAAATAGTCAACGGCCACAATTAGGTATTCCTTCTGCCATAACCTCTTAAAAAATTTAAAATTCTAATGACCACATGTTGGGAGCTACATAAAACCTCTTAAGGTTTAAAACTCCAACGACCATAAGCCGGGAGTTACATTACCTCTTCAGGTTTTAAACGTTAACCACAAGTCGGAAGCTACATAACCTCTTAAGTTTTAAAATTTTGACTATCTTTATCTATTTTTCATCAGTTTCTCACTATTATAAAAACTAATTGAAAAAAATATACCCATATGATTAAATACATGATTAATCGATCCGATTAAATTAAACGAATCAAGTATAGAAATGGTTAAATTTAATAAATTAAGTAATTTAAATCCTTAATTATAGCATCCCTGATTCAATTGAAACATTGAACTGATCACTAATTTATAATTACTCAAACTCATAAAATTTTCTAATTAAGCATTGAATCAGATAGTATAAATTTATTTCTTAAAGACACTAATTAAATAATATAACTATATAAATTAATACTAAATTAAAATTAAAATTCTTACCTTTGCTTCGTCTTCTTCCAAGAGTGAAAGAGAGAAAAAGTGTGCAATTGTGTGCGTGTAGTGTGTGTGGGTGTTTGTGTTTAGTGATTGAGGGTGGGGAACCCATCCCACCGCATCCTCATCCATTTTATATATACATATTATTTTAATCTTTTTTAAAATGTTCATTATGTCCCTTCTATTTTTTTTAAATATGATTTGTTCTCAAATATTTTATAAAACTCTAATTTACTCCATTCAAATTTTAATATAACTAAAATTTAAATATATTATTTATTTATTAATTAACTAATTTATGAATTAATTCCATAATTATGTATTAAAATCTTTGGACGTTACATTTCACCTAGTTACAGGTTAGCCAGGGTTTCACCTTAACGATAGGGGCCTCAGCAGCCAGGAGGGCTGCTAGAGGTACCTAGTGTCGGCTGCCATTTGTGCCTGCATTGCTACTCTAATCATCTGCTGCATCGTTTCTAATACACCTTGGGGACAACCTCCTAGAGGAAGTATTTGAGGAAGTGATGTTGCAAGCTGGATCCACGGTTCAGTAGTGGCAGATGAACCTCCTGCTCTATGACTAGCAAGGGCTATAGGTGCCCTGATACCACCTAGAAAGATTGTGTGTCCCTTGCGTGGAAATCAACAGCTTTCTGCTTTTTCATTTCACTCTTTGGAGTTTCAATGAATCTCATGTCTTAGCTCTGTGTTACCACAGCTGGCACTACTTGATACAAACAAAAATTACTTGTTCGAGTACGTCCAACTTGAGATATTTGGGCCTAGTTCACAAGTCTTAAAACGAGGACCTGCAACAAGTACGCTAGCACTCCAACACTCAAATCAGTAAACAGTTATGAAAATAAGAATTAAACTAAAAAAGCGTAATATATTATGGTGATTCAGTGCTTTAGTGCTTCATATGATAGTGCTTTTATGTGTGTGAATGTTGTAAAATGGGTACCCTTTTACCGGAGGGAAGGGCCCCTTTTTTAAAGTATGCACCATTTGGCGGTTGAGAGAATACAGTCCCTTTGGGACTCGAAAAGATGGTTGTCGAGCAATAATCTCTAGCAGTTTCAGAGAGCATCTTTTGAGTATCGACTGTTGGGGGCTTTACCCCTCAGGAGGATACCTTCTCACGAGATAAGTCTCCCAAGCTCCTAGGGGTAGTTTAGACGAGCTGAACAACCTACCTAGATCCTTGGGCATTCTAGGAGCCACATAGCCATCTCTCCTCCGAGTTGTTTGATTGGCATTCTACCATTTGTGCATGAGGATGTGTTGACACCCATGTGGCTGCTAGGCCAGCCTCCTCCTTGGCCTTTTAACTAGCCTTCAGGAGGTTTTTTTGGGCCTCCCTGTTTAACAGATCCCTCTTAAGGGATCCAAGCCTGAGGTCTCTTTTCCTTGGGCCGGATGTATCTTTGGGCTTTTGTTGGGTCTTTCACGAGCTGGACTCCTCCTTGGGCAATACTAATAAATTTTATTAAATTTAGAATTTAATTATTTAAAATATATATTAAATAGTGTAGATTAGCTACAATAGTTTTATTTGATAATTAGCTCAACGCTGATTTCAACTTCAAAATTTATCTTACCTATTTAGCTATAGTTAATCCAAGTGGCACCCTAAGATATTTAAAAGGAAACACCCATTCTTTATAGTGAGGAGATCTATCATTGATCTGTTTGTACCAGAAGACTACTAAAATAAACATGGCGCATGGTCCTTAGTAGGAGAAGATAAAGTGGAGAGAATGGAGGTGCGGGGAATCGAACCCCGTGCCTCTCGCATGCAAAGCGAGCGCTCTACCATATGAGCTACACCCCCTCATGCAAATATATTGTAGTTATTATAATATTCTCATGATAATTACATTTTATTATATGATAAAATCATTAATTTCAAACATAATTTTATTGCCCTTATTTTTATTATTGTCACTGATCAACCCATGTATAAATTTATAAAAAAAAAAAATAGCAATTTACTCCCTGTATAAATTGCTTCATTTTAAAAAACACAAGGGATAAATTGCTTCTTTTTTTTTTATAGAGGATAATTTGCTCATTTACAATATTATAGGAGGGTAAATTGCATTAAAGGCCTTATTATATTCATAACAGTAATAAGGGGTCTTTTCTTTTGTTTTATTATAGTAAGAATGCTATGATTAGAAGGAAGATAAACATAAATATCATCTATGACAAATGTATCTCAAAGAACTACAATAATAAATAAAAGAAATATAAATAAGTGAAGTAATATCTAATATGAACTGAGAGAAAAATTAAAAAACAAGTGCAATTATCAATTTTAAAAACAAAAAAGATAAACAAAAGCAACTAATAAGAAGGACAAAGATCAAAGGGTGCGATGATATAACAATCAACAAAGATTAGGGTGAGAGGAGAATTGAGTTGGATCGCAAGCTCCGTGATATGGTTCAAAAATTTTGAGCTTGAGCTCATTCATTTTACGCTTGATTCTAGGGGTGTGCAAAAAACGGTTAAATTGATCAAATCGGACGATTCCAAAATTCAATTCAGACTGAAAATCGAACCGAAAATTTCGGTTCGATTACAGGTTTTTTTTAAAAAAAAAAAAATTGATTTTCCAGTTCGGTTTTTTTGTCACCATTCGGTGACTGAACCGAATCGAATAACTGATTTTTTAAGTATTATATTAAATAATATATATATTATATATTATATTATATTTATATAGATAGTATCTATACTCTATAGTCAGACTCAGAGAAAGAAAACAAAAGAAAGAAGAACGCAACACGACAGCCAAAACAGACCTTGGGAGCCCTTCAAACAACCTGTTGAGTATTACATTCATTGGATGAGTGTTGTATTTCATCGGTGACAGACATGTGATGTCTATACAATTTCAGTGAATTAGTCGACAAGGTTGTTAGCTAATTGAACTGACTTGCAGAAATCGTCATATGGAAGACTTGGAGGCTTGGTCGGTATGACTTGAATTCCTGGCTTCGATAGTACAGGATTAGTCATTGGACTTGAGGAATCATGACAGTCGCATGCATATGATGGCTATATCTTGGATTTGGCGAGAGATGACTATATCTTCGATGTGGTCATTATAATCCTTTTCAAATGTAGCCGGATTATGTATTGAGGACGATGGATTTCAAGATAGAATCCGTCCCCTATCAGTATATGATGGATATATCTCCTATGCGTTTTGAGATGGTTTAGACTCTCTAAGTCTATGGCCATAGCGATTGGTCGAATAGGAAATGGTCTCCTTTATCGATTAATAGAGTAAACGCATCTCAAGTACTCAACATAGTTGTTTGGTCCAGGATTGGAACTGACGCCCAATTCCATGCCCTAGACTAAGCCGGAAGATGATAGACGAAAGGACCGTACCTGTATGGAACTCGAGAGCCCAAATGTTCACGCCAACATTCACCTAGTCTCTAGTGTTATGGACTGTTGTTAGACGACCACCTATGGTGATGGGCATTTCTGATTAATGGTTGATTGAAAATAATTAATTAAATTAGATTTAATTAATTATTTGTGTTGGACACAATGCCCAATCTAGCTGAGAGTGAACCTAAAGAGTCACGCACAAATCACTATGGAATTGGTGGAATTAATTCGAGAAGAAAAAAATTAATTTAATTGGATTAAATTAATTCAAGGAGAATATAAATAAATGATTGGATCATTTATTTAATAATCCATTTGATGGATGGCTCAATAATTAATTAATTGGATTAATTAATTTTGGACTTAACCCCTTTAAATTAATTAGATTAATTTATTTGGTGTGGCTTAATTAATTGATTGGATCAATCAATTAGAGTTTGGACTTAGATTTATTTAATTGGATTAAATAAATCTTTAAACTTACTTGGGCTAAAATTAATTTAAGTAATTATTGTCCAATGGACTTTGCTTGGGCTTAATTTAATTTGATTAAATTAAACCTGATCCATACTTGAAGTACAAGTCCATTTGAGGGAGGTTGAGCAAGTTAAGAAGGAGGTGAAACTCCTCACCATGATGAAGATAATGGAGTGGTTATTTCATCATGGTTGAAGATTATATGTATTTGTCTGTATAGGTTGCCTTGGAGACAAACTTTGTAGTTATTGAATTTTAAATTCAATTGTATATAATATATAAAACTACATACATATCATGTATAACCAACAACCTACGCCATGACTTTTTGCTCTCTTCTCTCCAAAAATGTTCTCATTTTTGTTCTATATTGAATTGGATTCAATTTAGAATATAAAACATTCCAAAAGCACTAATCAATAGTGTTAGTTTGGAGTTGTTTTTCTTCTTATTCTTTGTTATATCTGGTAATAGAAAAAGAACTATATTTCTTCCTTAGTGTGGTATGGACAAATTAAAGGGGTTCTAATTTGGATCCTAAAGTAAACGGAACGAGAGAACATAAAGGGCACAATGCACGTTGCTGCTCAACTATACAAACAAAAAGGTAAGGTTTCATTTTTGTTTCTATGCTTTTTGTTTCATCCTCTAGCCACTTGTCTAGTATTTTTATTTGTTTATTATTATGGTTTTGACAAATACCGAACGCCCGAAAATTTCAAAAGAAACACCCCTTTGAACCGTTTTAAATAATTTTTTTATTTCATGCTTCGCCGCGTTCCCGTGCCATACCAATTCTTTTAACAATTATATTTTTGTCCTGTAACTTTAGGTTATTAGCACTTTTAGTCCTTTATAACTTATACCATTTATATATTTAGTCCTTTCTTTTAGGAATTTAGTCCTGAACATCCCACAATTGATCATTTTTTGGCAAACTTAGTCTATATTGATAATTTTGGACTCATAGTTACAGGACTAAAATGAAATCTATTATAGTTTGAAGGAGACCAAAATTATCAATACAGGACTAAATTTGTCAAAAAAAAAGGACCAAATGTTAGATATGTAGGACTAAATGCGTCGAAAAAAGGACTAAATGTATAAATAAAGTAAGTTACAGAACCAAAAGTGATAACGACCCGGACGCCCACCCCAAGTTCCACGTAGACTTATCTCTGAAAACATCCTCCTCGCTCAGAAAATGGTCCATTATCTGGATCAAAGACACAACAAAGAGAACTTTATTAATAAATTGGACATGTCAAAGGCCTTTGACAGAGTTAACTGGAAATCCTATACTCGGTCCTTCAAAAAGTGGGATTCCAACACAGATCTATATATCTCATTAGACATGCATTTGAATACTGCTGGTTCACAATCCTTGTTAAAGGAGACCCCTCAGGTAACTCTTTCAAAATCCTATACTCGATTTTTCAAAAAATATGATTCCGACACAGATCTATATATCTCATTAGACATGCAATTGAACATTGTTTTCACAGTCCTTGTTAAAGGAGACCCCACAAGTTTCTTTAAGTCCTCTCAGGGCGTCAGACAAGGGGGTCCCCTTTCCCCATCCCTTTTCATCTTGGCAGCAGAAGCATTATCTAAGGGCCTTGAGCAAATTTTGGGAACAATCTTGACATGTTCAACCAAACAGGTTGCAGAGTCAAAGTCTCCCACCTCTCATAATATATATGATATCATCATATTTACTAGGTGTGAATAACATGCACTTCACCAATCTCATGACCTTTCTGGAACACTATGAGGATGAGTTAGACTAGAAAGTCAATTATTCTAAGAGTTTTTCCATCCCTAGAAAAAGAACCAGCATCTCTCACTAGCTTTACTCTGAAGTCCCTGCCTGTTATTTAAGCCCTCTGTACAAAGGCAACAAAAAGAAAATCTTATTTGAGCCCCTCCTTGACAAGATTAGAAACAGAATTATAGGATGAGAAGACAACCTTTTATCTCAAGGGAGTAGACTCCAGCTGATTAAGAGTTGAGTTCCCCTGTAGGTGTCATTCAGAAGCTGGAACAACTCCTTGCTAAATGTTTTTGGGGTTCTATCACAGACCACAAGAAAATGTACTGGACTAGAGGGGACAATGTCTACTACCCCATTAAGGAAGGAGGTCTGGGAGTCAGAAACCTCATAGATGTTTTTGCAGCTTTTTTCTCACAAATTATGGTGGAGATTGAGACATCATGCATGGGATATCTGCAAACTGCAATAAGAGGTCCCTCAGCATATTATTGATCTCATCATACAAAATCCTTTCAGCACTAATAACCAGGATCACATGCACTGGAAACTCTCCTCTAATGGTCTTTTTTCTACAAATTTAGCTTGGGAGCTGTTTAGAGACCACAAAACACCTCAACCTCTCTTTAAAGCTCTATGGTCTCCTCTAATTAGGCCTTCCATATCCATCTTCATTTGGAAATTTCTCAGAAATTAGATTCCAGTGGACAACAAACTGAAACAAAGAGGAATTCGTCTTGCCTCCAGCCGTGTCTGTTGTTTCAAGGAGGAGGAAACATTGTCTCACTTCTTCCTCCAGAATAGAGTGTCTGCTGAAGTTTGGCACTTCTTTGCTAACAAACTCCAACTCACTCTTCCCCACACAGACAGTTTCCCCATCTTTCTGCAAGCCTGCAAATCAGACAGCCACTCTTGAAGCTCACATTAGGGACCTTATCCCAGTTCTGATTTTGTGGAGCATCTGGACCATTCTCAATACTTCCAAGCATGAGGGTATCCCTTTCAAGCTGTCATCATTTTCAAAACTCTCAACTACTTGCAACTCCTATAGAAGACTAAAATGTTGAAGCCTACTAATTGGAAAGGGGACAAATTTTTTACCTTCTCACTCAAAATCCCTTTTCCAATCAAGAGGAAGAGCACATACTTCACCCTATTTAAGTGGGAAAAACCACAAATGGGATGGTTTAAATTGTACACCGATGGAACCTCAGAAGGCAATCCCGGTATTCTTTTAGGATAAATGTAAATTTCATAAAGTGAAGGGTACAGTCGTACAATACAACAATGTTCATGGTGTGGTTTCTCCCTCGATAGACCAAGGGACACCCCATAATCGATAAAGCGCACCAGTACTAACAGAGGGAGGTAATGTAACACTCAGTATTCTCTACCGAACGTCCTCTAAGATACGGAAAGTAGCGACTCAACCGTCCGATCTGTCTACTCAAATCACCATAAATCGCGTTCTCGCCAAATATGATAAACACAAGAGGCCTACAGTGCCCGATAGGCTACGTTAATGATCTGTTTCCTTCTCCATTTTGTTGCTGCCAAAGTAATATCCCTGAGCCAGTTATGATTAGGCCAACAAAAGCGTACCGACATGGTCATTCTTAGAGGCCATCATGGTCGGGTGTTATTTGATTTCCATGAGCCCTTGGCATCATATCTGACACACTTGCAGAACTCAAGGCTATCCACAAAGGCCTTCAGCTGTGTTTTGACAAGAACATCAAAAAATTTGGATTGAAACAAATGCTCATTGAAAAAAATTTGGATTGAAAAATTATAAATATCTCCTAAAATTATAAATATTTTAAATAGATACTCTTTTATCACAAATCATTGTAAAAGAATATTTATTACAGTATTTATAACTTTTTAAACGAGGGGTATTTGTAATAAAGGTAAACCTCATGAAAATCCCTTATGATTTACCTTTAATATTAATATACTATTTTAATAAGGGTTAAATACACTTTCCACCCGTGAGATATGTATTTATTGTCGGACTTACTCTCCTATGACTAGAAAACATATTAATTTTCGCTACAGTTAAATACTATAGTCAAAAGACAAAAAACATGACAAATGCAAATCAACCATGGCTTTGTAATGACTATTAGCCATTATTTCTGCAAGTGTGGTCAAAATAGCCATGGCTAAAACTATGATAAGTATTTTGGCTACAGTTAAAAATCATGACGAATATTGATTAGTCATCGTAAAATTAAAACTTTGGTTTTATTTAACCGTGATTAATAGTATTGATATATCATAATGTTTGAGCCATTGTCATTTATAGTGTAACGAAAAAAACTCATTTTTTTTGTAGTCTATATAAAAGGTAACAAAACCCCTCTTCACAATCTAGTTCAAATTTTTTTATGTTGAAAATGTCTTTATTATTTACACCTACTAAAATATGTTTATTATAGTCATTCCCTTAAATCATAATTTGAATTATTATAAAAAAAAAATTTATAATAAATAATACCCAAAATTTATGATTTTTATAATTAGTATGAAAATATGTACAAATTCTATATAGTTACACCACGATCTACACATACTTACATGATTTTTTTTTAGCATAAATAATTTATTTTGTAAAACATTATTTTTATAAATTGGGCTTGAAAATATTTTTTTTATTTTATATAATTTATAAAAATTTATAAATTTTAAATATTATTTTTGAATAAAAATGAGTAAAATTTTAAATTCATTAAGAGTAGTTTTGTGGGAGATTTTTAAATAAAACATACTTTAGGAAGTAAAAGAGAAAGTACAGGAGTAAATTAGAAGGGCATTTTTGTCCTATCCATGACAAATTATTTTATTAAAGGGATTTTTGTTATCTATCATATTTTAAGAGATAATTGCAACTATAAATGTAATTTAGGGGTGCAAAATGTATTTAACTCTTTTAGTAAAATCAAACATGGCAACTAGTTATTCAACATAGGGGCCATTTGCAAATATTTAAAATAAACAATTATCAGCTTATTTATTAAAAATAATATTTTATTAGATAAATACTATATTTGGTCTGTTCAGTTTTCGTTTACAATCATTTTAGTCCTCAGGTTCATTTCTTGACCTTTAATTTTTATCTCAATTTGGTCCCTCTGACCATTTTTCGATCAAAATGCGGCCAAATTTTAATTTTTGGAGGGTAAAATGGTCAATAGTCCTTAAGTTTGTAAAATTGTCAAATTAATCATTTCCTACACGAAAAAATAACTTTTTATATTCTTTTTATGCTGATATGCTATAATTATCTTATGTGAATAATGAAAACTTTAAACTCTTGTGAACATAATAATAATATATTGTTTAAGTTAAAAAAACAATCTATTTCTTTTAATAGGTAAAAAAAAATAATAATGAATAAATTTTATAAAACTTATCTAATATAAAAATATAATTAAAAAAATCTAAGTCAGTGATTTTTTATTTCAAGAGTTAAAGATAATCTAAAAAACTTATATTTTAACAATATTTATTAAATATTTGAGCTTTCGAACAAAGAGTTGATAAATATGCCTTTTTAACTAGATTCTTTGATAGAGTTCGTATCTATAAAAACCTCTTAAAATGGATTATATATATATTTAAAATCCATCAAATAATCTAATTAAAAGTACATTTCATCATTTTTTTTTCAAAACCATAGCCATTAATATTAATAACATTGTTAAGATGTAATTTTATTAGACATACTTTTAACTTCTAAGATTAAAAAATGAGTTAGATTTTTTTATTTATATTTTAGATTAGATAAAATTTATACAATTTATTTATAATTTTGATTTTTGTAACTTTTGAAAATAATAAAAAAAGAGATCATTTTATTTTAAGTTAAAAATATATTAATATTATGCTCAAAAGAGTTTAAAATTTTTATTTTTCATGTAAGATAATTATATTATATTAACCATACAAAATTATTAAAAAAAATGGCTTCGTTCCTAAAAAATAGCTAATTTGATAATTTAACAAACTTATGGGACTAAAGCGATAAATTTAATGAATTTGACCAATTTACCTTCCAAAAAGTCAAACTCCGACCGTATTTTCACTGAAAAATAATTAGACGGACCAAATTAAGATAAAAATTAAAATGTAGAGATGTCAAAATTAAGAAATGAACTTGAGAAATTAAAATAATTTTAAATAAAATTTAAGGAGAGGAAATATAGCATTTACTCTATCTTATTTTATAATTTTTATTTTTAATTATTTAAAATTAAATTAATTTAAATCAAAAGTTATGGGTACTTCCTTTCCTAATCCATTAACAAAATAATAAATATTAAATTATATTTCTAAACCCGTATTTGTGTTCACTTCACTCTCTACTATTGGCCTCCGAATTCAAGCTGTTCACTTTACCAGTCGTAACAGGTCGACATGAATCGCGGGGTTGAAGAAGAGAGAGCGCGAATTCCCATGAGCCAGAGACCCGAATGGGCTGATATTCGGCCCGTCCCGCAAGATGACGGCCCGAATCCGGTCGTGCCGATTGCTTACACCGATGAGTTCAGCGAAACCATGGATTACTTTAGAGCCGTATACTTGGCGGATGAGCGATCCCCACGCGCACTTCAACTCACTAAAGAAGCCATTTTTCTCAATTCAGGGAATTACACTGTAATCTTCTTCTTCTTCTTCTTAATTTGTCGGTTTATAATTTATCTTAACTGAATTTAACTGGAAATAAACAGTACGAGTGCAGTTGATTTAATTGTTGAAATTATATTTGTTAATTTGCATAGGGGAATAGCTGTAAGCGTAAACATTTTTTTTTATTGTTTTGGTAACTATGTGATGCTGAGATTGGGAGAGTGAGATTTCGAAAGCATTATCTGACTCAGATTTGTAGGTGTTAATGTAAAGACTGTGGGTTCATCCGTGGACGTATATAAAGCTGAGGTGAATATACATGCTCCATTGCTTGTGTATTTTGTAGTTGGTTTGCGTGACAAATACATTGTGGATGCGCGATTTGCCAAGTTTGGATTGAGTCCTCCTTTTGGTATACATGGAATAACACAAACACAACAATGTTATTTAGGGAGCGATGAGTGAGTTTTTAATGTATAAATGCCAAGGGCTGACTAGTTTTGACTAGAATGTCTTTCTTGAAGACCCCTTGGTACAAAGTCTGTGCTGAAAATTTCTTCTATTTATAGGTGTGGCAATTCAGACGTCTAATACTCGATGCACTTAATGTTGATTTGCATGAAGAATTGCATTTCGTTGACCAGATTACAAAAGACAATTCCAAAAACTATCAAATATGGTAAGCAGTTATTTTACTGATTCATCTCTTTCCCATTTGTGAAACTGTATTTATTTTCTGGGGGATGCTTGAGCAAGTTATAGTTGCACATCTGAAAACATAATTAGAGAAGAAATTTTATTTGATTATCAATTTCCCAAAGAAACTGATGAATGTGATTGAGCTTTTCTTACAGTATATCTTTTCAAGGGTAGAGGAATTGGTTGAAAGACTCAAGCTGAAAGAGCTCAACTTATATGGAGTAGCTATATATTATCTCTTGAATTGTTGTTAACAGGGTTATTGTCTCTTCGGGTGCAATCCTTAATTACATGAGAATGCATGGCTGTATTACTTTCTATGAGAATGAGAAAGAGCTGGTTGGTGTAGACATGAGAAATTAGGCTGATTAAGTGGAGTAAACTGAGGTTTGAGTTGAAATGAATTGGCTGTAGAGCTTGTGATTGGGCTGCATTATGTATTCTTGTTCTCACTCAATTTGTATATGCGCATCTAGAAAGGTGTATCCTTGTTTTCAATTTTTGTGGCAGCAGAAGGTGTGCATTACAGGAATGGATAGACTTCGGATCATCCTGTCTCCATCAATGCTCTCCTCTCTCTGTGTCTCTCACACACACACTAGAACATGGGTGTTTAGGCTACATTTAGCGGAGAGATGAACTGAAAAGCTGCCCAGGAGAGCATAGTCTTGCCCCTATGTTTCTGCAGCTCCTTTTTCCTTTTTATCAGGTTGTGATGGATGTCTTTATAGTTTATTTAGTTTTCTTCATGACATGTTAGGCATACTCGTCATTACTGGAATATTCTTTTTCAAATTAATTGAAAGAATTATTGAAGGAGAAGATATTATGTAAGAGGCCGTGATTTGATAGAAACAATTTTATAGAAATTTATAAAGCTAGCATATTCAAATAGGAGGATTCCAATTAAGCATTATTAAACATGGAAATACTTAATTTGGCCTTTATGTAATAACAAATACAGAGGAGAAGATTTTAAAGATTTGGTGGTCATGTTTTATAATTCATTCAACCAAACACATGGCTTAGTTGGTATGGAATATCACATATGACACTATATCGAACCAAACACATGATATTGTATCATGACACTATTTATCATACAATTTCACATCCCATCAAATCGCAATATACTTGATCTTGTCATCCTAACCAACATGCCCTAACTTGACTAGGTATCCTCAGATTTATTTATTGTTTGGTCCTGGAGTGTGAACAGCTTTGTCGTGGGAAAAGTTGGAATTGGTTTTCGAGTTTTTCATATTGAGAACAGTGGAGTTTTGGATTAAGATAATTCCTAGTGCTCTAATAATTTGGAAACAGATGAAGGAATTTGGTGACTCCCAGCATATGTTTAGGTGAGTCTTGATGCATAAGAACATTTTTGTTCTTGTTGCTCTGGTGGTTTTGCATTTTGTGCATGAGTGAATGTAAAAGTGTCTCAGAATGGAACTTGATCTGAGTTTTTGGTTCTAAATCTCCATGAGCTGAACTGAGGTAGAAGCCATTATATTTATCACTTTGGTATAATGGTTTAAGTCTGAAAAAGAAGTTGATGGTGGAATGCTTTGGAATGAAGCATTAAAGTCTGTTAAATTAACTAGCATCCAAGGCTTACACATGGAGAAGCTGATGAGAAATCCTTGGTCAAGTTCTTAGAAAAGATCATTGGAAGTTCCTAGAACCCAAATTGATAAGAACATGCCCGCACGTAGTTTTCTTGTTAATTGCTTAAGGATCTGATTATGTTCAGCAACAAAACTTCACTGGGTCCAAGCTGAGGTCCAGGTCTGCGTGAAACTTGATCAAACAAATATCAAGTAAATAAAATGGCATGACAAGAATTTGGATCTAGTCTATTTTTAGTCAGGCCAATCTAGGTTAAGGCAAAATCTGGTTCAACTCTCGAATATGGTTAGTAGGTTGATTCAATTGAGGGGGAGCAAGTAAACTCAGAGTTAGAAGCAGCTTTCTGTGCTTTCAAGAGAAAACATTTATTGATAAAGAGTTTCAGTAACTGGGTATTCATTGACTTATTGTTCTTGAAGGGTAGAAAGTAATTTACTAATGCGGCAAGAAATGGTGTTATGATGTTGGACATTGATTTTCATGACCAGATGGAAAATATGGCATTTTTGCATAAGTGACGGTATGTCACCCGTTACAGTTCATATTAATGCAATTTCTGATTTTGAACCTGATCAATATAACTTTTACTGTAAAAGTCACTTTGCATGTTCTCCCCGCATCATTCAGCTTCTTTTTCCTCCCTACTTGTAAATTTTTATATTCATGTAAAATCTGGTGAACTCTCAATTACCCTTTTCAAGAGGAATGTTAGGAGAAAATGCGTTAAATCTGTCTCTGTTATTGGCTGTCGGAGATTACCAGAGTTGCCCTGCCTGTAGACCCTGAATCTAGAGTGAGAAAAGAGACTAAGTGTTGTGTTCATTATTTTCTCTACATCGGCTGGCATTTCAAACTATTCAATTTTTAGGCATCATAGGCGGTGGGTTGCTGAGAAGCTTGGGACTCAAATAGCAAGTAAGGAGCTTGAATTCACCAGGGAAATCTTCTCTCAGGATGCAAAGAACTATCATGCCTGGTCCCATAGGCAGGTGTGCTGAATTCACTTTTTCTTGTTTCTAGGGCAGAAAAACAAATTAAACCTAAACAAAACAGCAAGTTTTCGTTCTTAGATCTCCTTTTTGTTGTCCTACACCACATTATGATAAAATTTCTCTATGCAGTGGGTTCTTCAGGCTCTTGGAGGATGGGAAAATGAGCTTGCCTACTGCGATGAGCTCCTCGAAGATGATATTTTCAACAATTCTGCTTGGAACCAGGTGCTTTTAAAATGTTCATCTTATGAATGCTTGCTTTGAGTTCAAACATAAACTATCACATGCACTGAGTAGTGAATATGTTAGTATTCTTAATGGTTTTAACTAACTCATCTGTGGATAATTAATAGGTGAGTAGAAACAGAGCACGGTATCTGGAAATAGAGAACTTTAAGAGGAAACTTACATTTCTTTTGCAATCCAAATCTGTAGAATCATATTTCTATCCAACCAATATGAGAAATCATTAAAATAATTTTGGAAAGATACATAGAAGAGGATCCAGGCTACGGAAGTTTTGGGTTCGTTCTCCAGTTTGGCCTCGGTTTTGCACCCCTTTTTTATTGACTGGAAAGGTGGATTGAAATTGTGGGTATGAATAAGTGGTTTTAGATAGAAAATTGGAATATTGGAGAGAAAGTAGTCAAAAGGATAGTAAGATCAAGCAAATGAGCGGATTGATGGTTGCTGGAGCATGGGATGGAAAATGGCATAAGGAAACTAATTTGTGGACACCTATTGATTTGGATGAAGTGGAAGCAAAAGGAATTTACCAAAATGTGGGGAAACTAAAAAACTACTGACCCAAATGGTTAGAGATACCAAATTGAGCTTCTTTTCCATTACAAAAGAGTATAGATTTTCAGTTAAACTTGTTCGTTCTCTATGTTAGAAAACAATTTGGGGCTTGCCACCAGAAAGTTGGATATGTGGATTCTGCAGCTGCAGAGAATGTTGATATTCAGAAATGAGAGCTGATTTTTCAGCTTCAGTGAAGTCAAGCGAGTAGCTCAGTATATGAGATGGATTAAAGTTTAGCCCCTCAATGAAACTCACAAGGGGGGAAAAAGAAGATGTGTGGTGGGTGTTTCTTGGTATCTTTAACCAGGATGCCATGGACTTCTGGGTCTTTGGCTAATAACATTCAGTTTCTCTTAACCTTGAATAATCAATATTCTTATTTTCTTGGCTAATATCTGATGCTGTGATTTTGTTCTCGTTTGCAGAGATATTTTGTTGTAACTAGGTCTCCTCTCTTAGGGGGCTTAGAGGTCATGCGGGACTCTGAAGTTGCTTTTGCAATTAAGGCTATTTTAGCCAAACCTGAAAATGAAAGTCCTTGGAGATATCTGCACGGACTTTACAAAAATGATGTGAACTCTCTAGTTAACGACCCTCGAGTTGCATCAGTTTGCTTGGACGTTTTGTTGGACAAAAGAGATTGTGTTCACGCTTTGAACATGGTTTTGGACCTTCTCAGCCATCACCACCAACCTAGCAACGAGTTGAAAGATGCAGTTGATGCTGTGTCTCCGGACCCCAAGCCCTCCGATTCAAACTTTGCTGAAAGAGTATGTTCTATCTTGCAATTGGTAGATCCCATAAGAGCAAGTTATTGGAGGTGGCGCAAGACCAGTATTCCTGCACAAGATTAATACCGAGGTAAAGAAACAGTCTTTGTTTAAGTCCATAAAAATCGAATAGCGATCCTCTATAACTACTTCGAGTATTCCTGAACCTGGGATTGTTCGTGGAAGTGAGTTTGTACTAGGTTAGATTTAACTTGGAACTCCCATTTGAATGGGAGCCTGTGAGAGAGAGCTCTCAGAATATTACAAATCCATTGTCCCTAACTGCTGTTCTTGTTGGTGCCAGTTCAACTAGTTTAGACTCAAAAAGAATTATATGTACCACGCCTGTTTCATTTTCATTTGCAGTTTTTTATTTCTGACACACTAATTAAAGTGAAAATATATTTATTTATATGTATTCTCATTACAAATATATTGATTTGACACCACGGTCTAATATAAATTACAATCTTATTAATTAATTTAAATATATTCTCATTTTCGCGCGAAAATTTGTATAAAAAAAAATACATATTTTTCAGAAAACTGATGTTTTATAATGTTTCTCTATCCGGAAAATTCATTTTACCAAGAAAGAAATTGGTATTGAGGTCATCATCCTCTACTCTGATTAAATGGTATCTCTTCCTTTTTTATCCATACCAATCCTATCCTTTCTTTCTATACAATAATAAATAATAAATAATAAATTTATGTAAATTTATAATTAATTTTTATAAGAATTGTTAATCAGATGAACTGAGAGATAATTTAAATATTAATATATTTAAATCTGAAATTAACAAGTCCTCATTCATTAATCAACGCAGTATATATCTATTAAAAAGAATAGTGAAGTAAGGATAAATATTTTTATATATCAGTCACTTTCAGTTGAATTCTCTTAAATACCCCATTTCAACATTTGAAGCTCTATTTGGTTGGCAAAAAATGGAGGTGCGGGGAATCGAACCCCGTGCCTCTCGCATGCGAAGCGAGCGCTTTACCATATGAGCTACACCCCCTCATTTCATAAATGTTGTAGTTAATTCTATTCCCAAAATTAATTTAAAAAGATAAATCATTTTATTATGTGATGGAATTATCAATTTCCAATATAATTTTCTTTCCATCATTTTTATTACTGTGATGATAATATTATTGTTACAACTTCGTATTAATATTAATAAAATTATAGATAGTACTATTAATAAGATAAGGAAAAACTACAAAAGTTTGACAGATTATAGATACTCTTTTGTTATTTGAAAACTTACCTATACTCTTTAATTTTAACTGTCGTCTAACAATTAGCTCATTCTGTTAGTTTCCGTTAGAAATCCATCCATTTTTATGGTAAACTGACCAAAATGCCATTGTGGACTAAGAATTATAATTTTATTTATTCTTTTATTGACTAAGTGGATAAATTTTTTTTATAATTTTTCATCCATGGCGTTCAAATTTTTTACATCTTTTTAGAAAAAGAAAAAAAAAAATTATTGAGGGCATAGTTGATAATTTCATATATTAATCCAAGGATTACATAATTTTATCAAAAATCAAGGAATTTTGTAATTTTTCAAACAATAAGAAGATATTTGTAATTATACCAAATTTTATTAAAAAAACTCTTTGTAATTTACCATAAAATAAATGAATAAAAATTTGAAAAAAAACTCTACAAGATAAACTAATCATCATCATTTGAACATGTATATTCAACTCAAGCTCGAGTCCAAAACTTTTGAACTTGATCTTGGATTTGTATATCTTTTTCCTTATGTATAATATGGGTGAATAACAATTTACTCCCGTGATATTGAAAATGAGCAAATTATCTCTCTATAAAAAAAAATATAGCAGTTTACCCCCTTGTATTTTGAAAAGTGAAGCAATTTACCTCCCTAGCTAAGGAGGTAAATTGTTTATTTTAAAAAACATAGGGAGGTAAATTATTGTATTTTAAAACATATGGGGAGATAAATTGTAATTTTATTTTTTCATCGAAGAATAATTGCTCATTTATAATATCATAGAAAGATATTTGCATTATTTCCAATACAAAATATATATTTTGATCTTATGGGTAAAGTATAGTAATCTAAATTTTTTAGATTAATGTGTTAGTGTTGTTGCATCATAGTTTAAAGCAACAAATTGACCTATCAATTTATCAAACAAACAGATAATGAAACAGAGGTTGCAAAAATATGAATCTTGAATTCTCTCTCCTTTTAACTTCCTTATATTTGCTTAAATGTTTCATAGAAGAGCCAAATTTCCCTATTTATTCATTTCTTGAAAGTATAAATTGAGGGGCAATAAGATCTAGTTTTGTTAGTGAAATTGAGACCCTATGACCATAGAGGTCATGAGTTCGAGCCCCGTTTATGCGCGGGTTGTTATTTCCACTAAATAGTAGGTGATGTTTGCCTTATAAGATAAGTCTACTGCACTAAAGAAATAAGCGAGCGCAAATTATCAATATGAAAACAACTAAATTACAACGAACTTTTATAATATCTGACACAATTATAAATATTTCTTTCTTGTTTTGAAAATCATAAATGCCCTTAATTTAACGTTCATCCAACAACTATAAGGGTAAATGGTACATAAAAAATAGTTTATGGAGGCAAAGTGTATTTTACCCTAACGGCTCGAATTCAATTAGTACAGAAATAATCAAATTCACTCTAATTATTAATCAAAACCAAATTCAAATGCATAAAAGTTTAAACTCAATAGTGATTAATTAAAATAAACTCAAACAATTCAAGCAATCATTTCATGGGACTTGCTTGAGAAGCTACTTTGAAGAAACCCTATGAAAAATGGAAGTTAAAGGTGGCTCCTAGTGAAAATAGAAAGCTCCAAAGCTCAAGCTGATTCTCAACTAAAATTATTAATATTTTTTTTCTTTCAAAAATTATAAATATCTCCTAAAATTATAAATATTCTAAATAAATATTCCTTTATAACCGCTCATTGTAAAAGAATATTTATTACAGTATTTGTAATTGTTTAAACGAGGGGTATTTGTAATTAAGGTAAACCTCATGGAAGCCCCTTCTGATTTACCTTTAATATTAACGTACTATTTTAGTAAGGGTTAAATACACTTTCCACCCATGAGATATGTATATATTGTCGGACTTACTCTCCTATGACTAGAAAACATATTAATTTTCGCTATGGTTAGCTACTATAGTCAAAAGATCAAAAACATGACAAATACAAATCAACCACCACTTTGTAACGACTATTAGCCATTATTTTCCTCAGAGATAAGTTCAGCAACAATACTGTCCAATGAGGGAAGAAGCCGCCAGTAAAAGAGTCAGAGGCGCTGCTAGCATCTGAAATTGGAACGGATACGCCCTCCTTTAGACAGTGGGAGCACTAGATGACTCGTCTATATCGTACCGAGTGCAAGTGTAGTCAAAATATTAGCCATGGCTAAAACTATGACAAATGTTTTAACTACAACTAAAACTCATAACAAATATTGATTAATCGTGGTAAAATTAAGATTTTGATTTTATTTAACTGTGATTAATAGTATTAATTTACCATAACTTTTGAGCCGTTGTCATTTATATTGTATCTAAAACTCAATTTTTTTGTAGTTTATATAGAAGATAACAAAACCCCTCTTCACAATTCGAATTTTTTATGTTGAAAATGCCTTTATTATTTACACCCACTAAAATATGTTTATTATAGTCATTCCATTAAATCATAATTTGAATTATTATAGAATTATTTTTTATAATAAATAATACCAAAAATTTATGATTTTTATAATTAGTATGAAAATATGTACAAACTCTATATTGTTACACCACGATCTACACATCCTTACATGAATTTTTTTAGCATAGATAATTTATTTTGTAAAACAAATTTGCATAAATTGGGCTTGAAAATATTTTTTTTTATCTTATATAATTTATAAAAAATTATAAATTTTAAATATTATTTTTGAATAAAAATGAGTAAAATTTTAAAATCATTAAGAGTAGTTTTGTGGGAGATTTTTTTATAAAACATACTTTAGGACGTAAAAAAGAAAGTACAAGAGTAAGTTAGAAGGGCATTTTTGTCCTATCCATGACAAATTATTTTGTTTAAGGGATTTTTGTTCGTTTCATATTTTAAGAAATAATTGCAACCATAAATATAATTCAGAGGTGTAAAATGTATTTAACTCTTTTAGTAAAACCAAACACGACAAATGGTTATTCAACGTAGGGGCCGTTTGCAAATATTTAAAATAAATAATTATTAGTTTATTATTAAAAATAATATTTTATTAGGTAAATATTATATTTGGTCCCTTAAGTTTTTGTTTAAAATTATTTTATTCCTCAGGTTCATTTCTTAACATTAGCATTCTTAAACTTTAATTTTTGTCTTAGTTTGGTCCCTCTGACCATTTCTCGACGAAAATGAGGCCGAATTTTGACTCTTTGGAGGGTAAAATGGTCAATAATTTTCATTAGATAGTCCTTAAGTTTGTAAAGTTGTCAAATTAATCCTTTCCTACACAAAAAAAATAACTTTTTAATATTACTTTTCTACTGATATGTTGTAATTATCTTATGTGAATAATGAAAACTTTAAACTAGGGCTGGCAGATGGGTCGAGCCGGCTCGACTTTGAGCTCGAGCTCAGTTTTACTTGTTCACCAGCTCGCGAGCTGGTGAATATATATATATATATATATTTATATTTATATATATTTTTATTTTTGAATTTTTTATATATTTATTTTTATATTTAATATTTGATCAATTTTATAATCTAAATTAACCATATATTATAATTATTAATCAATATCATACATTTTATTTTGAATAATAATAAATTATGGTACTTTTATTTATACATTTTATTTTTATAAAAAAATAAATTTAATCAACAACTTAGTAAATTATAATATTTTTTATAATTAAAATTATTTATTTAATATGATATATATAACTTTATGTTATATTTTAATATATATTTTTATTACGTTAATATTTTTTAAATTGACTAGTAATTCACTTATGATTTTTTATTATTTATAAATTTATGTTAAAATTTAGTAATTCCTATGAATTAATCTAGAAATCATAATAATAATAATAACAACAACAGCAACAACAATAATAATAATAATAATTATGATGATGATGATGGTTGAACAATTCTAATTATTATTTTATTATATATATAATGAGATTAAAAAGTTTAATCAATAATTACGATATCTTAAAATTCGGGTATACCTGATTCATACGAAATTTAAATATATAAAAGACTGTGTCCATTAGATGATATCAAACGGTATGATCTAAAATCACATGGCCTGATTCAACAATACAGCGCTTTGAATGATTACTCTTATGTTTTGAGTACTCTATCTAGACATCCGTATATCCAATAAGTCTAAAACTTTACCAAATATATTTTTTTGTAAGTTTTATCATATGTAACGGTTTGATCTGAATTTTGATGGCGCGATTAACCCATGTTGTTCGATAATGTTAGATGATAGTTACATAAATATTATACTAATATTTATAAATATATAAATTTTGCAGATTATGAACATATATTAATTTCAACTATATCTATATAAAAATTTTATAATTCAAACTCATGATTTAAAATGATGATAATGATAATAATTATAATAATAATAATAATAATACAAAATGTCAAACCCATCTCTTTCTCTCTCTCTTTTTATCGTTCTTTTCTTCCTCCTCCTTTCTCTCTTTCCCTTTCTATCTCCATTCTTTCCCCAAACCATTCTCTAAAAACCCTAGCCCCCAAATTCACGACAACAAGAAAGGCAAGTCGACAACGAGGACAGCAACGAGTGCGGCGATGAGTGCGCCTTCCAGGTATTGTCTTGTTGCTGTTCTGTTTGGAATTCCAGGTAATGATCAACAACGAAAAGTCTATTTTTGCTGTTCTGTTTGGAATTGTCTTGTTGTTGCCGTTCTGTTTGTCGAGCTCGAGTTGAGCTCATCGGCTCGAGCTCGAGAATAGAGTGTCGAGCTCTATAAAATTGACATGCTCTAATCAATGACTGCCAATGAAAATAGAGTTACATTCTACGTGTCCATTTCATAAAGTCAACAGAAATATTGACAAGCACTCTAAATGGACATTTCAATCTTCAATCTCTATTTCTGTTTACCAAATGAGCATTTCTACCTTCAAATGGGCAAATTTATCCTACAGGCAACATGGCTTTGCAGATTCACATTTATTAGTGTAATTGTGACAGAACTTTCCCTTGTGGGTTTAAATGAGAAGCAAGATACAACCTTTTCCCTGTAAATAATTTATCTTCATTCTGATAAATGTGTGGGCTTCTTAACAAATAATTTATCTTTTCCCTTGTGTTCACTTCACTCTCAAAGAAATTCTTTCAATTTTAATTCTTCTTATAGTTTTATACTAAAAAAATAGAAGCTATTGGCCTTTTCCGAATTCAAGGTGTTCGCTTTACCTTCAGTCGTAAAGCCTTGCAACTGAGGTCGACATGAATCGCGGGGTTGAAGAAGAGAGAGCCAAAATACCCATGAGGCAGAGACCCGAATGGGCTGATATTCGGCCCGTCCCGCAATATGACGGCCCGAATCCGGTCGTGCCGATTGCTTACACCGATGAGTTCAGCGAAACCATGGATTACTTTAGAGCCGTATACTTGGCGGATGAGCGATCCCCACGCGCACTTCAACTCACTAAAGAAGCCATTTTTCTCAATTCAGGGAATTACACTGTAATCTTCTTCTTCTTCTTTATTTGTTGGTTTATACTTTTTCTTAACTGAATTTAACTAGATATGAACAATACGAGGGCAGTTGATGTAATTGTTGAAATTATATTTGTTAATTATAGCTGTAAGCGTACACAATTTTTTTATTGTTTTGGGAACTATGTGATGCTAAGATTGGAAGAGTGAGATTCCCAAAGCATGATCTGACGCATAATTCTAGCTGTTAATGTAAAGACTGTGGGTTCATCCGTGGACGTATATAAAGCTGAGGCGAATATACATGCTCCACTGTTTGTGTATTTTGTAGTTGGTTTGCGTGAGAAATACATTGTGGATGCGTGATTTGCCAAGTTTGGATTGAGTCCTCCTTTTGCTATACATGGAATAACACAAATACAACAATGTTATTTAGGGAGCGATGAGTGATTTTTTAATGTATAAATGTCAAGGGCTGACTAGTTTTGACTAGAATGTCTTTCTTGAAGACCCCTTGGTATAAAGTCTGTGCTGAAAATTTCTTCTATTTAGGTGTGGCAATTCAGACGTCTAATACTCGATGCACTTAGTGTTGATTTGCATGAAGAATTGCATTTCGTTGACCAGGCTACAAAAGATAATTCCAAAAACTATCAAATATGGTAAGCTGTTAATTTACTGATTTGTGGATATGGTGTGTAAAATAGTCCAATTTGAACCTGATCCATATAACTTTTACTGTAAAAGTCACTTTGCATGTTCTCCCCGCATCATTCAGCTTCTTTTTCCTCCCTACTTGTAAATTTTTATATTCATGTAAAATCTGGTGAACTCTCAATTACCCTTTTCAAGAGGAATGCTAGGAGAAAATGCGTTAAATCTGTCTCTGTTATTGGCTGTCGGAGATTACCAAAGTTGCCCTGCCTGTAGACCCTGAATCTAGAGTGAGAAAAGAGACTAAGTGTTGTGTTCATTATTTTCTCTACATCGGCTGGCATTTCAAGCTATTCAATTTTTAGGCATCATAGGCGGTGGGTTGCTGAGAAGCTTGGGACTCAAATAGCAAGTAAGGAGCTTGAATTCACCAGGGAAATCTTCTCTCAGGATGCAAAGAACTATCATGCCTGGTCCCATAGGCAGGTGTGCTGAATTCACTTTTTCTTGTTTCTAGGGCAGAAAAACAAATTAAACCTAAAGAAAACAGCAAGTTTTCGTTCTTAGATCTCCTTTTTGTTGTCCTACACCACATTATGGTAAAATTTCTCTATGCAGTGGGTTCTTCAGGCTCTTGGAGGATGGGAAAATGAGCTTGCCTACTGCGATGAGCTCCTCGAAGATGATATTTTCAACAATTCTGCTTGGAACCAGGTGCTTTTAAAATGTTCATCTTATGAATGCTTGCTTTGAGTTCAAACATAAACTATCACATGCACTGAGTAGTGAATATGTTAGTATTCTTAATGGTTTTAACTAACTCATCTGTGGATAATTAATAGGTGAGTAGAAACAGAGCACGGTATCTAGAAATAGAGAACTTTAAGAGGAAACTTACATTTCTTTTGCAATCCAAATCTGTAGAATCATATTTCTATCCAACCAATATGAGAAATCATTAAAATAATTTTGGAAAGATACATAGAAGAGGATCCAGGCTACGGAAGTTTTGGGTTTGTTCTCCAGTTTGGCCTTGGTTTTGCACCCATTTTTTATTGACTGGAAAGGTGGATTGAAATTGTGGGTGTAGATAGAAAATTGGAATATTGGAGAGAAAGTAGTCAAAAGGATAGTAAGATCAAGCAAATGAGTGGATTGATGGTTGCTGGAGCATGGATGGAAAATGGCATAAGGAAACTAATTTGTGGACAGTATTGATTTGGATGAAGTGGAAGCAAAAGGAATTTACCAAAATGTGGGGAAACTTAAAAACTACTGACCCAAATGGTTAGAGATAGCAAAATGAGCTTCTTTTCCATTACAAAAGAGTATAGATTTTCAGTTAAACTTGTCGGTTCTCTATGTTAGAAAACAATTTGGGGCTTGCCACCAGAAAGTTGGATATGTGGATTCTGCAGCTGCCGAGAATGTTGATATTCAGAAATGAGAGCTGATTTTCAGCTTCAGTGAAGTCAAGCGAGTAGCTCAGTATATGAGATGGATTAAAGTTTAGCCCCTCAAAGAAACTCATAAGGGGGAAAAAAGAAGAAGTGTGGTGGGTGTTTCTTGGTATCTTTAACCAGGATGCCATGGACTTCTGGGTCTTTGGCTAATAACATTCAGTTTCTCTTAACCTTGAATAATCAGTATTCTTATTTTCTTGGCTAATTTTTGATGCTGTGATTTTTTTCTCGTTTGCAGAGATATTTTGTTGTAACTAGGTCTCCTCTCTTAGGGGGCTTAGAGGTCATGCGGGACTCTGAAGTTGCTTTTGCAATTAAGGCTATTTTAGCCAAACCTGAGAATGAAAGTCCTTGGAGATATCTGCGCGGACTTTACAAAAACGATGTGAACTCTCTAGTTAATGACCCTCGAGTTGCATCAGTTTGCTTGGACGTTTTGTTGGACAAAAGAGATTGTGTTCACGCTTTGAACATGGTTTTGGATCTTCTCAGCCATCGCCACCAACCTAGCAACGAGTTGAAAGATGCAGTTGATGCTGTGTCTCCGGACCCAAAGCCCTCCGATTCAAACTTTGCTGAAAGAGTATGTTCTATCTTGCAATTGGTAGATCCCATAAGAGCAAGTTATTGGAGGTGGCGCAAGACCAGTATTCCTGCTCAAGATTAATACCGAGGTAAAGAAACAGTCTTTGTCTAAGTCCATAAAAATCGAATAGCGATCCTCTATAACTACTCCGAGTATTCATGAACCTAGGAAATGAGTTTGTACTAGGTCAGATTTAACTTGGAACTCCCATTTGAATGGGAGCCTGTGAGAGAGAGCTCTCAGAATATTACAAATCCATTGTACCTAACTGCTGTTCTTGTTGGTGCCAGTTCAACTAGTTTAGACTTTTAAAAAGAATTATATGTACCACGCCTGTTTCATTTTCATTTGCAGTTTTTGATTTTTGAAACACTAATTAAAGTGAAAATATATTTATTTATATATATTCTCATTACAAATATGTTGATCTGACACCGCAGTCTAATATAAATTAGAATCTTATTAATAAAATTAACAAGTCCTCATTCATTAATCAACGCAGTATATATCTATAAATATATACAAACTCTTATATCGAGTTTCAGTTGAATTCTCTTAAATACCCCTTTTCAATAGTTGAAGCTCTATTTGGTGGGCAAAAAATGGAGGTGCGGGGAATCGAACCCCGTGCCTCTCGCATGCGAAGCGAGCGCTCTACCATATGAGCTACACCCCCTCATGTAACGAACCTTGTAGTTAAATATTCATCATACTATTCTCATAAAAAAGTCTTTGTAATTATATCAAATTTCATAAAAAAAGTTTTTGTAATTATGTCAAATTTCATAAAAAAAGTCTTTGTAATTATGTCAAATTTCATAAAAAAGGTCTTTGTAATTATGTCAAATTTTATAAAAAAAAGTCTTTGTAATTTACCCTAAAATAAATGAATAAAAATTCGAAAAAAAAAACTCTACAAGATAGCTAGTCATGATCATTTGAACATGTATATTCAACTCAAGCTCGAGTCCAAAACTTTTGAACTTGATCTTGGATTTGTATATCTTTTTCCTCATGTATAATATGGGTGAATAACAATTTACCCCCGTGATGTTGAAAATGAGCAAATTATCTCTGTACAGAAAAAATATAGCAATTTACCTCCCTATCTAAGGAGGTAAATTATTTATGTTAAAAAATATAGAGAGGTAAATTATTGTATTTTAGAAAATACAGGGAGATAAATTGCAATTTTTTTTCATCGAAAAATAATTTGCTCATTTGCAATATCACACAAGAATATTTACATTTTTTCCAATATAAAATATATATTATGATCTTATGGGTAAAGTACAGTAATCCAAATTTTTTAGATTAACGTGTTTGTGTTGTTGCATCATAGTTTAAAGCAACAAATTCACCTATCAATTCATCAAACAAACAGATAATGAAACAGAGGTTGCAAAAATATGATATTTGCTTAAATATTTCGTAGAAGAGCCAAATTTCCCTATTTATTCATTTTCATCAAAGTATAAATTTAGGGGCAATAAGATCTGATTTTGTTGGTGAAATTGAGGTTCTATGTCTTTAGAAGTCATGAGTTCAAGCCCCGTTTATGTGTGGATTGTTATTTCTACTGAATAGTAGGTGGTATTTGCCTTATAAAATAAGTCTACCACGATAAAGAAATAAGCGAGCGGAAATTGTCAATATGAAAACAACTAAATTGCAACGAACTTTCATAAAAGATGACATTTATAAATATTTCTTTTTTGTTTTGATAATCATAAATACTCATAATTTAACGTTCATCCAACAACTAGTATAATTTCTTGATCTTTGCTAGATTTTCATTGATTTTACCCTTGTGAACTTTGAATTTATAATTTTACTTTAAATTTTTTTTGTAGACTAAGTAGATTTTTTTCTTTAATTTTTCAAAGTTTTTGTTTTATAATTTTCTAAAGAAAAATATACAGTAAAAGCAAAATTAACAATTCCACCTCTATCCAAAGAGTAAAAGAACAGATTGGTAGAGATGAAGAAGAATATATGAATAATTGAACGCAAGTGCATATACAAAATTGTGGCCTTTTTACATCGCTGGTGTTCTGGAGACAGTTATCAACAATCTAAATGACGAGATTGCCTGAAAAACATATCAACAGCATTCTCTCTTCATCAAGTAGAGTTACAACGCAGTTTCTTCACATGGAACTCCATGCAATTTCCAGACGGAGATCTCCCCAGTGCCGTCACCCGTAAAAAATAGTCCGTCGCTGCCAATTTCTATCACTTCAACTTCCAGCTTGGAAAATATTCTGCCTCTTTCGGTAAACCTTAAATCACAAAACACAGACATGATTACACAGTTGCCAAAGAGGAGGGGAGAAGATATTGACAGAAACGATATTGGGTCGATGATGATACTCACGAGGGCAAGTCATAGAGGCGGACAGTGTTGTCGTTACATGAGCAGAGCAGAATAGGCTTGGCCTCAGCATCATGTATGCCACAAAGAGCAATAAAACCCTGAAACAGCATTAAATATATTCAAGATTTTCAGAATGCTAAAAAGATTTAAAAGCACTTGACACAGGGATGGGAAATACAGAGGCCAATGGAGGCACTGCACAAATCAATGCATTTTCGGGTAAATTCTTTTCAAGTCAATGTATTTCACTTACACAATCTTCTTTGATCTCATGAATCACGTCTATGGTCCCGCTTTCAGTTGCAGCCCAAATCTATTTGACACACAGAAGTAAAGGAATTTAGCAAGATGCAGCACAGTGCATCCCCAATTGAATTATAAAGAGCCAAACCTTCAGTGTGTTGTCCAGAGAAGCAGATAGCAAATAGTTATCCCAGCAAATGATGGCCGTTACAGCTCTTGTGTGCCGATTTAGTGTATGCAAACAATGCAGATTTTTCCGGTCCCACACCTGGAAAACGGTAAACAAATGAATAATATTAGGTATACATACAAAAAAAAAAAAAAATTGGAAGCAGAAAGGGGCAGAAAAAAGAAAATGGAAGAAAAGAAATAGAAGAGCATTATATGAAAACTTACCCTTATGGTACAGTCTCTTGATCCTGAATAGAGCCTATTGTCAGACCCTACAATAAGTGATGTCACGGCGCCTTGGTGCCCCTTCAGCATTTCAGCAGCCTCCAGGGTAAGAGCCTCCAGATTCAATTTCCATACCAGTATGCTACCATCCTGCAGCCATATAAGTTTTGTTTCATACATAAAATGAGAATCCACAGTGCAGCTAATGCAGCCATAAATATACACGGTGAAAGACCCTGGGAGTTACCTCCATTCCAGCAAACAACTTATCATCATCCAGGACCATGCTACAAACTAACCCAGCAAGTAGACCGAAACCAAACTCAGCATGATGTTGTAGGTTCCATGCCTGTTTGCCAACACAAGTATTAAGTCCATATCGAAAAGGATGAACTGGCATACAGTGACATAGTTCATTGGAACATGATAAAAGAAGAAAGTATATTTATACCTTCAAAGCAGTTTGCAGTCCAACCAATAACCACGAGCCTTCGCTGATTAAACACCCTGCTTCACCATCGGTAATTACAGAACCAGCACACTGCATCCAGAGAAGAACAGAAAAATGAATAACAGAACACCCTATTTACAAGATGACAGTTTCATTGATAGAAACTTATTCCCACCTGACCGGTGTGGCAGTCCCAAGCTCGAATGGTTTTATCCTTGCTACATGAATATAGCCTGTCGGAGCCAGATGGGAGCGAAATCCCAGTCACAGCCTGAGGAAAGTTGTATCAAAGTACTTGTGTATTAGTGAAACCCGTAACAAATGCAAGGCTAAACAGTGGGGACATATAGACCATGATTTTAAACAATACTAAACTCATTTATCAATAAGTACCTTGGTATGGCCTTCTAACTTTTTCAACAATGTGAATCCAGAACCAGAGAACCAAGAGTGCAGATCCTTGCACTTGTCTCCATGGACACAATTTCCTGTGACCCAGTACTTGCATTGCTTTGGCTTAGCTTTTTGAGAGCTAAAATTTTCAGGTTCACTTCTTACAGCTTTCAAAACCTCTGGCTGGGCCTGTATATCACCATGAGTGCTCGAGGAAGCGATGGTCATTTCTATATCCATGTGAACATTCTCATTTCCAGTATTTGCCAAGACGTTCTGATGGCTGCTCTGACCACTTCTACTGGTGTGCATGCCTCCTTTATTACTTGAAAGGGTGGCAGTCTCGGGGTTCTTATATTTAGGACTCCTCCAGGTCATCTTTCTGGATTGCATTCCACGAACGTCCTTCGCTGGTGCCAACTGGATCTCACGAGATTGTGGAGGTGGCAATTCTCTGTGCATGAACCTACATGGATTCCTATTGCATCTCCCTGCAAGCCAGTAGGTGCAGACTTGGGTTTTCACAGGCAGTCTTCCAAATCCATCACAGGTTGAGACTCTAGTTGCTGCCTTGACTGCCATCTTATAATACTAAACCAAAACAGAATAACAGAACAATCAAAAACTGAACCAAGTTGGTGAAACTCAAACCATAAAGCCTGCTGCTTCCGCTATATAAAGTTGAAGGAACCCAAACATGAGCAAGTGCACCAAAATCCAAATATCATCGACTCCAGATTGTTTCTTCAATTCAGTGCCACAAGAAAAAGTTTACAATCTAGAAACAGAAACCCTAAAATTCCAACCATACTGTCTGCATGCACAATTTCACTGAGGGACTATAAGTGAAAACCAGACACAACATCGTCCAATTTCTTGATATTTAAGACATGGAAGAACCACTTAAATCAAAACCTATCTAAAGCAGATAATTCCAGAAATCATCATCAGCCGGGACCATAACTTTCCATAATTAAATGATCCGGTAATAGCGCATATGAGCAACCATTGCTTCCAAGATTCTTATTTCTTGAACCAAAACATAATCTCCCAACAAAGATCCACGCGTGGGAGACAAAATTCACTGAGGGACTATAAGCAAAAACCAGACACAAACAGCGTCCAAAATCTTGCATATAAGACATGAAAGAACCTCAAAAATCATAACCTAAGGGAAGCAGAAAATGAATCCCACATCCAATGATACTATCTTCATCAGCCAGGCCATAACTTTCCGTAGTAACATCAGAATCATCCAGCAGTCACGTATATCAGAACCGTCGTTTCCAAGATTCGTATTTCTTGAACCAATCTCCCGAGACAGATCGACAACGTAGCAGAAAATTTACTCGAGTCGAAGAATGCAACATACTTGTAAGAAACAGTTAAACCTCGCTAATCAAATACAAAAAGAGTCCTGAACAAAGAAGCCCTTAGTTTCAACTCCCTCAAAAGCCACGACAAGAAATCCAAGAACTCCAGACCAATCATTGCCGATTCTTGAGAACCCATCGATGATGATGATTGGGTTGATCGATTGAAAACGTACACAAATCGAAAACTCTAAGAATATACACAGAATCAAAAGATAGCAAACCTGATGATATTGAACCAAAATCTCCGAAAATAAAACTTCTCTGATCAGAGATGAATGATCAAGGTTTGATAAGAGCAATTGAACAAAGAACTTATTTTTTTTTTTTTCTGAGTAATTTGAGGAGCAAAACTGATCTAATGCTACGTCAAACTCCTATATATAGACGCGAGAATTTAGGATCAATTAAACTAAATACTTGAAATTCAACACATCTTTTTTGTTTTCTTCGCTTTCTTTTTTAGAAATAACCAAACTCAATGAATTTTTTACCATAAAAGAAATTCCCACTTCCCTTTTTACAGATATGAATTTTACCGATCAGTAATAATAATGCCATTAATTTGAATATTGTATATTCTAATCCGAATTTCTTTTCATATAATTATAAATATTTTTAGTTATTTAAAAAATTATTAATATTTTTTAAATTTTAATATTGTTTAAAAATTAATTCATCGCATTAGTTTTTATTAAATTTTTATTTATTTTTTTATGATATATTGACCAAAATATTCATATAAAAAGAATTATGATTTTTTTAATTTTTTATGGATTAAGTGGATAACTTTTTTAGAATTTTTTGAAATTTTTTCATCTACTCTGTTCGATTATTTTATAATTTTTTATTTATTTTAACAAAAATACAGTAAAGAAAAAGTTGATAATTCCATACCCCCATTTAAGAATTATATAATTTTATCAAATATTTGAAAATATTTATAACTTTTTGAATAACAAGAGGTATTAATAGTTATGTCAAAACCTCAGTGGAGGTCATCGAAATGTACCCTTATTTTTATGTATATTTCAAGAATTAGACCTCTTTAAAAATGTGGAATTAATTATGTTTAGACCTCTTTAAAAATTATGTTTAAAAATGTGAAATTAATTTTCATGTATTTATAAATTAGAATTAATTATGTTTAGACCTCTTTAAAAATGTGAAATTACACTTTTACCCCAAAAAGTTTAGAAATTACATTTGCACCCTTAAAAAATTCACTTACACTTGACCCTCTTTTGTTAGGATTTAGATGAAAAATGCTAATGTTAGTAAAAATAATTCCATAAAGTTTTAAATTTTACCCTTAACTCAACGTTTTCATGCAATAATTTAGTGTTTATGAATGAAAAATGTAATTACGTTAACATCACTTTCTCTCTCGCTCTATATATGTATATTACATTTATTCTTTTATAAGTACAAAAATATTCATGAGAATGTTAAATGATAAGAAAAGTTAAAAATTCATGTATTTCTCTTTGCTTACATTAGCATTTTCTACCCAAACCCTAATGAAAGGGGTCAGATGTAAATTCAGAATTTTCAAAATTGGTATAAGTGTAATTTCCAAAATTCTCCGAAATAAAATATAATTTAGCATTTTTTAAAGAGTTGTAAGGATAATCAATCTTAAAAATTAAGTTAAATTGTAAATAAGCGTCAATAATTCATGAACATATAAAAATAAAGGGTTAAATTCATTTTGACCCCCTGTGATATATCAAAATATAGAAAATCCCCCTAAAAAAATTTTAATATAAAAAATCATTCCTATGTTATCGATAAATAATCACACTCGCCCCTTGCTCAACTTAAACCTATTTTTTTTTAAAATAATAGCTCAAATACCCATTCTAGTCAACCGTTCAAATTAAATCTATTAATATATAATTATTTTGAATGATAATATATATAATTTATAACTATTAAAATATATTTATAATATATAAAATTATAATCTATAAAAAAATTCAAAATAAGAAATATAACCCCCTATCCATCCCCCCCCCCCCCTGCCTCCCTCCTCCCCTTCCCTCGCCCACTGCCCATTTGGGTAACATCGGTCGTCGAAGTCGCCTAGGGGTGAGGACGGTGCGCGCGCCCTCCTCTTCTGCAGCAGCAACGGCATATTCGTTGTCGTCGCTCTGTTTTTTTTAAATATATAATTTTTAATTAATTTAATTAAAATTATATTTATAAATAATTAAATAGTTATTATATAAAATAATATTTTATTATTAATAAATATATATATTAGATGTGAGAGAAGGACAAAAATATTAAAACAATATATTTTTATAGTAAATTCGCAGTCAAAGCACGTGTGACTCAATTTCTATACATAGGGGGTTTTTTGAACTTTATTTTATATCACAGGGGGGGATCGATACTTTAATTTTCATAAGAAGTTTTTTAAACAGTCCTATTATCACAGGGAGAGTAATTTATCTTCTTCCTCAATTTTTTTAGATAGAGACATAAATTGCTTCATTTCAAAAAATACATGAAAATAAATTACTGTATTTTAAAAGATACAAAGAGGTAAATTGTATTTCTTTTCCATATAGAGTAATTTACTCATTTGCGATATTACAGGTTTTTTCTCCGTGACACTCTCTCTCTCTCATAGAAAAAGAAAAAAATCTAAGAAATTCAAGTTCTTCATTTTGACGAACACAATTTTCCTTAGTATTCTAACAATTTAGAAAAGAAAACATACATAGAAAAGTGTCTCGCTAGCTTTTAAATATGACAAGTTTTTCTAGGGGTCTCGTTTAGGCTCGCCAACGTTGCTCTATTATTAACCCATGGTCACGATTTCGCATGTTTGTGCTTCTCTCACCTCTCCTCAAGTATATTCTTGGTAGTCCGTGGGTCAAGATCTTCCTCAGGGAATATAAATATCAATGAAGATCAACGGTGCAATAATCAAATAAAACAAACTATATATATAGAGAAAAATATAATTTAAATATTAGAGGAGAGAGTAGAAGTCAGTTCGGTTGTGTTGGAAAATAACAATGTTTAATCCATAAGATAAATTATATCGCAAGTATAATAATTTATGTGCACACTAAATATAAAATTACATTGGCACATAATCGTGGATCGAGTAAACCTGTAGCGGTGGAAGTATGTCGATCGACATATCCGGGTCTAACTCGTCTACAAGCTCATGCCTTAATTCGATCATAAACACGTCAATTTTCTCGTTGTTTTGAAGATCATCCCAAGAACATTTTCAAGATTCCCGCATGTTGGATCTCGCTTTGAATCTTACCCACGAACGCACCTTGCTCGCCATGTTGGATTACTACTAAAGTAATCCACTTATTTACACACCTTTAAATCCAAGAAATCTATGGTGATGCTCTTAGAAAAAACATAGAGAGATATATGTAGGAAGCTGCTTCGCTTCGGAAGCGTATAAAAAACCAGATCAAGGGTGTACCTTTGATCTTTCCCAGGCGTTCAGCTAGGGGTGGCAACGAGTCGAGCTCGGCCATTTTTGTTGAGCTCGAGCTCGAGCTCGACTCTGCAACTTCAAGCTCGAGCTCGAGCTCGAGCTCGCCGAGCTCGCCCAGGTTGAGCTCGAGCTCGAGCTCGACACTGCATTCCCAAGCTCGAACTCGAGCTCGAGCTCGAGAAATTGAGCCCGAGCTCGAGCTCGAGCTCGTCAGCTCGATAGCGCCTGGACCACGCGAACCACTCCAGGGTGCCTTAGGCGGACGAGTCGAGCCGCATTTGCCCGAATCACATCCAAAAATACACAAATGGAGATGTTACCTCCGACGTCACCGGCGACTCAATAGATGATTCTGCAGTTTCAGATTGACATGATTGAGCCCATGACTGCAAAAATTCCTCAATCTCTTCAACAATGTGAAGAGTTTTTAGAGCGCGGCCACGGCGACATTTGTGATATTGGCAGGGATCTTTTTCTTCTTGTAGAGAGTTTGCAATTCTCTCCTTGTGGGGGGGGGGGGGGGAGAGGGGGAGGAGAAGTGGTGGGTGGTGGCTGGCGGTGGCGGTGGCGGAGGGAGAGATGGATTTGGGGCTAGGGTTCTAAGGATTTGGGGAAGAAAAAAGATTGGAGAAAGAATGGAGATTAGAAAGAGAAAGATAGAAAGAAAAAGAAAGAAGAAACGAGAAAAAGAGAGAGAAAGAGATGGGTGTTGACTTTTGTTGTATTATTATTATTATTATTATTATTATTATTATTATTATTTTATTATTAGTATTAGTATTAATGTATTATTATTATTATTATTATTTTAAATTATGAGATTGAATCATCAAATTATTACATAGATATAGTTGAAATTAATATATATTCACAATTTGCAAAATTTATATATTGATAAATATTAGTATAACATTGATCTAACTATCATCTCACATTGTTGAACAACATGGGTTAATCGAACCATCAAAATTCAGATCAGACCGTTAGATATGATCAAACTTACATAAAAATACGTTTGGTAAAGTTCTAAACTTATTGGATATACGGATGTCGAGATATCGTACTCAAAACATAAGAGTAATCATTCAATACGGTGTATCGTTAAATCAGGCCATGTGATTTTAAATCATACCGTCAGATATAATCTAATGGACACAGTCTTGTATATATTTAAATTTCGTATGAATCGGATGCCCGAATTTTAAGACATGGTAATTATTGATTAAATTTTTTAATCTCATTATATATATAATAAAATAATAATTAGAATTGTTCAATCATCATCATCATCATCATCATCATTATTATTATTATTATTATTATTATTAGATTAATTCATAGAATTACTAAATTTTGACATAAATTTATAAATAATAAAAAATCATAAGTGAATTACTTGCCAATTTAAAAAATGTATAACGTAATACAAATATATATTAAAATATAACATAAAGATATTATAATAATTTTAATTATAAAAAATATTATAATTTACTAAGTTGTTGATTGAATTTATTTTAATATAAAGATCAAATGTATAAATAAAAGTACCATAATTTATTATTATCCAAAATAAAATATATGATGTTGATTAATAATTATAATATATGATCAATTTATATTATAAAACTGATTAAATATTAAATATAAAATTAAATATATAAAGAATTCAAAAATAAATATATATATATAAAAAAAATAAAAAATATTCACCAGCTCGCGAGCTGGTGAACACTTCAAACCCAGCTCGAGCTCGAGCTCGATAGGAGCTCGAGCTCGAGCCGGCTCGACTCGAGCTCGAATTTTTCGAGCTCGAGTCGAGCTCAAAGTCGAGCCGGCTCGTCGAGCTCGCGAGCCGGCTCGACTCATCTGCCACCCCTACGTTCAGCGTATAAAACAATATACTATAGGCTAAGTATATAAAGAGAAAACTGAGAGGGTGTAAGATAAACTAAATTGGATCCTACCCTTGTCATTTACTTCAATTGGCTTTGTGTGGTGACTTCCTTTTAACCAAATCTTCCTCCACGAGGTTTCAACCTTTGAAACCCTTTATCGTCCACGCCAATCACCAGAGATCTTCTTGTTCTTGTGCTAGCAAGGCAAAGAAAGGAAAAGAGAAAATCAAAAGAATGTTATGACTTGACAGTTTCAATTTTCTTTTTCGTTCCTTCTTTGATTCAAAAAAAGCAAGAAAAATAAGATGGAGAGAGCAAAGGAGAGAGAGACCATGAAATTTTGTTGAATTGGGGAAGCAAAAAATGTATGTGTGTGTTGTGTGTGAGATAAAAAAGTGTAAAAGTGTTTTAACCTGGTCACAACTTTCTAAATGAAAGACTAGCTTATCCCAAGTCTCCATCCTCTCAATAACCTCAACCCTAGCTGAAAATTTCAGCTTTTAAAGGGCAAAATTTCGTCCCAAAAATCAACCAATATCTCATTTTGAACACACAAGGTCAAATTGGATCATGGGCTTGATCTAAAGTGAACTAGTCTCTCATAGATCAAGCCAGTGTCAATGGACATAAATTTGAATTCAATTTAATTTTAAATCCATCACTTTAAATCCTTTATTCCGATTAAAGACCCAAGCTACTCTCTCATTTAATTTTTGAGTCCAATCAATAAATTAAATCAAGCCCACTAAATTAAGTCAATTAATTTAAAAGGTCTAAAACCTAAAATTGACTAATTCAATCAGTAATTTTTTGTAAAAATCCAACCCATAGATTGATACATAAATGATCCAATCATTTATTTTCTCTCCAAGAAATTAACTTAATTCAATTAAATTAAGCTCTATCTTCCAAAATTAATTTTAAATTAATTCCATCATAATCCGATGATTGGGGTGTAATTCTTTATATCCACCCTCAGCTAGACTTGAGCGTGCTTGACCAACATAATTAATTAAATCTAATTTAATTAATTATTTTTTACTATCCCATAATCAGAAATAACCTATTCCATGGGTGATCGTCTAGCAACAACCCATGGTACTAGAGACTAGGTGAATTATGCGTGAATATTTAGGCTCTGAGTTTCATACGGGTACGTTGCTACTGTGAATTGTCTCTCGGTCTTAGTCTAGGGCATGAAATTGGGCGTCGGTTCGCATCCTTAACTAGGCATCTATTCTTCATACTCGAGATGTGTTTACTCTACTAATCGTTGTAGGAAATCCTTCCCACTTAATCTATCGCTACAGTAAAAAGTTTCAAGAGTCTAAACATCTTAGAGTGCATAGGAGATCTCGCTATCACAATATTGATAAGAGACAGATTCTTTCTTAGAATCCACCGTCTTTGCTACATACTCTAACTATATTAGACAAGGTTTATGATGATTATATTTCATGATACAATCATCGCTCGCCAGATCCAAGAGACAGTCTTCGTATGCGTGCGACTGCTATGATTTCTCAAGTCCGAGGACTAATCCCGTACTATCAAAACTATGTCATACCGACCATGCCCTTAAGGCTTTCATATGACGATTGCCGCGAGTCAGTTCAACCAGTTGACTAGCTTATCAAGTAATCAACTAAAAAATTGCATAAACGACCTACGTCTTCTACCGAAGAAACACAACTGTAATACTTAATGCAAGTCTCTATAGGACTCTCAATGCCCGATTTCGATGTCCTCGACTTGGAACATTTCAAACCGATCCTTAAAAGTTGGTTTTATAGCTATCAAACCTATGCGCAGCCCAACTCCACGGGTTTAACCTTTCAGTCTGTGGACATTTCATTGTAACATTGAACATTGTTCAACTTAAGTGGTAAGCACAACAAAACATAATGCCAGTTTGAGGAACTCTTATCATATTCATCAATTAAATTATTTTGATAAAGACTGTCAAATAAACAACCAGTCCTGATCACATATTCCAACAATATATTGAGAGAGAGACTATTTGGACATCGTATATATTGGGAGAGTGTTGTGATCAACTCATTGATATCACATTTGCGTTTCTATATCTCTTTGATCATAACCATGTACCCTATTTATAGTTGTACTCAACCATATCTTTAAGAGGAGTCCATATCCCAATATACATTTGGAGGACTACAAACTCTATCTTAGATAGGGTTTATATTAGAGGAGTCCCGATCCCAATATTAAGTTGGAAGGCTTCAAATTTATATCAGATATGGATGCATATTTGGTCATAGTCCACAAACTCGGCCTGATGTTCAACACCTTCCACTCATACATATTTGACTCAATTTCTCAATCTCATGTTCATCCCTTCATACAGGAACTGAGGTATGCGACCAAGTGAGAAGGAACAGTGAGAAGAGTTATATTAAGTCATCACCAAACTAACATAACCCTACAACTCAACATCTCGTTGTATACACCAAAATATATGGTTGGACTTAATCAAGCATCTCTAGATCCGTCAATGGATAAAAACAGGGTTAATTATTTTATTATTATAAAAAAATATATAAATATAATTTATAAAAAATGTATAACATGTTTATAACGAGTCGTGGATCACATCCACAACTCGAGCAAAAAATTTTTTTGGTTAAATTTTGACCATGTCATGGATGTGATCGACGACATGGAGTCGTGGTTGATGTCCATGTCAACAACGACTGTCCCCTTTTTTAATTTTTTTGTTTAATTAATTATATTCAATTAATTTTTAACAACATGTTGAAATTCAAAAAATCATAACGTTAAAATTATATTAACTTAAAAAACAGTAAAGTATACAAATATAATAGTGTATATTTTTTTATACAATTACAAAAAAATACAATAAACTATACAATTATTGTTGACAATCTCTCACCGACGCATTTGATTGTGTAGAAGAATCTCTTTGTTGGGTTTGTCGCCTTTCATGCATTTGCAGCCAATCCATCTCGCTGTGAATACGTGATGTTTGATTTCGACTAGGGCGTGTAGAGATACAAATAGTAATATCGTGGACCAACTCAAATTTCGGGACATCCCAATAATCTTCGGAATGCATAGGTTCAAGTGACTTAGAATATGTATTCCTGTAAGCCATTAAATCATAATAATCTTTCACTGTTGATGCAACATTAATCATGTATGCAGTGCATACCTTTTGAGCGTAACTGCAGAGAATACCAAAATGAGTCCACTTGCTGCATGAACATTTTCGGTTGCAATTTTGACAATATGGATATTGAGTCCATGTCCATGCTGATGTCTTGTAACAATCGAGGCGGACTGTTGAAACTGATGGTATTTGGTGACAGTATGCTCAACAGAATTTTGTTGCCAACGTTTGACATATTGTATGTAAAATCCATCCATAGTTGGTTGTTGGGCAACATTACAATACTCTTCGCTAACCTCTCATGAAAATAATGGATAGTACATTGAAGCAACATCTCAGCTAATGCTGTCAACGGTAGGCGGCGAGCTCCTTTCAATATTTCATTGATGCATTCTGACATGTTGGTCATCAAAATACTGTATCGCCATCCACCATCATGAGAAACTATACATTTTTCCTTGTTAATCTTGTCTAAGAATTCAAACGCGGCTAGTTTTTGTCTCTTTATCTCTTTCATAACTCAATTGAATTTTCTGATTTGATATCAGAGCCAGCTCTCCAACAAATATCCTTCAACACAATATTTTTTTTAAACGATTGTCGAAATTAGAACACACATGCATCAAGCAATTACGGTGCACGCCGTGAGGTGGCACAAAATCCGAACTTTCACCGACTGCTTTAATGATACTAGGGTGACGGTCAGAAATAAAGCACATTCCACGTCGCCCTCGTATAACATTTTGTTCAATTGTCTAAGAAATCACTTCCAAGATGATATGATTCTTCATTGACAATTGCAAAATCAAGGGGGAGAATCTTTTGATTTTCATCCATGGCAGTTGTAATTAACATTTTTTGCTTGTACTTTATGTATAATGGGTCTCATCTATACTGATAAGTTTGCGATAGTATTGAAACCCTTTGATACACGGTTTGAATGCCCAAAAGACCTATCCTAGCACACATGCACTGGTTGACGGTTGGAAGGCTTTGTGTTCCCATTCACAAATAGTTCATGGATTAAATTTTTGGAGAGCTCCCATGTATTTGGGTACCTTTCGAACTGAGATCTCCCATGTGCCGTGAAAAATTTCACATACCATCTTTAAAGTGTACCATGCCTTTTGTTATGATATATCACAATTTGGACAACATGCTTTATTTTGTATACCCGTGCCTCTCGCATGCGAAGCGAGCGCTCTACCATATGAGCTACACCCCCTTACGATGTGCACCTTCTTATACTTTATATTTTCATCTATGATCTATTTTTCGTGTTACACCGATAATGATATTGTTAATATTAATAAAATGATAATAGTATTAACGATAAAGTCAATAAAATCCATTTGAACATTTATATTGAACTCAAAAATTTTTAATAGTTTATTTGAAGATATAAAAATGATTAAATGGTAAAACAAAAAACAAATATACCCTTCCATTTTATTTCCATTCTAGGAACAAAAATACTTTGAAATTTATGTTCACAACAAATAACTGGAAAAGAAAGAGGGATACACATTCCGGTTTAAAAATATGTTTTATGCACTTTCTCGTTTTACTTTTATTTCCCTCCTATTCAACCAAACAAGGCATCCCTCCTATTCCACCAAACAAGACAAAACATATTTTGGTATAAATTAGAACGAATTCGTCATATGTTTCTCATAACTACAAATATCTCTCATTATTTAAAATATTATAAGTTTTTTAAAATTAATTATTATCTAACAAAAATATAATATTTATAGTTTTTCAAACAAGAATAAATACTTATAATTCTTATAAATCTTAGGGAAGCCGTTGTAACTAACCTTAAATTTTATAAATTTTGGTTGCTGAATTTTTATTTCATTAAAACCGTTTTTCATATTATAAAATGAAAATTATTTGTCCATGTTGTAAATTATATTTATAATCAATTCGCACTTCTACTAGATTCAGTTATAGTCTAGCCGAGTGCACCATCAAAAAACCAAAAATAAATAAATAATGATGCCACACAAAAAATCTTTTATCAAGAAAATAAATTACGATAAATACAGTTCATTAGATTAAACAAATTATTTATTTATTTTCCACCGTAAATTATTTATTGGGTAGTGAATGGTGAGACCAAAATATAGTAAAACTTCTATAAATTAATACTTTATAAATCAATAAATTTTCTAAAATAATAAAATCTTTCGATTCCGACTTGGGTCTTTATATAAAAAATCATCAAATTCGATAAGATAATAATTTTTTGAAAAATCCCTTTATAAATATTAGGTCCCATTAAAACTCTAAATTAATAATTCATAAATATTAAATATAAACTCTGTAATGCTTTACGCATTTGATCGATTTTGCCATGCCTTTTAGATGAGAATACATGATTGAGTGTTATGAATTATTTTATTTCCATATTGAGATTTATATAGTATATATTTCATTCATCATGCATGGATATACTTAATTAGTTATAATAATTATTCAAGTGCAACAAATTAATATAAACATGTGTATTTTAAGCAATTCCAATGAATTGATACATGCGTCCATAAATATAGTAGTTCATTGTATATAATGAATTGATATTATACATGAATATATTTAATTAGTTACAAAGAATTGGTTGATGCATGAATATAATCAATGGAACATATATGAATTCATTTATTTTCAATACATATGTATTAAATTTGCAGAATTTAAAAAGTCTCTCTTTTAATTAATAAAATATTAATTTATTGATAAATTAATATCTCTCCAAATCAATAAAATTTCATGGTCCCAAAATTATTAATTTATAGAGGTTTTACTGTAGTAACTAATTTTTGTCGAGAAAATATATATTAACTAAAATAACCTCAAATGTATTTATTTATTCAACAAGATAACTATTTCTTTAACCAATTAACTCTAAAAGTATTCGAGTATGTTTGAATAGCAAGTATATATTATTAAGATACATCAATTTGTACAACACACACTATAATGACAATAAGTCAGAAGCAGAGAAGAGGAATAGAGGGCAGAATTAGAACCAGTCTACCATGCATTTTGGATAGAAACCGGTTCTTGCAGCAACTTGAGACAGTGACTGCAATTCTTTCTGAACTTTCATCCTCTCGTAGAAAACAGAGCATGCCAGTGATGTGCATTTCACTCCACTTTCAATGACCCAATCTCCACCCCCACAGTGTCTACATATCTGCATATAACAATACAAAACCATGGTAATAAACAAGAATTCAAATATACATTCTGTTGTCTATTACAAAGATTGATCGCCTTCTCACATGTAACAAATCCATCCATCGATAGAAAAAAGTTGTGAAAAATTGGGTAACAAAGAGAGAATAATTGCAGCTTAGCATGTTATAAAGCGAAGAGCAATAAAGGCACTCGTAGGAGATGAAACTGAAATAGTTAACCATTTTGATAAATGAGAGAAATCGACGTAGGAAGAGAGTTGACTGTCCATGAATAGTTTACTAAATGTGGAGGTAGCACACGTTTTTGGTTTGATGAGGCTGACTTTGGAGATTTTATGCATTTAAAAGAAACTAAAATAAAGATTGCTTAAGTTACACAAATTGAAAAATATAATGGCAGTGTCTACATTAGGGTTAATTTAAGCACTAATCACACTTTTTGTTGAAAATAAACTAAAATGAGTATTTGTGATTTAGCCTATGCTTTTTAAGCCAAAAGCTGTAAGTTCCTCTCACCAACTTCTAGTACTTGGTAAAACTAAAAGTACTTAAAAGTTTGTCCCTGACATTTCATGCCTAAACACTCCAACTTCAGTTTTTATCCCAAAACATTCTATCTTCATTTTTTTTCCACTTCTTACTTACCTTGTCAAACACTACCAACTTTTACTACAGCTAAACTTACAAGTTTTTTCCCACCACAAAGCAGAAGTTTTTGCAAACAGCCCCTAAGCAAATTATTACGATATTAGAAATTCTATAGGATAAGAAATATTCGAATATGCAGAGGTATACTTACAGCAGCAAGGTGTTGAATATCCTTTTCCAGTTTTGAAGTTCTTCCTGTCAAGGCCACAGCAACAGTCGTTTCATCCTTAGAACAGTTGGGACAAAGATGGGCTGATCCCTGTACTAAGTCACCACAGATGATACAATGTCTTGACGCATAATAGTAATCAATTCTCGTCCGCTGTGGATTTGGTGCAAGAGAATGGCGTTTGCCAATAGCTTCACGTCCTGGGCGGGGCATGTCTAGAAACCACTGGTTCAGATCAGCCCCAACAAGCCCAAATACTCGCTGCAAAGCTGGGATTATCTGTTTCCTAATGTAATAAGTATCATTTAACCGGAAAGGGGAATTGATAGCTAGAAGTTCATACGGATCTACCACCAAATCAACCAAACGAGCCCCAGGTTCACCATGGATCACCACATAAGGTATTCGCTCAGCATACCGAGGTTCTGCCCGCGGGTCAGCTCTCATTGATTTAGTGGCCACAATTGCAGCTGCAGGAAGTGAAGAAGCATGCACACTATAAGTGCCCAAGCGAACCTCCTTTGCGAAAACAAAATCCTGAAGAGAGACCCTGCCAGATAATATCCTTGTCCACTGACGCAGCATATATGCTTTGACCTGATCAAAGGAAAATCAGAAGAGGCTGTAACAATCACTGAAATTATCAACATTCTACATTTTTGAGTATTTTATCAGGAATATGTTCATCAAATCAACACCAATATACACTTGAGCTTTGTTCTATATTTGTACAAAAAAGTCGGTTGACCTGGCAAGTGAGTTTCACAGGCAGTTCATAACACAAATGAATATCTCTGAATGTTTTCAACCAATGGACAGAAGAAAATCCCGGTAGACATAGGATAACAAATTACAGATGATCAGCATTATCTACTCAGCTAGAACTGCTCCATCACCCTAAAAAATTGACATCAAAACAGAATCAATTTGTACCAATAAGAATCAAAGATAAAAGTAGCGAACATTTTTAGATGCCTTGAGTAGAAAGTTATTTTTCTATAACCTAACTAAGCACAAGCTTGCCCAACCTCAGTCATTTTTTTTTTCTATGTTTTGGTGTGCGCATCTGTCTGTTTATATGTATTTGTTTCAGTTAGTTCGCATTTCTCTATCTGTAACTATTCCTTTTCCTTTTCTTTTGTGGCCACAACACTGTAAAGTGGAAATATTTATGAGGGATTATTATGATTGTTATGGTAAAGTCATCTTATCATATAGTAATGGCCATCTTTTACCGAGATACCTGTAACAGGATAACCACTAATGAGTCTCACTGGTGGTGCGAATTAAATAAATGGATACTTTCTTTAAAGAAGACTTTTACATCATAGAGAAGGTAAATAATGGTTTCACACTTTCACTCGAAAGCTAAAAGTCAAGTTGCTGCTATCCTGCTATATCATGCCAATAGCTGACATGAAACAACATGCTTGCATGCCGCCTATCTGGTAAGAAATCTCATAAGAGCTATCTTGATCAAATGGCTTTGCCATATGAAGCAAACTAATCCAGACAAGATCATTGAGGAGGAAAAGAGAGCTCCTTACCTTATCAATATCATGGCTTTCAAAAAAGATCCTTAGTGATTGCTCCAAAGTCTTAGATACAGCCCCACATGTATCCCTTCGCACTGTCTCTATACCCTTAGCATCAAAGATTGGCTTGCTCTGATGTGGACTCTCGTAACTATAACCAACATATCTTTTCTTTGTAAGGAGGAAGCATGGGTAGTAAACTTTTTCCATTTTTAACTTGACAGGAGCTGGATTCATTTCAGTTATTGCTGATGCAATTTCTTGTCCAATTGTGAAAGCTTCTTTAAGAGAACGCCCTTTAAGGAGTACAAACATGCTGCACCAAATAAGAGAGAATGAATTATTTAGTCCCAGAAAACATAGATATGCACATATGAATAGATTTTTCATTCAATCATGCATGATAATGTATCCTATGCAGCAAAAATGATTTATGATGAAGTATTTCTTCTATTTCTAATGGACTAGTTAGAAACCAAAGATCACATCTTTTCGAAGAACTGACAAATAGAATTACACACCTATCAGTATCACCATAAATAACTCTGGCATTCCACTTATCATTTGAGTTTACAAATGAAATTGCAGTTTCCAGCGTTCTACGGCCACACTGCACGATACTGTCTGCAAGCTCAGCACAAGGCATACGTCCACTAAATCCAGCAGCTGTATAGCCATAAGTAACATTTGCTATAAGCTTTAAAGCAAGCTGTCGGGCATTTAATATCCTGTGAAGAACTAGCTGAGATGGTGACAATTTTTTCATTGCTTGTTTCACCATGATTCTGGTTGATAATATCTCTTCTAACAGTCTAGGTAGTATCCCTTTCCGAACTTTTGAAGGAACATAGGTAACACCATTAGGAGTGACCAGTAATTCACGTTTCAAATTGCGTAAAGTATTTATATCTGGTAAATATGAACTGACACCAAGGATATTTGGCCCTGGAGGTGTAATCTTTCCTAAACATGTACAAAAGCAAAGGTTATACGCAATAACCATTGATGGATAAAGAGATTGAAAATCCAAAACAATAACAGGATCTGCATAAAAGCTAGACTCCGGCTCCATAACAAGAGGTAAGCACTCCATTGCTGGTTGATTGGCAACCTGATGGCTTCCAGGGGAAATGGCTAGATAGTTCTGCGTATGTGCTAATCGCAGAAACATTGATTCAACACGGTACTGTGAACCTCGAGATAGTACTGAAAAAAAGTCAATACCAAATACTCGAGCAAGTTCTGATGTTCGGTTTATCATATCAAGCTGATTCATGATCTGCAAATTCAACTTTGCTCTCTCTAATGTATAACCAATTGATCTATATCTAGCTCGCCCAGGGCCACTTGAAAACCATTTTGTTAGTACCTTCGAAGGGATATACGGAATTTTTCGCCTAAGAACTGTTTCAGCTACGGCTTCAACTGTGTACATATTAAGTTTAACTTCATTCCGCATCAATCTCCAAACATTAAGCACAATCCTACCACCTACATGAACACCACTAGCATGTGTTCGACCCCACTCATCCTCAATTATTGTATTCTCTAGATGGACTGCATCAGCATTCACCGATTCAGAAAATATTTCTTTAACCATCTCCTTTTGAGAAGCTCTGGAATCTCCAGAAGCTACATTTATTTGAGATGGTGTTCTTGATATGTTATTTAGCAAACCAACACCTATATGTGCAGCCCTTTCAGCCAAAAACCCAAGGGAACCACTTTGAATATCCCAGCCCATTAGGACATCTGGATCAGAAGCACAGACTATCTTTGTGAAATGGTTAAACAATTGCAATTCTTCAGTAAAAACAAATACTTTCGACTCTGAAACTGCATCAAGATCCTTTTCAACATAAGCAGAATCACAACGCAGAAGCACGTGAGCTTCGAGCGTAGATTCATCATCCTCCTGAATAATAAGAATAATTGCATTGATGGCATCAAATCGAGGGTCAGGCCTCAGATCTCCTCTAGATTCAGCCAGGACCTCAATACTGAGCAGCGTTAGTTGCTGCCCTTGACCCACACTTGCTGGATCCCGAAAACCAATTTGACTCAAAGGAGTCAACCTCGTCTTTTTATCAGGACCAGATATCTGAGAGGTATCTTGTGAGCATCCAATTGACAGGTTTTCCTTGCCCTCATTAAGATTCTTAACTTTCACGCAGCAGCTCTCTTGATTATGCTCCATTCGCTGCTTAAAATTAGTCTCTTTATTGAACAAAGAAGCACACTCGGGCAAAGGGCAATTACTATCATCGGACTGAGAACTTTGTGAATCCACCATATCAACTGAGAATTCCTTGGATATTGGATGAAATGCTGATTGTGCTTCTATCTTGTGCCTCCAAGTATCAGAATAATCAAATGACAGCCACCTATCAACAGATTCCCTTGAAGGTGGCGACACTGCAGGTGTCAGCATTAATAAATATGACCCATCATTCTGATAAATGATAGGAACACCCATTACTGGTTCATTTTTATCAATATGTTTACACTGGCTAGGGCTGAGGCCCAGAAGCTCTTCTTCTTGGTGGTTCCTCATGAAAAAAGGGAGGCCACTATCTGTAGATCTTCCCTGAATGAATGTTCTTAAGTTATGCCCCCCATCCCCAAGCAACACTGGAGCTTCACTCTCGGGTTCATCCGTCCAATCTATCATCGGAGATTTCTTGGAGAAGGTCATACCAATTAGCTTTACAGTTTCGGCTTCCTTGTTTAGATTTTTTGATGTGTCGTAAGGCTTAGATAAACTAGCATTTCTTCCATGATCTGGTGAACTGTCAAACTGCACAAGAGTTGTTTCACTTTCAGTGTCCTTCATATCCTCAGTCGGATTGTCGGGCAACTTGCACACAGAGATTGAGGTCTGACATCCAGGTTCACTTTTCGAGTGATTTTTGGTAACAAGGTCACTTAGAGCTGAATTTGGAGTCACAGTACATGAACCCACAGCACCTGTTTGCAGCTCCATGCAACCAAACTCTTCACTTTTAATTTCTCTTTTAGAAACATGAGCATGTTCAGAGTTGCACGAACGAACTTGAAGGCACGGATCATAATCCACACAGCCATGCAAATATTGACCAGGATGGCTATCTTCAGAATCAACCTGAATAGCATACTCTGGATTTCCATTCTTCAGGAGATTACCTACCTTTATGCCATCCTTGCTGGATGATAGCGGCAATTTACCAAAAATAGGAGAATAAGAAGTGGAGGGTTTAACATTAATAGCCTCATTGCATGCCCCACCAGCAGAATTTATGTTCCTTTCATGACATTTTGTGACCTGATTTTCGACAGGAGGTATATGCAACGGTGAAAGGAAAGCCTCTTTTTCTTCCATATCACTCCACAATTTTGTGTCAAGATTTGTATTTCTTTTCTCACACTCAGCATCAGAGCATGATTCTGCTTTCCAATCTTCCACCGGACTTGTACACTCAGAGTTTTCAACTCTATGGGACCGCTTTCTCCTCATCAAATCCCGTGTAGAGCATTCAACCATCACTCTAGCTTGTTCTGTGCAACCCACATCCTTCGTCTGATCAACCTTTAGACATGGAATTTCTTCTGCTTCATTCCCAAACCAAGAAGTTCCTGAACCTTCTTTCTTCTCATTGTTACATCCATTCAAGACGGAGAATGTTTTAGGATGTGAAACATTATTCACTTTCTCAGAAGAAATAGGTAAAGAACCCCATCGAGGTCTTTTCCTTCTGTGCTTACAGACTAAGTCGGAATCTAATTCAAGACATGATTGGACTTCCAGAGATGGCTTCGCTTCACTAGTTTCTGCTTTGGGCGACTTATTGGAGCAAGGTGTTGATTGTACATCATCACCAGAACCATCCACTTGAGGTATTTTTTCATTTGACAAAACTTTGCTAGAATGATTATACTTGGCCAGGTTAAAGGCTCCGTCATTCAATTCTTCAAAGTTAAGCATATCAATAGAATCAAGAATGTCTTGACACTCTTTCTGAGATTCACTCTCATAGTCAACATTGGCTCTCTCTAACACCTTGTCAATGTCTTTTGGATGTAGTAAGGAACTCAAAATGGTTTTATGAGCAAGTTCGTCATCAGAATTGATATCTTCAGCAGCTTGAGAAGATGCAAGCCACCTCAAAAGCCTTAAGGCATCTTCATTTGTTGCCTAATGGACCCAATGCCAAAGAGTTAAAACACAAACAAAATAAAAGGAGAAAAGAAAACCCCAAGAGCACATTGTGTAAATAAGATCAAACAAGAGAGAATCATGAAGAGTATATAAAACCGAGTCTTTAACATTATATATGAGAACTGATGTTTCCAGCCAAGGGATAAGCAAATTTGCAGGATGGTTTCAAGATGGAGACATCCCTTTCAGCCAGACAATTGGAAAGATAAGCCAGTATAAGATCTTTTTATTTGAAGAGTCTACAAGAAATTCATGGCTATTAAGTCAACTATATCAAACAGTTTGTAGATTCTAGAAAGTCCCAATCACTGGTGAGTTTCCATGACTAATTTTAACTCAATATATTAAATGCAATAGCATTTCAACAGATATGTAAGTTTAAACAGGCTGTCCGTAATCACATCCTGGAGTCAGTTTGAGTCTGCACAATCAGGTGGAAAGGCGTCAGAATGGGTAAGAAGAATCGCACATCGATATATTTAGAAGCTTCAACATTGTGCATTCTGTCCTTACAAAATTTGATTAGCTTGCTAACTTGTATATGTAACATCAGACTAGATGTAATCTATTTGTAGCAATGCAACTCATCATAGAAATGGACGTTACAACAAAATAGTAAATATACAAAATAAACGAAAAACTAATTTTATAGTCCCCAGCTCCCCAGACTGGAAATGATCAAAGATATTCACTATTAAGTGTAAACAAGATTGCAAAGCCAAATTCTAAAAAAAAGAACAAAAAAATATCACAATAAATTGATGCCAGAAAATTCGGTGACTGAATCAAAACTTATCAAAATGGTCCATTGGGCTCATGATTCTCTGGAGCAGATAAACCATCCTACATATTTTAAGTTTGAGAATACTTCACGAGCAATTCCCAAAGCCTCTAATCATTGGCTTTCCCCAATAAAACTTACTCAACCTTAACATAAACTTTGAAAGGGAACCACCACCTGTACAGGTTTATTAGTCTACTGCCCCTATAGGGCCAATTCCATGGACTTAGTAACCCCAACAAGGATCCGATTTTTCAGTTAGTTTGTCATGTGCGTGCAGGAACGTTTTATTTTATGTTTATTAACTCAGGTGCAGATAGTTTTCATATGAAATCTTTAGGTAAGTTCATGGCACGATTTAATTCTTTAATCTTCAAGGGAAAAATTTAGGCACATTAATCAAATAGCATGCGTGATCGTACCTGAATCTGCAAGGTTATACTATGACTATGAGGTACTTGGGGAGCATTAAAATGCAGGTTTCTCTATCTGTACTAAGATATCATGTCCATAATCCGTAAATAAGTACATTGACATACAAGGATAGCATTCTTTTATGTGGCATCACAATCAAACTATCTCAGAATTCTATGCCAATGAAGGGTAAGGGCATATGTTTTCATTTTCAACTTATGTTTCACTCACTTTCTCTCTCTCTATACCCCCCCCCCCCCCAAAAAAAAATATATATATATATATATTTTGAGTCGTGAAACCTTGAGTATTACCTTTGCACTTGAAGGTTCCAGGGTGCAAGATATTTGTGGTTGAGCAGCTGCATCAATCTCATTAGTTTCTGCTGCATCAACATTTGGAAATGGTGAGTCTAATGATAATAGAGAACTTCGATCACTTGCTTTCAAATATTTGCAAGGCAAATGATTGCTATTCTCAAGGTTAGCAATCCCAGAGTCAACCATATCTCCACAATCCTTTGAAGATTCAATTGGTTCTGGAGTCGAAAGAGATGAGCTTTCTGCAACATCTCTCACTTCCATAAATTTCTCAAATTCAACTCCATCAGACAGAAGCCTCAATACATCTTGCGGAAGTGGTTTATGAGACTCAGGAGGTATGGCATCAGGCACTCCATTTCTCTCAAATTCTTCCTAGCACAATAAAGAAGCAGCTCACCGTAGGTATGAACATTCGATTAACATATGCATCCAGGGGAGAACAAGTGAAATGAAACCAAACCTCCCAGATAGGTATTAGTGACTGAACCATTTTCACATCAGAGTGAGTCTGAGAGAGAGGTGCAAATGATATAAACTGCTGATTTATGATATCTGCATATCAGTGTATGACAAAGAAAAATTAACTGAAGACAATAGAGACGACAGCATCAACTTTCAGACAACAACAAAATCTAACAAACCATGCACTACAGCATCGCCTTCCAGCTCAGATGTACTCTGACGTCTAAAAAGTGGAATATCTTCATTCGATGAAGAATCAATTTGAGGTGAATATTGCCAGATCCAACCATCCGGAATTGTAGAAGATATCCATATTGGTGTATTCAAACATAAATCTCTATCTACATCTGCCTAGATACAAAATTACACAGCATAGAGCATATCAAACCCGAAATTCAGAATTCATTATAGAACTCTGCAGAAAGGACATCAAGAAAACCTGAAAATCCATGCAACTGGAGTCATCAGCCAATGGTTTCAGTACACTATTATGGTTAACTTTTCGCTCAGAGAAAGCATCTGGAACAGGACAGCGAAACTTCATCTTTGAAACGTGTATATGGGCCATCCCATACAGATTGTAGTCAATCTGAAAATTACAGACAAGTTGACATCAAGCTTTATGAGATAGGTCCTTATACTCCTTTCAAGGAAGAGGTTATGCAACACCGAAGCGACGGTTGACATCAATAGAGAATGATCAAGTTAATATTGTTAGTAATACAAAACCATATATCTGGTCACAGATTGGAGAACCAAATAAAGTTATCACAAAACCAAAAAATATAATTCACTAAATAATAATGCTTACAAGTTCCAGAACTGTACAACCTTTGCTTTGTGTTTATTGCATAACACTGTTTGTTAAGAGATAAAATCAACTACCTCTAATTAAAAACCTTCTCACAATCTCTATTCCCCAAATATATGTTATTGCTACAGGTTTCAGAAAAGAAACAAAGCCCTTATCAGAAATGTTAATACTGAAGTTAAACTAAGACTATTACTCCAAGAGCCTTTAACAGAAAATGTTTAAGCTCATAGTGTTACAAACAGTAAAATGCAAACCAGAGGACTTTGAATGATTTGCTGAGTGTTAGGTTGACTTAAGACTGAAAACTGACTGTAATTCGCAGAATTACACTACAGGAATAAACTATCATTAAGAATTCCTCTTAGAATATTGTTATACTTGCTTGTTACATTCAGCCAAAGAAAAAGGAAAATCATCATTACAATAAATAATGTTGACAAACAAATTTTAATTTGAGAATTCTATAATACGAGGTCAATCACTATGGCATACTCAAACTTCAGCAATTTTCAATTTACATATTGATGCGGTACATATTAGTATATGAAACATATATGAAGTTGCTGAAACAATGCTTACATTTTAACCAATTCTCTTTCTTTCTTCTGTGTTTTTTTATTCAGAACACTTTTTGGGTGAGAGCAAAGTTATTTTAATATAAAAGAAGTTTCTTATTGATTGGAGGCTTTTCGCTCACTGAAATGCTCCAATAAAACTAATTCTTTATGCTCTGTACAGGTGGCCCCAAAGGTGATGTGAATTTGTTTAAGGGGGAGAAAATTTCATGAAACCAGCACTAAGCAGAAAATAATCACTTCAAAGTAAGATATGAAATGACAATCTTAACTGTTTGGAAAGACTTCCAGACCTCTAACAACCCAAATTATATACCCCAAAATATCAGCAGTTCCAAAATCAAACATCTGTTCTCCCATTGTCCTGTTCATCGAAGGAAGCATATGATCACATCTCTACTAGGAGGAGGAGAAGAAACAAAGTATAGCTTTTCATTTCTTCCAACAAGGAGGACAATGGAAAGTTCTCTATTTATCAAAAATTCGGGAAAGGCAATTTTCTCCAAAGTTCAGCCTGCATCTTGAGTTTCTTCATTTGCTTCCTTTCACAAGTTAGCAAAAATAAAGTAATTTAAAATTCCAGTCATCGGTTAATTTCCGCTCTTGCTCTTCTATTTTCAGAATATGAATATACACGCATATACAAGTACAGAAACACATATAAAAAATAACCACTTCACTGAAACATTAACGGCTTGTATGTTTACATTTTCATTTTGAAACAGTAATTAAAGTGTAAAAATATTTGTTTATACGTATTCTCTTTCGAAATGATCTTTTATCATTTTCATATCAATCATTACTTTTTATACATATACATATATATATATAACATCTTTCTTATTGACTTCTCTCGACAGACAAGCTATAGGACATCCTGAAAGGCACAATATATATTTTAATTGAAGATGACTATAGAAGAAATATAACACGACAAGAAAGGTAAATAAAAAAATAACAATAAAAGGCAAGGGATAATGGGCATGAAAGTGCCACGACTGCAAGAATTATGATGATAAACTATTAGCATGCAAGTGCTATATAGCGAGAGTCACAACTCACAATTAGCAGCTAAGCTTGGGAAACTATGATCAATACACAAGTGCATAGATATGAAAAGATATACATACCAAGAACTGGAGAAGGAAAGGTATATGAGATTCATAAGGCTGTAACATCTTATCCAAGATTGCACCCGTCTACTGGGGAAAAAAGAAAAGGTTAAATATCCTCCAAGCTAGCAATTTATTAGGAAAGGAACCTGCAACTGAGAATTTTAGCTTAGATACACTAATGATGGTTTTTTTAAAATTGGCATGTAGAAAAAGAATAAAAATTGCAAGATAACTTAAGTATTCATTGAGGAGAAGCCTTCCACTTAAATACCATATAGAAAGAGAGAGAGAAATACACACAGACGCACACACAAAATGGTGAAACCAATAAAATTAATAAACAAAAAGAATAAGAAGGAAACCCATATAACCCAATATTTGTAGAATACAACTATCACACCAAAACTTTGGGATTAAGTACAATGCTTCAACTGCCCAAACACATTCTAGCCCATACTATCGATACCATGCAATAAATTGAGAAAAGTTCCCAAAACAATAAAATTATCAAATGATGTGAACTGCCAAAAGAAGGAAGCTCAAGAAATGTTACCAGAAGAAGATTTGCAGCACGTGAAACATCCTGGGGGTAATAGCTGATCTTTATGTCAAGGTCTTTTATGGAAAATTTTGAAATGGTAGTAAAGAGAGAGAGACAGAAAGGGTAGTCAATCAGTAATTGCAGTAGTGCAAGGAAGGCTACACATATGAGGATATGTCTTACTGAAGTCTTACAAAAGTAAAATAATAAACAAGGGAATAGACAATTGAAATAATAACATAGAGAAGACTAAATTAACCTCTTGTAGTTTGGGAAATACATCATGTTTGTTTCCATCCTTTGTCCATCAATTAGTCAAACTTCACGAAATTTGTTGCGATTAGCAAAAGAATTGAATGAAAATCTATATTTATCCCCGATTCACTTATTGTAAGTCAAACAAATCTTTTTGACCAAATTACCCTTATAAATTTTAACATGCATTAGCACATGAGGAGGTACATCTTCACTTATAAGGGTAGTTTGGTCACCAAAAACTAGTTTGACATACAATAAGTATGTAAGTCAATCGGGGGTAAATATGAATCTTCATTCAACTTTTTTGCCAGCAAATTCGGTGCATGTTATGTTACTAACAGATTTCCGGAGGATAACTAGGTGTAATTTCCCAAACCACAAGGAGTTTATGCATAATTGCACAAAACCTCATGGAAGGGCAGTGTAATTATCCCTAAATATAATGCAATAGAACCCTGGCAATGGCAACAATAGTATTCTCCCTTTCATTCTTTCCATAGTGCCTAATACTCTCATCCACTGAACAATACTACCACAAGTGTCATGTTTTTCACATTTCCCTATCATAGCACTAATAAATTCAATTAAGCAATCACAGTAACTTCACCTGTGACCAGTGCGCGAATCAATTAAAAGAAAAACACATTACAGAGAAGTTGATCATGGAGTTCATACTACAGTAAACAAGATTACTTGAAATAAAGAGAAAAATATTAAGAATCAAACATAATCTCCGTACATACACAATGAAGAACAGGAAATAAAAAGGAACGAAAACACTTATCTCAGATATTGCAGTATTAGACTGCAAAATTTAGAACAAATTCTGTACTTCTGGGAGAAATATAAGCTTGTAAACTGGAACTAGGAAGGCGATTTCTAGAGCTCTAAGCTTCAGGAGCTAAAATCCATTTTAGCTCCACCAGTTTCGTGCTAAGTGTTTAAAATTTTAGAATCACATTTATCTATAACATCATGTAAAGCAGGCCAGAAAACAAAAATATCAAGCGCTAGGATACAAAGAGATCTTCACAAACAGCTCCTCCGAAGAATAATAGCCATAAAACTTCCTTGCCCGAACAAGTTCACAACCATGCACATGCTGACGTTTTGCGCCAGCATTACCTTTGAGCTGTCAAAAATCAGAACCAAAGTAATAAGGGTATGCTAGTGTGGTGTGCCATGAACAAGTCAAAAGTGAATCAAGAAGCAGCGAGATACCTTTAGAGCCTTCTCAAGGGCTAGAGATAAACACTGTGTGCGTGAATCAACTATTAAGTTACAAGAAAGGAATAAAGAAAGATTAGGTTCAAACTACCTGTACAAAGCTAAATTAGTTCAACAATTTTTATAAAATAGCAATGCATTATGAGGAGAATAGTTAAAGCAGCACTATAACGCTGACAATTCACAGGAGATCAAGCATACCATTTAATTCATAACAATGTCATTTGTGTTATAAGATTACTTATTTCGCCTAAGGAGTAGATAATGTACCTATATAATCATCAAATACTTAAATGGTTTGGAGAAGGACTTCAAAATATAGAAAGCTTTACATTTTCGGTCAACTGAAGGCTCAAGTGGTAAATTTCCCTAATGCAAGTTGGGTTAGTGACAGGAGTACTGGAATGAGTTTTGACCAAACAGAAGAGTTGATCATCAAATAAAAGAAAAGTGGGTGGACATCTACCCAGTACAGAACTTCTAAGCTGCAATATCTTTTCAATTATCACATGTTTCTAGGTCCTGGCAAATGGAAACTCCCTAGCCACTCTGACTCATGAGCTGAAAGTACTTTCTATATTAGCACATGACAAAGAATTAGCAACACAACCACCATTACAACTTAGGAGTATCTGTAGAACAGAGGAAATCATGTTCTTGCACCGCAGAGGTCCTCTCCTCTCGATATGCCAAATCTCTAGTTTTAGGAGGTCTTATGCTTGTTGTCAAGCTTAAAGGCAAGACACCAGCTAAAGAGATATATGGCCCAATTAATTCAATTTTTAGCTTTTAGAGATATGTATTCCTAGAAATAATTGTAACTTCAAATAACTTGAGTTATTTTATTGGTAGCCCTTTTTTCCGCATATAAAAATGCAAATTCTTACAAATTGACAAATTCAGATTACAGAATGTTTTTTTTAATATCTAATTCTGAACTTGAACATGTGGATAAATGCTTATTCACACTTATACTTCAACAATACAATTACACCTCAACAATCTTCTGTCCCATAGTTTTAGTGATAAAAACAAAGAACAAATATAAATTCCCCTTTTTGCCATCAGTGGAAAATAACTCCTTATTTTGAACTGTATATTGATCAACAAATAACTATTTTAACCAATATTGGGTCTTGACACACCAGAAGTGTAGAGATAAACAACAGTATCAGCCAAGAGATACCTTCATCATTTGCTATAGGGCCCAGTCCAGAGCAGGGAACGTATAGATAAGGTAAAACCTGCATACAACACAGGTAACTTAAGCTATAGTCCACTACCTGCAAGCTTCCATCAGCAAAAACAATCTAATCCATGAAACTAAAATGATGTGGTACAAACAATGCTATAATTTTAAGAATTCCAGTTACAGCTTTAGATAACGGTAATGAATAACATCTAGAAGCAAAAACAAAAGAAGACGGAAAGAATATTGTAATATGATAAATGCGATACATGATCCAAAAATGCGAGAAGTTAATGATAATAGTTTACTTTTCCAGTGCTAGCTCATGTTCCACTTTCCCAATATGTGAAACTATATATAGGACATCTTTTACTTGAATTAACTTTAAGGTCAATAGAAAACACCCCCCCACGACCCATTTGGAGTAGAGAGGATAATCGAAAAATGATGTTGGGGAGATGATCATGGTGTTGAGGAGGTCCAAGGAAAAAACTGGCAATGGCGGGACAGCGGCTCCGCAACTGGGACAGTGGCGCCAACAGAAATGCTATGGTGGTTATCAGTGAGGATTGTGCTTGTGCTTCCTATAATAAGTGGGTTTTTGTGTTTCTTCAAGGGTTTCATTATTCTCGATCTTTTGTTCTTCCTACGAGGGAGATTTGTTGTCACGTTATTGGGTGTGTATTTGTTGCCCCCTTTTTTCTCTGCTGAATTTTGATGTGGGAATTTTGATGAAATGATGAAAATTTTATGTTTTTGTTCTCTTTGATATAATGATTTTTCAAATATCTTGCAATTTGGGGTTCTTGTTTTTGTTTTCCTTTTCTCATATGCTGGAAATCAAGAAGCATATAGGATGATAACTATTGAAGGTGGCTGGGAATGGCGGCTGAAGAAGACTTGGGTTTTTTTCTTTTTATATATATTGTGGTGTGAAATTACAACTTTATCACACCCTAAAAGGGCATCTTCACACAGCTGGGATATCCCCTTTTAATTCCCCAGAAAGTGAAAAGAAAAAAAGACAAAGTGCTACAGAATGCAAGTGTTCACACAGCCGAATATTCCCTTTTTATTCCCCTGAAAGTGAAAAAAAGAAAAAAAGAAAAAAAGGAAGAATGCTACAAAATGCAAAGGTGGGCAGTCGAGTGCAAGAAAAATAACAGTTGGGGAGCAAAGTGCAAAATCTTTGTCCATTTTTCCGTTTAACTAGTAAGATCTTCAATCTGTACAGAGTGAAGTGACAGTATGACAGTAAGCTTCTATAAAGAAGATCAAATCAATGACCTCAATCAATTTAGAACTGTCTAAAATAAAGGTGCAGCCTAAACCATGACCATGTTCCTTGTTTAGAAACCCACACTGAAAACCACTCAAACCATGAAACCAGACCTTTTAAAGCATACTAGTAACATTTCCTCAACGAGAACTCCAAAGAGTCTGTTACGCAAACTCAAGAACTATGCCCTTAAACTTTATACAAGTAACAGAAATCACTTCAGACTTCAAACACATGCTTTTGATATTATAAGAATCATTAGGGGAATATATGCACCATGTAATTTGTGTAATAAGTACATGTCCAACACTAAAGTGAGGAGAGCAAATGGAAATCTATCAAGCACTTCCAACTCCTTTCTCAACCCAAC